>NC_065572.1:30797500-33197500 GCF_937616625.2 Mercurialis annua | reverse complement strand
ATATATATATATATATATATATATATATATAATTCGTAATATATATATATTAATAAATATATATATTAATTCGAAATTTAAGGATAAGTGTTTTCCTTAATTTATTATTTTTGGAAGATAATAAATATAGTAATTAATATATATGGATAATTATCAAAAAGGAGTTTTTGATAAACATAAACTTGTAGAATTGCAATGAGATTGAAATTCGAATTTGTCTAAAACCCTAGTGTTATTTATCACTATAAATACTCATTAAGCAGTTGGTTTGAGGATCACGAAATTCATTATTCACTAAATCACTAAAATTCGAAATTGCTTGTGAAGCAATAGTGCTAGCACACAAGCACTAGTTTTGGCTAAGGTCTGTTCGTGTGGATACTCGTAGAGGACGCATTCTTTTGGAGGCGTTTCTGATCCGAGGCCAGGTATCACCAAAGTGAACCACCTCCTTCCTTCCTACATTGCTGTTGAATTCGACATACAAGTAAGTAATTATTCTGTTAATTCGAATTACATGGATCTTGTTTTGGGTTTTTAGATAAATTTTTGAAATTCCGCTGCGTTATGAACCTATAAAACCCAACAAAATAGACTTGAGACGCGACATACTAATCTAGCGTCACTTTTCACGCACAGTTTGCCTAATAAAACCTAACCATGCTTAGGTAATCGGAACGACACATTAAAGAGACTTGAAACGCGACATACCAACCTAGCAACAGTGTTGACACACACATTGCGTAATATAACCTAACCATGCTTAGGTAATCGGAACGATACGTTAGAGAGACTTGTGACGCGACATAAGAATGGTAATCGAAACGACGCATTAAAAGGACTTGAGACATGACATACAAATCTATTGTCTCTTTTCATGCACAATTTAAGTAATATAACCTAACCATGCTTAGGTAATCGGAACGAAACATTAAAGAGACTTGAGACGCGACGCACTAATCTAGTGTCACTTTTCACGCACACTTTGCGTAATATGACCTAACCATGCTTATTTAATTGGAACGACGCGTTAGATAGACTTGTGACGCGACATACTAATCTAGAGTCAATTTTTACGCACACTTTGCGTAATATAAATCAAACATGCATAGGTAATTGCAACGACGCGTTAGAGAGACTTGTGACGCGACATAAGCATGGTAATCGAACGACGCGTTAAAGAGACTTGAGACGCCCAAACTAATCTAGCATCACGTTTTACACAGATTTTGCGTAATATATAACCTAACCATGCTTAGGAAATCGGAACGATGCGCTAAAGAGACTTGAGTAGCGACATACTAATCTAGCGCAAGTTTTCACGCACACTTTGCATAATATAACCTAAACATGCTTAGGTAATGGGAACGACGCGTTAAAGAGACTTGAGACGCGACATACTAATCTAGCGTCATATTTCACGCACACTTTGCGTAAAAACATGCTTATGTAATCAGAATGACGCGTTAGAGAAACTTTTGACGCGACAATAGTAATCGAAACGACGCTTTAAAGAGACTTGAGAAGTGCCATATTAATCTAGCGTCACTTTTTACGCACGCTTTGCATATTATAACCTAACTATGCTTAGGTATTCAGAACGACGCGTTAGAGAAACTTGTGACGCGGCAATGGTAATCGAAACGACGCGTTAAAGAGACTTGAAACGTGCCATGCTAATCTACTATCACTTTTTACCCACGCTTTGCGTATTATAACCTAACTATGCTTAGATAATCGGAACAACGCGTTAAAGAGACTTGAGACGCGACATACTGTTCTAGCGTCACTTTTCAGGCACATTTTGAATTATATAACATGACCATGCTATGGTAACCGGAACACGCGTTAAAGAGACTTGAGACTTGTAACGTGACATAAGCATGGTAATCGAAACGATGCATTGAAGAGACTTGAGACGCGCCATACTAATCTAGCATCACTCTTTATGCATACTTTGCGTAATATAACTTAATCATGCTTAGGTAACCATAACAACGCGTTAAAGAGACTTGTGACGCGACATGCTAATCTAGCGACACTTTTAACGCGCACTTGGCGTAATAAAACATAACCATGCTTTGGCAATCGGAACGACGCGTTAAAGGGACTTGAGACACGACATACTAATCTAGCGTCACTGTTCACGCACACTTTGCGTAAAATAACCTAAACATGCTTAGGTAATCCAAACGACGAGTTATAGAGACTTCAGACACGACATACTAATCTATTGTCACTTTTCACGCACACTTTGCGTAATATAACCTAACCATGCTTAGGGAATCAGAACGACGCGTTAGAGACACTTGTGACGCGACATAAGCATGGTAATGGATGCGACACGTTAAAGAAACTTGAAACGCGCCATACTAATCTAGCGTCACTTTTTACGCACGCATTGCGTAATATAACCCGACTATGCTTAGGGAATCGGAACGACGCGTTATAGAGACTTGATACGTGACATACTAATCTAGCGTCACTTTTCACGCACAGTTTGCGTAATAAAACCTAACTATACTTGGGTAATCGGAACGACGCAATAAAGAGACTTAAAACGCGACATACCAACCTAGCAACAGTGTTCATGCACACATTGCGTTATATAACCTAACCATGCTTAGGTAATCAGAACGACGCGTTGGAGAGACTTCTGACGCGACATAAGAATGGTAATCGAAACGACGCGTTAAAGAGACTTGAGACACGACATACAAATCTATTGTCGCTTTTCATGCACAATTTAAGTAATATAACCTAACCATTCTTAGGTAATCGGAACGAAGCATTAAAGAGACTTGAGACGCGACATCTAATCTAGCGTCACTTTTCACGTACAATTTGCATAATATAACCTAACCATGCTTATTTAATTGGAACGACGCGTTAGATAGACTTGTGACGCGACATAAGAATGGTAATCGAAACGACGCGTTAAAGAGACTTGAGACACGACATACAAATGTATTGTCGCTTTTCATGCACAATTTAAGTACTATAACCTATTCATGCTTAGGTAATCGGAACTAAGCATTAAAGAGACTTGAGACGCGACATCTAATCTAGCGTCACTTTTCACGCACAATTTGCGTAATATAACCCAACCATGCTTATTTAATTGGAACGACACGTTAGATATACTTGTGATGCGACATACTAATCTAGCGTCAATTTTTACACACACTTTGCGTAATATAAATCAAACATGCTTAGGTAATCGCAACGACGCGTTAAAGGGACTTGAGACGCAACATACTAATCTAGCGTCACTGTTCACGCACACTTTGCATAAAATAACCTAAACATGCTTAGGTAATCCAAACGACGAGCTATAGAGACTTCAGACACGACATACTAATCTATTGTCACTTTTCACGCACACTTTGCGTAATATAACCTAACCATGCTTAGGGAATCAGAACGACGCGTTAGAGACACTTGTGATGCGACATAAGCATGGTAATCGATGCGACACTTTAAAGAAACTTGAAACGCGCCTTACTAATCTAGCGTCACTTTTTACGCACGCATTGCGTAATATAACCCGACTATGCTTAGGGAATCGGAACGACGCGTTACAGAGACTTGATATGCGACAAACTAATCTAGCGTCACTTTTCACGCACAGTTTGCGTAATAAAATCTAACCATGCTTAGGTAATCGGAACAACGCAATAAAGAGACTTAAAACGCGACATACCAACTTAGCAACAGTGTTCACGCACACATTGCGTTATATAACCTAACCATGCTTAGGTAATCAGAACGACGCGTTGGAGAGACTTCTGACGCGACATAAGAATGGTAATCAAAACGACGCGTTAAAGAGACTTGAGACACGACATACAAATCTATTGTCGCTTTTCATGCACAATTTAAGTAATATAACCTAACCATGCTTAGGTAATCGAAACGAAGCATTAAAGAGACTTGAGACGCGACATCTAATCTAGCGTCACTTTTCACGTACAATTTGCGTAATATAACCTAACCATGCTTATTTAATTGGAACGACGCGTTAGATAGACTTGTGACGCGACATAAGAATGGTAATCAAAACGACGCGTTAAAGAGACTTGAGACACGACATACAAATGTATTGTCGCTTTTCACGCACAATTTAAGTAATATAACCTATTCATGCTTAGGTAATCGGAACTAAGCATTAAAGAGACTTGAGACGCGACATCTAATCTAGCGTCACTTTTCACGCACAATTTGCGTAGTATAACCTAACCATGCTTATTTAATTGGAACAACGCGTTAGATATACTTGTGACGCGACATACTAATCTAGCGTCAATTTTTACACACACTTTGCGTAATATATATCAAACATGCTTAGGTAATCGCAACGACACGTTAAAGGGACTTGAGACGCGACATACTAATCTAGCGTCACTGTTCACGCACACTTTGCGTAAAATAACCTAAACATGCTTAGGTAATCCAAACGACGAGCTATAGAGACTTCAGACACGACATACTAATCTATTGTCACTTTTCACGCACACTTTGCGTAATATAACCTAACCATGCTTAGGGAATCAGAACGACGCGTTAGAGACACTTGTGACGCGACATAAGCATGGTAATCGATGCGACACTTTAAAGAAACTTGAAACGCGCCTTACTAATCTAGCGTCACTTTTTACGCATGCTTTGCGTAATATAACCCGACTATGCTTAGGGAATCGGAACGACACGTTAAATAGACTTGAGACGCGACATACTTATCTAGCGTCACTTTTCACGCACAGTTTGCGTAATAAAACCTAACCATGCTTAGGTAGTCGGAACGACGCATTAAAGTGACTTGAAACGCGACATACCAACCTAGCAACAGTGTTCACGCACACATTGCGTAATATAACCTAACCATGCTTAGGTAATCGGAACGACGCGTTAGAGAGACTTGTGACGCGACATAAGAATGGTAATCGAAATGACGCATTAAAGAGACTTGAGACGCGACATACAAATCTATTGTCGCTTTTCATGCACAATTTAAGTAATATAACCTAACCATGCTTAGGTAATCGGAACGAAGAATTAACGAGACTTTAGACGCGACATACTAATCTTGCGTCACTTTTCACGCATACTTTGCGTAATATAACCTAACCATGCTTATTTAATTGGAACGACGTGTTAGATAGACTTGTGACGCGACATACTAATCTAGCGTCAATTTTTTCGCACACTTTGCATAATATAAATCAAACAAGCTTAGGTAATCGCAACGACGCGTTAGAGAGACTTGTGACGCGACATAAGCATGGTAATCGAAACGACGCATTAAAGAGACTTGAGACGCGCCATACTAATCTAACATCACTTTTTACACAGACTTTGCGTAATATATAACCTAACCATGCTTAGGAAATCGGAACGATGCGCTAAAGAGACTTGAGTAGCGACATACTAATCTAGCGACAGTTTTCATGCACACTTTGCATAATATAACCTAACCATGCTTAGATAACGGGAACGACGCGTTAAAGAGACTTGAGACATGACATACTAATCTAGCGTCACTTTTCACGAACACTTTGCGTAAAATAACCTAGCATGCTTATGTAATCAGAACGACGCGTTAGATAAACTTGTGACGTGACAATGGTAATCGAAACGACGCGTTAAGGAGACTTGAAATGTGCCATACTAATCTAGCGTCACGTTTTACGCACGCTTTGCGTATTATAACCTAACTATGCTTAGGTAATCAGAATGACGTGTTAGAGAAACTTGTGACGCGAAAATGGTAGTCGAAACGACGAGTTAAAGAGACTTGAAACGTGCCATGCTAATCTACCATCACTTTTTACCGACGCTTTGCGTATTATAACCTAACTATGCTTAGGTAATCGGAACAACACGTTAAAGAGACTTGAGACGCGACATAGTGTTCTAGCGTCACTTTTCAGGCACATTTTGCATTATACAACATGACCATGCTATGGTAACCGGAACACGCGTTAAAGAGACTTGAGACTTGTAACGTGACATAAGCATGGTAATCGAAACGATGCATTGAAGAGACTTGAGACGCGCCATACTAATCTAGCATCACTCTTTACACATACTTTGCGTAATATAACTTAACCATGCTTAGGTAATCATAACAACGCGTTAATGAGACTTGTGACACGACAAACTAATCTAGCGACACTTTTAACGCGCACTTGGCGTAGTAAAACATAACCATGCTTTGGCAATCGGAACGACGCGTTAAAGGGACTTGAGACACGACATACTAATCTAGCGTCACTTCTCACGCACACTTCACGTAAAATAACCTAAACATGCTTAGGTAATCCAAACGACGAGTTATAGCGACTTCAGACACGACATACTAATCTATTGTCACTTTTCACGCACACTTTGCTTAATATAACCTAACCATGCTTAGGGAATCAGAACGACGCGTTAGAGACACTTGTGACGCGACATAAGCATGGAAATGGATGTGACACGTTAAAGAAACTTGAAACGCGCCATACTAATCTAGCGTCACTTTTTACGCACGCATTGCGTAATATAACCCGACTATACTTAGGGAATCGGAACGACGCGTTACAGAGACTTGATACGCGACATACTAATCTAGCGTCACTTTTCACGCACAGTTTGCGTAATAAAACCAAACCATGCTTAGGTAATCGGAACGACGCAATAGAGAGACTTAAAACGCGACATACCAACCTAGCAACAGTGTTCACACACACATTGCGTTATATAACCTAACCATGCTTAGGTAATCAGAACGACGCGTTGGAGAGACTTCTGACCCGACATAAGAATGGTAATCGAAACGACGCGTTAAAGAGACTTGAGACACGACATACAAATCTATTGTCGCTTTTCATGCACAATTTAAGTAATATAACCTAACCATGCTTAGGTAATCGGAACGAAGCATTAAAGAGACTTGAGACGCGACATCTAATCTAGCGTCACTTTTCACGTACAATTTGCGTAATATAACCTAACCATGCTTATTTAATTGGAACGACGCGTTAGATAGACTTGTGACGCGACATAAGAATGGTAATCGAAACGACGCGTTAAAGAGACTTGAGACACGACATACAAATCTATTGTCGCTTTTCATGCACAATTTAAGTAATATAACCTATTCATGCTTAGGTAATCGGAACTAAGCATTAAAGAGACTTGAGACGCGACATCTAATCTAGCGTCACTTTTCACGCACAATTTGCGTAATATAACCTAACCATGCTTATTTAATTGGAACGACGCGTTAGATATACTTGTGACGCGACATACTAATCTAGCGTCAATTTTTACACACACTTTGCGTAATATAAATCAAACATGCTTAGGTAATCGCAACGACTCGTTAGAGAGACTTGTGACGCGACATAAGCATGGTAATCGAAACGACGCGTTAAAAAGACTTGAGACGCGCCATACTAATCTAGCATCACTTTTTACACAGACTTTCCGTAATATATAACCTAACCATGCTTAGGAAATCGGAACGATGCGCTAAAGAGACTTGAGTAGCGACATACTAACACTACAAAAAATTTGGCTTCTTGTGACAAAAAAATATGTGACAAACTATATTTTGTCATAATAAATAGGTTAGTTGTGACAAAAAAAAATATTTTGTCACAATGAGAGTTCAATGAAATGATATTGCGACAAATACATATTGTGTCAACCATTTTTGTCACTATAAAAAATAATTATGTTTGTTGTAACTAAGTATTTTGACAAAAACATGTTTTGTCGCCGTAATTTAAAATATTATTATTATGACAAAATTATTCTTATCATAATATTTAAAAAAGTTGTGACAAATTTTATTTTGCAGCAATTAGATATATTTTGTCACTATAAAAATTAATTACGTTTATTGTGACAAAGTATTTTGCCAATAAAAGATATTGTAATAAATTAATATTGTGTCAAATTTTATCGTCACTTATAAAAAAAGTAAATATGTCTTTGTGACAACGTATTTTGCCAAAACAAATGTTTTGTTTTCGTATTTTAAACCTACAGTTATAACGACTGCATATGAACCTGATGTCAACCTTATGTCAACCTTATAAAACACAAAATAAACACAAAATAGAGTATGAAAAAGGAAGTGCAGAAAATATATATGTTAAGGAATAACTCGAAAAAAACACTTTCCACTACTTTTTATTGTGTCAAATTTATTTGGCAATAAAAAAAGTAAATTTGTTTTTCTGACAAAATATTTTGCCAAAACAAATGTTTGGTTCCGATATTTTAAAAAGACAATTATAATATTTATTGTGTCATATTTATTTGTCACTATATAAAAAAGTAAATATATTGTTGTGACAAAGTATTTTGCCAAAACAAATGTTTTGTGCCTGTATTTTAAACTATAGTTATAATAACCGTAAATAAACTGTTTGTCGACCATATGTCAACCTTATGAAACACAAAATACACACAAAATAGACAAAGAAAAACTAATTGCAGAAAATAAATGGTAAAATAGAAAATATATACAGTTATAATGATAAAATAAATTTTAGAATAATATTTAGAGGAAATTACACCATTTACCAAAAAAAATGATAATTACAAAACTACATGTTGACTTTTTTTATTTACAAAAGTATTAATATTATTTACAAAAGTACAAAAAAATAAAAAATAATATCAAACATACGGTGTATACTGTGGGTATAATGTCAGTATACTAAAAACTAACATTATATCAACATTATATTAATATTATACCAAAATTATACCAACATTATATATACTGAGATTTAATTAATATTAAATAAAAATTTACTAAAATTACATCAAATCGTTTACTAAAAATTAAATTTATAATATACCAAAATTATACCAACAGTATACTAAGAGTGTACACATCAAAATATACTAAAATTTTATTATTGCATCAACATTACACCACATCACAAACTAAATATTAACCTAACAATATACTAAAATTATACCAACAATATACAAATTCTCTAGTTCATTACCAACTATTGTGAAAAATACATATAAAAAAAATATACATGTTATCAACTAGAAAAAATATATAAAAATTTATAATCGATATACCGAAAATATACTGAAATTATACCAATAATAAACTAAATATTATTTTTAAATTATCTGACTTATAGTTTTAATATTCCAAAATTATACCATAATTATACCGACATTATACAAATCGTACTTTTGTAATTAATTTTCATTTTTTGGTACTTTTGTAATTAATTTTAAATCAGTCGTATTTTTGTAAATAAAAAAAGTTTACAGGTACTTTTGTAAATATTTTTAAAATTTTACATACTTTTGTCATCGTCCCTAATATTTAAAGACTTTTGTAACAGATTTTTTTTTTCAGCAATTAATTAAACTTATATAATGTTGTGATAATTAAATATTGTGTCAAATATTTTTGTCACTATAGCAATTAATTGTGTTTGTTGTGACCATGAGTTTTGACAAAAACTGTTTTGTCACTGTATATTAAAAATACAGTTATTATGATAAAATAAATTTTATCATAATATGTAAAAATATTGTGAATAATTTTATTTTTCAGCAATTAAGCGAAATTAAATGATATTGTGATTAATAAATGTTTTGTCACCATGGAATTGAAAAAAAAAATTAATGATAACAGGTTTAAATGGGTTATGAAATTATATTTTATTTTGATAAAAAAAGGTATATGACAATTAAGATTCAAATATCCAAATTAGGTTAATCGAAGCACTCTTCATTAGGGAAAAACTTTTTTTGCTGAATATTGACACCACACTACCGCATCAATTCCATACGTTTGTACACTTCTCACGCCGCCGCACTTTCATTGATTTTGTGTTTGTTGATGCTTATTTGTCCAGGTATTTTTTAACTTATGAAAAGAGACTAAATTGATTAATGTAGGATGAATTTCACATTCAAAGTGCTTATTTGTTCAATTGATAATTTAAATTTTCAACTGATTCGTACAAACTCGAGGTCGGGCTTCAAACTCGACGACTTATCACCTATTCTCGAGTTTGTTATCTCAGTAAAAACAAGAACTCGAGATTTTGCTTCCATTTCGTCGAGTATTAAGACTTACATCAAGTTTGTGCTTTGACAGAGATAAAAAAGTCGAGTTAAGGATGTAACTCGTCGACTATTAAGCATGACATCGAGTTTTAACATTGCAAACGACGTATAAACTCGAGTAAAGTTTAAAAAGTCGTCGACTATATAGCCTTACCTCGAGTATGTTTTAACAGTAACACTAAACAAATGTTAGCCTTGTTTCAGAACCGCAGGTAGTTCAGGGAAAGAAATTGGATATATTTTTAAAATAGCTAACGGTATCTGATTTGTAATGGGTAAGTTTTAATTATATTTTCAATTGATAGATTTGTACCAAATATTGATGTTGCCTAATATATTATTTTGGAATTAAAGGGACGCCATCAGACAAAAGTTGGATGACGTCGTACCGATTTAGTTCATGTTATATTCAAGGGGTCAAAAATTTTCTGAATGTTGTAAAAGACTTTACTGATTCAAATGGCAGAGTTCGATGTCCATGCAAGAACTGCATCAATATTTATTTGAAGCCATTGCAAGAAGTCAAAATGGATCTATATTAATATGGAATTAGTGAAAACTACACAAACTAGGTGCACCATGGTGAGACTTCTCAACCTCGTGATAGTTTAGATGGCTCTATTAATTCGGACTATGAATTGGAGGATAGTGGAAATGATGTTTCAGAAATGTTAGATGATATGTGTAATGCAACTTTTATGGACACCGACATGGAAGACAGACTTGCCAATCAAGATAATAACATGCTAGAAGGAGAAGTAGCAAAATTTGCTAAATTGTGGAATGATTCTCATA
The DNA here is from genome assembly GCF_937616625.2 of Mercurialis annua. NCBI lineage: Eukaryota > Viridiplantae > Streptophyta > Magnoliopsida > Malpighiales > Euphorbiaceae > Mercurialis > Mercurialis annua. The sequence goes on along the minus strand of NC_065572.1, from coordinate 33,186,604 downwards.
GTGAACTATATCCTGGAAGTCAAAAATATTCAAAGCTCTCTTTTCTTCTTAAGATGATTAATATCAAAGCACTCACAAATTCTAGTAATAAGTCATTTTTTTCGAATTTGGAGTTGTTCAAGGATGCACTCCCGAGAGGAGAAACCCTTCCAAGCTCAAGTTATGAGGTTAAAAAATTGATGCGTGATTCAGGACTCGGTTACGTAACTATTGATGCTTGTGTAAATGATTGTGTGCTATTTTGGAAGGAATATGAAAATCTTGACACGTGTCCAACTTGTAAGGCCCCTAGATGGAAATTAGGTTTCGGAAAATGCAAGAAGGTTGCTCAAAAAATTCTTAGACACTTCCCTTTAGTACCTAGACTTCAGAGGTTATTTATGTCTAACGATATTGGTGAAAATATGAGGTGGCATAAGGAGAAACGTGTAGATGATGATACGATTAGACATCCAGCTGATGCTACGGAATGGAAAGATTTTGACCAGAAATATGCTTGGTTTGGCAAAGATGCTCGTAACGTGCGACTTGGGCTTGCTAGTGATGGATTTAACCCTTTTTGAAATATGAGCACGAGTTATAGCATGTGGGCGGTGATTGTGACGCCATATAACTTACCACCATGGAAATGCATGAAGGAGAATTTTTTGATGTTATCTTTGCTTATTCCTGGTAAGGAATCTCCCGGAAATAATATCGATGTATATTTAAGGCCATTAATTGATGAGTTAAAAGAGTTATGGAAGACCGGTGTGACAACATATGATGCATATAGCGGTAAGAATTTTCAATTACATGCTGCATTATTATGGACAATAAATGACTTTCCAGCATATGGAATGTTATATGGATGGAGCACAAAAGGAAAATTGGCATGTCCTGTGTGTAATAAGTGGACGTGTTTGCTAACATTAGAAAATGGAGTGAAGCAATGTTACATGGGTCATCGGAGATATTTACATGCCCAACATTCTTGGAGAAAAAGCAGAAAATTTGATGGCAAACCAGAGCACGGGTCAAAGCCTGAAGAGTTGTCAGGAGATGAAGTTCTAAGGCAATTAGATTTGCTTCCTAAAAGCCTTGTTTTCGGGAAGACACCTAACCAAAAAAAGCGTGCACGTGGTCCTGAAGAGCTCAATTGGACAAAGAGAAGTATATTCTTTGAATTGCCTTACTGGAAAACATTAAAATTACGTCATAATTTAGATGTAATGCATATTGAGAAGAATATATGTGAAAATATATTGGGTACGTTGATGAATATTGATGGAAAATCTAAGGATAACATTAAGGCTCGAATGGATTTAGAAGTAATGGGTATAAGAAAAGAGTTACATTTACAGCAAAAGGGAAATAAATTTTTTATGCCACTTGCTTGTTATACATTACCGAAGCCTGAAAGGAGAAAGTTTTGCGAATGGTTGCAGTCAATCCGGTTGCCAGACGGATATGCTTCCAATCTTTCTCGATGTGTAAGTGTTCAGGACTGCAAAGTTATGGGGATGAAAAGCCATGATTATCATATATTCTTGCAACGGTTACTTCCAGCATCAATTTGTTGGTCTTTGCGTAGTGAGGTTTACACTGCATTATCAGAGTTGAGCTCTTTCTTTAAGGAGTTTTGTTCGAAGACTTTAAAAAGATCTACAGTTAAAAAGTTGCAGAGCGATATCATTTTGATAATATGTAAACTTGAGATGATATATCCTCCATCTTTTTTCATGGTAATGATGCATTTGGCAATTCATCTGGCACGTGAAGTAGAATTAGGAGGCCCTGTTCACTATAGGTGGATGTACTTTATTGAGAGGTTAGTTGATAAGGAAATTTTATTTTTCGTTTTCTTGCTGCAGTTTTAACTAATTTTTATATATCTATATGGTTTATTCACATTTACAACAAATTTGTTGTGCAGGTTCTTACGTACTTTGAAAAATTATGTACGTATCTTAGCTCGACCAGAGGGTTCAATTGCTGAAGCGTATATCACTAAAGAATGTTTGAACTTTTGTTCACTGTATTTTCATGGGGTTGAGACAATATATAATCGCGTTGAGAGAAATAATTTTCCTGTGCAAATAGGAGTGGAAAATGGATTTTCCATATTTTCAAACAATGCAAGACCTTTAGGAGCTACAAAATGTAAAACGTTATCCCATTCTGATTTTGAAAAATTGCAGTTGTATGTGCTTAACAATTGTGAGGATGTTGATGAATATCTTAAGTAAGTTATTTTATTTTGAAAAAACAAATACTTTAGAGTTTCAAAATAGCTTTATTTTACACTTTTTATCTAATTTTATAAACGTTGTGCAGGATTCACATTGAAGAATTACAAAAGGAAAGTGTTATAGATGTGCAAAAAAGACACCAGGCAGGATTTGCCAGTTGGTTCAAGGAGTGTGTAAGTATGATGCTATAAAAGTACTAAATATTGAATTATGCCACTAATTTCACCATTAAACTTATTTTTCAGGTTGGACGCTTACGTGCTACTGGATTGGTTGCAGCAACAGATCATATATATGCGTTGGGATTAGGTCCTGATATACGAATTGCTAGGTACAGTGGGATAATTGTCAATGGAGTTAGGTTTCACACAGTTGAGCGTGATAAGTCGAAAGAAATCGAGTTTTATGGTTTGCTAACATATATCATTGACCTCCAATATGTTAATGGGAATCATGTTTTCTTGTTTAAATGTGATTGGTGGGATGTTGGCGATAAAAATGGAATTAAAACAGATGGCAACTTAGTTTCTGTTAATGTGAGCCGTAAATGGTATACATGTGATTCTTTCGTGTTGAGTTCTCAAGTACAGCAGGTTTTTTATGTCAGCGATATGAAAAATGGAGGTCATTGGAAAATTGTGGAAAAATCATTTCACAGGAATATATTTGATGTGCCAGAAAAGGAAAAAGTGTGCAATGAAGATTCAATATTGAATGATGAGCCCTATCAGCAATACGAGGCAGATAATAGTCATGAAGTCGATCAAAATGGTGGTGAAAATTTGGAACTCTTGCATCCTATAGATGTATTACCGGATGAAGTTGATGTTGGTCAACTGTTTCAAGGTCAAAACTCAAACCCGATTTATTCTAGCGATGAGGAGGATGATACTACGATCAATTATGATGATGCCGACACTGATGTACTAGAAGACTCAAATGACAGTGACAATGAAGACGAAGACGATGATTAGTGACTGAAATTTACCGCTTATTGAACTCTTTTTGGATTCTTGTATCTTGTTTGAAAGTATGAATTTTACTGAGAGATGCTTTTTTATATTGCCTTGAATGTAGATTGTAGAATTTTGGTGTTTTATGGCAGTAGTTATGCAGCCCAACATGAAATTTGTGGAAAACTGGATAGCAGAAACTCGATGTGTTGATGAAAACTCGTCGAGATATTAGCCACACATCGAGTTTGAACGTATGGAATTATATATGAGATATCAGCCAAACATTCAATTGATTCCTTTGGTTTAGTTTGATTTTAAGGTTTGGTGTAATACCAAATATTTTTTCTCAATTTTGTACTTCTAATATGGAACCGAACAGAAAAATAGAATTGAACTCCTGCCTTTTAATATAACTATTGACAATTCACAATTTTGCGGAAATTTGCTAAAACACTACACATATTGTAATTACCTGTTTTTACACATACTCTAAAATAGACTTCAAATAAGAAATAAATGGACATTTATGTCCTCCAAGCAAAATAAAAGTGTGACAAAAAGGAGACTTTCTTTACAAACAAAAATCAATAACATTCTTCATCTTGAACCTCCATAAATTAGCTTCCTCTTCACTCCCTAGGCAGATGTTCTCTTGAGTTTTAGAGGACCCTCATCTTCACTAACACAAGAAGAGCTTTCCTTCCAACGAGCATACAAATATAATGACGAAGCGTAACGAGCACGGTGTTCTTTGACATCATAATCATGCCCCATAACTTTCCCATCAACAAAGAACTCAGCAGCGGAAAACATATGAACTCCACAATCACTACGAAAAGTGAGAAAAAATAAAAAAACATAAGAAACAAGGTTGACATTAGGTTCCTATTTTGTCACCATAACTCTTTAATATAACCCAACTAACTAAAGTTAAAAACAAATTATAGACTTACACATCATTTTGGATAGGCATGTTTTCCACAATCTCTATTATGAACGGATCAGTTATTCTCTTTCCCTCGTAAGCACCGGCAGTAGTATCGATGTCATCTCGAGAATCATAAAAATTGGTAGCTTGAAGGAATAGTGGAAGCAACACACTATGGCAAGTAACATATTCAGTTGATGATCTGTCATATTGCGCCGACCTCAACGAATTGTAGATATAGATGCATTGTTCCTTGAAATTCAGGCGAGCCAAAATCCAATGCCAATCGTTAACACAATTGATCGGAAAAAGAACATCGTCAACATTAGCCCAATTCGTATTGCAACACATAGCACCACCTTTAATGTAGATAGCCACTGTATGTTTCAAAGAAACAAGTGATACATCTTGCTTTATCTTGTATGCTGTGTAGAGAGTTTGAATACGCCGATCAAAAAAATTATCAGTTGACGTACATCTACTGTTTGCAGCACATCCATTTTTTATTTTCTTTCTCAGATAATAAAAGAGAACATCTACATGCTGCCAAATAAACAAAAATCAAGGTTAAGTAGCCATACAGTCACAACAATGTTATTAACAAAACTATCGTGAGTAATTCAAATAATAAACACATAAAATAAAAAAAAGAACAAATAAAAGAAATATGGATATACTTACAGAACACTCAATAGCCTTTCCAACGTGGTAGAGATGGTAAAACCAGGATTTCGTTTCAATATCAACCACGCCAAGAGAAAGACGGGGATGGAATTTATCAATCTTTGGATCGTATATCCAGCTTTGCCTTCTAAACAAACAAAGAAAAAAAAATTAAATAAGTGAGCATTAAAACAGAACTGAAAAAAGTTAGTCGAGATACGAACTTGGCCCCTTTAGGACGTCCTTCTTCCAGCCAATTACGAAAAAAGAACGCGTCCTCTACGAGTATCCACACGAACAGACCTTAGCCAAAACTAGTGCTTGTGTGCTAGCACTATTGCTTCACAAGCAATTTCGAATTTTAGTGATTTAGTGAATAATGAATTTCGTAATTCTCAAACCAACTGCTTAATGAGTATTTATAGTGATAAATAACACTAGGGTTTGAGACAAATTCGAATTTCAATCTCATTGCAATTCTACAAGTTTATGTTTATCAAAAACTCCTTTTTGATAATTATCCATATATATTAATTACTATATTTATTATCTTCCAAAAAATAATAAATTAAGGAAAACACTTATCCTTAAATTTTGAATTAATATATATATTTATTAATATATATATATTACGAATTATATATATATATATAAAATTAATCACTTAATCACATTGGGCTTGTACAACCCATAACTGTTTTGGGCCTGTTCTTAGTGTGCGACCCTGTAGGTTCATATAACGTTGGCAGTAGGCTCGAAATCCCTATTTCAGCCCACAAGTCATAAGTGGCCTCTAGCAAGACATTATGACTACCCAAGTTATATGAATATCGATAATCCGATTTAACCATTTACAATAATATTTTAATCCCTTTGTCTCTCGATATCCAGATTGAATATAAGGCATAGTTATGTCATCCTTATAACATTCAATCATTAGTTTTTTTGACTCTAAGTAGACTGAAAATGATAACTTCTTATCAATTAGCATGGCCATGCATTTTCTTCAGTCTATCTTCTTCAAGGGGCCCATAGATATCTTACTCAAATAAATGAGGGACAAATTCCTTCTCAGTCACTCACATTTCTCACATAGTTACTTTCATATCCAATGACAATCTATTCCATTATCATGTTAAAGATAATGTAAGACTGTATCAAAATATGAAATAGCTATGTAGAAATCCATGATGATTTCAAGGTCAAAGGATTATACTAATAGAACTGTAATGAGAATTACTTATGACAGTGATCTATGTAGTATTCTCACAGTGGGTCATCCAGTGCCTTATTTCTCAAATAGCACCTATGATTTGACTTAATATCTCATATACATGATTAGTAAAACATAATCATCAGTCAACATCATACTAGTCTCAATGTTCTATTAAGACTAGGGATAGATGGTATATAATTCTTTTATTAAACCTAAGGGTTCTACTATCAAGTCACATACTCGATGACCTTAGAAAGAATTAACCATTCAAGTATTTTAATCATTAATATAAAATGATAAAAACTGCCAATCAATAAATAATAAAATGATAAAGTCAAAACATGGTCAAACATGATTGACCTAGTGCATATCACTAACAATCTCCCACTTGCACTAGGCCCAATCTACATTAAATCTAATTCCCATGGACCTAGTATGACTCTCATGCTTAGGCTGTGGAAGAGCCTTAGTTAGCGGATCAGCAACATTATCATTTGTCGAAACTCTGCATATCTTCACGTCTCCTCTCTCAATGATTTCTCGAATGAGATGATAACGTCTAAGTATGTGTTTGGATCGCTGATGTGATCTGGGCTCCTTTGCTTGTGCTATGGCCCCATTGTTATCACATAACAAGTTCACTGGATCGGATATACTAGGAACAACTCCTAATCCAGTTATGAACTTTTTGATCCAAACAGCCTCCTTAGCTGCGTGTGAAGCAGCTATATACTCAGCTTCTGTTGTAGAATCAGCAACGGTGTCCTGCTTCGAGCTCTTCCAGCTAAAAGCACCTCCATTCAAACAAAACACATATCCTGACTGTGATTTATAATCATCAATGTCAGTTTGGAAGCTAGCGTCTATGTAACCCTTTACAATCAGCTCATCTTCCTGACCACCATATAGCAAGAATGCATCCTTGGTTCTTCTCAAGTACTTAAGGATGTTCTTAACTGCTGCCCAGTGACTTTCACCTGGATTTGACTGGTATCTGCTCGTTGTACTCAAAGCATACGAGACATCAGGTCGAGTGCACAACATTGCATACATGATAGATCCAATAGCAGAAGCATATGGAATCTTACTCATGCGGTCTCGCTCATCCTGTGTCTTAGGACACTGAGTCTTGCTGAGACTGATGCCATGTGACATTGGCAAGAATCCTCTCTTGGAGTCTTGCATACTAAACCTGTTTAATACCTTATCAACATAAGTGCTTTGACTTAGGCCAATGAGTCTTCTAGATCTATCTCTATAGATCTTGATGCCTAATATATAAGCAGCATCGCCCAAGTCTTTCATTGAAAAACACTTCCCTAACCATGATTTAACATTTTGCAGTATGGGAATGTCGTTTCCAATGAGTAGTATGTCATCAACATAAAGCACTAAGAAAACAATCGCGCTCCCACTAACCTTCTTGTATACACAAGGTTCATCTTCATTCTTGATGAATCCAAACTCTTTGATTGCTTCATCAAAACGAAGATTCCAACTCCGAGAAGCTTGCTTTAATCCATAAATGGATTTTTGAAGCTTGCAAACCTTTCCAGAATTCTCTGGACTGGCAAAACCCTCAGGTTGTGTCATGTACACATCCTCAAGTAAGTTTCCATTAAGAAACGCTGTTTTGACATCCATTTGCCATATCTCATAGTCATAATATGCAGCTATGGCAAGGAGAATTCGAATGGATTTGAGCATAGCAACTGGTGAAAAGGTTTCATCATAGTCTATACCATGTATTTGTCTGAAACCTTTTGCAACTAGTCTTGCTTTATAGGTATGCACATTGCCATCCATGTCAGTCTTCATTTTGAAGACCCATTTGCACCCAATGGTTTTTACACCATCCGTTGGGTCAATCAAGGTCCAAACTTGATTATCATACATGGATTGCATTTCAGATCTCATGGCTTCGAGCCATTTTTCAGAGTCAGGACTATTTATGGCCTCTTGATAGGATGTGGGTTCTTCTTGATCCACAATCATCACATCATTGTTCTCAGTGATGAGAAATCCATATCTCATAGGATTATGACGTGTCCTATCAGACCTCCTTTGGCCTTGTGGTACTTGTACTGGTTCAGCAATTGCTTGTTGATTCTTTTGAGGTTCCATACTTGGTACAATGCTATTTTGTGGTTCTTGAATTTCTTCAAGTTGTACTGTACTCCCATTGGTTCCTTTGGAAATAAATTCTTTTTCCAAAAAGATACCATTTCGAGCAACAAACACTTTGTTCTCATAAGCATTGTAGAAGTAATATCCTTTAGTTTCTTTAGGATATCCTACAAAAAGGCATTTGTCAGATTTGGGTGCTAATTTATCTGAAATTAGTCGCTTCACATAAGCTTGACATCCCCAAATCTTAAGAAAAGAAAAACTAGGAGTTTTTCCAGTCCATATCTCATATGGTGTCTTTTCAACTGCCTTTGATGGAACTCTATTCAAAATGAATGCAGCGGTTTCTAAAGCATAACCCCAAAATGAGATTGGAAGATCAGTTTGACTCATCATTGATCGAACCATATCCAATAGAGTTCGATTTCTCCGTTCAGACACACCATTCCATTGTGGTGTTCCAGGTGGAGTCAATTGAGAAACGATCCCACAATCTCTTAGATGATCTACAAATTCTTGGCTTAAATATTCACCACCTCGATCAGATCTTAGTGTTTTAATATTTTTACCAAGTTGATTTTGTACTTCATTCTTAAATATTTTGAACTTTTCAAAAGATTCAGATTTATGTTTCATCAGATAAACATAACCATATCTACTGAGATCATCAGTAAAAGTAATGAAGTACTGAAATCCACCTCTAGCATTTGTACTTAATGGACCACATACATCTGTATGTATAAGGCCCAATAAGTTTTTAGCTCTTTCACCTTGTCCAATAAAAGGTGTTTTTGTCATTTTTCCCATTAGACAAGATTCACATGTTTCAAATGATTCATAATCAAATGAATTCAAAAGTCCATCTCTTTGAAGTTTTGATATGCGTTTCTCATTTATATGGCCTAAACGACAATGCCAGAGATAAGTAGAGTTTAAATCATTTGACTTAAACCTCTTAGCATTGATGTTATAGACTGATTTTTCATTAGTGTCTTCAACATTTAAAATATAACGACCACTACTGCGTGGAGCATATCCATAAAGAATGTTATTATGCGAAATACTGCATTTATTATTCCTAATAATAAATTCAAAACCATCCTTGTCCAAACAAGAAACAGAAATAATATTTCTACACATGGTAGGTACATAATAACAATTGTTCAAAGATAAAATAAGTCCACTAGGCAAAGATAACTCATAAGTCCCTACAGCTAAAGCAGCAACTCTTGCTCCATTGCCAACTCGTAGGTCCACTTCGCCTTTTGTCAAACTTCTACTCCTTTTGAGACCCTGCACATTAGTACAAATGTGAGATCCAGATCCAGTATCTAATACCCATGAATCAGAAGTAGAAAGATTAATTTCTATAACATGAATACCTGAAGTGGTAGTCTCACTACCCTTGTTCTTCTTCAGATCATCCAGATATTTCTTGCAATTCCTTTTCCAATGTCCAGGTTCCTTGCAGAAAAAGCAAGTTCCTTCCTTTGGCGGTTTTGCTTTGGGTTCATCCTTGGTCTTGGGCTTGGACTTGGGCTTAGACTTCTTGAAAGCCTTTCCCTTGCCCTTACCAGACCTTTTCATACCCTTTCCCTTGTTGACCATAAGAACATCCTTAATCTCATTCTTGATGTTCTTTTCAGCAGTTTGAAGCATCCCATGCAACTCTGTGGTGGTCTTCTCCATATTATGCATATTGAAGTTCATGATGAAACCATCATAAGCCTCAGGCAAAGATTGGAGAATAATGTCTGTAGCCAACTCTTGGGCAATTGGGAGACCGAGCCTGTCCAAATGTTCAAGATGACCCTTCATCTTCAAAACATGAGGACTAACTGAGCCGCTAGTAGTCAACTTGCAAGAAAGCAAATCCTTGATGGTATTGAACCTTTCAATTCTTACTCTCTCTTGGAACATTTCCATGAGATCAGTAATCATGGTGTTCGCATCCAATTCCATCATTTGCTTTTGGAGTTCATTCTCCATGCATCCAAGCATAATGCAAGTGACATCAGTAGAGTCATTGAGATGCTTCGTATAAGCATCCCTTTGAGCTCTAGTAGCAGCAGGAGCTGGTTCCTCAGGGAGGGGTTGATCAAGGATATATTCCTTTCTTTCTTGCCTAAGAACAATTCTTAGTTTTCTGCACCAGTCCAGAAAGTTAGTGCCATTGAGCTTATCCTTCTCAAGGATTGATCGCACTGATGAAGTAGGTGTAGTGTTTGTAGCCATCTCTACAACAATAAATATACAAGTAGCATTTAATAAAAGGCACAATAAAATTCCCACAACATATATCCATAATTCATATAAAAACCTTTAATGTTAATTTCAACAATTGAAAAATAATAGTGGGACAAGATCCATATTTCACCCTACTTCAAGTAAGCTTTGGCTTATCACTTTAAGTGTGGTTTATTTAGGTAGGTAACACTTTACCAATTACATCTCATGCAATTCTTGAACATAGAATATTAACATCACATGTAGTCTTGATATTCTATCTTATACCCTAGGTTCAAAACTATTTTGATAACCTAGTTAAGTCTAACCAAATCAAACATATGGATATCACTTTTATCCAACTTATCTTACTTAGATGACTTTATACATCATGCTTTGGCATAACCTATACATAGCAATCTAAGTCTTGATAAGTGTTATTACAATGGGAGGTATATTGAAGACTTAATATTAAATAAGGGTTTGTTATTTATCCTATTTAGTTATCCTATCTTATCACATGTAAAATAATCATGCAAAGCATATAACCAATAAGATAAACATTAAAAACATATTATTTTACTATTTTAAATCATATTTAACAACAATCATATAAATATGTTATTCATGATAATTTAAATCATATTTAAAATTTATCATTAAAGTATTAAAATAAAATACATGACAAAAGCACGCCGGCTTAAAAGGATAACGGTCCTTAATGGGGTGTATCAGCGGGGTCCAAGGGGCGCGGCCCCTTGGCGGGGTCTGGGGGCAGCGCCCCAAGAATTAAAATTTCTTTATCCGAAATCAATAATCTTAACTGATTACGGTTTATTTTAATATGTTCGAAACAGATTAAAATAACCCCAAAACCCTAATTACTGCATCTTAAAAACTGTTCAGAAACAATTTATTTAACACTTAAATAACAACAGTTTCATTAATTCGGCTCATAGCAGAATTAAATACAGTTTTATAAATTATGTTCATAACATAATTAAACACAGTTTTATCAATAGAATCAAAACAGTTTCACAAACAGTTTACTAATCCTATTCAAAACAGAATTACTAATAGAATCAAAACAGTTTTACAAACAGTTTACTAATCCTATTCAAAACAGAATTACTAATAGAATTAAAACCAGTTTCACAAACAGTTTACTAATCCTATTCAAGAACAGTTTTCCTAATAGAATTAAAACAGTTTCATAAACAGTTTACTAATCCTTATTCAAAAACAGTTTTATTATTCTGTTTCCCCTTTTCTTATCAATTCGTATGAACATTAATACTACGAAACCTTTAATCAAATTAAAACGTAATATTAATTTAGAACAGTATATTCGAAGTTTTAATCACATTAAACAATTAATCAAATTAATTCTTCATACTATTTTTCATACAATTAATCACATAAACGTTTTATTTATAATTACAACGAATTATAATTCCTTCAAAAACAATTTCGAAAAACAACCCCTTTTTCAAAACAGAACATACAATAAGCATATATCACATATATACTCAGAATCTAATTAATCAAATTACAAGCAGCTCCGATACCACTGTTGGGTTTTATTGGTTCATAACGCAGCGGAATTTCAAAAATTTATCTAAAAACCCAAACCAAGATCCATGTAATTCAAATTAAACAGAACAATTACTTACTTGTATGTCGAATTCAACAGCAATGTAGGAAGGAAGGAGGTGGTTCACTTTGGTGATACCTGGCCTCGGATCAGAAACGCCTCCAAAAGAACGCGTCCTCTACGAGTATCCACACGAACAGACCTTAGCCAAAACTAGTGCTTGTGTGCTAGCACTATTGCTTCACAAGCAATTTCGAATTTTAGTGATTTAGTGAATAATGAATTTCGTAATTCTCAAACCAACTGCTTAATGAGTATTTATAGTGATAAATAACACTAGGGTTTGAGACAAATTCGAATTTCAATCTCATTGCAATTCTACAAGTTTATGTTTATCAAAAACTCCTTTTTGATAATTATCCATATATATTAATTACTATATTTATTATCTTCCAAAAAATAATAAATTAAGGAAAACACTTATCCTTAAATTTCGAATTAATATATATATTTATTAATATATATATATTACGAATTATATATATATATATATATATATATATATATATATATAATTAATTAATCACTTAATCACATTGGGCTTTTACAACCCATAACTGTTTTGGGCCTGTTCTTAGTGTGCGACCCTGTAGGTTCATATAACGTTGGCAGTAGGCTCGAAATCCCTATTTCAGCCCACAAGTCATAAGTGGCCTCTAGCAAGACATTATGACTACCCAAGTTATATGAATATCGATAATCCGATTTAACCATTTACAATAATATTTTAATCCTTTTGTCTCTCGATATCCAGATTGAATATAAGGCATAGTTATGTCATCCTTATAACATTCAATCATTAGTTTCTTGACTCTAAGTAGACTGAAAATGATAACTTCTTATCAATTAGCATGGCCATGCATTTTCTTCAGTCTATCTTCTTCAAGGGGCCCATAGATATCTTACTCAAATAAATGAGGGACAAATTCCTTCTCAGTCACTCACATTTCTCACATAGTTACTTTCATATCCAATGACAATCTATTCCATTATCCTGTTAAAGATAATGTAAGACTGTATCAAAATATGAAATAGCTATGTAGAAATCCATGATGATTTCAAGGTCAAAGGATTATACTAATAGAACTGTAATGAGAATTACTTATGACAGTGATCTATGTAGTATTCTCACAGTGGGTCATCCAGTGCCTTATTTCTCAAATAGCACCTATGATTTGACTTAATATCTCATATACATGATTAGTAAAACATAATCATCAGTCAACATCATACTAGTCTCAATGTTCTATTAAGACTAGGGATAGATGGTATATAATTCTTTTATTAAACCTAAGGGTTCTACTATCAAGTCACATACTCGATGACCTTAGAAAGAATTAACCATTCAAGTATTTTAATCATTAATATAAAATGATAAAAACTGCCAATCAATAAATAATAAAATGATAAAGTCAAAACATGGTCAAACATGATTGACCTAGTGCATATCACTAACAATATAACCTAACCATGCTGAGGTAATCGGAACGAAGCTTTAAAGAGACTTGAGACGCGACATCTAATCTAGCGTCACTTTTCACGCACACTTTGCGTAATATAACCTAACCATGCTAATGTAATTGGAATGACGCGTTAGATAGACTTGTGACGCGACATACTAATCTAGCGTCAATTTTTATGCACAATTTGCATAATATAAATCAAACATGCTTAGGTAATCGCAACGACGCGTTAGAGAGACTTGTGACGCGATATAAGCATGGTAATCGAAACGACGCGTTAAAGAGACTTGAGACGCGCCATACTAATCTAGCATCACTTTTTACACAGACTTTGCGTAATATATAACCTAACCATGCTTAGGAATCGGAACGATGCGCTAAAGAGACTTGAGTAGAGACATACTAATCTAGCGCCAGTTTTCACGCACACTTTGCATTATATAAACTAACCATGCTTAGTTAATGGGAACGACGCGTTAAAGAGACTTGAGACACGACATACTAATCTAGCGTCACTTTTCACGCACACTTTGCGTAAAATAACCTTGCATGCTTATATAATCAGAACGACGCGTTAGAGAAACTTGTGACGCGACAATGGTAATCGAAACGACGCGTTAAGCAGACTTGAAACGTGCCATACTAATCTAGCGTCACTTTTTACGCACGCTTTGCGTATTATAACCTAACTATGCTTAGGTAATCAGAACGACGCGTTAGAGAAACTTGTGACGCGAAAATGGAAGTCGAAACGACGCGTAAAAGAGACTTGAAACGTGCCACGCTAATCTAACGTCACTTTTTACACATGCATTGCGTATTATAACCTAACTATGCTTAGGTAATTGGAACAATGCGTTAAAGAGACTTGAGACGCGACCTACTGTTCTAGCGTCACTTTTATGGCACATTTTGAGTAGTATAACATGATCATGCTTTGGTAATCGGAACACGCGTTAAAGAGACTTGAGACTTGTAACATGACATAAGCATGGTAATCGAAACGATGCATTGAAGAGACTTGAGACGCGCCATACTAATCTAGCATTCCTCTTTACGCATACTTTACGTACTATAACTTAACCATGCTTAGGTAATCAAAACAAAGCGTTAAAGAGAATTGTGATGCAAAATACTAATCTAGCGACACTTTTATCGCGCACTTGGCGTAATAAAACATAACCATGCTTTGGCAAAACGACGTGTTAAAGGGACTTGAGATGCGACATACTAATCCAGCGTCACTTTTCACGCACACTTTGCGTAAAATAACCTAACCATGCTTAGGTAATCGAAACGACGAGTTATAGAGACTTCAGACACGATATACTAATCTATTGTCACTTTTCACGCACACTTTGCGTAATATAACTTAACCATGCATAGGGAATCAGAACGACGCGTTAGAGACACTTGTGACGCGACATAAGCATGGTAATCAAAGCGACACGTTAAGGAAACTTGAAACGCGCCATACTAATCTAGCGTCACTTTTTACGCACGCTTTGTGTAATATAATCCGACTATGCTTAGGGAATCGGAAAGATGCGTTAAAGAGACTTGAGACGCGAAATTCTAATCTAGCGTCACTTTTCACGCACAGTTTGCGTAATATAACCTAACAATGCTTAGGTAATCGGAATGACGCATTAAAGAGACTTGAAACGCGACATACAAACCTAGCAACAGTGTTCACGCAGACATTGTGTAATATAACCTAACCATGCTTAGGTAATCGGAACGACGCGTTAGAGAGACTTGTGACGCGACATAAGAATGGTAATCGAAACGACGCGTTAAAGAGACTTGAGACACGACATACAAATCTATTCTCGCTTTTCATGAACAATTTAAGTAATATAACCTAACCATGCTTAGGTAATCCGAACGAAGCATTAAAGAGACTTGAGACGCGATATACTAATCTAGCGTTACTTTTCACGCACACTTTGTGTAATATAACCTAACCATGCTTATGTAATTGGAACGACGCGTTAGATAGACTTATGATGCGACATACTAATCTAGCGTCAATTGTTACGTAGACTTTCCGTAATATAAATCAAACATGCTTTGGTAATTGCAACGATGCGTTAGAGAGACTTGTGACGCGACATAAGCATGGTAACCGAAATGACGCGTTAAAGAGACTTGAGACGCGCCATACTAATCTAGCATCACTTTTTACACAAACTTTGCGTAATATATAACCTAACCATGCTTAGAAAATCGGAACGATGCGCTAAAGAGACTTGAGTAGCGACATACTAATCTAGCGCCAGTTTTCACGCACACTTTGCATAATATAACCTAACCATGCTTAGGTAATGTGAACAACGCGTTAAAGAGACTTCGGACGCGACATACTAATCTAGCGTCACTTTTCACGCACACTATGCGTAAAATAACCTAGCATGCTTATGTAATCAAAACGACGCGTTAGAGAAACTTGTGACGCGACAATGGTAATCGAAACGACGCGTTAAGCAGACTTGAAACGTGCCATACTAATCTAGCGTCACTTTTTACGCACGCTTTGCGTATTATAACCTAACTATGCTTAGGTAATCAGAACGACGCGTTAGAGAAACTTGTGACGCGAAAATGGAAGTCGAAACGACGCGTAAAAGAGACTTGAAACGTGCCACGCTAATCTAACGTCACTTTTTACACACGCATTGCGTATTATAACCTAACTATGCTTAGGTAATTGGAACAATGCGTTAAAGAGACTTGAGACGCGACATACTGTTCTAGCATCACTCTGAAGAATCCTTCATAAGTAAGGAATTAAGATGATCAGATCCTTTTCTTTCCCTTTCTCGTTCCTAAACGGCGATAGTTACGGTTCGTCGCGCGGTTTTCGTTTCTCGTCCGTTTCCGATGTTTAATAGCTCAATACGATCGTATTTCAGTGGTGTATCACGGTAAGCTTGATGTTTTATCGTTTAAACGAATATATTTTGAGTTATATCGATTCAAAGTTTTAGGCCACGAAACGATTTTATCGTTTTATCGAGTATAGGATTGATATATAGCGTTTTGAGCTTAGAATACGCGTTTTGGTTAAGTTTGGAGCGTTTTTACGTATATAGCAGGTCGGAAACCCCGGAAATCGATTACGGGGGATCGTGCACACTTGTGGTACACGAACGTGTACCATCAATGGTGCACGAACGTGGACCAAAGTACACGAACGTGCACCAATACATGGTACACGACCGTGTACCAAGGTACACGAACGTGTACCATCAAGGTGCACGATCGTGTACCCCCCATACACGAACGTGCACCCTCCGATTCTCGCACCCCGATTCTTTTTACCTCGATTGAATTAATTGAATTCGCGTATTGAAACGGAAATCGAATAGTAGTTAATCGATTAATGTGAATAGTAAACCTAATGAGGTTAAACGGGAATTTAATTAGAAGTGATTTACGATCCGTAAACGAGTTTGATACCGTTATCGGAGTATACGTGAGAAGCACGACGATTAATGAAAGTAAAACGTGTCGAGTCTCGAGTCTAGAGTCAATCTTAGAATAGGATTCTAATACAAGTCAAATATTTTAAAATTGTTTTAGATCCGGCGAGGCAAGAAGTAGCTGGACCAGTAGTTCGGGAAGCTTGACGTTCTAAAGCCCCGACATATTTTTGGATAAGCGTTTTCTGTGAGTTTATACGATTTGCTTTTAAAGTGTTTACTTAATGATGAATCACCAAACAGAATCCGAGCTTTACCGACCTGCACACTACAAGCAAACAGAGGTCAGAAGGAACTCCGGTGGGGGTCACCGGACGTTCACTCCGACGCTCAAGTAAGGTTTTGAGGTAGAGGAAGAAGAAGAAGAGAAAAGGAGAGTGCTTAGAGTAGAGAAAAAAGAATTACCTAGGGTTTGTCCTTAAATCCTCTATTTATAGTTAGGGTTTAAGGACAAACCTGCCTAGCTGGTGGGCTGTGAGCCCAGTGGTCCCAGAAATCAGTTATGCTAACTTGGCAGAATATCCCTGCGGGAGGCACGGGTTGTTAGGTGTGTCAGAGGAACATTCCTCGCGTACCTGTCAGAAGATCTTTTGTGGTCCCAGGATCTGGCACACGAGCGTGTGCTCACGAGCAGGACCTCGAAGCCTGATCAAACCTTGAAGCCCGGATAACTTGGGGACCAAGTTATCGTGGTTCTGGTATTTGAGAATGTCTCGAAGCTCGGGTCGTTTGGTCCGGTCTTTCTGGTTTATGAACTCGGAGCTCAGCCTGGCTCCTAAGTTGTCTATAACTCGGAGCCCGGATAGAATCCTCGGTCCGACCTTATCAGTCATGAATGTCTCGGATGATGTCTGAATGCCCATCGATCCGCTGACCCCCCAAGTCATGTGATCTACGAATTCGAGAAGGTCGGACATTGTTACCAGGTCGGTGGAATGCTTGACTTAGTGATGTTTGTTTTTGGCGAGGTTGCTTCGCCCCTATTAGATGTGCTACGTTATCACTAGTCCCCCCCAGTGTGTCGGATATTTATGTCCGAGATGGTAGTGTCCTTCGAGGTCTCCAATCACGTGAGTGGTGGCTCGATTGTCCTAGTATTGGCCAACGCTGACACCGAGCCGCTTGTCAGAAGGAGCAGCTAGTGGGATGTGAAAAGACCTGTCCTTTCGAGTTGGTGAGCATGACAGCTGTTTGAGATGGGTCTCCTGGATGGCGGTTGTGCTTCCGTGCACGTTTCATCCACGTGTCTAGCGGTTATTGCTAGTGCAGTTTCCTAGGAGACGTTTTAAATGGGAAGAGAGAGAAAAATTAAAGGCGTGTCCTTTCAATTTCCCTCTCTTTTCAGGTATAAATTTCGTTTTTCAAAAACTTAGAAACTTTTTACATTCTCTCTAAGTTCTTGGATTTTTTATTCTCCTCTGAAGACAAAGGCTCTCTATTCTTCGAAAATAAATCGTTTGTTCTTCACTTGTTTTGAGTTTTCATCGCTGCCTGCTGTGTGAAAGGTTCCTTGCTCTCTGTTTTTGAGATTTCAAAGCTTCGCCGTCGATCGCGCTTGGCGTTTCCAGTTACTTTACTTTTATTCTTCTCCAGAATCTTGCTGCGTTTTCCACAAGTGAGTGTTCTTTACTTTCCCGGTTTTAGTTTTGGTTCTTTCGCTCCTGTTATGTGATTTTTATTCGCTATGTGTTTATTCCCTGAAATTGGCATTTGTTTATGAAGTTTGTACCTTGGCTTGTTAGATGCTCTGTTCGCAGGTTTTAGATTATAATGTGCTTTCTAGATTCTGTGTTTTTCTGGTTTGATTCAATGTTTGTTTAAAAGGTCTCGTATGTTTGTTTGCCTCTGTTTCATGATTTCGCTGTATGTTTGAGGTTCAGATGATCTAGATTCTGTGTTTTTCTGGTTTGATTCAATGGTTTCGCTGTGATTTCGATTTCATGTGCTATGTTATCACTCTTTGGTAGAAATCTGGGAAATGAATGTCTCGAAATCTGGGAATTCATTGTGGTGTTCTTAGCGTTCTGATGATTTCACCCCTTAGGAGGCTTCTGTTGATTCATGATTCATGATTTGTTGTTTTTTTTTTTTTTTTTTGGGAAACTCGTCTCATCTGAGATTGTTTCTGCTTGGCCTAGGTATGTCGGGTGAATTGTCAGAACGCGAAGAGGGAAGGGGTTATGATGATGACGACATGGGAACCGACGAGGTATCTACGGAATTCCATGTTGTTCGTCCTGCCCGAGCCAACTTTTCCGAGGTGGAGGGAGTAGGGACATCGGCTCCAGCTCCCGTTAAGAAAGGGAAAGGAAAAAAGGTTGTTGCTGATACTGGGGAGAAACCTGAAGATCGAGATTTGAAGGCATCCCGGTGTACTCCGGGCTTTCTAGCGGCAGTTCGGGCAGCGTTTGACATCCCGGAGGAGTACAGGCTTTCGTTGGTCCTGGAAGGAAATCGGCTAAACGCCGCTCCTCCCAAAAATAAAATTATGCTTACCTTGGAGCATCTTCAATCGGGTATACGGTTCCCAATTTCGGAAGACTACAAACGATTGAGCAACTACTTCGAGGTGCCTCTTTCGCAGATCCACCCCAACGAAGTTCGTCATTACTCCTGTTTTCTGAAGTTGTGTCAACTGAACGGGGTGAATGCCACGATGCGGCTCTTCTGCTGTTTGTACCTGATGTCCTTGAAAGATAGGAATCATTTTGCCTACCTCCGCTTCCGAGGTGAGAGGAAGGAGGTGCCGGGAGGACTGATATCCGGGATTACCGATTCCTTGCGAGATTTTAAGGAGGATTTTTTCCAGGTCACCCATCCTACTGCCTTCCAAGGGATGGTAACTACCTGGGCTTTGAAATGCTACAAGCCGGACAGGTGGTTCCATATTCCGGCCCCGTTAGAGGTGGCCGACATGGTGAAACTACAGGATGCTGCTCCTGATGGGGAGAAGGCTCAGGCCGACGAGCTGTGCCCGAAAATTGCTTTTGACTTTTGGAAAAGCTCGGGGCCTGCTGGTACTAGTTTGTTTTTGACTTGTTGTCTGTTTGTATTTTTATTATTTATTATTTTTACGCTTGTGTGTCTTTGTCTTACTGTTTTCTTGCTTGTGCTGGTGTCTGACTAGCTCATGTTCTTGCTTTGTCACAGTGAATAGTTTAGATCCTGCGAGGCTGGCCGGGAAGAAGCGAAAGAGGCCGGCGAGCCGAGGTACCACTCCGGCGCCCCCTCCCATTCCCCAAGCTACTGCGGATGCGACATCTGCTCCGCGAACTGTAGGAGACCGGGAGGCCCCTGAGGCCGGTATTCATGTCGTCCCGCTCCGGGTGCAGCTGCCCGGAGGGATTGAGGTTCCCCCCACAGCGGAACCCGTAGGGGATATCCCCTTTGTTGACCTGGGTTCGGCTGAGACAGTGGTGGGGCCTAGGCGAGCTGAGGAGGTCCCGGAGGAAAGAGCTCCTGGGGGAGGTGGCCAGAGTGCCCAGAGGTCGAGACGTGAGATCCCGGATCTGCCGGAGATTTCCTCTGATACCAGTACCACCGCCCCTGGTCCCCAGACGATAACTCGGACCAGTTTTGCCGAGTGGGTGAGCCGACATAATGATGGGGCCCGCCCGTCTTTGACCGAGCTGCCCATTGCGGGGGATGTGGCCCGGGTGACCACGCTGCCCATAGACCTGGCGCACTACAAGACGCATAAACCCGAGAATCTTCTGGCTGCGGTCTCTTCTCTCTGCCTTCAGGTATTCTTTATTTTGATTAACTTTTTCTAAGTGTTTGTTTATTTTATTTGTTTTTCGTGTTTTTAGTCATGCTTTGTTTTAACTACAGGCTGCTCAGATGTCCTATTTGGCGGACCAGAACGTCAATAAAAACGAGGTTGACCTCCTCCTGGCCAAGGATCTTCTGCTGTCGGAGAGGGATAAACTCCGGGATGTTGAGAAGCGAGCTGCCGAAGCAGAGAGAAGAGCCTCAGAAGGGGCTTCCTTAGTGGCCAACTTGGAAAACCGGTTGAAGGAATCTGAGGACCGGCGCGCTGAGGACTTAGGGGTCTTGGAGTCCCTGCGAAAAGATGTTGGTCGTCTGCAGACCGAGAAGGCTGCTGAAAAAGAGGACTTTTCCAAGCAGCTCGCCGACATAACCCGCCGGAATGAACTAGCGAGCAAAGGGCTCCGGGACACTGTGGACGACCAGAAGAAAAAACTAGAGGAAGCCACCAAACGGGCAGGGGATGCAGAGACTAAGGTTGCCAAGGCGGCTGCTCGAGAAGAGGACCTGTACGAGGATTTCCGACGGATGTTGTATGTTGGGGAGGTCCAGGTCGGGGAATATGTAAGAAGCCGGTTCAGGGCTGATACCGATGTGTCGGATTTCAAGCTGGACGCCCTGGAGTTACATCGTCGGGCCAAAGAGCTACCCCAAGATTATGATGTGCCAGCAGACATCGAGGATTACCTGGCTGACGACCAGGATCAAGGCCCGGTTTAGGATAACCGTAGTTGTAATTTATGAACAATTTTTCTTTATTTTTGTAAGTTTTGAACAATGTTTTTCTTTTGTATTTTTTGGAATATTGAGCCTCGAGCTATTTTTTGCAAATTTTGAAAATTTTCCTTTATATGCATGTTTGTTTCTTGCTTGTATGAAAGCCTACGTTCTCTTGTGAATATTTGCTGTTGTCTCTCTAAATGAAGATTTTCGTTTTCAAAAATTTTGACTAAGTATGTGGCAACATGTTTTCATAGCTAACTTAGCTTAGTTTCCGAGCTGGTTCCAGTAGTGTAAATTTTCTAGCTTCTTTGTTGTTTTTATATATGGGCTCTTGACTCAGATTTGGGATAAAAAATGCTAGGATAGGTTCTTGGTTGTTCATAGATCGAGCTTGAGCAAGTTGCTCGGCGTGGATAACCTGTTATCTCTGGATGACCCGGGATTGTCATAGCTCGCAGGTGGCGCATAGACCGTGGATGGCACATAGATCGTGAATGTCCCATAGCCCGTTGGTGGCGCATAGCCCGTAGATGGCACATAGCCCGCTGGTGGCACATAGCCCGTAGATGGCACATAGCCCGTGGATGGCACATAGCCCGTGGATGGCACATATCCCGTGGATGGCACATAGCCCGCTGGTGGCACATAGCCCGTGGATGGCACATAGCCCGCTGGTGGCACATAGCCCGTGGATGGCACATAGCCCGTGGATGGCACATAGCCCGTGGATGGCACATAGCCCATGGATGGCACATAGCCCGTGGATGGCACATAGCCCGCTGGTGGCACATAGCCCGTAGATGGCACATAGCCCGCTGGTGGCACATAGCCCGTAGATGGCACATAGCCCGCTGGTGGCACATAGCCCGTGGATGGCACATAGCCCGTGGATTTTTTACCGAGTAGAGTGCTCGGGTTTTGGAAAAGGCATGAATTCCTTTTAATCTTTTTTATTCATTGAGGGCAAAAACTTATGTTTGAGTTTTACAAAGGCCTAACTCAAACATAAGTGAAAAAACCCCTAGGTACCTCGAAAATGAAAACAAGAGACTACTGATAATATTTCCGAAGAACCTGGGAGTTCCAAGTTCTCGGAAGCACTCTGCCCGACATGTGTGCTATTTTATAAGCTCCTGCTCGTCCGACCGCAGTGACTCGATAGGGGCCTTCCCAGTTGGGTTCGAGCTTTCCCACTCCAGCATTTCCCTTAGCAATGTCTGCCCGTCTCAGGACCAGATCGCCGACTTGGAAACTCAAGGGTTTAACTCTCTTGTTGTGATACTTAGCCATTCTTTGCTTGTATGCTTCGATTCTTAGCGCTGCCTGCTCTCTTCGCTCTTCCAACAGGTCTAGGCATAGTTTCTGTTCTTCCTCATTCTTAGCCTCATCGAAGAACTGGACCCTTAGAGTTGGCATCCCGATTTCCACAGGTATCATTGCCTCACACCCATATGTCAGAGAAAACGGGGTGTCTCCTGTGCCTGCCCTTGGCGTGGTTCGGTAAGCCCATATGACCTTTGGTAGCTCTTCCAGCCACTCTCTATCGAACTCCCCTAGCCTGGCCTTAAGCCCTTTTAGGATCGTCCGGTTGGTTACTTCGGTCATCCCATTGCTTTGCGGGTGAACTACCGAAGTGAAACGCAGGTCAATGTGCAAGTCGTTGCAAAATTCCTTGAAGGCTCGGAAGTTGAACTGCTTTCCGTTATCAGTTACCAACGCTCTGGGTATACCGAAACGACACACAATTTGCCTCCAGAAGAAATCCCGGATCCGAGCTTCTGTGATGGTGCTCACTGCCTCTACCTCGATCCACTTTGTGAAGTGATCTACTGCCACTATCAAGAACTTTTTCTGCCCCGTGGTTGGCGTGAAAGGTCCCAGGATGTCAATTCCCCAAGTTGCAAATGGCCAAGGACTGTTAATAGGACACTGCTCTGTGGTGGGAGCATGTCGGATGTTCTGATGCCGCTGACAGTTTTCACATTTCTTTACTATCTCCTCTGCCTGTCTGACCATTAAGGGCCAGTAGTATCCCTGTAACACTGCTTTCTTTGCCAATATGCGAGGGGCTATATGTGCTCCACAAATCCCTTCATGTATTTCCCTCAGAACATACTCCCCTTCCTCTGCTGTCAGGCATCTCGACCACGGGTGGGTGAATGACTTCCTGTATAAGATTCCGTCGAGGAACGCGTAGTACGGGGCTTGTCGCAAGATTTTGTATGCTTTATCTCTGTTTTCTGGCAGAGTTCCATCCATCAGGTAGTGGACTATGCCTTGCATCCACTTTTCCAAAGGCTGAGTTAGGAAAATGGTTTCGTGGTTGTCGATGCTGGAATGTTTTTGAACAGAGAAATGGACCCCCGGTATCTTTTCGTTCACTGTTGCTGCTTTGGCTAGTACATCGGCCTCTTGATTTTCCAAACGGGGAACTTGCTCTATCACCCATTTTCCTCCGAGCTCCTGAATCTTGTTCAAGAAGAACTTGACTCTGTCCACGTATCTCCTCATTTCCGAATCCCGAGCTTCAAAAGTACCCAGGATTTGACAAATGACTAACTGAGAATCACTCCTTATTTTTACGTGCTCGGCCTTGACCACGTTTACCATTCTTAATCCGATCAACAGAGCCTCATACTCCGCGGCATTATTGGATGCCGGGAAATCGAATTTTACCGAGATTCAGAGTGTAACTCCGTGAGGGCCTTTCAAGACTACGCCTGCCCCAGATCCTTCAAGATTTGATTCCCCATCGACTTCTAAGACCCACCGTAGAAGTTGTTCATCAGGTTCCTCAGGTTGGTCGCTTGCTGTGGTCTCGGCTATGAAATCTGCCAATACTTGTGCTTTTAGAGCCGGTCTTGGTTCATACCGGATGTCATATCCTCCCAGCTGGACCGACCAGCTGACCAGCCGTCCCGACATCTCTGGCCTATGCAGCGCCTTTCTCAGAGGTTGGTTTGTACGTACTACAATGATGTGAGCCTCGAAATATCTCCTTAGCTTTTCCGCCGCCACTTTCAATGCCAAAGCAAATTTCTCAATTTTTGGATATCTGACCTCCGGGCCTTTCAAGACCCTGCTGAGATAGTAAACTGGGGTTTGCAGACCCTTATCTTCCTTCACCAGGACTGCCGCTGCTGTCTCCTCATTCACCGAGAGATACAAATATAGGATTTCCCCAGGCTCAGGTCTACCTAGCACCGGGGGTGTGCTGAGGTAAACCTTCAGCTCTTCAAAAGCTGTATTACACTCCTCTGTCCACTTGAAATTCTTTGTATTCTTCAGAATTTTGAAAAATGGCAAACATCGTTTGGCTGAGCAACTCATGAATCTTCCCAACGCCGTGACTCTTCCGTTCAACTTTTGTACTTCTTTCACCGAGCTGGGTGCTTTCATGTTCATTACTGCCTCGATTTTCTCCGGGTTCGCCTCGATGCCTTTCTCCGAGATGAGGTGCCCTAGAAATTTTCCCGAGCGGACTGCGAAAACACACTTTTCCGGGTTCAGCTTGAGGTTAAAACCCTTCAGCTTTTCAAAAGTTTCTGCCAGATCCTCTGCGTGATCCTCGATCCCCTTGGATTTCACGACTATGTCATCTACATAAACCTCGACGTTCTTGCCCAGTTGATCTTTAAAAACATGATTCATGAGTCTTTGATAGGTTGCCCCAGCATTTTTCAAACCAAAAGGAATCTTCTTGTAGCAATAAGTCCCCAAGTCCGTTGTGAAAGCTGTCTTTTCTTCGTCATCTTTACTCATCGGGATCTGGTGATATCCCTGAGAAGCATCTAAGAATGCGTAGACCGCAAATCCGCACGTTGCGTCCACCAGTTGGTCAATGTTCGACAGAGGAAAACTGTCTTTTGGGCAGGCATTGTTTAGATCAGTGAAATCTATACAAAGCCTCCATCTACCGTTGGACTTCTTGATCAAAACCACATTAGCCAGCCACTCCGGATAATCTACTTTCCTGATGAATCCATCTTTCAAAAGCTTCTCCACTTCGTCTCGGATAGCAATCTGTTTCTCTAGGGAGAAAGTTCTTTTCTTTTGCTTGACAGGCTTGCATTTAGCATTTACGTTTAACTTGTGCGAGATTATCAATATCCTCTGGCTTGTTGGTAAACTCCTCCACATACTGTTTTATCCGAGCTATGATAGCTTCCCGGTGCTCGTTTGGCCAATCTACCCCCAGCTTTACACACATCTCGGATCCCTCTATAAGTTTAATCGTTTCTAAGTTTTCTCGGGGTTTCTGAGCTTTCTTCTCTCTGAGGAGCAGCTCCGGTGTATCGATGTTCATCGTTTCCACCGTGCTGCCCATAGTGGCCATGTAGCATTGCCTAGATAGGGTTTGATTTCCCCTAATAGTTATAACCTTGTTTTCCACTGGGATTTTCATCATTAAGTAACGAATACTAGTCACTGCACCTGTGCTATACAACATAGGTCTACCAAGGATACCATTATATGCTAGAGGCATGTCAACTATCATGAACAGTGAACGTACCTTCCGTGTTGGTTCCTCCAGGATCCCCTCTGTTCCGTCCTCCTGAGGTATTTCGACACCGAGTTCCAAGTCTAGCTGGACCATGCCTTCTGGGGTGACCGCAGCTCCTCCCAGCCCCAGGAGGGGAATGTTCACAGGTTTAAGTTCAGTTTTGGATCCTCCCATCGACAAAAAGACAGACAGAGTCAACAAGTTAACCGAGCTACCATCGTCCACCAGCAATCGTTTTACCCATTTCGATCCAATGATGGCTGATACAATCAAAGCGTCTTCATGAGGAAAATCTACTCCTTTCGCATCCTCTGGCCCGAAAACAATGTTAGGCCATGGCGACCCCATGGAAACCAACATCACCATCTTTTGCTTTTTCTTTCTGCGCTTGCGACCATACTCGGATTCTAAAGTTCCTCCTGAGATAGTGTTGATTACTCCCGTGACTTGTGTTTTCTTTGATGGGGATTGGGCTTCCCTGCTTCCGCCTGGCTCCGACCTGACCGAGTTGACCCTTGTATTTCCTCGGTCTTGGCCCTCCTTGGCCACAACAAAATGTTGTAATCGCCCCTGGCAGACTAACTTGTCTATCTCACTTCGCAAACGTCCACATTCCTCTGTTTCGTGGCCATAACCATCATGAAAATCACAGAACTTGGATTGGTCTCCATCTTTCACTAGCCTTGGTGGATAACGAATCTCTTCATTGTTGTTCTTGATCCATGATAGAATCTGCTCCCTCGGAGTATTGAGTGGTACAAATTGTCTCGGCACTCCTGCTCGGTCCACGTATCCTTCAGTTCCTCCCCCAATACTGAAACTTGGCTTAGTACCGGGCCCCGTGCTTGGTGGACTGGTTTGAGCATTGAACGGCTTGATACCCCTGTACCCCGAAGTCTCATTCAGAGGTCGGTACCGATCTTGGCTATGGTTGGATCCCTGAGTATTCTGCATTTTACTGCGAACTGGGCTAGCCATCCCGTAGGACTTCCTCTGCCTTTCCTCGTCGAGACTTGCATGCTGGTGTTATCTTTCATAGCATCCATGGCGGTATCATCGTTCAAATCTTCTATCATGATCGCCTCGGCATTGAACCGAGCAATGTAAGATTTCAAACTTTCTCCCTGCTTTTGAAAGCATTTCTTCAAATCACTGGATCTTTTCTTTCGTTCAATGCTCGGGGCAAAGTGAGTTTTGAAAGCCATAGCGAGCTCCCTGAAACTAGTAATAGAGCCCTCCTTGAGGTTCTGGTACCACTTTTGCGCTGCATCGCTCAACGTTGAAGGGAACACTTTGCACACCGTGGCGTCCGAGACACTTTGGACTCCCATGGCAACCTGAAAGCAACTTAAATGAGTCATCGGGTCGGATTTACCGTTATATCTGTCAATGGGCGGATATTTAAACTTATCTGGAAATGGGTCATCCCATATAGCCTTTGACAAGGGGCTAGCAATGCCACAGGTAGTGAAAGGTCGAGACTCTGCCTTGTGCCCTTTATGCTTATCCAGCTCGGCCTGGACCAGACGAGTAACTTCGTCATGCAAAGTTTTCTGATGCTGTGACGCTGCACCCGAGCTGTGAACACTTTCTGCCCCGTTTCTCCTGACCGGTGGAACTCCTGCTCTCGCGGTCCGCAGAGGATCTGCCTCCGGGTCTGGGTCTCCCCTCCCCAAGCCAGCGTCACCGCGCTGAGTCCCCGGTGGTAGATTCTCGTCTTGCACCCCCTCCCTTCGAGGAGGAGGAGGATCATTCCGACCTTCGTCTCTCGGAAAAGGGCGATCATACCGACCTTCGTCTCTCGGCAAAGGGCGATCATGCCGACCTTCGTCTCTCGGCAGAGGGCAATCATGCCGACCTTCATCTCTCGGCAGATTAGTGTCACGATGATCTTCGCCTCTTGGTGCTTGATGCTCTGTGGGACCCCTAGGTCTGGGTCGTGGGTGATCGTTCCGACCTTCTTCTCTCGGAGGACGACCATCCTGAAACTCAGCAGCTTGGGGTGGAGGGGCCACGGGGGTGGCCGAGGGATTGTAACTTGGGTAATACTGGGACATGACTGCAAAATGCATCTGCTGGGCCTGGTGCAGTTGGCGAGCCATGTATTCTAAATATTCTTGAGCTTGTAAGACCGCCAGAGGTATATCCTGCCCAGAAGTTGTTCCTGTTCCTGTAGCCACCAGTGTAGCGTCTACCGGGAAGTTGAGTTGAGTAGGAGACAAGGTATTGTGGAGGAAACTCTGAGGCACGGTGGTTCCTGGGGTTGATAAGTGGGTGTGACTTGCATCTGAAGCAAAAGGGTTCGCCCTAGGATAGTTTTCCAATCCATATAAAGGCACAAATCCAGCTCCACTGCCGGAGGCCCTGGATCCTCCCACCTGAGCATTCGCCGGAGGAGTTAAGCCAGTGATCACAGAGGTCCGACCACTAGCAGAAACTCCACCAACCAAGTTAGTGTCGGTAACCGTAGTTCCCAAAGGGTCTGCCCTGTCCAAAACAGGATCATCAGCCATTGTTTTTTGTCAAGATCTGATCAGCAACGTCAAAAGAACCAGAGTAGAACAGGGGAATACAAAACGATTTCCCACAGACGGCGCCAAGTGATGAATCACCAAACAGAATCCGAGCTTTACCGACCTGCACACTACAAGCAAACAGAGGTCAGAAGGAACTCCGGTGGGGGTCACCGGACGTTCACTCCGACGCTCAAGTAAGGTTTTGAGGTAGAGGAAGAAGAAGAAGAGAAAAGGAGAGTGCTTAGAGTAGAGAAAAAAGAATTACCTAGGGTTTGTCCTTAAACCCTCTATTTATAGTTAGGGTTTAAGGACAAACCTGCCTTGCTGGTGGGCTGTGAGCCCAGTGGTCCCAGAAATCAGTTATGCTGACGTGGCAGAATATCCCTGCGGGAGGAACGGGGTGTTAGGTGTGTCAGAGGGAACATTCCTCGCGTACCAGTCAGAAGATCTTTTGTGGTCCCAGGATCTGGCACACGAGCGTGTGCTCACGAGCAGGACCTCGGAGCCCGATCAGACCTTGAAGCCCGGATAACTTGGGGACCAAGTTATCGTGGTTCTGGTATTTGAGAATGTCTCGAAGCTCGGGTCGTTTGGTCCGGTCTTTCTGGTTTATGAACTCGGAGCTCAGCCTGGCTCCTAAGTTGTCTATAACTCGGAGCCCGGATAGAATCCTCGGTCCGACCTTATCAGTCATGAATGTCTCGGATGATGTCTGAATGCCCATCAATCCGGTGACCCCCCAAGTCATGTGATCTACGAATTCGAGAAGGTCGGACATTGTTACCAGGTCGGTGGAATGCTTGACTTAGTGATGTTTGTTTCTGGCGAGGTTGCTTCGCCCCTATTAGATGTGCTACGTTATCACTTAAGCAAATATTTTATATTGCTTTATGTTTGTTTTGCATGATTGCGATGCGAATTCTTTTTATGAATTGCATATGCTTGATTTGAAACCAGTATTGATCCGATGGAACGTGCTACCTATTTGGCGAGAATAGGACTGCATGATCACCAGTTTTGATGTGACTCGGCTGGAAGCTGATGATGATTATGAAATTTACGATTGGGTTTATGATTTTGATACGAGTGAGCACTCGGCTACAGTGTAGTCTGGAGTCCCTGTATCTAGTGGCGGGGCCACCAGCGAGTTGGACTCGCAATTTGATATTGATGATTGGGTTGCTTGATTGATGATTAGTATGTTTGAGGATTAAGGTTTCAATCGGATCTTGTACTTGGCTGCATACAATTGAGTATCGTTTTATGTTTTAACTTGAATACTTATTAGTAAATGTATGAACTCACTCAATATATCCCAATATACTGACCCCTCAAAGATTTCCTTTCAGGTTAAAGACGCTTTCAAGCAACGGACTTCTATCCTACTTTCAGAAGTCTGTATTTTTGAGTATGTAAAGAAACAGTACTTTACTCTTAGAGCAGCAGTAGATAAGTATTTTGCAAATCAGCTTGTAATGTATAGTTTTCTGTAAATATAACTTTAATGTTTTAAAGTTTTAAATGTTTTACGCTAGCTGCATTTTGATATTTGAGACCGCCAGAGGATATGTATGCATGGCATGTGTGCCTCTGCATGACACGTGTTTATGTATGTCATGGATGACGTTTATATTCGCGAAAAAAAAAATTATCTTACGTTTTTAGGCTTGCTACGGGTTTCGGAGCAACCACTCCCATTCCCTAGCGCCGGTCTCGGCCCTGAGATTGGGTCGTGACAATGTTGGTATCAGAGCATGGTCCAGCTACCATTGCTTATGTTAGAAGAGTGATTGATTTTTCCTAGGAATCTACAGCAGCACATAGGATTCGAGTCTTGTCTTTGTTACATATTCATTTGGTTTTCAAACTTTCAGCTTTCCCTCTAGGATGTGAGTCTGTCTTACGTGTGTGTTCGCATGTGATGAGATGCGCGTTTAATTCGTTATGCGTTTGCGAAAATATGCGATTATGTGGCTAAGTAATGCTGTTTGTCTTGGTCAGGATGTCTGACCAACGACAAGAAGTAGAACGAGCTGCCGCTGCAGCACAAAACGTTATAGAAGGGGCGCATGACGTCCATCCACAAGCTCAAGATCAGTCTTCTGTTCATGGTGGAGGAGGTGGTGGCTAAGAGGCCCAGGCGCAGGCACCTAGAGTGCAAGCGCAAGCCCAGCAACCTAATGTTGTGGGTTTTGATCTGAATCAGTTTCTTACGGGAATTGCGGCTATGCATGCTAATCAGGCTGAGGTGCAGAATATGAATCGTGAACAACTTCAACAACAACAGCTACGTAACGTTGCTTTCACTGACCGAGATATCGTCTTTGCTTATATGCGCCTCAAGCCAACTAAGTTTGACGGCTCAGGAGATGCTCTCGATTTCCTCGAAGAAGTAGAACGTAACGCTCGACGCCTGCAAGCTAATGAGAGACAGACCATCATCATGGTGGAAATGTCAATGAAAAGACCCGCGAAAGATTGGTTTCAGCAGCACATTCAGCCAACCATGGACACTATGACCTGGGCTGAATTCGCTAACCATTTTAGAGAATATTTCTTGCCATATGCGGTGACGGGGAGTTATCGTAGTCAGTGGTTGACCCTAAGTAGAGGCAATCGGTCTGTGCAAGAGTATGTGACGGAGTTTACCAGAGTGAGTAGGTTTGCACCAGACCTGACTACGGACCCAGCCTGAGTGAACTCAAGGTTTGTGGAGGGTCTAGGAGCTGAATTTGTGAGTCTGACGTCTGATATCGGAAGAACCCTAGTGCAACTGATCGACAGCGCTAGACAAATGGAAATTTCTCTGATCCGTTTTGGAAAGATTCCCGATCCTTCCAATGTTGCGCCGGTGAGGAGTGATGTGTTCCGTAGCGTACAGAACGCACCCACCCAATCATATGTTAGGAGTTATTCTCGACCCCCATCACGGTAGCAAAGAAATAAGAAAGCTCGGTATGGAACCAGAGTCAGTACTTCAGGCACCGGAATTAGTTCCAGATCGGTGAGCGACATGGGAGGTGGAGTGCCCTTATGTCTGAACTGTAATAGAAGGCACTACGGCGCGTGCTACATTGCTAGTGGAGCATGTTTCAACTGTGGTCAACGGGGCCATTTTGCTAGAAATTGTCCGAGGCAGATGCCCCAGGGTTCAATGACTACTGTAGTACAGCCTTCTTATCAGCAGCAGAGAACAGCGCAGCAGATAGCGTCAGGATATGATCAGACATGAAGTACCTTCACGGGCCAGAGAGGTCGTGGTTACGCAAATAGAGGAGGAAGGAATGGCGAAGGACGCGGTACTGGCCAGACTTCGCAGGCTGGCGGGAGTCAGGCTAGGGTCTTTGCACTGAATCCTCAAGAGGCTCAGGCTTCCAATGCTGTGGTGCAAGGTGTCTTTCCTATCGCTTCTCAAGACGCACTAATTTTATTTGATCCGGGCGCTACGCATTCGTTTGTTTCGCCTAGTTTCGCTAGTAAGTTAGGAGTGCAACCAGCATATCTTAGGAATCCCTTGTCAGTAGCTACTCCAGTTGGAGAAAGTGTGGAAGTTAGTATCGTTTATCCGTTCTGCCCTGTGAGAGTTCAAGGATGAGATTTGTTAGTTGATTTGATTTTACTCGAGGTATTAGCTTTTGACGTCATACTAGGAATGGATTGGCTAGCTCAGCACTACGCCAATGTGGATTGTCGAAAGAAGACAGTAACGTTTAACACGCCTGGAATTGAAGCGGTTTCAATTCAGGGTGATAAGATGGAATCTTCTACGAGTATTATTTCAGCTATTAAAGCTTGTCGTATGTTGAAGAAGGGATGTCAAGGATTCTTAGCGATAGTACGAGACGTGGAGAAGAAAAGTGTGAACTTAAGTGACGTGCCAGTTGTATCGAAGTATCCAGATGTTTTTCCAGAGAAATTACCTGGATTACCCCCAGATCGCGAGATTGAGTTTTGTATCGAATTAGCTCCTGACACAAAGCCGATATCGATACATCCTTATCGAATGGCGCCAGCAGAGCTCAAAGAACTTAACGATCAGCTAGAAGAATTGTTTGATCGTGGTTTCATCAGACCGAGTGTATCCCCGTGGGGTGCACCAGTGCTATTCGTGAAAAAGAAGGATGGATCGCTTCGACTATGCATTGATTATCGACACCTGAATAAGGTGACGATCAAGAATAAGTATCCGTTACCTAGAATCGACGATTTATACGATCAGTTACAAGGAGCGAAGTATTTCTCTAAGTTTGATTTAAGATCAGGCTACCATCAGCTGAAGATTCACGATGATGATGTTCAAAAGACTGCTTTTCGAACTCGATACGGACATTACGAGTTTCTTGTGATGTCATTTGGATTGACGAACGCCCCAGCAGCCTTCATGGATTTGATGAATAGAATATTCAAACCGTACTTGGATCAGTTCGTAATCGTGTTTATCGACGACATTTTGATTTATTCACGTACAAAAGAAAAGCATGCTCAGCATCTGCGGATAGTACTACAGACGCTAAGAGAACATCAGCTTTACGCCAAATTCTCTAAATGTGAATTTTGGCTAACAGAAGTGGCTTTCTTAGGTCATGTGGTGTCACAAAGTGGCATTAAGGTTGACCCAAAGAAGATCGAAGCAGTAATAGAATGGAAGCGACCTGAATCGGTTACTGAAGTCCGAAGTTTTCTCGGATTAGCGGGATATTACAGACGATTTGTACAAGACTTTTCGAAAATCGCTGTACCTTTGGCGAAGCTAACTCAGAAAAACGCGAAGTTCAACTGGAAAGATCAGTGTGAACTCAGTTTTCTGCAACTGAAAGAGTGTCTGACTACGGCACCAGTTTTAGCATTACCAGAAGGAACGGAAGGATTCACAGTTTACTGTGATGCTTCAAGAGTTGGACTAGGATGCGTCCTTATGCAACACGGTTGAGTAATTGCATACGCTTCACGACAGCTCAAGAAACATGAAACGAACTACCCGACGCATGATTTAGAGTTAGTAGCGGTGATTTTTGCGCTGAAGATTTGGAGACATTATTTATACGACGCTACGTGCGAGATCTTTACAGATCATAAAAGCTTGAAGTACATTTTTGATCAGCGAGAATTGAACCTCAGACAGCGGAGAATGATGGAGCTATTAAAAGATTACGACTGCACGATACAATACCATCCAGGCAAGGCAAACGTCGTGGCAGATGCATTAAGCAGGAAATCGGCAGGAAGTCTCGCGCACGTTACAACGACATGGCAGAGACCATTAATCAACGAGATTCATACGATGTTTAGCCAAGGAGTTGAGTTCGAGATTTCATCTCTCGGAAACCTAGTGGCTCAGCTAACGATACGATCGACGTTGATAGATAAGATCAAAGAGTTACAAGCGGACGACCTTCAATTAAATCATTTAATTGAGGAAGTTCAACAAGGCAAGAGTCAAGATTTCAGTATCGTCAACGGAATACTGAAGTACGGCAATCGAATGTGCGTTCCAGACGTGGAAGACTTGAGACAGAAGATCATGGAAGAGACGCATGGAACGATGTATAGCGTTCATCCAGGTTCCACAAAGATGTATCACGACATCAAGACAACGTATTGGTGGAGCGGAATGAAGAAAGACATCGCAGAGTTCGTGGTGAAATGTCCGACTTGTCAGCAAGTCAAGTTGGAGCATCAACGGCCTTACGGATTTCTTCAGCCGTTACCCATCCCGGAGTGGAAATGGGAGCAGATCACGATGGATTTCGTAGTCGGATTGCCCAAGACGCAAAAAGGTTTTGATTCCATTTGGGTAATCGTGGATCGTTTGACGAAGTCAGCGCACTTCATTCCTATCAAGACGACGTATTCTGCAGCAAAGTTGGCGGAGATTTATATCAATAAGAATCGTGAGCTTACACGGAGTCCCCATGTCAATCGTTTCAGACAGAGGTTCCGTATTTACCTCTCATTTCTGGAAGAGTTTTCAAGACGCGTTAGGAACACGATTAAATTTCAGCACTGCTTTTCACCCTCATACAGACGGCCATTCTGAACGGACGATTCAAACGCTAGAAGATATGCTTCGGTTATGCGTATTAGACTTCGGAGATAGTTGGGATACATACCTACCTCTAATCGAATTCGCCTACAACAACAGCTATCATTCGAGCATCGAGATGGCACCATATGAAGCGTTATACGGTCGCAAGTGTCGATCCCCTATCTGTTGGGACGAAGTCGGTGAGCGCAAGCTTAATGGAGCAGAGATCATCCAGATTACGTCAGAAAAAGTACCATCAGCGTTTGAATACTGCTTCCAGTCGACAGAAGAATTACGCGGACCCCAATAGGTAAGACATCGAATTTCAGATCGGAGATTACGTATTTCTCAAGGTATCACCGATGAAGGGAGTGATTCGTTTCGGAAAGAAGGGCAAGTTGGCTCCGAGATATGTCGGACCATATCAGATTATAGAACGTATAGGCTAAGTTGCCTATACGCTAGACTTGCCACCGGAGATGTCGCAAGTTCATCCTGTCTTCCATATTTCCATGCTTCGGAAATATGTACCAGACCATTCTCGAATAATTCAACCGCAAGTGGTGGATGTGAGCGAGGAACTGACTTACGAAGAATGGCCAGTGCAGATTGTCGACACGCAGATACGACAATTACGAACGATGAGGATTCCAATGGTAAATTTCTTTGGAGAAGTCAATCCGTAGAAGAGTGCACGTGGGAGACAGAAGAGGATATGAGGCAGAAGTATCCTTACCTTTTCACTCAAGGTACGTGGCTAAATTTTAAATTCGAGGACGAATTTATTTTAAGGGGGGGTGAATGTAATACCCCAAAATATTTTAAGGTAGTTACGTCATGCCACGTGTCGTGATTTCCGATAAATTAGATTAAAAAGAATTTAATTTAATTATATCGGAAATTCAGGATAAAATTTAATGAGTCAATTAGCGGGATTTAAGGAGTTAATTTTGAAAAGTTTAGGGGCTAAAGTGCAAATTAGCCAATTAAGCCCTGAAAATTGAAATTTGAGGATTTTCGATGGATATATATATTTTGAGTTAGATTTATTTATTCGGATATAAATAATACGTATATGAATTAATAGAAAGATTAATTGAATAGGTTTTGGACTAGATTGAAACTTTTGAAAAGTTTCAAAGACCAAATGGCAAATTAACCAGTATATATATATATAAGAATCCTTCATAAGGAAGGATTTAAGATGATCAGATCCTTTTCTTTCCCTTTCTAGTTCCTAAACGGCGATAGTTACGATTCGTCGCGCGGTTTTCGTTTCTCGTCCGTTTCCGACGTTTAATAGCTCAAAACGATCGTATTTCAGTGGCATATCACGGTAAGCTTGACGTTTTATCGTTTAAACGAATATATTTTGAGTTATATCGATTCAAAGTTTTAGGCCACGAAACGATTTTATCGTTTTATCGAGTATAGGATTGATATATAGCGTTTTTAGCTTAGAATACGCGTTTTGGTTGAGTCTGGAGCGTTTTTACGTATATAGCAGGTCGGAAACCCCAGAAATTGATTCCGGGGGATCGTGCACTTGTGGTACACGAACGTGTACCATCAATGGTGCACGAACGTGTACCAAAGTACACGAACGTGCACCAATACATGGTACACGACCGTGTACCATCAAGGTGCACGATCGTGTACCCCCCATACACGAACGTGCACCCTCCAATTCTTGCACCCTGATTCTTCGTACCTCGATTGAATTAATTGAATTCGCGTATTGAAACGGAAATAGAATATTAGTTAATCGATTAATGTGAATAGTTAACCTAGTGAGGTTAAACGGGAATTTAATTAGAAGTGATTTACGATCCGTAAACGAGTTTGATACCATTATCGGAGTATACGTGAGAAGCACGACGATTAATGAAAGTAAAACGTGTCGAGTCTCGAGTCTAGAGTCAATCTTAGAATAGGATTCTAATACAAGTCAAATGTTTTAAAATTGTTTTAGATCCGGCGAGGCAAGAAGTAGCTGGACCAGTAGTTCGGGATGCTTGACGTTCTAAAGCCCCGACATATTTTTGGATAAGCGTTTTCTGTGAGTTTATACGATTTGCTTTTAAAGTGTTTACTTAAGCAAATATTTTATATTGCTTTATGTTTGTTTTGCATGATTGCGATGCGAATTCTTTTTATGATTTGCATATGCTTGATTTGAAACCAGTATTGCTCTGATGGAACGTGCTACCTATTGGGCGACAATAGGACTGCGTGATCACCAGTTTTGATGTGACTCAGCTGGAAGCTGATGATGATAATGAAATTTACGATTGGGTTTATGATTTTGATACGAGTGAGCACTCGGCTACGGTGTAGTCTGGAGTCCCTGTATCTAGTGGCGGGGCCACCAGCAAGTTGGACTCGCAATTTGATATTGATGATTGGGTTGCTTGATTGATGATTAGTATGTTTGAGGATTAAGGTTTCAATCGGATCTTGTACTTGGCTGCATACGATTGAGTATCGTTTTATGTTTTAACTTGAATACTTATTAGTAAATGTATGAACTCACTCAGTATATCCCAATATACTGACCCCTCAAAGATTTCCTTTCAGGTTAAAGACACTTTGAAGCAACGGACTTCTATCCTACTTTCATAAGTCTGTATTTTTGAGTATGTAAAGAAACAATACTTTACTCTTAGAGCTGCAGCAGATAAGTATTTTGCAAATCAGCTTGTAATGTATAGTTTTCTGTAAATATAACTTTAATGTTTTAAAGTTTTAAATGTTTTACGCTAGCTGCGTTTTGATATTTGAGACTGCCAGAGGATATGTATGCCTGGCATGTGTGCCTCTGCATGACACGTGTCTATATATGTCATGCATGACGTTTATATTCGCGAAAAAAATTTATTTTGCGTTTTTAGGCTTGCTACGGGTTTCGGAGCAACCACTCCCATTCCCTAGCGCCGGTCTCGGCCCTAAGATTGGGTCGTGACACAAACCTAACCACAAGAATATAAGCCCAAGAGAAGCTCGAACTGAGAGTAATAATTTTCGACTCACTGATCATCAATATAGAACAACAAATCCATTTAATTATCAAAATAAGGCCACATGATATATCAATCAAAAACAACGATGCAGGCAACCAAAGAATAAATATAGCAGAACCCGCAACAAAAGAATTTAATCAACACAATTTGGATCTAAAGAACAAAACTCAAAACCGAATGAATCATTCAAGAACCAAACCATTTAATGAACTCCATATATTACTGAACTCAACACTTGAAAATAACGCAACAAAGAACCCATGAACAAAGGCATCAAATACAAAGAAGGTACGGCGGTAAAGAACAATGAATTGGTGAACCTTAGCGGCGTTTAAACGAATAAGTTTCACGTACCGTTTCGATTCCAAAGCGTAACGATTATAGAGGATGGGATTTACTGATGTAACGAAGCAACAAATCTCAGAATTTCGCTATAACGAATAAGATATTTATTGGAACGATGACACGGTGTCGAATGATTAAAGAAAGCAAAGGTGTGAATTACTTACCAGATTGAAAGCAAAGAGAGGGATGGATGAATGTTGTGATGTTAAGAGAAAGTTTTTTCTCTGAAATGACGGCTTGGGTTTTATAAAAATAGGGTTTTATAATATGATTATGAGACAAACAAATGGATAGCAGCAAAACGAATGAATGGAAGCAATTTCAATTACTGCTTCATATATTTCAAAAGATGGATAAAAGGTGGGCTTTCTTATACTATGGCCAATTTAATACATTTATGGGCTTATCATGCACAAAATAATCACGTGGGGAGGAAGGTGTATGCATGGCTCATTATCATGCAAAATAAGCTTACCTTTTCCTCTTTTTTTTTCTTTTGAAAGTTAATCATACAAACCAAATACAAATCGAACCACAACTGAATCAATGAACTACTCTAATAAAATTAAATAAAAAAAATACTTAATAATAATAATAATAAATTATCTAAAGTTTGACGGAATGCAAAAATTATAATTAATTTTTTTAAAAAAAAAATTCAAAGTACGGGATATTACAGTTTAACCTTTTAAGCAATTTACGCCAAATGTTTACAAACGCTACGAAACAAAACCAAACGTTTCACCTTTTTAGCGATTTAAGCCTAACGTTTACAAACGTTACGAAACAAAATCAAACGTTTCCCCATTTTAGCGATTTACCAAATGTAAAAAGGTGAAACAAAACCAAACGTTTTTAGAGATTTAAGTAACATGTTAGCAAACTTTACAAAACAAAACCAAACGTTTCACCTTTTTAGCGATTTAAGCCAAACATTTACAAAGGTTATGAAACAAAACGAAACGTTTCCCCTTTTTATCGATTTAAGACAAATGTTTACATACGTTATGGAACAAAAACAAACATTTCACTTTTGTAGCGATATAAGACTAACGTTTGCAAACGTTACGAAACAAAACCAAACGTTTTCTCTTTTTAGCGATTTAAGCACAAACGTTTACAAACATTACAAAACCCATCCAAACGTTTCACCTTTTTAGCGACTTACGCCAAACGTTTACAAACGTTACGAAACAAACACAAACGTTTCAGCTTTTTAACGATTTAAGCCAAACGTTTACAGACGTTATAAAACAAATCCAAACGTTTCCCATTTTAGCAATTAAAGCCAAACATTTTCAACGTTACAAAACAAATCCAAACGTTTCCCCTTTATAACGATTTAAGCCAAATGTTTACAAAACCAAACGTTTACAAACGTTTCCCCTTTTAAGCCAAACTTTTGGTTTTGTTTCATACCCTTTGTAAACGTTTGTAGAAATTAAAAGTTCTTACAAACTCTACGGAACAAATCCAAACGTTTCATATTTTTAGCAATTTAAGCCAAACATGTACAAACATTACAAAACAAATCAAAACATTTCACATTTTTAGCGATCTAGGCCAAACGTTTACAAAGGTTACGAAACAAATTCAAACGTTTCCCCTTTTTAGCGATTTAAGCCAAACGTTTACAAACGTTACGAAACAAATACAAACGTTTCATTTTTTTGCGATTTAAACCAAACGTTTACAAAGGATATCAAAAAAAACCTAACGTTTCACCTTTTAAGCGATTTAAGCCAAACATTTACAATATGTTACGAAACAAGTCCAAACGTTTCTCTTTTTTAGCAATTTAAGCCAAACATTTACAAACGTTACTAAACAAATCCAAAAGTTTCCCCATTTTAGCAATTTAAGCCAGACGTTTACAAACGTTATGAAACAAATCCAAACGTTTCACCTTTTTAGCGATTTAAGCCAAGTGTTTACAATCATTACGAAACAAATCCAAACGTTTCCCCATTTTAGCAATTTAAGCCAAACGTTTACAAACGTTATGAAACAAATCCAAACGTTTCATCTTTTTTGCGATTTAAACCAAACGTTTACAAAGGATATCAAAAAAACCTAATGTTTCACCTTTTAAGCGATTTAAGCCAAACATTTACAATACGTTACGAAACAAATCCAAACGTTTCGCTTTTTTATCAATTTAAGCCAAACATTTACAAACGTTACTAAACAAATCCAAAAGTTTCCCCATTTTAGCAATTTAAGCCAAACGTTTACAAACGTTATGAAACAAATCCAAACGTTTCACCTTTTTAGCGATTTAAGCCAAATGTTTACAATCATTACGAAACAAATCAAAACTTTTCCCCATTTTAGCAATTTAAGCCAAACGTTTACAAACATTACGAAAGAAATCCAAACGTTTCACATTTTTAGCGATTTAATCCAAACGTTTACAAATGTTACGAAATAAATCCAAGCGTTTCACCTTTTTAGCGATTTAAGCCAAACGTTACGAAACAAATCCAAACGTTTCCCCATTTTAACGATTTAAGCCAAACGTTTACAAACGTTACAAAACAAACCCAAATATTTAAAACGTTACGAAACAAAACCAAACGTTAACAAAAATACGAAACAAATCCCAAACGTTTCACATTTTTGGCAATTTAAGCCAAACGTTTACAAACGTTACGAAACAAAGCCAATTGTTTACAAATATTACGAAACAAATCCAAGCAATTCACCTTTCTTGCAATTTAACCCAAACGTTGAGAAACTTTGCGAAACAAAACCAAGCGTTCACAATTTTAGCGATTTAAGCCAAATGTTTACAAACGTTACGAAATAAATCCTAATGTTTCCCCATTTTAGCGATTTAAGACAAAAATTTACAAACGTTACGAAACAAATCCAAATGTTTCACCTTTTTAGCGATTTAAGCCAAACGTTTACAAAGGTTACGAAACAAAACTAAACGTTTCACCTTTAAGCGATTTAAGCCAAACGTTTACAAACATTACAAAACAAATCCAAACATTACGGAACAAATCCAAACGTTTCATCTTTTTAGCAATTTAAGCCAAATGTTTAAAAACGTTACGAAACAAATCCAAAAGTTTCCTAATTTTAGTGATTTAACCCAAACGTTTACAAAGTTACGAAACAAATCCAAATGTTTACAAACATTGCGAAACAAATCAAAACGTTTCTGTCATAACCCAATTTCCCGGATCGCGACCGGCGCTAGGGTATGAGTATGGCTGTACCGAAACCCGTAGCTAGCCTTGCGGATAACCATACAAACAAATAAACCTGCAAGAAAACCACTGCTCGGGGGCAACCGAGACTCTAACCTAAATCTAACAGTTTATATAACCAGTTATATAATAAAATGCTCGGCACTAATCCGAGACTCTAACAACATGCCTTATATATAATAGGTCTGAATCCAAAGTAATACATGTCAACATAAGCTTAAACAATAGTCAGACTGTTCTGATATCAATATTCTGAAATAATAAAGACATAACTATCACTACTGCGGTCTAAGAGTTTTAAAAGAATGACTATCTTTATTTAAAACCAAAAGTAGATCTCCATAGAATAATGAAAGCTGGAGATCAATCAGACGCGCTCAAAATCATAAACCTAGAAAAATTGGGAAAACAACAGGGTCATATATACTGATATGAGTTCATACAACTATTTACATTTATTAAGTGAAAACCTTTAAAACCTCAAAGCACTTCTTTTACTAATATAATTAACATTATGGAAATACTGTAATGAAATGATCCCAGCGTAAGTGCGACGTATCACGCTAAATCCCAGAGTGGACGGGAACAAATCCTCGTCAATTTCCGGCGTAAGCAAGACATTGGTATGCGGATCCTAGAGTACTTACTGGTGCACACAGTCTCGATGCAAGCCTATCGAGTAGCTCGTTTCAATCCAGATCCATAATGGCTTAAAACAGTTTGCAAACATTTATATATATATGAAAATCCACAATTTACTTGATAAAGCGGTAAATAGTGATATAAACTCACTGCTTGCTAATCCACGTGATAACCTGGCAAGCAACCTAAACTTGCTCTAACTCTGAAGCACGAACAGTCGACGGGTCTAGAAACAAAGCTTAAGTTAAAAACAATTCATCCCCTAACTCTAAGAATACTAGACACAACATAGGACTAGTATCTCATCCACAACCCAAAGTACAAGCCCAATCACAACATCCATGCGTAAACATTCCATATCCAAAGTAATGCCAAAGTCAAACAACTAAGTTAAGCATAATTGAGTTCCCGTTGAAAATATAATCCGGAGTACGTATATAACTTAGTTTAAAACTTTAAAACCAAGTGAAAATCTAAGAGTAGTGAATTAGCTTTCAAGCTTAATCTCACATGTCGGGCAACCCAAGTCTAACCCGACCCAACTTTATGCTAGAGTAAAACCAAAGTATAATCCAAAACCTTTAAATCAAAATAACGTTCATTTGAAAACCATGGAACTCAATCATAGCTTAACAACCAAATAAACCATTTATACAACATGTTTAAACCTTTTGCCAACACTTGGAAAAACCATCCAGAGTAGACACACATGTCCACAGCATATCAAATGATCCATATGAGTCATTTAATTCAGATCTGAAATAGAGAAACCAATTCAACCATTTACATGGCACAACATCGCCATCTCATGTAAAATTAACACGAAAGAAAACCAACGATCTTTAAACATTGCCATCATGTTACAAACATCCAAAACATCCTTAAATCGCTTATGGGCAGCAACTAGGGTCTAAGAACAACAATCGAATCAACCAAAGTATAAATGTGCATTATAAGTCAATTAATAAACCTTAGTTCCACCAAACATGCCAAACGATAAAGGATTTATTCAATCAAACTATGTCCGCTCTAAACATGTATTTCTAGCCATAAATCATCACACCAAAACAGTGAATAAAACATGCCAAGATCATACCAAGAATCTAACACAAAACCTAGCAATAGATTTCATGAAACCTATGTAAGGATTCAATATAAGCATGCTAATCTAATCATAACAACCTATAATTTCAGATCCAACAACCAAGGTAAAATAGTTTGTAAATCAATATACAACAAAACCATGAATCTATAACATGATAAACACAATATGGCGCAAGCATGGTACATACCCGATATGAAACAACGAATCGAAGCGAAGAACAAAAGAGATCAGACTAGAGATGATATTCTAATAACCAAGTCGCTGGAAATCAAAGATTATCAAGTAAGGACTCGATATAAATAAAGGAACTATGTTTACATAAAGGAAAAACGTAAGAATCGCTTACCAAAATCCAAAATTGAGAGGGAATGGTGAAATAAAAATCAATCTCAGAGAGTGAAAGTAATTTAGGTCGGCTAGGGTTAGTAGGAATGAAATAGAAGTGTTTTAGCTCGGAAAAGGGGTCTATTTATAGGCCCCAATATCAGAATACTCGACAAGTGCGATGCAAGGCGCGATGGCCCATCTTGCTTGCCGTTGCGCCTTCTCAAAACGCACAAAAAGCCTAGGGCGCGTTGCGAGGCGCGATGGACCCAATGCGCCCTCCAACGCGCCTCAATTTTGGATCCAACAGTCAACATTTTCTAGTGCACAACATATCCAAATATGAGCTTGATCCAACGGTGCAATTGGGAGATATGAATGTTTTATCAAAACATGTCAGATTAAGAAGATAAAAGAACACATCATCGATTATAATCCGGATACAAATCAAATTGACATTGAAAACTCACACGACCCATGTGACACATACAAGATACAAATCAAACCCCAAACAAAGTGTCACACTTGCTAATTCCACCATAAATAATCCGAAACCAAGTCGTAAACACGACGAAACCATGACGAAAAAACACGGGATATTACAGTTTCACCTTTTTAGCGATTTAAGCCAAACGTTTACAAATACGAAACAAATCAAAACATTTCCCCATTTTAGCGATTTAAGCCAAACGATTACAAACATTACGAAACAAATGCAAACGTTTCACCTTTTTAGCGATCTAAGCTAAACGTTTACAAACGTTACGAAACAAATCCAAGCGTTTCACCTTTTTAGAAATTTAAGCCAAACATTGACAAACGTTACGAACCAAATCCAAGTGTTTCACCTTTTTAGCGATTTAAGCCAAACATTTACAAACGTTACGAAGCAAATCAAAACGTTTCCCTATTTTAGCGATTTAATCAAACGTTTAGAAACGTTACGAAACAAATTCAAACGTTTCCCCATTTTAGAGATTTAAGCCAAACGTTTAAAAACGTTACGAAAAAAAACCAAACATTTAAAACGTTACGAAATAAAACCAAACGTTTAAAATATTACGAAGCAAATCCAAATGTTTCACCTTTTTAGAGATTAAAGCCAAACGTTTACAAACGTTACGAAACAAATCCAAACGTTTCACCTTTTTAGCGATTTAAGCCAAACGTTTATAAAAGTTACAAAACCAAACCAAACGTT
This sequence comes from Mercurialis annua, assembly GCF_937616625.2. NCBI lineage: Eukaryota > Viridiplantae > Streptophyta > Magnoliopsida > Malpighiales > Euphorbiaceae > Mercurialis > Mercurialis annua. The sequence continues at coordinate 33,142,264 of NC_065572.1, read as the reverse complement.
TAAAACTTTACGAAACAAATCCAAAAGTTCTACATTTTTAGCGATTTAAGCCAAACGTTTAACGTTACGAAACAAAACCAAACGTTAACATTTTTAGCGATTTAAGCCAAACGTTTATAAACTTTACGAAACAAAACCAAACGTTTGAAACATTATGAAATAAATCCAAACGTTTTGCGTTTTTAGCAATTTAAGCCAGACGTTTACAAACATTACGAAACAAATCCATACAATTCACCTTTTAAGCCATTTAAGCCAAACGTTTACAAATGTTACGAAACAAATCCAAACGTTTCCCCTTTTGAGAAATTTAAGCCAAACGTTTACAAAAGTTACGAAAAAAATCCAAACGTTTCCCCTTTTTAGCAATTTAAGCCAAACGTTTACAAATGTTACGAAACAATTGAAAGAGTTTCACCTTTTTAGCAATTTAAACCAAACGTTACGAAACAAATCAAAACGTTTCACCTTTTTAGCGATTTAAGTCAAACGTCTACAAACGTTAAGAATCAAATCCAAACGTTTCCCTATTTTAGCAATTTAAGCCAAAAGTATACAAAAATTATGAAACAAATCTAATCGTTTCAGATTTTTAGCGATTTTAGCGGAACTTTTACAAACGATACAAAACAAAACTAAACGTTTAAAGCGTTACGAAACAAATCCAAACGTTTCACCTTTTTAGCAATTTAAGAAAAACGTTTACAAACGTTACGAAACAAATCCAAGCGTTTCACCTTTTTAGCAATTTAAGCCAAACATTTACAAACGTTACGAAACAAATCCCACCATTTCACCTTTTTAGCGATTGAAGCCAAACGTTTCGAAACAAATTCAAACATTAGGAAACAAAACCAAACGTTTCACCTTTTTGGCGATTTAAGCCAAACGTTTACAAAAGCGATTTAAGCAAAACGTTTACAAACGTTACGAAACAAATCCAAACGTCTCACCATTTTAGCGATTTAAGCCAAACGTTTACAAACGTTACGAAACAAATCCAAACCTTTCACCTTTTTAGTAATTTAAGCCAAACGTTTATAAACGTTACAAAACAAAACCAGTCGTTTAAAACGTTACGAAACAAATCCAAACGTTTCATATTTTTAGTGATTTAAGCCAAACGTTTCACATTTTGAGCGATTTAAGCCAAAGGTTTATATATGTTACGAAACAAAACCAAAAGTTTAAAACGTTACGAAACAAATTCAAACGTTTCACCTTTTTAGCGATTTAAGCCAAACGTTTACAAACGTTACGAAACAAATACAAACGTTTCATCTTTTTAGCAATTTAAGCAAAACGGTTACAAATGTTACGAAACAAATCCAAGCGTTTCACCTTTTTAGCAATTTAAGCAAACGTTACGAAACAAAACCAAACGTTTCACCTTTTTAGCGATTTGAGCAAAATATTTACAAGTGTTAAGAAACAAATCCAAACGTTTCACCTTTTGTAGCGATTTAAGCCAACGTTTACAGATGTTACGAAACAAAACCAAACGTTTCCAAATTTTAGCGATTTAAGTCAAACGTTTAAAACGTTACGAAACAAAACCAAACGTTTCACCTTTTTAGCTATTTAAGCCGACCGTTTACAAAGGTTACGAAATAAAACTAAACTTTTACAAACGTTACGAAACGAAACCGACGGTTTCACCTTTTTAGAGATTTAAGCTAAACGATTAAAACGTTACAGAACAAGTCCAAGCATTTCACCTTTTTAGCAATTTAAGCCAAACGTTTACAAACGTTACGAAACAAAAACAACCGTTTCACCTTTTTAGCGATTTAAGCCAAACGTTTACAAATGTTGCGAAACAAACCCAAGAGTTTCACCTTTTTAGCAATTTAAGTCAAGCGTTTACAAACTTTACGAAACAAAACCAAACGTTGCACATTTTTAGCGATTTAAGCCAAACGTTTACAAACGTTACGAAACAAATCCAAGCGTTTCACATGCTTAGTAATTTAAACCAAACGTTTACAAACTTTACGAAACAAAACCAAATGTTTCACATTTTTAGCGATTTAAGCCAAACGTTTACAAACGTTACGAAACAAATCCAAGCGTTTCACCTGCTTAGCAATTTAAACCAAACGTTTACAAATGTTATGAAACAACTCCAAACGTTTCACCTATTAAGCGATTTAAGCAGAATGTTTACAAACGTTAAGAAACAAATCCAAACGTTTCCCCATTTTACCGATTTAAGCCAAACGTTTAAAACGTTGCGAAACAAATCCAAATGTTTCACCTTATTAGAGATTTAAACAAAATGTTTACAAACGTTCCAAAACAAATCCAAACGTTTCTCCTTTTTAGCGATTTAAGCCGAACGTTTACAAATGTTAGGAAATAAAACCAAACATTTCACCTTTTTAGCGATTTAAGCTAAACATTTACAAACGTTACGAAACAAATCCAAACGTTTTCCCTTTTTAGCGATTTAAACAAAACGTTACGAAACAAATCCAAATGTTTCACCTTTTTAGCTATTTAAGCCAAACGTTTACAAACGTTACGATACAAATCCAAACGTTTCAAGCAATTTAAGCCAAGCGTTTACAAAAGTTACAAAACAAATCACACGTTTCACCTTTTTAGCAATTTAAGCCATACATTTATAAACATTACGAAATAAATCTAAGCGTTTCACCTTTTTAGCGATTTAAGCCAAACGTTTACAGAAGTTACGAAACAAAACCGAACGTTTCATCTTTTTAGCGATTTATGTCAAACATTTACAAATGTTATGAAACAATACCAAACGTTTCACCTTTTTAGCGATTTAAGCCAAACGTTTAAAAAGTCATGAGTCAAATCCAAACGTTTCACCTTTTTGATCAAATTCACTATTAACCGGGTCATCGGTTATACTCAAGTGAAACTTATAAGAAAACAAATTTTTCCGCAACAAAAAATAATTTATATTAGTATTTTCCACTTTTCTTTAAAGGCGTTAATATCTTATACCTCTCTTTATATACAAAAACCAAAATGCTTTTACTTTTGGAAACACATTAAAATTTTCAAAAACATTCATATTTTAAATTCGCAGTTACACCTTACTTTTAAATAAGTTACAAATCTATAAGAATCGTTTAACAAATAAAATTATTGTTCCTTTTTAATTCAAACCTGATAAAATTTTATCCTTTTAACAAAATGGAAAATATTTGTAAAGAAAATATATTTTTTCACACAATATTTTATAGGAGTAACCAAAACATTTACATAAAAATGAATATATAAAAACCAAACTTCTTTTAAAATCACAGTGTATACACACACATGGAGCACAACCAAATCCCTTAATCCAACAACCCTCAAATCATAAATCGGAAGCTAACACGTAATCCTTCCAATCCGACCTCAAAATCCTATCATAATTATTACAACAATAATTCGAGTGAAACCTTATATCCAATACTAATTTCTACGAAACACAAAATTATGATACTACAGACCAATCTCTCATAACGTAATCGTCCTCAATTCACCACCATCATCATAGAGTATTTGTCTAGCTACCTTTCGGTAATAGTTTCAAAATCATTTGAAATACATTTATCCCAAAGTGACTCGCGAGTTCATTTCAAAACATTTTCCTCAAAACACATTATTGATAAAATCCATTTTACGTAATTGTGCGGCAGAGTGATGACATCTCTCATCCCCAAGAGTTGCATCCAACTCTAATCATTTCTATACACGTGATGCATGTACTATAATGCATGTACCAATTACTTATTTATTTCTTCTTTCTTTTTTTAGTGAACATACTCAATGCTCAATGCAATTCCCTATTTGTGACATACAAAAATGCATGTTCATGATATGTCTGGGCACAATTACTTGATAAAACATTTCAAATACTTTCACAAATTTTCATTTGACATCAATTTCTCAATAAAACATTTGCTAGACGTTACACTCTGTGAGATGTGCACTCGATACCCTCAAAAATATTTCTCAAACTCCTTACTTGCAATCTACCAAATCATATAACATATCAAAATGACTACACCACTAAATTCCCTTATGCGAAAATAATATCCAAATTTACATCAACTAAACTGAAATTATACTTAAATAAAAACGATACATACCATAATTATCTACGAAACTCAATTTCAGTTCCGTCATCGCGCCGCCCAACATAACGTAAGCACTAGTGTATTAATACACCGATATATCTCTCCGAGTCAGAATTTCCAATATCTTTATCTAGGATAAGCAGGAACCATCAACCGTTTCAAAGAAATACTTTCCTCATCTTCCATATCGAAACCCAAAGATCTCGACCCACAAAACAGAACAATAAAATAAAAGACAAGGGCTAAGCAAAGGTTCGTCTTAAATATCAATACCAATCATCCAGGCTAAGCCAAAGAAAAACCTACTAGTAATGACCATATGTGATATTCGCACAACTAGACAAACAATAATAAACAACTAAAATAGCAAAACTTAACCAATTTACGGGGCATACTAACACGGAATAACACCAACAAGTTATGATTTCCATCTAACCATAAATCACCCAAGCATTGCCTTAACCCACATTTAACCCAAACATCTAGCCATTTAACAAATCATAAACATGGTAGGCAACTAACATGCTATCAAAAGAAACGAGCATGAAACATCCAATTTGATCATGATATATCGACCGACATGGCACACAAAATCCATATAACCTAATGATATCTCAAATCTCAAAACAAAACATGCCACAACATACTCAGAATCATTGTAATAAAATCAACATTTAATATAGGATTAATGTCATAAAAATTCACCAACTTTACACGTTTGTTCATTTTAATCACGCAGTTTAAATTTTCTCATTTTCATGCACGAACTACTGTTTTTTTCTCAAATTCATGCACGATGCTGAGGTGTCACGGCTCCATTGGTGTAATTCGCTGAGGTGGAGGTCATTTTACACCATTGAATGAGTGCCACCTCATCACCGTGTATAAATTTGGAAAAAATGGGTAGTTCATGCATGAAAATGAGAAAATTTAAACTGCGTGATTAAAATGAGAAAACGTGTAAAGTTCGTGATTTTTAAGAGTGCGCTTCAAAATTCATTTAGAAATTTAAAGTCAAACACAGAACTTTCAAATTTCAGTTGAGCCCCACGGTTAAAACAAAATCATTATCTGGAAAATCTCTTCTTATAAATCAATCTCTTTAAAAGAATTCCCAAGGAAACTCAATCATAAACCATCGAGTTAGCCAAGTCATTGCAAATACGAAGCTCAACTCCTAAATTTGGGTGACCCAAGTCGAACCCAAAATAACCGTTTAGAAAACATATTCAAAACATTTGTAAATTCGAAAAAATTATTTAAATAAAATCTCAATATTTTCAAAATAGGAGCTCAGTGTAATCCAAGCATCAAACAACAATCTAAAAACCCAAGTGAGAAAACCTTTAATCTCAAACAGCCATTCCATAAACACCTAAGTCATCCAAACATAATATACCAAACATATGACCAAAGATACCTCCAATGTCCATAAACAAAAATATGGTAAGATCATAAAAGTCATAATAAATTATCAAAGCCGTATTCCATCATTTAAATAAAATTACTTTGAAATTAATCATTTGTCAACACCAAGCCAAATGTAAAATTTTGAAATACGAGAAATCTGTTTACTTGCAACATAACTAAAAATCACATTCTAAAGTACTGTGACCAGACCGCTCATCCGGCTCTCGTGTCGAAACACAAACCAAATCAAAACAATTTCCTTAATTAAACTATAAAACCAATGTGCGGTCAAACAACATAAAGCCATAAAACATGCTTAATGATTTAACACCAAAATCCTTTAAAACCACACGAGGCCAACACCTAACGTATCATAGTACGTGCCAACCTATTTAGCAACCAACAAACATAGCCAAAACAAATTGTACTCACCAACAAGGTAAAACAAAACCAATTATAATCAAAATCATCTAAGGCGTAAAAGCGAACAACTAATCACCCAAGGTAAACATCATATAAGGTACAACAGCCAACCAAGCATCACCTGAAGTAAACACCATATAAGACACAACAACCAACCAAAACATCACCCAAAGTATATTTCATATATGGCACAACTACCAACAAATCACCAATGTATAAGCAATAAACATTCCAAAGTAAAGCATCAGTAACACATAAGACCGACACTCAACATTCCTATAGATGAAGGAAGAAAGTTTTGAAAACAAAGGATGACGTTTCAAAAGACAAGACTTGAATCCTAATTCCGCAGTAGATCCTATGACTCAATCACATTTAACATGCCTTAAAGCAGTAAACACATAACATACAAAAATGGCCTTGGTTTGAAAGTAAAGCTCTGATACCAACTTTGTCATGACCCAATTTCATGGATCGCGATCGGTGCTAGGGTATGGGTACTGTCGTACCTAAACCCGTAGAAAGCCTTGCGGATAATTAACAAACACATAAACCTGCAGAAAAACCACTGCTCGGGGGCAACCGAGACTCCAGCCTAAGTCTAGCAGTTTATATAACAGTTCTAATATGATTACTTGATAATAGTCCGAAACTACAAAACATGCCTCATATATATAATCCATATAGAACGTGCCAAAGTTATAATAACAATACAATCGTACCAATACGACAATCCAAAGTATAGCTATCAAACACTAAACTAGTTCTACTACGGTCTAAGAAGTAAACCAGTTGACTAGCTTTATTGACATAAAAACCTCCGAGGAAAGTAAAGAAACAGAGATGACCAACGCTCTCAAATCATAAGCCTTGAAAAATTGGGAAAACAGCGGGGTCAGATATACTGAGATGAGGTCATAATGCTATTTACATTTATTAAGTTTAAAACCCTTAAACCAAATCCTTTTATGCTAATATACTTAAGATTATGGAAATAACAGTATTGAAATGATCACAGCGTAAGTATGACGTATCATACCGAACCCAGAGTGGACATGAACAAATCTTTGTCATATACCAGCATAAGCAAGACATTAGTCTGTCGATCCCAGAGTAATTACTGGTGCACACGGTCTCGATACAAGCCTATCGAGTAGCTCGTTCCAATCTAGATCCATAATCGTTTAAAACAGTTCGAAAATAGTGTATATACTAAAATAATTGCGGTACTTAAGCGGTAAATAACACTACAAACTCATTGCTTGCTTATCATAGTGAATCATGGAAAACAGCTAACCCTGCGTGTACTCCGAAGCACGACCAGTCGGCGGGTCCAAAACAATGTATAAGTTAAAATCCGATCAACCCCTAACTTTAAGAATACTAGACACCGCATAGGACTAGCATCTTGAACACAACCAAAGTACAATCCAAGTAAGGTAAACATCCATATACCAAACAAACCAAAGAATTCATACCATTCACTATAAACAATTTAGGCAAGTTAGCTTAGATGACTTCTTATCCTTAAAACAAAACCAACGTCCTTTTCATAACTTAAATAGTTCTTTTAAACCAAAGAGTTCCCCAAAGTAGTGTGTTAGCCTTAACTGCAGTATAGCTCAACACAACATGTCGAGCGACACAAGTCTAACCCGACCCAAATGTATACCAATGTATAAACCAAAGTCCTTTAAATAAACCAAAGTCATTTGAAATAAGAACTCAATCCGTAGCTTAACAATACCACCACAATATGAAGCAAAAACCATATAGCTTGCCAATACTTGGCAAGTAACACCCAAAGTATACACTTCTCAATAAGCCACCTTAAATGAAATCAATATGATTTAAATGCCTTTTACAAACTTAACTGAAATCTGAAATACAACTTAGATAGCCATAAAGCCTTCGGAAAAAATCCACCACACTTATATACCATGTCAACCATTGATTATTCGAGCAACTCAAGGTAAACTAACATCTTGTATGTGTCCACAATAGTTTTATCAAACATAATTCTAGCCCTTAAGATTTTGATTAAAAACAACCCTAAGTATGCAACATAACCTTAGCCAAAAACATCAATTAAACATCTAATCGAAAGAACACCCAAAGTACTCATATAAACTCTTTAAAAAAATCTTTTGGAAGTATTTCCACCCATGCATATACATTCTTAAAACGGCGAATTACTTGAAGAAAACCACAATTTTGCTTAGCATTCATAACTAGCCAAAGATCTCAAGCCACCCAATGTATCATTGTCTAACTAGCAACGTATTACCAATTTCATTAAGATTTCCAGATTTATATTAATGTCCAAAAATAAAATTTAGAACCAAAGAACATAGCCATTTGATAAACCTTTCAATTAAAACGACCAATCCAATCCACCCAAAGTATAATTTACATTCATAAGCCAATTACAATACCAAATCCATATTTCTAGATTTAACATTAAAAGTAAAACAAAAAATAAATCACACCACCCTACAAATAGATGTAACACAACAATCTAACAATACAACACATAGAACTATCATAAAACCAATGTAAAAGGTGATACATACCTCTTGAGTGATCAAAAGAAGAAAACCCAGAAATAATATAACCCAACTCAGCCTACAACAATATACAACGAAGTCTAGAGGGTTTAGAATAAGTAGAATTGAAGAACTAGAGATTAAACCCTAAAGGAATGATATAAACACTTAATAAGGATTAAAATTGAGTGGAAAGTTGATAGGAATGAGTTAGAATATGACTCCAGCCGTTTTAGGGTTTTAAAAGTCGAAGAAAAAGAGTTTAGGTTGAATAAGGGGTCTTTAAATAGAAAACCAACGAACTGAACAGTGCAAGTTCACGCCCGCTAAGTATAGTTCGGACCCGCGAACTTCAAAAGCATTAGTTAGCGACTATTAACTATAGTTCGCGCCTGCGAATTCAATAAAAACACGGTCCGACCGACCAGATTTTAGTAAATCCTCTCAGGAACAACATATCCAAACGGCGGCCCGATCCGACGGTGCAATTGGGAGATATAGACGCTATGAAACAAATCCAAACGTTTCACCTTTTTAGCGATTTAAGCTAAAAGTTTTCAAACGTTAAGAAGCAAATCCAAATGTTTCCCTTTTTTTATCAATTTATGCCAAACATTTAAAACGTTATGAAACAAATCCTAACGTTTCACCTTTTTAGCGATTTAAGCAAAACGTGTAAAACGTTACGAAACAAATCTAAAATGTTTACATACGTTACAGAACAAAATTAAATGTTTCACCTTTCTAGCGAATTAAGCCGTAAGTTTACAAATGTTACGAAATCAATCCAAACATTTTACCTTTTTAGCGATTTAAGCTAAACGGTTGTACCAAAACCCGTAGCTAGGCTTGCGGATAAACAATAATTAGATAAACCAGCAAGAAAACCAATGCTCGGGGGGCAACCGAGACTTCAGCCTAGTTCTAGCAGTTCATAATATTCAACATAATATAATAAATGCTCGTACAACTACGAGTCTCCAATATGACATATATATCAGTATAACATGCCAAAGCAAATATATCCAGTTAGACCAATCCGAGAAACAACTAGAATAAAATAAGAACTTCTAGTTACTACTGCGGTCTAAGAATAAAACAGTTTAACAGCTTTATTAAAATAAATGGGACCTCCGAGGAAAGTAAAAAAACGGAGATCAGCTGACTCTCTCAAATCATAACCCTGGAAAAATTGGAAAAACAACGGGGTCAGATATACTGAGATGAGTTCATACCACTATTTACATTTATCAAGTGGAAAACCTTTAAAACCCCTTTTAAAACATTTAATATAAACATTACGTATAATAGTTGAACCCTAATCCACAATACTAAATATATCCTTAATCCAATAGGCCTGGGCCCGAGAGCTAAGCTACATCGAGTTACCACCGACCCCACTTAATCCATATCCAGAGTCACGAGAGCTGAGCTACACCGAGTTACTCTATCTAGTCCCGAGAGCTATGCTCACACCGAGTTACTACATTTTACCATATACCTTACCCAGATCATTACCGGTGCGCACGCAGTCCTAATGAAGCCCATTAGGTAGCATGTTCCAACTAAGAGCCATAATGGAAAAACAGTTCGCAATTGTACGTATACAATATATAGATATTAAAATAACAATTTACTTAATAAAGCAGTAAATAGTAAGTACAAACTCACAGCTTGTTAATCCACGTGAAAACCTGGCAAGCGACAACACCTGATTTGACTCGAAGCACAAATAGTCGACGAGTCTAAGAACAAGGTAAAACCAATATTAAAACCAACCCCTAACTCTCGAGAGTACTAGACACCACATAGGACTAGCACAATACTAATTCACGCACAAGTATAGCCAAAGCAGGATAGATAATTAATCATATAAAGACCCGAGTCAAAACACAAACAACATTGAGTAAACACAATACTCAAATAAATAATAAGTCAAGGATACGTAAGGTCTATTGAGTTCCCGCTTTAAAATCTGTTTCAGAAAAATATTATTTAAATAATATTTAAATAATAAAATAGATCAATTTCAAAATAGTGGGTTAGCCGAGTTACAGATTGAAAATAAATATTTAAAATGGCCGTTACATTTAAGGAAAGGCTTTACTGCCAAATGTCATCCTTAAGCCAACAATAACAATATCAAATGCATAATCCCACGTGAACCAAAATCATAACCATGCATCCTAATTAAGAGTGAATGATGCATATCATGCAAGAACAAGATCAAACACTTTACAATAATATTCTAAATAAGAAACTAAGATGAGCCCACTCTCGTTATAACCAACCAATAGAACCCAAACCAGTTACTAAAAACAAAAACCAAATAGTGAAATTATAATTAAGAGTAACAAACCAAATTCTTGAACAACCCAAACATTCACAATACTCATTTCAATAAATAACCAAAATCATAACCAACCCATATTTGAACAAGATTCATAATTTCATTAACAACAAAACCATTCAGCAGTGACCATCAATGACAACCAAGAACAATGGAAGAATTGAAACTAATTCAAGAGACTCAAGGAAAAACCATAATCAATCGATTAAACAAACAATCTAGCATCATTGAATCAACTCAATAAAAGAACCCATCGGCAGAAGCTCAACACAAAACAGAGCCAACAATGACGCACAAAACCGATGAAACGGCGGCGACCATAGCAGATTGATTTACGTATCGTTTGGCGAAAAAAAAAAGACAAGAATCGTAAAGGCGTGTGTCTATTACAACTAGGATGAGAGGGATCCAAATTTGATGCTACAAAGGAGAACGAATTAAAATACTAAACTGCTGATTTAAATAACAAATTGCTGCAAGAATTAGCTAAGAAAACTGCAAAATAACGGTGGCTATAAAGGAACTATTTACGTACCGTTTTGAATTCCGGAGCTTAGGTATTGTAGAAGATCGAGTCTTCTACGGCTGAGATGAAACGGATCTCCAAACAAAGATAAAACGAATGAGAACGACTCAGCGAAAAGAAGTGTCGATTTAAGCGAATCTGAAAAAAATATTAATGATTGTTCTTCCCAATTTCACCAGAATTTTGAGGATGATTTGCACAACAATTTTCAGAGATTGGAAGAGTAATGTGGCGGCCAGGGTTTGATGGAATGAGGAAAATAAATTAAGGTTTAAAGAGGCTTTAAATAAGGAAAGGAAAATAACAAATCAAGCAGGGAAAATAACACTACATCCATAGAACTATTGGTCACAAAGAAAAGGGGATTGCATGGACCTTCATGGCCCATGCAAAAAAGATCAAATAATGCTCTTGGGTCAATTAAAATGGACCTAACCAAAAATTTAATTAAACCAATAAGTGAACTATAAATCTACACGCGAATTCATTTATTATAACCGAAACCCATTAAAAAAAATAAAAAAAATATGGGATATTCTATTATTCTCTTCAACTTAAAAAAATTCGTCCTCGAATTTACCCCAAAAGCAAAATAAAATAAAAATAGAAACATCACGCACCAAAAACCACTACTAACACATAATTTAAGAATTAACGAATCCCAAGAAGAACGGAAAGAAGACAATTACGCATAACAATTTCCGATTTTCAAAATTGCTCATCGACCCAGTGACAACCCAACATAATTAAAAAAAACCTATTAAATCAACTTATACTAACACCTCCGCGATCATAATCGATCTCTCGCAAACGACAACTTTTAAAGCACTGCTAACCCACTCCAACAATAATCACACTTGGTAAAACTAACTCCCGCTTAACACTACCGATAAACCTCGTCTTAAAGAATTCCGAAAGAAAGGAAAATTTTACCAAAAAATAATCCTACCGCAATGTAGTTCGGAAAAAGTCAAAACGAAAATTAAATTTAAAACTGAATTGAAAACTGGAATGGTCACCACACTCATATGCGAAAAATTCTGAATTCAACAATTTGGTACGTCAACGACTTCTCAAAACACGACACGTGTGAATGAATAAAAACTTTCAAACTGAGAATCACCAACACACTTTACGAGGAAAATTTCTAAAAATTACAAGATCAAGCCTCAAAGACTACCAAATCAACATATCAAGTGTAGGAACAATCCAAAAAAATTTCCATCATGCAACTATAACCTCGTATCCCCCAGAAGATCATTAAAATCGAAACTGCTCTTAATCGTTTCATTGGTTATGCTGAAAAAAATATTTTATGGAAAAAAACTTTTCGTACCAAAAAATATATTATAACACCGTCCGCCTTTAATTTGAAATTACTAGCACCTCAACTTTAATTTCATTTTTTAACCGAAAATAATTAACCCGTTGAAAAATCCTCTAGTTTTATAAACGCATCAACATAATAAAACACTCTCAATTTGAAATCATAACTGAACCTTACTTTCAAAATAATAATTCACAATTTTATAAAATTGTTCATTTAGAAAAATCTTAAAATCCGCCTTTAAATCAAAACTGACAAAGTTTCATCACGTTCTCAAAAGATAATTTTTCTTTTGCAAATAGAATCCCTTCATTTACGAAATAATTTCCATATCGTTACAAAACCTTTTAAATAGAATTCGAATCTGTAAAAACAAAATTTCTTTTTAAGTCTTTCAGTGTAAATAACCACGCAGAGCATAACCAATTTCCTTAAATCACAAATCCTCAAATTATATACTCTAAGCTAACACAATTATTTAATCCGAACTCAATAGTTTTCCGCACTTACCCCAATTAAACCTCGAGTACAACCTTATAACCATAGATCTCCTTTATCAAATACAGATACTCCAACAATATAAAACAAATCTTTATAATGCAATTTCTCTTAAATCACCACCGTCATAATAGAGTATTTGTCTAGTTTCCAACCAAAATTTCAAACTGTTTGAAATTTATCGACTTTTAAACACCATTTTCACAATATAACTTGCGAGTTTATAACAAAACATTTTTCTTGATAAGTTTCACTGATAAAATTTATTTTACATAATTGTGTGTCAGGGTGATGAAAACTCTCATCCCCAAAGAGTTGCATTCAACCCTAATCATTTAATATCGTGATGAATGTACTAAATGCATGTATCAATTATTTATTTCTCTTTTAATTAGTAATCATACTCAATGCTCAATGCAGTTTTCTATTAGTGGCATTTCAAATGCATGCTCATGACATGTCTAGGTACAATTACGTGATAAAAACATTTCAATTACTTTAACAAGTTAATATTTGAAATCAATTTTCCTTCGAAACATTAACTAGACATTACACTCTGTGAGACGTGCATTCGTCCATCTTGACATATTTGCCCATCTCCATTATCCTAGTCCACCAATTTGAATCGTCATTAACGAAATAACCCAATTAAAAAACGAAACTAAAATTTACCTAACAATGAATTCCACCTCAAATCAATTTGAAGATTTTCCAAATACAACAAAGCAATACGACCGCCTTCCCAGCCCCATCACAAGTTTCGGTATTTCACCGATCTACCTAATGCAAACACTAGTATATTACTACACTGATCAATCTCGATTCATATATTCCAAATCTATTTCTAGAATGCCAAAGCCGAAAATTTTGATACTCTAATTTCCACAACGAACCCGATCTTGAAATGCCTAACGCTCGAAACTTAACGCACGAGGCAAACATCTACGAGTAGAAATATTCCATGAGTGCTGAGTAATATAACTCAAATTACCTTCCTCTGACAAGGATAGATTCGTAATTCCAATCCACTAATTTCTCTTATGAATCGCTCCACAAATTCCTTGATACCAAAATCAATCACCTCGATTTTTCAGAGTTCAAACTATAGATTCGGCTAAACCAATTACGACATCTAAAAATAATCGCAGGGTCTAAACAAAGGTTTGAATCGCACATTGACACCAACGTCAAAGTTAAGCAAATGACTAGCGAGGATTACCCTCACGTGATACTCCACACAATGAGGCCAACGAGGACAAACACTGATATGGCATAACTTAATTAAATATAAGAGACAAAAATAATAACACAGTAATACATGTCATGAATTGTTCACACAAGTGAAAACCACTGAAACATCTTGCAATAAAATAAACAATCATCATGGTAGATAAAAAAATATTATAACAAAGAGTTGAGCATGCAACAACTTATCCGATCAACGTATTCCTATCGACATGGTAATAACTCAAATAGTCCAACAATAATTAAAATATGTAATAACATGCTCAAACTTCAAATCAGAATAAAACGAATTAAGATACTAATGAAAAGTACGCATTAAAACCAATTTCGAAAGATAAAATTTTCAAAATAGATTTCAAGTTCATGTCGAGTCCCACAGTTTTAAAAATCATTTTCTGGAAAACCTCTTTACGAAATAATGGTTAAGAATTTTATTCTCAAACGCCTCAATTTAAAATCATCGAGTTACCCGAGTAATTAAAACTTCCAAACTCAACTCCAATTTGGGTGACTTAAGTTAGACCCGCAATAAACATTTATAAAATGTATACTACACATTTTTAGATCCGGAAAAACGCATTTTGAAACAAATTGCAATATTTTTAAAATAGGAAGCTTGACGTCATTCAAATAACAAAAATCAAACTCATAACCCAAGTGAGGAAACAATTAATTATTCTTTAACAACCTTTTCAGAAACACAAGCTTTAGTCAAAACTAGAAAATCAAGTACAAGACCAATAACACCAAGTGTTGACAAACCACAACATGGCAAAATTATAAAAATTATCTTAATTCGTCAAAACGGTATCATATTTAAAAAAAATTAATATTAGTTTCAAAACAATCATTTTAGAAACACCAAGTTATACGTAAGATTTAAACTTTAAATACGAGAAATTCATTTTATTTTAAAACAACTACCCTTTTGCAATCATCAGTCAAATATTAAATTTTAAAAAATAAGAATTTCATTTTTCTGGCAAGATACTGAAAATAATATTTTTAGAGTGTCGTATCCAGACTACCCATTTGACTTTTTCGTCAAAACACACCAGTTAGGCCGAAAATAATTTCCTTAGGGTAATTTAAAACCAGCACATGGCCAGCAACGTAATCCACAGAACGTGAAAAGATTTTTCAGTCAAAAATCATTTAAACCCGAAACGATGCTAAAACCTGACAAAATATTATTTTTAAAATCAAGACTCTCGGCCGAAACCAAAGTACTCACCAAAAACTCAACGGCAACAAAAATCATTAAAGGTATAACAGCCAAATTTTATTACCCATGTGAAACGCAACATAATCAAGATAAAGCAAATAACATCATAACCAAGCATGATTTAAAGAAAATTACTAAATATAAGATTTTCCGAGAAATCAAAAGCAGTTGAAATCACCCAAGTGAAACGGCATCAACAACAAAAATATTAGCATCAAATCAAGACATATAAATGACTAACTCGACATATTCCTATCGTTGTAGGCGGAAAGTTTAAAATTAAAAGATGACGTTTCAAAAGACAAGACATGAATCCTAATTCCGTAGTAGTACATATGACTCATTAACGACTCAACAGACTAAACACATAGCATGCAAATGGCATTGGTTTGAAACCAAAGCTCTGATACCAAGTTTGTCACGACCCAATTTCATGGATCGCGACCGGCGCTAGGGCATGGGTATGGTTGTACCAAAATCCGTATCTAGCCTTGCAGATAAACAAAAATTAGATAAACCTGTAAAAAACCAATGATAGGGGGCAACCGAGATGTCACGACCCAAATAATTGAGCCGTGACCGGCGCTAGGGAATGGGAGTGGTAGCTCCGAAACCTGTAGCAAGCCTAAAACTACTATAAATTTTTCGCAAATAAAAACATAATATCATATATAAAACATTTTTAAAAAAACTCTTTATGATAATACAATTATAGATAGTAAACTATTTTATTAGAGTTTACATTCAAAATGATTCTTTGAAATCAAATCACAAATTTTGTACTAGCACCTACTGACTACTACAGCTCTAGGAACTCATACTCTGTGCAAGTCAATCGACTTCTAGCACAATGAAGATGGTTTGTCTGATCCGACACTGTCTACCTGAAAAACATCAGAGTGACGGGGTCAGTATTTTGGGAAATACTGAGTGAGTTTGCAAATTATTAACGGTATTATTAAAATTATAACATCGCATACTCAAAATATAATTTATGATTTTTCATTTCATAACTATCATACTTAACCTCATCCGCCTGACATCGATAGTGAAGCCAACCGATGTATACTATATGCCTGACATCGATAGCAAATCCAACTGATGTATCTTATATACCTGACATCGATAACGAAGCCAACCGATGTATCATATATGCCTGACATCGATAGCAAAGCTAACCGATGTATCCGATTCAACTCACACAAACCAATCTCATGTCTCATACATACCATAAACATCACCACAAGGTTGATATATCACAGCAATCAAACATAACAAAATCTCATACAAACAAAACATATAATGTGATGTATTTGACAGAAATACTTATCATATATGAAATTAGCTTTTATAAATAATACGCGAAAATAAAGTGCAACTCACCTGGATCACTAATAATCCAAAATAATAATAAAAAATAAAATGTCGATCCTCGTCGAACTTCCTTGGCTCGCCAAGTCCGTAACTCGATATTTCGTCGTATCTAATATAGAGTTCTATTGTTAGAATTTCTAATAATAATTTCTATTTTAATTAACTTTGGTATTAATCAAAATCATATTTGATTAACCAAAACAATTTACTTCAAATAACCTAACATTTTAAGTTAACTTTAACTTGTTCAAAAATTGCTTTTCTAGCCCAATTCGGCTATTAAAACCGCTCATCTAAAACTGCCCGTTTACCAAAAACATTTTACATTTCTATAGTCCATAATATCGTAAACAACTTTCCTTTAGACTCGAACTTCATTCGACATCTCTAAGGTCTCCAAAATATTGCTCAAAGTTAGCTTATAAAAATGTCCTATTTATTTCATGTTTTTCGACCAACTTTGAGCTGTTAAAACTGTGACTTACAGTGGCCCAAACTCAAAATAAAATTGGCATTTCTAAATTTTGGAATGCCTTCTAAAACTTTCATTTAGACTTCGGACTTAAACTAGTACCCGAAGGTATCAGAAATTAGTCCTGAAGTTGGTACCTCAAATCTGGAAATTAAAGCTATTAAAAACAGCTTTCTAACGCTGTTGTTTCAGACAGCGGAACAGGATAACTACAGCGTGTTGGGTTTTCTAGGTGCATAACGCAGCGGAATTTCAAAATTTTTATCTAAAACCCAAACCAATATCCATGTAATTCGAATAAATAGATTAACAACAGAATTAATACTTACTTGTATGTCGAATTCAACAGCAATGTAGGAAGGAAGGAGGTGGTTCACTTTGGTGATACCTGGCCTCGGATCAAAAACGCCTCCAAAAGAATGCGTCCTCTACGAGTATCCACACGACCAGACCTTTAGCCAAAACTAGTGCTTGTGTGCTAGCACTATTGCTTCACAAGCAATTTCGAATTTTAGTGATTTAGTGAATAATGAATTTCGTGATCCTCAAACCTATTCCTTAATGTGTATTTATAGTCATACAACAACATTAGGGTTTGAGACAAATTCGTATTTCAATTTCATTGCAACTCTTACAAGTTTATGTTTATCAAAAACTCCTTTTTGATAATCATCCATATATATTAATTATTATATTTATTATCTTCAAAAAATAATAAATTAAGGAAAACACTTATCCTTAAATTTTGAAGTAATGTATATTTGTTAATATATATATATATATATATATTACGAATTATATATATATATATATATGTATATATATATATATATGTATATATATATATATATATATGTATATATATATATATGTATATATATATATGTATATATATATATATGTATATATATATATATATATATATATATATGTATATATATATAATAATTAATCACTTAATCACATTGGGCTTGTACAACCAATAACTGTTTTGGGCCTGTTCCTATTGTGCGACCCTGTAGGTTCATATAACGTTGGCAGTAGGCCCAAAATCCCTATTTCAGCCCACAAGTCGTAAGTGGCCTCTAGAAAGACATTATGACTACCCAAGTTATACGAATATCGACAATCTGATTTAACCATTTACAATAATATTTTAATCCCTTTGTCTCTCGATATTCAGATTGAATATAAGGCATACTCCTGTCATCCTTATAATATTCAATCATTAGTTTCTTGACTCTAAGTAGAGTGAAAATGATAACTCTTTATCAATTCATTTAGCATGACCATGCATTTCCTTCAGTCTATCTTCTTCAAAGGGCCCATAGATATCTTACTCAAATAAATGAGACAAATTCCTTCCCAGTCACTCACATTTCTCATATAGTTATTTTCATATCCAATGACAATCTATTACATTATCCTGTTAAAGAAAATATAAGACTGTATCAAAATATGAAATAGCTATGTAGAAATCCATGATGATTTCAAGGTCAAAGGATTATACTAATAGAACTGTAATGAGAATCACTTATGACAGTGATCTATGTAGTATTCTCATAGTGGGTCATCCAGTGCCTTATTTCTCAAATAGCACCTATGATTTGACTTAATATCTCATATACATGATTAGTAAAACATAATCATCAGTCAACATCATACTAGTCTCAATGTTCTATTTAGACTAGGGATAGATGGTATATAATTATTTTTAAAAAACTTAAGGGTTTTACTATCAAGTCACATACTTGATGACCTTAGAAATAATTAACCATTCAAGTATTTTAATCATTAATATAAAATGATAAAAACTGTCAATCAATAAATAACAAAATGATAAAGTCAAAACATGGTCAAACATGATTGACCTAGTGCATATCACTAACACAGCGGATATTTTCCAAAACAATTTTGACATTCATAAACTTCAAACTTCCATCTACGATATCCGTGAAGATTTCAACTAATTCCGACTTACCATTTGTTCACAATATAATTCCAAAGTTGCCCCCTTTTATTATGTTTTAACACTTAGTTAATTTTTCTAACAACACCATGTTTATTTTTCTTAAATCTCAAATATACAACATCATTTATTTATTCTAATCATTTCTGGGTTAATATTATTACAAATTGAGGTCCGTTTTTATAGGCGAAGTAGCCTTCGCGACTTGATTCACAAATTTCCAGATTTTTATATTTTTAACACCTCACCTCTTTCAAACACCACAGCCCTATTCAATCATCCAATTTCTAATCCGACTATCACGTATCACTCTCCGTATATCCCTTACGATATACTAATCAAGCTTTCTCAAAAGCTATCGCTCAAAGGCCTTCGTATCTTAGTCTAAGCATAGCACCATAAACTGTTTTTAACTTTCATTTTCTGCACTATATCAAATCAGTTTTAAACCTCATCAAAATGATTCTAATACCTGAAACAAATATGTCATTACCTATGCTTGATGTACGTTCAAAATTCGACCTCCTATACGGGTCGGGGACTGTCCAAACAGTCCCCATATCGTTGCCATAACTGCTGCGAGTTGCAGCAGTTTGGCAACTATATTGCTGCAATTTGCAGCAACGTTTTTGCTGCTGTTCACAGCAGCAAATGGCCGCCGTTCCGGTATCCTAACGCTCCCCCCGACACGCTAGCTTTTACCTTTAACCAATCCCCTAAAACCTCTAGCCATAACTGCCCGCAAACCTCAGTTAACATCACGCAAAACTGCTGAAATTTACAGCAACATACAAAACATAAAACATACACTTAAACCCAGCCAAAACAGCCTTAAATCTTAATCAAACTTAAAATAATTCATTACACCTTGAACCCCTTTCTTATTCGAACCCTTAGCTTCAGTAATTACCCAAAAATAACTCAAAACATAGCTTAAAACTCAACTTAAGACATAATCAAAAAGATGGCAGCAACTATATATCAACTTGAACTCAGCAAAACACCATCAAAACCATGATCAAAATCATAAACTAAGAGGATACCTTATTTCTAATTGAGTTAGCTATCCATAGGAATTAAAATTACTGAAAACGGAGGTCGGGTCGCGGAGTTATGGACGCCATCGTCTTTCGCGCGCACAAGACGATGAAGATGGCGATGGTTTCTTTTTGGTTTGCTGAGCTTCTATTTCTTTCCTTTATCTTATTCTTGTCAAACCAAATCCTTAGCTCATAAGTTGAATATGTCATTTTATGGTTAAAAAACTATTTAGCTCAAAATGATTAAATTACACCTTAGCTCAAATACTTAATTCATCGTCACGTCTAATTTATAAAATGGTTTCGTAAATTTAGGAAAGCGTGACGATAATTTATTTATCAATAAATAATGAACTCCACATTATTTATTTACTCGAATCAAATTAATTTTTATTTTTCTTATTCTGATAATTAAGTTCTGCTAAATTCCAATTTATGGCATAGTAATTAAATTATTATCTTGTGATAATTTTATTAGACCGCTTCGGTCTAATTCTTATTTCTCGAATTTAATTCCGATGTCCTTGATTAAATTCTCGCATTTATGCCTCTTGGCACCTTATGTAGTACTTTAAAAGTACGGGGTATTACATTCTTCCCCCCTTATAAGAATTCGTCCTCGAATTCAAAAAAAAAAAAAAACTTTCTGACTTACTTAAACTAATATCTTTACCATACTCCTTAATGGTTACACCATACTCGTCTTATGGTACTTGTCGATACATGGAATCGTTATTCCAATCCTTGTACCTCTAGTGCAATGACATTAACTATAAATGCCAGACCTTTCTTGATATCATCTTTTACATCCATAGTATCTCTCGAAGTCACTTCTTATCGTTATCCCTTGATGGTCTTCTCTATTTACTTATCGTTAGTATAGTTTCCTAAACTTACATTACTTGAATTGCTTATCAAAGTAATTGACTCACTTAAAATTATGCTAATCGTAATCATACATCAATCATCTTATTGTTACTTTTCATTTCTATGGTGCTCCATCTCACTCTAATTGATTGTAGAGTAAGAAAATACCACGTCCTTACTACTAATCATTAATTTGTATTGCTGGCTCGTTACCTCGTTGGCTTATTGCCTCGTTGAATCATCAACATTATGATCTTGTATCATGAGTGAAATCTCTTTTAGGCTTATCCTACATTCGTATCTATATCCTTTTTGAATTGGCATCCGCTTCTCATAACATTTGACTTTCCTTATACTTATGATTATATTCCTTACTTTCAAGATGTAGATCACTTTAGTAGCATATTCTTGTCAATGGCTACAAGTGTTATCTATACTGCTTTGATACATATCTTGGTGTATCGTTATCCTTTTATATTCTTTGAACAATTCTTTATCTTATTGACCAATAGCCTTCATTAGACATTCTTTATCTAATGATACTTTACTTTATCTTGATCTTACTCTTCGCGTTGTTATACTTCTATATCATCAACCATTTTGTGGTTCTTGAACTCTCTTGGTTCAATCCTTCATATAGTTCTTTAATCCTGAAGTGTATCAACTTAAACTAATTAAACTTGATTATCCTCTTAGCTATCATTCGATAGATACTTTACTTCTTGTCATATATCCTTAACAACTTGTTCTACATTGGTTTATTAACTCGTAGATAACTTATACTTGGAGTTATAAAAGTAACGTCTTTATACTTCTATGATAACTCTTATTCCTTTCTCGTAATTTCCTTGCAACCAAACTCCTTACGAATATTTTTACTCCAAATTTTTATTTATCATAACTCATCACTCCATTTCATACCTCTTAGTTCCATTCCTCATGACTATCTTTCTTGTGACTTTTGCCTCTTGCACTACATGCCTTTGTGTATTTCCTTCATCGTTTACTCCGTTAAACCATTCTTACTTCTTTCAGTGTAAAATCTAAGTCCAATCTTATATTTGATCTTCGCAACCCTCTGCAATCTCAAGACGTTATTAATTCCTTTCATTGTACTAGTTACTTCCTAATACAAACATCGTTGTCATTAAAGAAGTTTGATTTTGTTCTGTTAATCTCTCTAGATTAACGTATTGATTATTAACATTTATTGGGTTCATTATTCTTATCCAATGATCTTTGGACACTTAACTGCTTTTGGTAACAATCCAAGAATAGATATGTATCGTACTTCAATATACTTTTACAAGTACAATCGATGTACTTGCAAATTTCCGAAATTACCTTATCCTTTATTGCTTCTTGTATCAATCTTTGATCCTTGCGCCTTTATTGGTTCTTATATCTTTCTTCCTCTTTGAATCTTAATGTAACTCAACTTTCCTCTATGTAACACTTGCTTCACTTATTTGTTTGAATAACTTACCGCAAAATTCCTTCCCGGTTACTTTTGTTCTTAACACGTTACACATCTTAAGTGCTGGTTTATTCTATCTCTTGATTCCAGCTTATGAACCTTTAAACTTTATCTTCTAACATGCTCTTCGCCATCTCATTCATCTTATCCTTTGATAATCATTGCTTATGTTCTCGCTTAAAGATTATCAAGGGCATTTGTTAGCTTCTATACTAAACATAAGAATGTTCTAACCGGATAACATACTGCTTCGGGTTTACAGTTTCTTATCGTACCCCATGAAATTTCAGCAATCAATACCTTAATTTCCTTTAATCTTATATTTCACACCACACATATCTTATACATCCTTTTATGTCTATAATCCATATATACTTCTCACAGTTCGTCCTCTAGATTGATCGTTATATAGACCTTCCGTCAATGCTCTTATAAAAACTACCGTTTAATTCTTCGTTTGACAATCGAACAGTTATCTCCTAAGTAACTTTCTTAGGAACATCATACTCCGATACTAAAATGATCCAACGGTTCCATTAAAAGTTATCTTGGTTTTACTAAACTTGGCGATCTTCTAATATCGTGCAAAGCTGACGACATCCTTTCATATAGATAATCTTCTATCTTTAAGGTGTAAGTTATGAGTCGATTTGTATGTTCGACTCTCATCTTTCATACTTCTATTTATCTTATTGCACGGTGTCCTAATCACTTTGCTTAAGGATTAGGACATCCTAGATCATCTTCTAATTGATTACATCATATGCTATTCGCGTACACATACGATCTTTTGATTGTATCTTCTTATACACTTCTCTTCTTATTTCGTAGTTTGACGCCCTCTATGTCTTGACTAAAAGGGCATTTACATTCTAACTCGTCGCTAATCAGATATGCATTACTATTCGAACACATGTGTTATTCTGACTGTAATGTAGCTCGCTCAATCAAGATTAACTACATATGCTGGAAGCATAAGTTCTATGTTCTCGCGATTATACGTATTCGTTCTTCTCATGGCCTTGATCGCAGCTTACTCTCAAGAATTTCACTTCCGTAACAGAGTTTTGGTCTAGGTATACTCACATTAAAACAAATCTCTTGAAAACTCTTTTAGATAAAACAACTCATTTTGAAATTTAAATCAAAATTCAGTTGAAATCTTAGCAAAATTGTGCACTAGGGTGATGACACCTCTCATCCCAAAAAGTTTCCACTTCTCACCTCTTCGTCTAAGCATAATGCATATGATGCATGTCCTATTAATGCATGTATTGATATATGTAGTGATGCATTTCTATCAATGTCATGGCGATTATCAATGATTATAACGGGTCTAGGCACAATTATGCTTTCAAAATCGTTTAACAAATAACTTTACAAAGTTATAAACTTTGCGGTTTGTAAGTTGTCTAGACCTTTAAACTATGTATCCAGCAAGTTCTCCCAATTCTATAGCTTCATACTTCTTCCTCATACATATCTTGATGTCTTGATTGATCGACTTCAATAGCATGTCTCGCGTTATTCGATGCTAACCACATACGTATTACTATCAAATCATAGCAATATAAACTATATTCTATTGATATGAGGCATTACATCTCCTTAAGGTTTCATCTAAATAAGCATATCATGCAAGCACATCTTATCGAAAACAAAATATACGTATATATCTCGTATGTACGAGTCACAAGAAACAAACAAACATTTCACAAATCAATTTATCATACTTATCACAAAGCACATCATACAGACGACTTGGATCAAACAAAACTCAACTCTATAGCTGCAGTAGTTCCTAGGTCACTTAACCAACAAAACACATATTAGTAGTGGTAACTGGACCAACTGCTCTGATACCACAATTCTCACGACCCAAATTATTGAGCCGTGACCGGCGCTAGGGAATGGGAGTGGTAGCTCCGAAACCCGTAGCAAGCCTAAAACTACTATAAATTTTTCACAAATAAAAACATAATATCATATATAAAACGCTTTTAAAGAAACTCTTTTAGATAATACAATTATAGATATTAAACTATTATATTAGAGTTTACATTCAAAATGATTGTTTGAAATCAAATTACAAATTTTGTACTAACACCTACTGACTACTGCAGCTCTAGCAACTCATACTCTGTGCAAGTCAATCAACTTCTAGCACAACGAATATGGTTTGTCTGATCCGACACTGTTTACCTGAAAAACATCAGAGTGAGGGGGTCAGTATTTTGGGAAATACTGAGTGAGTTTGCAAATTATTAACGGTATTATTAAAATTATAACATCGCATACTCAAAATATAATTCATTATTTTTCATTTTATAACTATCATACTTAACATCATCCGCTTGACATCGATAGCGAAGCCAACCAATGTATCCTATATGCCTGACATCGATAGCAAAGCCAACCGATGTATCCTATATATTTGACATCGATAGTGAAGTCAACCGATGTATCATATATGCCTGACATCGATAGCAAAGCCAACTGATGTATCAGATTCAACTCACACAAACCAATCTCATGTCTCATACATACCATAATCATCACCACAAGGTTGATATATCACATCAATCAAACATAATAAAATCCCATACAAACAAATCATATAAATGCGATGTATTTGACAGAAATACTTATCATATATGAAATTAGCTTTTATAAATAATACGCGAAAATAAAGTGCAACTCACCTGGATCGCTAATAATTCAAAATAATATTAATAAATAAAATGTCGATCCTCGTCGAACTTACTTGGCTCGCCAAGTTCGTAACTCGATATTGCGTCGTATCTAATATAGAGTTCTATTGATAGAATTTCTAATAATAATTTCTATTTTAATTAACTTTGGTATTAATCAAAATCATATTTGATTAACCAAAACAATTTACTTCAAATAACTTAACATTTTAAGTTAACTTTAACTTGTTCAAAAATTGCTTTTCTAGCCCACTGCGGCTATCAAAACCGCTCTTCTAAAACCGCCCGTTTACCAAAAATATTTTACATTCCTGTAGTCCATAATAACGTATAAAAATATCCTCTTTATTTCATTTTCAGACTCGAACTTCATTCGACATCTCTAAGGTCTCCAAAATATTGCTCAAAGTTAGCTTATAAAAATGTCCTATTTATTTCATGTTTTTTGAACAATTTTGAGCTATTAAAACTGTGACTTACAGTGGTCCAAACTCAAAATAAAATTGGCATTCCTATAGTTCGGAATGCCTTCTAAAACTTTCATTTATACCTCGGACTTAAACTAGTACCCGAAGGTATCGGAAATTAGTCCTGAAGTTGGTACCTCAAATCTGGAAATTAAAACTGTTAAAAACAGTCTTCTAACGCTGTTGTTTCAGACAGCGGAATAGGGTAACTACAGCAGATATTTTCTAAAACAATTTTAACATTCATAAACTTCACACTTTCATCTACGATATCTGTGAAGACTTCAACTAATTCCGACTTACCATTTGTTCACAATTTAATTCCAAAGTTGCCCCCTTTTATTTTTCTAACTTATATTTTCTGTTTCGACTTAACTTTCAGCCTCGATAACATTTAATCCAACTCAACAACACCACGTTTATTTTCTTAAATCTCATATATGCAACATCATTTATTTATTCTAATCATTTCTGGGTTAATATTATTACGAATTGAGGTCCGTTTTTATAGGCGAAGTAGCCTTCGCGACTTGATTCACAAATTTCCAGATTTTTATATTTTCAACACCTCACCTCTTTCAAACACCACAGCCCTATTCAATCATCCAATTTCTAATCCGACTATCACGTATCATTCTCCGTATATCCCTTACGATATACTAATCAAGCTTTCTCAAAAGCTATCGCTCAAAGGCCTTCGTATCTTAGTCTAAACATAGCACCATAAACTGTTTTTAACTTTCATTTTCTGCACTATATCAAATCAGTTTTAAACCTCATCAAAATGATTCTAATACCCGAAACAAATATGTCATTACCTATGCTTGATATACGTTCAAAAGTCGACCTCCTATACGGGTCGGGGACTGTCCAAACAGTCCCCATATCGCTGCCATAACTGCTGCGAGTTGCAGCAGTTTGGCAACTATATTGCTGCAATTTGCAGCAACGTTTTTGCTGTTGTTTACAGCAGCAAATGGCTGCCGTTCCGGTATCCCAACGCTCCCCCCGACACGCTAGATTTTACCTTTAACAAATCCTCTAAAACCTCTAGCCATAACTTCCCGCAAACCTCACTTAACATCACGCAAAACTGCTGAAATTTACAGCAACATACAAAACAAAATACATACACTTAAACGCAACCAAAACAACCTTAAATCTTGTTCAAATTCAAAATAATCCATTACACCTTGAACCCCTTTCTTATCTGGACCCTTAGCTTCAGTAATTACCCAAAAATAACTCAAAACATAGCTTAAAACTCAACTTAAGACATAATCAAAAAGATGGCAGCAACAATATATCAACTTGAACTTAGCAGAACACCATCAAAACCATAATCAAAATCATAAACTAAGAGGTTACCTTATTCCTTATTGAGTTAGATATGCATAGGAATTAAAATTACTGAAAACGGAGGTCGGATCGCGGAGTTATGGACGCCGTCGTCTTTCGCGCGCAAAAGAACGATGAAGATGGTGATGGTTTCTTTTTTGGTTTGCTGAGCTTCTATTTCTTTCCTTTTTCTTATTCTTGTCAAACCAAATCCTTAGCTCATAAGTTGAATATGTCATTTTATGGTTAAAATACCATTTAGCTCAAAATGGTTAAATTACACCTTAGCTCAAATCCTTAATTAATCGTCACGTCTAATTTATAAAATGGTTTCGTAAATTTACGAAAGCGTGACGATAATTTATTTATCAATAAATAATGGACTCCGCATTATTTATTTACTAGGATCAAATTAATTATTTATTTTTCTTATTCGGATAATTAAGTTCTGCTAAAAACAAATTTATGGCATAGTAATTAAATTATGATCTTGCGATAATTTTTTTTAGACCGCTTCAGTCTAATTCTTCTTTCTCGAATTTAATTCCGATGTCGTTGATTAAATTCTCGCATTTATGCCTCTTGGCACCTTACGTAGTACTTTAAAAGTACGGGGTATTAAACGAGACTTCAACCTAGTTCTAGAAGTTCATAATATTCAACATAATAAAACAAATGCTCGTACAACTACGAGTCTACAAGACAACATATATATAAACCAGAATAAACAGTATAACATGCCAAAACAAATATAACTAGTTACTACTGCGGTCTGAGAATAAAAAAGTTTAACAGGTTTATTAAATTAAATGGGACCTCCGAGGAAAGTAAAGAAACGGAGATAAGCTGACTCTCTCAAATCATAACCCTGGAAAAATTGGAAAAACAACAGGGTCAGATATACTGAGATGAGTTCATACCACTATTAACATCTATCAAGTGGAAAACCTTTAAAACCCCTTTTAAAACATTTAATATAAACATTACGTATAATAGTTAAACCCTAATCCACAATACTAAATATATCCTTAATTCAATAGGCCTGGTCCCGAGAGCTGAGCTACACCGAATTACCAACGATCCCACTTAATCTATATCCAGAGTCCCGAGAGCTGAGCTACACCGAGTTACTCTACCTTGTCCTGAGAGCTATCCTCACATCGAGTTAACACATTTTACCATATACCTTACCTAGATCATTACCAGTGCGCACGCAGTCTTAATGAAGCCCATTAGGTAGCATGTTCCAACTAAGAGGCACAATGAAAAAACATTTTGCAATTGTACGTATACAATATATAGATATTAAAATAACAATTTACTTAATAAAGCGTCAAATAGTAAGTACAAACTCACAGCTTACTAATCTATGTGAAAACCTGGCAAGCGACAACACCTGATTTGACTCTGAAGCACAAATAGTCGACGACCCTAAAAACAGGGTAAAACAAATATTAAAACCAACCCCTAACTCTAGAGAGTAATAGACACCACATAGGACTAGCACAATACCAAGTCACGCACAAGTATAGTCAAAGCAGGATAGACAATAAATCACATAAAGACCCGAGTCAAAATACGAACAACATCGAGAAAACACAATAATCAAATAAATAATAAGTCAAGGATAAGTCAGGTCTATTGAGTTCCCACATTAAAATCTGTTTCAGAAAAATATTACTTACATAATATTTAAATAATAAAATAGATCAATTTCCAAATAGTGGGTTAGCCGAGGTACCGATAACTACCAAGCTAACTCACATGTATGTGACCCAAGTCTAATCCGACCCAAAATATTTTAACAAAAATATAAACCACAGTCTATAATTTTCAAAAATAACTTTGATAAAATAAATATATTTATATCCAATTATAACAACAACTTTGATAAAATAATAATCCAAATTTAAAACGGAAGCCAATATCTTTAACTTCAACTAACCCAAGTTACAATCAAATACTTAACTAAAATAAGTTAATAAAATATTTTAAAAGTTAAATTGTAATTTAGCCAAATTGACACGCCAAATCAATAATTCAAATAAAATAATAATTATCCAAGTAATTATAATTATTGTTTATAAAATAAATACCATTTTCGGATTATAATAATTAAAACGACTAAAATTAAAATCGAATTCAACTTTATTTTTAAAATTAAAATAATGTTAACAAATAGCAATTTAGAAATCAAAACGATAATGTAAGATTCAGTTTTAAAATTGAAATATAATAAAATCAATGTCCTTTAATTAATAAGAAAACTAACAAATAGAAAATAAATATTTCAAATGGCCAATCAATTTAAGGAAAGACTTTACTGCCAAATGTCATCCTTAAGCCAACAATACATCAAATGCATAAACCCACGTGAACCAAAATCATAATCATGCATCCTAATTGACAGTGAATGGTGCCTATCATGCAAGAACAAGATCAAACACTTTATAGTAACATTCTAAATAAGAAACTAAGATCAGCCCACACTCGTTATAACCAACCAACAGTACCCGAACCAGTTACTAAAAACAGAAACCAAATCGTGAAATTATAATTAATAGTAACAAAACAAATTCTTGTACAAATCAAACATTCACAGTACCCATTTCAATAAATAACCAAAATCATAACCAACACATATTTGAACAAGATTCATAATTTCATTAACAACACAACCATTCAGCAGTGACCATCAATGGCAAACAAGAACAATGGAAGAACTGAAACATAATTCAAGAGACTCAAGGAAAAACCATAATCAATTGGTTAAACAAACAATCTAGCATCATTGAATCACCTCAATAAAAGAACCCGTCGGCAGAACCTAAACACCAAACAAAGCCAACAATGACGCACAAAAACGATAAAACGGCGGTGACTGCAGCGGATTGATTTACGTACCGTTTGGCAAAAACAAAGACGAGAATCGTAGAGGCGCGTGTCTACTAAAACTAGGACGAGATGGATCCAAATTTGATGCTACATCAAAGAAGAACAGATCAAAATACTAAACTGCTGATTTAAATAAAAAAATATCGCAATAATTAGCTAAGAAAACCGCCAAATGACGGTGGCTATAAAGGAATTATTTACGTACCGTTTTGATTTCCGGAGCTTAGGGATTGTAGACGATCGAGTCTACTACGGATGAGATGAAACAGATCTCCAAACAAAGATAAAACGAAGTTCTTCCCAATTTCACTAGACTTTTGAGGATGATTTGCATAACAATTTTTAGAGATTTGAAGAGTAATGTTGCGGCTAGGATTTGATGGAATGAGGGAACTAAAATGGGTTTAAAAGAGGCTTTTAATAAGGAAAGGAAAATAACAAATCAAGCAGGGAAAATAACACTGCATCCATGGAACTATTGGTCACGAAGAAAAAGGAATTGCATGGGCCATGAAGAACAAACAATGCTCTTGGGTCAATTAAAATGGACCTAACCAAAAAATTAATTAAACCAAGAACTAAACCATAAATCTACACGTGAATTCAATTATTATAACCGAAACCCATTAAAAACTAAATAAAAACAAATAAGGGATATTACAGTTACGAATTCAATCCAAACGTTTCACATTTGTATTTGTTTCCTAATGTTTTAAACATTTGGATTTGTTTCGTAACGTTTGTAAACGTTTGGCTTAAATCGTTAAAAAGGTGAAACGTTTGATTTTATTTCGTAACGTTTGAAAACGTTTGGCATAAATTGCTAAAAAGGTGATACGTTCGGATTTGTTTCGTAATATTTGTAAAAGTTTGGCATAAATCGCTAAAAAGGTGAAACATTTGGTTTTGTTTCGTAACGTTTGTAAACATTTCACTTAAATTGCTAAAAAGGTGAAACATTTGATTTTGTTTCATAATGTTTGTAAACATTTGGATTAAATCGCTAAAAAGGTGAAACATTTGGATTTGTTTCTTAACGTTTTAATCGTTTTGTTTTGTTTCTTACCGTTTGTAAACGTTACGAAACAAATACAAAAGTTTTACCTTTTTAGCAATTTAAGCCAAACGTTTATAAACGTTACAAAACCAATCCAAACTTTTAAAACGTTACGAAACATATCAAAATATTTCACCTTTTAGGTGATTTAAGCGAAACGTTTACAGATGTTATGAAACCCAACCAAACGTTTCCCATTTTCAGCGATTTAAGCTACACGTTTACAAAACTAATACAAACGTTTAAAACGTTACAAAATAAATCCAAAAGTTCCGCCTTTTTAGCGATTTAAGCCAAACGTTTACAACGTTACGAAAGCAATCCAAACGTTTACAAACATTACGAAACAAATCCAAACGTTTCACCATTTTAGCGATTTAAGCCAAACATTTAAAACGTTGCTAAACCAATCCAAACGTTATAAACGTTACGAAACAAATACAAACTTTTCACCTTTTTGGCGATTTAAGCCAAACGTAGACAAACGTTACGAAACGAATCCAAACGATTCACCTTTTTAGAAGTTTCACCTTTTTAGTGATTTAAGCTAAATATTTACAAACATTACATAACAAATCCAAACGCTTCTCCTTTTTAGCGATTTAAGCCAAACGTTTACAAACGTTTCAAACAAAACCAAACGTTTCACTGCTTTAGCGGTTTCACCTTTTTAGCAATTTAAGCCAAACGTATACAAATATTACAAAACAAATCCAAACGTTTCACCTTTTTAGCGATTTAAACCAAACGTTTAAAACGTTACGAAAAAAAACAGACGTTTCACCTTTTTAGTGATTTAAGCCAAACATTTACAAACGTTACGAAATAAATACAAACGTTTCACCTTTTCAGCAATTTAAGCCAAATGTTTAAAACGGTATGAAACCAATACAAACGTTTAAAACGCTACGAAACAAATCCAAATGTTTCACCTTTTTAGCGATTTAAGCCAAATGTTTACAAATGTTACGAAACAAATCCAAATGTTTCACCTTTTTAGCGATTTAAACCAAAAGTTAAAAATATTACGAAAGCAATCCAAATGTTTAAAACTTTACGAAACGAATCCAAACATTTCTCCTTTTTAGTGATTTATGCAAAACGTTTACAAACGTTACGAAACCAAAAACGTTACGAAACAAATCCAAACGTTTCCCCTTTTTAGTAATCCAAACGTTTCACCTTTTTAGTGATTTAAGCCAAACGTTTACAAACGATACGAACAAATCCAAATATTTCACCTTTTTAGCGATTTAGGCCAAACGTTTACAAACGTTACAAAAAAATCCAAACATTTCCCTTTTTTAGAAATTTAATTGAAACGTTTAGATTTGTTTCATAACGTTTTACACGTATGGATTGGTTTCGTAACGTTTTAAACGTTTGGATTAAATCGCTAAAAGGGTTAAACGTTTGGATTTGTTCGTAACGTTTTAAACGTTTGGATTGGTTTCGTAACGTTTTAAACGTTTGGCTTAATTCGCTAAAAAGGTGAAACGTTTGGTTTTATTTCGTAACGTTTGTAGTCGTTTGAATTTGTTTCGAAACGTTTTAAATTTGCTTAAAACGTAAATTTTTTGGTTTTGGATTTGTTTCGTAATGTTTGTAAACATTTGACTTAAATTGCCAAATGAAACATTTGGATTTACTTCGTAACGTTTGTAAACGTTTGGCTTAAATCGCTAAAAATGTGAAATATTTGGTTTTGTTTCGTAACGTTTGTAAACGTTTGGTTTAAATTGCTAAAAAGGTAATACATTTGGATTTGTTTCATGACCTTTGTAAACGTTTTGCTTAAATTGCTAAAAAGGTTAAACGTTTGGATTTGTTTCGTAATGTTTGTAAACACTTGGCTTAAATCGCTAAAAAGGTTAAACGTTTGGATTTGTTTCGTAACGTTTGTAAACGTTTGGCTTAAATCGCTAAAAAGGTGAAACGTTTTAATTTGTTTCGTAGCGTTTATAAAAGTTTGGCTTAAATCGCTAAAAAGGTGCAACGTTTGGCTAATATCGCTAAAATGGTGAAACATTTGGATTTGTTTCGTAACGTTTGTAAACGTTTGGCTTAAATCGCTAAAAAGGTGAAACGTTTGGATTTGTTTCGTAACGTTTGTAAACATTTGGCTTAAATCGCTAAAAAGGTGAAACATTTGAATTTGTTTCATAACGTTTGTAAACGTTTGGCTTAAATTGCTAAAAATTGGAAACGTTTGGATTTGTTTCGTAATATTTCTAAACGTTTAGTTTAAATCGCTAAAAATATGAAATATTTTGATTTGTTTCGTAAAGTTTGTAATCATTTGGCTTAAATCGCAAAAAAGGGGAATGTAATATCCCGTATTTTTAAATTTTTTTTTTGAATTTTAATTGTAATTTTCTTTATTCTGTCAAGTTTTAAGT
The DNA here is from genome assembly GCF_937616625.2 of Mercurialis annua. Taxonomy (NCBI): domain Eukaryota; kingdom Viridiplantae; phylum Streptophyta; class Magnoliopsida; order Malpighiales; family Euphorbiaceae; genus Mercurialis; species Mercurialis annua. Next base: position 33,108,548 of record NC_065572.1, on the reverse strand, counting down.
AATTTATTATTACTATTATTATATATTTTTATTTAATTCTTATTTTGTCGCTCGTTGATTCGACTCGTGTTTGGTTTGTATTATTAAAATTTTTAAAAGAAAAAAAAAAAGAAAAGAAAAGAAAAGTTTATATATTTAGCATGCATGAAACTCATGCATATGTCTTGTCTTTTACGTAGAAACCCATCAAATTAGTAGATAGCCAAAGATATTAGAAAGCCCACCATTCCTTTTAAGCATTCTGAATTGAATAGCAGTAGAAGAAGTACTGCGTTTCTTTTCTTTTGTTCCTTAAATTTTAGGTTCTTTTTAAACATCGATTAAAACCCTATTGTCCCTGAAATATTCACAAACCCTAGCCGTCTTTCCTACTCCAAATTGCTGCAAATTCTTGTGCTAATCATCAACCAAAGATCAGTGTTCTTCGGTAAGTTTCATTCCTTAATTATCTTTTTTAGCTGAAAACGGCGTTTCCGTAATTTGATTTTTTCTCCTTCGTTATAGCGTTATTTTACGTTCCGTTTCGTCCCAGCGAGAGTAGACTCGATCCCCTACAATTTCAAAGTTTCAGATTCTGATTTGGTACGTTATCCTCTTCGTATTCGCTGCCGCCGTTTTACCGTTTTCAAGTAATATTATGTTTTGAATTCTAAAACGATACTTTCGTTTTTCGATCCATTCGCAGCCGTTTTTAGATCGATTTCAGTTCTGTTTCATCCCCGTGAAAGTAGACTCAAACCTCTACAACTTTACTTTTCGAATTCCGTCAAACGGTACGTAAATCTATTCGGTAGAGTCGCTGCCGTCTCATCGCTTTATATTGTTATTAATTATGAGTATTACAAACTGTTAACTGCCGAGTTTTTACCTCCTTTTGGCTTTGATTTTGAGAGTTTGGTGTTTATAAACCTCTAGGAATGTTAGTTATTATCTGATTAATTTCAATGGGAAGTTTGTCTCACGGTTTCTATCATAATTGTTGGTTTGGTTTCGAGGTCTCCTTACCATCATCTCCGCCATGTTATTTTCTTCAAGAATGAACTTTTACTTAGCTTGATTTTTGTTGTACCCCTTATGATTATTTATTCTTGATTGGTTGTTCTTGATTCTTTGAGTTTTGTTAAGGATTTGTTGAATTGTTAGTTTGGATTTTATACGGGATTCATTACTGTGTTAATTTGTAAAGGTTGGGTTTGCTATTTGTAGAAGATGACGAGGTGGCAGTGATTGTTTGGCTGCTTTTCATTCTTTTTGGTTAAATGGCTATATTAGTTACTGAATTGTTTTGCTTAAATCCTAATAATTCCTTAACTTATTTATTAACTGTTTTTTAATTGATTTTGATTTTTAATCTACGAAATTAGTTTCGACTTTTATTTCGGCGACTTAATTATTAATTATGATTTTAAATTACTTTGGGTACCATTATTTTAACTGTAGAATAAAAATTAATCCTATTATAATTTAAGTGATTTTAAATTAAATTATTTATTTTGACTATATGAATGGGAATTGGGAATTTCTTTTAATTTGAAAGTTTATCAAATTAGTAATATTATTTTTAAAACTTAAAAACAATATTTGAGTTATTTAAAATTAAATTAATAATTATTAATTAATTATCAATTTGAGATTTTGGGCTTAGCGTGCCAACGTGATTAAATGATATTTTAACTTTTGGTTTTCATTATATAATTTGACAAATTGAAAACAATGATTATTTTATAATCTAAATTAATATAATTACTCGGATAATTATATTTGATTTTAAATATCTTTTTGGTATGTCATTTTGGCTAAATTACAATTTAACCCTTGAACGTTTTTTAAAAAAACTTATTTGATTAAGTTTTTATAGTAACTTGGGTTACTCGAAGTTAAAGCTATTGGGTTCCGTTTTAAATATTGATTTATTATTTAATCAAAGTTGATTCTATAATTATAAACTATGATTTATAATTGGATATGATCATATTTGTTTTAACAAGTTATTTTTGAGAATTATAAACTCTGATTTATATTTTGACAAAATATTTGGGTCAGGTTAGATTTGGGTCACCCGACATGTGAGGTAGCTTGGTAGCTATTGATAACTCGGTTAACCCAATATTTGAGGAAATGGATTTAAATTATTATTTACTTATTATTTAAGTAATATTTTCAGGAACAGATTTTAAAGCGGAAACCCAATAGACTTGGCTTATTTATTACATTACTCGATGTGGTTCATTTTTGACTCGGGTCATTATGTAATTAATTTTTCTTTTGCTTTGGCTATGCTTGTGCGAGACTTTGTATGGCGCTAGTCCTATGTGGTGTCTAGTATTTATAGAGTTAGGGGTTGAATGAATTTTAATTTATATATTGTTTTAGTCCCCTCGACTGCTCGTGCTTCTGAGTCTACGCAGGGTTAGCTGTTTGCCAAGATTCACGTGGATAAGCAAGTAGTGAGTTTGTAGTGCTATTTACCTCTTTATTAAGTACCGAAATTTATTTTAGTATTATAAATGTTTTTGAACTGTTTTAAGCGATTATGGATCTGGATTGAAACGAGCTACTCGATAGGCTTATATCGAGACTGTGTGCATCGGTAAGTACTCTAGGATCAGCAGACTAATATCTTGCTTACGCTGGTATATGACGAGGATATGTTCCCGTCCACTTTGGGTTTATCAGTATGCTAAGTCATACTTACGCTGGGATCATTTCAATACTGTTTTCCATAATTATACTATATTAGTATAAAATGTTTTTATTTAAGGGTTTTAAATTTAATAAATGTAAATAGTATTGCGAACTCATCTCAGTATATCTGACCCCGTTGTTTTCCCAATTTTTCTAGGTTTATGATTTGAAAGTTGGTCCACTCCGATCCTTTTGATTTTTTGGAGGTTTTATGTTATTTAAACTACTCACTGTTTTCGAACTCTTAGACCGCAGTAGAACTAGTTTATATATTACATTGGGATTGTCGGTTTGTCCGATTGTTTATTATTGGCATGTTTACTCTAGATTATTATTTCATTGTTATATATAAGGCATGTTGCTGAACCTTCCAGATATTTAAGTTATTTATATTAGAACTGTAATATAAATTGCTAGACTTAGGTTGGAGTCTCGGTTGCCCCCGAGCAGTTTTCTGCAGGTTTAAATGTTTGTTAATTTTCCGCGAGGCTTGCTACGGGGTTTGGTACGACCATACCCATACCATAGCGCCGGTCACGATTCATGAAATTGGATCGTGACAGAAACATTTGGCTTTGTTTCGCTATGTTTTAAAGGTTTGGATTTGTTTCGTAACGTTGGTAAACATTTGGCTTAAATTGCTAAAAACATGAAACGTTTGGCTTTGTATCGTAAGTTTTATAAACGTTTGGATTGGTTTTGAAACGGTTTAAATGTTTGGTTAAATTGCTAAAAAGGTGAAACGTTTGGTTTTGTTTTGTAACGTTTGGATTGGTTTTGTAACGTTTTAAATGTTTAGCTTAAATCGCTAAAAAGGTGCAACATTTGGATTGGTTTCGTAACCTTTGTAAACGTTTGGCTTAAATCACTAAAAAACGTTATGAAATAAATCCAAACGTTTTACACTTTTAGCGAACCAAACCTTTACAAACGTTTCACCTTTTTAGCGATTTAAGCCAAACATTTAAATCATTACGAATTTAATCCAAATGTTTAAAACGTTACAAAACCAATCCAAATGTTTCACCTTTTTAGCGATATAAGCCAAAAGTTGAAAACGTTACAAAACAATTCCAAACGTTTAAACGTTTCACCTTTTTATAGATTTAAGCCAAACGTTTACAAACGTTACGAAACCAATCCAAACGTTTCACCTTTTTACCGATTTAAGCCAAACATTTACAAACGTTACAAAACAAATCTAAACATTTTATCTTTCTAGCGATCTAAGCCAAACATTTACAATTGTTACAAAAAAACCAAACGTTTCACCATTTTATCCATTTAAGCCAAACGTTTACAAACCTTATGAAACCAATCCAAACGTTTCACCTTTTTAGCGATCTAAGCCAAACGTTTACAAACATTACGAAACAAAACCAAACGTTTCACCTTTCTAGCGATTTAAGCCAAACGAAACCAATCCAAACGTTTACATAGTTACGAATCAAATTTAAACATTTCACCTTTTTAGTGATTTAAGCCAAACGTTTACAAACATGACGAAACAAATCCACATGTTTCACATTTTTAGCGATTTAAATTCAAACGTTTACAAATTTTATGAAACAAATCCAAACGTTTCCCCTTTTTAGCGATATAAGCAAAACGTTTACAAACGTTACTAAACAAAACCGAATGTTTAACCTTTTTAGGGATGGAAGCCAAACGTTTACAAACGTTACTTAACAAATCCAAAAAACTCCAAACGTTTAAACGTTTTACTTTGTAACATTTGCAAACGTTTGGATTGGTTTTGTAACGTTGTAAACGTTTGCCTTATATCGCTAAAAAGGTGAAACGTTTCGGATTTTTTTTCGTAACGTTTGTAAACGTTTGGCTTAAATCGCTAAAAAGGTGAAAAGTTCGGATTTCTTTCGTAATGTTTGTAAACATCTGGATTGGTTTTGTAGCTGTTTTAAACGTTTGGATTGGTTTCGTAACGTTTTAAACGTTTGGCATAAATCGCTAAAAAGGTGAAATGTGTAGATTGGTTTCGTAACGTTTTAAACGTTTAGCTTAAATCGCGAAAAATGTGAAACATTTGGTTTTGTTTTGTAATGTTTGTAAATTTTTTGCTTATATTGTTAAAAATGTGACACGTTTGTTTTTGTTGCGTAATGGTTGTAAACGTTTGCCTTAAATCGCGAAAACGGTGAAACATTTGGAGTTATTTTATAATGTTTGTAAATGTTTGTCTTTCATAATGTCTGCAAACGTTTGGCTTAAATTGCTAAAAAGGTGAAACGTTTGGATTTGTACGTTTACAAACGTTAAGAAACAAATCCAAACGTTTCCCCTTTTTAGCGATTTAAACCAAACGTGTCCAAACTTTGCGAAACAAATCCAAGTGTTTCACCTTTTTAGCGATTTAAGCCAAACGTTTACAAACGTTACAAAACAAATCCAAACGTTTCACATTTTTAACGATTTAAGCAAAACATTTACAAACGTCGTTTACAAATGTTACGAAACGAAACCAAACGTTTCATGTTTTTAGCGATTTAAGCAAAATGTTTATAAACGTTACAAAACAAATCCAAACGTGTAATAACCCGTAAATTTTTTAAAATTTTCTGATGGGCTTCCAGTAATGATTTGGGTCGTTTTCGGTGTAGTAGTTTGATTTGTGGCTTGGATAAATAGTAATTACTTGTTTTTGGCCATGCTTATTAGTTGGCCAATCATGGCCCAATTTTTTATATTATTGTGCAGCCCATGCAAATTCATGGCCCATACTTTTCATTTTATTCTTATTTAGCAGGTCTCTTAAGAGACCTATTCTTTTCTTTCTTCTGCAACCTTAGGCTTTGTGTGACTCAATTGATCCTTTCCTATTTTAACCCGAATTCTACCCTAAAATTCATTCACTATTTATGTCGTTTTTCTAAACTGAAATTCTTCCCCTCAATTCCCTCTAACCCTAGCCGACATCTACACTCCCTAAAGATTGATTTGCTGAAATATTTGAAATATTTTCAACACATAATTGTGCTCAGACATATCATGAACATGCATTTTGAATGTCACGAATAGGATTGCATTGAGCACTGAGTATGTTCACTAAATAAAAGGTAAATAAAAAAATTGATACATGCATAATAGTACATTCATCACGTGCATAGAAATGATTTGGGTTGGATGCAACTCTTTGGGGATGAGAGATGTCATTACCCTGGCGCACAATTATGTAAAATGGATTTAATCAATAAAGTGTTTTGAGAAAGATGTTTTGAAACGAACTCGCGAATCACATTGTGATATATTTATTATAAGTTGTTGAATTTCAATCGATTTTGAAACTATTACCGAAAGGTAGCTAGACAAATACTATGTGATGATGGTGATGATTATTGGACGTTTACGTTATGAGCGATTGGTCTGTAGAATCAAGATCTTGTGGAATGAGTAAGAATGATTTTTAGGTTTGCGCTTGAGATTTTGGTTGTGCTAAGTACGGTATAGAGTATTTTAGAATAGAAAGCTTTCGTGGTAATTTCGAAACTTTGATTTAAGGATTTGTGGATTATGTATGTTGGTTATGCTCATGTGTGTGTATACACTACGTCTTTCTTTATTAAAGAAACTTTATTCATCCAGATTTGAAATTGTCCAAATATTTTTATGTATTGATATAAAAAGGTATGTTTATAAACAAGAAATTTACATTGCTGATTTTACCTTTATGAGGAAAGGGAGAAACTTTGTCAAAAATTATTGAAAAGGAATAATAAATTTTTTGTTTGAGCAATTTCTTTAAATTTTGCTTTTGTTTGAGAAAATTTAGAAACGACTTAAAATTTTGGGATGCTTAAAACATCAATGTGTATATTGAATACGAAGGATTTTGCCACATTTGGTTTTTAAAGTATAAACTATTTAAAAGGTGTTTTAACAATTTGGTTTAAAGGGAACACAATTTTGTCAATTGAACTGTTTCATAAATTTTCAAATGTGTTGAAAAGTAAGAGAAAATTTCATATTCAAAATGTGGATATTTTGAAAATTTCCAACGGTTTACAAAACCGATGATTTTTCAAGGGGTTTACAAAACCGATGGTTTTTCAACAGAAATGTATTTCAATTTTGAATGAAAAAGGAGGTGTATGACGTAGAGTCTTTTAAACTGGGTGGAAAATTTTGTATATAAAATATTTTGTATTAAAAGATTTTATACCCACAGGGGTTGGTTTTGAGCATAACTAACAATCTGGTTGTAGTAAACAGGTCCTATTGATCTTTCTTTGTATACGAGGTTATCGTCAATTGATTTAATAATTTTGGAAATTTGAGTTTGGTTCGGATTTATGAGTTAGCTGATTCGAGGATCGCGATAAGTAGATTTCGACAACAAAGGTTGGTTAGTCGATACTGTTGCTTGAGGATTTTTATTATTGAAAGGTGGATATCGTTTGTTTGGTTGTTGAACCTTTTGTGTGTGTCATAAAATTTAGTCTGTGCAACAAAAATTGGGATGTATGTTAGTATTTGGTTACCTTAGGTAACTACGGACCGTATACTTTATTATGGAATGAGTGGAAGAATCTCTATAAATGACATTGTTCGTAAAATTTGGAGATTTTGTTTCATTCATTTTATATAACATATTTAAATGAATGTTATCGTTTTATACTAAGCGGAAGTTAGCATTGAGATTATTATGACCATTTGAAATTTTCTGATTTATGCGAGTGGTGATTTTGCGTTATCATTCGAGGAGCAACCTGTTAAGTTTGTGGTTACGCAAGTGCATAGATTGATGAGTAAAAGTTTTTCTATGGTTGCACTCGTGGTTTAGTCACTCGGTTGAGGAAAGTTCTTAGAAGATGGAGTCTGATTTGCAAAAATGCTATTATTTTCTCTTTCCTTGTGATACGTTGGGTTTTATATTATGTGTTTTCTTTTACGCTTATGTGCATACTATATTGTTTTTTTATGCTTAATGTGTTTGTTTAATTTGAGAACGAATTATTCTAAGTGGGGTAGAATGTAACACCATGTACTTTCCGACATGTCTCGTTGTGTTTTCGGCTTGTTCCGGCTTATTTCATATCAAGATTAGCATATATGGTACCTTGGTTGTGCCTTGGAGGGTGTCTTATGCTTATCCTTCGGGTTATAAGTGTTCAACGCTTATTACGTTGTTTTGAGTTAAATTCGAGGACGAATTTCTATGAGTTAGGGAGAATTTAATAACCCGTAAATTTTTTAAAATTTTCTGATGGGCTTCCAGTAATGATTTAGGTCATTTTCGGTTTAGTAGTTCGATTTATGGCTTGGATAAATAGTAATTACTTATTTTTGGCCATGCTTATTAGTTGGCCAATCATGGCCCATTTTTTTATATTATTGTGCAGCCGATGCAAATTCGTGGCCCACACTTTTCTTTTTATTCTTATTTAGCAGGTCTCTTAAGAGACCTGTTCTTTTCTTTCTTTTACAACCTTAGGCTTCGTGTGACTCAATTGTTCCTTTTCTATTTTAACCTGACTTCTACCCTAAAATTCATTCACTATTTATGTCGTTTTTCTAAACTGAAATTCTTCCCCTCAATTCCCTCTAACCCTAGCCGACATCTACACTCCCTAATTCACTGAAATCTTTCACAACAAATCCTTCCAAGTTCTTGTGATATTCGGTAAGTCATTGTGCAAAATTTTCAGTTTATGTATAAATCGATACCCTCGTCCCTAAGCTCGTAATTCATTCGTTTCAGCGTTAAATTTGGATCTGTCTCGTCCTAGTTGTAGTAGACACACGCCTCTACGATTCTCAACTTCGTTTTCGCCAAAGGGTACGTAAATAATTATGTTTCAATCGCCTTCGTTTTATCGTTTTTCATGATTCTTGCCTGCGAGTGTTCTTCATACTGTTACTGCCATTTATTCCTTGACTGCCATATTATGTTCTTGTAGTTATTTATTGTGTTTCAATGGCATCTAACCGATGGTTATTAGCTGAATGATTTTGTTTGCTTAATATCTTGTTCGATTCGAACCCGAGGTTGAATCGATGTAAATAATGGTTGCCGTAGGTTTTAGTCCAAAGGTTGTTCTTATTGTCTTGGTTTTTATTTTCTAATTTGTATTAAACTGAGAATATATTACTTATGGCTCAAAGAATTCGTCAGGGTACTGTAAGTTAGAGTTCTTCTTTTATTTGTGTTCATGCTTTAATTGGTTGTTTTATATTGGGTTTAAGTTGCATGGGTATGAATTATTGTCGGTAAAGTCTGAGACTCTTTGAATTCATGTTGTGTGGTTACTGCAATTAGTTGATTTCATTGGCCATTTCCTTTTCAATAAAATGACTTTGTTTCTATATTATTTTGGTAAGTTGGGCTCTTAAAGTTGGGTTTTGTGATGTTTGTTAATGGAAATGGGTGGGTATTCATATTGAATGTGATGGATGAGTGGCGGGTTAGTTCCGACTTTTAATTTGGCAAATTAATAACTAATTACGATTTTAAATTGCTTTGGGCATCATTATTTTAAATTTAGAATTTATATTAATCTTATTATAATTTAAATTATTATGTTTTAAATTATTTATCTCGACTATTATAAATGGGTATTGGATATTTAATTTTATTTTTTTATTTTGATATTTTGGCTTAGCGTGCCAATTGGGCTAAATTTATAAATTAGCCTTTTATTTATTTATTGATCTATTTAATGAGATATTTTTTCCGGTAATTGTTGATTACTTGATTTTTAAGATATTGAGTTCTAAATTATTATTTTATCAAATGAGTATTTTATTTATAAAATTATAACTATGGTTTATAATTTTGGATTAATGTGTGGGTCGGGTTAGACTTGGGTCGCCAGACATTTGAGGTTAGCCTAGCAGTTATCGGTAACTCGGCTAACCCATTATTTTTGGATTTGAAATTAATTTATTATTTAAATAATATTTAAATAATATTCTTCTGAAATAGTTTTTAAAGCGAGAACTAAATAGACTTTTATTAATTGGGCTTTATTACTTATTGTGTGTTGTGTTTGCTATGGATTGTTATACTGTAATTTATTGTTGTGCTAGTTCTATGTGGTGTCTAGTACTCTCTAGAGTTAGGGTCCGTTTTAATAATTATTTTATTTGTTTAGACTTGTCTACTGTTCGTGCTTCAGAGGCGAATCAGGATTAGTTGCTTGCCAGGTTATCACGTGGATGAGCAAGCAGTGAGTTTGTACTTACTATTTACAGCTTTATTAAGTAAATTGTTATTTTAATATTAAATATATATATTGTACGTATATTTCGAACTGTTTTTATATTATGACTCATAGTTGGAACATGTTACCTAGTGGGAATTATTAGGACTGCGTGCGCACCGGTAATGATCTGGGAAAGGTATATATGGAAATGTGGTAACTCGGTGTGAGCATAGCTCTCGGGATCAAATAGAGTGACTCGGTGTAGCTCAGCTCTCGGGACTCTGGATATGGTAAAAGTGTGGTCAGTGGTAACTCGGTGTAGCTTACCTCTCGGGACCAGGCCTATTGGATTATGTATATTATTTAGAATTGTGGATTAGGGTTCCAACTATTATTCGTAATATCGTTATTAAATGTTTTAAACGGTTTTAAAGGTTTTTTACTTGATAAATGTAAATAGTGGTATAAACTCATCTCAGTATATCAGACCCCGTTGTTTTTCCAATTTTTCCAGGGTTATGATTTGAGAGAGTCTACTGATCTCCATTCTTTACTTTTCTCTGAGGTTTCATTATTTTGATAAACTGTAAAACTATTTTATTGTTAGACCGTAGTAGTAACTAGAAGTCTTTATTATTATTACAGTTGTTTGTCGGATTGGCCCGACTAGTTATATTGCTTTGGCATGTTACATTATTTACATTGGTTTATGTTATACCTATTTTAGACTCAGAACTGGATAAGCATGTTATATTAACTATTGAATATTATAACTGCTAGAATTAGGTTGAAGTCTCGGTTGCCCCCGAGCATTGGTTTTCTTCAGGTTTAATTGAACTGTATAATATAAGAAAGGCTAGCTACGGGTGTTTGTACTACATTACCCATGCCCTAGCGCCGGTCACGATTCATGAAAATGGGTCGTGACAAAACGTTTCACTTTTTTAGCGATTAAACCCAAACCTTTAAAAATGTCGTTTACAAACGTTACGAAACAAAACCAAACGTTTCACCTTTTTTATCAAACCTCGCCTTACTTAGCACGAGATTGACGGTTATTTAAAATATATTTATCTCCAAATCAACATTTTAAAACGTGTTCTATAAATAATTAAGCACAAATATATGAAAAACTTTTATACAACACCACTATATGAAAATTAAGTATTATTACAAACTTTTATACATATGATTCAAAATATATATTTAAGTACAAATAAGTTTATTCTAAACAAAAACATTGAGGCATCTCAAAACTCGGAGATGTAGCAAACCTCTATGTCTCAAGCCCAAACTCTAAGCCCAACTCCCTCTCTGGTCAACTGTACTGTAGATTGCCTTGCTAACTGAAAAGGTTTTAAAACAACTAAAATGAGTGAAACCTCAGTGAATAGACATAACAAGCATAAAAAATTTATATACTTAAAGTAAGCATATTATATAATAACGTATACTAGAAAACAGCTCAATACAACACAAAATACTTGTAAAGTCCATCACGAAAGCATTTACAAATATAAACGAATATCAAAACAATTTCCCTTTACATATGAAACATAGTTATATCAATCATCAACTATAACAGTGATATGTTACCCTGCAACAATAATATAAACCATAGACCTATAATCTGGAACACAGCACTGATCTACAGTCTAACCAACATATCTAGGAACACTTGATGGCTAACCCTTCTCCATCAGTAGCACGGCTCAGCCCTTCTCCCTTCACTGACCATCAATCAAGTGCCCTGTGTCAAATGTGCATAGACATTCATAATATCTCACATGTGCATATCACTAACTCAGCACATAACCAGGTGCATATCACAACTCAGCACCTCTCAAATATGTACCATTACAGAGTAGGCATATCATATAAAAAGACATCTCAAATCATTACATTAAAACGCAATACAATTCAATAGTAAAACCATTTCAAATCTTATTCAAAACTTAACCAAATCAAACGACTATTGAATTGACGAAAGGTATTACACATTCATAAAAAAATACTCATTATATCAAAAGCATCAAAGCTTTACTAAAATCAAACACTTATATAGATTCAATTCAAAACTTCTTTCATTTTATACAACATTTACCAAAGGTAGTATTTGAAATATTTAAACAAGGCATTTCATCGAACAGCTTTCGTGCATTCCAAAACAACCATATATAACCATTTAAAAAACAATAAACCTTGACATTTTGAATATCAAAATAGCATATCTATTTCAGTAGCAAGGACTAGTATATCTACTCACAACACAACAACCAAGACTAGTCCAAAATATCGTCAAAATCTGCCTCACTTCCTAGTTGCACCGTCGTTGCCAAAACGAGCACCTAAATGAGTAGTGTAAATCATAAAACTCAATCAGAATCACATATATAAACTTATACATATATCTAATACTGATTTAACCTAAATGCATCACCTACAAATGGATTTCTATATGGTTTATGTATGATTAAGCCTCTATTCAAACAGGTCCTGTGAATAGTATTCATATAATTTTAACAAACCCTTCGGTGAACATTTAGCCCTTTTAGTCTAGAATCCAAATCAAAAATAATTTCATCATTTCAATATCTAAGCAATGAGTTATACAATTTTTAGTGAGGTGTGTTCAGACTGTCTTCACAGCTTAAGCAATAAAATATCATGGTCAATTAAGGTATTAATAAGACCGAACCAGATTAACGTCAAAGAATAAAGGTTGTAGGAGACACACTAAAGTTTCTATATCAGAAAACAGAATATAATTTGGAATTATAGAACTCGAGATATGCATCTCGCACTAAACTGCAAATACTGAATTCAAAAACAGAATATGATATCACTAGGTAAACTTCAAATACACAAGCTATTTAGATAAAATTTCTTACCAAATGATCTTGAATCTCTTCCTAGACCTCAAGAACAATCAGAATCGAACTTTGGAGTTTTAGAATTAGGTTTTATGTTGTGAATTTTGTTTGCAAAGTCTCCATGTTTAAGTAATCTAACTAATTATGAAATTACCAAAATATACTTAGATCTTTAACCTTGGTTAAACACTTAGCAACTCTTAAGGATAATTTTGACATTTACACATAGATAGATATGCTTAATACAAACATCCTCTTAAGCCCTCAATGATATATTAAACATATCTTTCAATCCTTAAGTTTTTCCTTTTGTTCAATTATACCGATTCAATTAACTAATCGTATCTTTTGTTTTCAATTTATTTTTGACATCTAAATGTCTATATCCTTATTTCAATTTCTCTTTTATAATAATTATACATGATATGCAATGCATAATGAATTCTAAATGAAATTACTTATTGAATTCTAAACGAGATTAGGTTACGGTTATGACATTTTTAGCGATTTAAGCCAAAAGTTTACAAACGTTACAAAGAAAATCCAAACGTTTCATATTTATAGCGATTTAAGCCAAATGTTTACAATAGTCGTTTACAAACGTATCTAAACAAAACCTCACATTTCACCTTTTTAGCGATTTAGGCCAAACGTTTACAAACGTTACAAAACAAATCCAAACGTTTCACCTTTTTAGCGATTTAAGCCAAACGTTTACAAACGTTAGAAACAAAACCAAACGTTTTACCTTTTTAGCGATTTAAGCCAAACGTTTACAAACTTAAGCCAAACGTTTCCAAACTTAAGCAAAACATTTACAAACGTGACAAAAAAAATCCAAATGTTTCATCTTTTTAGCAATTTAAGCTAAACGTTTACAAACGTTACGAAATAAAACTAAATGTTTCACCTTTTTAGCTATTTAAGCAAAACGTTTACAAACGTTGAGAAACAAATCTAAACGTTTACAAACGTTACAAACAAATCCAAACGTTTAAAACGTTACGAAACAAATGCGAACGCTTCAACTTTTTAGCGAATTAAGACAAACGTTTAAAACGTTACGAAACAAATTTAAACGTTTACAAACTTTACAAAAACATCCAAACGTGTCACTTTTTTAGAGATTTAAGCCAAACATTTAAAATGTTACTAAACAAATCAAAACGTTTACAAACATTACAAAACAAATTGTAACGTTGGATTGGTTTCGTAACGTTTTAAATGTTTGGCTTTAATCGCTAATAAGGTGAAACGTTTGGATTTGTTTCGTAATGTTTGTAAACGTTTGGCTTAAATCGCTAAAAGGGTGAAATGTTTGGATTTGTTTCGTAGTGTTTAAAACGCTTGGATTGGTTTCGTAACATTTTAAACATTTTAAACATTTGGATTTGTTTCGTAACGTTTGTAAACGTTTGGCTTAAATCTCTAAAAAGGTGAAATGTTTTGATTTGTTTCGTAACGTTTGTAAATGTTTGGCTTAAATCGCTAAAAGGGGAAACGTTATGATACAAATCCAAATGTTTCACATTTTTAGCGATTTAAACCAAACGTTTGCCTTTTTTTCGTAACGTTTTAAATGTTTTGGATTTATTTCTTAACGTTTCAAACGTTTGGATTGGTTTAAAACGCTTAAAACGTTACAAAACAAATCCAAACGTTACGAAGCAAATCGAAACGTTTAAAACGTTACGAAACAAATTCAAACGTTTACAAACGTTACGAAATAAATCCAAACGCTTCACCTTTTTAGCGATTTAAGCCAAACGTTTAAAAAGTTACTAAGCAAATCAAAACGTTTCGAAAAAAACCAAACGTTTCACCTTTTTAGCGATTCAAGCCAAACGTTTACAAACGTTACGAAACAAAACCAAACGTTTCACCTTATTAGTGATTGAAGCCAAACGTTTACAAACGTTACGAAACAAAACAAAATGTTTCACCTTTTTAGCGATTTAAGCCAAACGTTTACAAACGTGACGAAACAAATCCAAACGTTTCATCTTTTTAGCAATATAAGCCAATTGTTTACAACTGTTACGAAACAAAACTAAACGTTTCACCTTTTTAGCGATTTAAGCCAAATGTTTTCAAACCTTACGAAACAAATCCAAACGTTTACAAACATTTACAAACGTTACAAAACAAATCCAAACGTTTAAAACGTTACGAAACCAATGCAAACGCTTCACCTTTTTAGCGATTTAAGACAACCGTTTAAAACGTTACAAAACAAATTCAAACGTTTACAAACATTACGAAACAAATCCAAAGGTTTCACCTTTTTAGCAATTTTAGCCAAACATTTAAAACGTTACTAAGCAAATAAAAACGTTTACAAACGGTACAAAACAAATCGTAACTTTGGATTGGTTTCATAACGTTTTAAATGTTTGGCTTAAATCGCTAAAAAGGTGAAACGTTTGGATTTGTTTCTTAACGTTTGTAAACGTTTGGCTTAAATCGCTAAAAAGGTGAAATGATTGGATTTGTTCGTAACGTCTTAAATGTTTGGATTGGTTTCGTACCGTTTTAAACATTTGGATTGGTTTTGCAACGTTTGCAAACGTTTGGCTTAAATCGCTAAAAAAGTGAAACGTTTGGATTTGTCTCGTAACATTTGTAAACGTTTGGCTTTAATCCCTACAAGTGGGAAATGTTAGAATACAAATAATGGTGCAGCGGGATGCGAGGGTCCGGAACGTATATTTCAATTCAAAATTAGAATTCCAACAATCCGGATCCAGAAATTGATCATATCAATAATAAATGGATCGTCGTATCAACTACTAATTAAAGCACACATCTAGAAATCGTAAGAAGACTATCTATATCGATTCTCCAATGATTCTTGTAGTCCCGATAGTACGGCGACCTCAAGCTCGTCCACATGAGTATGCGTCCAATTGAATCCTCGCCTTGAAGTAATCCCCCAGAGTTCCTCTTCACGAGCAACCCTAAGCTCAAACGCTCCCCTCGATTATGTCTTTGCTTGGATTTTATGTAAAAGCTTTCTCCAAACTTTTCTGTGATTGATGACTACTTGAACTGCTTCAAATACCCTCTCTTAAGTGTGGTATGCATAGAATGAGCAAAAGCAACCTCTATTTATAGGCAAGAGTTTGTAGGAAACTCGAACGCCTCAAATGCTAGGTGTCACACACCAAGCAAAGATGTTGCCACCATTCGACGCCTCACATGCTAGGTGTCACACACCAAACATAGGTGTTTCCACCATCTGACACATCACATGCTAGGTGTCACACATCAAGCGTAGGTGTTGCACACTGAGACGTACATGACATAATCACATGACATAATCACAATACTTGTTTTTCATCTTAGATTAATTTTTGAGATATGGTAGTATCTATATGAAATCGATCTCTCGTAAACTCAATCGGTTGCGCACACTAATGTGTGTGACTAACTATGTTCACATCTATATGGCAACGAGAGTCATATGAAACACCTTTCTTATATTAAATAATTAAATCCCATTAATTATAAATTCTCGTAGATCGTGAGTGACGTCTAGCAGCATATGACGACCCCTAACTAGATATGAATATTTCGATGCACTCTTTATGAACCAATGTTCATAATTACCGTACACTCAAAATACCTTCAGCTAAGATTCTGATGTCGACTAGTGTAACGGTTAAGTAAAACACTGTTTGTCTTGATCATATGACCTCGTCTCAGTTCTTGTTCTTGATAAATATGACTTCCACTATATAAAAATTTATAAGTAAGTCATATACACCTGCGCAGGTTTTATCATCCATCAAGAACAATTTGAGATAACATAGAATCTTTTCTCCGTCCATCCGGAGTGATAAATCCTCTCTTTGTTAAACCCCTATCTCCATATACAACTAACTAGAGTCAACTCATCCCGCGACCCTAGCTCATGAAAGATATAGGGATAAGGAGTATCAAACTCTAATCACCTATATACAAGATAGTGTCACCGGAAGTCAAAGGATATATATACAATTATGAACTAGATAACATTAAATTGACTTTGATGAAATACCATGTTAAAGTCATCTAACATCACTTGTTCGACTCAGTCAAACCCTTTGAGTGTCCATATGCTTAATCTGACCCCCATCAAGTAGTATGAGACTCACTGCTTCCTATATTTAGTAACTCTTTACTAATCGGGAGAATAAACAGAGGTGACGATCTTTCCGGGATAATGTGATGTCCTTGTATAATTGAATCTATCACTCACATTCTTAACACCTTAAGAATAGATTTTCTATCAAAATGTGAAAAGGACAATATGCAATAAATAAACGCTTAATTGATGAGACACTTAGTTCAAATTAATCATATATATCATTGCCATTGGGATTTTTTTATACAATTATACAGAGAAAATGGCCCTAGGGCACGTACTACTAATAATCTACCACTTGCACTAGTGCCATTGGCTACTATATATAAGCCCCATATCCTCAAGATGTATATCTAAATTACTTTGGGTCATGGGCTTTGTTAGTGGGTCAGCCGTGTTATCGGTTGATGCTATCTTTTGGAGAGACACATCTCCCTTTCCAACAATCTCTCGGAAGATATGATAGCGCCCTTCTATGTGTTTGGATTTCTGGTGAAACCGGGGTTCCTTTGCCTAGGCTATAGAACCGCCGACTCAATGGTAGGAACCACACCAATTTCAGAAACAAACTTCTTAATCCAAACAGCTCCCTTTGCATCATTTGATGCCGCAATATACTCAGCTTCTGTAGTGGAATCCGCAGTAGTTTCTTGTTTGGAACTCTTCCAACTCACTGCTCCTCCATTACAGGTGAATACGAATCCGAATATAGACTTACAATCGTCTATATCAGATTGAAAATCTGACTCTGTAAAGCCGTCTATTTTTAGATCACCTCATCCATATGTTAAGATCATATCTTTAGTTCTTCTCAAGTACTTAAAGATACTCTTAACTGTCATCCAGTGTCCTAAACCTGGATTGGAATGATATCGGCTAGTCAAACTAACCGCATAGGCAATATCTGGCCTTGTACACCATATAGCGTACTTAAGACTACTAATTGCCGAAGATATGGTTTCTTTGCCATTTCATCTCTTTCCTCATATGTCTTTGGAGACATATCTTTTGAAAGGTGAATTCTATGCCTAACGGGAATCAGTCCTCTCTTAGAATTTTCCATATTGAACTTCTTCAATATCTTTTTTAAGTAGAGCCTTTGGGAGAGACCTATTATTCTCTTAGATCTATCGATATAGTGTTTAATACCGAGAATGTAAGTTGCTTCTCCAAGGTCTTTCATGGAGAAAGTTTTTGATAACCAAAGCCTTACAGAGGTTAACATACCGACATCATTTCCTATTACTAAGATGTCATGTACGTGCAAGAATAGGAACGTGATTGCGCTCCCACTAACCTTCTTGTAAACACATGGTTCATCTTCGTTTTTGATAAACTCGTAAGTCTTTATAGCTTCATCAAAACGACGATTCCAACTTCTCGAAGCTTGCTTCAATCCATATATGGATTGTTTCAACATACATACCTTGGAACCTTCTTCGGATTCAAAACCCTATGTTGTTCCATATAGATTTCCTCCTCAATATATCCATTAGGGAATGCGGTCTTGACATCCATTTGCCAAACCTCATAAGCTAAATGTGAAGCTATGGCAAGAAGAATCCGGATGGACTTAAGCATTGCTACAGGCGAGAAAGTCTCTTCATAATCGACTCGTTACCTTTGGCGAAACCCTTTCGCAACAAGCCTAGCTTTAAAAGTCTCCAATTTTTCATCAGCACCAATTTTACTCTTAAAGATCCATTTGTTCCCTATTGGTATAATACCATCGGGTGGACCGACTAGCTCCCAAACTTGGTTACTGTAGATGGAATCCATTTCGGATTTCATAGCTTCAAGCCATTTTGAAGAATCTATATCACATATAGCTTCTTTATAATTAGAAGGATCAAAAATTTGATCATTTTCTCTATGAATAAACAACTCTTGAATATCACGAAGAAAACCATATCTCTCCGGTGGATAAGATACTCTACTTGATCTTCGATGTGTTTTTGTAGATTTTACTAATTCTGGTTCACTATGGGTTTGATCAATCTCCATTCTATCATTTCGTTGGTCTTTGGGCGACTCCTCATCTAATTATATATTCCTTCCTTTGTCTCCTTCTTGAATAAATTGTTTTCAAGAAAGACTACATCCCGAGTAACAACAATTGTTTGTTCGGATGGGATATAGAAATAATATCCTAAACTGTCTTTAGAATAACCAACGAATCTTCCCGTGATTGATCTTGATTCCAAATTGTAGGTTATAAACTTTTTGATATATGACGAACATCCCCAAATCTTAATATGCTTGAGACTTGGTTCCTTACCATACCATATCGCATAAGGTATTCTCGGAGCGGATTTAGTTGGTACTCGATTTAGAATATAATTTGCGCAAGGAAGTGCATGACCCCATAATAAAATGGTAAATCAGAATAGCTCATCATTGATCGTACCATGTCTAACAATGTACGATTCCTCCGTTCCGATACACCATTCAACTGTGGTGTTCTCGGAGGAGTCGGTTAAGAAATAATACCGCGTTCTTTTAAGAATGTACCGAATTCCTTACTCAAGTATTCACCTCCTCGATCAGATTGTAGGATTTTAATACTTTTTCCAATTTGGTTTTCTTACTTCATTTTTGAAGTCTTTAAATTTTTCAAAAGCTTCACTCTTGTTCTTTATAAGAACAACATACCCATACCGTGATAAATCATCGGTGAAGGTAATAAAGTACACATAACCACCTCCTGCCATTTCTTTAAATAGACCACATACATCACTATGTATGATTTCCAAAACATCTTTGGCTCTACCACTTTGTCCTACAAAGGGTGATCGGGTCATCTTGCCTTTAAGACATGACTCACAAGTTGAAATTCATGCGGAATCGCCTCAAATTCCAATCTTATCCAACGTGTTAAGTTTATCTTCCGCAATATGTCCTAATCGTAAGAGCCATAATTGTTTCGAGGTTTGATTACTTATGGTATTTATTTTGAAAACATTATTTGTATTGATAACATCTTCATTTATACATTAAAGACCGTTTTGTACATAACTATAACCAACAATTTTATTATTATAGATAATTTTACAAATATCCTTTGTAAATAGAAAATCATACTCTAATCTTGTCATATAAGAAATGGAAATGATATTTCTATAAGCGTTTGGTAAGTACAAAACATTGTTCAAATACAAAACATGTTTATACAACAAAATAGAAGATGACCCCATAGCTTTAGCCACAACGCTTGTGTTATTTCCAAGCTTCAAGATCACTTTGTCCTTGTCCAACTTCCTCTCATTTGCTAGATCCTGTAAGGATGAACAAATGTGAGAAATAGCTCCGGTATCTAATACCCAAGCTTTGGACGAGCTATCGTTATTGGAATTGAAATAACAAGAAATTGACACACCCTCACCAGAATTTTCATTATTCTTGTTCTTTCCCTTGGATTCCAAATACTTGGGGCAATTTCATTTCCAATGTTCCTCGCCTTCGCAAAAGAAACACTTTCCTTTGTTCTTTGAGGTGCCCTTCTTTTTCGCAATGGCCTTTTCGGCCTTCAAAATATTTTTCTTATTTTTCTTCTTCTTAGTCTTACTAGAAGAAGAAACCACAAGAGAAACTTCCTTTCCCTTAACATTATTCTTTTTAGCAGTTATCAACATGTTTGATAACTCGGAAAGTGTACATTCTATCCAATTCATACAATATTTCGTGATGCAATTACCATATGATTTCGGAAGGGATTGAAGGATCATATATGTTTGGAGATTGAAGTCCATGATGAAGTCTAGACCTTCTAGCCGTTTGATACATCGAATCATGTTCACATGTTCTCCAACATCCTTTCCCTCGGAGTGCTTCTCCCGAAATAATTGCTTAGATATCTCATATCTAGCAAAACGACTTGATTCTGTATACAAGTCTTGTACGTGAAATAATATTTCGTGAGCTCCCAGATATTTCTCGTGTTGCTTTTGCAACTCGTTATTCATAGATGCCAACATACAACACTTGGCTTGTTCGCCATCTAACTTCCACTTGCGCAATGCCTCATGTTCCTCGGGAGGTGCTTCAATCGGGAATCGTCCAGGAACATTTTTCTCAAGAACATATGCTATGTGTTTACTTGCAAGAACTATTTTGAGATTTCTTAACCAATCAACAAAGTTAGGACCCACTAAGCGATTATTGTCGACTGCTACTTAACGGATTTGATTTCATCTTATCTTATCAACCTATAGATAGCAAAGATCTCTAATTAGTATTATATTCTTGTATATTTAAACCATAATGATTTGATCTTTATCGAAATAGCCTCCCACTATCTTTTTTGAATCCCACACTTCCAAAATAGGAAACGTAAATCTTTGTTGGAAAAGATTTCAATAGGGTGATTGAATTCTCGTAGTGATTGATCTTTCCCTCAGGTACAGCTAATTGTCGTTATTGGGATCACAATGCACTACAAGTGAACAACACTTGTTCATCATAACTCATATGAGGTTTCAATCATTTTCGGCTCCTAATGCTTTCACCCTCAGATACCTATTGTCGTTATTGGGTTTTTGCATTAGTTAAGTTTAACCCATTGAATCAACTAAGATGTATCAATTTGAATAATACACGACTGAGGTACGCCTAATTGCCGTTATTGCCGTGTAATATATCGATACACCCGTAACATATCATGCTTAACAATAAGCTCAACAACGGCCTCTTGAGGATATCATCTCACCCTTATGTATCCATAGACGACAAGATGATAACTCAAAGCGTGTTAGTCTATTGCTCCAATGGAGAGCCATTGATAAATCAGGTTAATGATTAATCAATATAAACTTAATCTTTTAACTTATAGGAAGATATCTTAGGCTTTTAGGTTATTCCGGTCTTACTAAGCCCACAACACATTTTAGCATGCATCTCATATATATTAAAGCTAAAATGAATCATGCAATCACACATGTATGATTATGGACTTCCTAGGTCTAATTCTTTAACCACAAAAGAATGAACAAACGATTACTTTTTCCGCATGTTTTGTTGATGACAACATCATGCACAAGTGAGTCACGTATTGTGTTAAATAATCACATTAGAAAATTCCCAGGATAGATTTGAGGGTCACGAGCGGACCACTTAAGTACCAATCTCCTAGACATAATTTAATAAAAAATATTAATGTCACAATAGCGTTTGCTCGTTTTTGCAAACAAGACCTAAGCCCTTGGACTTATAAATTACATGCCTAATAATAATTCTTAAGTCCATGATAATTAATACATGCATTCAATCGTAAAGCTTTAATACTTGATGATACGGTGGCTCTAATACCACTATTTGTGCAGCGGGACGCGAGGATCCAGATCGTATATTTCAATTCAAAATCGGAATTCCAACAATCTGGATCCAGAATCATATCAATAATAAATGGATCGTTGTATCATCTAGTAATTAAAACACGCATCTAGAAATCGTAAGAAGAATACCTATGTCGATTTTCTAACATTTCTTGTAGTCCCGATAGAACGGCGGCCTCAAGCTCGTCCACATGAGTATGCGTCCGTTTGAATCCTCGCCTTGAAGTAATCTGCAAGAGTTCCTCTTGCCGAGTAACCTAAGCTCAAACTCTCGCCTCAATTACGTCTTTGTCCGGATGTATGTAAAAACTTTCCCCAAGCTTTTATATGATTGATGACTACTTGAACTCCTTTAAATATGCTCTCTTAAGTGTGGTGTGTATAGAATGAGAAAAGGCAACCTCTATTTATAGGTAAGAGTTTGTAGGAAACTCTGACACCTCACATGCTAGGTGTCTCACACCAAGCAAAGGTGTTGCACCGTGCGACACCTCACATGCTAGGTGTCACACACAAAGCATAGGTGTTTCCACCATCTGACACGTCACATGCTAGGTTTCACACATCAAGCATAGGTGTTGCCACCTTTTGACATGTCATATGCTAGGTGTCACACACAAAAACATACATGACATCATCACGTGACATCATCGCATGACATCATCGTGACACATCACATGACATCATCACATTAACTTGGATAAAATACAATTAGGTGCTTACTAATTTATAACTCTTACAAATTATTCCCTAATTTATACTTGTTTTCATCTTAGATTAGTTTTCGAGATATGCTAGTATCTATATGAAATCAATCTCTCGTAAACTCAATCGGTTGCACACACTATTGTGTGTGACTAACTAGGTTCATATCTATATGGCAACGAGAGTCATAAGAAACACATTTCTTATATAAAATAATTAAA
This sequence comes from Mercurialis annua, assembly GCF_937616625.2. NCBI lineage: Eukaryota > Viridiplantae > Streptophyta > Magnoliopsida > Malpighiales > Euphorbiaceae > Mercurialis > Mercurialis annua. Next base: position 33,085,448 of record NC_065572.1, on the reverse strand, counting down.
TCCCATCAATTATAAATTCTCGTATATCGTGAGTGACGTCTAGCAACATATGATGACCCCCAATTAGATATGAATGTTTCGATGCATTCTTTATGAACCAATGTTCATAATTACCGTACACTCAAAATACCCATCATCTAAGATTCTGATCTCGACTAGTGTCACGGTTAAGTCAAACACTGTTTGTCTTGATCATAAGACCTCATCTCGGTTCTTATTCTTGATAAATATGACTTCCACTAGAAAAGAATTTCTAAGTAAGTCATATACACCTGCGCAGGTTTTATCATCCATCAAGAACAATTTGAGATAGCATAGAATATTTTCTCCGTCCATCCGGAATGATAAATCCTCTCTTGGTTAAACCCCTATCTCCATATACTACTAACTAGAGCCAACACATCCCACGACCCTAGCTAATGAAAGATCGAGGGATAAAGAGTATCAAACTACAATCACCTATATACAAGATAGTGTCACCGCAAGTCAAAGGACATGTGAACAATTATGAACTAGATGACATTAAATTGACTTTGATGAAATATCATGTATAAGTCATCTAGCGTCACTTGTTCGACTTACTCAAACCCTTTGAGTGTCCATATCTTTATTATGATCCCCATCAAGTAGCATGAGACTCACTACTTCCTAAAATTAGTAACTCTTTACTAATCAGGAGAATAAACAGAGGTGACGATTTTTTTGGATAATGCGATGCCCTTATTCGTAGGACCCCATCGATCGTGAACGTTTATTTAGATCACTTGTATAATAGAATCTATCACTCATATTCTTAATACCTAAAGAATAGATTTTCTATCACAAAGTGATAAGGACAATATGCAATAAATAAACGCTTAGTTGATGAGACACTTCGTGCAAATAAAACATACATATCATTGCCATTGGGATTTGTTTATACAAGTATACAGACAAAATGGCCGTAGGGCACATACTACTAATAAAAAATCCAAATGTTTCACATTTTTAGCGATTTAAGCCAAACGTTTACAAACTTTACGAATCCAAAAATATTACAAAACAAATCCAAACGTTTGACATGTTTAGCGATTTAAGCCAAACGTTTACAAACGTCACGAATGTTAGGAAATGTTTGGAAACAAACGTTACAAAACAAATCCAAACGTTTTCCCATTTTAGTGATTTAAGCCAAACGTTTGGATTTGTTTCGTAGCATTTTAAACGTTTGGTTTAGTTTCATAACGTTTTAAACGTTTGGCTTAAATTGCTAAAAAGGGGAAAGTTTGGATTTGTTTCGTAATTTTTGTAAAGGTTTGGCTTAAATTGCTAAAAAGGTGACACGCTTGGATTTGTTTCGTAACGTTTGTAAACGTTTGACTAATATTGCTAAAAAGGTGAAACGCTTGGATTTGTTTCGTAACATTTGTAAACGTTTGACATAAATCGCTAAAAAGGTGAAACACTTGGTTTTGTTTCGTAACGTTATTAAACATTTGGCTTAATTTTCTAAAAAGGTGAAACGCTTGGATTTGTTTCGTATCGTTTGTAAACGTTTGCCTATGTTTCATAGTGTTTGTAAACGTTTAGTTTAGAATCGCCAAATTGTGAAATATTTGGTTTTGTTTCGTAATGTTTGTAAACGTTTGGTTTTGTTTCGTAACGTTTGTAAACGTTTGGCTTAAATCGCTAAAAAGGTGAAACGTTTGGATTTGTTTCATAACGTTTGAAAATGTTTGGCTTAAATAGCTAATAATGTGAAACGTTTGGTTTTGTTCCGTAATGTTTGTGAACGTTTGGTTTTGTTCCATAACTTTTGTAAATATTTGGTTAAAATTGCTAAAAAGGTGAAACGCTGGGATTTGTTTCGTAATGTTTGTAAACGTTTGGCTTAAATTTCTAAATAGGTGAAACGCTTGGTTTTGTTTCGTTATTTTACCGAACGTTTGGCTTAAATCACTAAAAAGGTGAAACGCTTGGATTTGTTTCGTAACGTTTGTAAACGTTTGGCTTAAATTGCTTAAAAAGGGAAACGTTTGGTTTTGTTCCGTAACGCTTAGAATCGTTTGTCTTATATCTCTAAAAGGTGAAATGTTTGGATTTGTTCCGTAACCTTTGTAAACGTTTGGCTTAAATCGCTAAAAAGGTGAAACGTTTGGTTTTTCTTTGTAACGGTTGTAAACATTCGGCTTAAATCACTATAAATGTTAAACGTTCCGATTTGTTTCGTAACTTTTGTAAACATTTGGCTGAAATCGTTAAAATGATGAAACGGTTGGTTTGGTTTCGTAACATTTGTAAACGTTTTTAAACGTTTGGATTTTTTTGGTAAAGTTTGTAAATGTTCGGCTTAAATCGCCTAAAATGGGAAAACGTTTGGATTCGTTTTGTAACGTTTGTAAACGTTTGGCTTAAATCGCTAAAAATGTGAAACATTTGGATTTATTTATAACGTTATAAACGTTTGGCTTTGTTTTGTAATGTTTATAAACGTTTGGTTTTGTTTTGTAACATTTTAAACGTTTGGCTTAAATAGCTAAAAAGGTGAAACGTTTGGCTTTGTTCCGTAACGTTTGTAAACGTTTGGCTTAAATCGCTAAAAAGGTGAAACATTTGGTTATGTTTTGTAACGTTTCTAAACGTTTGGCTTAAATCGCTAAAAAGGTAAAACATTTGGTTTTGTTACGTAACATTTGGATTTGTTTCGTAAAGTTTTAAACGTTTGGCTTCAAGTTAAACGTTTTGCTAAAATTGTTAAAAAGGTGAAACCTTTAGATTTGTTTCGTAACGTTTGTAAACGTTTGCCTTAAATCTCTAAAAAGGTGAAACGTTTGGATTTGTTTCTTAACGTTTTTAAACGTTTGGTTTTCTTTCGTAACGTTTGTAAACGTTTGGGCTTAAATCGCTAAAAAGGTGAAATGTTTGGATTTGTTTCGTAATGTTTCTAAATGTTTGGCTTAAATTGCGAAAAAGGTGAAACGCTTGGATTTGTTTCATAACGTTTGTAAGCTTTTGGCTTAAATTGCAAAAAAGGTGAAACGTTTAGATTTCTTTCGTAACGTTTGCAAACGTTCTGTTTAAATTGCTTAAAAGGTGAAACGCTTGGATTTGTTTCGTAACGTTTGTAAACGTTTGGTGTAAATCACTAAAAATATGAAACGTTTGGATTTGTTTTGTAACGTTTTAAACGTTTGGTTTTGTTTCGTAACGTTTAGAAATGTTTGACTTAAATCACTAAAAAGGTGAAACGTTCATAAACGTTTGGTTTTGTAACGTTTGTAAACATTCGGCTTAAATCGCTTAAATCTACAAACGTTTGGATTTGTTTCGTAACATTGTAAAATTTTGGCTTAAGTAGCTAAAATGAGGAAACGTTTGGATTTTCTTCGTAATGTTCCTAAATGTTTGGCTTAAATTGTTAAAAATTTGAAATGTTTGGATTTGTCACATAACCTTTGTAAACGTTTGTCTTAAATTGCTAAAAAAGGTGAAACATTTGGATTGGTTTCGTAATGTTTGTAAACGTTTGGCTTAAATCGCTAAAATGGGGAAACGTTTGGATTGGTTTCATGACGTTTGTAAACGTTTGGCTTAAATTGCTAAAAAAGGGAAACGTTTGGATTTATTTCGTAACGTTTTAAATGTATGGTTTAAATTGCTAAAAAGGTGATACGTTTGGATTTGTTTCGTAATGTTTGTAAACGTTTGGCTGAAATCGTTAAAAAGGGGAAACAATTGGTTTTGATTCGTAATTTTTGTAAACGTTTGGCTGAAATTGCTAAAAATATGAAACATTTGATTTTGTTTCATAACCTTTGTAAACGTTTGGCTTAAATCGCAAAAAATGTTAATCGTTTTGTTTTGTAAACGTTTGTCTTAAATCGCTTAAATCGCCAAACATTTGGATTTGTTTCATAACGTTTGCAAACGTTTGGCTTAAATCGCTAAAAAGGTGAAACGTTTGGATTTGTTTCTTAACGTTTTAAACGTTTGGCTTAAATCGCTAAAATGAGGAAACGTTTGGATTTGTTTCGTAACGTTTGTAAACATTTGGCTTAAATTGCTAAAAAGGTGAAACATTTGGTTTTGTTTCATAATCTTTGTAAACGTTTGGCTTAAATAGCTAAAAAGGTGAATCGTTTGGATTTGTTTCATAACGTTTGTGAACGTTTGGCTTAAATCTCTAAAATGGGGAAACGTTTGGATTGGTTTCGTAACGTTTGTAAACGTTCGGCTTAAATCGCTAAAAATGTGAAACGTTTAGATTTGTTTAGTAACGTTTTAAACGTATGGTTTAAATTGCTAAAAGGTGAAACAGTTGGATTTGTTTCGTAACGTTTGTAATCGTTTGGCTTAAATCGTCAAAAAGGTGAAACGTTTGGCTTTGTTTCATAACCTTTGTAAACGTTTGGCTTAAATCGCTAAAAAGGGGAAACATTTGGATTTGTTTCGTGACGTTTGTAAACGTTGGGCTTAAATCGTTAAAAAGGTGAAATGTTTGGCTTAAATCATAACGTTTTAAATGTTTGGATTTGTTTCAAAACGTTTTAATTTGTTTCGTAACGTTGGTAAACGTTTGGCTTCAATCACTAAAAAGGTGAATTGCTTAGATTTGTGTCGTAACTTTTGTAAACGTTTGGATTTGTTTCGTAACGTTTGTCAACGTTTGCTTAACTCGCTAATATTGGGAAACATTTGGAATTTTTTTGTAACGTTTGTAAACGTTTGGCTTAAATCGCTAAAAAGGTGAAACATTTGGATTTGTTCCGTAACGTTTGTAAAGGTTTGGCTTAAATCGCTAATAAGTTGAAACATTTGGTTTTTTTTCATAACCTTTGTAAACGTTGGGATTAAATCGCTAAAAAGGTGAAACGTTTGGATTTTTTTCGTAACGTCTGTTAACGTTTGGCTTAAATCGCTAAAATGGGAAAAAGTTAGGGTTGGTTTCATAACGTTTGTTAAAGTTTGGCTTAAATCGCTAAAATGGGAAAAAGTTAGGGTTGGTTTCATAACGTTTGTTAAAGTTTGGCTTAAATCGCTAAAATAGGGAAACGTTTGGTTTTGTTTTATACCCTTTGTAAACGTTTGCTTAAATTGCAAAAAAGGTGAATTGTTTGGATTTGTTTCGCAACGTTTGTAAACGTTTAGCATAATTTGCTAAAAAGGGGAAACTTTTGGTTTTGTTTCGTAACGTTTGTAAACGTTTGAATTAAATTGCTATAAAGGTTAAACACTTGGATTTGTTTCGTAACATTTGTAAACGTTTGGCTTAAATCGCAAAAAATGGGAAACGTGTGGATTTGTTTCGTAACGTTTTAAATATTTGGTTTTGTTTCGTAACGTTTGTAATTGTTTGGCTTAAATCGCTAAAAAGGTGAAACGTTTGGTTTTCTTTCGTAACGTTTGTAAACGTTTGGCTTAAATCCCTAAAATGTGAAATATTTGGATTTGTTTCGTAACGTTTTAAACGTTTGGTTTTGTTTCGTAACGTTTATAAACATATGGCTTAATTCGCTAAAAAAGGGAAACGTTTGGTTTTGTATCATAACATTTGTAAACGTTTGGCTTAAATCGCTAAAAAGGTGAAATGTTTAGATTTGTTTTGTAACTTTTGTAAACATTTGGTTTAATCGCTAAAAAGGTGAAACGTTTGGTTTTGTTTTGTAATGTTTGTAAACGTTTGGCTTAAATCGCTAATAATGTGAAACATTTGTTTTTGTTCCATAACGTTTGTAAAGGATAGGTTTAAATTGCTAAAAAGGTGAAAGGTTTGGTTTTGTTTCGTAACGTTTGTTAACAATTGGTTTAAATTGCTAAATAGGTGAAACGCTTGGATTTGTTGTAACGTTTGTAAACGTTTGGCTTAAATCGCTAAAAAGGTGAAACGTTTAGTTTTGTTTAGTAACATTTGTAAATGTTTGGCTTAAATCGCTAAAAAGGTGAAACGTTTGGATTTGTTTTGTAACGTTTGTATAATTTTACCTTAAATCGCTAAAAAGGTGAAATGTTAGGTTTTGTTTCGTAACGTTTGTAAACGTTCGGCTTAAATTGCTAAAAATGTGAAATATTTTTTTTTATTCCAAAACGTTTGTAAACGTTTGGCTTAAATCGCTAAAAAGGGGAAACGTTTGGATTTGTTTTGTAATGTTTTTAAATGTGCAGCTTAAAATGCTAAAAATGTGAAACGTTTGATTTTGTTTCGCAACGTTTGTAAACGTTCGGCTTAAATTGCTAAAAATGTGAAACGTTCGGTTTTGCTTCGCAACATTTGTAAACGTTTGGCTTAAATCGCTAAATAGATGAAACGTTCGGTTTGGTTTCGTAACGTTTGTAAACGATTGGTTTAAATCGCTAAAAAGGTAAAATGTTTGGATTGGTTCATAATGTTTGTAAACGTTTGACTTAAATCGCTAAAAAGGTTAAATGCTTAGATTTGTTTCGAACGTGTGTAAACATTTGGCTTAAATTGCTAAAAAGGGAAACGTTTTGTTTTGTTTCGTAACGTATGTAAACGTTTCGGTTAAATCATTAAAAATATGAAACGTTTGGATTTGTTTCGTAACGTTTTAAACGTTTTGTTTTGTTTCGTAACGTTTGTAAACGTTTAGCTTAAATCGCTAAAAAGGTGAAACATTTGGTTTTGTTTCGTATCGTTTGTTAAAGTTTGGCTTAAATCGCTAAAAAGGTGTAATGTTTGGATTTGTTTCGTAACGTTTGTAAACGTTTGACTTAAATCGCTAAAAATGTGAAAAGTTTGGTTTTGTTCTGTACCGCTTGTAAATGTTTGGCTTAAATCGCTAAAAATGTGAAACCCTTGGATTTGTTTAATAGCCTTTGTAAACGTTTGTCCTAAATTGCTAAAAAGGCGAAACACTTGGCTTTGTTTCGTAACCTTTGTAAACGTTTGGCTTAAATCGCTAAAAATGTGAAACGTTTGGACTTGTTTCGTAATGTTTGTAAACGTTTGGCTTAAATTGCTAAAAAGGTGAAACGCTTGGATTTATTTCGAAATGTTTGAACATTTGGCTTAAATTGCTAAAAAGGGGAAACGCTTGGATTTATTTCGTAACGTTTGTAAACATTCGGCTTAAATCGCTAAAAAGGTGAAACGTTAATTAACAAATCGAAACGTTTCACCTTTTTAGCGATTTAAGCCAAAAGTTTACAAACGTTACGAAACGAATCCAAATGTTTTTCCATTTTAGCGATTTAATCCAAAAGTTTACAAACGTTACGAAACAAATTAAAACATTTCCCCATTTTAGCAATTTAAGCAAATCATTTACAAACGTTACAAAATAAATCCAAATATTTCATCTTTCTAGCGATTTAAGCCAAACGTTTACAAAGATTTTGAAACAAAACCAAACGTTTTCCCTTTTTAGAGATTTAAGCCAAATGTTTACAAACGTTACGAAACAAAGCCAAGCGTTTCACCTTTTTAGCAATTTAAGCCAAACGTTTACAAACATTACGAAACAAATCCAAACGTTTCACCTTTTTAGTGATTGAAACCATAGGTTTACAAACGATACGAAACAAATCCAAACGTTTCGAAAGAAATCCAAGCGTTTAAAACGTTATGAAACAAATCCAAGATAAGCGAAACAAATCCAAACGTTTCCCCATTTTAGCGATTTAAGCCAAACGTTTACAAACGTTACGAAACAAAACTAAATGTTTCACCTTTCTAGCGATTTAAGTTAAACGTTTACAAACGTTACAAAACAAATCCAAACGTTTCACCTTTTTAGCGATTTAAGCCAAAGGTTTACAAACGTTACGAAACAAATTACGAAACAAATCAAATCCAAGCGTTTCACCTTTTTAGCTATTTAAGCAAAACGTTTAGAAAATTTACGAAACAAATCCAAACATTTCCTCATTTTAGCGATTTAAGCCAAATGTTTCGAAACCAATCCAAACGTTTCGAAACCAATCCAAACGTTTGACCTTTTTAGCAGTTTAAGCCAAACTTTTACAAACATTACGAAACAAAACCAAACGTTTAAAACGTTACGAAACAAAACCAAACGTTTCACCTTTTTAGCGATTTAAGCCAAACGTTTACAAATGTTACGAAACAAAACTAAACGTTTCTCCTTTTTACCAATTTAAGCGAAACGTTTACAAACGTTATGAAACAAAGCCAAACGTTTCACCTTTTTAGAAATTTAAGCCAAAAGTTTACAAACGCTATGAAACAAATTCAAACTTTTCACCTTTTTTGTGATTGAATCCGAACGTTTACAAATGTTACTAAACAAATCCAAATATTTCACCTTTTTAGCGATATAAGCCAAATGTTTACAAAAAATACGAAACAAATCCAAACGTTTCCCTATTTTAGCGATTTAAGCCAAACGTTTACAAACGTTACGAAACTCTCACGACCCAATTTCAAGAATCGTGACCGGCGCTAGGGTATGGGTATGGTCATACCAAAACCCGTAGCAAGCCTCGCGGAAATCAATCAAACACATTAACCCGCACAAACTGCTCGGGGGCAACCGAGACTCCAACCTAAGTCTAGCAATTTATATTACAGTTCTAATATAAAGAAATTAAATACCCAAAATTCTTAACAGCATGCCTTAAAAATAATAATAAAATTATTCAGAGTAAACATGCCAATAATAAATAATCGATCAAATCGACAAACCCAAAGTGCAATAACAAATGTAATATATAGACTAGTTCTACTACCATCTAAGAGTTTGAAGACAGTAACTAGTTAAATTAATATAAAACCACCGAGGAATCAAAATAATCGGAGTGTGGACCAGCTTTCAAATCATAAACCTGGAAAATTTGGGAAAACAACGGGGTCAGATATACTGAGATGAGTTCGCAATACTATTCATTTATTAAGTTTAAAACCCTTAAATCAAAATATTTTATACTAATATAGTATGATTATGGAAAACATTATTGAAATGATCCCAGCGTAAGTATGACATAACATACTGATAAACCCAGAGTGGACGGGAACATATCCTCGTCATATACCAGCGTAAGTAAGACATTAGTCTGCCGATCACAGAGTACTTGCCGGTGCAAACAGTCTCGATACAAGCCCATAGAGTAGCTCATTTAAATCCAGATCCATAATAGCTTAAAACAGTTCAAAAGCATTTATAATACTAAAATAAATTGCGGTACATAATAAAGCGGTAAATAGCACTACAAACTCACTGCTTGCTTATCCACGTGAAACTTCGGCAAACAGCTAACCCTGGTTCAACTCCGGAGCGCGAGTAGTTGAAGAGTCTAAAAATAAATCATACGTTAAAAGCGCTCCAACCCCTAACTCTAAGAATACTAGACACCACGTAGGACTAGCATTAATCCATAATAGCTTAAAACATTTCAAAAGCATCTCAACTTTTCTTTTACTAACTTTTATCCTAACATTAATGAATCCATAACTTAATCAAGTTTGGAAAAAGAATCCAGAACAATGAAATCAATATCAAATTTTTCAAGAACACAGAAACCGATTCCAACAAGCAACAAAGAACACAAATGAGAGATGAATGTCATCCTAAGAGCTTAAACAAATCGAAACTCGAATACAAGAGATTCATAATCATTTAGAAGTAACAGAATCAAGCCTAAGATCCTTAATATTTCGGCAGCAACACAAATATCACATCACAAGTTATAAACATATAAAGCGGTGAAACGGCGGCGACTCTAGCGAATAGATTAACGTACCACTTCAAAACCCGAGACAATAGAGTTGTAGAGGCTCGAGTCTACTTCCACAGGATCGAGACGGAGTTGAATTCGATCTCCAAACGGCTAAGAACGGATTAAAAAACGAAGGTATCATTTAAGAGTCAAAACCGAAAATAACTTGAAAACGGTAAAACGACGGCTACTAATACAGGATATATTGTTGGCACAGCGGGACGCGTGGGTCCGGATCATATATTTCAATTTAAAATCGAAATTCCAACAATCCGAATCTCAAAGTTTATCATATCAACAACAAATGGATCGTCGTATCATTTAGTAATTAAAGCACGCATCTAGGAATCGTAAAAAGAATACCTATGTCGATTCTCCAACGATTCTTGTAGTCCTGAAAGTACGACGACCTCAAGCTCGTCCACACGAGTATGCGTCCGATTGAATTATCGCCTTGAAGTAATTCTGCAAGAGTTCCTCTTGCCGAGCATCCCTAAGCTCAACCTCTCACCGTGATCACGACCTTGCTCGGATGTATGAAAAACGTTGCCAAGTTTTTTCCGTGATTGATGAATCCTTGAACTCTTTCAAGTGCTTTATCTCTCTACAACTTTGTAATGAGATGTCTGTTGTGTAGTGTAATGAAATGAGCAAGGACAAACTCTATTTATAGGCTAGAGCATGTCTTAAGAATGCAACACCTGGCATGCTAGGTGTCACACACCAAGCAAAGTTGTTACCACCACATGACACCTTTCATGTGGTGACATCACATCGGTGATGTCATCATATGATATCACATATATGACATAAGCTTATCTCATTACATCATCGCCATGACATCATCATTCCATTAGCTTATGATTAATGATTTAAGTAACATTAATTACACTAATTAATTACTTAAGCCTTTTAATCATAAAACTTGGTTAAAATATAATTAAGTTCCTACTAATTTATAACTCTTATAAATTAGTCCCGAATTAACATGGGCATAGTACAATTAGGTTCCTACTAATTTATAACTCTTACAAATTAGTCCCTAATTTGTACTTGTTTTTCATCTTAGATTAATTTTCCGAGATATGCTAGTATCTATATGAAATCGATCTTTCGCAAACTCAATCAGTTGCACACTCTATTGTGTGTGACTAACTAGGTTCACATCTAAATGGCAACGAGAGTCATAAGAAACACCTTTCTTATACTAAATAATTAAATCCCATTTAATTATTAATTCTCGACCCCCAAATAGAGATGAATGTTTCGATGCATTCTTTATGAACCAATGTTCATAATTACCGTACACTCAAAATTACCTTCATATAAGATTCCAATCTCGACTAGTGTCACGGTTAAGTCAAACACTGTTTGTCTTGATCATATGACCTCATCTATCAGTTCTAATTCTTGATAAATATGACTTCCACTAGAAACAACTTTCTAAGTAAGTCATATACACCTGCGCAGGTTTTATCATCCATCAAGAACAATTCGAGATAGCATAGAATCTTGTCTCCGTTCATCTAGAGTGATGAATCCTTTCTAGGTTAAACCCATATCTCCATATACAACTAATTAGAGCCAACACATCCCGCGGCCCTAGCTCATGAATGATCTAGGGTTAAGGAGTATCAAACTCTAATCACCTATATACAAGATAGTGCCACCGCAAGTCAAAGGACATATGTACAATTATGAACTAGATGACATTAAATTGACTTTGATGAATTACCATGTATAAATCATCTAACGTCACTTGTTCGACTCACTCAACACCTTGAGTGTCCACATGTTTATTCCGATCCCCATCAAGTAGTATGAGACTCACTACTTCCTTTAATTAGTAACTCTTTACTAATCAGGAGAATAAACAAAGGTGACAATCTTTCCGGGATAATGCGATGCCCTTATTCATAGGACCCCATCGACCGTGAACGGTTATTTAGATCACTTGTATAATAGAATCTATCACTCATATTCTTAACACCTTAAGAATAGATTCTATCAAAATCTGATAAGGACAATATGTAATAAATAAACACTTAGTTGATGAGATACTTAGTTCAAATAAAACATATATATCATTGCCAATAGGATTTGTTTATACAAGAATAAAACATACTACTAACAATCTCCCACTTGCACTAGTGCCATTAGCTACTATATCTAAGCCACATCTTCTCAAGATGTAAATCTAATTGACTCTGGGTCATGGGCTTTGTTAGTGGGTCACTCGTGTTATCGGCTGATGCTATCCTTTGGAGAGACACTTCTCCTTTTCCAACGATTTCTCGAATAATATGATATCGCCTTTCTATGTGTTTGGATTTTTGGTGAGACCGGGGTTCCTTTGCCTGGGCAATAGCACCATTGTTGTCCCAGAAAAGAGGAACTGCGGACTCAATGGTAGGAACCACACCAAGTTCAGAAACAAACTTCTTAATCCAAACAGCTTTCTTTGCAGCATCTGATGCCGCAATATACTCGGCTTCTGTAGTGGAATCTGCAGTGGTTTCTTGTTTGGCACTCTTCCAACTCACTGCTCCTCCATTACACGTGAATATGAATCCAGATATAGACTTATGATCGTCTATATCTGATTGAAAATCAGAATATGTAAAGCCGTCTATTTTAAGATCACCTCCTCCATATGTTAAGACCATATCTTTAGTTCTTCTCAAGCACTTAAAGATATTCTTAACCATCATCCAGTGTTCTGAACCTGGATTGGATTGATATCTGCTAGTCAAACTAACTTCATAGGAAATATATGGCCTCGTACACAACATAGCGTACATAAGATTACCAATTGCCGAAGCATATGGTATCTTTGCCATTTCAACTCTTTCTTCAGAAGTCTTTGGAGACATTTCCTTTGAAAGGTGAATTCCATGCCTAACAGGAATCAATCCTCTCTTAGAATTTTCCATATTGAACTTTTTCAATATCTTTTCTAAGTAGAGCCTTTGGGAGAGACCAATCATTCTCTTAGATCTATCTCTATAGAGTCTAATACCGAGAATGTAAGTCGCTTTTCCAAGGTCTTTCATGGAGAAAGTTTTGGACAACCAAGGCTTTACAGAGGTTAACATACCGACATCATTTCCTATTAGTAAAATATCATCTACGTACAAGACTAGGAAAGTAATTGCACTCCCACTAACCTTCTTGTAAACACATGGTTCATCTTCGTTTTTGATAAACTCGTAACTCTTTACAGCTTCATCTAAACGAAGATTCCAACTTCTCGAAGCTTGCTTCAATCCATATATGGATTGTTTTAGCTTACACACCTTGGAACCTTCTTCATATTAAAAACCCTTAGGTTGTTCCATATAGATATCCTCGTCAATATATCGATTAAGGAATGCGGTCTTGACATCCATTTGCCAAACCTCATAATCTAAATGTGCAGCTATGGCAAGAAGAATTCGGATGGACTTAAGCATAGCTACCGGCGAGAAAGTCTTTTCATAATCTACTCCTTGCCTCTGGCGAAACCCTTTCGCAACAAGCCTAGCTTTAAAAGTTTCCACTTTTCCATCAGCACCAATTTTACACTTGAAGATCCATTTGTTCCCTATTGGTATAATACTTTCGGGTGGATCAACTAGCTCCCATACTTGGTTACTGTACATGGAATCCATTTCGGATTTCATATCTTCAAGCCATCTTGAAGAATCTATATCACATATATCTTCCTCATAACTAGAGTGATCAACTATTTGATCATTTTCTCCATGAATGAACAACTCTTGTATATCATGAAGAAAACCATATCTCTCTGGTGGATGAGATACTCTACTTGATCTTCGAGATGTTTTTGTAGATTTTACTAATTCTGGTTCACTATGGGTTTGATCAATCTCCATTGTATCATTTTGTTGGTCTTTAGATGATTCCTATTCTAATTCTATATTTCTTCCTTTGCCCCCTTCTTGAATAAACTCCTTTTCAAGAAATTGGGCATCCCGACTAATCTTAATTGTTTGTTCGGACGGAATATAGAAATAATATTTAGGATAACCAACGAACCTTCCCATGATTGATCTCGATTCCAACTTGTCTGTTATCAACTTTTTAATATATGTCGAACCTCCCCAAATCTTAATATGTTTAAGAATTGGTTCCTTACCATACCATATCTCATACGGTATTCGTGGAGTGGATTTAGTTGGAACTCGATTTAAAATATAATTTGCGCTAGGAACTGCATGACCCCATAATGAAATGGGTAAATAAGTATAGCTCATCATTGATCGTACCATGTCAAACAATGTACGATTCCTCCGTTCTGATACACCATTCAATTGTGGTGTTCCTGGAGGAGTCAGTTGGGATATAATACCGCATTCTTTTAAGAATGTACCAAATTCCGTACTCAAGTATTCACCTCCTCGATCAGATCGAAGGATTTTAATACTTTTTCCAATTTGGTTTTCTACTTCATTTTTGAAATCTTTGAATTTTTCAAAAGCTTCACTCTTGTTCTTCATAAGAACAACATATCCATACCGTGATAAATCATCGGTGAAGGTAATGAAGTATAAATAACCACCTCGTGCCATTTCTTTAAATGGTCCACATACATCACTATGTATGATTTTCAAAACATCTTTGGCTCTACAACTTTGTCTAGGAAAGGGTGATCGGGTCATCTTGCCTTTAAGACACGACTCACAAGTCAACATTGATGCAAAATCAAGATTGCTCAATATTCCCATCTTATCCAACTTGTTAAGTCTATCTTCCGCAATATGTCCTAATTGTAAGTGCCAAAGTTATTTCGAGGTTTGATTACTTACGGTATTTATTTCTAAAACATTATTTGTATTACGAACATCTTCATTTATACAATAAAGACCATTTTGTACATAACCATAACTAATGATTTCATTATTAAAGATAATTTTACAAACATCCTTTGTAAATAGAAATCATATGCTAATCTTGTCATACAAGAAATAGACATGATATTTCTATAAGCGTTTGGTAAGTACAAAATATTGTTCAAATACAAAACATGCTTATACAACAAAATAGAAGACGATCCAATAGCTTTAGCCGCAACACTTGCGTTATTTCCAAGCTTCAAGATCACTTCATCCTTGTCGCACTTCCTCTCATTTGCTAGATCCTGTAAGGATGAAAAAATGTGAGAACTAGCTCCATTATTTAATAACCAAGCTTTGGACGAGCTATTGTTATTGGAATTGAAAGAACAAGAAATAGACATACCCTCACCGGTATTTCATTCTTCTTGTTCTTGCCCTTAAATTCCTTATACTTGGGGGAATTTTGTTTCCAATGACCCTCACCCTCGCAAAAGAAACATTTTCCTTTGTTCTTTGAGGTGCCCTTCTTTTTCGCAATGCCTTTTGGGCCTTCAAAATATTCTTCTTAGTTTTCTTCTTCTTAGTCTTACTAGAAGAAGCAACCAAAAGAGAAACTTATTTTCCCTTAACATTGTTCTTTTGAGCGGTTATCAACATGTTTGATAACTCGGCAAGTGTACATTCTATCCGATTCATATAGTAATTTGTGATGAAATTACCATATGAATTCGGAAGGGATTGGAGGATCATATCCATTTGGAGATTGAAGTCCATGATGAAATCTAGACCCTCTAGACATTCGATACATCGAATCATCATGTTCACATGTTCTCCAATATCCTTTCCCTCGGAGAGCTTCGCTCAAAATAATTGCTTACATATCTCATACCTAGCAGAACGACTTGATTCACCATACAACTCTTGTAAGTGAAACAATATTTCGCGGGCTCCCGGATATTTCTCGTGTTGCTTTTGCAACTCGTTATTCATAGATGCTAACATGTAGCACTTGGCTTGTTCGCCATCTAACTTCCACTTGCGCAATGCCTCATGTTCCTAAGGAGGTGCCTCAATCTGCAATGGTCCTGGAGCATTTTCCTCAAGAACATATGCTATGTGTTCACTTGCAAGAACTATTTTGAGATTTCTTAACCAATCGACAAAGTTAGGACCCACTAATCAATTATTTTCGGGAATGCTACTTAACGGATTTGATTTCATCTTATCTTATCAACCTATGGATAGCAAAGATCTCTAATTAGTATTATTGTGTTGTATATTTAACCATAAAGATTTGGTCTTTATGACAATGGCCTCCCACTATCTTTTTTTCGAATCCTACACTTCAAAAATAGGAAACGTAAATCTTCGTTGGAAAAGATTTCAAGCGGGTGATTGATTTCTTATATTCATTTATCTTTCCCTCAAGTACTTAATGCTATTCTTGGGATCAACATGATATATAAGTGAGCAACTACTTATTCATCATATCTCATATGAGGTTCAATCAATTCCAGCTCCTAATGCTTTCACCCTCAAGTACTTAATGCTATTCTTAGGTTTCCACATTAGTTAAGTCTAACCCATTGAATCAACTAAGATGTATCGATTTGAATAATATACGACTCAGGTATGCCTTATTGCCTTTCTCGGCGTATATTATATCGACTACACCCGTAACATCTCATGCTTAACAATAAACTCAACAACATCTTTTGACGATATCATCTCACCCCTATGTATCCATAGCCGACAAGATGATAACCCAAAGCGTGTTAGTTTGTTGCTCCAATGGAGAGCCATTGATAAACAATTTAATGATTAATCAATATAAACTTAATCTTTCAACTTTTAGGAAGATTTCTTAGGGTTTTAAGTTATTCTGGTCTCACTAAACACACAACACATTTTAGCATGCATCCCATACATATTAAAGCTAAAATAAATCATGCAATCACACATGTATGATCCTGAACTTTCTAGGTCTTATTCTTTAGCCACAAAAGAATGAGCAAACTATTACATATCTCGGAAATGATTCTCTAATCATTTACTATGTAATATCTACTTTCTTTAGGTATCGAGGAATCATCCTAGAACCTCCGAAAACTTCAACTGATTGCTGATCCTAAAAAAAATTATTTTAGTTTTTTACGGTTTTTTTACGGTTTTTTTTTCGAGTCGGAAACTTTTTTCCGGGTGTAAAACCCCTTTTTCAGCATTTTGGTTTTTTACGGAAAAAAAATAATTTTTTTTTTCGAGCAAAAAACTTTTTCTGGGTGTAATACCCGTTTTTCAGCATTTTTGGTTTTTATGAAAAAAAATATTATTTTTTTCGGGGTTTTTTTTTCGGGTTTCACTTTTTCCGCATATTCTGTTGATGACAATATAATGCACAAGCGAATCACGTGTTGTCTTATATGATCACATTAAAAAAATTCCTAGGATAGAATCGAGGGTCACGAGCGGACCACTTAAATACCAATCTCCTAGACAGAATTTAATTAAATGTAATTAATATCACAATAGCGATTGTTTGTTTTGGGAAAGAAAAAAAATTAAGCACTCGGAATTATAAATTACATGCCCAATAATAATTCCTAAGTCCATGATTATGTATACATGTATTCAATCGTAAAGCATTAATACTCGATGATACGGTGGCTCTGATACCACTGTTGGCGCAGCGAGACGCGCGGGTCTGGATCATATATTTCAATTCAAAATCAAAATTCCAACAATCTGAATCCTAAAGTTGATCATATCAACAACAAATGGATCGTCGTATCATTTAGTAATTAAAGCACGCATCTAGGAATTGTAAGAAGAATACCTATGTCGATTCTCCAACGATTCTTGTAGTCCCGAAAGTACGGCGACCTCAAGCTCGTACACACAAGTATGCATCCGATTGAATTCTCGCCTTGAAATAATCCTGCAAGAGTTTCTCTTGCCGAGCAGCCCTAAGCTCAACCTCTCGCCGTGATCACGACCTTGCTCGGATGTATGAAAAACGTCGCCAAGTTTTTGCCGTGATTGATGACTCCTTGAACTTCTTCAAGTGCTTTCTCTCTCTACAACTTTGTAGTGAGATGTGTGTTGTGTGGTGTAATGAAATGAGCAAGGACAAGCTCTATTTATAGGCTAGAGCATTTCTTATGAATGCAACACCTTGCATGCTAGGTGTCACACACCAAGCAAAGGTGTTGCCACCACATGACACCTTTCATGTGATGACATCACATAGGTGACATCATATAGGTGATGTCATCATATGACATCACATATATGACATAAGCTCATGACCTTATTACATCATCACCATGACATCATCATTCCACTAATTTATAATTACTGCATTAAGTATCATTAATTACACTAATTATTTACTTAAGCCTTCTAATCATAAAATTTGGTTAAAATATAATTAGGTTCCTACTAATTTATGACTCTTATAAATTAATCCCTAATTAACTTGGACATAGTACAATTAGGTTCTTACTAGTTTATAACTCATACAAATTAGTCCCTAATTTGTACTTGTTTTTCATCTTAGATTAATTTCCGAGATATTCTAGTATCTATATGAAATCGATCTTCCGTAAACTCAATCGGTGGCGAACTTTATTGTGTGTGACTAACTAGGTTCACATCTATTTGGCAACGAGAGTCATAAGAAACGCCTTTCTTATATTAAATAATTAAATCCCATTTAATTATTAATTCTCGTAGATCGAGAGTGACGTCTAGCAACATATCACGACCCCCAAATAGAGATGAATGTTTCGATGCATTCTTTATGAACCAATGTTCATAATTACCGTACACTCAAAATTACCTTCATCTAAGATTCCAGTCTCGACTAGTGTCACGGTTAAGTCAAACATTGTTTGTCTTGATTATATGACCTCATCTATCAGTTCTAATTCTTGATAAATATAACTTCCACTAGAAACAACTTTCTAAGTAAGTCATATACACCTGCGCAGGTTTTATCATCCATCAAGAACAATTCAAGATAACATAGAATCTTGTCTCCGTTCATCTAGAGTGATGAATCCTTTCTAGGTTAAACCCCTATCTCTATATACAACTAATTAGATACAATACATCCCGCGTCCCTAGCTCATGAAAGATCTAGGGTTAAAGAGTATCAAACTCTAATCACCTATATACAAGATAGTGCCACCGCAAGTCAAAGGACATATGTACAATTATGAACTAGATGACATTAAATTGACTTTGATGAATTACCATGTATAAGTCATCTAACGTTACTTGTTTGACTCACTCAACACCTTGAGTGTCCACATGTTTATTCTGATCCCCATCAAGTAGTATGAGACTCACTACTTCCTATAATTAGTAACTCTTTACTAATCAAGAGAATAAACAGAGGTGACGATCTTTCCGGGATAATGCGATGCCCTTATTCGTAGGACCCCATCGATCGTGAACGGTTATTAGATCACTTGTATAATAGAATCTGTCACTCATATTCTTAACATCTTAAGAATAGATTCTATCACAATGTATTAAGGACAATATGTAATAAATAAACACTTATTTGATGAGACACTTAGTTCAAATAAAACATATATATCATTGCCAATGGGATTTCTTTATACAAGAATAAATACAAAATGGCCCTAGGGCACATACTACTAGCATATATACGAATAAATCAAAACGTTTCACCTTTGTAGCGATTTAAGCGAAACGTTTACAAATGTTACGAAACAAAACCAAACGTTTCACCTTTTAAGCGATTTAAAGCAAATGTTTATAAACATTACAAAAAAAATCCAAACGTTTCCTCATATTAGCGATTTAAGCCAAACGTTTAAAACGTTACGAAACAAAACGAAACGTTTCCCCTTTTTAGCGATTTAAGCCAAACGTTTTGAAACATTATGAAGCAAATCCAAACGTTTCCCCATTTTAGCGATTTAAGCCAAACGTTTACAATGGTTACGAAACAAATCCAAGAGTTTCCCCTTTTTAGATTTAAGCCAAACGTTTACAAACGTTACGAAACAAATCCAAACGCTTCACCTTTTTAGCAATTTATGCCAAACGTTTACAAACGTTACGAAACAAATCCAAAAGTTTCACCTTTTTAGCGAGTTAAGCCAAACGTTTATAAACGTTATGAAATGAATCCAAACTTTTCACCTTTTTGGCGATTTATGCCAAATGTTGACAAACGTTACGAAACAAATCCAAATGTTTCACCTTTTTATTGATTGAAGCCAAACGTTTACAAACATTATGAAACAAAACAAAACTTTTCACCATTTTAGCAATTTAAGCCAAACGTTTACGAACGTTACGAAACAAATCCAATCGTTTCCCCTTTTTCGCAATTTAAGCCAAACGTTTACAAAACAAATCCAAACGTTTCATATGTTTAGCGATATAAGCGAAACTTTTACAATCCTTACGAAACAAATCCAAACATTGCACCTTTTTAGGGATTGAAGTCAAACGTTTACAAACGTTACGAAAAAAAAACGTTTAAAACGTTACTAAACAAATCAAGACGTTTCACCTTTTTAGCGATTTAAGCAAAATGTTTACATACATTACGAAACAAATCCAAGTGTTTCACCTTTTCAGCAATTTAAGCCACGTTTATAAACGTTACGAAACAAATCCAAACATTTCACCTTTTTAGCGATTGAAACCAAACGTTTACGAACGTTACGAAACAAAACCAAATGTTTTTAAATGTTACGAAACAAATCAAAATGTTTCACCTTTTTTGCGATTTAAGTCTAACGTTTACAAACGTTACGAAGCAAAACCAAACGTTTCATCTTTTAAGCGATTTAAGCCAAATGTATATAAACGTTATAAAACAAATCCAAACGTTTCCCCATTTTAAAAACATTTAAAATGTTAAGAAACAAAACGAAATGTTTCCCCTTTTTAGCCATTTAAACCAAACGTTTAGAAACATTACGAAGCAAATCCAAACGTTTCCCCATTTTAGCGATTTAAGCCAAACGTTTACAAACGTTACGACACAAATCCAAGCGTTTCACCTTTTTAGATTTAAGCCAAACGTTTACAAACGTTACGAAACAAATCCAAACGTTTCCCCTTTTTAGCAATTTATGTCAAATGTTTACAAACATTACAAAACAAATCGAAACGTTTCACCTTCTTAGCGATATAAGCCAAACGTTTATAAACGTTACAAAATGAATCCAAACGTTTCACCTTTTTAGCGATTTAAGCCAAGCGTTTACAAACGTTACGAAACAAATCCAAACGTTTCCCCTTTTTAGCGATTTAAGCCAAACATGTACAAACATTATGAAACAAATCCGAACGTTTCACCTTTTTAGCAATTTAAGCCAAACGTGTACAAACATTATGAATCAAATCCAAACGTTTCACTTTTTTTTGCGATTTAAGCCAGACGTTTACAAACGTTACGAAACATATCCAAACATTTCACATTTTTAGGTATTTAAGCGAAAAGGTTTACAAACGTTATGAAACAAATCCAAACGTTTCACATTTTTAGCGATTTAAGCCAAACGTTTATAAACGTTACGAAACAAAACCAAAAATTTCACCTTTTTAGCGATTAAAGCCAAACGTTTGTAAATGTTACGAAACAAATCCAAACGTTTCACCTTTTTAACAATTTAAGCAAAACATTTTCAAATGTTACGGAACAAAACCAAATGTTTCATATTTTTAGTGATTTAAGACAAACATTTACTATTGTTACGAAACAAATCCAAACGTTTCCCCATTTTAGCAATT
Organism: Mercurialis annua; assembly: GCF_937616625.2. Classification (NCBI taxonomy): domain Eukaryota; kingdom Viridiplantae; phylum Streptophyta; class Magnoliopsida; order Malpighiales; family Euphorbiaceae; genus Mercurialis; species Mercurialis annua. The sequence continues at coordinate 33,064,158 of NC_065572.1, read as the reverse complement.
TAAGCCAAACGTTTACAAACATTACGAACAAAACCAAGCGTTTCCCCATTTTAGAGATTTAAGCCAAACGTTTACAAACGTTACGAAACAAATCCAAACGTTTAACGTTTTTAGCGATTTAGGCCAAACGCTTACAAATGTTACGAAACAAATGCAAACGTTTCCCCATTTTAGAAATTTATGCCAAACGATTACAATCATTACAAACAAATCCAAACGTTTTCCCTTTTTAGCGATATAAGTCAAACGTTTAGAAAACAAACATTACGGAACAAAACCAAACGTTTCCCATTTTTAGCGATTTAAGCTAAAGGTTTACAAATGATACGAAACAAATCAAACCTTTTCACCTGTTTACCAATTTTAACCAAACGTCTACCAACGTTGCGAAACAAAACCAAACGTTTATAAATTTTTGGCTTAAATAGCTAAAATGGGGAAACATTTGGATTTATTTCGTAACGTTTGTAAACTTTTGGCTTAAATCGCTAAAAGGTGAAACGTTTGGAATTGTTTCGCAACGTTTGTAAACGTTTGGATTAAATCGATAAAAAGGTGAAACTTTGGTTTAGTCTCGTAACGTTTGTAAATGTTTGGCTTAAATGTATAAAAAGGTGAAACGCTTGGATTTGTTTCGTAACATTTGTAAACGTTTGGCTTAAATCGCTAAAAATATGAAATATTTGGTTTTTTATTCCGTAACGTTTGTAAACTTTTGGCTTAAATTACTAAAAAGTTAAAACGCTTGGATTTGTTTCGTAACGTTTGTAAAAGTTTGGCTTAAATTGCTAAAAAGGTGAAAGGTTTCCCCTTTTTAGCTATTTAAGCCAAACGTTTGTAAATGTTACGAAACAAATCAAAGCGTTTCACCTTTTTAGCAATTTAAGCCAAACGTTTACAAACATTACGAAACAAATAAAATTGTTTCACTTTTTTAGCGATTTAATCCAAACGTTTAAAACGTTACGAAACAAATCCAAACGTTTTCCCATTGTAGTGATTTGAGCCAAACGTTTAAAACGTTACGAAACAAATCAGAGCTTTTCACCTTTTGAGTAAATTAAGCCCAACATTTACAAACGTTATGAAACAAAACCAAACGTTTAACCTTTTTAGCGATATAAGCCAAACGTTTATAAACGGTACGAAACAAATCCAAATGTTTCCCCATTTTAGCGATTTAAGCCAAACGTTTACAAACGTTTACAAACGTTTACAAACGTTACAAAACAAATTCAAGCGTTTCAACTGTTTAGCGATTTAAGCCAAACGTTTACAAACGTCATTAAACAAATCCAAATGTTTCGCCTTTTTAGTAATTAAAGCCAAACATTTTCAAACGTTACGAAACAAATCCAATCGTTTCACCGTTTTAGCAATTTAAGCCAAACGTTTACAAACGTTGCGAAACAAATCCAAACGTTTCGCATTATTACCGATTTAAGCCAAACGTTTACAAACGTTACGTAACAAATCCAAGCGTTTCACCTTTTTAGAAATTTAAGCCACGTTTACAAACGTTACGAAACAAATCCAAACGTTTAACCTTTTTAACGATTTAAGCCAAACGTTTACAAACGTTACGAAACAAAACCAAACGTTTCACATTATTAGCGATTTAAGCCAAACGTTTATAAACGTTACGAAACAAATCCAAACTTTTCATATTATTAGTTATTTAAGCCAAACGTTAACAAACGTACGAAACAAAACCAAACGCTTATAAAAGTTTAGCTTAAATCGCTAAAATGGGGAAACGTTTTGATTTGTTTCGTAACGTTTGTAAACGTTTGGCTTAAATCGCTAAAAAGGGGAAACGTTTAGATTTGTTTCGTAACGTTTTTAAACGTTTGGCTTAAATCACTAAAAAGGTGAAACATTTGGATTTGTTTTGTAGCGTTTGTAAACGTTTGGCTTAAATCGCTAAAAATGTGAAACGTTTGGTTTTGTTCTGTAACATTTGTAAACGTTTGGCTTAAATTACTAAAAAGGTGAAACGCTTAGATTTGTTTCGTAACGTTTGTAAACGTTTAGCTTAAATTCCTAAATAGGTGAAATGTTTTCCCTTTTTAGCGATTTAAGCCAAAAGTTTGTAAACGTTATGAAACAATCCAAGTGTTTCACCCTTTTAGCAATTTAAGCCAAACGTTTACAAACGTTATGAAACAAATTCAACCGTTTCACCTTTTTTGTGATTTAATCCAAACGTTTAAAACGTTACTAAACAAATCCAAACGTTTCACCATTTTAGCGATATAAGCCAAACGTTTAAAACGTTACGAAACAAATCAAAGTGTTTCACCTTTTTAGTAATTTGAGCCAAACGTTTACAAACGTTACGAAACAAAACCAAACGTGTAACCTTTTTAGCGATTTAAGCCAAACGTTAAAAAACAAATCCAAACGTTTGCCCATTTTAGCGATTTAAGCCAAACGTCTAAAATTGTTACGAAACAAATTCAAACGTTTCATCTTTTTAGCGATTTAAGCCAAATGTTTCCAAACGTTACGAAACAAATCCAAATGTTTCACCTTTTTTGCAATTTAAGCCTAATGTTTACAAACGTTATGAAACAAATCCAAACGTTTCACCTTTTTAGCGATTTAAGCCAAACGTTTACAAACATTACGAAACAAATCTAAGCGTTTCACCGTTTTAGCAATTTAAGCCACGTTTACAAACATTACGAAACAAATCCAAACGTTTCACCTTTTTAGTGATTGAAGCCAAACGTTTACGAACGTTACGAAACAAAACCAAACATTTATAAATGTTACTAAACAAATCCAAACGTTTCACCTTTTTAGCAATTTAAGCAAAACGTTTACAAATGTTACGAAACAAAGCCAAACGTTTCACCTTTTAGGCGATTTAAAGCAAATATTTACCAACGTTACGAAACAAATTCAAACTTTTCACCTTTTTAGTGATTTAAGCCAAACCTTAACAAACGTACGAAACAAAACCAAACGTTTATAAACGTTTGGCTTAAATCGCTAAAATGGGGAAACGTTTTGATTTGTTTCGTAATGTTTGTAAACGTTTGGCTTAAATCGCTAAAAGGGGAAACGTTTGGATTTGTTTCGTAACATTTGTAAACGTTTTGCTTAAATTGCTAAAAAGGTGAAACATTTGATTTTGTTTCGTAACGTTTGTAAACGTTTGGCTCAAATTGCTAAAAAGGGGGAAACATTTGGATTTGTTTCGTAGCGTTTGTAAACGTTTGGCTTAAATCGCTAAAAATGGAAAACGTTTGGTTTTGTTCCGTAACATTTGTAAACGTTTGGCTTAAATTACTAAAAAGGTGAAACGCTTGGATTTGTTTCGTAACATTTGTAATCGTGTGGCTTAAAGTTCTAAAAAGGTGAAATGTTTTCCCTTTTTTACGAAACAAATCTGAACGCTTCACCTTTTTAAATGTTTGGTTTAAATGTTTGATTAAATGTGAAACGTTTGGTTTTGTTTCGTAACTGGCTTAAATCTCTAAAAAGGTGAAACGCTTGGATTTTTTTGGTAACTTTTGTAAACGTTTGGCTTTAATCGCTAACATGGGAAAACGTTTGGAGTTGTTTCGTAAACGTTTATAAACCGAGCGATTTAAGACAAACGTTTAAAACGCTACGAAAGAAATCCAAGCTTTACAAAAAAATCCAAACGTTTCCCCATTTTAGCGATTTAAGCCAAACGTTTAAAACGTTACGAAACAAATCAAAACGTTTCACCTTTTTAGCGATTTAAGCCAAACGTTTATAAAGGCTATGAAACAAAACCAAACGTTTCACCTTTTTGGCGATTTAAGCCAAACGTTTACAAACGTTACGAAACAAATCCAAACATTTAAAACGTTACGAAATAAAACCAAACGTTTCACCTTTTTAGCGATTTAAGCCAAACGTTCACAAACGCTACAAAATAAAGCCAAACATTTACAAAAGTTATGAAACAAAACCAAACGTCTCACATTTTTAGCGATTTAAGCCGATCGTTTACAAACATTACGAAACAAAACCAAATGTTTTCCCATTTTAGCGATATAAACCAAACGTTTAAAATGTTTCGAAACAAAACCAAACGTTTCACATTTTTAGCGATTTAAGCCAAACGTTTACAAAGGCTATGAAACAAAACCAAACGTTTCACCTTTTTAGCGATTTATGCCAAACGTTTATAAATGTTACGAAACAAATCCAAATGTTACGAAACAAAACGAAATGTTTCACCTTGTCAGCGATTTAAGCGAAACGCTTACAAACGTTACAAAACCAAGCCAAATATTTACAAACATTACGAAAGATATCCAAGCGTTTCACCTTTTTAGCAATTTAAACAAAATGTTTATAAACGTTATGAAACAAATCCAAATGTTTCACCTTTTTAGCGATTTAAGCCAAACATTTACAAAGGTTGCGAAACAAAACCAAACGTTACACATTTTTAGCGATTTAAGCCGAATGTTTACAAACATTAAGAAACAAAAACAAATGTTTCCCCTTTTTAGCGATTTAAGCCCAACATTTACTGAGGGGTCAGTATTTGGGAAAATACTGAGTGAGTTTACATTTACTAACGGTATTAATATAAAAACATAGCATCGCATCTCAAGAAAACAATAATATAAAACAAATAAACAGGTATTTGATCCGTACGAAACTAATATCCTAGCATGCGACAAATTTCTTGAATAATCATATATCATCCAACCCAATCGTAAATCTCAAGCTGTGAGTCCAGCTCACTGGTGGGCCCAACCCACTAGATACGGGGACTTCCAGACTACACCGTAGCCGAGTTCACTCTCGTATCAAATTTATATCATAACATACGTATCCAATAATTTCTCAAATGCAAACACACTAGACTGACTCAGTACTGGTGATCACACAGCCTATTGACACCCAATAGGTAGCTAGTTTCTTCGGATCGCATACTAGTTCTCGTATATAGAAATTAATAAAACATATAACATTTCAATCAATTATATAATGCGATGTGTGTAAACAGAATATATATATCTATAAAAAATAACTTTAATATATAATACACGAAAGTAAAGTGCAACTCACAGTGACCGCTATCCAAGTAATGATGTGGTAGATCTGATAGTACGCTCTCGTTAGTACGCTTCTACTGACCCCATTCTTCGCTGACACGTCTGATAAATAATTAATGTTTAATAATTAGACGTGAATCTCGTATTACTGTACGTATAATACTTTTAAGTTTTAGGGTTTAGTTTCATTCTTGTACTTATATACGTATTCAATAACTTTAGTCGTATAAACGACTTAGCGAATACTATTTCTCATAATTGAGAATCGCTTAACGTCCTTGACGTTTTCTATTATTATTAATTACCTAAAACGCCGAGCTAATCTCGAGATTAATGATTCTCAAAGTCCGAAACTCGTCCTTTATAGTCAAATACTCAAAAACGTCGAATACCTAGGTCGAATACAGTTCACATATGCGTGGGGGTGAGTCGGGATGCACGGGCGTGCCCTTCGGTGGGTGCACGATCGTGCAACCAAGTGCACGTTCGTGCACCTCAGGGGTACACGTTCGTGCACCTCTAGTGCACGTTCGTGCACCTCTAGTGCACGTTCGTGCACCTCTAGTGCACGTTCGTGCACCTCTAGTGCACGTTCGTGCACCATGAAGAGTGCACGTTCGTGCACTTCAGGTGCACGTTTGTGCACCTTGCTAGGTGCACGTTCGTGCACTTCTAGTGCACGTTCGTGCACCCGTGGTGCACGGTCGTGCACCACGTGCACAGCTCCCCGGAAGTCGATTTTCGGGGTTTTACCACCATTCCGACGTGCTTCACACACCCACACTCAATATCCATATCTCGGTTTCTTCAAAAACGGCATAATAACTTCAAAAATGTCGAATTCAAACCAATACGCTATAAAACTCAAAACAGCCATTTATTATCAATTTTAGCACCAAATTTCAAGAACTTTACCTCGAAACGAAGCTTAGGATCGATATAGGACAAGATTCTGAAGAGATTGCTGCTTGAATCGCTTGAATCGGACGTCGAATGGAGAAACGGCAGCGAAACGATCGTGATCGAAGGTTTTCTCTCAAACTCTCTCGCTCTCTCTGGAAGTCTCTCTTTCCTTCTTTCATATTTCATTCCTTATATATTAAGGTTAAAAGCTCACTTTAATCCTTGTTCTTTTTGTTTATTATCATTTATCTTTTAAACTTTTCTTTTATACGATTTAGTCCATAGTTAAATCGATAAACTCTTAAATTATTACTTTTACGTATTATTTATATCCAATAAATAATACTAAGCTCAATATTAATACTTTCCCGTCAAAACCTACAAATTTCCATTTTCGACACAAAGTGGCTAAATTACCACTTTAGTCCCTGTACCTTATTTTGGACTTTTCTTGACATTTTTCCTTTTAATTCCAATTCTACTTTATAATTGAAATATAACATTCATTTCTGCGTAACTAATTTCCCAAAACCGACCTACTTGAAATTTATGCATCTTAATTTTATCGGGAACCTTCCCGATTTCGCCACTCTGGCGAGTCCAAATTGGACATGTGGTCCAATTAAATAATTAAATATTTTGGGGTATTACATTCTTCCCCCCTTATAAAAATTCGTCCTCGAATTTTCATAAAACTTGTTGGAATCTTAAAATTGTTCTTATACTTTCTTCAGTATTATTTTTAATTGCAGCTTTTTTCTCTTATATAACTCGTAGCTTCAACGTATCTTCATCTCATTTGTTATCTTTTTCCGAGATAGAATAGTCTTTGGATGCATTCTTGATGTCATAGTCCTTACATCATTGCCATCTAGTTATTATTAATCATAATCTAATGTTTTCTCGTTTCTTCATTTCATTCTTAGTAGTCATAGGGTTGCTACTCGTCTCCTTTATACGTGAATGGTCACGACGTGCCAATTTCATCTTAATGACGTACTCACTTTATGCGTATTCCTATGAATATTTTCTCTCGTAATCATAACCTGCAGTTATGATCTTTACTATCGTCTGTAATCATCACTTTCCTTTCTTAACTGATTCTTGTCATTTCTCACTCCTTTCTATCATTGTCTGACACTTCGTTCCTTATCAACTAATCTCTTTCTGGTTATACTTTGTCTACCATAATCGCCATTCCTTAACACAGTTGAGTCTGATACTTCTCTCTTTACTATCCTTAGTTTTTATTTTCCTTTCCTTCTTTAGTTTTCATAAACTTCGCGCAGTTTTGTTATTCATAATCCTTTATCCGTCTTCCATTACTATAAACATTCCTCTTCTTGTATTAATTTTAATCATTTAGCTTGTATCACCAACTTCCTTGACCGATACTATCCGTATGCTTACTTTCTTTTTCATCTCATATTTTTGTTTCTTACTTTCAAATAATTTTATGACTTTATTCTCACTTTTCAAGGTGTCGTATTAGTACTAGTCATGATCATTTCTTAGCTTATCCTTATTCTGTCTCACATCTTCTTCTTGAAGTGTTTTCAGACTATTCTTAACATTTTAGATTGTACTTGACTTTGTAGCTCTCAAAATTAGGGTATAGTTCCGACTTTGTTGTCCTATACACCTTATGCTCCTTTAGCACTTGTAACATGGTCTTTAATTGCCTTTTAAATAACTTGGGTTCTCTATGCTTATATCGATTTTCATCTTGTCTTTTATTTGCTATATTTATTACGTCTCCCTTCCGTTTATAACAACTTGACTGCTGCTGTTCTATTCTGTCAATCCTTCTGATATGCTTCTAGAACTTTCTATTTCTTTGTTCATCTTACTAAACCTCGAGGGTAAATGAGTGTTCTCATTACTTTCTCTTTTATGTTACCCACCGTTCTTACACTTACTGACACGTATGCTTATACATGTGTCTTTCCCCTTATATTAGAATTTTACAGCTTAACTTTTCTCTTTTCTATTAACGCAACTTATAACTCTTAGTGCTGATATTAGTAACTTTACTTAAAATCAGTCATGTAGCATCATTATCTCTCTTGATCTATCTAACCTTAAATCTTCACTTATTGCAAAATCATCTGCTTCGTCGTTTGTATCTCTTTTTCTTTCTACTTCTGTATCTTCAAACACTGATATTAATAAGGTTATATATCCTTAAAACATCACTTAACGTTCATCATTCATACTATTGTCTTCTCATTCTTTATACTTTTAATTTCTCTCTTCCGATATAACTTTCGATCGTTACGTCGCTTATCTCAACACAAGAATAATCATTACATTTATTATTCTTATGTATTCGTTACGTTTCTTTCGTCTAACACGACTCTCTGTCATTTCATCCTTCGTTTTAACATAAGGATAAATATCGTATCCTTAAATATTACCAACGTATCACATCTTAGCTGCGTATTCTCTCAGGCGATAATTCTTTATTCACATTCTTCTTTAGTTCCACTAGCTTCGTTTCAATAACTATTAACATGGCTTTATTCTATTATTGGAATTTCTTTTACAATTTTTATTCTTATTTGTTAAGAATCTTTTACTATTTGTCGCAGGGCTTTACATCCGAGTTTACTCACTGAACAAAACGATTTTTAAAACTTCTTTTGGCTGCGCAGTTTTTTCTAAACCACTTTTCATAAATCATTTAAAATCGTTAGTATAATTGTAGCTCAGAGTGATGACACCTCTCATCACCAAGGAGTTGCTCAAAATCGCATTTTCTTTATCATTGTAAAGATATGATGCATGGTCTACATTTTGAAAATTAGTTTCTTATGCATTCCTATCGTGATTATGCAATATCACATGCGATGTCTGAGCACAATTGTACTTTGAAAATCATAAAAACTTTCCAAAATTTTCATGAAATCGTAAGTTTATTCTAGATTGTACACTCTGCGACTATTAACGGCAATCTATATAATTATTGGGTATATTTCAAATTTTTGTATTGCTGTCATTTTCTGTCATTTACAGGTTGTTTTTCTGTTACATCTCTTTTCTCTCCATATCTCCAACAACTCAATAAAATTCGAAATTTTCTACTGCGGTAATCACCATATCCACTTCTCCGACACTCTGTACCACGTCAGATACAAACGCAAGTGCCGATGTTCCACATCGCTTCCCCTTTTTAATAATCTATCTTTTTCTTCACAGCTTCTAGAACGAAATACTGGAATTATGTTCACTACAAATGTATTATGTAATGTGTATTATATTTTTATTTTTGTAAGTTATGTTTATATATTCTTTTATTAGGCGCGTGTTTAACAACAACGCTTCCTATAGGTTCTCGCTTTCCGAGGTATTATTCTATAGGCGTATCCTATTCTATTATGCAATGCAGCAGTTATATGTATACAGTAATGCAACACATAAACATAATACTCAAAGCATATAAATCACTAATACCTGGGGGTGCCTGATGCGGAACGCTAGGTTCCCTAATAACTACGCCTGTGCGACGGCCCTTAACTGTTCTACCGGAGTTTCTTCCGCCTCTTTGTACAAAATAAGGGTTGGTTCTAATTCTGGAAGACGTGCTGACGTAGTCTGGGTGGTACTCACGTCTAAAGTAAATGGGTCGTACCGGATCGCCCGCCCATTCATGCTCTGTTTCAATCCTACGGGCCATCGTAGTAAGTGTGCTAAAATGTTCGTCCACATGTTCATACAACTCATCAAACTGAGGTCCTAAACCCCTGACATACCTACGATTAATGGTTCTATTGTCTTCGTTCAAATCAGGGACTCCTTCAGCCATCCGCAGAAAATCAGTAGAGTACGCTCCTACAGTTAACATCCCTCTAGAAAAAGAACGCATCTGCCTCCTAACCTGGTTTAGGGCTATCTGCGCCAGACCATTGGCTATGTCTGCATCTTCCCTCAAATTGCGGTATCTCCGCACACTAGACCAGAAATAGTTACCTCTGTACTCTTCGACGTCTATTTCATCTAACTGTTCTTCTTCTTCATACTCTTCCTCCTGAGGATCTTCCTCTTCTGCCTCTTCTTCTAATTCTTCTTCTGGATCCTCCTCAGGGTCTTCTTCAGGATCCTCTTCCGGATCTTCCTCCGGTTCCTCTTCATCTTCTTCACTATATTCTATCTCTGGTGAATGTACTCCAGCTTTAATTCCAGAAGAACTACTTATTTCTGACACAGACATATAGCCGTTCTGATACACTTCTGGCGATGTTCTAGTATTTACGTGGAATCCATTCTAATGGACCCCAGATGGTTCGCCTACTTTATTATGAAACCCATTTTGAAATATAGGAGGCGCTTCCTCCCGTTCTTCCTCAGCATGCGACTGAGCTCCGTTTTGCCCAGACATGCTGAAAAGAAACAATTTCAAACATAAGCGACCATCTGAGCCCATTTCCACACCCAATTCCAATATTAGCTAATAAAATGCTGTAAACATTTAGCACTTAATCCAGCCACACGTAGTTCGCAAGCAAGCAACAATGACCTAATTGCCTTAGTCATCAGTAATTGCAAACATTAATCACTTTATTCGCTTAACTATCTGGGTTCGCGCGCGTTATAAAACTTATTAACAATGCACATATCAATCAAATGCAGACAACTAGGGTCCGACTCATTGCTGCAGTAGTTCCTAGGTATACTTACTAACAAATACTTCCAGTCAAACAGACAATCAGACAAACATCCAAAACAAACTAGCAATGGTAATTGGACCAACTGCTCTGATACCAACATTGTCACGACCCAAATTATTAAGCCGCAACCGGCGCTAGGGAACGAGAGTGGTAGCTCCGGAACCCGTAGCAAGCCTCAAATCACTAATAATTTTTCACAAATAATAAACAATTAATATTAAACAACGGAAGCAATACATTTATATATAACATATAATCATATATGTACACTAACTGTTCAAAACCTCGCGGGCTCTAGTTACCGTATCCTGTACGAATTGGCCTCGCGGTACTATATACATCAGTTAGTGTCTCACAACATCTCACCGGCATCTGGGGCCGTGGATCACATATAAAACACGTAGCCTATCAAAAATATAAACAAGACAACACGTAATACATACAACCAAAATGATCTGCTGTCTAGGCTACTATTCTGTCAATATAGGACTACTACTGCAGCATTCACAGAAGTCAAAAACTATACATACACAGCTGACTTCTGGACTTCAAAATTGGCCTCTAGCTAGGTCCAAAAACTAAGCACCTGAAAGACATCAAAAGTGAGGGGTCCTTACTAACGGTATTAATATAAAAACATAGCATCGCATCTCAAGAAAACAATAATATAAAACAAATAAACATGTATTTGATCCGTACGAAACTAATATCCTAGCATGCGACACATTTCTCGAATAATCATATATCATCCAACCCAATCGTAAATCTCAACCTGTGAGTCCAACTCACTGGTGGGCCCAGCCCACTAGATACGGGAACTTCCAGACTACACCGTAGACGAGTTCACTCTCGTATCAAATTTATATCATAACATACGTATCCAATAATTTCTCAAATGCAAACACACTAGACTAACTCAGTACTGGTGATCACACAGCCAATTGACACCCAATAGGTAGCTAGTTTCTTCGGATCGCATACTAGTTCTCGTATATAGAAATTAATAAAACATATAACATTTCAATCAATTATATAATGCGATGCGTGTAAACAATATATATATATATATCTATATAAAATAACTTTAATATATAATACACGAAAGTAAAGTGCAACTCACAGTGACCGCTATCCAAGTAATGATGTGGTCGATCTGATAGTACGCTCTCCTTAATCCGCTTCTACTGACCCCACTATTCGCTGACACGTCTGATAAATAATTAATGTTTAATAATTAGACGTGAATCTCGTATTCCTATACGTATAATACTTTTAAGTCTTAGGGTTTAGTTTCATTCTTGTACTTATTTGCGTATTCAATAACTTTAGTCGTATAAACGACTTAGCGAATACTATTTCTCATAATTGAGAATCACTTAACGTCCTTGACGTTTTCTATTATTATTAATTACCTAAAACGCCGAGCTAATCTTGAGATTAATGATTCACAAAGTCCGAAACTCGTCCTTTAGAGTCAAATACTCAAAAACGTTGAATACCTAGGTCGAATACAGCTCACATATGCGTGGGGGTGAGTCGGGGTGCACGGGCGTGCCCTTCGGTGGGTGCACGATCGTGCAACCAAGTGCACGTTCGTGCACCTCAGGGGTACACGTTCCTGCACCTCTAGTGCACGTTCGTGCCCCATGAAGAGTGCACGTTCGTGCACCTTGCTAGGTGCACGTTCGTGCACCCGTGGTGCACGGTCGTGCACCACGTGCACAGCTCCCCGGAAGTTAATTTTCGGGGTTTCACCACCATTCTGACGTGCTTCACACACCCACACTCAATACCCATATCTCGGTTTCTTCAAAAACGGCATAATAACTTCAAAAATGTCGAATTCAAACCAATACGCTATAAAACTCAAAACAGCCATTTATTATCGATTTTAGCACCAAATTTCAAGAACTTTACCTCAAAACGAAGCTTAGGATCGATAGAGGACGAGATTCTGAAGAGATTGCCGCTTGAATCGCTTGAATCGGACGTCGAACGGAGAAACGGCAGCGAAACGATCGTGATCGAAGGTTTTCTCTCAAACTCTCTCGCTCTCTCTGGAAGTCTCTAATTCCTTCTTTCATATTTCATTCCTTATATATTAAGGTTAAAAGCTCACTTTAATCCTTGTTCTTTTTGTTTATTATCATTTATCTTTTAAACTTTTCTTTTATACGATTTAGTCCATAGCTAAATCGATAAACTCTTAAATTATTACTTTTACGTATTATTTATATCCAATAAATAATACTAAGCTCAATATTAATACTTTCCCGTCAAAACCTACAAATTTCCATTTTCGACACAAAGTGGCTAAATTACCACTTTAGTCCCTGTACCTTATTTTGAACTTTTCTTGACATTTTTCCTTTTAATTCCAATTCTACTTTATAATTGAAATATAACATTCTTTTGTGCGTAACTAATTTTCCAAAACCGACCTACTTGAAATTTATGCATCTTAATTTTATCGGAAACCTTCCCGATTTCGCCACTCTGGGGAGTCCAAATTGGACACGTGGTCCAATTAAATAATTAAACATTTTGGGGTATTACAAAAACGTTACAAAACTAATCCAAACGTTTCACATTTTTTGCGATTTAAGCCAAACGTTACGAAACCAATCCAAACGTTTCCCCATTTTAGCAATATATGCAAAAACATTTACAAACGTAACGAAACAAATCTCAACGTTTCCCCATTTTAGTGATTTAAGCCAAACGTTTACAAACGTTACGAAACAAATCCAAACATTTCATGTTTTTAGCAATTTAAGACAAACGTTTACAAACGTTACGAAATAAATCCAAAAACTTCACCTTTTTAGCAATTTAAGACAAACGTTTAGAAATGTTATGAAACAAATCCAAACGTTTCACCTTTTTTGCGATTTAAGCGAAACGTTTACAAATGTTACGAAACAAATCCAAACGTTTCACGTTTTTATCGATTTAAGCCAAACGGTTACAAACATTACAAAACAAAACCAAACATTTTTAGCAATTTAAGACAAACGTTTACAAACATTACGAAACCAATCGAAATGTTTTCCCATTTTAGCAATACAAGCCAAACGTTTAAAACGTTACGAAATAAATCGAACCATTTCATCTTTTTAGCAATGTATGCTAAACGTTACAAACGTTACGAAACAAATCCAAAAATTCCCCTTTTTAGCGATTGAAGCCAAACATTTACAAACGCTACGAAATAAATCCAAACGTTTCACTTTTTTAGCAATTTAAGCCAAACGTTTACAAACGTTACGGAACAAAACCAAACGTTTCACATTATTAGCGATTTAAGCCAAACGTTTACAAACGTTACGAAACAAAACCAAACGTTTAAAAACGTTACGAAATAAATCCAAACAAAACGTTACTAAACAAATTCAAACGTTTCACCTTTTTTGCGATTTAAGCCAAACTTTATAAACGCCACAAAACAAAACCAAATGTTTTGTGCAATTTAAGCCAAACCTATACAAACGTTACGGAACAAAACCAAACGTTCCATATTTTTAGCCATTTAAGAAAAATGTTTACAAACGTTACGAAACAAAACCAAACGTTTAAACGTTACGAAAGAAATCTAAATGTTTCACATTTTTAGCGATTTAAGCCAAACGTTTACAAACGTTACAGAACAAAACCAAACGTTTCCCATTATTAGCGATTTAATCCAAATGTTTCCAAACGTTACGAAATTGAACCAAACGTTTAAAACATTACGAAACAAATCCAAACGTTTCACATTTTTAGCGATTTAAGCCAAACATTTACAAACGTAATGGAAAAAAACCAAGCGTTTCACATTTTTAGCGATTTAAGCCAAACGTTTATAAACGTTACGGAACAAAACCAAACGTTTTACATTTCTAGCGATTTAAGTCAAACGTTTACAAAAGTTACAGAACAAAACCAAACGTTTCACATTTTTAGCGATTTAAGCCAAACGTTTACAAGCTTTATGAAACAAAACAAAACGTTTAAAACGTTACGAAACAAATCCAAGTGTTTCACCTTTTTAGCGAATTAAGTCAAATGTTTACAAACGTTACGAAACAAATCCAAAAAATTCACATTTTTTGAAATTTAAGCCAAACTTTTGTAAATATTACGAAACAATCCAAGCGTTTCACTATTTTAGCAATTTAAGCCAAACGTTTATAAACGCTACTAAACAAAACAAAACATTTACAAACATTACGAAACAAATCCAAACGTTTTACCTTTTTGACAATTTAAGCCAAACGTTTATAAACGTTACGAAACGATTCCAAACGTTTCCCCTTTTTAGTGATTTAATCCAAACGTTACAAAACAAATCCAAATGTTTCACCTTTTTAGCAATTCAAGCCAAACATTTACAAACGTTACGAAACAAAACCAAATGTTTCACCTTTTTAGCGATTTAAGCCAAACGTTTACAAATGTTACGAAACAAATCCAAACTTTTCACCTTTTCCCATTTTAGCAATTTAAACCAAACATTTACATACATTACGAAACAAATCCAAACGTAACGCTTGTAAACGTTTGGCTTAAATCGCTAAAAAGGTGAAACATTTGGATTTTTTTCGTAACGTTTGTAAACGTTTGGCTAAAATCGCTAAAATGGGTAAACATTTAGTTTTCTTTCTTTACATTTGGCTTATATCGCTAAAAAGGTAAAACGTTTGGTTTTGTTTCGTAACATTTGTAAACGTTTTGCCTAAATCGCTAAAAAGGTGAAACGTTTGGATTTGATTCGTAACGTTTGTAAACGTTTGGCTTAAATCGCTAAAATGGGGAAACGTTTGGATTTGTTTTATAACGTTTGTAAACGTTTAGCTTAAATCACAAAAAAGGTGAAAGGTTTGGTTTTATTTCGTAACATTATAAACGTTTGGATTTGTTTCGTAACGTTTGGGCTTAAATCGCTAAAAAGGTGAAACATTTAGTTTTGTTTCATAACCTTTGTATACGTTTGGCTTAAATCGCTAAAAAGGGGAAACGTTTGGATTTGTTTCGTAACATTTGTAAACGTTTGGCTTTGTTTCGTAATGTTTGTAAACGTTTGGCTTAAATCGCTAAAAATGTGAAACATTTGGATTTGTTTCATAGCGTTTCAAACATTGGGCTTAAATCGCTGAAAAGGTGAAACGTTGAGTTTTGTTTCGTAACCTTTGTAAACGTTCGGCTTAAATCGCTATAAAGGTAAAATGTTTGAATTTATTTCTTAACATTTGTAAAGTTTGGCTTAAATTGCTAAAAAGGTGAAACGCTTGGATTTGTTTCGTAACGTTTGTAAACGTTTGGCTTAAATCGCTAAAAGGTGAAACTTTTGGATTTCTTTTGTAACGTTAAACGTTTGGCTTAAATTGCTAAAAAGGTAAAAACGTTTGGATTTGTTTCGTAACGTTTGGCTTAAATTGCTAAAAAGTTGAAACGGTTGGATTTATTTTGTAACGTTTGTAAACGTTTAGCTTAAATTGCTAAAAAGGGGAAATGCTTGGATTTGTTTCGTAAAGTTTGTAAAGGTTTGGATAAAATCGCTAAAAAGGGAAACTTTTTGTTTTTTTTTCGTAACGTTTGTAAACGTTTAGATTAAATTGCTAAAAAGGTGAAATGCTTGGATTTTTTTCTTAACGTTTAAAACGTTTGGTTTTGTTTCTTAACGTTTGTAAACGTTTGGCTTCAATCGCTAAAAAGGTGGAACGTTTGGTTTTTTTTGTAACGTTTTAAACGTTTGGTTTTGTTTCGTAACGTTTGTAAACGTTTGGTTTAAATCGTTAAAAAGGTGAAACGTTTGGTTTTGTTTCGTAACTTTTGTAAACGTTTGGTTTTGTTTTAGCGATTTAAGCCAAACGTTGAAAACGTTGCGAAACAAATCCAAATGTTTCTCCGTTTTAGGAATTTAAGCCAATCATTTACAAACGGTACGAAATAAATCCAAACGTTTCTCCATTTTAGCGATTTAAACCAAACGTTTTAAACGTTTGTAAAACAATCCAAGCAATTTTAGCCAAACGTTTACAAACGTTACGGAACAAATCCAAGAGTTTCACTTTTTAACAATTTAAGCCAAACCTTTGCAAACGTTGCGAAACAAATCCAAACGTTCGCCATTTTAACGATTTAAGCCGTATGTTTACAAACGTTATGAAACAAATCGAAACGTTTCACTTTTTTAGCGATTAAAGACAAAAGTTTACAAACGTTACGAAACGTTTAAAACGTTACGAAACAAAATCAAACGTTTAAAACGTTACGAAACAAAAGCAAACGTTTAAAACGTTACGAAACAAAAGCAAACGTTTCACCTTTTTAGAGATTTAAGACAAACATTGAAAACATCACAAAACAAATCCAAACGTTTCAGCTTCTTAGCGATTTATGCAAAACGTTTACAAAGTTACGAAACAAATCCAAGTGTTTCACCTTTTTTAAAATTTAAGCCAAACGTTTACAAACGTTACGAAACAAAACCAAACGTTTCACTTTTTTAGCGATTTATGCCAAACATTTACAAACGTTACGAAATAAATCCAAGCGTTTCACCTTTTTAGCAATTTAGGACGTATACAAACGTTGCGAAACATATCTAAATGTTTCACCTTTTCAGAGATTTAAGCCAAACGTTTACAAACGTTACGGAATAAATCCAAATGTTTCCCATTTCAGCAATTTAAGCCTAACGCTTAAAATGTAACGAAACAAATCCAAACGTTTCACCTTATTAGCGATGTACGTACAAACGTTACGAAAAAAATCCAAACATTTCACCTTTTTAGCGATTTAAGCCAAACGTTTACAAACGTTACGAAACAAATCCAAGCATTTCACCTATTTACCGATTTAAGCCAGACATTTACAAACGTTACGAAACAAAACAAACGTTTAAAACATTACAAAGCAAATCCAAACGTTTCATATTTTTAGCGATTTAAGCCAAACGTTACGAAACAAATACAAACGCTTGTAAACGTTTGGCTTAAATTGCTAAAAATGTGAAACGTTTGGTTTTGTTCCATAACGTTTGTAAACGTTTGGCATAAATCGCTAAAAACGTCAAACATTTGGATTTGTTTCGTTACGTTGTAAACGTTTGTATTGTTTCGTAACGTTTGTAAACGTTTGGCATAAATCCCTAAAAATGTAGAACATTTGGTTTTGTTTCGTAATGTAGAACGTTTGGCTTAAATTGCTAAAACAAATCTAAACGTTTCACAGTTTTAGCGATTGAAGCCAAACGTCTACAAACGTTGCGAAATAAATCCAAACGTTTCCCCATTTTAACGATTTAAGCCAAAAGTTAAAAACGTTACGAAACAAATCCAAATGTTTCACCTTTTTAGCGATTTAGGCCAAATGTTTACAAACGTTACGAAACAAATCCATACGTTTCACCTTTTTAACGATTGAAGCCAAACGTTTATAAACGTTACGAAACAAATCCAAATGTTTTACCTGTTTAGCGAATTAAGCCAAACGCTACAAACGTTATGAAACAAATTCAAACGTTTCACCTATTTAGTGATTGAAGCCAAATGTTTACAAACGTTACGAAATAAAACCAAACGTTTCCCCCTTTTAGCAATTTAAGCCAATCGTTTACAAATTATACAAAACAAAAACAAATGTTTTCTCATTTTTGCAATTTAAGCAAAACATTTACAACCGTTAAGAAACAAAAATGTTTTCCCGTTTGGATTTCTTTCTAAAGTTTGGAAACGTTTGGCTTAAAATGATAAAAAGGTGAAACATTTGGATTTGTTTCGTAAAATTTGTAAATGTTTCGCTTAAATCGCTAAAAAGGTGAAACGTCTGGATTTGTTTCGTAATGTTTGTAAACGTTTGGCTTAAATTGCTAAAAGGTGAAACGGTTGGATTTGTTTTGTAACGTTTGGAAATGTTTGGTTTATATTTGTAACGTTTGTAAATGTTTTTCTTAAATCGCTAAAAAGGTAAAACGTTTGGTTTTGTTTCGTAACGTTTGTAAACGTTTGGCTTAATTTGCTAAAAAGGCGAAACGTTTTGCGTTGTTTCGTAACGTTTGGCTTAAATTGCTAAAAACGTGAAACTTTTGATTTTGCTTCGTAACGTTTTTAAACGTCAGGCTTAAATTGCTAAAAATATGAAATGTTTGGTTTTGTTCCATAACGTTTGTAAACATTTGGGTTAAATAGCTAAAAAGGTGAAACATTTGGATTTTTTCGTAACGTTCGTAAACGTTTGGCTTAAATCGCTATAAAAATGAAACGTTTGGTTTGTTTTCATAACGTTTGTACGTTTGGCTTCAATCGCTTAAAAGGTGAAATGTTTGGATCACTACTAGAAAACTGTCGATTAGTGACGGATTTTAGCGACGGATTTAGGGACGGATTTTGAATTCGTCGCTAAATCCTCAAAAAAATTGGCGGGATTCCTCCCGCCAACATTAGCGACGGAAATTCCGTCGCTAAAATGGCGGGACAAACCCCGCCAATTTTGTTTTTCGCTTTTAGCGACGGAATTCAAAATCCGTCGCTAAAAATGTTACTTTTAGCGACGGAATTCAAAATCAGCGACGGATTTCAGAATCCGTCGCTAAAAATATTAATTCTATAAAAAAAACAATTATTTATTTAAAAAAAATTATTTATTTAAAAAAAAATATTTATTAATAAAAAAATTATTTATTAATACAATAATTATTTATTAGTATTTATTTATTAAAAAATCAATTATGTATAAAAAATAATTATTTATTAAAAAAAATAAATATTTATGAAAAAATAATAATTTATTAAAAAAATTACTATTTATTAGAAAATTTATTATATTAGAATGCGGTAATAAAGTGTAAAAGTAATAATTTGTTATTTTTTTATCTAAAATAATTATTTATTAATTAATTATTTATTTAAAAAATAATTATTTTATAATGTGGTTGTTAATTGCGGGAGTAAATATTCATTTCTTTTAGTTATATTTAAATATAATATACATAGATATATAACAAGAATCTGAGCTGGATAAGATGGAGCTACGCGCGGGGTAACTAGAAAGTTAAAGAGGTTTGGCTGAGAGCAATTGAAGGATGAGTGACCTACTGGGAAGTTTGCGAAAATTGCCGGACGACGATGATAGGTTACCTGTCGCGGGTGGGTGGTTGACCGTGGGCTATAGATTAAATAGTCCTTCATTTTTAGCTTTAATTAAAAAAATTAGTGACGGATTAATATCCGTCGCTAAATCCGTCGCTAAATTTTTTAAAATCCGTCGCTAATTTTTTCTTTCCGTAGCTAAATGATTTAGCGACCAGGATTATAGCGACGGATTAAATCCGTCGCTAATCCGTCGCTAAAGCCATTTAGCGACGGATTTATGTCATTTAGCGACGGAAAAATCCGTCGCTAAATGACAGATTTCTAGTAGTGGATTTGTTTTGTAAAGTTTGTAAACGTTTAGCTTAAATCGCTACAAAGGTGAAATGTTTGGATTTGTTTCGTAACGTTTGTAAACGTTTGGCTTAAATTGCTAAAACGGTGAAATGCTTCGATTTGTTTCGCAATGTTTTTTAAACGTTTGGATTAAATCGCTAAAAAGGTGAAATGTTTGTATTTGTTTCTTATATTTTGTAAACGTTTGGCTAAAATAGCTAAAAAGGGGAAACGTTTGGATTTGTTTCGTAACGTTTGTAAACGTTTGGCTTAAATTGCTAAAAAGGTGAAACGCTTCGATTTGTATCGTAACGTTTGTAAACATTTGGTTTAAATCGCTATAAAGGTGTGGATTTGTTTCGTAACGTTTGTAAACGTTTGGCTAAAATTGCTAAAACGGTGAAATGCTTCGATTTTTTTCGTAACGTTTTTTAATCGTTTGGATTAAATCGCTAAAAAGGTGAAATGTTTGTATTTGTTTCTTAACTTTTGTAAACGTTTGGCTAAAATCACTAAAAAGAGGAAACGTTTGGATTTGTTTCGTAACGTTTGTAAACGTTTGGCTTAAATTGCTAAAAAGGTGAAACGCTTGGATTTTTTTCGCAATGTTTTTTAAACATTTGGATTAAATCGCTAAAAATGTGAAATGTTTGTATTTGTTTCTTAACGTTTGTAAACTTTGGCTAAAATCGCTAAAAAGGGGAAACGTTTAGATTTGTTTCGTAACGTCTGTAAATGTTTGGCTTAGATCACTAAAAAGGTGAAACATTTGGATTTGTTTCGTAATGTTTGTAAACGTATGGTTTAAATCGCTAAAAATGTGAAACGTTTGGATTTTTTTCATAACGTTTTGCCTAAATTGCTAAAAAGGTAAATAGTTTTGATTTGTTTCGAAACGTTTGTAAACGTTTGGCCTAGATTGCTAAAAAGGTGAAACGTTTGGGTTTGTTTCGTAACTTTTGTAAACGATTGGCTTAAAGTGCTAAAAAGGTTAAACGCTTAGATTTGTTTAGTAACGATTGTAAACGTTTGGTCTTGTTTTGTAATATTTGTAAACGTTTGTCTTAAATTGCTAAAAAGGTTAAATGTTTGCCTCGAAACGAAGCTTAGGATCGATAGAGGACAAGATTCTGAAGAGATTGCCGCTTGAATCGCTTGAATCGGACGTCGAACGGAGAAACGGCGGCGAAACGATCGTGATCGAAGGTTTTCTCTCAAACTCTCTCGCTCTCTCTGGAAGTCTCTCTTTCCTTCTTTCATATTTCATTCCTTATATATTAAGGTTAAAAGCTCACTTTAATCCTTGTTCTTTTTGTTTATTATCATTTATCTTTTAAACTTTTCTTTTATACGATTTAGTCCATAACTAAATCGATAAACTCTTAAATTATTACTTTTACGTATTATTTATATCCAATAAATAATACTAAGCTCAATATTAATACTTTCCCGTCAAAACCTACAAATTTCCATTTTCGACACAAAGTGGCTAAATTACCACTTTAGTCCCTGTACCTTATTTTGGACTTTTCTTGACATTTTTCCTTTTAATTCCAATTCTACTTTATAATTGAAATATAACATTCTTTTGTGCGTAACTAATTTCCCAAAACCGACCTACTTGAAATTTATGCATCTTAATTTTATCGGAAACCTTCCCGATTTCGCCACTCTGGCGAGTCCAAATTGGACACGTGGTCCAATTAAATAATTAAACATTTTGGGGTATTACAAACACGTTACAAAACTAATCCAAACGTTTCACATTTTTTGTGATTTAAGCCAAACGTTACGAAACCAATCCAAACGTTTCCCCATTTTAGCAATATATGCAAAAACATTTACAAACGTTACGAAACAAATCTAAACGTTTCTCCATTTTAATGATTTAAGCCAAACGTTTACAAACGTTAAGAAACAAATCCAAACATTTCATCTTTTTAGCAATTTAAGACAAACGTTTACAAACGTTACGAAATAAATCCAAAAACTTCACTTTTTTAGCAATTTAAGACACACTTTTAGAAACGTTATGAAACAAATCCAAACGTTTCACCTTTTTTGCGATTTAAGCGAAACGTTTACAAATGTTACGAAACAAATCCAAACGTTTCACGTTTTTATCGATATAAGCCAAACGTTTACAAACATTACAAAACAAAACCAAACATTTTTAGCAATTTAAGACAAACGTTTACAAACATTACGAAACCAATCGAAATGTTTTCCCATTTTAGCAATACAAGCCAAACGTTTAAAACGTTACGAAATAAATCGAACCATTTCATCTTTTTAGCAATGTATGCTAAACGTTTACAAACGTTACGAAACAAATCCAAAAATTCCCCTTTTTAGCGATTGAAGCCAAACATTTACAAACGCTACGAAATAAATCCAAACGTTTCACTTTTTTAGCAATTTAAGCCAAACGTTTACAAACGTTACGGAACAAAACCAAACGTTTCCCATTATTAGCGATTTAAGCCAAACGTTTACAAACGTTACGAAACAAAACCAAACGTTTAAAACGTTACGAAACAAATCCAAACGTTTCACATTTTTAGCGATTTAAGCCAAACGTTTACAAACGCTTTGGAACAAAAGTAAACGTTTCACATTTTTAGCGATTTAAGTCAAACGTTTACAAACGTTACGAAACAAATCCAATTTATTCGTATCCCCATTTAGCGATTTAAGCCAAATGTTTACAAACATTACAAAACAAAACCAAAAGTTTCCCATTTTTAGCGATTTAAGCCAAATGTTTACAAACGTTACGAAACAAAACCAAACGTTTCAGATTTTTAGCAATTTAAGCCAAACGTTTACAAACGTGACGAAACAAATCCAAACTTTTCCCCATTTTAGCTATTTAAACCAAACGTTTAAAACGTTACGAAACAAATCCAAACAAAACGTTACTAAACAAATTCAAACGTTTCACCTTTTTTGCGATTTAAGCCAAACTTTATAAACGCCACAAAACAAAACCAAATGTTTTGTGCAATTTAAGCCAAACCTATACAAACGTTACAGAACAAAACCAAACGTTCCATATTTTTAGCCATTTAAGAAAAATGTTTACAAACGTTACGAAACAAAACCAAACGTTTAAACGTTACGAAAGAAATCTAAATGTTTCACATTTTTAGCGATTTAAGCCAAACGTTTACAAACGTTACAGAACAAAACCAAACGTTTCACATTATTAGCGATTTAATCCAAATATTTCCAAACGTTACGAAATTGAACCAAACGTTTAAAACATTACGAAACAAATCCAAACGTTTCACATTTTTAGTGATTTAAGCCAAACATTTACAAACGTAATGGAAAAAAACCAAGCGTTTCACATTTTTAGCGATTTAAGCCAAACGTTTATAAACGTTACGGAACAAAACCAAACGTTTTACATTTCTAGCGATTTAAGTCAAACGTTTACAGAAGTTACATAACAAAACCAAACGTTTCACATTTTTACCGATTTAAGTCAAACGTTTACAAACTTTATGAAACAAAACAAAACGTTTAAAACGTTACGAAACAAATTTATGTGTTTCACCTTTTTATCGAATTAAGTCAAATGTTTACCAACGTTACGAAACAAATCCAAACAATTCACATTTTTTGAAATTTAAGCCAAACTTTTGTAAATATTACGAAACAATCCAAGCGTTACACTATTTTAGCAATTTAAGCCAAACGTTTATAAACGCTACTAAACAAAACAAAACATTTACAAACATTACGAAACAAATCCAAACGTTTTACCTTTTTGGAAATTTAAGCCAAACGTTTATAAACGTTACGAAACGATTACAAACGTTTCACCTTTTTAGCGATTTAATCCAAACGTTACAAAACAAATCCAAATGTTTCACCTTTTTAGCAATTTAAGCCAAACATTTACAAACGTTACGAAACAAAACCAAATGTTTCACCTTTTTAGCGATTTAAGCCAAAAGTTTACAAATGTTACGAAACAAATCCAAACTTTTCACCTTTTCCCATTTTAGAAATTTAAACCAAACATTTACATACATTACGAAAAAAATCCAAACGTAACGTTTGTAAACGTTTGGCTTAAATCGCTAAAAAGGTGAAACATTTGGATTTTTTTCGTAACGTTTGTAAACGTTTGGCTAAAATCGCTAAAATGGGTAAATATTTAGTTTTCTTTCTTTACATTTGGCTTATATCGCTAAAAAGGTAAAACGTTTGGTTTTGTTTCGTAACATTTGTAAACGTTTTGCCTAAATCGCTAAAAAGGTGAAACGTTTGGATTTGTTTCGTAACGTTTGTAAACGTTTGGCTTAAATCGCTAAAATGGGGAAACGTTTGGATTTGTTTTATAACGTTTGTAAACGTTTAGCTTAAATCGCAAAAAAGGTGAAAGGTTTGGTTTTATTTCGTAACATTATAAACGTTTGGATTTGTTTCGTAACGTTTGGGCTTAAATCGCTAAAAAGGTAAAACATTTAGTTTTGTTTCATAACCTTTGTATACGTTTGGCTTAAATCGCTAAAAAGGGGAAACGTTTGGATTTGTTTCGTAACATTTGTAAACGTTTGGCTTTGTTTCGTAATGTTTGTAAACGTTTGGCTTAAATCGCTAAAAATGTGAAACATTTGGATTTGTTTCATAGCGTTTCAAACATTGGGCTTAAATCGCTGAAAAGGTGAAACGTTGAGTTTTGTTTCGTAACCTTTGTAAACGTTCGGCTTAAATCGCTATAAAGGTAAAATGTTTGAATTTATTTCTTAACATTTGTAAAGTTTGGCTTAAATTGCTAAAAAGGTGAAACGCTTGGATTTGTTTCGTAACGTTTGTAAACGTTTGGCTTAAATCGCTAAAAGGTGAAACTTTTGAATTTCTTTTGTAACGTTAAACGTTTGGCTTAAATTGCTAAAAAGGTAAAAACGTTTGGATTTGTTTCGTAACGTTTGGCTTAAATTGCTAAAAAGTTGAAACGGTTGGATTTATTTTGTAACGTTTGTAAACGTTTAGCTTAAATTGCTAAAAAGGGGAAATGCTTGGATTTGTTTCGTAAAGTTTGTAAAGGTTTGGATAAAATCGCTAAAAAGGGAAACTTTTTGTTTTTTTTCGTAACGTTTGTAAACGTTTAGATTAAATTGCTAAAAAGATGAAATGCTTGGATTTTTTTCTTAACGTTTAAAACGTTTGGTTTTGTTTCTTAACGTTTGTAAACGTTTGGCTTCAATCGCTAAAAAGGTGGAACGTTTGGTTTTTTTTGTAACGTTTGTAAACGTTTGGTTTAAATCGCTAAAAATGTGAAACGTTTGGATTTTTTTCATAACGTTTTGCTTAAATTGCTAAAAAGGTAAATAGTTTTGATTTGTTTCGAAACGTTTGTAAACGTTTGGCCTAGATTGCTAAAAAGGTGAAACGTTTGGGTTTGTTTCGTAACTTTTGTAAACGATTGGCTTAAAGTGCTAAAAAGGTTAAACGCTTAGATTTGTTTAGTAACGATTGTAAACGTTTGGTCTTGTTTTGTAATATTTGTAAACGTTTGTCTTAAATTGCTAAAAAGGTTAAATGTTTGCCTCGAAACGAAGCTTAGGATCGATAGAGGACAAGATTCTGAAGAGATTGCCGCTTGAATCGCTTGAATCGGACGTCGAACGGAGAAACGGCGGCGAAACGATCGTGATCGAAGGTTTTCTCTCAAACTCTCTCGCTCTCTCTGGAAGTCTCTCTTTCCTTCTTTCATATTTCATTCCTTATATATTAAGGTTAAAAGCTCACTTTAATCCTTGTTCTTTTTGTTTATTATCATTTATCTTTTAAACTTTTCTTTTATACGATTTAGTCCATAACTAAATCGATAAACTCTTAAATTATTACTTTTACGTATTATTTATCCAATAAATAATACTAAGCTCAATATTAATACTTTCCCGTCAAAACCTACAAATTTCCATTTTCGACACAAAGTGGCTAAATTACCACTTTAGTCCCTGTACCTTATTTTGGACTTTTCTTGACATTTTTCCTTTTAATTCCAATTCTACTTTATAATTGAAATATAACATTCTTTTGTGCGTAACTAATTTCCCAAAACCGACCTACTTGAAATTTATGCATCTTAATTTTATCGGAAACCTTCGCGATTTCGCCACTCTGGCGAGTCCAAATTGGACACGTGGTCCAATTAAATAATTAAACATTTTGGGGTATTACAAAAACGTTACAAAACTAATCCAAACGTTTCACATTTTTTGCGATTTAAGCCAAACGTTTCCCCATTTTAGCAATATATGCAAAAACATTTACAAACGTTACGAAACAAATCTCAACGTTTCCCCATTTTAGTGATTTAAGCCAAACGTTTACAAACGTTACGAAACAAATCCAAACATTTCATCTTTTTAGCAATTTAAGACAAACGTTTACAAACGTTACGAAATAAATCCAAAAACTTCACTTTTTTAGCAATTTAAGACACACGTTTAGAAACATTATGAAACAAATCCAAACGTTTCACCTTTTTTGCGATTTAAGCGAAACGTTTACAAATGTTACGAAACAAATCCAAACGTTTCACGTTTTTATCGATTTAAGCCAAACGTTTACAAACATTACAAAACAAAACCAAACATTTTTAGCAATTTAAGACAAACGTTTACAAACATTACGAAACCAATCGAAATGTTTTCCCATTTTAGCAATACAAGCCAAACGTTTAAAACGTTAAGAAATAAATCGAACCATTTCATCTTTTTAGCAATGTATGCTAAACGTTTACAAATGTTATGAAAATCCAAAAATTCCCCTTTTTAGCGATTGAAACCAAACATTTACAAACGCTACGAAATAAATCCAAACGTTTCACTTTTTTAGCAATTTAAGCCAAACGTTTACAAACGTTACGGAACAAAACCAAACGTTTCCCATTATTAGCGATTTAAGCCAAACGTTTACAAACGTTACGAAACAAAACCAAACGTTTAAAACGTTACAAAACAAATCCAAACGTTTCACATTTTTAGCGATTTAAGCCAAACGTTTACAAACGCTTTGGAACAAAAGTAAACTTTTCACATTTTTAGCGATTTAAGTCAAACGTTTACAAACGTTACGAAACAAATCCAATTTATTCGTTTCCCCATTTAGCGATTTAAGCCAAATGTTTACAAACATTACAAAACAAAACCAAAAGTTTCCCATTTTTAGCGATTTAAGCCAAACGTTTACAAACGTTACGAAACAAAACCAAACGTTTCAGATTTTTAGCAATTTAAGCCAAACGTTTACAAACGTGACGAAACAAATCCAAACGTTTCCCCATTTTAGCTATTTAAACCAAACGTTTAAAACGTTACGAAACAAATCCAAACAAAACGTTACTAAACAAATTCAAACGTTTCACCTTTTTTGCGATTTAAGCCAAACATTATAAACGTCACAAAACAAAACCAAATGTTTTGTGCAATTTAAGCCAAACCTATACAAACGTTACAGAACAAAACCAAACGTTCCATATTTTTAGCCATTTAAGAAAAATGTTTACAAACGTTACGAAACAAAACCAAACGTTTAAACGTTACGAAAGAAATCTAAATGTTTCACATTTTTAGCGATTTAAGCCAAACGTTTACAAACGTTACAGAACAAAACCAAACGTTTCACATTATTAGCGATTTAATCCAAATATTTCCAAACGTTACGAAATTGAACCAAACGTTTAAAACATTACGAAACAAATCCAAACGTTTCACATTTTTAGTGATTTAAGCCAAACATTTACAAACGTAATGGAAAAAAACCAAGCGTTTCACATTTTTAGCG
Organism: Mercurialis annua; assembly: GCF_937616625.2. Taxonomy (NCBI): domain Eukaryota; kingdom Viridiplantae; phylum Streptophyta; class Magnoliopsida; order Malpighiales; family Euphorbiaceae; genus Mercurialis; species Mercurialis annua. The sequence goes on along the minus strand of NC_065572.1, from coordinate 33,036,321 downwards.
ATTTAAGCCAAACGTTTATAAACGTTACGGAACAAAACCAAACGTTTTACATTTCTAGCGATTTAAGTCAAACGTTTACAAAAGTTACAGAACAAAACCAAACGTTTCACATTTTTAGCGATTTAAGCCAAACGTTTACAAACTTTATGAAACAAAACAAAATGTTTAAAACGTTACGAAACAAATCCAAGTGTTTCACCTTTTTAGCGAATTAAGTCAAATGTTTACAAACGTTACGAAACAAATCCAAACAATTCACATTTTTTGAAATTTAAGCCAAACTTTTGTAAATATTACGAAACAATCCAAGCGTTTCACTATTTTAGCAATTTAAGCCAAACGTTTATAAACGCTACTAAACAAAACAAAACATTTACAAACATTACGAAACAAATCCAAACGTTTTACCTTTTTGGCAATTTAAGCCAAACGTTTATAAACGTTACGAAACGATTCCAAACGTTTCACCTTTTTAGCGATTTAATCCAAACGTTATAAAACAAATCCAAATGTTTCACCTTTTTAGCAATTCAAGCCAAACATTTACAAACGTTACGAAACAAAACCAAATGTTTCACCTTTTTAGCGAGTTAAGCCAAACGTTTACAAATGTTACGAAACAAATCCAAACTTTTCACCTTTTCCCATTTTAGCAATTTAATCCAAACATTTACATACATTACGAAAAAAATCCAAACGTAACGTTTGTAAACGTTTGGCTTAAATCGCTAAAAAGGTGAAACATTTGGATTTTTTTCGTAACGTTTGTAAACGTTTGGCTAAAATCGCTAAAATGGGTAAACATTTAGTTTTCTTTCTTTACATTTGGCTTATATCGCTAAAAAGGTAAAACGTTTGGTTTTGTTTCGTAACATTTGTAAACGTTTTGCCTAAATCGCTAAAAAGGTGAAACGTTTGGATTTGTTTCGTAACGTTTGTAAACGTTTGGCTTAAATCGCTAAAATGGGGAAACGTTTGGATTTGTTTTATAACGTTTGTAAACGTTTAGCTTAAATCGCAAAAAAGGTGAAAGGTTTGGTTTTATTTCGTAACATTATAAACGTTTGGATTTGTTTCGTAACGTTTGGGCTTAAATCGCTAAAAAGGTGAAACATTTAGTTTTGTTTCATAACCTTTGTATACGTTTGGCTTAAATCGCTAAAAAGGGGAAACGTTTGGATTTATTTCGTAACATTTGTAAACGTTTGGCTTTGTTTCGTAATGTTTGTAAACGTTTGGCTTAAATCGCTAAAAATGTGAAACATTTGGATTTGTTTCATAGCGTTTCAAACATTGGGCTTAAATCGCTGAAAAGGTGAAACGTTGAGTTTTGTTTCGTAACCTTTGTAAACGTTCGGCTTAAATCGCTATAAAGGTAAAATGTTTGAATTTATTTCTTAACATTTGTAAAGTTTGGCTTAAATTGCTAAAAAGGTGAAACGCTTGGATTTGTTTCGTAACGTTTGTAAACGTTTGGCTTAAATCGCTAAAAGGTGAAACTTTTGGATTTCTTTTGTAACGTTAAACGTTTGGCTTAAATTGCTAAAAAGGTAAAAACGTTTGGATTTGTTTCGTAACGTTTGGCTTAAATTGCTAAAAAGTTGAAACGGTTGGATTTATTTTGTAACGTTTGTAAACGTTTAGCTTAAATTGCTAAAAAGGGGAAATGCTTGGTTTTGTTTCGTAAAGTTTGTAAAGGTTTGGATAAAATCGCTAAAAAGGGAAACTTTTTGTTTTTTTTCGTAACGTTTGTAAACGTTTAGATTAAATTGCTAAAAAGGTGAAATGCTTGGATTTTTTTCTTAACGTTTAAAACGTTTGGTTTTGTTTCTTAACGTTTGTAAACGTTTGGCTTCAATCGCTAAAAAGGTGGAACGTTTGGTTTTTTTTTGTAACGTTTTAAACGTTTGGTTTTGTTACGTAACGTTTGTAAACGTTTGGTTTAAATCGTTAAAAAGGTGAAACGTTTGGTTTTGTTTCGTAACTTTAGTAAACGTTTGGTTTTGTTTTAGCGATTTAAGCCAAACGTTGAAAACGTTGCGAAACAAATCCAAATGTTTCTCCGTTTTAGGAATTTAAGCCAATCATTTACAAACGTTACGAAACAAATCCAAACGTTTCTCCATTTTAGCGATTTAAACCAAACGTTTTAAACGTTTGTAAAACAATCCAAGCGTTTTACCTTTTTAGCAATTTTAGCCAAACGTTTACAAACGTTACGGAACAAATCCAAGAGTTTCACTTTTTAACAATTTAAGCCAAACGTTTGCAAACAAATCCAAACGTTTCGCCATTTTCACGATTTAAGCCGTATGTTTACAAACGTTACGAAACAAATCGAAACGTTTCACTTTTTTAGCGATTAAAGCCAAAAGTTTACAAACGTTACGAAACGTTTAAAACGTTACGAAACAAAATCAAACGTTTAAAACGTTACGAAACAAAAGCAAACGTTTAAAACGTTACGAAACAAAAGCAAACGTTTCACCTTTTTAGAGATTTAAGACAAACGTTGAAAACATCACAAAACAAATCCAAACGTTTCACCTTCTTAGCGATTTATGCAAAACGTTTACAAAGTTACGAAACAAATCCAAGTGTTTCACCTTTTTTAAGATTTAAGCCAAACGTTTACAAACGTTACGAAACAAAACCAAACGTTTCACTTTTTTAGCGATTTATGCCAAACATTTACAAACGTTACGAAATAAATCCAAGCGTTTCACCTTTTTAGCAATTTAGGACGTATACAAACGTTGCGAAACATATCCAAATGTTTCACCTTTTCAGAGATTTAAGCCAAACGTTTACAAACGTTACGGAATAAATCCAAATGTTTCCCCATTTCAGCAATTTAAGCCTAACGCTTAAAACGTAACGAAACAAATCCAAACGTTTCACCTTATTAGCGATTTACGTACAAACGTTACGAAAAAAATCCAAACGTTTCACCTTTTTAGCGATTTAAGCCAAACGTTTACAAACGTTACGAAACAAATCCAAGCATTTCACCTATTTACCGATTTAAGCCAGACATTTACAAACGTTACGAAACAAAACAAACGTTTAAAACATTACAAAGCAAATCCAAACGTTTCACATTTTTAGCGATTCAAGCCAAACGTTACGAAACAAATACAAACGCTTGTAAACGTTTGGCTTAAATCGCTAAAAATGTGAAACGTTTGGTTTTGTTCCATAACGTTTGTAAACGTTTGGCATAAATCGCTAAAAACGTCAAACATTTGGATTTGTTTCGTTACGTTGTAAACGTTTGTATTGTTTCGTAACGTTTGTAAACGTTTGGCATAAATCGCTAAAAATGTAGAACATTTGGTTTTGTTTCGTAATGTAGAACGTTTGGCTTAAATTGCTAAAACAAATCTAAACGTTTCACAGTTTTAGCGATTGAAGCCAAACGTCTACAAACGTTGCGAAATAAATCCAAACGTTTCCCCATTTTAACGATTTAAGCCAAAAGTTAAAAACGTTACGAAACAAATCCAAATGTTTCACCTTTTTAGCGATTTAGGCCAAATGTTTACAAACGTTACGAAACAAATCCATACGTTTCACCTTTTTAACGATTGAAGCCAAACGTTTATAAACGTTACGAAACAAATCCAAATGTTTTACCTGTTTAGCGAATTAAGCCAAACGCTACAAACGTTATGAAACAAATCCAAACGTTTCACCTATTTAGTGATTGAAGCCAAATGTTTACAAACGTTACGAAATAAAACCAAATGTTTCCCCCTTTTAGCAATTTAAGCCAATCGTTTACAAATTATACAAAACAAAAACAAATGTTTTCTCATTTTTGCAATTTAAGCAAAACATTTACAAACGTTAAGAAACAAAAATGTTTCCCCGTTTGGATTTCTTTCTAAAGTTTGGAAACGTTTGGCTTAAAATGATAAAAAGGTGAAACATTTGGATTTGTTTCGAAAAATTTGTAAACGTTTGGCTTAAATTGCTAAAAGGTGAAACGGTTGGATTTGTTTTGTAACGTTGGTAAATGTTTGGTTTATTTTTGTAACGTTTGTAAACGTCTTTCTTAAATCGCTAAAAATGTAAAACGTTTGGTTTTGTTTCGTAACGTTTGTAAATGTTTGGCTTAATTTGCTAAAAAGGCGAAACGTTTTGCGTTGTTTCGTAACGTTTGGCTTAAATTGCTAAAAACGTGAAACTTTTGATTTTGCTTCGTAACGTTTTTAAACGTTAGGCTTAAATTGCTAAAAATATGAAATGTTTGGTTTTGTTCCATAACGTTTGTAAACATTTGGGTTAAATAGCTAAAAAGGTGAAACATTTGGATTTTTTCGTAACGTTCGTAAACGTTGGCTTAAATCGCTATAAAAGTGAAACGTTTGGTTTTGTTTCATAACGTTTGTACGTTTGGCTTCAATCGTTTAAAAGGTGAAATGTTTGGATCACTACTAGAAGACTGTCGATTAGTGACGGATTTTAGCGACGGATTTAGGGACGGCTTTTGAATCCGTCGCTAAATCCTCAAAAAAATTGGCGGGATTCCTCCCGCCAACTTTAGCGACGGAAATTCCGTCGCTAAAATGGCGGGACAAACCCCGCCAATTTTTTTTTTCGCTTTTAGCGACGGAATTCAAAATCCGTCGCTAAAAATGTTACTTTTAGCGACGGAATTCAAAATAAGCGACGGATTTCAGAATCCGTCGCTAAAAATATTAATTCTATAAAAAAAAACAATTATTTATTTAAAAAAAATTATTTATTAATAAAAAAATTATTTATTAATACAATAATTATTTATTAGAAAATATTTATTTATTAACAAAATATTTATTTATTAAAAAATCAATTATGTATAAAAAATAATTATTTATTAAAAAAAATAAATATTTATGAAAAAAATAATAATTTATAAAAAATAATAATTTATTAAAAAAATTACTATTTATTAGAAAATTTATTATATTAGAATGCGGTAATAAAGTGTAAAAGTAATAATTTGTTGTTTTTTATTTAAAATAATTATTTATTAATTAATTATTTATTAATTATTTATTTATTTAAAAAATAATTATTTATAATGTGGTTGTTAATTGCGGTAGTAAATATTCATTTCTTTTAGTTATATTTAAATATAATATACATAGATATATAACAAGAATCTGAGCTGGATAAGATGGAGTTACGCGCGGGGGAACTAGAAGGTTAAAGAGGTTTGGCTGAGAACAATTGAAAGATGAGTGACCTACTGGGAATTTTGCGAAAATTGCCGGACGACGATGATAGGTTACCTATCACGGGTGGGTGGGTGACCGTGGGCTATAGATTAAATAATATTTCATTTTTAGCTTTAATTAAAAAAATTAATTTTATTTTTATTTAAAAAAAAAAATTAGGGACGGATTAAAATCTGTCGCTAAATCCGTCGCTAAATTTTTTAAAATCCGTCGCTAATTTTTTCTTTCCGTAGCTAAATGATTTAGCGAACAGGAATATAGCGACAGATTAAATCCGTCGCTAATCCGTCGCTAAATGACAGATTTCTAGTAGTGGATTTGTTTTATAAAGTTTGTAAAGGTTTAGCTTAAATCGCTAAAAAGGTGAAATGTTTGGATTTGTTTCGTAACGTTTGTAAACGTTTGGCTTAAATTGCTAAAACGGTGAAATGCTTCGATTTGTTTCGCAATGTTTTTTAAACGTTTGGATTAAATCGCTAAAAAGGTGAAATGTTTGTATTTGTTTCTTAACTTTTGTAAATGTTTGGCTAAAATCGCTAAAAAGGGGAAACGTTTGGATTTGTTTCGTAACGTTTGTAAACGTTTGACTTAAATTGCTAAAAAGGTGAAACGCTTCGATTTGTATCGTAACGTTTGTAAACATTTGGTTTAAATCGCTATAAAGGTGTGGATTTGTTTCGTTATGTTTGTAAACGTTTGACTAAAATTGCTAAAACGGTGAAATGCTTCGATTTTTTTCGTAACGTTTTTTAATCGTTTGGATTAAATCGCTAAAAAGGTGAAATGTTTGTATTTGTTTCTTAACTTTTGTAAACGTTTGGCTAAAATCACTAAAAAGAGGAAACGTTTGGATTTGTTTCATAACGTTTGTAAACGTTTGGCTTAAATTGCTAAAAAGGTGAAACGTTTGGATTTTTTTCGTAACGTTTTTTAAACATTTGGATTAAATCGCTAAAAATGTGAAATGTTTGTATTTGTTTCTTAACGTTTGTAAACTTTGGCTAAAATCGCTAAAAAGGGGAAACGTTTGGATTTGTTTCGTAACGTCTGTAAATGTTTGGCTTAGATCACTAAAAAGGTGAAACATTTGGATTTGTTTCGTAACGTTTGTAAACGTTTGGTTTAAATCGCTAAAAATGTGAAACGTTTGGATTTTTTTCATAACGTTTTGCTTAAATTGCTAAAAAGGTAAATAGTTTTGATTTGTTTCGAAACATTTGTAAACGTTTGGCCTAGATTGCTAAAAAGGTGAAACGTTTGGGTTTGTTTCGTAACTTTTGTAAACGATTGGCTTAAAGTGCTAAAAAGGTTAAACGCTTAGATTTGTTTAGTAACGATTGTAAACGTTTGGTCTTGTTTTGTAATATTTGTAAACGTTTGTCTTAAATTGCTAAAAAGGTTAAATGTTTGCCTCGAAACGAAGCTTAGGATCGATAGAGGACAAGATTCTGAAGAGATTGCCGCTTGAATCGCTTGAATCGGACGTCGAACGGAGAAACGGCGGCGAAACTATCGTGATCGAAGGTTTTCTCTCAAACTCTCTCGCTTTCTCTGGAAGTCTCTCTTTCCTTCTTTCATATTTCATTCCTTATATATTAAGGTTAAAAGCTCACTTTAATCCTTGTTCTTTTTGTTTATTATCATTTATCTTTTAAACTTTTCTTTTATACGATTTATTCCATAACTAAATCGATAAACTCTTAAATTATTACTTTTACGTATTATTTATATCCAATAAATAATACTAAGCTCAATATTAATACTTTCCCGTCAAAACCTACAAATTTCCATTTTCGACACAAAGTGGCTAAATTACCACTTTAGTCCCTGTACCTTATTTTGGACTTTTCTTGACATTTTTCCTTTTAATTCCAATTCTACTTTATAATTGAAATATAACATTCTTTTGTGCGTAACTAATTTCCCAAAACCGACCTACTTGAAATTTATGCATCTTAATTTTATCGGAAACCTTCCCGATTTCGCCACTCTGGCGAGTCCAAATTGGACACGTGGTCCAATTAAATAATTAAACATTTTGGGGTATTACAAAAACGTTACAAAACTAATCCAAACGTTTCACATTTTTTGCGATTTAAGCCAAACGTTACGAAACCAATCCAAACGTTTCCCCATTTTAGCAATATATGCAAAAACATTTACAAACGTTACGAAACAAATCTCAACGTTTCCCCATTTTAGTGATTTAAGCCAAACGTTTACAAACGTTACGAAACAAATCCAAACATTTCATCTTTTTAGCAATTTAAGACAAACGTTTACAAACGTTACGAAATAAATCCAAAAACTTCACTTTTTTAGCAATTTAAGACACACGTTTAGAAACGTTATGAAACAAATCCAAACGTTTCACCTTTTTTGCGATTTAAGCGAAACGTTTACAAATGTTACGAAACAAATCCAAACGTTTCACGTTTTTATCGATTTAAGCCAAACGTTTACAAACATTACAAAACAAAACCAAACATTTTTAGCAATTTAAGACAAACGTTTACAAACATTACGAAACCAATCAAAATGTTTTCCCATTTTAGCAATACAAGCCAAACGTTTAAAACGTTACGAAATAAATCGAACCATTTCATCTTTTTAGCAATGTATGCTAAACGTTTACAAATGTTACGAAACAAATCCAAAAATTACCCTTTTTAGCGATTGAAGCCAAACATTTACAAACGCTACGAAATAAATCCAAACGTTTCACTTTTTTAGCAATTTAAGCCAAACGTTTACAAACGTTACGGAACAAAACCAAACGTTTCCCATTATTAGCGATTTAAGCCAAACGTTTACAAACGTTACGAAACAAAACCAAACGTTTAAAACGTTACGAAACAAATCCAAACGTTTCACATTTTTAGCGATTTAAGCCAAACGTTTACAAACGCTTTGGAACAAAAGTAAACGTTTCACATTTTTAGCGATTTAAGTCAAACGTTTACAAACGTTACGAAACAAATCCAATTTATTCGTTTCCCCATTTAGCGATTTAAGCCAAATGTTTACAAACATTACAAAACAAAACCAAAAGTTTCCCATTTTTAGCGATTTAAGCCAAACGTTTACAAACGTTACGAAACAAAAATAAACGTTTCAGATTTTTAGCAATTTAAGCCAAACGTTTACAAACGTGACGAAACAAATCCAAACGTTTCCCCATTTTAGCTATTTAAACCAAACGTTTAAAAAGTTACGAAACAAATCCAAACAAAACGTTACTAAACAAATTCAAACGTTTCACCTTTTTTGCGATTTAAGCCAAACTTTATAAACGTCACAAAACAAAACCAAATGTTTTGTGCAATTTAAGCCAAACCTATACAAACGTTACAGAACAAAACCAAACGTTCCATATTTTTAGCCATTTAAGAAAAATGTTTACAAACGTTACGAAACAAAACCAAACGTTTAAACGTTACGAAAGAAATCTAAATGTTTCACATTTTTAGCGATTTAAGCCAAACGTTTACAAACGCTACAGAACAAAACCAAACGTTTCACATTATTAGCGATTTAATCCAAATATTTCCAAACGTTACGAAATTGAACCAAACGTTTAAAACATTACGAAACAAATCCAAACGTTTCACATTTTTAGTGATTTAAGCCAAACATTTACAAACGTAATGGAAAAAAACCAAGCGTTTCACATTTTTAGCGATTTAAGCCAAACGTTTATAAACGTTACGGAACAAAACCAAACGTTTTACATTTCTAGCGATTTAAGTCAAACGTTTACAAAAGTTACAGAACAAAACCAAACGTTTCACATTTTTAGCGATTTAAGCCAAACGTTTACAAACTTTATAAAACAAAACAAAACGTTTAAAACGTTACGAAACAAATCCAAGTGTTTCACCTTTTTAGCGAATTAAGTCAAATGTTTACAAACGTTACGAAACAAATCCAAACAATTCACATTTTTTGAAATTTAAGCCAAACTTTTGTAAATATTACGGAACAATCCAAGCGTTTCACTATTTTAGCAATTTAAGCCAAACGTTTATAAACGCTACTAAACAAAACAAAACATTTACAAACATTACGAAACAAATCCAAACGTTTTACCTTTTTGGCAATTTAAGCCAAACGTTTATAAACGTTACGAAACGATTCCAAACGTTTCACCTTTTTAGCGATTTAATCCAAACGTTACAAAACAAATCCAAATGTTTCACCTTTTTAGCAATTCAAGCCAAACATTTACAAACGTTACGAAACAAAACCAAATGTTTCACCTTTTTAGCGATTTAAGCCAAACGTTTACAAATGTTGCGAAACAAATCCAAACTTTTCACCTTTTCCCATTTTAGCAATTTAAACCAAACATTTACATACATTACGAAAAAAATCCAAACGTAACGTTTGTAAATGTTTGGCTTAAATCGCTAAAAAGGTGAAACATTTGGATTTTTTTCGTAACGTTTGTAAACGTTTGGCTAAAATCGCTATAATGGGTAAACATTTAGTTTTCTTTCTTTTCATTTGGCTTATATCGCTAAAAAGGTAAAACGTTTGGTTTTGTTTCGTAACATTTGTAAACGTTTTGCCTAAATCGCTAAAAAGGTGAAACGTTTGGATTTGTTTCATAACGTTTGTAAACGTTTGGCTTAAATCGCTAAAATGGGGAAACGTTTGGATTTGTTTTATAACGTTTGTAAACGTTTAGCTTAAATCGCAAAAAAGGTGAAAGGTTTGGTTTTATTTCGTAACATTATAGACGTTTGGATTTGTTTCGTAACGTTTGGGCTTAAATCGCTAAAAAGGTGAAACATTTAGTTTTGTTTCATAACCTTTGTATACGTTTGGCTTAAATCGCTAAAAAGGGGAAACGTTTGGATTTGTTTCGTAACATTTGTAAACGTTTGGCTTTGTTTCGTAATGTTTGTAAACGTTTGGCTTAAATCGCTAAAAATGTGAAACATTTGGATTTGTTTCATAGCGTTTCAAACATTGGGCTTAAATCGCTGAAAAGGTGAAACATTGAGTTTTGTTTCGTAACCTTTGTAAACGTTCAGCTTAAATCGCTATAAAGGTAAAATGTTTGAATTTATTTCTTAACATTTGTAAAGTTTGGATTAAATTGCTAAAAAGGTGAAACGCTTGGATTTGTTTCGTAACGTTTGTAAACGTTTGGCTTAAATCGCTAAAAGGTGAAACTTTTGGATTTCTTTTGTAACGTTAAACGTTTGGCTTAAATTGCTAAAAAGGTAAAAACGTTTGGATTTGTTTCGTAACGTTTGGCTTAAAACAATTGGATTTATTTTGTAACGTTTGTAAACGTTTAGCTTAAATTGCTAAAAAGGGGAAATGCTTGGATTTGTTTCGTAAAGTTTGTAAAGGTTTGGATAAAATCGCTAAAAAGGGAAACTTTTTGTTTTTTTTCGTAACGTTTGTAAACGTTTAGATTAAATTGCTAAAAAGGTGAAATGCTTGGATTTTTTTCTTAACGTTTAAAACGTTTGGTTTTGTTTCTTAACGTTTGTAAACGTTTGGCTTCAATCGCTAAAAAGGTGGAACGTTTGGTTTTTTTTTGTAACGTTTTAAACGTTTGGTTTTGTTTCGTAACGTTTGTAAACATTTGGTTTAAATCGTTAAAAAGGTGAAACGTTTGGTTTTGTTTCGTAACTTTTGTAAACATTTGGTTTTGTTTTAGCGATTTAAGCCAAACGTTGAAAACGTTGCGAAACAAATCCAAATGTTTCTCCGTTTTAGGAATTTAAGCCAATCATTTACAAACGTTACGAAACAAATCCAAACGTTTCTCCATTTTAGCGATTTAAACCAAACGTTTTAAACGTTTGTAAAACAATCCAAGCGTTTTACCTTTTTAGCAATTTTAGCCAAACGTTTACAAACGTTACGGAACAAATCCAAGAGTTTCACTTTTTAACAATTTAAGCCAGACGTTTGCAAACGTTGCGAAACAAATCCAAACGTTTCGCCATTTTAACGATTTAAGCCGTATGATTACAAACGTTACGAAACAAATCGAAACGTTTCACTTTTTTAGCGATTAAAGCCAAAAGTTTACAAACGTTACGAAACGTTTAAAACGTTACGAAACAAAATCAAACGTTTAAAACGTTACGAAACAAAAGCAAACGTTTAAAACGTTACGAAACAAAAGCAAACGTTTCACCTTTTTAGAGATTTAAGACAAAAGTTGAAAACATCACAAAACAAATCCAAACGTTTCACCTTCTTAGCGATTTATGCAAAACGTTTACAAAGTTACGAAACAAATCCAAGTGTTTCACCTTTTTTAAGATTTAAGCCAAACGTTTACAAACGTTACGAAACAAAACCAAACGTTTCACTTTTTTAGCGATTTATGCCAAACATTTACAAACGTTACGAAATAAATCCAAGCGTTTCACCTTTTTAGCAATTTAGGACGTATACAAACGTTGCGAAACATATCCAAATGTTTCACCTTTTCAGAGATTTAAGCCAAACGTTTACAAACGTTACGGAATAAATCCAAATGTTTCCCCATTTAAGCAATTTAAGCCTAACGCTTAAAACGTAACGAAACAAATCCAAACGTTTCACCTTATTAGCGATTTACGTACAAACGTTACGAAAAAAATCCAAACGTTTCACCTTTTTAGCGATTTAAGCCAAACGTTTACAAACGTTACGAAACAAATCCAAGCATTTCACCTATTTACCGATTTAAGCCAGACATTTACAAACGTTACGAAACAAAACAAACGTTTAAAACATTACAAAGCAAATCCAAACGTTTCACATTTTTAGCGATTTAAGCCAAACGTTACGAAACAAATACAAACGCTTGTAAACGTTTGGCTTAAATCGCTAAAAATGTAAAACGTTTGGTTTTGTTCCATAACGTTTGTAAACGTTTGGCATAAATCGCTAAAAACGTCAAACATTTGGATTTGTTTCGTTACGTTGTAAACGTTTGTATTGTTTCGTAACGTTTGTAAACGTTTGGCTTAAATCGCTAAAAATGTAGAACATTTGGTTTTGTTTCGTAATGTAGAACGTTTGGCTTAAATTGCTAAAACAAATCTAAACGTTTCACAGTTTTAGCGATTGAAGCCAAACGTCTACAAACGTTGCGAAATAAATCCAAACGTTTCCCCATTTTAACGATTTAAGCCAAAAGTTAAAAACGTTACGAAACAAACCCAAATTTTTCACCTTTTTAGCGATTTAGGCCAAATGTTTACAAACGTTACGAAACAAATCCATACGTTTCACCTTTTTAACGATTGAAGCCAAACGTTTATAAACGTTACGAAACAAATCCAAATGTTTTACCTGTTTAGCGAATTAAGCCAAATGCTACAAACGTTATGAAACAAATCCAAACGTTTCACCTATTTAGTGATTGAAGCCAAATGTTTACAAACGTTACGAAATAAAACCAAACGTTTCCCCCTTTTAGCAATTTAAGCCAATCGTTTACAAATTATACAAAACAAAAACAAATGTTTTCTCATTTTTGCAATTTAAGCAAAACATTTACAAACGTAAAGAAACAAAAATGTTTCCCCGTTTGGATTTCTTTCTAAAGTTTGGAAACGTTTGGCTTAAAATGATAAAAAGGTGAAACATTTGGATTTGTTTCGAAAAATTTGTAAACGTTTGGCTTAAATTGCTAAAAGGTGAAACGGTTGGATTTGTTTTGTAACGTTTGTAAATGTTTGGTTTATTTTTGTAACGTTTGTAAACGTTTTTCTTAAATCGCTAAAAAGGTAAAACGTTTGGTTTTGTTTCGTAACGTTTGTAAACGTTTGGCTTAATTTGCTAAAAAGGCGAAACGTTTTGCGTTGTTTCGTAACGTTTGGCTTAAATTGCTAAAAACGTGAAACTTTTGATTTTGCTTCGTAACGTTTTTAAACGTTAGGCTTAAATTGCTAAAAATATGAAATGTTTGGTTTTGTTCCATAACGTTTGTAAACATTTGGGTTAAATAGCTAAAAAGGTGAAACATTTGGATTTTTTCGTAACGTTCGTAAACGTTTGGCTTAAATCGCTATAAAAGTGAAACGTTTGGTTTTGTTGCATAACGTTTGTACGTTTGGCTTCAATCGCTTAAAAGGTGAAATGTTTGGATCACTACTAGAAAACTGTCGATTAGTGACGGATTTTAGCGACGGATTTAGGGACGGATTTTGAATCCGTCGCTAAATCCTCAAAAAAATTGGCGGGATTCCTCCCGCCAACTTTAGCGATGGAAATTCCGTCGCTAAAATGGCGGGACAAACCCCGCCAATTTTTTTTTTTCGCTTTTAGCGACGGAATTCAAAATCCGTCGCTAAAAAAGTTACTTTTAGCGACGGAATTCAAAATAAGCGACGGATTGCAGAATCCGTCGCTAAAAATATTAATTCTATAAAAAAAAACAATTATTAATTTAAAAAAAATTATTTATTAATTAAAAAATTATTTATTAATACAATAATTATTTATTAGAAAATATTTGTTTATTAACAAAATATTTATTTATTAAAAAATCAATTATGTATAAAAAATAATTATTTATTAAAAAAAATAAATATTTATGAAAAAATAATAATTTATAAAAAATAATAATTTATTAAAAAAATTACTATTTATTTGAAAATTTATTATATTAGAATGCGGTAATAAAGTGTAAAAGTAATAATTTGTTATTTTTTATTTAAAATAATTATTTATTAATTAATTATTTATTAATTAATTCTTTATTTAAAAAATAATTATTTTATAATGTGGTTGTTAATTGCGGTAGTAAATATTCATTTCTTTTAGTTATATTTAAATATAATATACATAGATATATAACAAGAATCTGAGCTGGATAAGATGGAGTTACGCGCGGGGGAACTAGAAGGTTAAAGAGGTTTGGCTGAGAGCAATTGAAAGATGAGTGACCTACTGGGAAGTTTGCAAAAATTGCCGGACGACGATCATAGGTTACCTATCGCGGGTGGGTGGGTGACCTTGGGCTATAGATTAAATAATATTTCATTTTTAGCTTTAATTAAAAAAATTAATTTTATTTTTATTTAAAAAAAAAAAAAATTAGTGACGGATTAAAATCCGTCGCTAAATCCGTCGCTAAATTTTTTAAAATCCGTCGCTAATTTTTTCTTTCCGTAGCTAAATGATTTAGCGACCAGGAATATAGCGACAGATTAAATCCGTCGCTAATCCGTCGCTAAATGACAGATTTCTAGTAGTGGATTTGTTTAATAAAGTTTGTAAACGTTTAGCTTAAATCGTTAAAAAGGTGAAATGTTTGGATTTGTTTCGTAACGTTTGTAAACGTTTGGCTTAAATTGCTAAAACGATGAAATGCTTCGATTTGTTTCGCAATGTTTTTTAAACGTTTGGATTAAATCGCTAAAAAGGTGAAATGTTTGTATTTGTTTCTTAACTTTTGTAAACGTTTGGCTAAAATCGCTAAAAAGGGGAAACGTTTGGATTTGTTTCGTAACGTTTGTAAACGTTTGTCTTAAATTGCTAAAAAGGTGAAACGCTTCGATTTGTATCGTAACGTTTGTAAACATTTGGTTTAAATCGCAATAAAGGTGTGGATTTGTTTCGTAACGTTTGTAAACGTTTGGCTTAAATTGCTAAAAAGGTGAAACGCTTGGATTTTTTTAGCAACGTTTTTTAAACATTTGGATTAAATCGCTAAAAATGTGAAATGTTTGTATTTGTTTCTTAACGTTTGTAAACTTTGGCTAAAATCGCTAAAAAGGGGAAACGTTTGGATTTGTTTCGTAACGTCTGTAAACGTTTGGCTTAGATCGCTAAAAAGGTGAAACATTTGGATTTGTTTCGTAACGTTTGTAAACGTTTGGTTTAAATCGGTAAAAATGTGAAACGTTTGGATTTTTTTTATAACGTTTTGCTTAAATTGCTAAAAAGGTAAATAGTTTTGATTTGTTTCGAAACTTTTGTAAACGTTTGGCCTAGATTGCTAAAAAGGTGAGATGTTTGGGTTTGTTTCGTAACTTTTGTAAACGATTGGCTTAAAGTGCTAAAAAGGTTAAACGCTTAGATTTGTTTAGTAACGATTGTAAACGTTTGGTCTTGTTTTGTAATATTCGTAAACGTTTGTCTTAAATTGCTAAAAAGGTTAAACGTTTGCTTTTGTTTCGTAACGTTTTAAAAGTTTTGTTTTCTTTCGTAACGTTTGCAATCGTTCGGCTTAAATCGATAAAAATATGGAATGTTTAGATTTATTTTGTAACGTTTGTAAATGTTTGGCCATTTAAAACATTTGTAAACGTTTGGCTTAAATTGCTAAAAAGGAGAAACGTTTGGTTTTATTTCGTAACGTTTGGCTTAAATCGCTAAAAAGGTGAAACATTTGGATTTGTTTTGTAACATTTGTACACGTTTGGCCATATATAAATGTTTGTAAACGTTTGGCTGAAATTGCTAAGAAGTTGAAAAGTTTGGTTTTGTTTCGTAACGTTTGTAAACGTTTCGCTTAAATCGCTAAAAAGTTGAAACACGAGGCTTAAATCGCTAAAAAGGTGAAATTAATTTTTGGATTTGTTTCATAACTTTTGTAAACGTTTGGCTTAAATTGCTAAAAAGGTGAAACATTTGGATTTATATCGTAACGTTTGTAAATTTTTGGTTTAAATCGCTATAAAGGTGTGTATTTGTTTCGTAACGTTTGTAAACATTTGGCTTAAATTGCTAAAACGGTGAAATGCTTCGATTTGTTTCGTAACGTTTTTTAAACGTTTGGATTAAATCGCTAAAAAGGTGAAATGCGAGTATTTGTTTCTTAACCTTTGTAAACGTTTGGCTAAAATCACTAAAAAGGGGAAACGTTTGGATTTGTTTCGTAACGTTTGTAAACGTTTGGCCTAAATTGCTAAAAAGGTGAAACGCTTCGATTTGTTTCGCAGTATTTTTTAAACATTTGGATTAAATCGCTAAAAAGGTGAAATGTTTGTATTTGTTTCTTAACGTTTGTAAACGTTTGGCTAAAATCGCTAAAAAGGTGAAACGTTTGGATTTATTTTGTAACATTTGTAAACGTTTGGCTTAAATCGCTAAAAAAGTGAAACGTTTGGATTTGTTTCCTAACGTTTGTAAACGTTTTGCTTAAATCGCTAAAAATGTGAAACGTCTGGATTTTTTTCGTAACGTTTTGCTTAAATTTCTAAAAAGGTAAATAGTTTGGATTTGTTTCGAAACGTTTGTAAACGTTTGGCCTAAATTGCTAAAAAGGGGAAACGTTTGGATTTATTTCGTAACTTTTGTAAACGATTGGCTTAAAGTGCTAAAAAGGTTAAACGCTTAGATTTGTTAGAAACGAACGTTTGGTCTTGTTTTGTAACATTTGTAAACGTTTGGCTTAAATCGCTAAAAAGGTTAAACGTTTGCTTTTGTTTCGTAACGTTTTAAACGTTAGGTTTTCTTTCGTAACGTTTGCAATCGTTCGACTTAAATCGATAAAAAGATGGAACGTTTGGATTTGTTTCGTAACGTTTGTAAACGTTTGGCCATTTATAACATTTGTAAACGTTTGGCTTAAATTGCTGAAAAGGTGAAACATTTGGTTTTATTTCGTAACGTTTAGCTTAAATCGCTAAAAAGGTGAAACGTTTGGATTTGTTTTGTAACATTTGTAAACGTTTGGCCATTTATAAACGTTTGTAAACGTTTGGCTGAAATTGCTAAAAAGTTGAAACGTTTGGTTTTGTTTCGTAACGTTTGTGAACGTTTCGCTTAAATCGCTAAAAAGTTGAAACACTAGGCTTAAATCGCTAAAAAGGTGAAATTAATGTTTGGATTTGTTTCGTAACCTTTGTAAAAGTTTGACTGAAATTGCTAAAAAGGTGAAACGTTTGGATTTGTATCGTAACGTTTGTAAACGTTTGGCTTAAACCGCTATAAAGGTGTGGATTTGTTTCGTAACGTTTGTAAACGTTTGGCTTAAATTGCTAAAAAGGTGAAACGTTTGGATTTGTTTCGTAAATTTGTTTGTAAAGTTTGTATATGTTTGGCTTAAATCGCCTAAAAAGGGAAACTTTTGGATTTATTTTGTAACGTTTGTAAACGTTCGGCTTAAATCGGTAAAAATGTGAAACGTTTGGATTTGTTTCGTAACGTTTGTAAACGTTTGACTTGAATTGCTAAAGAGGTAAAAAATTTGGATTTGTTTCGTATCGTTTGTTGACGTTTGGCTTAAATTGCTAAAAAGGTGAAAGATTTGAATTTGTTTCGTAACGTTTGTAAAGGTTTGACTTAAATTGCTAAAAATGTTATACGCTTGGATTTGTTTCGTAACGTTTGTAAACATTTGGTCTTGTTTTGTAACGTTTGTAAATGTTTCGCTTAAATCGCTAAGACGATGAAATATTTGGTTTTGTTTCGTAACGTTTTAAACGTTTGGTTTTCTTTTCTAACGTTTGTAAACGTCTGGCTTAAATCGCTAAAAAGGTGAAACGTTTGGATTTGTTTCGTAACGAATGTAAACGTTTGGCCATTTATAAACGTTTGTAAACGTTTGGCTTAAAATGCTAATAAGGTGAAACGTTTGGTTTTGTTTCGTAGCTTTTGTAAACGTTTGGCTTAAATCGCTAAAAAGGTTAAACTCTTGGCTTCAATCGCTAAAAAGGTGAAATGTTTGGATTTGTTTCGTAACCTTTGTAAATGTTTGACTTAAATTGCTAAAAAGGTGAAACATTTGGATTTGTAACGTAACATTTGTAAACTTTTGGCTTAAATCGCTATAAAGGTGAAACGTTTGGATTTGTTTTGTAACGTTTGTAAACATTTGGTTTAAAATTGCTAAAAAATTAAATGTTTTTTTGTTTAGTAGCGTTTGTAAACGTTTGGCTTAAATTGCTAAAAAGATGAAAAATTTGGATTTGTTTCGTAATTTTGTTTGTAAGTTTTGTAAACGTTTGGCTTAAATTGCTAAAAAGGTAAAACGTTTGGATATTTTTCATAACGTTTGTAAACGTTTGACTTAAATTGTTAAAAAAGTGAAACTTTGGATTTGTTTTGTAATGTTCGTAAATGTTTGGCTTAAATAGCTAAAAAGGTGAATCGTTTGGAATTGTTTTCGTAACGTTTGTAAATGTTTGGCTGAAATTGCTAAACAGGTAAAACATTTGGATTTGTTTAGTATCGTTTGTTGACGTTTGGCTTAAATTTCTAAAAAGGGGGAACATTTTAAACGTTTGGATTAAATCGCTACAATGGGGAAACATTTGGATTCATTTGGTAGCACTTTAAGCCAAACGTTTACAAACGTTAAGAAACAAATCCAAAAGTTTGGCCTTTTTGGCGATTGAAGCTAAATGTTTACAAACGTTACGAAACAAATCCAAACGTTTCAGCTTTTTAGCGATTTAAGCCAAATGTTGACAAACGTTACGAAACAAATCCAAACGTTTCACCTTTTTAGCAATTTAAGCCAAACGTTTACAAGGGTTACGAAACAAATCCAAGCGTTTCACCTTTTTAGCAACTTAAGCCAAACGTTACAAATGTTACGAAACAAATCCAAGCGTTTCACCTTTTTAGAAATTTAAGCCAAACGTTTACAAACATTACGAAACAAATCCAAATGTTTCACCTTTTTAGCAACTTAAGCCAAACGTTTACAAACATTATGAAACAAATCCAAGCGTTTCACCTTTTTGGCGATTTAAGCCAAACATTTACAAACGTTACGAAACAAATCCAAACGTTTCCCTTTTATTACAATTTAAGCCAAACATTTACAAACGTTACGAAACAAATCCAAGCGTTTAACCTTTTTAGCGATTTAAACCAAACGTTTACAAACTTTACGAAACAAATCCAAATGTTTCCCCGTATTACCGATTTAAGCCAAACGTTTACAAACGTTACGAAACAAATCCAACCGTTTCTCCTTTCTAGCGATTTAAGCCAAACGTTTACAAACGTTACGAAACAAATCCAAATGTTTCAACTTTTTAGCAATTTAAGCCAAACGTTTACAAACGTTACCAAACAAATCTAAACGTTTCACCTTTTTAGCGATTTAAACAAAACGTTTACAAGGGTTACGAAACAAATCCAAGCATTTCACCTTTTTAGCAATTTAAGCCAAACGTTTACAAATGTTACGAAACAAATCCAAGCATTTCACCTTTTTATCAACTTAAGCCAAATGTTTATAAACATTACGAAACATATCCAAGCGTTTCACAATTTTAGAAATTTAATCCAAACCTTTACAAACGATACGAAACAAATACAAGCGTTTCACCTTTTTTGCAACTTAAGCCAAACCCTTACAAACGTTATGAAACAAATCCAAGCGTTTCACCTTTTTAACGATTAAGCCAAACGTTTACAAACGTCACGAAACAAATCCAAACGTTTCACCTTTTTAGCGATTTAAGCCAAACGTTTACAAATGTTACGAAAGAAATCCAAGCATTTCACCTTTTTTATCAACTTAAGCCAAATGTTTATAAACATTACGAAACATATCCAAGCGTTTCACATTTTTAGAAATTTAAGCCAAACCTTTACAAACGATACGAAACAAATACAAGCGTTTCACCTTTTTAGCAACTTAAGCCAAACCCTTACAAACGTTACGAAACAAATCCAAGCGTTTCACCTTTTTAACGATTTAAGCCAAACGTTTACAAACGTTACGAAACAAATCCAAATGTTTCACCTTTTTAGCGATTTAAGCCAAATGTTACGAAACAAATCTAAACGTTTCACCTTTTTAGCGATTTAAGCCAAACGTTTACAAGGGTTACGAAACAAATCTAAGCATTTCACCTTTTTAGCCACTTAAGCCAAACATTTACAAACGTTACGAAACAAATCCAAGCATTTCACCTTTTTAGCGATTTAAGCCAACGTTTACAAGGGTTACGAAACAAATCCAAGAATTTCACCTTTTTAGCAATTTAAGCCAAACGTTTACAAGCGGTACGAAACAAATCCAAACGTTTCCCCATATTAGCGATTTAAGCCAAATGTTTCCCCATATTAGCGATTTAAGCCAAACGTTACGAAACAAATCCAAATGTTTCCCCTTTTTAGCGATTTAAGCCAAACGTTTACAAATGTTACGAAACAAATCCAAACGTTTCCCCTTTTTTGCGATTTAAACCAAACGTTTACAAACGTTACGAAACAAATCCAAACGTTTCACCTTTTTAGCGATTTAAGCAAAACGTTTACAAACGTTACGAATAAAATCTAAACGTTTCACCTTTTTGTTGGTGCAGCGGGACGTGAGGGTCCGAATCGTATATTTCAATTCAAAATTTGAATTCCAACAATTCGGATCTAGAAATTGATCATATCAATAACAAATGGATCGTCGTATCATCTAGTAATTAAAGCACGCGTCTAGAAACCGTAAAAAGAATACCTGTGTCGATTCTCCAACGATTCTTGTAGTCCCGATAGTACGGCGACCTCAAGCTCGTCCACACGAGTATGCGTCCGATTGAATGCTCGCCTTGAAGTAATCTGCAAGAGTTTCTCTTGCCGAGCAACCCTAAGCTCAAACTCTCGCCTCGATTACGTCTTTGCTGGAGTGTATGAAAAACTTTCTCCAAGCTTTTCTGTGATTGATGACTACTTGAACTCCTTCAAATATGCTCTCTTAAGTGTGGTGTGTCTAGAATGAACAAAGGAAACCTCTATTTATAGGGTAGAGCTTTGCTTAAGAATGCAACACCTCACATGCTAGGTGTCACACACCAAGCAAAGGTGTTGCCACCATTCGACACCTCACATGCTAGGTGTCACACACCAAGCATTGGTGTTGCCACCATCTGACACATCAGATGCTAGGTGTCACACATCAAGCATAGGTGTTGCCACCTTCTGACACGTCGGATGATAGGTGTCACACACAGAGACATACATGACATCATCACGTGACATCATCGTATGACATAATCGTGACATCATCAAATGACATCATTGTGACATCATCACATGACATCATCATGACATCATCGCATGACATCATCATCGTGACATCATCACATTGACTTGGATAAAATACAATTAGGTGCCTACTAATTTATAACTCTTACAAATTAGTCCCTAATTTATACTTGTTTTTCATCTTAGATAATTTTCGAGATATGCTAGTATCTATATGAAATTAATCTCTCGTAAACTCAATCGGTTGCACACCCTATTATGTGTGACTAACTAGGTTCACATCTATATCGTAACGAGAGTCATAAGAAACACTTTTCTTATATTAAATAATTAAATCCCATTAATTATTAATTCTCGTAGATCGTGAGTGACGTCTAGCAACATATCACGACCCCCAAATAGATATGAATGTTTCGATGCATTCTTTATGAACCAATGTTCATAATTACCGTATACTCAAAATTCCCTTCATCTAAGATTCCGATCTCGACTAGTGTCACGGTTAAGTCAAACACTGTTTGTCTTGATCATATGACCTCATCTCAGTTCTTGTTCTTGATAAATATGACTTCCATTAGAAACAACTTTCTAAGTAAGTCATATACACCTGCGCAGGTTTTATCATCCATCGAGAACAATTTGAGATAGCATAGAATCTTTTCTCCGTTCATCCAGAGTGATAAATCCTCTCTTGGTTAAACCCCTATCTCTATATACAACTAACTAGAGCCAACACATCCCGCGACCCTAGCTCATGAAAGATCTAGGGATAAGGAGTATCAAACTCTAATCACCTATATACAAGATAGTGTCACCGCAAGTCAAAGGACATATGTACAATTATGAAATAGATGACATTAAATTGACTTTGATGAAATACCATGTATAAGTCATCTAGCGTCACTTGTTCGACTCACTAAAACCCTTTGAGTGTCCATATGTTTATTCTGATCCCCATCAAGTAGTATGAGACTCACTGCTTCCTATAATTAGTAACTCTTTACTAATCAGGAGAATAAACAGAGGTGACGATCTTTCCGGGATAATGCGATGCCCTTATTCGTAGGACCCCATCGATTGTGAACGGTTATTTAGATCACTTGTATAATAGAATCTGTCATTCATATTCTCAACACCTTAAGAATAGATTCTATCACAATGTGATAGGGATAATATGCAATAAATAAACACTTAGTTGATGAGGCACTTAGTTCAAATAAAACATATATATTATTGCCAATGGGATTTGTTTATACAAGTATAAATACAAAATGGCCCTAGGGCACATACTACTAACACTTTTTAGCAATGCCCAACGTTTACAAGGGTTACGAAACAAATCCAAGCATTTCACCTTTTTAGCCACTTAAGCCAAACGTTTACAAACATTACGAAACAAATCCAAGTGTTTCAGCTTTTTTGCAATTTAAGCCAAACCTTTACAAATGATACGAAACAAATCCAAGCGTTTCACCTTTTTAGCAACTTAAGCCAAACCCTTACAAACGTTACGAAACAAATCCAAGCGTTTCACCTTTTTAGCAATCTAAGCCAAACGTTTACAAACGTTACGAAACAAATCCAAACGTTTCCCTATATTAGCGATATAAGCTAAACGTTTACAAACTTTACGAAACAAATCCAACCCTTTCCCCTTGCTAGCGATTTAAGCCAAACGTTTACAAACATTACGAAACAAATCCAAACGTTTCACCTTTTTAGCGATGTAAGCCAAACGTTTACAAACGTTACGAAACAAATCTAAACGTTTCACCTTTTTACCGATTTAAGCCAAACGTTTACAAGGGTTACGAAACAAATCCAAGAATTTCACCTTTTCAGCCACTTAAGCCAAACGTTTACAAACATTACGAAACAAATCCAACCATTTCACCTTTTTAGAGATTTAAGCCAAATGTTTACAAGGTTTACGAAACAAATCCAAGCATTTCACCTTTTTAGCGATTTAAGCCAAACGTTTACAAGGGTTACTAAACAAATCCAAGAATTTCACCTTTTTAGAAATTTAAGCCAGACGTTTACAAACATTACGAAACAAATTCAAATGTTTCACCTTTTTAGCAACTTAAGCCAAACGTTTACAAACATTACGAAACAAATCCAAGAATTTCACCTTTTTAGCGATTTAAGCCAAACCCTTACAAACGTTACGAAACAAATCAAGTGTTTCACCTTTTTAGCAACTTAAGCCAAACCCTTACAAACGTTACGAAACAAATCCAAACGTTTCCCCTTTTTAGCGATTTAATCCAAACGTTTACAACAGTTACGAAACAAATACAAACCTATCCACTTTTTAGCGATTTATGCCAAACGTTTACAAACGATACGAAATAAATCCAAGCGTTTCACCTTTATAAGAAATTAAGCAAAATATTTACAAACGTTAGGAAACAGATCCAAACGTTCCACCTTTTTAGAGATTTAAGCCGAACGTTTACAAACGTTACGAAACAAAACCAAATGTTTACTAACGTTACGAAACAAATCCAAACATGTCTGCAATTTAAGCCAAATGTTTACAAACGTAACGACAAAAATCCAACCGTTTCCCCTCTTTAGCAATTTAAGCCAAACGTTTACAAACGCTACGAAACAAATCCAAGCGTATCGCCTTTTTAGCAATTTAAACCAAACGTTTACAAACGATACGAAACAAATCCAAACGTTTCCTCTTTTTAGCAATTTAAGCCAAACGTTTACAACATTTACGAAACAAATACAAACTTTTCCCCTTTTTAGCGATTTAAGTCAAACGTTTGCAAACGTTACGAAACAAATACAAACGTTTCACCTTTTTAGCGATATAAGCCAAATGTTTACATACGTTACGAAACAAATCCAAACGTTTCACCTTTTTAGCGATTTAAGCCGAATATTTACAAACTTTACGAAAAAAACCAAATGTTTCACCTTTTTAGTAATTTAAGCCAAACGGCTACAAACGTAACGAAAAAAATCCAAGCGTTTTACCTTTTTAGAGATTCAAGCCAAATGTTAACAAACGTTACGAAACAAATCCAAACGTTTCACCTTTTCAGCTATTTAAGCCAAACGTTTACAAACATTACGAAACAAATCCAAACGTTTCATGTTTTTAGAGATTTAAGCCAAACGTTTACAAACGTTACGAAACAAAACCAAGTGTCTCACCTTTTTTTAAATTTAAACCAAACGTATACAAACATTACAAAACAAATCTAAGCGTTTCACCTTTTTAGCAATTTAAGCCAAACGTTTACAAACGTTACGAAACTAATATAAGCGTTTAACCTTTTTAGCAATTTAAGCCAAACCTTTACAAACTTTATGAAACTAATCCAAACGTTTCACCTTTTTAGCGATTTAAGCCAAATGTTTACAAACGTTACGAAACAAATCCAAACGTTTCACCTTTTTAGGAATTTTGAGCCAAACATTTACAAATGTTAAGAAATAAATCCAAACGTTTCACCTTTTTAGCAATTTGAGCCAAACGTTTACAAACGTTACGAAACAAATCAAAGTGTTCCACCTATTTAGCAATTTAAGCCAAACGTTTACAAACGTTAAGAAACAAATCCAAATATTCCACCTTTTTAGTGATTTAATCCAAACGTTTACAAACGTGACGAAACAAATCCAAACGTTTCACCTTTTTAGCGATTTACTCCAAACGTTTACAAACTTTACGAAACAAATCCAAACGTTTCACCTTTTTAGCGATTTAAGTCAAATGTTTACAAACGTTACGAAACAAAACCAAACGTTTAAAAAGGTACGAAAAAATCCAAACGTTTCACATTTTTAGCGATTTAAGCAAAACCCTTAAAAACTTTACGAAATAAAACCAAGCGTTTCACCTTTTTAGCAATTTTAGCCAAACGTTTACAAACGTTACGAAATAAATCCAAATGTTTCACCTTTTTAGCAATTTAAGCCAAACGTTTACAAATGTTACGAAACAAATCCAAGCGTTTCACCTTTTTAGCAATTTAAGCGAAACCTTTACAAACGTTACGAAACAAATCAAAGCGTTTTATCTTTTTAGCAATTTAAGCCAAACGTTACAAAACAAATCCAAACATTTCACCTTTTTAGCGAATTAAGCCGAACGATTACAAATGCTACGAAACAAAACCAAACGTTTTACCTTTTTAGCGATTTTAGCCAAACGTTTACAAACGTTACGAAACAAGTTCAAATGTTTCCCCATTTTAGCGATTTAAGCCAAATGTTTACAAACTTTACGAAACAAAACTAAACGCTTCACCGTTTTAGCAATTTAAGCAAAACGTTTACAAACGTTACGAAACAAATCAAAGCGTTTCACCTTTTTAGAAATTTAAGCCAAATGTTTACAAAGGTTACGAAACAAATCCAAACGTTTCACCTTTTTAGCGATTTAAGCCAAACGTTTACAAAAGATACAAAACAAATCCAAACGTTACACATTTTTAGCGATTTAAGGCAAACGTTTACAAACGGTACGAAAGAAATTCAAATGTTTCACCTTTTTAGAGATTTAAGCCAAACGTTTACAAATACTACGAAACAAATGCAAACATTTCGCCTTTTTAGCGATTTAAGCGAAACGTTTACAAACGCTACGAAACAAATCCAAACGTTTCTCCTTTTTAGCGATTTAAGCCAAACGTTTACAAACGTTATGAAACAAAACGAAACGCTTAAAACGTTACGAAATGAGTCCAAACGTTTCACATTTTTAGCAATTTAAGCCAAACCTTTACGTTTTTAAACAAAACCAAGCATTTCACCTTTTTATCAATTTAAGCCAAACGTTTACAAATGTTACAAAACAAATCCAAGCGTTTTAGTAATTTAAACCAAGCGTTTACAAACGTTACGAAACAAATCCAAGCATTTCACCTTTTTAGCAATTTAATCCAAACGCTTACAAACGTTATGAAAGAAATCGAAACGTTTCACCTTTTTAGTGATTTAAGCCGAACGTATACAAACATTACGAAACAAAACAAAATATTTCACCTTTCTATCAATTTAAGCCAAACGTTTACAAACGTTTCAAAACAAACTAAAGTGTTTCACCTTTTTAGCAATATAAGCAAAATGTTTACAAACGTTCCGAAACAAATCCAAGCGTTTCACATTTTTCGGACTTTGAGCCAATCGTTTACAAATGTTACAAAACAAATCCAAGCTTTTCACCTTTTTAGCAATTTAAGCCAAACGTTTACAAACGTTATGAAACAAATCCAAAATTTTTCCTATTTCAGCGATTTAAGGGAAATGTTTAAACCGTTGCGAAACAAATCCAAACATTTCACCTTTTTAGCGATTTGTTTCGTATCGTTTGTAAAGGTTTGGCTTCAATTTCTAAATAGGTGAGACACTTGGATTTGTTTCGTAACGTTTTAAACGTTTGGCTTAAATCGCTAAAATGGGGAAATGATTAAATTATTTTCGTAACGTTTGTTAACGTTCGGCTTAAATCGCTAAAAAGGTGAAACGTTTGGTTTTGTTTCGTAACGTTTGTAAACGTCTGTCGTAAATTGCTAAGAAGGCGATATGGTTGGATTTATTTCGTAACGTTTGTAAACGTTTGGTTTAAATTGTTATAAAAGTCAAACACTTGGATATGTTTCGTAACGTTTTTAAACGTTTGGCTTAACTTGCTAAAAAGGTGAAACGCTTGGATTTGTTTCGTAACGTTTGTAATCGTTTGGCGTAAACTGCTAAATAGGTGAGACACTTGGATTTATTTTGTAACGTTTGTAAACGCTTGGCTTAAACTGCTAAAAAGGTGAAACATTTGTATTTGTTTCAAAACCTTTGTAAACGTTTTGCTTAAATCGCTAAAAAGGCGAAACGTTTAGATTTTTTACGTATCGTTTGTAAACGTTTGTTTTAAATTTCTAAAAAGGTGAAACGCTTGGATTTGTTTCGTAATATTTGTAAACGTTTGGCTTAAATTGTTAAAAAGGTGAAACGCTAGGATTTGTTTCGTAACGTTTCTAAATGTTTGCTTACATTGCTAAAAAGGCGAAACCTTTGGATTTTTTTCGTATCGTTTGTAAACGTTTGGCTTAAATCGCTAAAAAGGGGAAATGTTTGGATTTGTTTCGTAGCGCTTGTAAACGTGTGGCTTAAATTGCTAAGAAGGTGAAATGTTTGGATTTGTTTCATAGCATTTGTATATGTTTGGCTTAAATTGCTAAAAAGGTGAAAAGCTTAGATTTGTTTCGTAACGTTTGTATACGTTTGACATAAATTGCTAAAAAGGTAAAAAGCTTGGATTTGTTTCGTTACGTTTGTATACGTTTGGCTTATATTACTAAAAAGGTGAAACGCTTGGTTTTTGTTCCATAACGTTCGTAAATGTTTTCCTTAAATCGCTAAAAAGGTGAAACGTTTGGATTTGTTTCGTAACGTTTGTAAACGTTTTGCTTCAATCACTAAAAAGATGAAATGTTTGGATTTGTTTCATAAGGTTTTAAACGTTTGGTTTAAATCACTAAAAATGTCAAACGTTTAGATTTGTTTCGTAACGTTTACAAACATTTGGTTTTGTTTCGTAACGTTTATAAACATTTGGCTTAAATCACTAAAATAGGGAAACGTTTGGTGTTGTTCGTAACATTTTATACGTTTGGTTTTGTTTCGTAACAATTTAAACGTTTGGTGTTGTTCGTAACGTTTGTAAACGTTTGGCTTAAATCACTAAAAAGGTGAAATGTTTGGTTTTGTTTCGTTACGTTTGTAAACGTTTGGCTTAAATCGCTAAAAAGGTGAAACGTTTGGATTTGTTTCGTAACGTTTGTAAACGGTTAGCTTAAATCGCTAAAAAGGTGAAACGTTTTGATTTTTTTAGTAACGTTTGTAAAAGTTCGGCTTAAATCGCTAAAAAGGTGAAACGTTTGGTTTTATTTCGTAACGTTTGTAAACATTTGGCTTAAATCGCTAAAAAAATAAAACGTTGGTTTTGTTTCGTAACGTTTGTAAACGTTTGGATCAGTTTCGTAACGTTTATTTTGTAACGTTTTAAACGTTTGGTTTTGTTTCGTAACGTTTGTAAATATTTGGCTTAAATCGCTAAAAAGTTGAAACGTTTCGTTTTGTTTCGTAACGTTTGTAAACGTTTGGCTTATATCACTAAAAGGGTGAAATGTTTCGTTTTGTTTCGTAACGTTTGTAAACGTTTTGCTTAAATCGCTAAAAAGGTGAAACATTTGGTTTTGTTTCGTAACGTTTAGATTTATTTCGTAACGTTTGCTCATAACGTTTTAAACGTTTGTTTTTTTTTGTAACGTTTGTAAACGTTTGGCTTGAATCGCTAAAAAGGTGAAACGTTTGGATTTGTTTTGTAATGTTTGTAAACATTTGGCTTAAATCGCTGTCACGACCCAATTTCTTGAGCCGAGACCGGCGATAGGGAACGGGAGTGGTAGCTCCGGAACACGTAGCAAGTCTAATACCACTACTAATTTTTTTCAATTAATTAGATAAAGCATAAAGGTATATACAGAAGCAGCATTATATATATATATATATATATATATATATATATATATATATATATATATATCAATTAGTCTACATAATCCACAAGTGTGTAGCCAAACTTAAGGCACATACCCTAGGTGAAAAGACCTTCCTATACTAGGTCGTTATTAATCACCCTAAACTACTGCAGCACTAAAAGGGGCTCGTACTTTGTGCAAGCCCAGAAGACTTCTAGCACAAAAGAGATGGTTTGTCTGATCCGACTGGGGTCACTTGAAAGACAACAAAAGTGAGGGGTCAGTATTTAGGAAAATACTGAGTGAGCTTGCAAATTACTAACGGTATTATAAAAACATAGCATCGCATTTCAAATAAAGCTTTAGTACAAAAATACATATAATCAAGCATTTGATCCGTTCGAAACTAAAAGCCTGAAAATTAAAACGACTTACGAATATTCAAATCAAACTGATCCAAATGGTCCGGCCCGGAAGTAACTCAACCACATCAGCCGCGATAAACCTATTAAGCCCAAGTGGTGTGCCCCGGGATAACACAACCGAGTTCAACCCACTAGATACAGTGCTCAGGTTACTCTAACCGAGTTCATTCTCGTATCCTCATTCATATTCCGACTTTCATAATCGTATCATGCATATATATATCAAATCATCATTACTCATTTAAACATATAGACTGACTCCGGTGATAACATAGCCTATTGACACCCAATAGGTAGCTAGTTTCTTCGGATCACACAATAGATACTCAGTTCAAAAACAATCATCCAATCATCAAATCATATAAACGCGATGTATAAAATCATAATATATGAAAATAACTTTTATAAATAATACACGAAAGTAATTGCAACTCACTGAAACCGCTATCCAAAACTGCGTTATCACAATTCCACGAACGTAAGTTGCATCCATCATTCGATCTCGTAGCTACTCCAGCTCGGAGGCCTGGTAGCTTTTCGGTAAGTCAGTTACCTATTCAAGTTACGCGTACGTTTAATTCATAAACGTAAACTAAATGCTAAAACCCTAAGTTATAAACTTAGGTTAACATGATTTTATTCTAATTATGTCCTTTAACTTTGATCGTGTTCTTATACTTAGTCAAGATACTTGTTATATCTCTTGTTCATCGATTTCAAATCATAGGTTCCTTATATCTCGAAACCCTAATCGAACACGTCATGTTCGATATCCAAATTTCTCGTTTTCGGGGTCCGTATTTCCTTTTCAATGTCTGACACTTTAAAAGTCGGAAACTAGGTCGTAACGGGGCGGAAATGCCCAAACAAGTAGGTTCGTTGGATATGCGAGCGCACGAAAGGTTGTGTGCGCTCGCACACGGGTGTGCGCTCGCACACCGTGGTGTGCGCTCGCACACCGTGCTGTGCTTGCGAACAGTACAGCCGTGCTATCGCACGCCGCTTCCGGGCCGCTCCGACATGCTCTAACTCGATTTCGTCATATGCTCATATCTCATTTTAACCCAAACTCAACTCCAAATTCATCAGAACGATAATAGAAACGTGATTACGATTCATTCTATTCGTTTAAAAACGAAACAGCCCTCTAAACTTTGATTTCAGCAACCAAAACGAAAATATTTCCTTGATTTGGTGCTTGAATATGATAGAGGATGAATTCCAAAAAAATCGATATAAAGAACGTGTGATTCCGTCGAGAAACGAAGAAACCGCATCGATCGCACATTTCGTCGATCTTTTCCCTATCTGATGTGTTTTTGAACTTCTGGAGCATTCTTCTTCTTTCCTAATTCATGTGAACCTCTTATATATTGGTTAATATGCTCTTTTAATCCTTCATCTCTTTAACTTTAACCAATTCTCTTTTAAACTATAAAATAATTGGAGGACCTTGACGAAATAATTTCCATCACAAAATTAATATTTTATTTTATATTAATTTTTTAAGTTTTTCCTTAAATCCCGTTAAATCCGTTCAAAAAACTTATTCTACATTTTCGACATTATTAAATTAAATCCATCTTAATTTAATTTGTCGGAACTTACGACACGTGGGATGATATAATTTAATCAAAATATTCGGGGTATTGCAATTGCTAAAAAGGTGAAGCGTTTTGATTTGTTTGGTAATGTTTGTAAATGTTTGGCTTAAATCGCTAAAATGGTGAAACGTTAGGATTTGTTTCCTAACGTTCGTAAACGTTTGGCTAAAATCGCTAAAAAGGTGAAACGTTTGGATTGGTTTCGTAACGTTTGTCTTAAATCACTAAAAAGGTGAAACTGTTGCATTTGTTTCGTAAATTTTGTAAAAGTTTGGCTTAAATTGATAAAATGGTGAAAATGCTTGGATTTTTTTTCGTAACTTTGGTAAACGTTTGGCTTAAATTGCTGAAAAGGTGAAACGCTTGGATTTGTTTTGTAATGTTTGTAAACGTTTGGCTTAAATTGCAAAAAAAGTGAAAAATTTAGATTTGTTTCATAACCTTTGTAAACGTTTGGCATAAATTGCTAAAAAGAAGAAATGTTTGGATTTGTTTCATACGTTTGTAAACGTTTGGCATAAATCGCTGAAAAGGTGAAACATTTGGATTTGTTTTGTAACGTTTGTAAACGTTTGGCTTAAATTGCTAAAAAGGTGAAACGCTTGGATTTGTTTCATAACATTTGTAAACGTTTGGCTTAAATTGGTAAAAAGGTGAAACGCTTGGATTTGTTTCATAACGTTTGGCTTAAATTACTAAAAATGTGAAACACTTGGATTTGCTTTGTAACGTTTATCAATGTTTGGTTTAAATTGCTAAAACGGAGAAACACTTGGTTTGTAAACGTTTGTAAACGTATGGCATAAATCGCTAAAGAGGTTTGGCATAAATCACCAAAAAGGTGTTAAAGTTTGGCTTAAATTAATAAAAATGCGGAATGTTTGGATTTGTTTCGTAACGTTTTAAACGTTAGGTTTTATTTCGTAACGTTTGCAAACAATTGGCTGAAAAATAGCTAAAAAGATGAAGCGTTTGGATTTGTTTCGTAACGTTTGTAAATGTTTGGCTTATATCTCTAAAAAGGTGAAACGTTTGGATTTGTTTCGTAACGTTTGTAAATGTTTGGCTTAAATAGCAAGAAAAGGTTACACATTTGGATTTGTTTCGTAACGTTTGTAAACGTTTGGATTTGTTTCGTATCGTTTGTAAATGTTTCGCTTAAATAGCTAAAGAGAAGAAACGCTTGGATTTGTTTCGTAACGTTTGTAAACGTTTGGCTTAAATTGCTAAAAAGAAGAAACGCTTGGATTTCTTTCGTAACGTTTGTAAACGTTTGGTTTAAATAGCTAAAAAGAAGAAACGCTTGGGTTTTTTCGTATTGCCAAAAAGGTGAAACGTTTGGCTTAAATTGCTAACAAGGTCGAACGTTTGGATTTGTTTCGTACCGTTTGTAAACGTTTGGCTTAAATCGCTAAAAAGGTTAAATGTCTGGATTTGTTTCATAACGTTTGTAAACGTTTGGATTATATTGCTTAAAAGGTGAAACACTTGAATTTGTTTCGTAACATTTGTTAACGTTTGGCTAAAATCGCTAAAAAGGGGAAACGTTTAGTTTTGTTTCGTAACGTTTGTAAACGTTTTGCCTAAATCGCTAAAAAGGAAAAACGTTTGGATTTGTTTCATAACGTTTGTAAACGTTTGGCTTAAATTATTATAAATGTGAAATGCTTGGATCTATTTCGTAACGTTTGTAAACGTTTGGCTTAAATTGCTAAAAGGGGGAAATGCTTGGATTTGTTTCGTAACGTTTTTAATCGTTTGGCTTAAATTGCTAAATAGGTGAAATGCTTGGATTTGTTTCGTAACGTTTGTAAACGTTTGGCTTAAATTGCTAAAAAGGTGAAACATTTGGATTTATTTTGTAACCTTTCTAAACGTTTGGTTTAAATCGCTAGGAAGGCGAATCGTTTGGATTTTTTTCGTAATGTTTGTAAACGTTTGGCTTAAATTGCTAAAAAAGATGAAACGCTTCGACTTGTTTCATAATGTTTGTAAATGTTTGGCTTAAATTGCTAAAAAGGTGAAACATTTGGATTTGTTTCGTAACGTTTGTAAACGTTTAGCTTACATTTCTAAAAAGGTTAAACGTTTGGATTTGTTTCGTAGCGTTTGTACACGTTTGGTTAACATTGCTATAAAGGGGAAACGTTTGGATTTGTTTTGTAGCGTTTGTAAACGTTTGAGTTAAATTACTAAAAAAGTGAACGATTGGATTTGTTTCGTAGCGTTTCTAAACGTTTGGCTTAAATTGCTAAAAAGGTGAAACGCTTGGATTTGTTTCGTTACGTTTGTAAACGTTTCGCATAAATTGCTAAAAAGGGGAAACACTTGGTTTTTGTTTCGTAACGTTCGTAAACGTTTGGCTTAAATTGCTAAAAATGGGAAACATTTGGATTTGTTTCGTAACGTTTGTAAACGTTTGGCTTCAATCACTAAAGAGTTGAAACGCTTTTTTTTTGTTTCGTAACATTTGTAAACATTTGGCATAAATTGTTAAAAAGGTGAAACGTTTGGATTTGTTTCGTAAGTTTTGTAAACGTTTGGCTTCAATCGCTAAAAAGGTGGAACTTTTGGATTTGTTTCGTAAAATTTGTAAACGTTTGGTATAAATCGCTAAAAAGGTGAAACGTTTGGATTTGTTTCGTAACGTTGTAAACGTTTGGCTTAAATCGCTAAAATCGTCAAATGTTTGGATTTGTTTCTTAATGTTTGTAAACATTTGACTTAAATTGCTAAAAAGGTGAAAGGTTTGGTTTTATTTCGTAACATTTGTAAACGTTCGGCTTAAATCGCAAAAAAAAGATGAAACATTTGGATTTGTTTCGTAACGTTTGTAAATATTTGGCTTAAATTGCTAAAAAGGTGAAACCCTTGGATTTGTTTCGTAATGTTTGTAAATGTTTGCCTTAAATTGCTAAAAAGGTGAAATGCATGAATTTGTTTCGTAACGTTTGTAAACGTTTGGCTTACATTGCTAAAAAGGGGAAACGTTTGGATTTTTTTGTAGCGTTTGTAAACGTTTTGTTTACATTGATAATAAGGGGAAACGTATGGATTTGTTTTGTAGCGTTTGTAAACATTTGGTATAAATTGCTTTAAAGGTCAAATTTTTGGATTTGTTTCGTAAATGTTTTTAACATTTGCCTTAAACTGCTAAAAAGGTGAAACGCTTGGTTTTGTTTCGTAATGTTCGTAAACGTTTGGCTTAAATTGTTAAAGAGGTGAAACGCTTGGTTTTTGTTTCGTAACGTTCATAAACGATTGGCTTAAATAGCTAAAGAGGTGAAACGCTTGGATTTTGTTTCTTAACGTTCGTAAATGTTTGGCTTCAATTGCTAAAAATGTGAAATGTTTGTATTTGTTTCTTAATGCTTGTAAACGTTTGGCATAAATTGCTAAAAAGGGGAAACGTTTGGATTTTTTTCGTAACATTTTAAACATTTGGCTTAAATCGCTAAAATGGGGAAACATTTGAATTTGTTTCGTAACGTTTGTAAACGTTTGGCTTAAATTGAAAAAAAGGTGAAACGTTTGGTTTCATTTCGTAACGTTTGTAAACGTTCGGTTAAATCGCTAAAAAGATGAAACGTTTGGATTAGTTCCGTTACATTTGTAAACGTTTGGCTTAAATTGCTAAAAAGGTGAAACTCTTGGATTTGTTTCGTAACGTTTGTAAACGTGTGGCTTAAATTGCTAAAAAGCTGAAACGCTTGGATTTGTTTCGGAACGTTTGTAAACATTTGGCTTAAATTGCTAAAAAGGTGGAACGGTTGGATTTGTTTTGTAACGTTTGTAAACGTTTGGCTTAAATTGCTAAAAAGGTGGAACGATTGGTTTTTCTTTGTAACGTTTGTAAGGGTTTGGCTCAAATCGCTAAAAAGGTGAAACGTTTGGATTTGTTTCGTAATGTTTGTTAACATTTGGATTAAATTGCTAAAAAGGCGATGTGTTTGGATTTGTTTCGTAACATTTTGTTAAATCGGTAAAAAGGTGAAACGTTTGGATTTGTTTTGTAACGTTAGTAAACGTTTGTCTGAAATTGCTAAAAAGGTGAAACGCTTGGATTTGTTTCGCGATGTTTGTAAATCTTTGGCTTAAATTGCCAAAAAGGTGAAATTCTTGGTTTTGTTTCGTAACGTTTGTAAGGGTTTGGCTTAAATCGCTAAAAATGAGAAACGTTTAAATTTTTTTCGTAACGTTTAAAATGTTTTGTTTTGTTTTGTAACATTAGTAAACGTTTGGCTTAAATTGCTAAAAAGGTGAAACTTTTGGATTTGTTTCGTAACATTTGTAAATGTTTGGCTTAAATTTCTAAAAAGGTTAATTGCTTGGATTTGTTTCGGAACGTTTGTAAATGTTTGGCTTAAATTGCTAAAAAGATGGAACGCTTGGATTTGTTTCGTAACATTTGTAAACGTTTGGCTTCAATTGCTGAAAAGGTGAAACGTTTGGATTTGTTTCTTAACTTTTGTAAACGTTTGGTATAAATTGCTTAAAAGGTGAAACGTATGGATTTGTTTCGTAACGTTTTAAAAGTTTGGCTTAAGTCGCTATAATGGGGAAACATTTGGATTTGTTTCGTAATGTTTGTAAACGTTTAGCTTAATTTGCTAAAAAGGTGAAACGTTTGGTTTTATTTCGTATCGTTTGTAAACGTTCGGCTTAAATTGCTAAAAAGATGAAACGTTTGGATTTGTTTCGTAATATTTGTAAACGTTTGACCTAAATTGCTAAAATGGTGAAACTCTTGGATTTGTTTCGTAATGTTTGTAAAAGTGTGGCTTAAATTACTTAAAAGTTGAAACGCTTGGAATTGTTTCGGAACGTTTGTAAACGTTTAGCTTAAATTGCTAAAAAGGTGGAATGCTTGGATTTGTTTCGTAATGTTTGGCTTAAATTGCTAAAAAGGTGAACGGATTGGTTTTGTTTTCGTAACGTTTGTAAAGGTTTGGCTTAAATCGATAAAAATGTGAAATGTTTGGGTTTGTTTCCTAACGTTTTAAGCATTTTGTTTTGTTTCGTAACGTTTGTAAACGTTTGGCCTAAATTGCTAAAAAGGCGAAACGTTTGGATTTGTTTCGCAAAATTTTGTTTAATCGCTAAAAAGGTGAAACGTTTGGATTTGTTTCGTAATGTTTGTAAACGTTTGGCTTAAATCTCTAAAAAGGTGAAACGTTTGGATTTGTTTGGTAACGTTTGTAAACGTTTGGCTTAAATCGCTAAAAACGTGAAACGTTTTTATTTGTTTCGTAACATTTATAAACATTTGGCATAAATCGCTAAAAAGGTGAAACATTTGGATTTGTTTTGTAACATTTGTAAACGTTTGGCTTAAATTGCTAAAAAGGTGAAACGCTTGGATTTGTTTCGTAACATTTGTAAATGTTTGGCTTAAATTGCTAAAAAGGTGAAACGCTTGTATTTGTTTCGTAACGTTTGTAAACGTTTGGCTTAAATTGCTAAAAAGGGGAAACACTTTGATTTGTTTCGTCACGTTTGTAAATGTTTGGCTTAAATTGCTAAAAGGTGAAACGCTTGAATTTGTTTCGTTACGTTTGGAAACGTTAGGCTTAAATTGCTAAAAAGGGGAAACACTTGGTTTTTGTTTCGTAACTTTCGTAAACGTTTGGCTTAAATTGCTACAAATGGGAAACGTTTGGATTTGTTTCGTAACGTTTGTAAACGTGTGACTTCAATCACTAAAGAGGTGAACCGCTTTGTTTTTGTTTCGTAACATTTGTAAACGTTTGGTATAAATCGTTAAAAAGGTGAAACGTTTGGATTTGTTTCGTAACTTTTGTAAACGTTTGGCTTCAATCGCTAAAAAGGTGGAACTTTTGGATTTGTTTCTTAAAATTTGTAAACGTTTGGTATAAATCGCTAACAAGGTGAAACGTTTGGATTTGTTTCGTAACGTTGTAAACGTTTGGCTTAAATCGCTAAAATCGCCAAATGTTTGGATTTGTTTCTTAATGTTTGTAAACGTTTGACTTAAATTGCTAAAAAGGTGAAAGGTTTGGTTTTATTTCGTAACATTTGTAAACGTTCGGCTTAAATCGCAAAAAAAAAGATGAAACGTTTGGATTTGTTTCGTAACGTTTGCAAACATTTGGCTTAAATTGCTAAAAAGGTGAAACCCTTGGATTTGTTTCGTAATGTTTGTAAATGTTTGCCTTAAATTGCTAAAAAGGTGAAACGCATGAATTTGTTTCGTAACGTTTGTAAACGTTTGGCTTACATTGCTAAAAAGGGGAAACGTTTGGATTTTTTTTGTAGCGTTTGTAAACGTTTTGTTTACATTGCTAAAAAGGGGAAACGTATGGATTTGTTTCGTAGCGTTTGTAAACATTTGGCTTAAATTGCTTTAAAGGTGAAACGTTTGGATTTGTTTCGTAAATGTTTGTAAACATTTGGCTTAAACTGCTAAAAAGGTGAAACGCTTGGTTTTGTTTCGTAATGTTCGTAAACGTTTGGCTTAAATTGTTAAGAGGTGAAACGCTTGGTTTTTGTTTCGTAACGTTCGTAAACGTTTGGCTTAAATTGCTAAAGAGGTGAAACGCTTGGTTTTTGTTTCTTAACTTTCGTAAACGTTTGGCTTCTATTGCTAAAAATGTAAAATGTTTGGATTTGTTTCTTAATGTTTGTAAACGTTTGGCATAAATCGCTAAAAAGGGGAAACGTTTGGATTTTTTCGTAACATTTTAAACATTTGGCTTAAATTGCTAAAATGGGGAAACATTTGAATTTGTTTCGTAACGTTTGTAAACGTTTGGCTTAAATTACTAAAAAGGTGAAACATTTGGTTTTATTTCGTAACGTTTGTCAACGTTCGGTTAAATCGCTAAAAAGATGA
The DNA here is from genome assembly GCF_937616625.2 of Mercurialis annua. NCBI lineage: Eukaryota > Viridiplantae > Streptophyta > Magnoliopsida > Malpighiales > Euphorbiaceae > Mercurialis > Mercurialis annua. Next base: position 32,998,800 of record NC_065572.1, on the reverse strand, counting down.
AACGTTTGGATTAGTTCTGTTACATTTGTAAACGTTTGGCTTAAATTGCTAAAAAGGTGAAACTCTTGGATTTGTTTCGTAACGTTTGTTTACGTGTGGCTTAAATTGCTAAAAAGATGAAACGCTTGGATTTGTTTCGGAACGTTTATAAACATTTGGCTTAAATTGCTAAAAAGGTGGAACGGTTGGATTTGTTTTGTAACGTTTGTAAACGTTTGGCTTAAATTGCTAAAAAGGTGGAACGATTGGTTTTTCTTTGTAACGTTTGTAAGGATTTGGCTCAAATCGCTAAAAAGGTGAAACGTTTGGATTTGTTTCGTAATGTTTGTTAACGTTTGGATTAAATTGCTAAAAAGGCGAAATGTTTGGATTTGTTTCGTAACATTTTGTTAAATCGCTAAAAAAGTGAAACGTTTGGATTTGTTTTGTAACATTTGTAAACATTTGGCTTTAATTGCTAAAAAAGGTAAAACATTTGGATTTGTTTCATAACCTTTGTAAACGTTTGGCTCAAATCGCTAAAAAAGTGAAACGTTTGGATTTCTTACGTAATGTTTGTAAACGTTTGGATTAAATCTCTAAAAAGGTGAAACGTTTGGATTTGTTTTGTAACGTTTGTAAACGTTTGGCTTTAATCTCTAAAAAGGGGAAACGTTTGGATTTGTTTCGTAACGTTTTAAACGTTTGGCTTAAATCGCTAAAATGAGGAAATGTTTGGATTTGTTTCGTAACGTTAGTATTTGTTTGGCTTAAATTACTAAAACAGTGAAACGTTTGTTTTATTTCGTAACGTTTGTATACGTTTGGCTTAAATCGCTAAAAAGATGAAACGTTTGGATTTGTTTCGTAACGTTTCTAAACATTTGGCTTAAATTACTAAAAAGGTGAATGCTTGGATTTGTTGCGTAATGTTTGTAAACGTTGGCTTAAATTGCTAAAAAGGTGAAACTCTTGGATTTGTTTCGGAACGTTTGTAAATGTTTGGCTTAAATTTCTAAAAAGATGGAACGCTTGGATTTGTTTCGTAACATTTGTAAACGTTTGGCTTCAATTGCTAAAAAGGTGAAACGTTTGGATTTGTTTCTTAACTTTTGTAAACGTTTGGCATAAATTGCTTAAAAGGTGAAACGTATGGATTTGTTTCGTAACGTTTTAAAAGTTTGGCTTAAGTCGCTATAATGGGGAAACATTTGGATTTGTTTCGTAATGTTTGTAAACGTTTGGCTTAATTTGCTAAAAAGGTGAAACGTTTGGTTTTATTTCGTATCGTTTGCAAACGTTCGGCTTAAATTGCTAAAAAGATGAAACGTTTGGATTTGTTTCGTAACATTTGTAAATGTTTGACCTAAATTGCTAAAATGGTGAAACTCTTGGATTTGTTTCATAATGTTTGTAAAAGTTTGGCTTAAATTACTTAAAAGTTGAAACGCTTGGAATTGTTTCGGAACGTTTGTAAATGTTTAGCTTAAATTGCTAAAAAGGTGGAATGCTTGGATTTGTTTTGTAAAGTTTGGCTTAAATTGCTAAAAAGGTGAAAGGATTGGTTTTGTTTTCGTAACGTTTGTAAAGGTTTGGCTTAAATCGCTAAAAATGTGAAATATTTGGGTTTGTTTCCTAACTTTTTAAGCATTTTGTTTTGTTTCGTAACGTTTGTAAACGTTTGGCCTAAATTGCTAAAAAGGCGAAACGTTTGGATTTGTTTCGTAAAATTTTGTTAAATCGCTAAAAAGGTGAAACATTTGGATTTGTTTTGTTACGTTTGTAAATGTTTTGCTTAATTCGCTAAGAAGGTGAAACGTTTGGATTTGTTTTGTAACGTTTGTTAACGTTTGGCTTAAATCGCTAAAAAGGGGAAACATTTTTATTTGTTTCGTAACGTTTGTAAGGATTTGGCTCAAATCGCTAAAAAGGCGAAACGTTTGGATTTGTTTCGTAATGTTTGTTAACGTTTGGATTAAATTGCTAAAAAGGCGAAATGTTTGGATTTGTTTCGTAACATTTTGTTAAATCGCTAAAAAGGTGAAACGTTTGGATTTGTTTTGTAACGTTTGTAAACGTTTGTCTGAAATTGCTAAAAAGGTGAAACGCTTGGATTTGTTTCGCGATGTTTGTAAATCTTTGGCTTAAATTGCCAAAAAGGTGAAAGTCTTGGTTTTGTTTCGTAATGTTTGTAAGGGTTTGGCTTAAATCGCTAAAAATGAGAAACGTTTAAATTTTTTTCGTAACGTTTAAAATGTTTGGTTTTGTTTTGTAACATTTGTAAACGTTTGGCTTAAATCGCTAAAAAGGTGAAACTTTTGGATTTGTTTCGTAAAATTTGTAAATGTTTGGCTTAAATTGCTAAAAAGGTTAATTGCTTGGATTTGTTTCGTATGCAAAAGAGGTAAAACGCTTGTTTTTTGTTTCGTAACGTTCGTAAACGTTTGGCTTAAATTGCTAAAAAGGTGAAACGCTTGGATTTGTTTCGGAACGTTCGTTAACGTTTGGCTGAAATTGCTAAAAAGGTGAAACGCTTGGATTTGTTTCGCAACGTTTGTAAACGTTTGGCTTAAATTACTAAAAAGGTGGAACGCTTGGATTTGTTTCGGAACGTTTGTAAACGTTTGGATTAAATTTCTAAAAAAGTGGAACGCTTGGATTTGTTTCGTAATATTTGTAAACGTTTGGCTTACATTGCTAAAAAGGGGAAACGTTTGGATTTTTTTTGTAGCGTTTGTAAACGTTTTGTTTACATTGATAAAAAGGGGAAACGTATGGATTTGTTTTGTAGCGTTTGTAAACATTTGGTATAAATTGCTTTAAAGGTCAAATGTTTGGATTTGTTTCGTAAATGTTTGTAAACATTTGCCTTAAACTGCTAAAAAGGTGAAACGCTTGGTTTTGTTTCGTAATGTTCGTAAACGTTTGGCTTAAATTGTTAAAGAGGTGAAACGCTTGGTTTTTGTTTCGTAACGTTCATAAACGATTGGCTTTAATTGCTAAAAAAGGTCAAACATTTGGATTTGTTTCATAACCTTTGTAAACGTTTGGCTTAAATCGCTAAAAAAGTGAAACGTTTGGATTTCTTTCGTAATGTTTGTAAACGTTTGGATTAAATCTCTAAAAAGGTGAAACGTTTGGATTTGTTTTGTAACGTTTGTAAACGTTTGGCTTTAATCTCTAAAAAGGGGAAACGTTTGGATTTGTTTCGTAACGTTTTAAACGTTTGGCTTAAATCGCTAAAATGAGGAAATGTTTGGATTTGTTTCGTAACGTTAGTATTTGTTTGGCTTAAATTACTAAAACGGTGAAACGTTTGTTTTATTTCGTAACGTTTGTATACGTTTGGCTTAAATCGCTAAAAAGATGAAACGTTTGGATTTGTTTCGTAACGTTTCTTAACATTTGGCTTAAATTGCTAAAAAGGTGAACGCTTGGATTTGTTTCGTAATGTTTGTAAACGTTGGCTTAAATTGCTAAAAAGGTGAAACTCTTGGATTTGTTTCGGAACGTTTGTAAACGTTTGGCTTAAATTGCTAAAAAGGTGGAACGCTTGGATTTGTTTCGTAACATTTGTAAACGTTTGGCTTCAATTGCTAAAAAGGTGAAACATTTGGATTTGTTTCTTAACTTTTGTAAACGTTTGGGTTCAATTGCTGAAAAGGGGAAACGTTTGGATTTGTTTCTTAACTTTTGTAAACGTTTGGCATAAATTGCTTAAAAGGTGAAACGTATGGATTTGTTTCGTAACGTTTTAAAAGTTTGGCTTAAGTCGCTATAATGGGGTAACATTTGGATTTGTTTCGTAATGTTTGTAAACATTTAGCTTAATTTGCTAAAAAGGTGAAACGTTTGGTTTTATTTCGTATGGTTTGTAAACGTTCGGCTTAAATTGCTAAAAAGATGAAACGTTTGGATTTGTTTCGTAATATTTGTAAACGTTTGACCTAAATTGCTAAAATGGTGAAACTCTTGGATTTGTTTCGTAATGTTTGTAAAAGTGTGGCTTAAATTACTTAAAAGTTGAAACGCTTGGAATTGTTTCGGAACGTTTGTAAACGTTTAGCTTAAATTGCTAAAAAGGTGGAATGCTTGGATTTGTTTCGTAAAGTTTGGCTTAAATTGCTAAAAAGGTGAAAGGATTGGTTTTGTTTTCGTAACGTTTGTAAAGGTTTGGCTTAAATCGATAAAAATGTGAAATGTTTGGGTTTGTTTCCTAACGTTTTAAGCATTTTGTTTTGTTTCGTAACGTTTGAAAACATTTGGCTAAATTGCTAAAAAGGCGAAACGTTTGGATTTGTTTCGTAAAATTTTGTTAAATTGCTAAAAAGGTGAAACGTTTGGATTTGTTTCGTAATGTTTGTAAACGTTTGGCTGAAATCTCTAAAAAGGGGAAACGTTTGGATTTGTTTGGTAACGTTTGTACACGTTTGGCTTAAATCGCTAAAAACGTGAAACGTTTTTATTTGTTTCGTAACGTTTGTAAACATTTGGCATAAATCGCTAAAAAGGTGAAACATTTGGATTTGTTTTGTAACATTTGTAAACGTTTGGCTTAAATTGCTAAAAAGGTGAAACGCTTGGATTTGTTTCGTAACATTTGTATATGTTTGGCTTAAATTGCTAAAAAGGTGAAACGCTTGTATTTGTTTCGTAACGTTTGTAAACGTTTGGCTTAAATTGCTAAAAGGGGAAACACATTGATTTGTTTCGTCACGTTTGTAAATGTTTGGCTTAAATTGCTAAAAGGTGAAACGCTTGAATTTGTTTCGTTACGTTTGGAAACGTTTGGCTTAAATTGCTAAAAAGGGGAAACATTTGGTTTTTGTTTCGCAACGTTCGTAAACGTTTGGCTTAAATTGCTAAAAATGGGAAACGTTTGGATTTGTTTCGTAACGTTTGTAAACGTTTGGCTTCAATCGGTAAAGAGGTGAAAGCTTTGTTTTTGTTTCGTAACATTTGTAAACGTTTGGCATAAATCGTTAAAAAGGTGAAACGTTTGGATTTGTTTCGTAACTTTTGTAAATATTTGGCTTCAATCGCTAAAAAGGTGGAACTTTTGGATTTGTTTCGTAAAATTTGTAAACATTTGGTATAAATCGCTAAAAAGGTGAAACGTTTGGATTTGTTTCGTAACGTTGTAAACGTTTGGCTTAAATCGCTAAAATCGCCAAATGTTTGGATTTGTTTCTTAATGTTTGTAAACGTTTGACTTAAATTGCTAAAAAGGTGAAAGGTTTGGTTTTATTTCGTAACATTTGTAAACGTTCGGCTTAAATCGCAAAAAAAAAAGATGAAACGTTTGGATTTGTTTCGTAACGTTTGCAAACATTTGGCTTAAATTGCTAAAAAGGTGAAACCCTTGGATTTGTTTCGTAATGTTTGTAAATGTTTGCCTTAAATTGCTAAAAAGGTGAAACGCATGAATTTGTTTCGTAACGTTTGTAAACGTTTGGCTTACATTGCTAAAAAGGGGAAACGTTTGGATTTTTTTTGTAGCGTTTGTAAACGTTTTGTTTACATTGCTAAAAAGGGGAAACGTATGGATTTGTTTCGTAGCGTTTGTAAACATTTGGCTTAAATTGCTTTAAAGGTGAAACGTTTGGATTTGTTTCGTAAATGTTTGTAAACATTTGGCTTAAACTGCTAAAAAGGTGAAACGCTTGGTTTTGTTTCGTAATGTTCGTAAACGTTTGGCTTAAATTGTTAAAGAGGTGAAACGCTTGGTTTTTGTTTCGTAACGTTCGTAAACGTTTGGCTTAAATTGCTAAAGAGGTGAAACGCTTGGTTTTTGTTTCTTAACTTTCGTAAACGTTTGGCTTCTATTGCTAAAAATGTAAAATGTTTGGATTTGTTTCTTAATGTTTGTAAACGTTTGGCATAAATCGCTAAAAAGGAGAAACGTTTGGATTTTTTCGTAACATTTTAAACATTTGGCTTAAATTGCTAAAATGGGGAAACATTTGAATTTGTTTCGTAATTTTTGTAAACGTTTGGCTTAAATTACTAAAAAGGTGAAACGTTTGGTTTTATTTCGTAACGTTTGTAAACATTCGGTTAAATCACTAAAAAGATGAAACGTTTGGATTAGTTCCGTTACATTTGTAAACGTTTGGCTTAAATTGCTAAAAAGGTGAAACTCTTGGATTTGTTTCGTAACGTTTGTATACGTGTGGCTTGAATTACTAAAAAGCTGAAACGCTTGGATTTGTTTCGGAACGTTTGTAAACATTTGGCTTAAATTGCTAAAAAGGTGGAACGGTTGGATTTGTTTTGTAACGTTTGTAAACGTTTGGCTTAAATTGCTAAAAAGGTGGAACGATTGGTTTTTCTTTGTAACGTTTGTAAGGATTTGGCTCAAATCGCTAAAAAGGTGAAACGTTTGGATTTGTTTCGTAATGTTTGTTAATGTTTGGATTAAATTGCTAAAAAGGCGAAATGTTTGGATTTGTTTCGTAACATTTTGTTAAATCGCTAAAAAGGTGAAACGTTTGGATTTGTTTTGTAACATTTGTAAACATTTGGCTTTAATTGCTAAAAAAGGTAAAACATTTGGATTTGTTTCATAACCTTTGTAAACGTTTGGCTCAAATCACTAAAAAAGTGAAACGTTTGGATTTCTTACGTAATGTTTGTAAACGTTTGGATTAAATCTCTAAAAAGGTGAAACGTTTGGATTTATTTTGTAACGTTTGTAAACGTTTGGCTTTAATCTCTAAAAAGGGGAAACGTTTGGATTTGTTTCGTAACGTTTTAAACGTTTGGCTTAAATCGCTAAAATGAGGAAATGTTTGGATTTGTTTCGTAACGTTAGTATTTGTTTGGCTTAAATTACTAAAACAGTGAAACGTTTGTTTTATTTCGTAACGTTTGTATACGTTTGGCTTAAATCGCTAAAAAGATGAAACGTTTGGATTTGTTTCGTAACGTTTCTAAACATTTGGCTTAAATTACTAAAAAGGTGAATGCTTGGATTTGTTGCGTAATGTTTGTAAACGTTGGCTTAAATTGCTAAAAAGGTGAAACTCTTGGATTTGTTTCGGAACGTTTGTAAATGTTTGGCTTAAATTTCTAGAAAGATGGAACGCTTGGATTTGTTTCGTAACATTTGTAAACGTTTGGCTTCAATTGCTAAAAAGGTGAAACGTTTGGATTTGTTTCTTAACTTTTGTAAACGTTTGGCATAAATTGCTTAAAAGGTGAAACGTATGGATTTGTTTCGTAACGTTTTAAAAGTTTGGCTTAAGTCGCTATAATGGGGAAACATTTGGATTTGTTTCGTAATGTTTGTAAACGTTTGGCTTAATTTGCTAAAAAGGTGAAACGTTTGGTTTTATTTCGTATCGTTTGCAAACGTTCGGCTTAAATTGCTAAAAAGATGAAACGTTTGGATTTGTTTCGTAACATTTGTAAATGTTTGACCTAAATTGCTAAAATGGTGAAACTCTTGGATTTGTTTCATAATGTTTGTAAAAGTTTGGCTTAAATTACTTAAAAGTTGAAACGCTTGGAATTGTTTCGGAACGTTTGTAAATGTTTAGCTTAAATTGCTAAAAAGGTGGAATGCTTGGATTTGTTTTGTAAAGTTTGGCTTAAATTGCTAAAAAGGTGAAAGGATTGGTTTTGTTTTCGTAACGTTTGTAAAGGTTTGGCTTAAATCGCTAAAAATGTGAAATATTTGGGTTTGTTTCCTAACTTTTTAAGCATTTTGTTTTGTTTCGTAACGTTTGTAAACGTTTGGCCTAAATTGCTAAAAAGGCGAAACGTTTGGATTTGTTTCGTAAAATTTTGTTAAATCGCTAAAAAGGTGAAACATTTGGATTTGTTTTGTTACGTTTGTAAATGTTTTGCTTAATTCGCTAAGAAGGTGAAACGTTTGGATTTGTTTTGTAACGTTTGTTAACGTTTGGCTTAAATCGCTAAAAAGGGGAAACGTTTTTATTTGTTTCGTAACGTTTGTAAGGATTTGGCTCAAATCGCTAAAAAGGCGAAACGTTTGGATTTGTTTCGTAATGTTTGTTAACGTTTGGATTAAATTGCTAAAAAGGCGAAATGTTTGGATTTGTTTCGTAACATTTTGTTAAATCGCTAAAAAGGTGAAACGTTTGGATTTGTTTTGTAACGTTTGTAAACGTTTGTCTGAAATTGCTAAAAAGGTGAAACGCTTGGATTTGTTTCGCGATGTTTGTAAATCTTTGGCTTAAATTGCCAAAAAGGTGAAAGTCTTGGTTTTGTTTCGTAATGTTTGTAAGGGTTTGGCTTAAATCGCTAAAAATGAGAAACGTTTAAATTTTTTTCGTAACGTTTAAAATGTTTGGTTTTGTTTTGTAACATTTGTAAACGTTTGGCTTAAATCGCTAAAAAGGTGAAACTTTTGGATTTGTTTCGTAAAATTTGTAAATGTTTGGCTTAAATTGCTAAAAAGGTTAATTGCTTGGATTTGTTTCGTATGCTAAAGAGGTAAAACGCTTGTTTTTTGTTTCGTAACGTTCGTAAACGTTTGGCTTAAATTGCTAAAAAGGTGAAACGCTTGGATTTGTTTCGGAACGTTCGTTAACGTTTGGCTGAAATTGCTAAAAAGGTGAAACGCTTGGATTTGTTTCGCAACGTTTGTAAACGTTTGGCTTAAATTACTAAAAAGGTGGAACGCTTGGATTTGTTTCGGAACGTTTGTAAACGTTTGGATTAAATTTCTAAAAAAGTGGAACGCTTGGATTTGTTTCGTAATATTTGTAAACGTTTGGCTTACATTGCTAAAAAGGGGAAACGTTTGGATTTTTTTTGTAGCGTTTGTAAACGTTTTGTTTACATTGATAAAAAGGGGAAACGTATGGATTTGTTTTGTAGCGTTTGTAAACATTTGGTATAAATTGCTTTAAAGGTCAAATGTTTGGATTTGTTTCGTAAATGTTTGTAAACATTTGCCTTAAACTGCTAAAAAGGTGAAACGCTTGGTTTTGTTTCGTAATGTTCGTAAACGTTTGGCTTAAATTGTTAAAGAGGTGAAACGCTTGGTTTTTGTTTCGTAACGTTCATAAACGATTGGCTTTAATTGCTAAAAAAGGTCAAACATTTGGATTTGTTTCATAACCTTTGTAAACGTTTGGCTTAAATCGCTAAAAAAGTGAAACGTTTGGATTTCTTTCGTAATGTTTGTAAACGTTTGGATTAAATCTCTAAAAAGGTGAAACGTTTGGATTTGTTTTGTAACGTTTGTAAACGTTTGGCTTTAATCTCTAAAAAGGGGAAACGTTTGGATTTGTTTCGTAACGTTTTAAACGTTTGGCTTAAATCGCTAAAATGAGGAAATGTTTGGATTTGTTTCGTAACGTTAGTATTTGTTTGGCTTAAATTACTAAAACGGTGAAACGTTTGTTTTATTTCGTAACGTTTGTATACGTTTGGCTTAAATCGCTAAAAAGATGAAACGTTTGGATTTGTTTCGTAACGTTTCTTAACATTTGGCTTAAATTGCTAAAAAGGTGAACGCTTGGATTTGTTTCGTAATGTTTGTAAACGTTGGCTTAAATTGCTAAAAAGGTGAAACTCTTGGATTTGTTTCGGAACGTTTGTAAACGTTTGGCTTAAATTGCTAAAAAGGTGGAACGCTTGGATTTGTTTCGTAACATTTGTAAACGTTTGGCTTCAATTGCTAAAAAGGTGAAACATTTGGATTTGTTTCTTAACTTTTGTAAACGTTTGGGTTCAATTGCTGAAAAGGGGAAACGTTTGGATTTGTTTCTTAACTTTTGTAAACGTTTGGCATAAATTGCTTAAAAGGTGAAACGTATGGATTTGTTTCGTAACGTTTTAAAAGTTTGGCTTAAGTCGCTATAATGGGGTAACATTTGGATTTGTTTCGTAATGTTTGTAAACATTTAGCTTAATTTGCTAAAAAGGTGAAACGTTTGGTTTTATTTCGTATGGTTTGTAAACGTTCGGCTTAAATTGCTAAAAAGATGAAACGTTTGGATTTGTTTCGTAATATTTGTAAACGTTTGACCTAAATTGCTAAAATGGTTAAACTCTTGGATTTGTTTCGTAATGTTTGTAAAAGTGTGGCTTAAATTACTTAAAAGTTGAAACGCTTGGAATTGTTTCGGAACGTTTGTAAACGTTTAGCTTAAATTGCTAAAAAGGTGGAATGCTTGGATTTGTTTCGTAAAGTTTGGCTTAAATTGCTAAAAAGGTGAAAGGATTGGTTTTGTTTTCGTAACGTTTGTAAAGGTTTGGCTTAAATCGATAAAAATGTGAAATGTTTGGGTTTGTTTCCTAACGTTTTAAGCATTTTGTTTTGTTTCGTAACGTTTGAAAACGTTTGGCTAAATTGCTAAAAAGGCGAAACGTTTGGATTTGTTTCGTAAAATTTTGTTAAATTGCTAAAAAGGTGAAACGTTTGGATTTGTTTCGTAATGTTTGTAAACGTTTGGCTGAAATCTCTAAAAAGGGGAAACGTTTGGATTTGTTTGGTAACGTTTGTACACGTTTGGCTTAAATCGCTAAAAACGTGAAACGTTTTTATTTGTTTCGTAACGTTTGTAAACATTTGGCATAAATCGCTAAAAAGGTGAAACATTTGGATTTGTTTTGTAACATTTGTAAACGTTTGGCTTAAATTGCTAAAAAGGTGAAACGCTTGGATTTGTTTCGTAACATTTGTATATGTTTGGCTTAAATTGCTAAAAAGGTGAAACGCTTGTATTTGTTTCGTAACGTTTGTAAACGTTTGGCTTAAATTGCTAAAAGGGGAAACACTTTGATTTGTTTCGTCACGTTTGTAAATGTTTGGCTTAAATTGCTAAAAGGTGAAACGCTTGAATTTGTTTCGTTACGTTTGGAAACGTTTGGCTTAAATTGCTAAAAAGGGGAAACATTTGGTTTTTGTTTCGCAACGTTCGTAAACGTTTGGCTTAAATTGCTAAAAATGGGAAACGTTTGGATTTGTTTCGTAACGTTTGTAAACGTTTGGCTTCAATCAGTAAAGAGGTGAAAGCTTTGTTTTTGTTTCGTAACATTTGTAAACGTTTGGCATAAATCGTTAAAAAGGTGAAACGTTTGGATTTGTTTCGTAACTTTTGTAAACGTTTGGCTTCAATCGCCAAAAAGGTGGAACTTTTGGATTTGTTTCGTAAAATTTGTAAACATTTGGTATAAATCGCTAAAAAGGTGAAACGTTTGGATTTGTTTCGTAACGTTGTAAACGTTTGGCTTAAATCGCTAAAATCGCCAAATGTTTGGATTTATTTCTTAATGTTTGTAAACGTTTGACTTAAATTGCTAAAAAGGTGAAAGGTTTGGTTTTATTTCGTAACATTTGTAAACGTTCGGCTTAAATCGCAAAAAAAAGATGAAACGTTTGGATTTGTTTCGTAACGTTTGCAAACATTTGGCTTAAATTGCTAAAAAGGTGAAACCCTTGGATTTGTTTCGTAATGTTTGTAAATGTTTGCCTTAAATTGCTAAAAAGGTGAAACGCATGAATTTGTTTCGTAATGTTTGTAAACGTTTGGCTTACATTGCTAAAAAGGGGAAACGATTGGATTTTTTTTGTAGCGTTTGTAAACGTTTTGTTTACATTGCTAAAAAGGGGAAACGTATGGATTTGTTTTGTAGCGTTTGTAAAAATTTGGCTTAAATTGCTTTAAAGGTGAAACGTTTGGATTTGTTTCGTAAATATTTGTAAACATTTGGCTAAAACTGCTAAAAAGGTGAAACGATTGCTTTTGTTTCGTAATGTTCGTAAACGTTTGGCTTAAATTGTTAAAGAGGTGAAACGCTTGGTTTTTGTTTCGTAACGTTCGTAAACGTTTGGCTTAAATTGCTAAAGAGGTGAAACGCTTGGTTTTTGTTTCTTAACTTTCGTAAACGTTTGGCTTCTATTGCTAAAAATGGGAAATGTTTGGATTTGTTTCTTAATGTTTGTAAACGTTTGGCATAAATCGCTAAAAAGGAGAAACGTTTGGATTTTTTCGTAACATTTTAAACATTTGGCTTAAATTGCTAAAATGGGGAAACATTTGAATTTGTTTCGTAACGTTTGTAAACGTTTGGCTTAAATTACTAAAAAGGTGAAACGTTTGGTTTTATTTCGTAACGTTTGTAAACATTCGGTTAAATCACTAAAAAGATGAAACGTTTGGATTAGTTCCGTTACATTTGTAAACGTTTGGCTTAAATTGCTAAAAAGGTGAAACTCTTGGATTTGTTTCGTAACGTTTGTATACGTGTGGCTTGAATTACTAAAAAGCTGAAACGCTTGGATTTGTTTCGGAACGTTTGTAAACATTTGGCTTAAATTGCTAAAAAGGTGGAACGGTTGGATTTGTTTTGTAACGTTTGTAAACGTTTGGCTTAAATTGCTAAAAAGGTGGAACGATTGGTTTTTCTTTGTAACGTTTGTAAGGATTTGGCTCAAATCGCTAAAAAGGTGAAACGTTTGGATTTGTTTCGTAATGTTTGTTAACGTTTGGATTAAATTGCTAAAAAGGCGAAATGTTTGGATTTGTTTCGTAACATTTTGTTAAATCTCTAAAAAGGTGAAACGTTTGGATTTGTTTTGTAACGTTTGTCTAAAATTGCTAAAAAGGTGAAACGCTTGGATTTGTTTCGCGATGTTTGTAAATCTTTGGCTTAAATTGCCAAAAAGGTGAAATTCTTGGTTTTGTTTCGTAACGTTTGTAAGGGTTTGGCTTAAATCGCTAAAAATGAGAAACGTTTAAATTTTTTTCGTAACGTTTAAAATGTTTGGTTTTGTTTTGTAACATTTGTAAACGTTTGGCTTAAATCGCTAAAAAGGTGAAACTTTTGGATTTGTTTCGTAACATTTGTAAATATTTGGCTTAAATTGCTAAAAAGGTTAATTTCTTGGATTTGTTTCGTATGCTAAAGAGGTAAAACACTTGTTTTTTGTTTCGTAACGTTCGTAAACGTTTGGCTTAAATTGCTAAAAAGGTGAAACGCTTGAATTTGTTTCGGAACGTTCGTAAACGATTGGCTGAAATTGCTAAAGAGGTGAAACGCTTGGATTTGTTTCGCAACGTTTGTAAACGTTTGGCTTAAATTGCTAAAAAGGTGGAACGCTTAGATTTGTTTCAAAACGTTTTTAAACGTTTGGCTTAAATTTCTAAAAAGGTGGAAGGCTTAGATTTGTTTCGTAACATTTGTAAACATTTGGCTTTAATTGCTAAAAAAGGTAAAACATTTGGATTTGTTTCATAACCTTTGTAAACGTTTGGCTCAAATCGCTAAAAAAGTGAAACGTTTGGATTTCTTACGTAATGTTTGTAAACGTTTGGATTAAATCTCTAAAAAGGTGAAACGTTTGGATTTGTTTTGTAACGTTTGTAAACGTTTGGCTTTAATCTCTAAAAAGGGGAAACGTTTGGATTTGTTTCGTAACGTTTTAAACGTTTGGCTTAAATCGCTAAAATGAGGAAATGTTTGGATTTGTTTCGTAACGTTAGTATTTGTTTGGCTTAAATTACTAAAACAGTGAAACGTTTGTTTTATTTCGTAACGTTTGTATACGTTTGGCTTAAATCGCTAAAAAGATGAAACGTTTGGATTTGTTTCGTAACGTTTCTAAACATTTGGCTTAAATTACTAAAAAGGTGAATGCTTGGATTTGTTGCGTAATGTTTGTAAACGTTGGCTTAAATTGCTAAAAAGGTGAAACTCTTGGATTTGTTTCGGAACGTTTGTAAATGTTTGGCTTAAATTTCTAAAAAGATGGAACGCTTGGATTTGTTTCGTAACATTTGTAAACGTTTGGCTTCAATTGCTAAAAAGGTGAAACGTTTGGATTTGTTTCTTAACTTTTGTAAACGTTTGGCATAAATTGCTTAAAAGGTGAAACGTATGGATTTGTTTCGTAACGTTTTAAAAGTTTGGCTTAAGTCGCTATAATGGGGAAACATTTGGATTTGTTTCGTAATGTTTGTAAACGTTTGGCTTAATTTGCTAAAAAGGTGAAACGTTTGGTTTTATTTCGTATCGTTTGCAAACGTTCGGCTTAAATTGCTAAAAAGATGAAACGTTTGGATTTGTTTCGTAACATTTGTAAATGTTTGACCTAAATTGCTAAAATGGTGAAACTCTTGGATTTGTTTCATAATGTTTGTAAAAGTTTGGCTTAAATTACTTAAAAGTTGAAACGCTTGGAATTGTTTCGGAACGTTTGTAAATGTTTAGCTTAAATTGCTAAAAAGGTGGAATGCTTGGATTTGTTTTGTAAAGTTTGGCTTAAATTGCTAAAAAGGTGAAAGGATTGGTTTTGTTTTCGTAACGTTTGTAAAGGTTTGGCTTAAATCGCTAAAAATGTGAAATATTTGGGTTTGTTTCCTAACTTTTTAAGCATTTTGTTTTGTTTCGTAACGTTTGTAAACGTTTGGCCTAAATTGCTAAAAAGGCGAAACGTTTGGATTTGTTTCGTAAAATTTTGTTAAATCGCTAAAAAGGTGAAACATTTGGATTTGTTTTGTTACGTTTGTAAATGTTTTGCTTAATTCGCTAAGAAGGTGAAACGTTTGGATTTGTTTTGTAACGTTTGTTAACGTTTGGCTTAAATCGCTAAAAAGGGGAAACGTTTTTATTTGTTTCGTAACGTTTGTAAGGATTTGGCTCAAATCGCTAAAAAGGCGAAACGTTTGGATTTGTTTCGTAATGTTTGTTAACGTTTGGATTAAATTGCTAAAAAGGCGAAATGTTTGGATTTGTTTCGTAACATTTTGTTAAATCGCTAAAAAGGTGAAACGTTTGGATTTGTTTTGTAACGTTTGTAAACGTTTGTCTGAAATTGCTAAAAAGGTGAAACGCTTGGATTTGTTTCGCGATGTTTGTAAATCTTTGGCTTAAATTGCCAAAAAGGTGAAATTCTTGGTTTTGTTTCGTAATGTTTGTAAGGGTTTGGCTTAAATCGCTAAAAATGAGAAACGTTTAAATTTTTTTCGTAACGTTTAAAATGTTTGGTTTTGTTTTGTAACATTTGTAAACGTTTGGCTTAAATCGCTAAAAAGGTGAAACTTTTGGATTTGTTTCGTAAAATTTGTAAATGTTTGGCTTAAATTGCTAAAAAGGTTAATTGCTTGGATTTGTTTCGTATGCTAAAGAGGTAAAACGCTTGTTTTTTGTTTCGTAACGTTCGTAAACGTTTGGCTTAAATTGCTAAAAAGGTGAAACGCTTGGATTTGTTTCGGAACGTTCGTTAACGTTTGGCTGAAATTGCTAAAAAGGTGAAACGCTTGGATTTGTTTCGCAACGTTTGTAAACGTTTGGCTTAAATTACTAAAAAGGTGGAACGCTTGGATTTGTTTGGAACGTTTGTAAACGTTTGGATTAAATTTCTAAAAAAAGTGGAACGCTTGGATTTGTTTCGTAATATTTGTAAACGTTTGGCTTACATTGCTAAAAAGGGGAAACGTTTGGATTTTTTTTGTAGCGTTTGTAAACGTTTTGTTTACATTGATAAAAAGGGGAAACGTATGGATTTGTTTTGTAGCGTTTGTAAACATTTGGTATAAATTGCTTTAAAGGTCAAATGTTTGGATTTGTTTCGTAAATGTTTGTAAACATTTGCCTTAAACTGCTAAAAAGGTGAAACGCTTGGTTTTGTTTCGTAATGTTCGTAAACGTTTGGCTTAAATTGTTAAAGAGGTGAAACGCTTGGTTTTTGTTTCGTAACGTTCATAAACGATTGGCTTTAATTGCTAAAAAAGGTCAAACATTTGGATTTGTTTCATAACCTTTGTAAACGTTTGGCTTAAATCGCTAAAAAAGTGAAACGTTTGGATTTCTTTCGTAATGTTTGTAAACGTTTGGATTAAATCTCTAAAAAGGTGAAACGTTTGGATTTGTTTTGTAACGTTTGTAAACGTTTGGCTTTAATCTCTAAAAAGGGGAAACGTTTGGATTTGTTTCGTAACGTTTTAAACGTTTGGCTTAAATCGCTAAAATGAGGAAATGTTTGGATTTGTTTCGTAACGTTAGTATTTGTTTGGCTTAAATTACTAAAACGGTGAAACGTTTGTTTTATTTCGTAACGTTTGTATACGTTTGGCTTAAATCGCTAAAAAGATGAAACGTTTGGATTTGTTTCGTAACGTTTCTTAACATTTGGCTTAAATTGCTAAAAAGGTGAACGCTTGGATTTGTTTCGTAATGTTTGTAAACGTTGGCTTAAATTGCTAAAAAGGTGAAACTCTTGGATTTGTTTCGGAACGTTTGTAAACGTTTGGCTTAAATTGCTAAAAAGGTGGAACGCTTGGATTTGTTTCGTAACATTTGTAAACGTTTGGCTTCAATTGCTAAAAAGGTGAAACATTTGGATTTGTTTCTTAACTTTTGTAAACGTTTGGGTTCAATTGCTGAAAAGGGGAAACGTTTGGATTTGTTTCTTAACTTTTGTAAACGTTTGGCATAAATTGCTTAAAAGGTGAAACGTATGGATTTGTTTCGTAACGTTTTAAAAGTTTGGCTTAAGTCGCTATAATGGGGTAACATTTGGATTTGTTTCGTAATGTTTGTAAACATTTAGCTTAATTTGCTAAAAAGGTGAAACGTTTGGTTTTATTTCGTATGGTTTGTAAACGTTCGGCTTAAATTGCTAAAAAGATGAAACGTTTGGATTTGTTTCGTAATATTTGTAAACGTTTGACCTAAATTGCTAAAATGGTGAAACTCTTGGATTTGTTTCGTAATGTTTGTAAAAGTGTGGCTTAAATTACTTAAAAGTTGAAACGCTTGGAATTGTTTCGGAACGTTTGTAAACGTTTAGCTTAAATTGCTAAAAAGGTGGAATGCTTGGATTTGTTTCGTAAAGTTTGGCTTAAATTGCTAAAAAGGTGAAAGGATTGGTTTTGTTTTCGTAACGTTTGTAAAGGTTTGGCTTAAATCGATAAAAATGTGAAATGTTTGGGTTTGTTTCCTAACGTTTTAAGCATTTTGTTTTGTTTCGTAACGTTTGAAAACGTTTGGCTAAATTGCTAAAAAGGCGAAACGTTTGGATTTGTTTCGTAAAATTTTGTTAAATTGCTAAAAAGGTGAAACGTTTGGATTTGTTTCGTAATGTTTGTAAACGTTTGGCTGAAATCTCTAAAAAGGGGAAACGTTTGGATTTGTTTGGTAACGTTTGTACACGTTTGGCTTAAATCGCTAAAAACGTGAAACGTTTTTATTTGTTTCGTAACGTTTGTAAACATTTGGCATAAATCGCTAAAAAGGTGAAACATTTGGATTTGTTTTGTAACATTTGTAAACGTTTGGCTTAAATTGCTAAAAAGGTGAAACGCTTGGATTTGTTTCGTAACATTTGTATATGTTTGGCTTAAATTGCTAAAAAGGTGAAACGCTTGTATTTTTTTCGTAACGTTTGTAAACGTTTGGCTTAAATTGCTAAAAGGGGAAACACTTTGATTTGTTTCGTCACGTTTGTAAATGTTTGGCTTAAATTGCTAAAAGGTGAAACGCTTGAATTTGTTTCGTTACGTTTGGAAACGTTTGGCTTAAATTGCTAAAAAGGGGAAACATTTGGTTTTTGTTTCGCAACGTTCGTAAACGTTTGGCTTAAATTGCTAAAAATGGGAAACGTTTGGATTTGTTTCGTAACGTTTGTAAACGTTTGGCTTCAATCAGTAAAGAGGTGAAAGCTTTGTTTTTGTTTCGTAACATTTGTAAACGTTTGGCATAAATCGTTAAAAAGGTGAAACGTTTGGATTTGTTTCGTAACTTTTGTAAAGGTTTGGCTTCAATCGCTAAAAAGGTGGAACTTTTGGATTTGTTTCGTAAAATTTGTAAACGTTTGGTATAAATCGCTAAAAAGGTGAAACGTTTGGATTTGTTTCGTAACGTTGTAAACGTTTGGCTTAAATCGCTAAAATCGCCAAATGTTTGGATTTATTTCTTAATGTTTGTAAACGTTTGACTTAAATTGCTAAAAAGGTGAAAGGTTTGGTTTTATTTCGTAACATTTGTAAACGTTCGGCTTAAATCGCAAAAAAAAGATGAAACGTTTGGATTTGTTTCTAACGTTTGCAAACATTTGGCTTAAATTGCTAAAAAGGTGAAACCCTTGGATTTGTTTCGTAATGTTTGTAAATGTTTGCCTTAAATTGCTAAAAAGGTGAAACGCATGAATTTGTTTCGTAATGTTTGTAAACGTTTGGCTTACATTGCTAAAAAGGGGAAACGATTGGATTTTTTTTGTAGCGTTTGTAAACGTTTTGTTTACATTGCTAAAAAGGGGAAACGTATGGATTTGTTTTGTAGCGTTTGTAAAAATTTGGCTTAAATTGCTTTAAAGGTGAAACGTTTGGATTTGTTTCGTAAATATTTGTAAACATTTTGCTAAAACTGCTAAAAAGGTGAAACGATTGCTTTTGTTTCGTAATGTTCGTAAACGTTTGGCTTAAATTGTTAAAGAGGTGAAACGCTTGGTTTTTGTTTCGTAACGTTCGTAAACGTTTGGCTTAAATTGCTAAAGAGGTGAAACGCTTGGTTTTTGTTTCTTAACTTTCGTAAACGTTTGGCTTCTATTGCTAAAAATGGGAAATGTTTGGATTTGTTTCTTAATGTTTGTAAACGTTTGGCATAAATCGCTAAAAAGGAGAAACGTTTGGATTTTTTCGTAACATTTTAAACATTTGGCTTAAATTGCTAAAATGGGGAAACATTTGAATTTGTTTCGTAACGTTTGTAAACGTTTGGCTTAAATTACTAAAAAGGTGAAACGTTTGGTTTTATTTCGTAACGTTTGTAAACATTCGGTTAAATCACTAAAAAGATGAAACGTTTGGATTAGTTCCGTTACATTTGTAAACGTTTGGCTTAAATTGCTAAAAAGGTGAAACTCTTGGATTTGTTTCGTAACGTTTGTATACGTGTGGCTTGAATTACTAAAAAGCTGAAACGCTTGGATTTGTTTCGGAACGTTTGTAAACATTTGGCTTAAATTGCTAAAAAGGTGGAACGGTTGGATTTGTTTTGTAACGTTTGTAAACGTTTGGCTTAAATTGCTAAAAAGGTGGAACGATTGGTTTTTCTTTGTAACGTTTGTAAGGATTTGGCTCAAATCGCTAAAAAGGTGAAACGTTTGGATTTGTTTCGTAATGTTTGTTAACGTTTGGATTAAATTGCTAAAAAGGCGAAATGTTTGGATTTGTTTCGTAACATTTTGTTAAATCTCTAAAAAGGTGAAACGTTTGGATTTGTTTTGTAACGTTTGTCTAAAATTGCTAAAAAGGTGAAACGCTTGGATTTGTTTCGCGATGTTTGTAAATCTTTGGCTTAAATTGCCAAAAAGGTGAAATTCTTGGTTTTGTTTCGTAACGTTTGTAAGGGTTTGGCTTAAATCGCTAAAAATGAGAAACGTTTAAATTTTTTTCGTAACGTTTAAAATGTTTGGTTTTGTTTTGTAACATTTGTAAACGTTTGGCTTAAATCGCTAAAAAGGTGAAACTTTTGGATTTGTTTCGTAACATTTGTAAATATTTGGCTTAAATTGCTAAAAAGGTTAATTTCTTGGATTTGTTTCGTATGCTAAAGAGGTAAAACACTTGTTTTTTGTTTCGTAACGTTCGTAAACGTTTGGCTTAAATTGCTAAAAAGGTGAAACGCTTGAATTTGTTTCGGAACGTTCGTAAACGATTGGCTGAAATTGCTAAAGAGGTGAAACGCTTGGATTTGCTTCGCAACGTTTGTAAACGTTTGGCTTAAATTGCTAAAAAGGTGGAACGCTTGGATTTGTTTCAAAACGTTTTTAAACGTTTGGCTTAAATTTCTAAAAAGGTGGAAGGCTTGGATTTGTTTCGTAACATTTGTAAACATTTAGCTTTAATTGCTAAAAAAGGTAAAACATTTGGATTTGTTTCATAACCTTTGTAAACGTTTGGCTCAAATCGCTAAAAAAGTGAAACTTTTGGATTTCTTTCGTAATGTTTGTAAACGTTTGGATTAAATCTCTAAAAAGGTGAAACGTTTGGATTTGTTTTGTAACGTTTGTAAACGTTTGGCTTTAATCTCTAAAAAGGGGAAACGTTTGGATTTGTTTCGTAACGTTTTAAACGTTTGGCTTAAATCGCTAAAATGAGGAAATGTTTGGATTTGTTTCGTAACGTTAGTATTTGTTTGGCTTAAATTACTAAAACAGTGAAACGTTTGTTTTATTTCGTAACGTTTGTATACGTTTGGCTTAAATCGCTAAAAAGATGAAACGTTTGGATTTGTTTCGTAACGTTTCTAAACATTTGGCTTAAATTACTAAAAAGGTGAATGCTTGGATTTGTTGCGTAATGTTTGTAAACGTTGGCTTAAATTGCTAAAAAGGTGAAACTCTTGGATTTGTTTCGGAACGTTTGTAAATGTTTGGCTTAAATTTCTAAAAAGATGGAACGCTTGGATTTGTTTCGTAACATTTGTAAACGTTTAGTTTCAATTGCTAAAAAGGTGAAACGTTTGGATTTGTTTCTTAACTTTTGTAAACGTTTGGCATAAATTGCTTAAAAGGTGAAACGTATGGATTTGTTTCGTAACGTTTTAAAAGTTTGGCTTAAGTCGCTATAATGGGGAAACATTTGGATTTGTTTCGTAATGTTTGTAAACGTTTGGCTTAATTTGCTAAAAAGGTGAAACGTTTGGTTTTATTTCGTATCGTTTGCAAACGTTCGGCTTAAATTGCTAAAAAGATGAAACGTTTGGATTTGTTTCGTAACATTTGTAAATGTTTGACCTAAATTGCTAAAATGGTGAAACTCTTGGATTTGTTTCATAATGTTTGTAAAAGTTTGGCTTAAATTACTTAAAAGTTGAAACGCTTGGAATTGTTTCGGAACGTTTGTAAATGTTTAGCTTAAATTGCTAAAAAGGTGGAATGCTTGGATTTGTTTTGTAAAGTTTGGCTTAAATTGCTAAAAAGGTG
Organism: Mercurialis annua; assembly: GCF_937616625.2. Taxonomy (NCBI): domain Eukaryota; kingdom Viridiplantae; phylum Streptophyta; class Magnoliopsida; order Malpighiales; family Euphorbiaceae; genus Mercurialis; species Mercurialis annua. Next base: position 32,977,913 of record NC_065572.1, on the reverse strand, counting down.
AAAGGATTGGTTTTGTTTTCGTAACGTTTGTAAAGGTTTGGCTTAAATCGCTAAAAATGTGAAATATTTGGGTTTGTTTCCTAACTTTTTAAGCATTTTGTTTTGTTTCGTAACGTTTGTAAACGTTTGGCCTAAATTGCTAAAAAGGCGAAACGTTTGGATTTGTTTCGTAAAATTTTGTTAAATCGCGAAAAAGGTGAAACATTTGGATTTGTTTTGTTACGTTTGTAAATGTTTTGCTTAATTCGCTAAGAAGTTGAAACGTTTGGATTTGTTTTGTAACGTTTGTTAACGTTTGGCTTAAATCGCTAAAAAGGGGAAACGTTTTTATTTGTTTCGTAACGTTTGTAAACGTTTGGCTTAAATCGCTAAAAAGGCGAAACGTTTGGATTTGTTTCGTAAAGTTTGTAAACGTTTGGCTTAAATTGCTAAAGAGGTGAAACGCTTGGTTTTTGTTTCGTAACGTTCGTAAACGTTTGGCTTAAACTGCTAAAAATGTGAAACGTTTGGATTTGTTTCGTAACGTTTGTAAACGTTTGGCTTCAATCGCTAAAAAGGTGAAACGTTTGGATTTGTTTCGTAACATTTGTAAACGTTTGGCGTAAATCGCTAAAAAGGTGAAATTTATGGATTTGTTTCGTAACGTTTTACAAGTTTGGCTTAAATTGCAAAAATGGCGAAATGTTTGGATTTGTTTCGTAACGTTTGTAAACGTTTGGCTTAAATTGCTAAAAAGGTGAAACATTTGGTTTTATTTCGTATCGTTTGTAAACGTTCGACTTGAATAGCTAAAATGATGAAACGTTTGGATTTGTTTCGTAACGTTTGTAAAGTTTGACTTAAATTACTTAAAAGGTGAAACTGTTGGATTTGTTTCGTGACTTCTGTAAATGTTTGGCTTAAATTACTAAAGAGTTTAAACTCTTGGATTTGTTTCGGAACGTTAATAAACGTTTAACTTAAATTGCTAAAAAGGTGGAACGCTTAGATTTGTTTCGTAACGCTTGTAAACGTTTGGGTTAAAGTGCTAAAAAGGTGAAACGATTGGTTTTGTTTTGTAACGTTTGTAAAGGTTTGACTTAAATCGCTAAAAATGTGAAACGTTTGGATTTTTGTTCCTAACGTTTTAAACGTTTCGTAAAGTTTGTAAACGTTTGACTTAAATCTCTAAAAAGGTGAAACGTTTGGATTTGTTTCGTATCATTTGTAAACGTTTGGCTTAAATTGCTAAAAATGCAAAACGTTTGGATTTGTTACGTATCATTTTGCTAAATCACAAAAAGGTGAAACGTTTAGCTTTGTTTTGTAACGTTTGTAAATGTTTGGCTTAAATCGCTTAAATCACAAAAAGGTGAAACGTTTTTATTTGTTTCGTAACGTTTGTAAACATTTGGCATAAATCGCTAAAAAGGTGAAACGTTTGGATTTGTTTTGTAGCGTTTGTAAACGTTTGGCTTAAATTGCTAAAAAGGTGAAACGCTTGGATTTGTTTCGTAACATTTGTAAACGTTTGGCTTAAATTGCTAAAAAGGTGGAACTCTTGGATTTGTTTCGTAACGTTTGTAAACGTTTGGCTTAAATTGCTAAAAATGTGAAATATTTGGATTTGTTTCATAACCTTTGTAAATGTTTCGCTTAAATCGCTAAAAAAGGGAAACGTTTGGATTTGTTTCGTAATGTTTGTAAACGTTTGGATTAAATCTCTAAAAAGGTGAAACGTTTGGATTTGTTTCGTAACGTTTGTAAACGTTTGGCTTTAATCTCTAAAAAGGTGAAACGTTTGGATTTGTTTCGTAACGTTTCTAAACGTTTGGCATATGTCGCTACAAAGATGAAATGTTTGGATTTGTTTCGTAACGTTTGGCTTAAATCGCTAAAATGGGTAAACGTTTGGATTTGTTTTGTAACGTTAGTATTTGTTTGGCCTAAATTACTAAAACGGTGAAACATTTGGTTTTATTTCGTAACGTTTGTATACGTTTGGCTTAAATCGCTAAAAAGATGAAACGTTTGGATTTGTTTCGTAACGTTTCTAAACATTTGGCTTAAATTGCCAAAAAGGTGAACGCTTGGATTTGTTTCGTAATGTTTGTAAACATTTGGCTTAAATTGCTAAAAAGGTGAAACTCTTGGATTTGTTTCGGAACGTTTGTAAACGTTTGGCTTAAATTGCTAAAAAGGTGGAACGCTTGGATTTGTTTCGTAACATTTGTAAATGTTTGGCTTCAATTGCTAAAAAGGTGAAACGTTTGGATTTGTTTCTTAACTTTTGTAAACGTTTGGCATAAATCGCTAAAAAGGTGAAACGTATGGATTTGTTTCGTAACGTTTTAAAATTTTGACTTAAGTCACTATAATGGGGAAACATTTGGATTTATTTCGTAATGTCTGTAAACGTTTGGCTTAATTTGCTAAAAAGGTGAAACGTTTGGTTTTATTTCGTATCGTTTGTAAACGTTCAGCTTAAATTGCTGAAAAGATGAAACGTTTGGATTTGTTTCGTAACATTTGTAAGCGTTTGACCTAAATTGGTAAAAAGGTGAAACACTTGGATTTGTTTCGTAATGTTTGTAAAAGTTTGGCTTAAATTACTTAAAAGTTGAAACGCTTGGATTTGTTTCGGAACGTTTGTAAACGTTTAGCTTAAATTGCTAAAAAGGTGGAACGCTTGGATTTGTTTCGTAAATTTTGGCTTAAATTGCTAAAAAGGTGAAAGGATTGGTTTTGTTTTCGTAACGTTTGTAAAGATTTGGCTTAAATCGCTAAAAATGTGAAACGTTTTGGTTTCTTTACTAACGTTTTAAACATTTTGTTTTGTTTCGTAACGTTTGTAAATGTTTGGCTTAAATCGCTAAGAAGGGGAAACGTTTGGATTTGTTTTATAACATTTGTAAGAGTTTGGATTTGTTTCATAACGTTTGTAAACGTTTGGCTTAAATCACTAAAAAGATGAAACACTTGGATTTTTTTCGTAACGTTTGTAAACGTTTGGCTTAAATTGCTAAAAAGGTGAAACAGTTGGATTTGTTTCGTAACATTTGTATATGTTTGGCTTAAATTGCTAAAAAGGTGAAACGCTTGGATTTGTTTCGTAACATTTGTAAACGTTTGGCTTATATTGCTAAAAAGGGGAAACACTTTGATTTATTTCATCAAGTTTGTAAACGTTTGGCTTAAATTGCTAAAAGGTAAAACGCTTGGATTTGTTTCGTTACGTTTGGAAACGTTTGGCTTAAATCGCTAAAGAGGTGAAACGCTTGGTTTTTGTTTCGTAACGTTCGTTAACGTTTGTCTGAAATTGCTGAAAATGTGAAACGTTTGGATTTGTTTTGTAACGTTTGGCTTCAATCGCTAAAAAGGTGAAACGTTAGGATTTGTTTCGTAATGTTTGTAAACGTTTGGCATAAATCGCTAAAAAGGTGAAATGTATGGATTTGTTTCGTAACATTTTACACGTTTGGATTAAATCGCTAAAATGGGGAAACGTTTGGATTTGTTTCGTAACGTTTGTAAACAGTTCGTTTAAATTGCTAAAAAGGTGAAACATTTGGTTTTATTTCGTATCGTTTGTAAATGTTCGGCTTAAATCGCTAAAAAGAATAAACGTTTGGATTTGTTTCGTAACGTTTGTAAATGTTTGACTTAAATTGCTAAAAAGGTGAAACATTTGGATTTGTTTCGTAACGTTTGTAAATGTTTGGCTTAAATTACTAAAAACTTTAAATGCTTGGATTTTTTTCGGAACGTTTGTAAACGTTTAGCTTAAATTGCTAAAAAGGTGCAACGCTTGGATTTGTTTGGTAACGTTTCTAAACGTTTGACTTAAATTGCTAAAAAGGTGAAACTATTGGTTTTGTTTCCTAACGTTTGTAAAGGTTTGCTTAAATCGCTAAAAATGTGAAACGTTTGGATTTGTTTAAAGACGTTTTAAACGTTTGGCTTTGTTTCGTAAAGTTTGTAAACGTTTGGCTTAAATCGCTAAAAAGGGGAAAAGTTTGGATTTTTTTCGAAACGTTTGTAAACGTTTGGCTTAAATTGCTAAAAAGGCGAAACGTTTGGATTTGTTTCGTAACGTTTGGCTTAAATGGCTAAAAAGGTGAAACGTTTGGATTCGTTCCGTAACGTTTATAAACGTTTGGCTTAAATTGCTAAAAAGGTGAAACGCTTGGATTTGTTTCGTAACGTTTGTAAATGTTTGGCTTAAATCGTTAAAAAGGTGAAACGCTTGGATTTGTTTCGTAACGTTTGTAAATGTTTGGCTTAATTTGCTAAAAAGGGGAAACACTTTGATTTGTTTATTCACGTTTGTAAGCGTTTGGCTTAAATTGCTAAAAGGGGAAACGCTTGGATTTGTTTCGTTACTTTTGGAAACGTTTGGCTTAAATCGCTTAAGAGGTGAAACGCTTGGTTTTTGTTTCGTAACGTTCGTAAACGTTTGGTTGAAATTGCTGAAAATGTGAAATGTTTGGATTTGTTTTGTAACGTTTGTAAACGTTTGGGCATAAATCGCTAAAAAGGTGAAATGTATGGATTTGTTTCGTAACATTTGATACGTTTAGCTTAAATCGCTAAAATGGGGAAACGTTTGGATTTGTTTCGTAAAGTTTGTAAACGTTTCGCTTAAATTGCTAAAAAGGTGAAACGTTTGGTTTTATTTTGTATCGTTTTTCAATGTTCGGCTTAAATCGCTAAAAAGAATAAACGTTTGGATTTGTTTCGTAACGTTTGTAAACGTTTGACTTAAATTGCTAAAAAGGTGAAACACTTGGATTTGTTTCGTAACGTTTGTAAACGTTTGGCTTAAATTACTAAAAACTTGAAATGCCTGGATTTTTTCGGAACGTTTGTAAACTTTTAGCTTAAATTGCTAAACAGGTGGAACGCTTGAATTTGTTTCGTAACGTTTCTAAACGTTTGACTTAAATTGCTAAAAAGTTGAAACTATTGTTTTTGTTTCGTAACGTTTGTAATGGTTTGCTTAAATCACTAAAAATGTGAAACATTTGGATTTGTTTCCAAACGTTTTAAACGTTTGGCTTAAATCGCTAATAAGGGGAAACGTTTGGATTTGTTTCGAAACGTTTGTAAATGTTTGAAAACGTTTGGCTTAAATTGCTAAAAAGGCGAAACGTTTGGATTTGTTTCGTAACATTTTGTTAAATCGCTAAAAAGGTGAAACGTTTGGATTTGTTTTGTTACGTTTGTAAATGTTTGGCTTAATTCGCTAAGAAGGTTAAACGTTTGGATTTGTTTTGTAACGTTTGTTAACGTTTGACTTAAATCGCTAAAAAGGGGAAACGTTTTTATTTGTTTCGTAACGTTTGTAAACGTTTGGCTTAAATCGCTAAAAAGGCGAAACGTTTGGATTTGTTTCGTAACGTTTGTAAACGTTTGGCTTAAATTGCTAAAGAGGTGAAACGCTTGGTTTTTGTTTCGTAACGTTCGCAAACGTTTGTCTTAAACTGCTAAAAATGTGAAACGTTTGGATTTGTTTCATAACGTTTGTAAACGTTTGGCTTCAATCGCTAAAAAGGTGAAATGTTTGGATTTGTTTCGTAACGCTTGTAAACGTTTCGCATAAATCGCTAAAAAGGTAAAATGTGTGGATTTGTTTCGTAATGTTTTACACGTTTGGCTTAAATTGCAAAAATGGGGAAACATTTGGATTTGTTTCGAAACGTTTGTAAACGTTTGGCTTAAATTGCTAAAAAGGTGAAACGTTTGGTTTTATTTCGTATCGTTTGTAAACGTTCTCCTTGAATAGCTAAAATGATGAAACGTTTGGATTTGTTTCGTAACATTTGTAAACATTGACTTAAATTTCTTAAAAGATGAAACTGTTGGATTTGTTTCGTGACTTTTGTAAACGTTTGACTTAAATTACTAAATAGTTGAAACTCTTGGATTTGTTTCGGAACGTTTGTAAACGTTTAGCTTAAATTGCTAAAAAGGTGGAACGCTTAGATTTGTTTCGGAACGTTTGTAAACGTTTGGGTTAAAGTTCTAAAAAGGTGAAACGATTGGTTTTGTTTCGTAACGTTTGTAAAGGTTTGACTTAAATTGCTAAAAAATTTAAAACGTTTGGATTTGTTTCCTAACGTTTTAAACGTTTCGTTTTGTTTCGTAAAGTTTGTAAATGTTTGACTTAAATCTCTAAAATGGTGAAACGTTTGGATTTGTTTCTTAATATTTGTAAACGTTTGGCTTAAATTGCTAAAAAGGCAAAACATTTGGATTTTTTCCGTATCATTTTGCTAAATCGCAAAAAGGTGAAACGTTTAGTTTTGTTTTGTAACGTTTGTAAATGTTTGTCTTAAATAGCTAAGAATGTGAAACGTTTGGATTTGTTTTATAACGTTTGCAAACGTTTGGCTTAAATCGCTAATAAGGCGAAACGTTTTTATTTGTTTCGTAACGTTTGTAAACATTTGGCATAAATCGCTAAAAAGGTGAAACGTTTGGATTTGTTTCGTAACGTTTGTAAACGTTTGGCTTAAATTGCTAAAAAGGTGAAACACTTGGATTTGTTTCGTAACATTTATAAATGTGCGTCTTAAATTGCTAAAAAGGTAGAACTCTTGGATTGTTTCGTAATGTTTGTAAACGTTTGGCTTAAATTGCTAAAAAGGTGAAACATTTTGATTTGTTTCCTAACCTTTGTAAACGTTTGGCTTAAATCGCTAAAAAAGTGAAACGTTTGGATTTGTTTTGTAATGTTTGTAAACGTTTAGCCTAAATCTCTAAAAAGGTGAAACGTTTCGATTTGTTTCGTAACGTTTGTAAACGTTTGGGCATAAATCGCTAAAAAGGTGAAATGTATGGATTTGTTTCGTAACATTTTAAACGTTTAGCTTAAATCGCTAAAATGGGGAAACGTTTGGATTTGTTTCGTAACGTTTGTAAACGTTTCGCTTAAATTGATAAAAAGGTGAAACGTTTGGTTTTATTTCGTATCGTTTTTAAATGTTCGGCTTAGATCGCTAAAAACAATAAACGTTTGGATTTGTTTCGTAACGTTTGTAAACGTTTGACTTAAATTGCTAAAAAGGTGAAACACTTGGATTTGTTTCGTAACTTTTGTAAACGTTTGGCTTAAATTACTAAAAACTTGAAATGCTTGCATTTTTTTCGGAATGTTTGTAAACGTTTAGCTTAAATTGCTAAACAGGTGGAACGCTTGAATTTATTTCGTAACATTTCTAAACGTTTGACTTAAATTGCTAAAAAGGTGAAACTATTGTTTTTGTTTCGTAACGTTTGTAAAGGTTTGCTTAAATCGCTAAAAATGTGAAATTTTTGGATTTGTTTCCAAACGTTTTAAACGTTTGGCTTAAATCGCTAAAAAGGGGAAACGTTTGGATTTGTTTCGAAACGTTTGTAAACGTTTGGCTTAAATTGCTGAAAAGGCGAAACGTTTGGATTTGTTTCGTAGCATTTTGTTATATCGCTAAAAAGGTGAAACGTTTGGATTTGTTTTGTTACGTTTGTAAATGTTTGGCTTAATTCGTTAAGAAGGTTAAACGTTTGGATTTGTTTTGTAACGTTTGTTAACGTTTGGCTTTAATCGCTAAAAAGGGGAAACGTTTTTATTTGTTTCGTAACGTTTGTAAACGTTTGGCTTAAATCGCTAAAAAGGCGAAATGTTTGGATTTGTTTCGTAACGTTTGTAAACGTTTGGCCTAAATTGCTAAAGAGGTGAAACGCTTGGTTTTTGTTTCGTAGCGTTCGTAAACGTTTGGCTTAAACTGCTAAAAATGTGAAACGTTTGGATTTGTTTTATAACGTTTGTAAACGTTTGGCTTCAATCTCTAAAAAGGTGAAATGTTTGGATTTGTTTCGTAACGTTTGTAAACGTTTGGCATAAATCGCTAAAAAGGTAAAATGTATGGATTTGTTTCGTAATGTTTTACACGTTTGGCTTAAATTGCGAAAATGGGGAAACATTTGGATTTGTTTCAAAACGTTTGTAAACGTTTGGCTTAAATTGCTAAAAAGGTGAAATTTTTGGTTTTATTTCGTATCGTTTGTAAACGTTCTGCTTGAATAGCTAAAATGATGAAACGTTTGGATTTGTTTCGTAACGTTTGTAAACGTTGACTTAAATTGCTTAAAAGATGAAACTGTTGGATTTGTTTCGTGACTTTTGTAAACGTTTGACTTAAATTACTAAATAGTTGAAACTCTTGGATTTGTTTCGGAACGTTTGTAAACGTTTAGCTTAAATTGCTAAAAAGGTGGAACGCTTAGATTTGTTTCGGAACGTTTGTAAACGTTTGGGTTAAAGTTCTAAAAAGGTGAAACGATTGGTTTTGTTTCGTAACGTTTGTAATGGTTTGACTTAAATCGCTAAAAATGTCAAACGTTTGGATTTGTTTCCTAATGTTTTAAACGTTTCGTTTTGTTTCGTAAAGTTTGTAAACGTTTGCCTTAAATCTCTAAAAAGGTGAAACGTTTGGATTTGTTTCGTAATATTTGTAAACGTTTGGCTTAAAATGCTAAAAAGGCAAAACGTTTGGATTTTTTTCGTATCATTTTTCTAAATCGCAAAAAGGTGAAATGTTTAGTTTTGTTTTGTAACGTTTGTAAATGTTTGTCTTAAATAGCTAAGAATGTGAAACGTTTGGATTTGTTTTATAACGTTTGCAAACGTTTGGCTTAAATCGCTAATAAGGCGAAACATTTTTATTTGTTTCGTAACGTTTGTAAACATTTGGCATAAATCGCTAAAAAGGGGAAACGTTTGGATTTGTTTCGTAACGTTTGTAAACGTTTGGCTTAAATTGCTAAAAAGGTGAAACACTTGGATTTGTTTCGTAACGTTTGTAAACCTTTGGATTAAATTGCTAAAAAGGTGGAACTCTTGGATTTGTTTCGTAACGTTTGTAAACGTTTGGCTTAAATTGCTAAAAAGGTGAAACATTTTGATTTGTTTCCTAACCTTTGTAAACGTTTGGCTTAAATCGCTAAAAAAGTGAAACGTTTGGATTTGTTTTGTAATGTTTGTAAACGTTTAGCCTAAATCTCTAAAAAGGTGAAACGTTTCGATTTGTTTCGTAACGTTTGTAAACGTTTGGGCATAAATCGCTAAAAACGTGAAATGTATGGATTTGTTTCGTAACATTTTAAACGTTTAGCTTAAATCGCTAAAATGGGGAAACGTTTGGATTTGTTTCGTAATGTTTGTAAACGTTTCGCTTAAATTGCTAAAACGGTGAAAAGTTTGGTTTTATTTCGTATCGTTTTTAAATGTTCGGCTTAAATCGCTATAAAGAATAAACGTTTGGATTTGTTTGTAACGTTTGTAAACGTTTGACTTAAATTGCTAAAAAGGTGAAACACTTGGATTTGTTTCGTAACGTTTGTAAACGTTTGGCTTAATTTACTAAAAACTTGAAATGCTTGGATTTGTTTCGTAACGTTTGTAAACGTTTAGCTTAAATTGCTAAACAGGTGGAACGCTTGAATTTATTTCGTAACGTTTCTAAACGTTTGACTTAAATTGCTAAAAAGGCTAAACGTTTGGATTTGTTTTGTAATGTTTGTAAACATTTGGATTAAATCTCTAAAAAGGTGAAACGTTTGGATTTTTTTTTGTAACGTTTGTAAACGTTTGGCTTAAATTGCTAAGAAGGTGAAACGCTTGGATTTGTTTCGTAACATTTGTAAACGTTTGGCTTAAATAGCTAAAAACTTGAAATGCTTGGATTTGTTTCGTAACGTTTGTAAACGTTTAGCTTAAATTGCTAAACAGGTGGAACGCTTGAATTTATTTCGTAACGTTTCTAAACGTTTGGCATATATCGCCAAAAAGGCAAAATGTTTGGATTTGTTTCGTAACGTTTTAAACGTTTGGCTTATATCGCTAAAATGGGAAAACGTCTGGATTTGTTTCGTAACGTTAGTATTTGTTTGGCTTAAATTACTATAACGGTGAAACGTTTGGTCTTATTTCGTAACGTTTGTATACGTTTGCCTTAAATCGCTGAAAAGATGAAACGTTTGGATTTGTTTCGTAACATTTCTAAACATTTGGCTTAAATTGCTAAAAAGGTGAACGCTTGGATTTGTTTCGTAATGTTTGTAAACGTTTGGCTTAAATTGCTAAAAAGGTGAAACTGTTGGACTTATTTCGGAACGTTTGTAAACGTTTGGCTCAAATTACTAAAAAGGTGGAACGCTTTCGTAACATTTGTAAACGTTTGGCTTTATTAGCTAAAAAGGTAAAACGTTTGGATTTGTTTCTTAACTTTTGTAAACGTTTGGCATAAATTGCTAAAATGGTGAAACGTATGGATTTGTTTCGTAACGTTTTAAAAGTTTGGCTTAAGTCGTTATAATGGGGAAACATTTGGATTTGTTTCGTAATGTTTGTAAACGTTTGGCTTAATTTGCTAAAAAGGTGAAACATTTGGTTTTATTTCGTATCGTTTGTAAACGTTCGGCTTAAATTGCTAAAAAGATGAAACATTTGGATTTGTTTCGTAACCTTTGTAAACGTTTGACCTAAATTGCTAAAAAGGTGAAACTCTTGGATTTGTTTCGTAATGTTTGTAAAAGTTTGGCTTAAATTACTTAATAGTTGAAACGCTTGGATTTGTTTCGGAACGTGTGTAAACGTTTAGCTTAAATTGCTAAAAAGGTATAACGCTTGGATTTGTTTCGTAAAGTTTGGCTTAAATTGCTAAAAAGGTGAAAGGATTGGTTTTGTTTTCGTAACGTTTGTAAAGGTTTGTCTTAAATCACTAAAAATGTGAAATGTTTGGGTTTGTTTCCTAACGTTTTAAACATTTTGTTTTGTTTCGTAACGTTTGTAACGTTTGGCCTAAATTGCTAAAAAGGCGAAACGTTTGGATCTGTTTCGTAAAATTTTGTTAAATCGCTAAAAAGGTCAAACGTTTGTATTTGTTTTGTAACGTTTGTAAATGTTTGGCTTAAATCGCTAAGAAGGTGAAACGTTTGGATTTGTTTTGTAACATTTGTAAGCGTTTGGCATAAATCGCTAAAAAGGTGAAACATTTTGATTTGTTTCCTAACCTTTGTAAACGTTTGGCTTAAATCGCTAAAAAAGTGAAACGTTTGGATTTGTTTTGTAATGTTTTTAAACGATTAGCCTAAATCTCTAAAAAGGTGAAACGTTTCGATTTGTTTCGTAACGTTTGTAAATGTTTGGGCATAAATCCCTAAAAAGGTGAAATGTATGGATTTGTTTCGTAACATTTTAAACGTTTAGCTTAAATCGCTAAAATGGGGAAACGTTTGGATTTGTTTCGTAACGTTTGTAAATGTTTCGCTTAAATTGATAAAAAGGTAAAACGTTTGGTTTTATTTCGTATCGTTTTTAGATGTTCGGCTTAGATCGCTAAAAAGAATAAACGTTTGGATTTGTTTCGTAACGTTTGTAAACGTTTGACTTAAATTGCTAAAAAGGTGAAACACTTGGATTTGTTTCGTAACTTTTGTAAACGTTTGGCTTAAATTACTAAAAACTTGAAATGCTTGCATTTTTTTCGGAACGTTTGTAAACGTTTAGCTTAAATTGCTAAACAGGTGGAACGCTTGAATTTATTTCGTAACATTTCTAAACGTTTGACTTAAATTGCTAAAAAGGTGAAACTATTGTTTTTGTTTCGTAACATTTGTAAAGGTTTGCTTAAATCGCTAAAAATGTGAAACTTTTGGATTTGTTTCCAAACGTTTTAAACGTTTGGCTTAAATCGCTAAAAAGGGGAAACGTTTGGATTTGTTTCGAAACGTTTGTAAACGTTTGGCTTAAATTGCTGAAAAGGCGAAACGTTTGGATTTGTTTCGTAACATATTGTTAAATCGCTAAAAAGGTGAAACGTTTGGATTTGTTTTGTTACGTTTGTAAATGTTTGGCTTAATTCATTAAGAAGGTTAAACGTTTGGATTTGTTTTGTAACGTTTGTTAACGTTTGGCTTAAATCGCTAAAAAGGGGAAACGTTTTTATTTGTTTCGTAACGTTTGTAAACGTTTGGCTTAAATCGCTAAAAAGGCGAAACGTTTGGATTTGTTTCGTAACGTTTGTAAACGTTTGGCTTAAATTGCTAAAGAGGTGAAACGCTTGGTTTTTGTTTCGTAACGTTCATAAACGTTTGGCTTAAACTGCTAAAAATGTGAAACGTTTGGATTTGTTTTATAACGTTTGTAAACGTTTGGCTTCAATCTCTAAAAAGGTGAAATGTTTGGATTTGTTTCGTAACGTTTGTAAACGTTTGACATAAATCGCTAAAAAGGTAAAATGTATGGATTTGTTTCGTAATGTTTTACACGTTTGGCTTAAATTGCGAAAATGGGGAAACATTTGGATTTGTTTTGAAACGTTTGTAAACGTTTGGCTTAAATTGCTAAAAATGTGAAATGTTTGGTTTTATTTCGTATCGTTTGTAAACGTTCTGCTTGAATAGCTAAAATGATGAAACGTTTGGATTTGTTTCGTAACGTTTGTAAACGTTGACTTAAATTGCTTAAAAGATGAAACTGTTGGATTTGTTTCGTGAGTTTTGTAAACGTTTGACTTAAATTACTAAATAGTTGAAACTCTTGGATTTGTTTCGGAACGTTTGTAAACGTTTAGCTTAAACTGCTAAAAAGGTGGAACGCTTAGATTTGTTTCGGAACGTTTGTAAACGTTTGGGTTAAAGTTCTAAAAAGGTGAAACGATTGGTTTTGTTTCGTAACGTTTGTAAAGGTTTGACTTAAATCGCAAAAAATGTCAAACGTTTGCATTTGTTTCCTAATGTTTTAAACGTTTCGTTTTGTTTCGTAAAGTTTTTAAACGTTTGCCTTAAATCTCTAAAAAGGTGAAACGTTTGGATTTGTTTCGTAATATTTGTAAATGTTTGGCTTAAATTGCTAAAAAGGCAAAACGTTTGGATTTTTTTCGTATCATTTTTCTAAATCGCAAAAAGGTGAAACGTTTAGTTTTGTTTTGTAACGTTTGTAAATGTTTGTCTTAAATAGCTAAGAATGGGAAACGTTTGGATTTGTTTTATAACGTTTGCAAACGTTTGGCTTAAATCGCTAATAAAGCGAAACGTTTTTATTTGTTTCGTAACGTTTGTAAACATTTGGCATAAATCGCTAAAAAGGTGAAACGTTTGGATTTGTTTCGTAACGTTTGTAAACGTTTGGCTTAAATTGCTAAAAAGGTGAAACACTTGGATTTGTTTCGTAACGTTTGTAAACGTTTGGCTTAAATTGCTTAAAAGGTGGAACTCTTGGATTTGTTTCGTAACGTTTGTAAACGTTTAGCTTAAATTGCTAAAAAGGTGAAACATTTTAATTTGTTTCCTAACCTTTGTAAACGTTTGGCTTAAATCGCTAAAAAAGTGAAACGTTTTGATTTGTTTTGTAATGTTTGTAAACGTTTAGCCTAAATCTCTAAAAAGGTGAAACGTTTCGATTTGTTTCGTAACGTTTGTAAACGTTTGGGCATAAATCGCTAAAAAGGTGAAATGTATGGATTTGTTTCGTAACATTTTAAACGTTTAGCTTAAATCGCTAAAATGGGGAAACGTTTGGATTTGTTTCGTAACGTTTGTAAACGTTTTGCTTAAATTGCTAAAAAGGTGAAAAGTTTGGTTTTATTTCGTATCGTTTTTAAATGTTCGGCTTAAATCGCTAAAAAGAATAAACGTTTGGATTTGTTTCGTAACGTTTGTAAACGTTTGACTTAAATTGCTAAAAAGGTGAAACACTTGGATTTGTTTCGTAACGTTTGTAAACGTTTGGTTTAAATTACTAAAAACTTGAAATGCTTGGATTTGTTTCGTAACGTTTGTAAACGTTTAGCTTAAATTGCTAAACAGGTGGAACGCTTGAATTTATTTCGTAACGTTTCTAAACGTTTGACTTAAATTGTTAAAAGGGCTAAACGTTTGGATTTGTTTCGTAATATTTGTAAACGTTTGGTTTAAATTGCTAAAAAAGGCAAAACGTTTGGATTTTTTTCGTATCATTTTTCTAAATCGCAAAAAGGTGAAACGTTTAGTTTTGTTTTGTAACGTTTGTAAATGTTTGTTTTAAATAGCTAAGAATGTGAAACGTTTGGATTTGTTTTATTACGTTTGCAAACGTTTGGCTTAAATCGCTAATAAGGCGAAACATTTTTATTTGTTTCGTAACGTTTGTAAACATTTGGCATAAATCGCTAAAAAGGTGAAACGTTTGGATTTGTTTCGTAACGTTTGTAAACGTTTGGCTTAAATTGCTAAAAAGGTGAAACACTTGGATTTGTTTCGTAACGTTTGTAAACGTTTGGCTTAAATTGCATAAAAGGTGGAACTCTTGGATTTGTTTCGTAACGTTTGTAAACGTTTGGCTTAAATTGCTAAAAAGGTGAAACATTTTGATTTGTTTCCTAACCTTTGTAAACGTTTGGCTTAAATCGCTAAAAAAGTGAAATGTTTGGATTTGTTTTGTAATGTTTGTAAATGTTTAGCCTAAATCTCTAAAAAGGTGAAACGTTTCGATTTGTTTCGTAACGTTTGTAAACGTTTGGGCATAAATCACTAAAAAGGTGAAATGTATGGATTTGTTTCGTAACATTTTAAACGTTTAGCTTAAATCGCTAAAATGGGGAAACGTTTGGATTTGTTTCGTAACGTTTGTAAACGTTTCGCTTAAATTGCTAAAAAGGTGAAAAGTTTGGTTTTATTTCGTATCGTTTTTAAATGTTCGGCTTAAATCGCTAAAAAGAATAAACGTTTGGATTTGTTTTGTAACGTTTGTAAACGTTTGACTTGGATATATTTCGGAACGTTTGTAAACGTTTGGCTCAAATTACTAAAAAGGTGGAACGCTTTCGTAACATTTGTAAACGTTTGGCTTTATTAGCTAAAAAGGTAAAAAGTTTGGATTTGTTTCTTAACTTTTGTAAACGTTTGGCATAAATTGCTAAAATGGTGAAACGTATGGATATGTTTCGTAACGTTTTAAAAGTTTGGCTTAAGTCGCTATAATGGGGAAACATTTGGATTTGTTTCGTAATGTTTGTAAACGTTTGGCTTAATTTGCTAAAAAGGTGAAACATTTGGTTTTATTTCGTATCGTTTGTAAACGTTCGGCTTAAATTGCTAAAAAGATGAAACGTTTGGATTTGTTTCGTAACCTTTGTAAACGTTTGACCTAAATTGCTAAAAAGGTGAAACTCTTGGATTTGTTTCGTAATGTTTGTAAAAGTTTGGCTTAAATTACTTAATAGTTGAAACGCTTGGATTTGTTTCGGAACGTGTGTAAACGTTTAGCTTAAATTGCTAAAAAGGTATAACGCTTGGATTTGTTTCGTAAAGTTTGGCTTAAATTGTTAAAAAGGTGAAATGATTGGTTTTGTTTTCGTAACGTTTGTAAAGGTTTGTCTTAAATCACTAAAAATGTGAAATGTTTGGGTTTGTTTCCTAACGTTTTAAACATTTTGTTTTGTTTCGTAACGTTTGTAAACGTTTGGCCTAAATTGCTAAAAAGGCGAATCGTTTGGATTTGTTTCGTAAAATTTTGTTAAATCGCTAAAAAGGTCAAACGTTTGTATTTGTTTTGTAACGTTTGTAAACGTTTGGCTTAAATCGCTAAGAAGGTGAAACGTTTGGATTTGTTTTGTAACATTTGTAAGCGTTTGGCATAAATCGCTAAAAAGGTGAAACATTTGATTTATTTCATAACGTTTGTAAACGTTTGGCTTAAATCACTAAAAAGATGAAACACTTGGATTTGTTTCGTAACGTTTGTAAACGTTTGGCTTAAATTGCTAAAAAGGTGAAACGCTTGGATTTGATTCGTAAAATTTGTAAATGTTTGGCTTAAATTGCAAAAAAGGTGAAACGCTTGGATTTGTTTCGTAACGTTTGTAAACGTTTGGCTTAAATTGCTACAAAGGGGAAACACTTAGATTTGTTTCGTCACGTTTGTAAACGTTTGGCTTAAATTGCTAGAAGGTGAAACGCTTGGTTTTGTTTCGCTACCTTTGGAAAAGTTTGGCTTAAATCGCTAAAGAGGTGAAACGCGTGGTTTTTGTTTCGTAACCTTCGTAAACGTTTGGGGGAAATTGCTGAAAATGTGAAACGTTTGGATTTGTTTGTAACGTTTGTAAACGTTTGGCTTCAATCGCTAAAAAATTAAAACGTTTGGATTTGTTTCGTAAAGTTTGTAAACGTTTGGCATAAGTCGCTAAAAAGGTGAAATGTGTGGATTTGTTTCGTAACATTTTAAACGTTTGGCTTAAATTGCGAAAATGGGGAAACGTTTGGATTTGTTTCGTAATGTTTGTAAACGTTTCGCTTAAATTGCTAAAAAGGTGAAACCTTTGGTTTTATTTCGTATCGTTTGTAAATGTTCGGCTTAAATCGCTAAAAAGAATAAACATTTGGATTTGTTTCGTAACTTTTGTAAACGTTTGTTTAAATTGCAAAAAAGGTGAAACACTTGGATTTGTTTCGTAACGTTTGTAAACGTTTAGCTTAAATTACTAAAAACTTGAAATGCTTGGATTTTTTTCGGAACATCTGTAACGTTTAACTTAAATTGGTAAAAAGCTGGAACGCTTATATTTGTTTCGTAACGTTTGTAAACGTTTGGGTTAAAGTGCTAAAAAGGTGAAACGATTGGTTTTGTTTCGTAACGTTTGTAAAGGTTTGACTTAAATCGCTAAAAATGTGAAACGTTTGGATTTGTTTCCTAACGTTTTAAATGTTTCGTTTTGTTTCGAAAAGTTTGTAAACGTTTAACTTAAATCGCTAAAAAGGTGAAACGTTTGGATTTGATTCGTAACATTTGTAAACGTTTGGCCTAAATTGCTAAAAAAGGCAAAACATTTGGATTTGTTTCGTATCATTTTGCTAAATCGCAAAAAGGTGAAACATTTAGCTTTATTTTGTAACGTTTGTAAATGTTTGGCTTAAATCGCTAAGAATGTGAAACGTTTGGATTTGTTTTGTAACGTTTGTAAACGTTTGGCTTAAATCGCTAATAAGGCAAAACGTTTTTATTTGTTTCGTAACGTTTGTAAACATTTGGCATAAATCGCTAAAACGGTGAAATGTTTGGATTTGTTTCGTAACGTTTGTTTACGTTTGGCTTAAATTGCTAAAAAGGGGAAACGCTTGGATTTGTTTCGGAACATTTGTAAACGTTTGGCTTAAATTGCTAAAAAGTTGGAACTCTTGGATTTGTTTCGTTACCTTTGTAAACGTTTGGCTTAAATGGCTAAAAAGGTGAAATATTTTGATTTGTTTCATAACCTTTGTTAATGTTTGGCTTAAATCGCTAAAAAAGTGAAACGTTTGGATTTGTTTCGTAATGTTTGTAAACGTTTGGCCTAAATCTCTAAAAAGGCTAAACGTTTGGATTTGTTTCGTAACGTTTGTAAACGTTTGACTTAAATCGCTGAAAAGGTGAAACGTTTGGATTTGTTTCGTAATGTTTGTAAACGTTTGGCTTAAATCTCTAAAAAGGTGAAACTTTTGGATTTGTTTGGTAACGTTTGTAAACGTTTGGCCTAAATCGCTAAAACCGTGAAACTTTTTTATTTGTTTCGTAACGTTTTTAAACATTTGGCATAAATCGCTAAAAAGGTGACACGTTTGGATTTGTTTTGTAACGTTTGTAAACGTTTGGCATAAATTGCTAAAAAGGTGAAACGCTTGGATTTGTTTCGTAACATTTGTAAACGTTCGGCTTAAATAGCTAAAAACTTGGAATGCTTGGATTTGTTTCGTAACGTTTGTAAACGTTTAGCTTAAATTGCTAAACAGGTGGAACGCTTGAATTTATTTCGTAACGTTTCTAAACGTTTGACTTAAATTGCTAAAAAGGCTAAACGTTTGGATTTGTTTTGTAATGTTTGTAAACATTTGGATTAAATCTCTAAAAAGGTGAAACGTTTGGATTTGTTTCACAGCGTTTGTAAAAGTTTGGCTTAAATCGCTAAAAAGGTGAAACGTTTGGATTTGTTTCGTACCGTTTGTAAACGTTTGGCTTCAATCGCTAAAAAGGTGAAATATTTGGATTTGTTTTGTAACGTTTGGCTTAAATTGCTAAAGAGGTGAAACGCTTAGATTTGTTTCATAACGTTTGTAAACGTTTGGCTTAAATTGCTACAAAGGTGAAACAGTTGGATTTATTTCGTTACTTTTGGAAACGTTTGGCTTAAATTGCCAAAAAGATGAAACACTTGGATTTGTTTCGTAACGTTTGTAAACGTTTGGCTTAAATTGCTAAAAAGCTGAAACGTTTGGTTTTATTTCGTATCGTTTGTAAACGTTCGGCTTGAATAGCTAAAATGATGAAACGTTTGGATTTGTTTCGTAACGTTTGTAAACGTTGACTTAAATTGCTTAAAAGGTGAAACTGTTGGATTTTTTTCGTGACTTTTGTAAACGTTTGGCTTAAATTACTAAATAGTTAAAACTCTTGGATTTGTTTCGCAACGTTTGTAAACGTTTAACTTAAATTGCTAAAAAGGTGGAACACTTAGATTTGTTTCGTAACGTTTGTAAACGTTTGGGTTAAAGTGCTAAAAAGGTGAAACGATTGGTTTTGTTTCGTAACGTTTGTAAAGGTTTGACTTAAATCGCTAAAAATGTGAAACGTTTGGATTTGTTTCCTAACGTTTTAAACATTTCGTTTTGTTTCGAAAAGTTTGTAAACGTTTAACTTAAATCTCTAAAAAGGTGAAACGTTTGGATTTGATTCGTAACATTTGTAAACGTTTGGATTAAATTGCTAAAAAGGCAAAACGTTTGGATTTGTTTCGTATCATTTTGCTAAATCGCAAAAAGGTGAAACATTTAGCTTTATTTTGTAACGTTTGTAAATGTTTGGCTTAAATCGCTAAGAATGTGAAACGTTTGGATTTGTTTTGTAACGTTTGTAAACGTTTGGCTTAAATCGCTAATAAGGCAAAACGTTTTTATTTGTTTCGTAACGTTTGTAAACATTTGGCATAAATCGCTAAAACGGTGAAATGTTTGGATTTGTTTCGTAACGTTTGTTTACGTTTGGCTTAATTTGCTAAAGAGGGGAAACGCTTGGATTTGTTTCGGAACATTTGTAAACGTTTGGCTTAAATTGCTAAAAAGTTGGAACTCTTGGATTTGTTTCGTTACCTTTGTAAACGTTTGGCTTAAATTGCTAAAAAGGTGAACTATTTTGATTTGTTTCATAACCTTTGTTAATGTTTGGCTTAAATCGCTAAAAAAGTGAAACGTTTGGATTTGTTTCGTAATGTTTGTAAACGTTTGGCCTAAATCTCTAAAAAGGCTAAACATTTGGATTTGTTTCGTAACGTTTGTAAACGTTTGACTTAAATCGCTGCAAAGGTGAAACGTTTGGATTTGTTTTGTAATGTTTGTAAACGTTTGGCTTAAATCTCTAAAAAGGTGAAACTTTTGGATTTGTTTTGTAATGTTTGTAAACATTTGGATTAAATCTCTAAAAAGGTGAAACGTTTGGATTTTTTTCGTAACGTTTGTAAACGTTTGGCTTTAATCTCTAAAAAGGGGAAATATTTGGATTTGTTTCGTAACGTTTCTAAACGTTTGGCATATGTCGCCAAAAAGGCAAAATGTTTGGATTTGTTTCGTAATGTTTTAAACGTTTGGCTTAAATCGCTAAAATGGGAAAACGTCTGGATTTGTTTCGTAACGTTAGTATTTGTTTGGCTTAAATTACTAAAACGGTGAAACGTTTGGTTTTATTTCGTAACGTTTGTATACGTTTGCCTTAAATCGCTGAAAAGATGAAACGTTTGCATTTGTTTCGTAACGTTTCTAAACATTTGGCTTAAATTGCTAAAAAGGTTAACGCTTGGATTTGTTTCGTAAAGTTTGTAAACGTTTGGCTTAAATTGCAAAAAAGGTGAAACGCTTGGATTTGTTTCATAACGTTTCTAAACGTTTGGCTTACATTGCTAAAAAGGTGAACGTTTGGATTTGTTTCGTAGCATTTGTAAACGTTTGGTTTACATTAATAAAAAGGTGAAACATTTGGATTTGTTTCACAGCGTTTGTAAAAGTTTGGCTTAAATCGCTAAAAAGGTGAAACGTTTGGATTTGTTTCGTACCGTTTGTAAACGTTTGGCTTCAATCGCTAAAAAGGTGAAATATTTGGATTTGTTTCGTAACGTTTGGCATAAATTGCTAAAGAGGTGAAACGCTTGGATTTGTTTCATAACGTTTGTAAACGTTTGGCTTAAATTGCTACAAAGGTGAAACAGTTGGATTTATTTCGTTACTTTTGGAAACGTTTGGCTTAAATTGCCAAAAAGATGAAACACTTGGATTTGTTTCCTAACGTTTGTAAACGTTTGGCTTAAATTGCTAAAAAGGTGAAACGTTTGGTTTTATTTCGTATCGTTTGTAAACGTTCGGCTTGAATAGCTAAAATGATGAAACGTTTGGATTTGTTTCGTAACGTTTGTAAACGTTGACTTAAATTGCTTAAAAGGTGAAACTGTTGGATTTTTTTCGTGACTTTTGTAAACGTTTGGCTTAAATTACTAAATAGTTAAAACTCTTGGATTTGTTTCGCAACGTTTGTAAACGTTTAACTTAAATTGCTAAAAAGGTGGAACACTTAGATTTGTTTTGTAACGTTTGTAAACGTTGGGTTAAAGTGCTAAAAAGGTGAAACGATTGGTTTTGTTTCGTAACGTTTGTAAAGGTTTGACTTAAATCGCTAAAAATGTGAAACGTTTGGATTTGTTTCCTAACGTTTTAAACATTTCGTTTTGTTTCGAAAAGTTTGTAAACGTTTAACTTAAATCTCTAAAAAGGTGAAACGTTTGGATTTGATTCGTAACATTTGTAAACGTTTGGATTAAATTGCTAAAAAGGCAAAACGTTTGGATTTGTTTCGTATCATTTTGCTAAATCGCAAAAAGGTGAAACATTTAGCTTTATTTTGTAACGTTTGTAAATGTTTGGCTTAAATCGCTAAGAATGTGAAACGTTTGGATTTGTTTTGTAACGTTTGTAAACGTTTGGCTTAAATCGCTAATAAGGCAAAACGTTTTTATTTGTTTCGTAACGTTTGTAAACATTTGGCATAAATCGCTAAAACGGTGAAATGTTTGGATTTGTTTCGTAACGTTTGTTTACGTTTGGCTTAATTTGCTAAAGAGGGGAAACGCTTGGATTTGTTTCGGAACATTTGTAAACGTTTGGCTTAAATTGCTAAAAAGTTGGAACTCTTGGATTTGTTTCGTTACCTTTGTAAACGTTTGGCTTAAATTGCTAAAAAGGTGAACTATTTTGATTTGTTTCATAACCTTTGTTAATGTTTGGCTTAAATCGCTAAAAAAGTGAAACGTTTGGATTTGTTTCGTAATGTTTGTAAACGTTTGGCCTAAATCTCTAAAAAGGCTAAACGTTTGGATTTGTTTCGTAACGTTTGTAAACGTTTGACTTAAATCGCTGCAAAGGTGAAACGTTTGGATTTGTTTTGTAATGTTTGTAAACGTTTGACTTAAATCTCTAAAAAGGTGAAACTTTTGGATTTGTTTTGTAATGTTTGTAAACATTTGGATTAAATCTCTAAAAAGGTGAAACGTTTGGATTTTTTTCGTAACGTTTGTAAACGTTTGGATTTAATCTCTAAAAAGGGGAAATATTTGGATTTGTTTCGTAACGTTTCTAAACGTTTGGCATATATCGCCAAAAAGGCAAAATGTTTGGATTTGTTTCGTAATGTTTTAAACGTTTGGCTTAAATCGCTAAAATGGGAAAACGTCTGGATTTGTTTCGTAACGTTAGTATTTGTTTGGCTTAAATTACTAAAACGGTGAAACGTTTGGTTTTATTTCATAACATTTGTATACGTTTTCCTTAAATCGCTGAAAAGATGAAACGTTTGGATTTGTTTCGTAACGTTTCTAAACATTTGGCTTAAATTGCTAAAAAGGTTAACGCTTGTATTTGTTTCGTAAAGTTTGTAAACGTTTGGCTTAAATTGCAAAAAAGGTGAAACGCTTGGATTTGTTTCATAACGTTTGTAAACGTTTGGCTTACATTGCTAAAAAGGTGAACGTTTGGATTTGTTTTGTAGCGTTTGTAAACGTTTGGTTTACATTAATAAAAAGGTGAAACATTTGGATTTGTTTCACAGCGTTTGTAAAAGTTTGGCTTAAATCGCTAAAAAGGTGAAACGTTTGGATTTGTTTCGTACCGTTTGTAAACGTTTGGCTTCAATCGCTAAAAAGGTGAAATATTTGGATTTGTTTCGTAAAGTTTGGATTAAATTGCTAAAGAGGTGAAACGCTTGGATTTGTTTCATAACGTTTGTAAACGTTTGGCTTAAATTGCTACAAAGGTGAAACAGTTGGATTTATTTCGTTACTTTTGGAAACGTTTGGCTTAAATTGCCAAAAAGATGAAACACTTGGATTTGTTTCGTAACGTTTGTAAACGTTTGGCTTAAATTGCTAAAAAGGTGAAACGTTTGGTTTTATTTCGTATCGTTTGTAAAGGTTCGGCTTGAATAGCTAAAATGATGAAACGTTTGGATTTGTTTCGTAACGTTTGTAAACGTTGACTTAAATTGCTTAAAAGGTGAAACTGTTGGATTTGTTTCGTGACTTTTGTAAACGTTTGGCTTAAATTACTAAATAGTTAAAACTATTGGATTTGTTTCGCAACGTTTGTAAACGTTTAACTTAAATTGCTAAAAAGGTGGAACACTTAGATTTGTTTCGTAACGTTTGTAAACGTTTGGGTTAAAGTGCTAAAAAGGTGAAACGATTGGTTTTGTTTCGTAACGTTTGTAAAGGTTTGACTTAAATCGCTAAAAATGTGAAACGTTTGGATTTGTTTCCTAACGTTTTAAACATTTCGTTTTGTTTCGAAAAGTTTGTAAACGTTTAACTTAAATCTCTAAAAAGGTGAAACGTTTGGATTTGATTCGTAACATTTGTAAACGTTTGGCTTAAATTGCTAAAAAGGCAAAACGTTTGGATTTGCTTCGTATCATTTTGCTAAACCGCAAAAAGGTGAAACATTTAGCTTTATTTTGTAACGTTTGTAAATGTTTGGCTTAAATCGCTAAGAATGTGAAACGTTTGGATTTGTTTTGTAACGTTTGTAAACGTTTGGCTTAAATCGCTAATAAGGCAAAACGTTTTTATTTGTTTCGTAACGTTTGTAAACATTTGGCATAAATCGCTAAAACGGTGAAATGTTTGGATTTGTTTCATAACGTTTGTTTACGTTTGGCTTAAATTGCTAAAGAGGGGAAACGCTTGGATTTGTTTCGGAACATTTGTAAACGTTTGGCTTAAATTGCTAAAAAGTTGGAACTCTTGGATTTGTTTCGTTACCTTTGTAAACGTTTGGCTTAAATTGCTAAAAAGGTGAACTATTTTGATTTGTTTCATAACCTTTGTTAATGTTTGGCTTAAATCGCTAAAAAAGTGAAACGTTTGGATTTGTTTCGTAATGTTTGTAAACGTTTGGCCTAAATCTCTAAAAAGGCTAAACGTTTGGATTTGTTTCGTAACGTTTGTAAACGTTTGACTTAAATCGCTGCAAAGGTGAAACGTTTGGATTTATTTTGTAATGTTTGTAAACGTTTGGCTTAAATCTCTAAAAAGGTGAAACTTTTGGATTTGTTTTGTAACGTTTGTAAATGTTTGGCTTAACTCGCTAAAAACGTGAAATGTTTTTATTTGTTTCGTAACGTTTTTAAACATTTGGCATAAATCGCTAAAAAGGTGAAACGTTTGGATTTGTTTTGTAACGTTTGGAAACGTTTGGCTTAAATTGCTAAAAAGATGAAACGCTTGGATTTGTTTCGTAACATTTGTAAACGTTTGGCTTAAATAGCTAAAAAGGTTGAACTCTTGGATTTGTTTCGTAACGTTTGTAAACGTTTGGCTTAAATTGCTAAAAAGGTGAAACATTTGGATTTGTTTCATAACCTTTGTAAACGTTTGGCTTAAATCGCTAAAAAGGTGAAACGTTTGGATTTGTTTCGTAATGTTTGTAAACATTTGGATTAAATCTCTAAAAAGGAGAAACGTTTGGATTTGTTTCGTAACGTTTGTAAACGTTTGGCTTTAATCTCTAAAAAGGGGAAACGTTTGGATTTGTTTCGTAACTTTTCTAAACGTTTGGCGTATATCGCTAAAAAGGCGAAATATTTGAATTTGTTTCGTAACGTTTTAAACGTTTGGCTTAAATCGCTAAAATGGGGAAACGTTTGGATTTGTTTCGTAACGTTAGTATTTGTTTGGCTTAAATTACTAAAACGGTGAAACGTTTGGTTTTATTTCGTAACGTTTGTATATGTTTGGCTTAAATCGCTAAAAATATGAAACGTTTGGATTTGTTTCGTAACGTTTCTAAACATTTGGCTTAAATTGCTAAAAAGGTGAACGCTTGGATTTGTTTCGTAAAGTTTTTAAACGTTTGGCTTAAATTGCAAAAAAGGTGAAACGCTTGGATTTGTTTCATAACCTTTGTTAATGTTTGGCTTAAATCGCTAAAAAAGTGAAACGTTTGGATTTGTTTCGTAATGTTTGTAAACGTTTGGCCTAAATCTCTAAAAAGGCTAAACGGTTAGATTTTTTTCGTAACGTTTGTAAACGTTTGACTTAAATCGCTGAAAAGGTGAAACGTTTGGATTTGTTTCGTAATGTTTGTAAACGTTTGGCTTAAATCTCTAAAAAGGTGAAACTTTTGGATTTGTTTTGTAACGTTTGTAAACGTTTGGCTTAACTCGCTAAAAACGTGAAATGTTTTTATTTGTTTCGTAACGTTTTTAAACATTTGGCATAAATCGCTAAAAAGGTGAAACGTTTGGATTTGTTTTGTAACGTTTGTAAACGTTTGGCTTAAATTGCTAAAAAGGTGAAACGCTTGGATTTGTTTCGTAACATTTGTAAACGTTTGGCTTAAATAGCTAAAAAGGTTGAACTCTTGGATTTGTTTCGTAACGTTTGTAAACGTTTGGCTTAAATTGCTAAAAAGGTGAAACATTTGGATTTGTTTCATAACCTTTGTAAACGTTTGGCTTAAATCGCTAAAAAGGTGAAACGTTTGGATTTATTTCGTAATGTTTGTAAACGTTTGGATTAAATCTCTAAAAAGGAGAAACGTTTGGATTTGTTTCGTAACGTTTGTAAACGTTTGGCTTTAATCTCTAAAAAGGGGAAACGTTTGGATTTGTTTCGTAACTTTTCTAAACGTTTGGCGTATATCGCTAAAAAGGCGAAATATTTGAATTTGTTTCGTAACGTTTTAAACGTTTGGCTTAAATCGCTAAAATGGGGAAACGTTTGGATTTGTTTCGTAACGTTAGTATTTGTTTGGCTTAAATTACTAAAACGGTGAAACGTTTGGTTTTATTTCGTAACGTTCGTATATGTTTGGCATAAATCGCTAAAAAGATGAAACGTTTGGATTTGTTTCGTAACGTTTCTAAACATTTGGCTTAAATTGCTAAAAAGGTGAACGCTTGGATTTGTTTCGTAAAGTTTGTAAACGTTTGGCTTAAATTGCAAAAAAGGTGAAACGCTTGGATTTGTTTCATAACGTTTGTAAACGTTTGGCTTACATTGCTAAAAAGGTGAACGTTTGGATTTGTTTCGTAGCGTTTGTAAACGTTTGGTTTACATTAATAAAAAGGTGAAACATTTGGATTTGTTTCATAGCGTTTGTAAACGTTTGGCTTAAATCGCTAAAAAGGTGAAACGTTTGGATATGTTTCGTACCGTTTGTAAACGTTTGTCTTCAATCGCTAAAAAGGTGAAATATTTGGATTTGTTTCGTAACGTTTGGCTTAAATTTCTAAAAAGGTGAAACGCTTGGATTTGTTTCATAACGTTTGTAAACGTTTGGCTTAAATTGCTACAAAGGTGAAACAGTTGGATTTATTTCGTTACTTTTGGAAACGTTTGGCTTAAATTGCCGAAAAGATGAAACACTTGGATTTGTTTCGTAACGTTTGTAAACGTTTGGCTTAAATTGCTAAAAAGTTGAAACTATTGGTTTGTTTCGTAACGTCTGTAGAGGTTGCTTAAATCGCTAATAATGTGAAACGTTTGGATTTGTTTCTAGACGTTTTAAACGTTTGATTTTGTTTCGTAAAGTTTGTAAACGTTTGGCTTAAATCGCTAAAAAGGGGAAATGTTTGGATTTGTTTCGTAACGTTTGTAAACGTTTGGCTTAAATTTCTAAAAAGGCGAAACGTTTGGATTTGTCTTGTAACATTTTGTTAAATCGGTAAAAAGGTAAAACTTTTGGATTTGTTTTGTTACGTTTGTAAATGTTTTACTTAATTCGCTAAGAACGGGAAACATTTGGATTTGTTTTGTAACGTTTGTTAACGTTTGGTTTAAATCGCTAAAAAGGTGAAACGTTTTTATTTGTTTCGTAACGTTTGTAAACGTTTGGCTTAAATCGCTAAAAATATGAAACGTTTGGATTATTTTCGTAATGTTTGTAAACGTTTTGGTTAAATTGCTAACATGGGTAAACGCTTGGATTTGTTTCGTAACGTTTGCAAACGTTTGGCTTAAATTGCTAATAAGGGGAAACCCTTGGATTTGTTTCGTAACATTTTGTTAAATCGCTAAAAAGGTGAAACGTTTGGATTTGTTTTGTTACATTTGTAAATGTTTGGCTTAATTCGCTAAGAAGTTTAAACGTTTGGATTTGTTTTGTAACGTTTGTTAACGTTTGGCTTATATCGCTAAAAAGGGGAAACGTTTTTATTTGTTTCGTAACGTTTGTAAATGTTTGGCTTAAATCGCTAAAAAGGCGAAACTTTTGGATTTGTTTCGTAACGTTTGTAAACGTTTGGCTTAAATTGCTAAAGAGGCGAAACGCTTGGTTTTTGTTTCGTAACGTTCGTAAACGTTTGGCTTAAACTGCTAAAAATGTGAAACGTTTGGATTTGTTTCATAACGTTTGTAAACGTTTGGCTTCAATCGCTAAAAAGGTGAAGTGTTTGGATTTGTTTCGAAACGTTTGTAAACGTTTGGCATAAATCGCTAAAAAGGTAAAATGTATGGATTTGTTTCGTAATGTTCTACACGTTTGGCTTAAATTGCGAAAATGGGGAAACATTTGGATTTGTTTTGAAACGTTTGTAAACGTTTGGCTTAAATTGCTAAAAAGGTGAAACGTTTGGTTTTATTTCGTATCGTTTGTAAACGTTCTGCTTGAATAGCTAAAATTATGAAACGTTTGGATTTGTTTCGTAACGTTTGTAAACGTTGACTTAAATTGCTTAAAAGATGAAACTGTTGGATTTGTTTCGTGACTTTTGTAAACGTTTGACTTAAATTACTAAATAGTTGAAACTCTTGGATTTGTTTCGGAACGTTTGTAAACGTTTCGCTTAAATTGCTAAAAAGGTGGAACGCTTATATTTGTTTCGTAACGTTTGTAAACGTTTGGGTTAAAGTTCTAAAAAGGTGAAACGATTGGTTTTGTTTCGTAACGTTTGTAAAGGTTTGACTTAAATCGCTAAAAATGTGAAACGTTTGGATTTGTTTCCTAATGTTTTAAACGTTTCGTTTTGTTTCGTAAAGTTTGTAAACGTTTGCCTTAAATCGCTAAAAAGGTGAAACGTTTGGATTTGTTTCGTAATATTTGTAAACGTTTGGTTTAAATTGCTAAAAAGGCAAAACGTTTGGATTTTTTTCGTATCATTTTGCTAAATCGCAAAAAGGTGAAACGTTTAGTTTTGTTTTGTAACATTTGTAAATGTTTGTCTTAAATAGCTAAGAATGTGAAACGTTTGGATTTGTTTTATAACGTTTGCAAACGTTTGGCTTAAATCGCTAATAAGGCGAAACGTTTTTATTTGTTTCGTAACGTTTGTAAACATTTGGCATAAATCGCTAAAAAGGTGAAACGTTTGGATTTGTTTCGTAACGTTTGTAAACGTTTGGCTTAAATTGCTAAAAAGGTGAAACACTTGGATTTGTTTCGTAACTTTTGTAAACGTTTGGCTTAAATTGCTAAAAAGGTGGAACTCTTGGATTTGTTTCGTAACGTTTGTAAACGTTTGGCTTAAATTGCTAAAAAGGTGAAACATTTTGATTTGTTTCATAACCTTTGTAAACGTTTGGCTTAAATCGCTAAAAAAGTGAAACGTTTGGATTTGTTTTGTAATGTTTGTAAACGTTTGGCCTAAATCTCTAAAAAGGCTAAACGTTTGGATTTGTTTCGTAACTTTTGTAAACGTTTGGCTTAAATCGCTAAAAAGGTGAAATGTTTGGATTTGTTTCGTAATGTTTGTAAACGTTTGGCTTAAATCTCTAAAAAGGTGAAACGTTTGGATTTGTTTGGTAACATTTGTAAACGTTTGGCTTAAATTGCTAAAAAGGTGGAACTCTTGGATTTGTTTCGTAACGTTTGTAAACGTTTGGCTTAAATTGCTAAAAAGGTGAAACATTTGGATTTGTTTCATAACCTTTGTAAACGTTTGGCTTCAATCGCTAAAAAAGTGAAACGTTTGGATTTATTTCGTAACATTTGTAAACGTTTGGCTTAAATTGCTAAAAAGGTTTGGCTTAAATTGCTAAAAAGGAGAAACATTTGGATTTGTTTCGTTACGTTTCTAAACGTTTGGCATATATCGCTAAAAAGGCGAAACGTTTGGATTTGTTTTGTAAGGTTTGTAAACATTTGGATTAAATCTCTAAAAAGGTGAAACGTTTGGATTTTTTTCGTAACGTTTGTAAACGTTTGGCTTTAATCTCTAAAAAGGGGAAATAATTGGATTTCTTTCTAAACGTTTCTAAACGTTTGGCATATATCGCCAAAAAGGCAAAATGTTTGGATTTGTTTCGTAACGTTTTAAATGTTTGGCTTAAATCGCTAAAATGGGAAAACGTCTGGATTTGTTTCGTAACGTTAGTATTTGTTTGGCTTAAATTACTAAAACGGTGAAACGTTTGGTTTTATTTCGTAACGTTTGTATACGTTTGCCTTAAATCGCTGAAAAGATGAAACGTTTGGATTTGTTTCGAAACGTTTCTAAACATTTGGCTTAAATTGCTAAAAAGGTGAACGCTTGGATTTGTTTCGTAATGTTTGTAAACGTTTGGCTTAAATTGCTAAAAAGGTGAAACTGTTGGATTTCTTTCGAAACGTTTGTAAACGTTTGGCTCAAATTACTAAAAAGGTGGAATGCTTGGATTTGTTTCATAACATTTGTAAACGTTTGGCTTTATTTGCTAAAAAGGTGAAACGTTTGGATTTGTTTCTTAACTTTTGTAAACGTTTGGCATAAATTGCTAAAAAGGTGAAACGTATGGATTTGTTTCGTAACGTTTTAAAAGTTTGGCTTAAGTCGCTATAATGGGGAAACATTTGGATTTGTTTCGTAATGTTTGTAAACATTTGGCTTAATTTGCTAAAAAGGTGGAACATTTGGTTTTATTTCATATCGTTTGTAAACGTTCGGCTTAAATTGCTAAAAAGATGAAACGTTTGGATTTGTTTCGTAACATTTGTAAACGTTTGACCTAAATTGCTAAAAAGGTGAAACTCTTGGATTTGTTTCGTAATATTTGTAAAAGTTTGGCTTAAATTACTTAAAAGTTGAAACGCTTGGATTTGTTTCGGAACGTGTGTAAACGTTTAGCTTAAATTGCTAAAAAGGTATAAGGCTTGGATTTGTTTCGTAAAGTTTGGCTTAAATTGCTAAAAAGGTGAAAGGATTGGTTTTGTTTTCGTAACGTTTGTAAAGGTTTGTCTTAAATCACTAAAAATGTGAAATGTTTGGGTTTGTTTCCTAACGTTTTAAACATTTTGTTTTGTTTCGTAACGTTTGTAAACGTTTGGCCTAAATTGCTAAAAAGGCGAAACGTTTGGATTTGATTCGTAAAATTTTGTTAAATCGCTAAAAAGGTCAAACGTTTGTATTTGTTTTGTAATGTTTGGCTTAAATCGCTAAGACGGTGAAACGTTTGGATCTGTTTTGTAACATTTGTAAGCGCTTGGCATAAATCGCTAAAAAGGTGAAACATTTGATTTATTTCATAACGTTTGTAAACGTTTGGCTTAAATCACTAAAAAGATGAAACACTTGGATTTGTTTCGTAACGTTTGTAAACGTTTGGCTTAAATTGCTAAAAAGGCGAAACGCTTGGATTTGTTTCGTAACATTTGTAAATGTTTGGCTTAAATTGCAAAAAAGGTGAAACGCTTGGATTTGTTTCGTAACGTTTGTAAACGTTTGGCTTAAATTGCTACAAAGGGGAAACACTTTGATTTGTTTCGTCACGTTTGTAAACGTTTGGCTTAAATTGCTAAAAGGTGAAACGCATGGTTTTGTTTCGTTACCTTTGGAAAAGTTTGGCTTAAATCGCTAAAGAGGTGAAACACGTGGTTTTTGTTTTGTAACCTTCGTAAACGTTTGGCGGAAATTGCTGAAAATGTGAAACGTTTGGATTTGTTTGTAACGTTTGTAAACGTTTGGCTTCAATCGCTAAAAAAGTAAAACGTTTGGATTTGTTTCGTAAAGTTTGTAAACGTTTGGCATAAATCGCTAAAAAGGTAAAATTTATGGATTTGTTTCGTAACATTTTAAACGTTTGGCTTAAATCGCTAAAATGGGGAAACGTTTGGATTAGTTTCGTAACGTTTGTAAACGTTTCGCTTAAATTGCTAAAAAGGTGAAACGTTTGGTTTTATTTCGTATCGTTTGTAAATGTTCGGCTTAAATCGCTAAAAAGAATAAACGTTTGGATTTGGTTCGTAACGTTTGTAAACGTTTGATTAAATTGCAAAAAAGGTGAAACACTTGGATTTGTTTCGTAACGTTTGTAAACGTTTAGCTTAAATTACTAAAAACTTGAAATGCTTGGATTTTTTTCGGAACATCTGTAACGTTTAGCTTAAATTGGTAAAAAGGTGGAACGCTTGGATTTGTTTCGTAACGTTTCTAAACGTTTGACTTAAATTGCTAAAAAGGTGAAACTATTGGTTTTGTTTCGTAACGTTTGTAAAGGTTTGCTTAAATCGCTAAAAATGTGAAACGTTTGGATTTGTTTCCAGACGTTTTAAACGTTTGGCTTTGTTTCGTAAAGTTTGTAAAAGTTTGGCTTAAATCGCTAAAAAGGTGAAACATTTGGATTTGTATCGAAACGTTTGTAAACGTTTGGCTTAAATTGCTAAAAAGGCGAAACGTTAGGATTTGTTTCGTAACATTTTGTTAAATCGCTAAAAAGGTGAAACGTTTGGATTTGTTTTGTAACGTTTGTTAACGTTTGGCTTAAATAGCTAAAAAGGGGAAACGTTTTTATTTGTTTCGTAACGTTTGTAAACGTTTGGCTTAAATCGCTAAAAGGCGGAACGTTTGGATTTGTTTCGTAGCGTTGGTAAACGTTTGGCTTAAATTGCTAAAGAGGTGGAACGCTTGGTTTTTGTTTCGTAACGTTCGTAAACGTTTGGCTTAAACTGCAAAAAATGTGAAACGTTTGGATTTATTTCGTAACGTTTGTAAACGTTTGGCTTCAATCGCTAAAGAGGAGAAATCTTTGGATTTGTTTCGTAACATTTGTAAACGTTTGGCATAAATCGCTAAAAAGGTGAAATGTATGGATTTTTTTCGTAACGTTTTACACATTTGGCTTAAATTGCGAAAATGGGGAAACGTTTGGATTTGTTTCGTAACGTTTGTAAACGTTTGGCTTAAATTGCTAAAAAGGTGAAACGTTTGGTTTTATTTCGTATCGTTTGTAAACGTTCGTCTTGAATAGCTAAAATGATGAAACGTTTGGATTTGTTTCGTAACGTTTGTAAACGTTGACTTAAATTGCTTAAAAGGTGAAACTGTTGGATTTGTTTCGTGACTTTTGTAAAAGTTTGGCTTAAATTACTAAATAGTTAAAACTCTTGGATTTGTTTCGCAACGTTTGTAAACGTTTAGCTTAAATTGCTAAAAAGGTGGAACGCTTAGATTTGTTTCGTAACGTTTGTAAACGTTTGGGTTAAAGTGCTAAAAAGGTGAAACGATTGGTTTTGTTTCGTAACGTTTGTAAAGGTTTGACTTAAATCGCTACAAATGTGAAACGTTTGGATTTGTTTCCTAACGTTTTAAACGTTTCGTTTTGATTGGAAAAGTTTGTAAACGTTTAACTTAAATCTCTAAAAAGGTGAAACGTTTGGATTTGATTCGTAACATTTGTAAACGTTTGGCTTAAATTGCTAAAAAGGCAAAACGTTTGGATTTGCTTCGTATCATTTTGCTAAACCGCAAAAAGGTGAAACATTTAGCTTTATTTTGTAACGTTTGTAAATGTTTGGCTTAAATCGCTAAGAATGTGAAACGTTTTGATTTGTTTTGTAACGTTTGTAAACGTTTGGCTTAAATCGCTAATAAGGCAAAACGTTTTTATTTGTTTCGTAACGTTTGTAAACATTTGGCATAAATCGCTAAAACGGTGAAATGTTTGGATTTGTTTCGTAACGTTTGTTTACGTTTGGCTAAAATTGCTAAAAAGGGGAAACGCTTGGATTTGTTTCGGAACATTTGTAAACGTTTGGCTTTAATTGCTAAAAAGTTGGAACTCTTGGATTTGTTTCGTTACCTTTGTAAATGTTTGGCTTAAATTGCTAAAAAGGTGAAATATTTTGATTTGTTTCATAACCTTTGTTAATGTTTGGCTTAAATCGCTAAAAAAGGGAAACGTTTGGATTTGTTTCGTAATGTTTGTAAACGTTTGGCCTAAATCTCTAAAAAGGCTAAACGTTTGGATTTGTTTCGTAACGTTTGTAAACGTTTGACTTAAATCGCTAAAAAGGTGAAACATTTGGATTTGTTTCGTAATGTTTGTAAACGTTTGGCTTAAATCTCTAAAAAGGTGAAACTTTTGGATTTGTTTGGTAACGTTTGTAAACGTTTGGCTTATATCGCTAAAAACGTGAAACGTTTTTATTTGTTTCGTAACGTTTTTAAACATTTGGCATAAATCGCTAAAAAGGTGAAACGTTTGGATTTGTTTTGTAACGTTTGTAAACGTTTGGCTTAAATTGCTAAAGAGGTGAAACGCTTGGATTTGTTTCGTAACATTTGTAAACGTTTGGCTTAAATAGCTAAAAAGGTTGAACTCTTGGATTTGTTTCGTAACTTTTGTAAACGTTTGGCTTAAATTGCTAAAAAGGTGAAACATTTGGATTTGTTTCATAACCTTTGTAAATGTTTGGCTTAAATCGCTAAAAAGGTGAAACGTTTGTGTCACGACCCATTTTCATGAATCGCGACCGGCGCTAGGGTATGGGTAATGTAGTACCGAGACCCGTAGCTAGCCTTTCATTTAACACATAAACACATAAACCTGCAGAAAACCAATGCTCGGGGGCAACCGAGACTTCAGCCTAAATCTAACAGATATAATATACAACAAATAATATAACATGCTTATTCAATTCTGAGTCTAAAATAGGCATATCATAAATAATCCGAAATAATTACATAACATGCCAGAACAATATAACTAGTCAGACCAATCCGACAAACAACTGTTATAATAATAAAGACGTCTAGTCAACTACTACGGTCTAAGAATAAAATATTTTGACAGCTTATCAAAATAAATGGAAGCTCCGAGGAAAAGTAAATGCGGAGATCACCAGACTCTCTCAGATCATAACCCTGGAAATTTTTTGGGAAAACAACGGGGTCAGATATACTGAGATGAGTTCATACCACTATTTACATTTATTAAGTGGAAAACCTTTAAAACGTTTAGAACATTTAATAACGATATTACAGATAATAGTTGGAACCCTAATCCACAATTCTAAAATAATAATCATAATCCAATAGGTCTGGTCCCGAGAGCTGAGCTACACCGAGTTACCACTGACCACACTTATACCAGAGTCCCGAGAGCTGAGCTACACCGAGTTACTCTACCTGGTCCCGAGAGCTATGCTCGCACCGAGTTACCACATTTCCATATATACCTTACCCAGATCAATACCGGTGCGCACGCAGTCCTAATGATGCCCATTAGGTAGCATGTTCCAACTAAGAGCCATAATATAAAAACAGTTCGAAATATACGTACAGTATATATATTTAATATTAAAATAACAATTTACTTAATAAAGCGGTAAATAGTAAATATAAACTCACTGCTTGCTAATCCGCGTGAAATACCGGCAAGCAACTAACTCTGGTTCGCCTCTGAAGCACGAACAGTAGACGAGTCTAGACAAAATAAAATAATTATTAAAATCAGACCCTAACTCTAAAGAGTACTAGACACCACATAGGACTAGCACAATTAACACGTCGGAATTTATAATCCAAGGCACACACAAATAATACACATTAGGTAATAAAACCCAATTAATATAAGTCTATTGAGTTCTCGCTTATAATTCAATTTATAAATATTATTTAATAATTTTAAATAATAAATAATTTCCAAATAGTGGGTTAGCCGAGTTATCACAAACTACCAAGCTAACCTCACTTGTCGGGCGACCCAAGTCTAACCCGATTCCAAACGTTTATCAAATATAAACCCAAGTTTATATTTATAAAATAAATTAACAAAATAATAATCCATTTTAAAAACGGAACTCAATAACTTCAATATCAAGTAACCCAAGTTACGACCCAAAAACTTAATTAAATAAGCTATAAAAAGTTTAGGGACTAAATTGTACTTTAGCCAATTAGGGACTAAATTGTACTTTAGCCAAAATGATATCCGAAATCAAATTAATTGTTTTTGTTTATAATTAAAACCCAATATATAGTTACTAATCAAAAATCTACTTAATAAGGTTATAAATAAGTTCAGGGGCTAAATTGTAATTTAGCCAACTTTTGACAAAACGACATCGAAAGCAAATATAACTACCCGAGTAATTATATTAACCTAATTTATAGTTATCTATCATTTCCACTATTTAATTTCTACATAATATAAAAACCCAAGTTATTAGTTTAAAGTTTAACCTTAAGGATTAATTTGTTTTAAGTAAAAGACATGGGTGACTAAAGTGAGAATTCAACCATCTTCTCCAATTCAATTATCAAACAACCCGCCACCCTTGTATTAGCATATCACCATTTTTAAGTTTCTGAAGCTAAGTCCATTTATCAATTCTCATCAAACCAAAGCAACCTAATAGCCATAAATCAATCCAAATCAACACAACACCATTGCTACACACCCATAATCAATTAACAAGGAGAATCAAACATCAAACGTTAACTGCCGAAACCAAATCCTTAACACAAAAATGGAAAACGGATTGATAACTCCATGAAATCATAAACTAACAATTACCCAAGAGATCAAAAGTTCAAACAAACAAACCCATGGCCAAGGGAAGATGATAACATTCGGCAGAGCCAAAAAGAAATAAGAACAGTAAATGGCAATTAAAAACGATAAACCGAACGGCAAGATAACGAGATCAACGGCGTACCGTTAAGCGAAGCAAACGAATTGAATCGAAGGTATACGAGTTTAGAACGCCTGAGATCAAACGGTTTCAGTTTCGATCTAGAAACGAACACACACGGATCAGAAAACCGAAAGGTGTTTAAAACAAGAAAACTGAAATTACAACTTAAGAATACTTACCAATGGAGCTGAGTTTGGAGCAGAATTTGGAGGTGAAAACTATGGGGAAAAACGAAGGGAATGGAAGCAAGAGTTTTCTGAATATGTAGGAAAGGAAAATGAGAAATCAAATCAGCTAGAAAAGGAAGGAAATCAGAATAGTAATGGCAGAAATCAAAGCCCCCATACGGACGTTACAAGTCTCGTACGAGACTCAGCAAAACTGCTGAGGTCTCGTTTGAGACTGCCTGGTCTCGAACGAGACCAGGGCAGAAAATGGAGAGGTCTCGTACGAGACCTTCAGGTCTCGTACGAGACAAACATAATCAGGTCTCAAAATGAGACCTGATAACTAAGAAAGGTGGTTCAACCCTCCGGTTGAACCACAAACCAAACCGGAAGTCCAAAATCACAAAAAAATAATAAAATGACCAGAAAACCACCGGAAAATTAACGGAAAAATAATTTAAAATTTTACGGATATTACAGTTTGGATTTGTTTCGTAATGTTTGTAAACGTTTGGATTAAATCTCTAAAAAGGAGAAACGTTTGGATTTGTTTCGTAACGTTTGTAAACGTTTGGCTTTAATCTCTAAAAAGGGGAAACGTTTGGATTTGTTTCGTAACTTTTCTAAACATTTGGCGTATATCGCTAAAAAGGCGAAATATTTGAATTTGTTTCGTAACGTTTTAAACGTTTGGCTTAAATCGCTAAAATGGGGAAACGTTTGGATTTGTTTCGTAACGTTAGTATTTGTTTGGCTTAAATTACTAAAACGGTGAAACGTTTGGTTTTATTTCGTAACGTTTGTATATGTTTGGCTTAAATCGCTAAAAAGATGAAACGTTTCACCGTTTGTTTCATAACGTTTCTAAACATTTGGCTTAAATTACTAAAAAGGTGAACGCTTGGATTTGTTTCGTAAAGTTTGTAAACGTTTGGCTTAAATTGCAAAAAAGGTGAAACGCTTGGATTTGTTTCATAACGTTTGTAAACGTTTGGCTTACATTGCTAAAAAGGTGAACGTTTGGATTTATTTCGTAGCGTTTGTAAACGTTTGGTTTACATTAATAAATAGGGTTAATTCCTAAAAAAAATCACGAACTTTACACGAAGTTTCATTTTAATCATGAACTTTAAAAGTTGTCATTTAAAGGCACGAACTTTCATTTTGTTTCAAATCTATCGTCAAAGTAAAATCCGGTGTATTTTATCGAACCAAAAATTCCTAATCCTATATACTCTAACTAAAAGATAATAAGATTTAATGTCGATTTATAATTTATGTCTTTCATTAATGGTTTATTGAAGAATTTAGTCAATAAAAATACACTGAAATGATAGATTTGAAACAAAATGAAAGTTCGTGCCTTTAAATGACAACTTTTAAAGGTCATGATTAAAATAAAACTTCGTGTAAAGTTCGTGATTTTTTTAGGAATTAACCCTAATAAAAAGGTGAAACATTTGGATTTGTTTCATAGCGTTTGTAAACGTTTGGCTTAAATCGCTAAAAAGGTGAAACGTTTGGATTTGTTTCGTACCCTTTGTAAACATTTGGCTTCAATCGCTAAAAAGGTGAAATATTTGGATTTGTTTCGTAACGTTTGGCTTAAATTGCTAAAAAGGTGAAACACTTGGATTTGTTTCATAACGTTTGTAAACGTTTGGCTTAAATTGCTACAAAGGTAAAACAGTTGGATTTATTTCGTTACTTTTGGAAACGTTTGGCTTAAATTGCCAAAAAGATGAAACACTTGGATTTGTTTCGTAACGTTTATAAATGTTTGGCTTAAACTACTAAAAACTTGAAACGCTTGGATTTGTTTCGGAACGTTTGTAAACGTTAAGCTTAAATTGCTAAAAAGGTGGAACTCTTGGATTTGTTTCGTAACGTTTGTAAACGTTTGGCTTAAATTGCTAAAAAGTTGAAACTATTGGTTTTGTTTCATAACGTTTGTAGAGGTTGCTTAAATCGCTAATAATGTGAAACGTTTGGATTTGTTTCTAGACGTTTTAAACATTTGGTTTTGTTTCGTAAAGTTTGTAAACGTTTGGCTTAAATCGCTAAAAAGGTGAAACATTTGGATTTGTATCGAAACGTTTGTAAACGTTTGGCTTAAATTGCTAAAAAGGCGAAACGTTAGGATTTGTTTCGTAACATTTTGTTAAATCGCTAATAAGGTGAAACTTTTGGATTTGTTTTGTTACGTTTGTAAATGTTTTACTTAATTCGCTAAGAAGGGGAAACGTTTGGATTTGTTTTGTAACATTTGTTAACGTTTGGTTTAAATCGCTAAAAAGGTGAAACGTTTTTATTTGTTTCGTAACGTTTGTAAACGTTTGGCTTAAATCGCTAAAAATATGAAACGTTTGGATTATTTTCGTAATGTTTGTAAACGTTTTGGTTAAATTGCTAACATGGGTAAACGCTTGGATTTGTTTCGTAACGTTTGTAAACATTTGGCTTAAATTGCTAATAAGGGGAAACGCTTGGATTTGTTTCGTAACATTTGTAAACGTTTGGCTTAAATTGCTAAAAAGGCGAAACGCTTGAACTTGTTTCGTAACGTTTGTAAACGTTTGGCTTAAATTGCTAAAAAGGTGAAACGCTTGGATTTGTTTCTTTACGTTTGTAAACATTTAGCTTAAATTTCTAAAGAGGTGAAACGCTTGGTTTTTGTTTCGTAACGTTTGTAAACGTGTGGCTTAAACATCTAAAAATGTGAAACGTTTGGATTTGTTTCGTAACGTTTGTAAACGTTTGGCTTCAATCGCTAAAAAGGTGAAATGTTTGGATTTGTTTCATAACGTTTGTAAACGTTTGGCATAAATCACTAAAGAGGTGAAACGTATGGATTTGTTTCGAGATGTTTTAAACGTTTGGCTTAAATCTCTAAAATGGGGAAACGTTTGGATTTGTTTCGTAACGTTTATAAACGTTTGACTTAAATTGCTAAAAAGGTGAAATGTTTGGTTTTATTTCGTATCATTTGTAAACGTTCGGCTTAAATAGCTAATATGATGAAACATTTGGATTTGTTTCGTAATGTTTGTAAACGTTGACTTAAATTGCTAAAAAGGTGAAACACTTGGATTTGTTTCGTAACGTTTGGCTTAAATTACCAAAAACTTGAAACGCTTGGATTTGTGTTGGAACGTTTGTAAACATTTAGCTTAAATTGCTAAAAAGGTGGAACGCTTGGATTTGTTTCGTAACGTTTCTAAACGTTTGGCTTAAATTGCTAAAAAGGTGAAACTATTGGTTTTGTTTCGTAACGTTTGTAAAGGTTTGCTTAAATCGCTAAAAATATAAAATATTTGGATTTGTTTCCAGACGTTTTTGGTTTTGTTTCGTAAAGTTTGTTAACGTTTGGCTTAAATCGCTAAAAAGGGGGCCCGTTTGGATTTATTTCGTAACGTTTGTAAACGTTTGGCTTAAATTTCTAAAAAGGTGAAACGTTTGGATTTGTTTCGTAACATTTTGTTAAATCGCTAAAAAGGTGAAACGTTTGGATTTGTTTTGTTACGTTGTAAATGCTTTGGTTAATTCGCTAAGAAGGTGAAACGTTTGGATTTGTTTTATAACGTTTGTTAACGTTTGGCTTATATCGCTAAAAAGGTAAAACGTTTTTATTTGTTTCGTAACATTTGTAAACGTTTGGCTTAAATCGCTAAAAAGGTGAAACGTTTGGATTTGTTTCGCAACGTTTGTAAACGTTTGGCTTAAATTGCTAAAAAGGTGAAACACTTGGATTTGTTTCGTAACTTTTGTAAACGTTTGGCTTAAATTGCTAAAAAGGTGGAACTCTTGGATTTGTTTCGTAACGTTTGTAAACGTTTGGCTTAAATTGCTAAAAAGGTGAAACGCTTGGATTTGTTTCGTAACGTTTGTAAACGTTTGGCTTACATTGCTAAAAAGGTGAAACGCTTGGATTTTTTTCGTTACGTTTGTAAACATTTGGTTTAAATTGCTAAAGAGGTGAAACGCTTGGTTTTCTTTTGTAATGTTTGTAAACGTTTGGCTTAAATTACTAAATAGTTAAAACCCTTGGATTTGTTTCGGAACGTTTGTAAACGTTTAGCGTAAATTGCTAAAAAGGTGGAACCCTTAGATTTGTTTCGTAACGTTTGGCTTAAAATGCGAAAAAGGTGAAACGATTGGTTTTGTTTCGTAACGTTTGTAAAGGTTTGGCTTAAATCGCTAAAAATGTGAGACGTTTGGATTTGTTTCCTAACATTTTAAACGTTTGGTTTTGTTTCGTAAAGTTTGTAAACGTTTGGCTTAAATCTATAAAAAGGTGAAACGTTTGGATTTGTTTCGTAACATTTGTAAAAGGCAAAAAAGGCGAAACGTTTGGATTTGTTTCCTATCATTTTGCTAAATAGCTAAATAGGTGAAACGTTTAGCTTTGTTTTGTAATGTTTGTAAATTTTTGGCTTAAATCGCTAAGAAGGTTAAACGTTTGGATTTGTTTTGTAAGTTTGTAAACGTTAGGCTTAAATCGCTAAAAAGGTGAAACGTTTTTATTTGTTTCGTAACGTTTGTAAACATTTGGCTTAAATCGGTAAAAAGGTGAAACGTTTGGATTTGTTTTATAACGTTTGTAAACGTTTGTGTTTGTAACACCCCGTATTGTTTCTAACTTGTTCCGTTAAGCCTAAACGATACCTTGGGTTTATTTGAGTGGTTCGACCACTTAGATTCGTGTGTCGAAGGTACCAAACCTTTTAATATGTGTTTTAAGATGTATTAGAAGTAATCTCAGAGTTTGAAACGCTTTTGATTTCAATTTCAAAATATCAAATTTTCATCGGAGGCAGTAGGATTTCGCGGGCGCGACATGCATGAATCACGGGCGCGATTCATGTTTCGCGGGCGCGAAGGAGGTGTAGCGGGCGCGACGCGTGCACTGTGCAGTTCGCTGATTTCTATTTAAACTCACCTTAACTCGACCTAAAACAGATTTTAAACACTTTTAACTTCTCTAAAAACCCTAATTCGGCTGAGGCTCTATCTTAGGTCATTCCTCCATCATAATAGCCTATATGTGTGTGATTGTAGGCTGATTTGGGTTGGTTGAATTCAGAGTTTTATTGCTATTATCCTAATCAAAAGGTATGTGGTTCAATTCCCTTTTCTTATGTGGTGTAGGGATTGCTAGATCGTTGTATGAATCAATACTTTGGGTGGTTTGATATTATTTCTATATTGCTTTGAATTATAAATTCTGGAAATCTTAACTTGATGTTATATTAGTCTCTTGAATTTCAATTGTAAATTGGGTGATTTGGATTTAATGTTACAATTGATAGACTTATCGAACTGCTAAAGATTTTGGGTTATAAACTGTTTTTTATGCTTATTTAAAAATCTGGAAATTTCTTAAAAGCTAATCTTAGGTTGTTCGACATCAAACGTACATTGGGTGTGTTGGGGGAATCTTGTGAATGGATATTAGTATCGTTTGATTAATGCTTTTGAGATAAAATTATGTTTTAAGATTAAACTAAAATCTAGAAATTTCAAAGTAATGGATCATAGGGTATTAGATGCTAAACAATACATGGGGTGGTTTTGAGAAATCGTTTAAATGGAATAGCGTATAGTTTGGTTAACATTTTTGAATTTAAACTCGGTTTGAACTTATTACTAAGAGCTGGAAATTGTTTAGGAGATGGTTTAAAACTTGTTAAAAGAATGTTAGATTATCATAGGATGTGGTTTGTCTTGAATTAAATAATACAAGGCATACAAGGAGTTATATGTCATGTAGGGTTTTGGTTGAACTATTTTAACTTCAAGTTGATACTTGAAAGGTGTTGAATCATATTGGTTCTATTTGAGGAGGCATAATTAAATGTACTTGGGGTGCTACTTGCTAAGTGTTAGCAAGATAAATTGTTTATGGCATTATTAAGCTACGGTGTGAGTTCTTATTTTAAATAACTTTGATTTCATTTAAGGTTTGATTAAAGACTTTGGTTTTAAACTTGGTTTATGGATGGGTCGGGTTAGACGTGGTCTCCCGATATGTTGTGTTGAGCTATACTGCAGAAAGGCTAACACACTACTTTGGGAACTGTAATTGTTTTGTAAATACTATTTAAGTATTTAAGTACTTTGGTTTCGTTTTAAAAGATAAGAACTCACCTAAGCTTAACTTGCCTTATTTGTAAATTGGTTGTATGGATACTTGGTGGTATTTTGATTACCTTGTTTGAATCTTTGGTTGCGTTATGAAATGCTAGTCCTATGTGGAGTCTAGTATTCATAAAGTTAGGGGTTGTTCGGATTTTGACTTATATAATGTTTTAGACCCGTCGACTGCTCGTGCTTCGGAGTCCACGCAGGGTTAGATGTTTGCCAAGATTCACGTGGATAAGCAAGCAGTGAGTTTATCATGTTATTTACCGCTTTATTAAGTACCGCAAGTTATTTTAGTGTATCAAATGCTTATGAACTGTTTTAAGGATTATGGATCTGGATTGAAACGAGCTACTCGATAGGCTTGTATCGAGACTGTGTGCACCGGTAAGTACTTTGGGATTGGCTGACTAATGTCTGGCCTATTTTGGGAATCGATGAGGATATGTTCCCATCTACTTTGGATTATATACTTTGGGTTTTCATTTCCATACTGTTTTCCATAATCAAGTATATATATTAGTATAAAAGGATTTGTTTTAAGGGTTTTAAACTTAATAAATGTAGATAGCATTATGAACTCATCTCAGTATATCTGACCCCGTTGTTTTCCAAACTTTCCAGGTTTATGATTTTGAGAGCGTTGGTCATCTCCGATCTTTTGATTCCTCGGAGGTCTTTTTATGTTATTAGACTAGTCAACTGTTTTACCTCTTCGACCGCAGTAGAACTAGTTGTCTCTATTATTGTACTTTGGTTGTCGTAGTGGTACGACTTTTATATTATTATACTTTGGTATGTTGCATTGGATTATTTATATATGAGGCATGTTTCATAGTTTTCGAATTGCTATCAAGTAATTATACTAGAACTGCTATATAAGTTGTTAGACTTAGGCTGAAGTCTCGGTTGCCCCTGAGCATTGGTTTTCTTGCAGGTTATATTGAATATAAGGTTTTCCACGAGGCTTGCTACGGGTTTCGGTACGACCATACCCATACCCTAGCTCCGGTCGCGATCCATGAAATTGGGTCGTGACAAAGTTGGTATCAACTAAGGCCAAATTTTTGCATGTTATGTGTTTATCGCTTTAAGGCATGTTAAGTGTTACTATTGTGTTATAGGATCTACTGCGGACTTAGGATTCAAGTCTTGTCTTTTGAAACGTCATCATTTGTTTTCAAAACTTTCTACCTTCACCTTTAGGAATGTTTGAGTCGGTCTTATTTGTTACTGATGTTTTATTTTGCAAGTTATGCTTTACTTTGAAATGTTGTTGTTATTACTTGGATAAATTGTGGATTTTTGAGCTATTTAAATTTACTCTGGGTGTTGCCATATGGGCATTGTTTGAGATTTATCTGTTTCATTCTTAGGAATGAATACTCGTAGGCGTGCTGCTGCTCAGGCTGAGGCTGAAGCTGATGACGCTATGTCGATTGAAGTTGACCAACATGAACTAGAGGTTCAAGTTGGCAGGGGACGTGCAGGTGGAGTTCCAGCTGGTAGAGGCCGAGCTGGCAGAGG
The DNA here is from genome assembly GCF_937616625.2 of Mercurialis annua. Lineage (NCBI taxonomy): Eukaryota > Viridiplantae > Streptophyta > Magnoliopsida > Malpighiales > Euphorbiaceae > Mercurialis > Mercurialis annua. Next base: position 32,934,684 of record NC_065572.1, on the reverse strand, counting down.
ACGGGGTGGCAGAGGACAAGCTGCTGGAGGCAGAGGTAGGGGACGTGGTGGTGCAGGCGTTCAGGCACCAGGTGTACCACAATCTCCTATGGATCCATTTGACTTCACGACGTTTCTAGCTGGGATCACTGCACTCCAGATAATCAAGTGCAACTGGAGACGGGACAGATAGCCATGCAGAACCTGTATGCTATGCTGGGACAGATTGTACAGCAGCAGGTGCCACAGGCTGGTGGTGTTGCAGTTGGTGGTGGCGGAACCACTGACAAACATTTGGTGTTGGCTTATGCAAGACTAAAGTCGATTGAGTTTTCGGGCGACGGCGATGCCCTAGACTTTCTGGAGGGAGTTGAGCGGAATGCTCAGAGATTGCAGGCTACTGAGAGGCAAACTGTAATGTTAGTAGAAATGTCCTTGAAGGGTTCTGCAAGTGATTGGTTTCGTAGTGCCATTTGTGCTGAAATGGCTACTATTACTTGGGAGGATTTTGTGACTCGATTCAAGAACTTTTACTTGCCTTTTTCAGTGACCGAAGGTCATAGAGACAGATTGCTGGTTTTGAAAAGGGGAGACAGGTCGGTGGACGAGTACACTACCGAGTTTGTGAGGCTTTGTCGTTTTGCCCCAGATCTGCAGACTCAGCAGCAAAGGGTGAACGACAGGTATGTGAAAGGTTTAGGCTCAGATTTTATCAGTCTTCTGACTGAGACGAGCAAGGCATTTCCGGTTCTAGTGGATTGTGCCCGTCGTATGGAGGCAAATTTACTACACTTTGGGAAAATGACTGAGACCAAGAAGGCGGGCGGTGTTGTTCAGAGTAGTGGGCAACAGAGTGGTAGCAGTAGCTATCAGTCCAAGTCTTCCCAGTACAAGAGTAAGAAAGGGGGTGAACAGAGGGGATACCAGCCGTATTCCCACAGTTCTAGTTACAGCGGGGGTAGCCGTAGTTTTGGACAGGGTAGCAGTGGAGCATCCAGTGTTCCTTTTTGTCAGAACTGCAGATGCAGGCACATTGGAGTTTGTACGGTAGCACCGGGTAGCTGCTATGCTTGTGGCCAATCGGGCCATTTTGCGAGAGAGTGTCCGACATCTAGGGAGCAGGTGTCGTCGGCTAGTGTTACTCAGCCATCTTTTCAGCAGCAGAGGACTGCTTTTACTCCTTCGGCGGGATATTCTCAGCCCGCCGCTTCGTTTGGTGACTAGCGGGGCCGTGGTTCAGGAGGATGTGGTTTTGGTGGCCGTGGTAACGGTGGTAGAGGTTCGGGTAGTTTGAGTTATGCTCAGGCACCGCAGCAGGGACAGGGTCAGGCTAGAGTGTTTGCTTTGACTCCTCAGGATGCTCGTGCATCAAACGCCGTGGTGCAAGGTACTATTCCGATTTCTTTTGTAGATGTAGTGGTTTTGTTTGATGCGGGTGCAACTCACTCTTTTGTTTCTTCGAGTTTTGCTGCTAAGTTTAGTGAAACACCATCTAGGTTGCTAGAGCCTTTATTTGTATCTACACCTTTGTCTGACTGTGTTGTGGTGGACGTGGTTTATCCGTCTTGTTTTGTGGTTATTCATGGTAGAGATCTTAGGGCTGATTTGATTGTACTTGACGTGTTATCTTTTGATGTTATCTTGTGGATGGATTGGCTTTCACGCCATTTTGCTTCTATCGACTGTCGAGGGAAGTCGGTTGTGTTTGGGGTTCCTGGTGATGTACCTTTTTCTTTCCATGGGGAGAAGGTAGTTTCTTAGCGGTGGTTCGTGACTTAGAGGCTGTTAGTGGTAATGCGCATAGTGTCTCGATAGTGAATGAGTTCACTAATGTGTTTCCAGAAGAGTTACCTGGATTACCACCTGACCGTGATATTGAGTTCTGTATCGATGTTGTTCCTGGAACAGCTCCTATTTCGATACCTCCGTATCGAATGGCTCCTACAGAGCTAAAAGAGTTGAAGGAACAGTTGCAAGAGTTACTGGATAATCGTTTTATAAGACCGAGTACTTCTCCGTGGGGTGCTCCTGTGTTGTTTGTTAAGAAGAGGGATTGTTCTTTTCGGCTGTGTATTGACTACAGACAGCTGAACAAAGTTACTATCAAGAACAGGTATCCTCTTCCTCGTATTGATGATTTGTTCGATCAGTTAGAGGGTGCTAAGTGTTTTTTGAAGATTGACTTGAGATCCGGGTATCATCAACTTCGTATCCGAGACGTCGACGTGCCTAAGATTTCTTTCAGAACGCGTTATGGGCACTTCGAGTTTCTGGTCATGTCTTTTGGGTTAATAACGCACCAACATCATTTATGGATATGATGAACCGGGTGTTCAAGCCTTTTCTGGATCAGTTCGTTATTGTGTTTATTGATGACATACTGATTTACTCTCGGAGTGAGGAGGAGCATGCTTTCCACTTGAGGACAATACTGCAGACTTTGCGTGAGCATCAGCTGTATGCCAAGTTCTCAAAGTGCGAATTCTGGCTGGACCAAGTTACTTTCTTAGGACACGTGGTGTCGAAGGATGGGATCAAGGTTGATCCGAAGAAGATTGAGGAGGTTATGGATTGGCATAGGCCAAGGTCAGTTACTGAGATCAGAAGTTTTCTTGGGTTGGCTGGCTACTATCGTCGGTTCGTGCAAGATTTCTCCAGAATATCTGCACCGTTGACTAAACTGACACAGAAGGGTGTTAAGTTTGAATGGACTGACAAGTGTGAGGCGAGCTTTGAGAAGCTCAAAGAGATTTTGACTACAGCTCCTGTGTTGGCTTTTCCATCTGGCATTGAGGGGTTTACTGTATATTGTGATGCTTCTCGTATCGGTTTGGGCTGTGTGATAATGCAACATGGTAAGGTGATTGCCTATTCTTCTCGTCAGCTGAAGAAGCATGAGGTGAATTATCCTACTCATGATCTGGAGTTAGCAGCTGTGGTTTTTGCTCTTAAGATTTGGAGGCATTATTTGTACGGGGCTACTTGCGAGATCTTTACTAATCATAAGAGTCTGAAGTACATCTTTGATCAGCGGGAGTTGAATCTGAGGCAGCGGAGATGGTTGGAGCTACTGAAAGACTACGATTGTTCTATTCAGTACCATCCGGGTAAGGCTAATGTGGTGGCCGATGCGTTCAGTCGCAAGTCTTTGGGCAGTTTGGCCCATATTTCTGAGGTTGGGCGGAGACCCATGGTCCATGAGTGGCATAGTTTGTTATTTTGGGATACAGATTTAAGGTTTCGTAGAAAGGTTGTATGTTGGCACAATTGCAGGTGCAACCGGTTTTGATTGATAGGATCAAAGCTTCACAAGCTGATGATCCACAATTGAAACGGATTATGGATGAGATCCATCTGGATGGAAATTCTGAGTTTGTTCTGGTGGATGGAGTTCTCAGGTTCGGTTCTCGACTGTGTGTTCCGGATTCAGATGGTTTGAGAGACCAGATTCTGGAGGAAGCGCACAAGTCAGCTTATAGTGTTCATCCGGGTTCTACCAAGATGTATCATGATCTCAAGGGTACGTACTGGTGGAGCGGAATGAAAAAGGACGTTGCAGAGTTTGTGTCTAAGTGTTTGACTGGCCAGCAGGTAAAGTTAGAACATCAGAGACCGTTTGGATATCTGCAACCGCCACATATTCCAGAGTGGAAACGGGAGCAGATCGCTATGGATTTTGTGGTTGGTTTACCAAGTACCCGGCAGGGGTATGATTCGATTTGGGTGATATTTGACCATTTGACCAAGTCAGCTCACTTCTTACCGATCAAGGTTACTTACCAGGCTTCGAAGTTGGCACAGTTGTACATCGATCGGATTGTTAGTCTTCATGGTGTACCAGTGTCGATAGTTTCGGATAGAGGTTCGATTTTCACCTCTCGGTTTTGGAAGGCATTGTAGGAATCCTTGGGTTCGAGGTTGGATTTCAGTACTACATTTCATCCTCAGACTGACGGACAATTTGAGAGGACTATTCAGACTTTGGAGGACATGCTCAGGATGTCTATTCTGGATTTTCAAGGTAGCTGGGATACTCATTTGCCTTTGATTGAATTTTCCTACAACAACAGTTACCACGCTAGTATTGAGATGGCACCCTATGAGCCTTTGTACGGGCGCAAGTGTCGATCTCCTATATGTCGGGAAGAGGTCGGCGAGCGTAAACTTTCTGGAGCTGAGATTATCCAGATTCCTCTGAGAAGGTACCTTTGATCAAGCGTAGGCTTGAGACTGCCTTTAGTCGGCACAAAAGCTATGCTGATCTTAAGCGGAAGGACTTTGAGTTTCAGGTTGGCGACTATGTATTTCTTCGAGTTTTGCCTATGAAGGGCGTTGTGCGTTTTGGTGTTAAGGGAAAGTTAGCGCCTAGGTTTGTTGGTCCGTATGAGATTACGGAGAGAGTTGGGGCAGTTGCTTATCGTTTGACTTTGCCGCCAGACATGTCTTTGGTGCATCCAGTATTTCATATCTCGATGTTGCGGAAGTGCGTTTCTGAACCTTCTCAAGTGATTGTACCACGGAGTGTTGAGGTTGACCAAGAGCTGTCTTATGAGGAACAGCCTGTTGAGATTGTCGATATGCAGGTGCGTAGGTTGCGGAACAAGGAGATTCCGATGGTCAAAGTTCTGTGGCAGAATCACTTTGTAGAAGAATGCACTTGGGAGACGGAGTCCGACATGAGGAACCGTTATCCTTTCCTCTTTTCTTGAGGTACGTTAGTATTGTTGGTTGCTTTTATGCTATGTTAGTACGTTGGGTTATGTGTGTATTTATGTGCTACTTGGTGATTGATATTTTGGGCATTGTACTATGTGCATTACTTTGGTGTGTTTATGTGATTTGTTGTTCAGTTTCGTTGTTGTAAAATCGAGGACGATTTTGTTTTATGTTGGGGAGAATGTAACACCCCGTATTTTTTCTAACTTGTTTCATTAAGCCTAAAAGATACCTTGGGTTCATTTGAGTGGTTCGACCACTTAGATTCGCGTGTCAAAGGTTCCAAACCTTTTAAAATGTGTTTTAAGAGGTATTAGAAGTAATCTCAGAGTTTGAAACGCTTTTGATTTCAATTTCAAAATCTCAAATTTTCATCGGAGGTAGTAGCATTTCGCGGGCGCGACATGCATGAATCACGGGCGCGATTCATGTTTCGCGGGCGCGAAGGAGGTGTAGCGGGCGCGACGCGTGCACTGTGCAGTTCGCTGATTTCTATTTAAACTCACCTTAACTCGACCTAAAACAGATTTTAAACACTTTTAGCTTCTCTAAAAACCCTAATTCGGCTGAGGCTCTATCTTAGGTCATTCCTCCATCATAATAGCTTATATGTGTGTGATTGTAGGCTGATTTGGGTTGGTTGAATTCATAGTTTTATTGCTATTATCCTAATCAAAAGGTATGTGGTTCAATTCCCTTTTCTTATGTGGTGTAATGATTGCTAGATCGTTGTATGAATCAATACTTTGGGTGGTTTGATATTATTTCTATATTGCTTTGAATTATAAATTCTGGAAATCTTAACTTGATGTTATATTAGTCTCTTGAATTTCAATTGTACATTGGGTGATTTGGTTTTAATGTTACAATTGATAGACTTATCGAACTGCTAAAGATTTTGGGTTATAAACTATTTTTTATGCTTATTTAAAAATCTGAAAATTTCTTAAAAGCTAATCTTAGGTTGTTAGACATCAAACGTACATTGGGTGTGTTGGGGGAATCTTGTGAATGGATTTTAGTATCGTTTGATTAATGCTTTTGAGATAAAATTATTTTTTAAGATTAAACAAAAATCTGGAAATTTTAAAGTAATGGATCATAGGGTATTAGATGATAAACAATACACGGGTTGGTTTTGAGAAATCGTTTAAATGGAATAGCGTATAGGTTGGTTAACATTTTTGAATTTTAACTCAGTTTGAACTTATTACTAAGCGCTGGAAATTGTTTAGGAGATGGTTTAAAACTTGTTAAAAAAATGTTAGATTATCTTAGGATATGGTTTGTCTTGAATTAAATAATATAAGGCATACAAGGCTTTATATGTCATGTAGGGTTTCGGTTGAACTATTTTAACTTCAAGTTGATACTTGAAAAGTGTTGAATCTTATTGGTTCTATTTGAGGAGGCATAATTAAATGTACTTGGAGTGCTACTTGCTAAGTGTTAGCAAGCTAAATTGTTTATGGCATTATTAAGATACGGTGTGAGTTCTTATTTTAAATAACTTTGATTTCATTTAAGGTTTGATTAAAGACTTTGGTTTTAAACTTGGTTTATGGATGGGTCGGGTTAGACGTGGTCTCCCGACATGTTGTGTTGAGCTATACTGCAGAAAGGCTAACACTCTACTTTGGGAACTGTAATTGTTTTGTAAAGACTATTTAAGTATTTAAGTACTTTGGTTTCGTTTTAAAAGATAAGAACTCACCTAAGCTTAACTTGCCTTATTTGTAAATTGGTTGTATGGATACTTGGTTGTATTTTGATTACCTTGTTTGAATCTTTGGTTGCGTTATGAAATGCTAGTCCTATGTGGAGTCTAGTATTCTTAGAGTTAGGGGTTGTTCGGATTTTGACTTATATAATGTTTTAGACCCGTTGACTGCTCTTGCTTCGGAGTCTACGCAGGGTTAGCTGTTTGCCAAGGTTCACGTGGATAAGCAAGCAGTGAGTTTATAGTGTTATTTACCGCTTTATTAAGTACCGCAAGTTATTTTAGTATATCAAATGTTTATGAACTGTTTTAAGGATTATGGATCTGGATTGAAACGAGATACTTGATAGGCTTGTATCGAGACTGTGTGCACCGGTAAGTACTTTAGGATTGGCTGACTAATGTATGGCCTACTTTGGGAATCTATGAGGATATGTTCCCATCTACTTTGGATTAAATACTTTGGGATTTCATTTCAATACTGTTTTCCATAATCAAGTATATATATTAGTATAAAAGGATTTGTTTTAAGGGTTTTAAACTTAATAAATGTAGATAGCATTATGAACTCATCTCAGTATATCTGACCCCGTTGTTTTCCAAACTTTCCAGGTTTATGATTTTTAGAGCGTTGGTCATCTCCGATCATTTGATTCCTCGGAGGTCTTTTTATGTTATTAGACTAGTCAACTGTTTTACCTCTTAGACCGCAGTAGAACTAATTGTCTCTATTATTGTACTTTGGTTGTCGTAGTGGTACGACTTTTATATTATTATACTTTGGTATGTTGCATTGGATTATTTATATATGAGGCATGTTTCATAGTTTTCGAATTGCTATCAAGTAATTATACTAGAACTGCTATATAAGTTGTTAGACTTAGGCTGAAGTCTCGGTTGCCCCCGAGCATTGGTTTTCTTGCAGGTTATATTGAATATAAGGTTTTCCGCGAGGCTTGCTACGGGTTTCGGTACGACCATACCCATACCCTAGCGCCGGTCACGATCCATGAAATTTGGTCGTGACAGGCTTATATTGCTAAAAAGGGGAAACACTTGGATTTGTTTCGTAACATATGTAAACGTTTGGCATAAATTGCTAAAAAGGTGGAACTCTTGGATTTGTTTCGTAACATTTGTAAACGTTTGGCTTAAATTTCGAAAAAGGTGAAACATTTGCATTTGTTTCATAACGTTTGTAAATATTTGGCTTAAACCCCTAAAAAAGTGAAACGTTTGGATTTGTTTCGTAATGTTTGTAAACGTTTGGCTTAAGTCTCTAAAAAGGTGAAACGTTTGGATTTGTTTCCTATTGTTTGTAAACGTTTGGCTTCAATCGCTAAAAAGGTGAAACATTTGGATTTGTTTCGTAACGTTTGTAAACGTTTGGCATATATCGCTAAAAAGGCGAAATGTTTGGATTTGTTTTGTAACGTTTTAATCGTTTGGCTTAAATAGCTTAAATGGGAAACGTTTTGATTTATTGCGTAACGTTTGTAATGATTAGGCTTAAATTACTAAAACGGTGAAAAGTTTGGTTTTATTTCGTAACGTTTGTAAACGTTCGGCTTAAATCGCTAAAAAGATGAAACGTTTGAATTTGTTTCGCAACATTTGTAAACGTTTGGCTTAAATCGCTACAAAGGTGAAACGCTTGGATTTTTTTCGTAAGGTTTGTAAACGTCTGGCTTAAATTGCTAAAAAGGTGAAACGCTTGGATTTGTTTCGTAGCGTTTGTAAACGTTTGACTTACACTGCTAAAAAGGTGAAACGTTTGTATTTGTTTTGTAGCGTTTGTAAACGTTTGGTTTACATTGCTAAAAAGGTGAAACATTTGGATTTGTTTCATAGTGTTTATAAACGTTTGGCTTAAATCGATAAAAAGGTGAAACGTTTGGATTTGTTTCGTACTGTTTGTAAAAGTTTGGCTTCAATCGCTAAAAAGGTGAAATGTTTGGATTTGTTTCGTAACATTTGTAAACGTTTGGCTTCAATCGCTAAAAAGGTGAAACGTTTGGATTTGTTTCGTAACGTTTGTAAACGTTTGGCATAAATCGCTAAAAAGGTGAAATATATGGATTTGTTTCGAGACGTTTTAAACGTTTGGCTTAAATCTCTAAAATGGGGAAACATTTGGATTTGTTTCGTAACGTTTGTAAACGTTTAACTTAAATTGCTAAAAAGGTGAAACGTTTGGTTTTATTTCGTATCGTTTGTAAACGTTCGGCTTAAATAGCTAAAATGATGAAACGTTTGGATTTGTTTCGTAACGTTTGTAAACGTTGACTTAAATTGCTAAAAAGGTGAAACACTTGGATTTGTTTCGTAACGTTTGTAAACGTTTGGCTTAAATTACTAAAAACTTGAAACGCTTGGATTTGTTTCGGAACATTTGTAAACGTTTAGCTTAAATTGCTAAAAAGGTGGAACGCTTGGATTTGTTTCGTAACGTTTGTAAACGTTTGGCTTAAATTGCTAAAAAGGTGAAACAATTGGTTCTGTATCGTAACGTTTTAAAGGTTTGCTTAAATCGCTAAAAATATGAAACGTTTGGATTTGTTTCCATACGTTTTAAACGTTGATTTTGTTTCGTAAAGTTTGTAAACGTTTGGCTAAATATCTAAAAAGGGGAAACGTTTGGATATGTTTTGTAATGTTTATAAACGTTTGGCTTAAATTTCTAAAAAGGCGAAACGTTTGGATTTGTTTCGTAATATTTTGTTAAATCGCTAAAAAGGTGAAACGTTTGGATTTGTTTTGTTACGTTTGTAAATGTTTGGGTTAATTCGCTAAGAAGGTGAAACGTTTGGATTTGTTTTATAACGTTTGTTAACGTTTGGCTTATATCGTTAAAAAGGTGAAACGTTTTTATTTGTTTCGTAACGTTTGGCTTAAATCGCTAAAAAGGGGAAACGTTTGGATTTGTTTCGTAACATTTGTAAACATTTGGCTTAAATTGCTAAAAAAGTGAAACGCTTGGATTTGTTTCGAAACATTCGTAAACGTTTGGCTTAAATTGCTAAAAAGATGAAACGCTTGGATTTGTTTCGTAACATTTGTAAACGTTTGGCTTAAATTGCTAAAAAGGGGAAACGCTTGGATTTTTTTCGTAACGTTTGTAAACGTTTGGCTTAAATTGCTAAAATGGTGAAACGCTTGGATTTGTTTCCCAACGTTTGTAAACGTGTGGCTTAAATTGCTAAAGAGGTGAAACACTTGGTTTTTTTCCGTAACGTTCGTTTACGTTTGGCTTAAACTGTTAAAAATGTGAAACGCTTGGATTTCTTTCGTGACTTTTATAAACGTTTAGCTTAAATTACTAAATAGTTGACACCCTTGGATTTGTTTCGGAACGTTTGTAAACGTTTAGCTTAAATTGCTAAAAAGGTGGAACGCTTGGATTTGTTTCGTAACGTTTGTAAACGTTTGGCTTAAATTGCTAAAAAGGTGAAACAATTGGTTCTGTATCGTAACGTTTTAAAGGTTTGCTTAAATCGCTAAAAATATGAAACGTTTGGATTTGTTTCCATACGTTTTAAACGTTGATTTTGTTTCGTAAAGTTTGTAAACGTTTGGCTAAATATCTAAAAAGGGGAAACGTTTGGATATGTTTTGTAATGTTTATAAACGTTTGGCTTAAATTTCTAAAAAGGCGAAACGTTTGGATTTGTTTCGTAATATTTTGTTAAATCGCTAAAAAGGTGAAACGTTTGGATTTGTTTTGTTACGTTTGTAAATGTTTGGGTTAATTCGCTAAGAAGGTGAAACGTTTGGATTTGTTTTATAACGTTTGTTAACGTTTGGCTTATATCGTTAAAAAGGTGAAACGTTTTTATTTGTTTCGTAACGTTTGGCTTAAATCGCTAAAAAGGGGAAACGTTTGGATTTGTTTCGTAACATTTGTAAACATTTGGCTTAAATTGCTAAAAAAGTGAAACGCTTGGATTTGTTTCGAAACATTCGTAAACGTTTGGCTTAAATTGCTAAAAAGATGAAACGCTTGGATTTGTTTCGTAACATTTGTAAACGTTTGGCTTAAATTGCTAAAAAGGGGAAACGCTTGGATTTTTTTCGTAACGTTTGTAAACGTTTGGCTTAAATTGCTAAAATGGTGAAACGCTTGGATTTGTTTCCCAACGTTTGTAAACGTGTGGCTTAAATTGCTAAAGAGGTGAAACACTTGGTTTTTTTCCGTAACGTTCGTTTACGTTTGGCTTAAACTGTTAAAAATGTGAAACGCTTGGATTTCTTTCGTGACTTTTATAAACGTTTAGCTTAAATTACTAAATAGTTGACACCCTTGGATTTGTTTCGGAACGTTTGTAAACGTTTAGCTTAAATTGCTAAAAAAGTGGAACGCTTAGATTTGTTTCGTAACGTTTGTAAACTTTTGGCTTAAAGTGCTAAAAAGGTGAAACGATTAGTTTTGTTTCATAACGTTTGTAAAGGTTTGGCTTAAATCGGTAAAAATATGAAACGTTTGGATTTGTTTCCTAACGTTTTAAACGTTTGGTTCTATTTCGTAAAGTTTGTAAACGTTTGGCTTAAATCTATAAAAAGGTGAAACGTTTGGATTTGTTTCGTAACATTTGTAAACGTTTGGCTTAAATCGCTAAAAAGGTGAAACGTTTGGATTTGTTTCGTAACGTTTGTAAATATTTGACTTAAATTGCTAAAAAGGTGAAACGCTTAGATTTGTTTCGAAACATTTGTAAACGTTTGGCTTAAATTTCTAAAAAGATGAAATGCTTGAATTTGTTTCATAACATTTGTAAACGTTTGGCTTAAACTGCTAAAAAGGGGAAACTCTTGGATTTGTTTCGTAACGTTTGTAAACGTTTGGCTTAAATTGCTAAAAAGGTGAAACAATTGGATTTATTTCGTTACTTTTGGAAATGTTTGGCTTAATTTGCTAAAGAGGTGAAACGCTTGGTTTTTGTTTCGTAACGTTCGTAAACGTTTGGCTTAAATTGTTAAAAATGTGTGAAACGTTTAGATTTTTTTCGCAACGTTTGTAAACGTTTGGCTTCAATCGCTAAAAAGGTGAACCGTTTGGATTTGTTTCGTTTTGGGTTAAATTGCTAAAAAGGTGGAACGCTTGGATTTGTTTCTGTAATACCCCAAGATATTTAATTATCTAATTCGACCACGTGTCCAGTTTTGGGTGGCCGGAGTGACGATGTCTGAAGGATTTCCGAGAAGTTAAAGTGAACACAAATCTAAGTTGGTCGGTTTCGAGAAGTTAACGATGCAGTATTTTATATTATATCCTAGCTGGAAAGTTGGAATTGGAATTAAAACAAAAAATGTCAAGAAAAGTCACAAAATGAAGTTCTTGGACTAAAATGGTAATTTAACCACTACGTCTCAAAAATGGAAATTTATAAGTTTTGAAGGGAAAATATTAATATTGGGATTCGTATTGTTTATCGGATATATATAATACGTATAAGTTATGATTAAAGAGTTAATCGATTTAGTTATGGACTAAATTGAACAAAAAAAAAAGTTTAAAGGATAGTTAATAACAAAAGAATAAAACAAGGATCAAAGAGGCCTTTTAGTCATGATATATAAGGAATTGATTATTAAAGAAAAGGATCAGGATGAGAAGAGAAGAGAAAGATCGAGAGATTTAGTTCATTTCGCGATTCACTTCGTCACTTGGCCGTTTCGCCGTTCGGCGTCCGTTTCGGACGATTTTTGCGTCAATCTCATTGGAATTCAAGCCTCTATCTCTCCCAAGCATCAAAACAAGGTGAGTTACACGTTTTTACCACGAAAAATGAAGATTAAGGGGTTGTTTTGTATAGAAAGTTATGTTCAAATCGTACGGTTAGGAATCGAGTTGTTTTTGACGTTTTTGAGTTGTAAAATGATGCGATAAGTGTATAAATGAAGTCGTATGTATTGGTGTGGATTTTGGGAGTTTTGGAGCTCCGTAAATTGTCCGGAGATGCCGAGAAATATCACACCCGATTGGTGCACAACGTGCTGCACTTCAGCACGTCGTGCTATTGCGCGACGTGCGCCACAGGGGTGCACGACGTGCACCAGTGAAGGGCACGTCGTGCCCTTCATGAAAAATGAAGGGCACGATGTGCCAAACTGGCAGGACGTGCCCTACCTCGACCAAGACCTCCGGGAGCAAAAAATAGCTTCCGATAACGTGATATGGGTGTAGAACTCTTATAAATATCTTGAAATGAATACTAAAAGGACATTATAGAAATAAACATTAACATAATGAGTAATCAAGATAAGCATATGGATTAATTAAGAAGTTATCGGAATTGAGAGACGGTATTTGGTAAGTCGTAAGTACGACTAAGGATCATCAGGTTTACGAGCAAACTAGAAGTGGAATCCAATCAACTTAAACTTAGAACTTAAAAGTATTATACATATAAACATGAAATTCACGTCTGACCATCAAACGTTTTATCAGTCGTGTCAGCGAGCGGTGAGGGCACCAGACGTGGGATAGTGCGAGCATATCATTTCATCGACCACGTCATAGATTGGATAGCGGTTTCTGTGAGTGGCACTTTACTTTTGTTTATTGTTATTTAAAAGTTATTATTTTGATATATTAGAATAAACACATCGCATGGTATATGATTTGATATATCGCTTATCGAATTGCTTTGATTGATTATCGTTTATCGTTATTAGTGATTATTATATCGTTTATCGAATTATTATAGTTTTGAAACCAGTGTGTGATCCGAGGAAACGTGCTACCTATTGGGCGTCAATAGGACTGTGTGATCACCGGTAAGTGTGTCAGTCTAGCGTGTCTAGATTGTTATCGTGTCATGGAATTATATCGAATATCGAACATCGCTTATCGATTCGTATCGAAGTTGGAATATGTATATCGAATTGGATACAAGGTTTAACTCGGTTGAACTATCTCGGGACCCGTATCCAGTGGGTTTAACTCGGTGAACTATCTCGGGACCCACACCTTTGGATTAAGCGATGGTAGAGGTTTAACTCGGTTGAACTATCTCGGGACCCTACCAAATGGATCGATTGAATTGATATTTATCGTATTGAATCGTACATAAATTATGGACCGTATTGAGTATTGTGATTAGGGTTTCAATCGGATCTAATACTTGGATTATATGATAGCATGTTATATTATATTTTGATATCAATTATTGATTTTACTTATATGTTTTATCGTATGCGATGTTATGTTTTAGCAATACTATTAGTAATGTGCCTACTCACTCAATATTTTCCCAAATACTGACCCCTCACTTTTGATGTCTTTCAGGTACTTAGAGTGTGGAATTAGCTAGAAGCCAATTTTGGATCCGGAAGTCAGCTATGTATGTATAGTTCTCTGACTTCTGTGAATGCTGCAGTAGTGGTCCTGCGTCGACAGAGTCGTAGCTTAGACAGCAGTAGATTTTGGTTATATATATTACTTTCTGTTTTGTTTATACTTTTGTAGGCTACGTGTTTTATGTATACAGTACCGTGAGGCCAGTTCTTACAGGGTAGGGTAACTAGAGCCCACGAGGTTAACAAAATAGTTAGTGTAAATACTTGTATACATATGATATTTATGTTTGCATATGTTGTGTTAATATTATGTATTTATTATTTTGCGAAAAGTTAATAGTGATTTTAGGCTTGCTACAGGTTCCGGAGCTACCACTCCCGTTCCCTAGCGCCGGTCTCGGCTCAATATTTTGGGTCGTGACAGTTTCATAACGTTTGGCTTAAATTAGTAAAAAGGTGAAACGATTGGTTTTGTTTCGTAACGTTTGTAAAGGTTTGGTTTAAATCGTTAAAAATGAGAAACGTTTGGATTTGTTTCGTAACGTTTTAAACATTTGGATTTGTTTCATAATGTTTTGAACGTTTTTCTTTTCGTAACGTTTGTAAACGGTTAGCTTAAATCGCTAAAAAGGGTAAACGTTTGGATTAGTTTTGTAACGTTTGTAAACGTTTGGTTTAAATTGCTAAAAAGGCAAAACGTTAGGATTTGTTTCGAAACATTTTGTTAAATCGCTAAAAAGGTGAAACGTTTGGATTTTTGTTGTAACGTTTATAAATGTTTGGCTTAAATCGCTAAGAATGGGAAACGTTTGGATTTGTTTTGTAACGTTCGTAAACGTTTGGCTTAAATCGCTAAAAAGGTGAAACATTTTGATTTGTTTCGTAACGTTTGTAAACGTTTGGCTTAAATCGCTAAAAAGGTGAACCATTTGGATTTGTTTCGTAACGTTTGTAAACGTTTGGCTTAAATTGCTAAAAAGGGGAAACGGTTGGATTTGTTTTGCAAAGTTTGTAAACGTTTGGCTTAAATTGCTAAATTAAACGCTTGGATTTGTTTCGTAACGTTTGTAAACGCTTGGCTTAAATTGCTAAAAAGGTGAAACATTTGGATTTGTTTTGTAATGTTTGTAAACGTTTGGCATAAATCGCTAAAAAGGTGAAATGTTTGGACTCGTTTCGTAACGTTTTAAACGTTTGGCTTAAATCGCTAAAATGAGGAAACGTTTGGATTTATTTTGTAACGTTTGTAAACGTTTGGCTTAAATTGCTAAAAAGGTGAAATGTTTGGTTTTGTTTCGTAACGTTTGTAAACGTTCGGCCTAAATCGCTAAAAAGGTGAAACGTTTCGATTTATTTCGTAACGTTTGTAAACGTTTGGCTTCAATCGCTAAAAGGGGAAACTTTTGGATTTATTTCGTAATATTTGTAAACGTTTGGCATAAATCGCTAAAAAGATGAAATGGTTGGTTTTGTTTCATAACGTTGTAAACGTTTGGCTTAAATCGCTAAAATGGGGAAACTTTTGGATTTGTTTTGTAACGTTTGTAAACGTTTGGCTTAAATTGCTAAAAAGGTGAAGCGCTTGGTTTTGTTTCGTAATGTTTGTAAAAGTTTGGCTTCAATCGCTACAAATGTGAAATGGTTGGATTTGTTTTGTAACGTTTTAAACGTTTGGCTTAAATCGCTGAAATGGGGAAACGTTTGGATTTGTTTCGTAACATTTGTAAACGTTTGGCTTAAATTGCTAAAAAGGTGAAATGTTAGGTTTAGTTTCTTAACGTTTGTAAACATTCGGCTTAAATCGATAAAAAGGTGAAGCGTTTAGATTTGTTTTGTAATGTTTGTAAACGTTTGGCTTCAATAGCTAAAAACGGGAAACGTTTGGATTTGTTTCGTAATGTTTGTAAACGTTTGGCATAAATCGCTAAAAAGGTGAAATGTTTGGATTTGTTTCATAACGTTTTAAACGTTTAGCTTAAATCGCTAAAATGGGAAACGTTTGGACTTGTTTCGTAACGTTTGTAAACGTTTGGCTTAAATTGGTAAAAAGGAGAAGCGCTTGGTTTTGTTTCTTAATGTTTGTAAAAGTTTGGCTTCAATCGCTAAAAAGGTGAAACCTTTAGATTTGTTTCTTAACGTTTGTAAACGTTTTGCATAAATCGCAAAAAGGTGAAATGTTTGGATTTGTTTCGTAACGTTTTAAACATTTGGCTTAAATCGCTGAAATGGGGAAACGTTTGGATGTATTTCGTAACGTTTGTAAACGTTTGGCTTAAATTGCTAAAAAGATGAAATGTTTGGTTTTGTTTCGCAACGTTTGTAAACGTTTGCCTTTATATCGCCAAAAAGGGGAAACGTTTGGATTTGTTTCATAACGTTTAGAAACATTTGGCTTCAATCGCTAAAGAGGTGTAATGTTTTGATTTGTTTCGTAACGTTTGTAAACGTTTGGCTTAAATTGTTAAATATGAGAAACGTTTGGATTTGTTTCATAACGTTTGTAAACATTTGGCTTAAATCGCTAAAAGGTGAAACGTTTTGATTTGTTTCGTAATGTTTGTAAACGTTTGGCTTAAATTGCTAAAACGGTGAAATGTTTGGATTTGTTTCGTGACGTTTGTAAACGTTTGGCTTAAATCGCTAAGAAGGTGAAACGTTTGGATTTGTTTTGTAACGTTTGTATACGTTTGTCTTAAATCGCTAAAAAGGTGAAAGGTTTGAGATTTTGTAACATTTGTAAACGTTTGTAAATGTTTGGCTTAAATTGCTAAAATGGTGAAAAACTTGGTTTTGTTTCGTAGCATTTGTAAACGTTTGGCTTAAACTGTTAAATATGAGAAACGTTTGGATTTGTTTCGTAACGTTTGTAAACTTTTGGCTTAAATAGCTAAAAGGTGAAACATTTGGATTTGTTTCCTAATGTTTGTAAACGTTTGGCTTAAATTGCTAAAAAGATGAAATGTTTGGTTTTGTTTCGCAACGTTTGTAAACGTTTGCCTTTATATCGCCAAAAAAGGGAAACGTTTGGATTTGTTTCATAACGTTTGTAAACATTTGGCTTCAATCGCTAAAGAGGTGTAACGTTTTGATTTGTTTCGTAACGTTTGTAAACGTTTGGCTTAAATTGTTAAATATGAGAAACGTTTGGATTTGTTTCATAATGTTTGTAAACATTTGGCTTAAATCGCTAAAAGTGAAACGTTTTGATTTGTTTCGTAATGTTTGTAAACGTTTGGCTTAAATCGCTAAAACGGTGAAACGTTTGGATTTGTTTCGTGACGTTTGTAAATGTTTTGCGTAAATCGCTAAGAAGGTGAAACGTTTGGATTTGTTTTGTAACGTTTGTATACGTTTGTCTTAAATCGCTAAAAAGGTGAAAGGTTTATATTTGTTTCGTAACGTTTGTAAATGTTTGGCTTAAATTGCTAAAAAGGTGACACGTTTGGATTTGTTTCATAACCCTTGTAAACGTTTGGCTTAAATCGCTAAAAAGATGAAACATTTGGATTTGTTTCGTGATGTTTGTACACATTTTGGTTATATTGCTAAAAAGGTGACACGTTTGGATTTGTTTCATAACCTTTGTAATCGATGAAAAGGTGAAACGTTTGGATTTTTTTATAATATTTGTAAACATTTGGCTTAAATCGCTGAAAAGGTGAAACGATTGAATTTGTCTCGTAACATTTGTAAACGTTTGGCTTAAATTGCTAAAAATGTGGAACGTTTAGATTTGTTTCTTAACGTTTTAAACGTTTGGTTTAAATTGCTAAAAAGGTGAAACTCTTGGATTTGTTTCGTAACGTTTGTAAACTTTTGACTTAAATTGCTAAAAAAATTAAACGCTTGGATTTGTTTCGTAACATTTGTAAACGTTTGGCTTAAATCGCTAAAAAGGTGAACCGTTTGGATTTGTTTCTTAGCGTTTTTAAAAGTTTGGCTTAAATCGCTAAAAAGGTGAAACGATTGGTTTTGTTTTGTAACCTTTGTAAACGTTCGGCCTATATCGCTAAAAAGGTGAAACGGTTGAATTTGTTTCGTAATGTTTTAAACGTTTTGATGTGTTTGGAAACTTGTGGATTTGTTTCATAACGTTTGTAAATGTTTGGCTTCAATCACTAAAATGGTGAAACGTTTGGATTTGTTTCATAACGTTTGTAAACGTTTGGCTTAAATCACTTAAAATGTGAAACGTTTGGATTTGTTTCGTAACGTTTACAAAAGTTTGGTTTTGTTTCGTAACATTAATAAACGTTTGGCTTAAATCGCTAAAATGGGAAAACGTTTCATGTTGTTTTGTAACGTTTGTAAACGTTTGGATTTGTTTCGTAACGTTTGTAAACGTTTGGATTTGTTTCGTAACGTTTTAAAAGTTTGGTTTTGATTCGTAACGTTTGTAAACGTTTGGCTTAAATCGCTAAAAAGTTGAAACGTTTGGCTTAAATCGCTAAAAAGGGGAAACATTTAGATTTGTTTCCTAAAGTTTGTAAACGTTTGGCCTAAATTGCTAAAAAAAGTGAAAAACTTGGTTTTGTTTCGTAGCGTTTGTAAACAATTGGCTTAAATTGTTAAATATAAGAAACGTTTGGATTTGTTTCGTAACGTTTGTTAACTTTTGGCTTAAATAGCTAAAAAGGTGAAACGTTTGGATTTGTTTCGTAATGTTGGTAAACGTGTGGCTTAAATCGCGTAAAAAGGTGAAACGTTTGGATTTGTTTCGTAACGTTTGTAAACGTCTGGCATAAATCGCTAAAAAGCTGAAATGTTTGGATTTGTTTCGTAACGTTTTAAACGTTTGGCTTAAATCGCTAAAATAGGGAATCATTTGGATTTGTTCTGTAATGTTTGTAAACGTTTGGCTTAAATCGCTAAAAAGGTGAAACGTTTGGATTTGTTTCGTAGCGTTTGTAAACGTTTGGCTTAAATCGCTAAAACGGTGAAACATTTGGATTTGTTTTGTACCGTTTGTAAACGTTTGGCTTAAATCGCTAAAAAGGGGAAACTTTTGGATTTGTTTCGTAACGTTTGCAAACGTTTGGCTTAAATTGCTAAAAAGGTGAAACTCTTGGTTTTGTTTAGTAATGTTTGTAAACGTTTGGCTTAAATTGTTTAATATGAGAAACGTTTGGATTTGTTTCGTAACGTTTGTAAATGTTGGGCTTAAATCGTTAAAAAGGTGAAACATTTGGATTTGTTTCATAACGTTTGCAAATGTTGGGCTTAAATCGCTAAAAAGGTGAAACGTTTGGATTTGTTTCGTAACGTTTGTAAACGTTTTGCTTATATCGCCAAAAAAGTGAAACGTTTGTAGTTATTTCGTAATTTTTGCAAACGTTTGGCTTAAATTGCTAAAAAGATGAAATATTTGGATTTGTTTCGTAACGTTAGTAAACGTTTGTCTTAAATTGATAAAAAGGAGAAACGTTTGGATTGATTTCGTAGCGTTTGTAAACGTTTGGCTTAAATCGCTAAAAAAGTGAAACGTTTGGATTGATTTCGTACCGTTTGTAAACGTTTGGCTTAAATCGCTAAAAAGGGGAAACGTTTGGATTTGTTTGGAAAAGTTTGGCTTAAATCACTAAAAAGGTGAAACGTTTGGATTTTTTTCGTAACGTTTTAAACGTTTGGTTTTGTTTCGTAATGTTTGTAAACATTTGGCTTAAATCGCTAAAAGGCGAAACGTTTGGATTTGTTTCGTAATATTTATAAACGTTTGGCTTAAATCGCTATAAAGGGGAAACGTTTGGGTTTGTTTCGTAGCGTTTGTAAATGTTTGGCTTAAATCGCTAAAAAGGTAAAACATTTGGATTTTTTTCGTAACCTTTATATACATTTTTCTTAAATCGCTAAAAAGGGGAAACGTTTGGTTTTGTTTCATAACCTTTGAAAAAGTTTCGCTTAAATCGCTAAAAAGATGAAACGTTTCGATTTGTTTGGTAATATTTGTAAATGTTTTGCTTAAATTGCTAAAAAGGTGAAACGTTTGGATTTGTTCCGTAATGTTTGAAAACGTTTGGCTTAAATCGCAAAAAAGGTGAAACGTTTGGTTTTATTTCGTAACATTTGTAAACGTTCGGCTAATATCGCTGGAATTTGGAAACGTTTGGATTTGTTTTGTAACATTTGTAAACGTTTGGCTTAAATCCCTAAAAATGTGAACCGATTGAATTTGTCTCGTAATATTTGTAAACGTTTGGCTTAAATTGCTAAAAATGTGGAACGTTTAGATTTGTTTCGTGACGTTTTAAACGTTTGGTTTAAACTGTTAAAAAGGTGAAATGCTTGGTTTTGTTTCGTAATGTTTGTAAAAGTTTGGCTTCAATCGCTAAAAAGGTGAAACGTTTAGATTTATTTCTTAACGTTTGTAAACGTTTCGCATAAATCGCTAAAAAAGGCGAAATGTTTGGATTTGTTTCGTAACGTTTTAACTGTTTGGCTTAAATCGCTGAAATGGGGAAACGTTTGGATTTGTTTTGTAACATTTGTAAACGTTTGGCTTAAATCGCTAAAAAGGTGAAACATTTGGATTTGTTTCGTAACGTTTGTATACGTTTGGCATAAATCGCTAAAAAGGTGAAACGTTTGGATTTGTTCCGTAACGTTTGAAAACATTTGGCTTAAATCGCAAAAAATGTTAAACGTTTGGTTTTATTTCGTAACGTTTGTAAACGTTCTGCTAATATCTTTGAAAAGGTGAAACGTTTGGATTTGTTTTATAACATTTGTAAACCTTTGGCTTAAATTGCTGAAAAGGTGAAACGATTGGATTTGTCTCGTAACATTTGTAAACGTTTGGCTTAAATTGCTAAAAATGTGGAACGTTTAGATTTGTTTCGTAATGTTTTAAACGGTTGGTATAAATTGCTAAAAAGGTGAAACTCTTGGATTTGTTTCGTAACGTTTGTAAACGTTTGGCTTAAATTTCTAAAAAGTTGAAACGCTTGGATTTGTTTCGTAACATTTGTAAACGTTTGGCTTAAATCGCTAAAAAGGTGAACCGTTTGGATTTGTTTCTTAGCGTTTGTAAACGATTAGCTTAAATCGCTAAAAAGGCGAAACGTTTGGTTTTGTTTTATAACCTTTGTAACGTTCGGCCTAAATCGCTAAAAAGGTGAAACAGTTGGATTTGTTTCGTAATGTTTTAAACGTTTTGATGTGTTTCGAAATGTTTTTTTTCATAACGTTTGCAAATGTTTGGCTTCAATCACTAAAATGGTGAAACGTTTGGATTTGTTTGATAACGTTTGTAAACGTTTGGCTTAAATCACTAAAAATGTGAAACGTTTGGATTTGTTTCGTAACGTTTACAAACGTTTGATTTTGTTTCGTAACATTAATAAACGTTTGGCTTAAATCGCTAAAATGGGGAAACGTTTCGTGTTGTTTTGTAACGTTTGTAAACGTTTGGATTTGTTTCGTAACGTTTTAAAAGTTTGGTTTTGTTTCGTAACGTTTGTAAACATTTGGCTTAAATCGCTAAAAAGGTGAAACGTTTGGCTTAAATCGCTAAAAAGGGGAAACGTTTAGATTTGTTTCGTAAAGTTTGTAAACGTTTTGCTTAAATTGCTAAAAAGGTGAAAAACTTGGTTTTGTTTCGTAGCATTTGTAAACGTTTGGCTTAGATTGTTAAATATGAGAAACGTTTGGATTTGTTTCGTAAAGTTTGTAAACTTTTGGCTTAAATCGCTAAAAGGTGAAACGTTTGGATTTGTTTCCTAATGTTTGTAAACGTTTGGCTTAAATCGCTAAAAAGGTGAAATGTTTGGATTTGTTTCGTAACGTTTGTAAACGTTTGGTTTAAATCGCGTAAAAAGGTGAAACGTTTGGATATGTTTCGTAACGTTTGTAAACGTTTGGCATAAATCGCTAAAAAGCTGAAATGTTTGGATTTGTTTCGTAACGTTTTAAACGTTTGGCTTAAATCGCTAAAATGGGGAAACATTTGGATTTATTCTGTAACGTCTGTAAACGTTTGGCTTATATCGCTAAAAAGGTGAAACGTTTGGATTTGTTTCGTAGCGTTTGTAAATGTTTGGCTTAAATCGCTAAAACGGTGAAACATTTGGATTTGTTTCGTACCGTTTGTAAACGTTTGGCATAAATCGCTAAAAAGGGGAAATGTTTGGATTTGTTTCGTAACGTTTGTAAACGTTTGGCTTAAATTGCTAAAAAGGTGAAATTCTTGGTTTTGTTTAGTAATATTTGTAAAGGTTTGGCTTAAATTGTTTAATATGAGAAACGTTTGGATTTGTTTCGTAACGTTTGTAAATGTTGGGCTTAAATTGCTAAAAAGGTGAAACATTTGGATTTGTTTCATAACGTTTGCAAATGTTGGTCTTAAATCGCTAAAAAGGTGAAACGTTTGGATTTGTTTCGTAACGTTTGTAAACGTTCTGCTTATATCGCCGCAAAAGTGAAACGTTTGTAGTTATTTCGTAATTTTTGCAAACGTTTGGCTTAAATCGCTAAAAAGGTGAAACATTTGGATTTGTTTCGTAACGTTAGTAAACGTTTGACTTAAATTGATAAAAAGGAGAAACGTTTGGATTGATTTCGTAGCGTTTCTAAACGTTTGGCTTAAATCGCTAAAAAGGTGAAACGTTTGGATTGATTTCGTGCCATTTGTAAATGTTTGGCTTAAATCGCTAAAAAGGTGAAACGTTTGGATTTGTTTCGAAACGTTTGGCTTAAATCACTAAAAAGGGGAAACGTTTGGATTTTTTTTGTAACGTTTTAAACGTTTGGTTTTGTTTCGTAATGTTTGTAAACATTTGGCTTAAATCGCAAAAAGATGAAATGTTTGGATTTGTTTCGTAATATTTGTAAACGTTTGGCTTAAATCGCTATAAAGGGGAAACGTTTGGGTTTGTTTTGTAGCGTTTGTAAATGTTTGGCTTAAGTCGCTAAAAAGGTAAAATATTTGGATTTTTTTCGTAACCTTTATAAATATTTTTCTTAAATCGCTAAAAAGGGGAAACGTTTGGTTTTGTTTCATAACCTTTGTAAAAGTTTCACTTAAATCACTAAAAAGATGAAACGTTTCGATTTGTTTCGTAACGTTTCTTAACGTTTTGCTTAAATCACTTAAAAGGTGAAACGTTTCGATTTGTTCCGTATTGTTTGAAAACGTTTGACTTAAATCGCAAAAAAGGTGAAACGTTTGGTTTTATTTCGTATCGTTTGTAAACGTTCGGCTAAAATCGTTAAAAATGTGAAACGTTTGTATTTGTTTCGTAACGTTTGTAAACATTTCGCTTAAATCGCAAAAAAGGTGAAACATTTTTACTTGTTTCGTAACGTTTGTAAATGTTTGGCTTAAGTTGCTAAAAAGGTGACACGTTTGGATTTGTTTTGTAACCCTTGTAAACGTTTGGTTTAAATCGCTAAAAAGGTGAAATGTTTGGTTTTGTTTCATAACCTTTGTGAAGGTTTGGCTTAAATCGCTAAAAAGATGAAATGTTTGGATTTGTTTCGCAATGTTTGTACAGATTTTGCTTATATGGCTAAAAAGGTGACACGTTTGGATTTGTTTCGTAACCTTTGTGAAAGTTTTGCTTAAATCGCTAAAAAGGTGAGATGTTTGTATTTGTTTCTTAACGTTTATAAACGTTTGACTTAAATCGCTAAAAAGGTGAAACATTTGGATTTGTTTCGTAACGTTTGTATACGTTTGGCATAAATTGCTAAAAAGGTGAAACGTTTGGATTTGTTCCATAACGTTTGAAAACATTTGGCTTAAATCGCAAAAAAGGTTAAACGTTTGGTTTTATTTCGTAATGTTTGTAAACGTTCTGCTTAAATCCTTGAAAAGGTGAAACGTTTGGATTTGTTTTATAACATTTGTAAACTTTTGGCTTAAATTGCTGAAAAGGTGAAACGATTGGATTTGTCTCATAACATTTGTAAACGTTTGGCTTAAATTGCTAAAAATGTGGAACGTTTAGATTTGTTTCGTAACGTATTAAACGTTTGGTATAAATTGCTAAAAAGGTGAAACTCTTGGATTTGTTTCGTAACGTTGGTAAACGTTTGGATTAAATTTCTAAAAATTTGAAACGCTTGGATTTGTTTCGTAACATTTGTAAACGTTTGGCTTAAATCGCTAAAAAGGTGAACCGTTTGGATTTGTTTTTTAGCGTTTGTAAACGTTTAGCTTAAATCGCTAAAAAGGTGAAACGTTTGGTTTTGTTTTATAACCTTTGTAAACGTTCGGCCTAAATCGCTAAAAAGGTGAAACAGTTGGATTTGTTTCGTAATGTTTTAAACGTTTTGATGTGTTTCGAAATGTTTTTTTTTTCATAACGTTTGCAAATGTTTGGCTTCAATCACTAATATGGTGAAACGTTTCTATTTGTTTCATAACGTTTGTAAACGTTTGGCTTAAATCACTAAAAATGTGAAACGTTTGGATTTGTTTCGTAACGTTTACAAACGTTTGATTTTGTTTCGTAACATTAGTAAACGTTTGGCTTAAATCGCTAAAATGGGGAAACGTTTTGTGTTGTTTTGTAACGTTTGGATTTGTTTCATAACGTTTTAAAAGTTTGGTTTTGTTTCGTAACGTTTGTAAACATTTGGCTTAAATCACTAAAAAGGTGAAACGTTTCGCTTAAATCGCTAAAAAGGGGAAACGTTTAGATTTGTTTCGTAAAGTTTGTAAACGTTTTGCTTAAATTGCTAAACAGGTTAAAAACTTGGTTTTGTTTCGTATCATTTGTAAACGTTTGGCTTAAATTGTTAAATATGAGAAACGTTTGGATTTGTTTCGTAACGTTTGTAAACTTTTGGCTTAAATCGCTAAAAGGTGAAACGTTTGGATTTGTTTCCTAATGTTTGTAAACGTTTGGCTTAAATCGCTAAAAAGGTGAAACGTTTGGATTTGTTTCGTAGCGTTTGTAAACGTTTGGCTTAAATCGCGTAAAAAGGTGAAATGTTTGGATTTGTTTCGTAACGTTTGTAAACGTTTGGCATAAATCGCTAAAAAGCTGAAATGTTTGGATTTGTTTCGTAACGTTTTAAACGTTTGGCTTAAATCGCTAAAATGGGGAAACATTTGGATTTGTTCTGTAACGTTTGTAAACGTTTGGCTTAAATCGCTAAAAAGGTGAAACGTTTGGATTTGTTTCATAGAGTTTGTAAACGTTTGGTTTAAATCGCTAAAACGGTGAAACATTTAGATTTGTTTCGTACCGTTTGTAAACGTTTGGCTTAAATCGCTAAAAAGGGGAAACGTTTGGATTTGTTTCGTAACGTTTGTAAACGTTTGGCTTAAATTGCTAAAAAGGTGAAACTCTTGGTTTTGTTTAGTAATATTTGTAAACGTTTGGCTTAAATTGTTTAATATGAGAAACGTTTGGATTTGTTTCGTAATGTTGGGCTTAAATCGCTAAAAAGGTGAAACATTTGGATTTGTTTCATAACGTTTGCAAATGTTGGGCTTAAATCTCTAAAAAGATGAAACGTTTGGATTTGTTTCGTAACGTTTGTAAACGTTCTGCTTATATCGCCAAAAAAGTGAAACGTTTGTAGTTATTTCGTAATTTTTGCAAACGTTTGGGTTAAATCGCTAAAAAGGTGAAACATTTGGATTTGTTTCGTAACGTTTGTAAACGTTTGACTTAAATTGATAAAAAGGAGAAACGTTTGGATTGATTTTGTAGCGTTTGTAAACGTTTGGCTTAAATCGCTAAAAAGGCGAAACGTTTGGAATGATTTCGTACCATTTGTAAACGTTTGGCTTAAATCGCTAAAAAGGTGAAACGTTTGGATTTGTTTCGAAACGTTTGGCATAAATCACTAAAAAGGTGAAATGTTTGGATTTTTTTCGTAACGTTTTAAACGTTTGGTTTTGTTTCGTAATGTTTGTAAACATTTGGCTTAAATCGCTAAAAGGTGAAACGTTTGGATTTGTTTCGTAATATTTGTAAACGTTTGGCTTAAATCGCTATAAAGGGGAAACATTTGGGTTTGTTTTTTAGCGTTTGTAAATGTTTGGCTTAAGTCGCTAAAAAGGTAAAACATTTGGATTTTTTTCGTAACCTTTATAAATGTTTTTCTTAAATCGCTAAAAAGGGTAAACGTTTGGTTTTGTTTCATAAACTTTGTAAAAATTTCACTTAAATCACTAAAAAGGGGAAACGTTTCGATTTGTTCCGTAATGTTTGAAAACGTTTGGCTTAAATCGCAAAAAAGGCGAAACGTTTGGTTTTATTTCGTAACATTTGTAAACGTTCGGCTAATATCGCTGGAATGGGGAAACGTTTGGATTTGTTTCATAACGTTGGTAAACGTTTGGCTTCAATCGCTAAAAAGGTGTAACGTTTTCATTTGTTTTGTAACGTTTGTAAACGTTTGGCTTAAATTGTTAAATATGAGAAACATTTGGATTTGTTTCGTAACGTTTGTAAACGTTTGGCTTAAATCGCTAAAAGGTGAAACGTTTGGATTTGTTTCGTAATGTTTGTAAACGTTTGGCTTAAATCGCTAAAAAGGTGAAACGTTTGGATTTGTTTCATAACGTTTGTAAACGTTTGGCTTAAATAGCTAAGAAGCTGAAAAGTTTGGATTTGTTTTGTAACGTTTGTATACGTTTGTCTTAAATCGCTAAAAAAGTGAAACGTTTAAAATTTTGTAACGTTTGTAAACGTTTGTAAATGTTTGGCTTAAATTGCTAACGCTTGGATTTGGTTCGTAACGTTTGTAAACGTTTGGCTTAAATTTCTAAAAAGGTGAAACTTTTGGATTTGTTTCGTAACGTTTTAAACGTTTGGTTTTGTTTCGTAATGTTTGTAAACGTTCGGCTAAAATCGTTAAAAATGTGAAACGTTTGTGTTTGTTTCGTAACGTTTGTTACCGTTTGGCTTAAATCGCAAAAAAGGTGAAACGTTTTTATTTGTTACGTAACGTTTGTAAATGTTTGGCTTAAATTGCTAAAAAGGTGACACGTTTGGATTTGTTTTGTAACCCTTGTAAACGTTTGGCTTAAATCGCTAAAAAGGTGAAATGTTTGGTTTTGTTTCATAACCTTTGTGAAGGTTTGGCTTAAATCGCTAAAAAGATGAAACGTTTGGATTTGTTTCGAAACGTTTGTACACATTTTGCTTATATTTTTAAAAAGGTGACACGTTTGGATTTGTTTCGTAACCTTTGTGAACGTTTGGCTTAAATCGCTAAAAAGGTGAGAGTTTTGTATTTGTTTCTTAACGTTTTTAAACGCTTGACTTAAATCGCTAAAAAGGTGAAACATTTGTATTTGTTTCGTAACGTTTGCATACGTTTGGCTTAAATCGCTAAAAAGGTGAAACGTTTGGATTTGTTCCGTAACATTTGAAAACATTTGGCTTAAATCGCAAAAAAGGTTAAACGTTTGGTTTTATTTCGTAACGTTTGTAAACGTTCTGCTTAAATCGCTGAAAAGGTGAAATGTTTGGATTTGTTTTGTAGCATTTGCAAACATTTGGCTTATATCGCTGAAAAGGTGAAACGATTGGATTTGTCTCGTAACATCTGTAAACATTTGGCTTAAATTGCTAAAAATGTGGAACGTTTAGATTTGTTTAGTGACGTTTTAAACATTTGGTTTAAATTGCTAAAAAGGTGAAACACTTGGATTTGTTTCGTAACGTTTGTAAACGTTTGGCTTAATTTGCTAAAAAGTTGAAACGCTTGGATTTGTTTCGTAACATTTGTAAACGTTTGGCTTAAATCGCTAAAAAGGTGAACCGTTTGGATTTGTTTCTTAACGTTTGTAAACGTTTGGCTTAAATCGCTAAAAAGCTAAAACGTTTGGTTTTATTTTGTAACCTTTGTAAATGTTCGGCCTAAATCGCTAAAAAGGTGAAACAGTTAGATTTGTTTCATAATGTTTTAAACGTTTTGATGTGTTTCGAAACGTGTGGATTTGATTCATAACGCTTGTAAAAGTTTGGCTTCAATCACTAATACGGTGAAACATTTGGATTTGTTTCATATTGTTTGTAAACGTTTGGCTTAAATGACTAAAAATGTGAAACGTTTGGATTTGTTACGTAACGTTTACAAACGTTTGGTTTTGTTTCGTAACATTTATAAACGTTTGGCTTATATCGCTAAAATGGGGAAACGTTTCATGTTGTTTTGTAACGTTTGTAAACGTTTGGATTTGTTTCGTAACGTTTTAAAAGTTTTGTTTTGTTTCGTAACGTTTGTAAACATTTGGCTTAAATCGCTAAAAAGGTGAAACGTTTGGCTTAAATCGCTAAAAAGGGGAAACGTTTAGATTTGTTTCGTAAAGTTTGTAAACGTTTGGCATAAATTGCTAAAAAGGTGAAAAACTATGTTTTGTTTCGTAACGTTTGTAAACGTTTGGCTTAAATTGTTAAATATGAGAAACGTTTGGATTTGTTTCGTAACGTTTGTAAACGTTTAGCTGAAATCGCTAAAAGGTGAATAGTTTAGATTTTTTTCGTAATGTTTGTAAACGTTTGGCTTAAATTGCTAAAAAGATGAAACGTTAGAATTTGTTTCGTATGGTTTGTAAACGTTTGGCTTAAATCGCGTAAAATGGCGAAACGTTTGGATTTGTTTCGTAACGTTTGTATACGTTTGGCATAAATTGCTAAAAAGCTGAAATGTTTGGATTTGTTTCGTAAAGTTTTAAACCTTTGGCTTAAATCGCTAAAATGGGGAAACATTTGGATTTGTTTTGTAACGTTTGTAAACGTTTGGCTTAAATCGCTAAAAGGGTGAAACGTTTGGATTTGTTTCGTAGCGTTTGTAAACGTTTGGCTTAAATCGCTAAAACGGTGAAACATTTGGATTTGTTTCGTACCGTTTGTAGACGTTTGGTTTAAATCGGTAAAAAGGGGAAACGTTTGGATTTGTTTCGTATCGTTTGTAAACGTTTGGCTTAAATTGCTAAAAAGGTGAAACTCTTGGTTTTGTTTAGTAATATTTGTAAACGTTTGGCTTAAATTGTTTAATATGAGAAACGTTTGGATTTTTTTCGTAACGTTTGTAAATGTTGGGCTTAAATCGCTAAAAAGGTGAAACATTTGGATTTGTTTCATAACGTTTGCAAATGTTGGGCTTAAATAGCTAAAAAGGTGAAACGTTTGGATTTGTTTCGTAACGTTTGTAAACGTTCTGCTTATATCGCCGAAAAGGTGAAACGATTGTAGTTATTTCGTAATGTTTGCAAATGTTTGGCTTAAATCGCTAAAAAGGTGAAACATTTGGATTTGTTTCGTAACGTTTGTAAACGTTTGACTTAAATTGATAAAAAGGAACAACGTTTGGATTGATTTTGTAGCGTTTGTAAACGTTTGGCTTAAATCACTAAAAAGGTGAAACGTTTGGATTTATTTCGTACCGTTTGTAAATGTTTGGCTTAAATCGCTAAAACGGCAAAACGTTTGGTTTTGTTTCGAAACATTTGGCTTAAATCACTAAAAAGGTGAAACGTTTGGATTTTTTTGGTAACGTTTTAAACGTTTGGTTTTGTTTCGTAATGTTTGTAAACATTTGGCTTATATCGCTAAAAGGTGAAACGTTTGGATTTGTTTCGTAATATTTGTAAACGTTTGGCTTAAATCGATAAAAAGGGGAAATATTTGGGTTTGTTTCGTAGGGTTTGTAAACGATTGGCTTAAATCGCTAAAAAGGTAAAACGTTTGGAATTTTTTCGTAACCTTTATAAACATTTTGCTTAAATTGCTAAAAAGGGGCAACGTTTGGTTTTGTTTCATAACCTTTGTAAATGTTTGGCTTAAATCGCTAAAAAGATGAAACGTTTCGATTTGTTTCGTAATGTTTGTAAACGTTTTGCTTAAATCGCTAAAAAGGGGAAACGTTTGGATTTGTTCCGTAACGTTTGAAAACGTTTGGCTTAAATTGCAAAAAAAGGTGAAACGCTTGGATTTGTTTCGTAACATTTGTAAACGTTTGGCTTAAATCGCTAAAAAGGTGAACCGTTTGGATTTGTTTCTTAACATTTGTAAACATTTGGCTTAAATCGCTAAAAATGTGAAACGTTTGGTTTTTTTTTGTAACCTTTGTAAACGTTCGGCCTAAATCGCTAAAAAGGTGAAACGGTTGGATTTGTTTCATAATGTTTTAAACGTTTGGTTTAAATCGCTAAAAAGGTGAAACGCTTGGATTTGTTTCGTAACGTTTGTAAATGTTTGGCTTAAATTGCTAAAAAGGTGAAACGTTTGGATTTTTTTTCATAATGCTTGTAAACGTTTGGCTTAAATCGCTAAAAAGGGGAAACGTTTGGATTTGTTTCGTAGCGTTTGTATGCGTTTGGCTTAAATCGCTTAAAAGAGGAAACATTTGGATTGGTTTCGTAGCGTTTGTAAATGTTTGGCTTAAATCGCTAAAAAGGTGAAACGCTTGGATTTGTTTCATAACGTTTGTAAACGTTTGCTTAAATCGCTAAAAGGTGAAACTTTTGGATTTTTTTCGTAATGTTTGTAAACGTTTGGCTTAAATAGCTAAAAAGGGGAAACGTTTGGATTTGCTTCGTAGCATTTGTAAACGTTTGGCTTAAATCGCTAAAAAGGTAAAAAAATTGGATTTGTTTCATAACCTTTTTAAATGTTTTGCTTAAATCGCTAAAAAGGTGAAACGTATGGTTTTGTTTCATAACCTTTGTAAAGGTTTGGCTTAAATTGGTAAAAAGATGAAACGTTTGGATTTGCTTCGTAATGTTTGTAAACGTTTGGCTGAAATCGCTAAAAAGGCGAAACGTTTGGATTTGTTCCGTAACGTTTGAAAACGTTTGGCTTAAATCTCAAAAAAGGTAAACGTTTGATTTTATTTTGTAACGTTTGTAAACGTTCGGCTTAAATCGCTAAAAGGGGAAACGTTTGGGTTTGTTTTGTAACATTTGTAAACGTTTGGCTTAAATCGCTAAAAAGATGAAATGATTGGATTTGTCTCGTAACATTTGTAAACGTTTGGCTTAAATTGCTAAAATTGTGAAACGTTTAGATTTATTTTGTAACGTTAGTAAACGTTTGGTTTAAATTGCTAAAAAGGTGAAACGCTTGGATTTGTTTCGTAACGTTTGTAAACGTTTGGCTTAAATTGCTAAAAAGGTGAAACGCTTGGATTTGTTTCGTAACGTTTGTGAACGTTTGGCTTAAATCGCTAAAAAGGTGAAACGTTTGGATTTGTTTCGTAGCGTTCGTCAATGTTTGGCTAAAATCGCTAAAAGGGTGAAACGTTTGGTTTTGTTTTGTAACCTTTGTAAACGTTCGGCTTAAATTGCAAAAAAGGTGAAACGGTTGGATTTGTTTCGTAACGTTTTAAACGTTTTGATTTGTTTCGAAACGTTTGGATTTTTTCATAACGTTTGTAAATGTTTGGCTTCAATCACTAAAATGGTGAAACGTTTGGATTTGTTTTGTAACGTTTGTAAACGTTTGGCTTAAATCACTAAAAATGTGAAACGTTTGGATTTGTTTCGTAACGTTTACCATCGTTTGGTTTTGTTTCGTAACGTTTATAGACGTTTGGCTTAAATCGCTAAAACGGGGAAACGTTTAGTGTTGTTTTGTAACTTTTGTAAACGTTTGGATTCGTTTCGTAACATTTGGATTTTTTTCATAAAGTTTGTAAATGTTTGGCTTCAATCACTGAAATGGTGAAACGTTTGAATTTGTTTCGTAACGTTTGTAAACATTTGGCTTAAATCACTAAAAATGTGAAACGTTTGGATTTGTTTCGTAACGTTTACCATCGCTTGGTTTTGTTTCGAAACGTTTCAAAACGTTTGGCTTAAATCGCTAAAATGGGGAAACGTTTGGTGTTGTTTTGTAACTTTTGTAAACGTTTGGATTCGTTTCATAACGTTTTGAAAGTTTGGTTTGGCTTCAATTGCTAAAAAGGTGAAACATTTGGCTTAAATCGATAAAAAGGTTAAACGTTTGAATTTGTTTCGTAAATTTTTGCTTAAATTGCTGAATAGGTGAAACACTTGGTTTTGTTTCATAGCGTTTGTAAACGTTTGGCTTAAATTATTAAATATGAGAAACGTTTCGATTTGTTTCCCAACGTTTGTAAATGTTTGGCTTAAATCGCTAAAAGGTGAAACATTTGGATTTGTTTTGTAACGTTTGTAAACGTTTGGCTTAAATCGCTAAAAAGGTGAAACGTTTGGATTTGTTCGGAACATTTGTAAACGTTTGGCATAAATCGCGAAAAAGGTGAAATGTTTGGATTTGTTTATAACGTTTTAAACGTTTCGCTTATATCGCTAAAATTGGGAAACATTTGAATTTGTTTCTTAACGTTTGTAAACGTTTGGCTTAAATCGCTAAAAAGGTGAAACCTTTGGATTGATTTCGTAGCGTTTGTAAACGTTTGGCTTAAATAGCTAAAAAGGTGAAACGTTTGGATTTCATTCGTACCGTTTGTAAACGTTTGGCTCAAATCGCTAAAAATGTGAAATGTTTGGATTTGTTTCATAACGTTTGTAGACGTTTGGATGAAATTGTTAAAAAGGTGAAACTCTTGGTTTTGTTTCGTAAATTTTGTAAACGTTTGGCTTAAATTGTTAAATACGAGAAACATTTGAATTTCTTTCGTAACGTTTGTAAAGGTTTGGTTTCAATCGCTAAAAATGTGAAACGTTTGGATTTGTTTCGTAACGTTTGTAAACATTTGGCTTTCATCGCTAAAAAGGGGAAGCGTTTGGATTTGTTTCGTAATGTTTGGAAAGGTTTGGCTTAAATCGCTAAAAAGGTGAAACGTTTGAATTTTTTTCGTAACATGTGTTAACGTTCGGCTTAAATCGCTAAAAAGGTTAAACGTTTGGATTTGTTTCGTAACGTTTGCAAACATTTGTCTTAAATCGCTAAAAAGGTGAAACGTTTGGATTTATTTCGTTAAGTTTGTAAACGTTTGGCTTAAATTGCTAAAAAGGTGAAACGTTTAGATTGATTTCGTTGCGTTTGTAAATATTTGGCTTAAATCGCTAAAAAGGGGAAACGTTTGGGTGTGTTTCGTACCGATTGTAAACGTTTGGCTTAAATCGCTAAAAAGGTGAAACGTTTGGATTTGTTTTGTATCGTTTCTAAAAGTTTGGCTTAAATCACTAAAAAGGTGAAACGTTTCGATTTGTTTCGTAACATTTTAAACGTTTGGTTTTTTTTTGTAACGTTTTTCGACGTTTGGCTTAAATTGCTAAAAGGTGAAACGTTTGGATTTGTTTCGTAACGTTTGTAAATGTTTGGCTTAAATCGCTAAAAAGGTGAAACGTTTGGATTTGTTTCGTAACGTTTGTAAACGTTTGGCTTAAATCGCTATAAAGGTGAAACGTTTGGATTTGTTTCCTAACGTTTGTAAACGTTTTGCTTAAGTTGCTAAAAAGGTGAAACTCTTGGATTTGTTTGATAACATTTGGTTTAAATTGCTAAAAGGGTAAAACACTTGGATTTGTTTCGTAATGTTTGTAAACATTTGGCTTAAATTGCTAAAAATGTGAAACGCTTGGTTTTTGTTTCGTAACGTTTGTAAATGTTTGGCTTAGATTGCTAAAAGTGTGAAACGCTTGGTTTTTGTTTCGTAACGTGTGTAAATGTTTGGCTTAAATTGCAAAAAATGTGAAACGTTTGGATTTGTTTGGCTTCAATCGCTAAAAGGTGAAACGTTTGGATTTGTTTCGTAATGTTTGTAAATGTTTGTCTTAAATCGCCAAAAAGGTGAAACGTCCTGTTTTGTTTCATAATGTTTGTAAACGTTTGACTTAAATCGTAAAAAAGGTGAAACATCCTGTTTTGTTTTGTAATGTTTGTAAACATTTGGCTTAAGTCACTAAAAAGGTGAAACGTTTGGATTTGTTTCATAAAGTTTGTAAACGTTTCGCTTAATTCGCTAAAAAGCAGAAACGTTTGGATTTGTTTCGTAACGTTTTGAAACGTTTGGCTTAAATCGCTAAAAAGGTGAAACGCTTGGATTTGTTTCGTAACGATTGTAAACTTTTGGCTTAAATAGACAAAAAAGGGAAACGTTTGGATTTGTTTCGTAACATTTGTAAACGTTTGGCTTAAATCGCTAAAAAGGTGAAACTTGTGGATTTGTTTCGGAACGTTTGTAAATGTTTGGCTTAAATCCCTACAAAGGTGTAACGTTTGGTTTCGTTTTGCTACATTTGTAAACGTTTGGCTTAAATCGCTAAAAAAGTGAAACGTTTTAATTTGTTTCGTAACATTTGTAAACGTTTGTTTTATATTGCTAAAGAGGTGAAACGTCTGGATTTGTTTCGTAACGTTTGTAAACATTTGGCTTAAAATTCTAAAAAGGGTGTCTTAACATTTTAAACGTTTTGAATAGTTTCGTAACGTTTGTAAACGTTTGGCTTAAATTACTAAAAAGGTGAAACATTTGGATTTGTTTTGTAACCTTTGTAAACGTTCGGCTTAAATTGCTAAAAAGGTGAAACGCTTGGATTTGTTTCGTAACGTTTTAAACGTTTTGATTTGTTTCGAAATGTTTGGATTTTTTTCATAACGTTTGTAAATGTTTTGGTAAAATCACTAAAATGGTGAAACGTTTGGATTTGTTTCGTAAAGTTTGTAAACGTTTGGCTTAAATCACTAAAAATGTTAAACGTTTGGATTTGTTTCGTAACGTTTACCATCGTTTGGTTTTGTTTCGTAACGTTTCTAAACGTTTGGCTTAAATCGCTAAAATGGGGAAACGTTTGGTGTTGTTTTGTCACTTTTGTAAACGTTTGGATTCGTTTCGTAAGGTTTTGAAAGTTTGTAAACGTTTGGCTTAAATCACTAAAAAGGTGAAATGTTTGGCTTATATCGATAAAAAGGTGAAACGTTTGGATTTGTTTCGTAACGTTTGTTAACGTTTGGCTTAAATTGCTGAAAAGGTGAAACACTTGGTTTTGTTTCGTAACGTTTGTAAACGTTTGGCTTAAATTATTAAATATGAGAAACGTTTGGATTTGTTTCCCAACCTTTGTAAACGTTTGGCTTTAATCGCTAAAAGGTGAAACGTTTTTATTTGTTTCGTAAAGTTTATATACATTTGGCGTAAATCTCTAAAAAGGTGACACGTTTGGATTTGTTTCGTAACGGTTGTAAACGTTTAGCTTAAATCGCTAAA
Organism: Mercurialis annua; assembly: GCF_937616625.2. Lineage (NCBI taxonomy): Eukaryota > Viridiplantae > Streptophyta > Magnoliopsida > Malpighiales > Euphorbiaceae > Mercurialis > Mercurialis annua. The sequence continues at coordinate 32,899,868 of NC_065572.1, read as the reverse complement.
AAGGGAAAACGTTTGGATTTGTTCGTAACGTTTGTAAACGTTTGGCATAAATCGCTAAAAAGGTGAAATGTTTGGATTTGTTTTGTAACGTTTTACACGATTGGCTTAAATCGCTAAAATGGGGAAACATTTGGATTTGTTTCTTAACGTTTATAAACGTTTGGCTTAAGTCGCAAAAAAGGTGAAACATTTGGATTTGTTTCGTAGCGTTTGTAAACGTTTGGCTTAAATCGCTAAAAATGGGAAACATTTAGATTTCTTTCGTACCGTTTGTAAACGTTTGGCTTAAATCGCTAAAAATGTGAAACGTTTGGATTTGTTTCGTAACGTTTGTAAACAGTTGGCTTAAATGGCTAAAAAGGTGAAACTCTTGGTTTTGTTTCGTAAATTTTATAAACGTTTGGTTTAAATTGTTGAATATGAGAAACATTTGAATTTTTTTCGTAACGTTTCTAAAGGTTTGGTTTCAATCGCTAAAAATGTGAAACGTTTGGATTTGTTTCGTAACGTTTGTAAACGTTGGGTTTTCATCGCTAAAAAGGGGAAGCGTTTGGATTTGTTTCGTAACGATTGGAAACGCTCGGCTTAAATCGCTAAAAAGGTGACACGTTTGAATTTGTTTCGTAACGTGTGTAAACGTTCAGCTTAAATCGCTAAAAAAGTTAAACGTTTGGATTTTGTTGGTAACGTTTGCAAACGTTTTTCTTAAATCGCTAAAAGGGTGAGACGTTTGGATTTCTTTTGTAACGTTTGTAAACGGTTGGCTTATATTGCTAAAAAGGTAAAACGTTTAGATTGATTTTGTAGCGTTTGTAAACGTTTGGCTTAAATCACTAAAAAGGGGAAACATTTGGATTTGTTCGTACCGATTGTAAACGTTTGGCTTAAATCGCTAAAAAGATGAAACGTTTTGATTTGTTTTGTATCGTTTCTAAAAGTTTAGCTTAATTCGCTAAAAAGGTGAAATGTTTGGATTTGTTTCGTAACATTTTTAACGTTTGGTTTTTTTTCGTAACGTTTTTTGACGTTTTGCTTAAATCGCTAAAAGGTGAAACGTTTGGATTTGTTTCGCAACGTTTGTAAATGTTTGGCTTAAATCGCTAAAAAGGTGAAACGTTTGGATTTGTTTCGTAACGTTTGTAAACTTTTGGCTTATATCGCTATAAAGGTAAAACGTTTGGCTTAAATTGCTAAAAATGTGAAACGCTTGGTTTTTGTTTCGTAACGTTTGTAAATTTTGGCCTAAATTGCTAAAAATGTGAAACATTTGGATTTGTTTTGTAACGTTTGGATTTGTTTGGCTTCAAACACTAAAAATGTGAAATGTTTGGATTTGTTTCGTAATTTTTGTAAACGTTTGGTTTAAATTGCTAAATTTTTGTAAACGTTTTGGCCTAAATTGCTAAAAAGGTAAAACGTTTGGATTTGTTTCGTAACTTTTTAAACGTTTGGTTTAAATTGCTTAAAAGGCGAAACGTTTGGATTTGTTTCGAAACATTTTGTAAACGTTTGGCTTAAATCGCTAAAAAAGTTGGAATTGAAGTTAGAAAAGAAAAATGTTAAGAAAGTCGCAAAATAAAGTACAGGGACTAAAATTATAATTTAGCCATATAAATTCCGAAGTGAAAATTATTTCGCCAAGATCCGCGAAATGTTTTATAGTATATGTGGTAAAAGTTTCGGGTCAATCGGAGACCTTTTAAAATTTGGACGCGGATGCATTTTGGGCTAAAATGTAATTTTTGAAAAGTTCAAGGGCTAAAGTGCAAATTGGTCAATTAAGCCTCGAGAATAGCAATTAGAAGATTATTGACGGAAAATAATAATCTTGGGTTAGTATTATTTATTTAGATATAAATAATACGTAAGTAATTGAGTTAAAATGAATAGTTAACCGTTTGGTTAAATTAGAAAGTTTGAAAGAGAAATGGTTTAAACAAAGGAATTGAGGAACCAAAGAGCAAATTGGCCATGATATTTATCCTTTCCTTATCAATCAGGAATTGATTCTTCTCTTAAGAAGAACCCAGAAGGTGAAAAGAGGAAAGAAATTCGTAGCTATTTTCCTTTAACGATCCAAAACTCCGATCGATCGCCGTTTCTTCGTTTCTCATCCAAATTGAGCGATTCTCGCGGCCACGGAACGAGGAAAGGATCCTCTATCACTTTGCAGCCTCAAATCAAGGTAAGAGTTTCGTTTTGATGGTGAAATATGCTGATTTCGTGGCAGTTTGTAATGAAATAGTTACGGTCGAATCGTACGTATAGCAATCGAGTTATTTTGATAGATTTATAGTGTAAAATGGTGAATTGGAGTTAAGATTGTGTTAAATTGAAATAGGAGCATGAAGGAATCGAGTTTAATCACGTCGGAATAGTCCGAGAACGAGTTCAGAAACTACGCGGGCGCGTAACTAAGTCACGCGGGCGCGTAAGCAAGTCACGCGGGCGCGTAAGCAAGTCACGCGGGCGCGTAAACAAGTCACGCGGGCGCTTAAGCAAGTCACGCGGGCGCGTAAGCAAGTCATGCGGGCGCGTAACTATGTTACGCGGGCACGTAAGCAAGTGACGCGGGCGCGTAACTATGTCAAGCGGGCGCGTAACAAATGTATCGCGGGGGCGTAACTATCTTATGCGGGCACGTAAGTATGTTACGCGGGCGCGTAACAATCTTGCGCGGCCGCGCAATCACTTTGCGCGGGCGCGCATAAAGGCTATGCGGGCGCACAACTTATTCGAAGCACCTAATGATTATTTCCGCCCCGGTATGACCCCGTTTTCCGACTTTAAGAGTGTCGGACATTCAAAAGGAAACATGGGCCCCAAAAACAAGAAATTTGGATATCGAACATGACGTGTTCGATTAGGATATCGAGGTATAAGAAACATATGATTGGAAATCGATTAACAATAGATATAACAAGTATCTCGACTAAGTATTAAAACACGATCAAAGTTAAAAGACATATTTAGAATAAGATCGTGTTAAACTAAGTTTATAACTTAGTATTTTAGTATTCAGTTTACGTTTATGAATTAAACGTACAAGTAATTTGAATAGGAAACGGATGTATCGACGAGCTACCTGGCCGACGAGCTGGAATAGCTACAAGATCATATGACACACGGAACCTACGTGATGAATTGACGATAATGCAATTTTGGGATAGCGGTCACTGTGAGTTGCACTTTACTTTCGTGTATTATATATTAAAGTTATTTTATATAGATATATATATTGTTTACACGCATCGCATTATATATAATTGATTGAAATGTTATACGTTTTATTAATTTCTATATACGAGGACTAGTATGCGATCCGAAGAAACTAGCTACCTATTGGGTGTCAATAGGCTGTGTGATCACCAGTATTGAGTCAGTCTAGTGTGGTTGCATTTGAGAAATGACTGGATACGTATGATATGATATGACTTCGATACGAGAGTGAACTCGGCTACGGTGTAGTCTGGAAGTTCCCGTATCTAGTGGGTTGGACCCACCAGTGAGTTGGACTCACAACTTGAAATTTACGATTGGGTTGAATGATATATGATTATTCGCGAAATGTGTCGCATGCTAGAATATTAGTTTCGCACGGATCAAATACCTGTTTATATGTTTTATATTATTGTTTTCTTGAGATGCGATGTTATATTTTTATATTAATACCGTTAGTAACTTGCAAGCTCACTCAGTATTTCCCAAAATACTGACTCCCTCACAGTGTTTTATTTCAGGTGATCGGAGTCGGATCAGACAGACCATATCCTTTGTGTTGGAAGTCTTCTGACTTGCGCAAAGTACGAGTCCTTAGAGCTACAGTAGTCAATAGGCGTCAAAATAATATTTATGATTTGATTTCAAACGGTATTTAAAATGTGAACTCTGATATAAATTTTATGAATGAGTTGTTTAGAAAGATGGCGTTTATCCGTTTGAATTTGATACCAATTGCCGTGAGTGGAATTGGTGATGTTTGTGATCAGAAACAGGGCGTTGCTGGATATGAGATATCGCTCGGTAAGACCCTGGTTTCTAAGAATTGTTTCGCGAATGTTTTCAGAAAAGGAATACGATATTTTAATAATTGAATTATATTATTTAAAGAAGATTTCTGATAATGTATTAAATATAATAGTACGTTTTAATCGCAAAAAAATTTACATTGGTTTTAGGCTTTCTACGGGTTCCGGAGCTACCACTCCCGTTCCCTAGCGCCGGTCGCGGCTCAATAATTTGGGTCGTGACTGTTTCGTAATGTTTGTAAACGTTTGGCTTAAATTGCTAAAAAAGGTGAAACGTCCTGTTTTGTTTCGTAATATTTGTAAATACTTGGTTTTGTTTCATAACCTTTGTATACGTTTGGCTTAAATTGTTAAATATGGGAAACGTTTGGATTTGTTTCATAACATTTGTAAACGTTTGGCTTAAATCGCTAAAAGGTGAAACGTTTGGATTTGTTTCGTAATGTTTGTAAATGTTTGGTTTAAATTGCAAAAAAGGTGAAACGTCCTGTTTTGTTTCAAAATGTTTGTAAACGTTTGACTTAAATCGTAAAAAAGGTGAAACGTCCTGTTTTGTTTCGTAACGTTTATAAACGTTTGGCTTAAATCGCTAAAAAGGGGAAACGTTTGTATTTGTTTCATAAAGTTTCTAAAAGTTTAGCTTAAATCGCTAAAAAGGTGAAACGTTTGGATTTGTTGTTGGCGCAACGGGAGGCGCGGGTCCGGATCATATATTTCAATTCAAAATTGAAATTCCAACAATCGGGATCCTAAAGTTGATCATATCAACAACAAATGGATCGTCGTATCTTTTAGTAATTAAAGCACGCATCTAGGAATCATAAGAAGAATACCTATGTCGATTCTCCAACGATTCTTGTAGTCCCGAAAGTACGGTGACGTCAAGCTCGTCCACACGAGTATGCGTCCAATTGAGTCCTTGCCTTGAAGTAATCTGCAAGAGTTCCTCTTGTCGAGCAGCCCTAAGCTCAAACTCTCGCCGCGATCACTACCTTGCTCGGATGTATGAAAAATGTCGCCAAGTTTTTCCCGTGATTGATGACTACTTGAACTCCTTCAAGTGCTTTCTCTCTCTACAACTTTGTAGTGAGATGTGTGTTGTGTGGTATATTGAAATGAGCAAGGACATTTCTATTTATAGGCTAGAGCATGTCTTAAGAATGCAACACCTTGCATGCTAGGTGTCACACACCAAGCAAAGGTGTTGCCACCACATGACACCTTTCATGTGGTGACATCACATAGGTGACATCATATAGGTGATGTCATCATATGACATCACATATATGACATAAGCTTATCTCATTACATCATCACCATGACATCATCATTCCATTAGCTTATGATTAATGATTTAAGTATCATTAATTACACTAATTAATTACTTAAGCCTTTTAATCATAAAACTTGGTTAAAATAAAATTAGGTTCCTACTAATTTATAATTTTATAAATTAGTCCCTAATTAACTTGGACATAGTACAATTAGGTTCATACTAATTTTTAACTCATACATATTAGTCCCTAATTTGTACTTGTTTTTCATCTTAGATTAATTTTTGAGATATGCTAGTATCCATATGAAATTGATCTTTCGTAAACTCAATCGATTTCACACTCTATTGTGTGTGACTAACTAGGTTCACATCTATATGGCAACGAGAGACATAAGAAACGCCTTTCTTATATTAAATAATTAAATCCCATTTAATTATTAATTCTCGTACAGCGAGAGTGACGTCTAGCAACATATCACGACCCCCAAATAGAGATGAATGTTTTGATGCATTCTTTTTGAACCAATGTTCATAATTACCGTACACTCAAAATTCCCTTCATCTAAGATTCCAATCTTGACTAGTGTCACGGTTATGTCAAACACTGTATGTCTTGATTATATGACCTCATCTCTCAGTTCTAATTCTTGATAAATATGACTTCCACTAGAAACAACTTTCTATGTAAGTCATATACACCTGTGCAGGTTTTATCATCCATCAAGAACAATTTGAGATAGCATAGAATCTTGTCTCCGTTCATCCAGAGTGATGAATCCTTTCTAGGTTAAACCCCTATCTCCATATACACCTAACTAGAGCCAACACATCCCGCGGCCCTAGCTCATGAAAGATCTAGGGTTAAGGAGTATCAAACTCTAATCACCTATATACAAGATAGTGTAACCGCAAATCAAAGGACATATGTACAATTATGAACTAGATGACATTATATTGACTTTAATGAATTACTATGTATTAGTCATCTAGCGTCACTTGTTCGACTTACTCAACACCTTGAGTGTGCACATGTTTATTCTGATCCCCATCAATTAGTATGAGACTCACTACTACCTATAATTTGCAACTCTTTACTAATCGGGAGAATAAATAGAGGTGACAATCTTTCCGGGATAATGCGATGACCTTATTCGCAGGACCCCATCGATCGTGAACGGTTATTTAGATCTCATGTATAATAGAATCTGTCACTCATATTCTTAACACCTTAAGAATAGATTCTATCACAATGTGATAAGGATAATACGTAATACATGAACACTTAGTTGATGAGACACTTAGTTCAAATAGACCATATATATCTTTGCCATTTGGGATTAATTCTACAAATATACACGATCAAATGGCCCTAGGGCATATAATACTAACACTTGTTTCGTAACATTTTAAATGTTTGGTTTGTTTCGTAACGTTTTTCGACGTTTGGCTTGATCGCTAAAAGGTGAAACGTTTGGATTTGTTTCGTAACGTTTGTAAATGTTTGGCTTAAATCGCTAAAAAGGTGAAACTTTTGATTTGTTTCGTAACGTTTGTAAACGTTTAGCTTAAATTGCTATAAATGTGAAACGTTTGGATTTGTTTCCTAACGTTTGTAAACGTTTGGCTTAAATTGCTAAAAAGGTGAAACTCTTGGATTTGTTTGATAACATTTGTAAACGTTTGGTTTAAATTGCTAAAAAGGTGAAACGCTTGGATTTGTTTCGTAACGTTTGTAAACGTTTGGCTTAAATTGCTAAAAATATGAAACGCTTGATTTTTGTTTCGTAACGTTTGTAAATGTTTGGCTTAAATTGCTAAAAATGTGAAACGTTTGGATTTGTTTCGTAACGTTTGGATTTGTTTGGCTTTAATCGCTAAAAATGTGAAATGTTTGGATTTGTTTCGTAACGTTTGTAAACGTTTGGCATAAATTGCTAAAAAGGTAAAACGTTTGGATTTCTTTCGTAACTTTTTAAAGGTTTGGCTTAAATCGCTAAAATGGGGGAACCTTTTGATTTGTTTTGTAACGTTTGTAAATGTTTGGCTTAAATTGCTTAAAAGGCGAAACGTTTGGATTTGTTTCGCAGCATTTTGTAAAGGTTTGGCTTAAATCGCTAAAAATGTGAAACGATTGGATTTGTATCGTAACTTTTGCAAACGTTTGGGTTAAATTGCTAAAAAAGGTGAATCGCTTGGATTTGTTTCGTAACGTTTGTAAACGTTTGGCTTAAATTGTTAAAAACGTGAAACGTTTAAATTTGTTTCGTAGCGTTTGTAAAGGTTTGGCATAAATCCCTAAAAAGGTGAAACGTTTGTATTTGTTTCGTAACGTTTTAAACGTTTGGTTTCATATCGTAATGTTTGTAAACGTTTGGCTTAAATTCTAAAAAAGGATAAATGTCATGTTTTGTTTCGCAATGTTTGTAAACGTTTGGCTTAAATCGCTAAAAAAGGTGAAACGTCCTGTTTTGTTTCGTAATGTTTGTAAACACTCGGTTTTGTTTCATAAAGTTTGTAAACATTTGGCTTAAATTGTTAAATATGTGAAACGTTTTGATTTGTTTCATAACGTTTGTAAACGTTTGGCTCAAATCGCTAAAAGGTGAAACGTTTGGATTTGTTTCGTAATGTTTGTAAATGTTTGGCTTAAATCGCTAAAAAGGTGAAACGTCCTATTTTGTTTCGTAATGTTTGTAAACGTTTGACTTAAATCGTAAAAAAGGTGAAATTTCCTGTTTTGATTCGTAACGTTTGTAAACGTTTGGCTTAAATCTCTAAAAAGGTGACACGTTTGGATTTGTTTCATAACGTTTGGCTTAAATCAATAAAAAGGTGAAACATTTCGATTTGTTCCGTAACGTTTGTTAACGTTTGGCTTAAATTGTTGAAAAGGTGAAACACTTGGTTTTGTTTCGTAACGTTTGTAAACGTTTAGCTTATATTATTAAATATGAAAAAAGTTTGGATTTGTTTCCCAACGTTTGTAAACGTTTGGATTAAATCGCTAAAAGGTGAAACGTTTTGATTTGTTTCGTAATGTTTGTATACATTTTGCTTAAATCGCTAAAAAGGTGAAACGTTTGGATTTGTTTCGTAACGTTTGTAAACGTTTGGCTTAAATCGCTAAGAAGGTGAAACGTTTGGATTTGTTCGTAACGTTTGTAAACGTTTGGCATAAATCGCTAAAAAGGTGAAATGTTTGGATTTGTTTTGTAACGTTTTAAAAGTTTGGTTTAAATCGCTAAAATGGGGAAACATTTGGATTTGTTTCTTAACGTTTGGCTTAAATCGCTAAAAAGGTGAAACGATTGGATTGGTTTCGTAGCGTTTGTAAACGTTTAGCTTAAATCGCTAAAAAGTTGAAACATTTGGATTTCTTTTGTACTGTTTGTAAACGTTTGGCTTAAATCGCTAAAAATGTGAAATGTTTGGATTTGTTTCGTAACGTTTGTAAACATTAGGCTGAAATTGCTAAAAAGGTGAAACTCTTGGTTTTGTTTCGTAAATTTTGTAAACGTTTGGCTTAAATTTTTAAATATTAGAAACATTTGAATTTGTTTCGTAACGTTTGTAAAGGTTTGGTTTCAATCGCTAAAAATGTGAAACGTATGGATTTATTTCGTAACGTTTGTAAACGTTTGGCTTTCATCGCTAAAAAGGGGAATCGTTAGGATTTGTTTCGTACCGTTTGGAAACGTTCGGCTTAAATCGCTTAAAAGGTGAAACGTTTGAATTTGTTTCGTAACGTGTGTAAACGTTCGGCTTAAATCGCTAAAAAGGTTAAACGTTTGGATTTGTTTCGTAACGTTTGCAAATGTTCTTCTTAAATCGCTAAAAAGGTGAAACATTTGGATTTATTTCGTAAGGTTTGTAAGCGTTTGTCTTATATTGCTAAAAAGGTGAAACGTTTAGATTGATTTTGTAGCGTTTGTAAACGTTTGGCTTAAATCGCTAAAAAGGGGAAACGTTTGGATTTGTTTTCTATTATTTCTAAAAGTTTTGCATAAATCGCTAAAAAGGTGAAACGTCTGCATTTGTTTCGTAACATTTTAAAAGTTTCGTTTTTTTTTCGTAACGTTTTTCGACGTTTGGCTTAAATCGCTAGAAGGTGAAACGTTTGGATTTGTTTCGTAACGTTTGTAAACGTTTGGCTTAAATCGCTAAAAAGGTAAAACGTTTGGATTTGTTTAGTAACGTTTGTAAACGTTTGGCTTAAATCGCTATAAAGGTGAAAGGTTTGGATTTGTTTCCTAACGTTTGTAAACGTCAGGCTTAAATTGCTAAAAAGGTGAAACTCTTGGATTTTTTTGATAACGTTTGTAAACATTTGGTTTAAATTGCTAAAAATGCGAAACGCTTGGATTTGTTTCGTAACGTTTGTAAACGTTTGGCTTAAATTGCAAAAAATGTGAAACGCTTGGTTTTTGTTTTGTAACGTTTGTAAATATTTGGCTTAAATTGCTAAAAATGTGAAACGTTTGGATTTGTTTCGTAACGTTTGGATTTGTTTGGCTTCAATCGCTAAAAATGTGAAATGTTTGGATTTGTTTTGTAACCTTTGTAAACGTTTGGCATAAATTGCTAAAAAGGTAAAACGTTTGGATTTGTTTCGTAACTTTTTAAACGTTTGGCTTAAATCGCTAAAATGGGAAAATGTTTAGATTTGTTTTGTAACGTTTGTAAACGTTTGGCTTAAATTGCTTCAAAAGCGAAATGTTTGGATTTGTTCCGTAACATTTTGTAAAGGTTTGGCTTAAATCGCTAAAAATGTGAAACAATTGGATTTGTATCTCAACTTTTGTAAACGTTTGTCTTAAATTGCTAAAAAAGGTGAAACGCTTGGATTTGTTTCGTAACGTTTGGAAACGTTTTTAAACGTTTGGCTTAAATTGCTAAAAAGGTGAAACGTTTGGATTTATTTCGTAGCGTTTGTAAACGTTTGGCTTAAATCGCTTAAAAGGTGAAACGTTTGGATTTGTTTCGTAACGTTTTAAACGTTTGGTTTAATATCGTAATGTTTGTAAACGTTTGGCTTAAATTATAAAAAAGGATAAACGTCTTGTTTTGTTTCGTAATGTTTATAAACGTTTGGCTTAAATCGCTAAAAAAGGTGAAACATCCTGTCTTGTTTCGTAATGTTTGTAAACATTTGGTTTTGTTTCATAACGTTTGTAAACGTTGTCTTAAATTGTTAAATATGTGCAATGTTTGGATTTGTTTCATAACGTTTGTAAACGTTTGGCTTAAATCGCTAAAAGGTGAAAAGTTTGGATTTGTTTCGTAATGTTTGTAAATGTTTGGCTTAAATCGCTAAAAAGGTGAAACGTCCTGTTTTGTTTAATAATGTTTGTAAACGTTAGCCTTAAATCGTAAAAAATTTGAAACGTCTTGTTTTGTTTCGTAACGTTTGTAAACGTTTAGCTTAAATCGCTAAAAAGGTGAAACGTTTGGATTTGTTTCATTAAGTTTGTAAACGTTTGGCTTAATTCGCTAAAAAGCAGAAACGTTTGGATTTGTTTCGTAACGTTTCAAAACGTTTGACTTAAATCGCTAAAAAGGTGAAACGCTTGGATTTGTTTCGTAACGTATGTAAACTTTTGGTTTAAACAGATAAAAAGGAAAAACGTTTAGATTTGTTTCGTAACATTTGTAAACGTTTGGCTTAAATCGCTAAAAGGGTGAAACTTTTGGATTTGTTTCGTAACGTTTGTAAATGTTTGGCTTAAATCGCTAAACAGGTGAAATGTTTGATTTTGTTTTGTTACGTTTGTAAATATTTGGCTTAAATCACTAAAAAGGTGAAACGTTTGGATTTGTTTCGTAGCGTTTGTAAACGTTTGGATTTGTTTCGTATCGTTTGTAAACATTTGGCTTAAAATGCTAGAAAGGGTTTCTTAACATTTTAAACGTTTTGATTAGTTTCGTAACGTTTGTAAATGTTTCGCTTAAATTGCTGAAAAGGTGAAACATTTGGATTTCTTTTGCAACGTTTGTTAACGTTCGGCTTAAATTGTTAAAAACGAGAAACGGTTGGATTTGTTTCGTAACGTTTTAAACGTTTTAAATTTGTTTTGAAACGTTTGGATTTTTTTCATAGCGTTTGTAAATGTTAGGCTTCAATCACCAAAATGGTGAAACGTTCGGATTTGTTTCGTAACTTTTCTAAACGTTTGGCTTAAATCATTAAAAATGTGAAACATTTGGATTTGTTTCGTCACGTTTACCATCGTTTGGTTTTGTTTCGCAACGTTTATAAACATTTGGCTTAAATCGCTAAAATGGGGAAACATTTGGTGTTGATTTGTAACTTTTGTAAACGTTTGGATTCGTTTCGTAACGTTTTGAAAGTTTGGTTTTAATATTTGTAAACATTTGGCTTAAATCACTAAAACGGTGAAACGTTTGGCTTAAGTCGATAAAAAGGTAAAACGTTTGGATTTGTTTCGTAACGTTTGTTAACGTTTGGCTTAAATTGCTGAAAAGGTGAAACACTTGGTTTTGTTTCGTAACATTTGTAAACGTTTGGCTTAAATTATTAAATATGAGAAACGTTTGGATTTGTTTCCCAACGTTTGTAGACGTTTGGTTTAAATCGCAAAAAGGTGAAACGTTTTGATTTGTTTCGTAAAGTTTGTATACATTCGGCTTAAATTGCTAAAAAGGTGAAACGTTTGGATTTTTTTCGTAACGTTTGTAAACGTTTGGCTTAAATCGCTAAAAAGGTGAAACGTTTGAATTTTTTCGTAACGTTTTTAAATGTTTGGCATAAATCGCTAAAAAGGTGAAATGTTTGGATTTGTTTTGAAACGTTTTAAACGTTTGGTTAAAACGCTAAAATGGGGAAACATTTGGATTTGTTTCTTAACGTTTGTAAACGTTTGGCTTATATCGCTAATAGGGTGAAACGTTTGGATTTGTTTCGTAGCGTTTGTAAACGTTTGGCTTAAATCGCTAAAAAGGGGAAACGTTTGGATTTCTTTCGTACCGTTTGTAGACGTTTGACTTAAATCGCTAAAAATGTGAAACGTTTGGATTTGTTTCGTAATTTTGTAAACGTTTGTCTTAAATTGCTAAAAAGGTGAAACTCTTGGTTTTGTTTCGTAAATTTTGTAAACGTTTGGCTTAAATTGTTAAATATGAGAAGCATTTGAATTTGTTTCGTAACGTTTGTAAAGGTTTGGTTTCAATCGCTAAAAATGTGAAACGTTTGGATTTGTTTCGTAATGTTTGTAAACGTTTAGCTTTCACCGCTAAAAAGGGGAATCGTTTGGATCTGTTTCGTACCGTTTGGAAATGTTCGGTTTAAATCGCTAAGAAGGTGAAACGTTTGAATTTGTTTCATAACGTGTATAAACGTTCGGCTTAAATCGCTAAAAAGGTTAAACGTTTGGATTTGTTTCGTAACGTTTGCAAACGTTTGTCTTAAATCGCTAAAAAGGTGAAACATTTGGATTTATTTCGTAAGGTTTGTAAACGTTTGGCTTATATCACTAAAAAGGGGAAACGTTTGGATTTTTTTCGTACCGATTGTAAACGTTTGGCTTAAATCGCTAAAAAGGGGAAACGTTTGGATTTGTTTTGTATTATTTCTAAAAGTTTGGCTTAAATCGCTAAAAAGGTGAAACGTTTGGATTTGTTTCGTAACATTTTAAACGTTTGGTTTTTTCGTAACGTTTTTTGACATTTGGCTTAAATCGCTAGAAGGTGAAACGTTTGGATTTGTTACGTAACATTTGTAAATGTTTGGCTTAAATCGCTAAAAAGGTGAAACTTTTGGATTTGTTTCGTAACGTTTGTAAATGTTTGGCTTAAATCACTAAAAAGGGGAAACGTTTGGTTTTGTTTTGTTATGTTTCTAAACGTTTGACTTAAATCACTAAAAAGGAGAAACGTTTGAATTTGTTTCGTAACGTTTGTAAACGTTTGTTTTATATCGCTAAAGAGGTGAAACGTTTGGATTTGTTTCGTAACGTTGTAAACATTTTGCTTAAAATGCTAAAAAGGGTTTCTTAACATTTTAAACGTTTTTATTAGTTTCGTAACGTTTGTAAACGTTTGGCTTAAATTACTGAAAAGGTGAAACATTTGGATTTGTTTTGTAACCTTTGTTAACGTTCGGCTTAAATTGCTAAAAAGGTGAAACGGTTGGATTTGTTTCGTAACGTTTTAAACGTTTTAAATTTGTTTCGAAACATTTTGATTTTTTTCATAACGTTTGTAAATGTTAGGCTTCAATCACTAAAATGGTGAAACGTTCGGATTTGTTTCGTAACGTTTGTAAACGTTTGGCTTAAATCATTAAAAATGTGAAATGTTTGGATTTGTTTCGTAACGTTTACCATCGTTTGGTTTTGTTTCATAATGTTTATAAAAGTTTGGCTTAAATCGCTAAAATAAGGAAACATTTGGTGTTGATTAGTAACTTTTGTAAACGTTTGGATTCGTTTCGTAACGTTTTGAAAATTTTGTTTTATCGTTTGTAAACGTTTGGCTTAAATCGCTAAAAAGGTGAAACGTTTGGCTTAAATCGATAAAAAGGTGAAACGTTTGGATTTGTTTTGTAACATTTGTTAAAGTTTGGCTTAAATTGCTGAAAAGGTGAAAAAATTGGTTTTGTTTCGTAACATTTGTAAACGTTTGGCTTAAATTATTAAATATGAGAAACTCTTGGATTTGTTTCCCAACGTTTGTAAACGTTTGGCTTAAATCCCTAAAAGGTGAAACGTTTTGATTTGTTTCGTAAAGTTTGTATACATTTGGCTTAAATCGATAAAAAGGTGAAACGTTTGGATTTGTTTCGTAACGTTTGTAAACGTTTGGTTTAAATCTCTAAAAAGGTGAAACGTTTGGATTTGTTCGTAACGTTTGTAAACGTTTGGCATAAATCGCTAAAAAGGTGAAATGTTTGGATTTGTTTCGAAACGTTTTAAACGTTTAGTTAAATCACTAAAATGGGGAAACATTTGGATTTGTTTCTTAACGTTTGTAAATATTTGGCTTAAATCGCTAATAAGGTGAAACGTTTGGATTTGTTTCGTAGCGTTTCTAAATATTTGGCTTAAATCGCTAAAAAGGGGAAACGTTTGGATTTCTTTCGTACCGTTTGAAAACGTTTGGCTTAAATCGCTAAAAATGTGAAACGTTTGGATTTGTTTCGTAACGTTTGTAAACGTTTGGCTTAAATTGCTAAAAAGGTGAAACTCTTGGTTTTGATTCGTAAATTTTGTAAACGTTTGGCTTAAATTGTTAAATATGAGAAACATTTGAATTTGTTTCGTAACGTTTGTAAAGGTTTGGTTTCAATCGCTAAAAATGTGAAACGTTTGGATTTGTTTCGTAACGTTTGTAAACGTTTGGCTTTCATCGCTAAAAAGGGGAATCGTATGGATTTGTTTCGTACCGTTTAGAAACGTTCGGCTTAAATCGCTTAAAAGGTGAAACGTTTGAATTTGTTTCGTAACGTGTGTAAACGTTCGGCTTAAACCGCTAAAAAGGTTAAAAGTTTGGATTTGTTTCGTAACGTTTGCAAACGTTTGTCTTAAATCGCGAAAAAGGTGAAACGTTTGGATTTATTTCGTAAGATTTGTAAACGTTTGGCTTATGTTGCTAAAAAGGTGAAACGTTTAGATTGATTTCGTAGCGTTTGTAAACATATTGCTTAAATCGCTAAAAAGGGGAAACATTTTGATTTTTTTCGTACCGATTGTAAACGTTTGGCTTAAATCGCTAAAAAGGTGAAACGTTTGGATTTGTTTTGTATTATTTCTAAAAGTTTGGCTTAAATCGCTAAAAAGGTGAAACGTTTGGATTTGTTTCGTAACATTTCAAACGTTGGTTTAAATCGCTAAAAAGGTGAAACATTTGGATTTGTTTCGTAACGTTTGTAAATGTTTAGCTTAAATCGCTAATAAGGTGAAACATTTGATTTTGTTTTGTTACGTTTGTAAACGTTTTGCTTAAATCACTAAAAAGGTGAAACGTTTGAATTTGTTTCGTAACGTTTGTAAACGTTTGTTTATATCGCTAAAGAGGTGAAACGTTTGGATTTGTTTCGTAACGTTTGTAAAAAATTTTTTTGCTTAAAATGCTAAAAAGGGTTTCTTAACATTTTAAATGTTTTGAGTAGTTTCTTAACGTTTTTAAATGTTTGACTTAAATTACTGAAAAGGTGAAACATTTGGATTTGTTTTGTAACCTTTGTAAACGTTCGGCTTAAATCGCTAAAAAGGTGAAACGTTTGGCTTAAATCGATGAAAAAGGGAAACGTTTGGATTTGTTTCGTGCCGATTATAAACGTTTGGCTTATAGTGCTAAAAAGGGGAAACATTTAGATTGATTTCGTAGCGTTTGTAAACGTTTGGCTTAAATCGCTAAAAAGGGGAAACGTTTGGATTTGTTTCGTACCGATTGTAAACGTTTGGCTTAATTCGCTAAAAAGGTGAAACATTTGGATTTGTTTTGTATCGTTTCCAAAAGTTTGGCTTAAATCGATAAAGGTGAAACATTTGGATTTGTTTTGTAATTTTTGTAAACGTTTGGCTTAAATCGCTAAAAGGGGGAAACGTTTGGATTTTTTCGTAACGTTTGTAAACGTTTGGCATAAATCGCTAAAAAGGTGAAATGTTTGGATTTTTTTTGTAACGTTTTAAACGTTGGCTTACATCGCTAAAATTGGGAAACATTTGGATTTGTTTCAACGTTTGTAAACGTTTGGCTTAAATCGCTAAAAAGGGGAAACGTTCGGATTGATTTCGTAGCGTTTGCAAACGATTGGCTTAAATCGCTAAAAAGGTGAAACGTATGAATTTCTTTCGTACCGTTTGTAAACGTTTGGCTTAAATCGCTAATAATGTGAAACGTTTAGATTTGTTTCGTAACGTTTGTAAACGTTTGTCTGAAATTGCTAAAAAGGTGAAACTCTTAGTTTTGTTTCGTAAATTTTGTAAACGTTTGTCTTAAATTGTTAAATATGAGAAACATTTGAATTTGTTTCGTAACGTTTGTAAAGGTTTGGGTTCAATCGCTAAAAAATGAAACGTTTGGATTTGTTTCGTAACGTTTGTAAACATTTGGCTTTCATCGCTAAAAGGGGAAGCGTTTGGATTTGTTTCGTAACGTTTGGAAACGTTCGGCTTAAATCGCTAAAAAGGTGAACCATGTGAATTTGTTTCGTAACGTGTGTAAACGTTCGGCTTAAATCGCCAAAAAGGTTAAACGTTTGGATTTGTTTCGTAACGTTTGCAAACGTTTGTCTGAAATCTCTAAAAAGGTGAAGCGTTTGGATTTATTTCGTAACGTTTGTAAACGCTTGGCTTATATTGCTAAAAAGGTAAAACGTTTGGATTGATTTCGTAGCGTTTGTAAACGTTTGGCTTAAATCGCTAAAAAGGGGAAACGTTTGGATTTGCTTCGTACCGATTGTAAACGTTTGGCTTAAATCGCTAAAAAGATGAAACGTTTGGATTTGTTTTGTATCGTTTCTAAAAGTTTGGCTTAAATCGCTAAAAAGGTGAAACGTCTGTATTTGTTTCGTAACATTTTAAACCTTTTTTTTTCGTAGCGTTTTTCGACGTTTGGCTTAAAATGCTAAAAGGTGAAACGCTTGGATTTGTTTCGCAACGTTTGTAAATGTTTGGCTTTAATCGCTATAAAGGTGAAACGTTTGGATTTGTTTCCTAACGTTTGTATACGTTTGGCTTAAATTGCTAAAAAGGTGAAACTCTTGAATTTGTTTGATAACGTTTGTAAACGTTTGGTTTAAATTGCTAAAAAGGTGAAACGCTTGGATTTGTTTCGTAATGTTTGTAAACGTTTGGCTTAAATTCATAAAAATGTGAAACGCTTGGTTTTTGTTTCGTAACGTTTGTTAATTTTGGCTTAAATTGCTAAAAATGTGAAACGTTGGATTTGTTTTGTAACGTTTGGATTTGTTTTGCTTCAATCACTAAAACTGTGAAATGTTTGGATTTGTTTCGTAACGTTTGTAAACGATTGGCATAAATTGCTAAAAAGGTAAAACGTTTGGATTTGTTTCGTAACTTTTTAAACGTTTGGTTTAAATTGCTTAAAAGGAGAAACGTTTGGATTTGTTTCGAAACATTTTGTAAAGGTTTGGCTTAAATCGATAAAAAAGTGAAACGATTGGATTTGTTTCGTAACGTTTGTAAACGTTTGTCTTAAATCGCTAAAAAGGTGAAATGTTTATATTTGTTTCCTAATTCGCTAAAAAGCATAAACGTTTGGATTTGTTTCGTAACATTTGGAAACGTTTGGCTTAAATCACTAAAAAGGTGAAACGCTTGGATTTTCTTCGTAACGTTTGTAAACGTTTGGCTTAAATAGATAAAAAGGGGAAACGTTTGGATTTGTTTCGTAACATTTGTAAACGTTTGGCTTAAATCGCTAAAAAGGTGAATATTTTGGATTTTTTTCCTAACGTTTGTAAATGTTTGGCTTAAATCGCTAAAAAGGTAAAACTTTTGGTTTTGTTTTGTTACGTTTGTAAACATTTGGCTTAAATCACTAAAAAGGTGAAACTTTTGAATTTGTTTCGTAACATCTTAAACGTTTGGTTTAAATCGCTAAAAAGGTGAAACTTTTGGATTTGTTTCGTAACGTTTGTAAATGTTTGGCTTAAATCGCTAATAAGGTTGTCACGACCCAATTTCATGAATCGTGACCGGCGCTAGGGTATGGGTATGGTTGTACCAAAACCCGTAGCAAGCCTTGCGGAAATCAAATGAACATTTAAACCTGCAGAAAAACTGCTCTGGGGCAACAGAGACTCCAACTTAAGTCTAGCAATTTATAATACAGTTCTATTATAAATAACTTAAATATCTGAAATGCTCAACAACATGCCTTAAATATAATAATAAAATATTCCAGTGTAAACATGCTAAAAATAAACAATCGGTCTAATCGATAATCCCAATGCAATAACAAATGTAATATATAAACTAGCTCTACTGCGGTCTAAGAGTTCGAAAATAGAAACTAGTTTAATAACATAAAAACCTCTGAGGAATCAAAAGAATCGAAGTGGACCGGCTTTCAAATCATAAACCTGGAAAATTTGGGAAAACAACGGGGTCAGATATACTGAGATGAGTTCGCAATACTATTTACATTTATTAAGTTTAAAACCCTTAAATCAAAACATTTTTATACTAATATAATATGATTATGGAAAAACAGTATTGAAATGATCCCAGCGTGAGTATGACATAGCATACTGATAAACCCAGAGTGGACGGGAACAAATCCTCGTCATAAATATATACCAGCGTAAGCAAGACTTTAATTTGCCGTTTCCCAGAGTACTTACCGGTGCACACAGTCTCGATACAAGCCTATCGAGTAGCTCGTTTCAATCCAGTTCCATAATCCGTAAAAACAGTTCACAAACATTTATAATATTAAAATACGATGCGGTACTTAATAAAGCGGTAAATAGCACTACAAACTCACTGCTTGCTTATCCACGTAAGTCTTGGCAACAGCTAACCCTGCGTAGACTCCGTAGCACGAGCAGTCGACGGGTCTAAAACATAATATAAGTTAAATTCCCGAACAACCCCTATCTCTAAGAATACTAGACTCCACATAGGACTAGCATTGCAACCAACAATCAAACAAGGTAATCAAAGTACAACTAAACATCCATACAACTAATTATCCAAATAAGGCAAGTTCAGTTTAGGTGAGTTCATATCTTTAAAAAAAACAAAACCAAAGTCTTACATACTTAAATAATCTTCAAAACAATAACAGTTCCCAAAGTAGTGTGTTGGCCTTACTGCAGTATAGCCTAACACAACATGTCGGAAGACCACGTCTAACCCGACCCAACCATAAACCAAATTTAAAGCCAAAGTCTTTAATCAAACCTTAAATGAAACCAAATTCAGTTTTTAAATAAGAACTCACACCGAAACTTAATAATGCCATAAACAATTAAGCTTGCTAACACTTAGGAAGTAGCACCCCAAGTACATTGAAATATAACACCTTAAATAGAATCAATAAGATTCAACATCTTTTAAGTATCAACTTGAAAATAGAATAAATCAATCAAAACCTTACATGACAACTAACACTCTTATATGCCTTATATAGTTTAATCAAAATCAAACCACAACCTAAGATAGAACTAACATCCTGAAATAAGTTAAAACCAATTAGTAAATAATTTTCAGCCCTTAGTAACTTGATTAAAATCACCCTAAGTATGTCTCAAAGTTAGGGCAACACCACAACACTTAGCAAATTAAGCCAACAACCAAAAGAGACCCAAAGTATTTGATTTTACTTTATAAAATAAATTCTTAAACTTACAAATTTCCAGCCACATATCTATGTTCTTAAAACAGCGTTTTAAACCATCAAAACCATATTTAACATATGTTTTAGCCATTAGACAATTACCTCAAATCACTCAATGAAACAATTGTTAACAAACACCCTTTTAACCTTTTTAAAAGAAATTTCCAGATTTAGTTTTTAAATCAAAACAGAGTTTAGTCCAAAAACTTTAATCAAATGCAACACTAATCTACTTAAACGATTTCTCCAAGCCACCCAAAGTATTGTTAAGTATCTAACACCCTATGATTCATTCGCTTGAAATTTCCAGATTTGAATAGAGTTTCAAAACAGAATTTACAACACAAAAATGTTAGCAATTTGATAAACCTTTCAATTGTAACATCTAAACCAAACCACCCAAGTTACAAGTAATATGAACAAGCCAATAACACCTTAAATCAACCATTTACAGATTTAAAATCAATACAAACAGAAAATATACTCAAACCACCCAATGTATCGAATCCAATCGAAAAGTTAACAATCTTAACAACACAAAATAAGGGATTAGATGTACTAACCTTTTGAGATAACACACAACAAGAAAACCCAGCAATAAGAACAATCCAAATCAGCCTAAGAACGAACAACAACCCAAAGCTAATGAGCACACAACACAAGGATATATAAGATATGAATAGGTGGAATATGAAAATCAGAGAGTATGTGCCGTTTTAGGGTTTTTAGAAAAGTGTAAAATCAGTTTAGGTCGAATTAGGTGAGTTTAAATAGAAATCAGCGAACTGCACAGTGCACGCGTCGCGCCCGCTACACCTCCTTCGCGCCCGCGATACATGAATCGCGCCCGTGATTCATGCATATCGCGCCCGCGAAATGCTACTGCCTCCGATGAAATTTTGAGATTTTGAAATTTAAATCGAAAACGTTTCAAACTCCGAGGTTACTTCTAATACATCTTAAAACACATTTTAAAAGGTTTGGAACCTTCGACACGCGAATCTAAGTGGTCGAACCACTCAATGAACCCAAGGTATCGTTTGGGCTAACGGAACAAGTTAGAAAAAATACGGGGTGTTACAAAGGTGAAACGTTTGGTTTTATTTTGTTACGTTTGTAAACGTTTGGCTTAAATCACTAAAAAGGTGAAACGTTTGAATTTGTTTCGTAACGTTTGTAAACGTTGGTTTTATATCGCTAAAGAGGTGAAACGTTTGGATTTGTTTCGTAATGTTTGTAAACATTTGGCTTAAAATGCTAAAAAGGGTTTCTTAACATTTTAAATGTTTTGATTAGTTTCTTAACGTTTGTAAATGTTTGACTTAAATTACTGAAAAGGTGAAACATTTGGATTTGTTTTGTAACCTTTGTAAACGTTCGGCTTAAATTGCTAAAAAGGTGAAACAGTTGGATTTGTTTCGTAATGTTTTAAACGTTTTGATTTGTTTCGAAACGTTTGGATTTTTTTCATAACGTTTGTAAATGTTTGGCTTCAGTCACTAAAATGGTGAAACGTTTGGATTTGTTTCGTAACGTTTGTAAACGTTTGTCTTAAATCACCAAAAATGTGAAACGTTTGGATTTGTTTCGTAAAGTTTACCATCGTTTGGTTTAGTTTCATAACGTTTAAAAATGTTTGGCTTAAATCGCTAAAACGGGGAAACGTTTGGTGTTGTTTTATAACTTTTGTAAACGTTTGGATTCGTTTCGTAACGTTTTGAAAGTTTGGTTTTATCGTTCGTAAACATTTGGCTTAAATCGCTAAAAAGGTGAAACGTTTGGCTTAAATCAATGAAAAGGTGAAACGTTTGGATTTGTTTCGTGCCGATTATAAACGTTTGGCTTATAGTGCTAAAAAGGGGAAACGTTTAGATTGATTTCGTAGCGTTTGTAAACGTGTGGCTTAAATCGCTAAAAAGAGGAAACGTTTGGGTTTGTTTCGTACCGATTGTAAACGTTTGGCTTAAATCGCTAAAAAGGTGAAACATTTGGATTTGTTTTGTATCGTTTCCAAAAGTTTGGCTTAAATCGGTAAAAAGGTGAAACATTTGGATTTGTTTCGTAACATTGTAAACGTTTGGTTTTTTTTCGTAACGTTTTTCGACGTTTGGCTTAAATCGATAAAAGGTGAAAAGTTTGGATTTGTTTCGTAACGTTTGTAAACGTTTGGCTTAAATTGCTAAAAAGGTGAAACATTTGGATTTGTTTCGTAACGTTTGTTAACGTTTGGCTTAAATTGCTGAAAAGGTGAAACACTTGGTTTTGTTTCGTATCGTTTGTAAACGTTTGGCTTAAATTATTAAATATGAGAAACGTTTAGATTTGTTTCCCAACATTTGTAAACGTTTTGCTTAAATCGCTAAAAGGTGAACCGTTTTGATTTGTTTCGTAAAGTTTGTATACATTTGTCCTAAATCGCTAAAAAGGTGAAACGTTTGGATTTGTTTCGTAACGTTTGTAAACGTTTGGTTTAAATTGCTAAAAAGGTGAAACGTTTGGTTTTGTTTTGTAACCTTTGTAAACGTTCGGCTTAAATTGCTAAAAAGGTGAAACGGTTGGATTTGTTTCGTAACGTTTTAAACGTTTTGATTTGTTTCGAAACGTTTGGATTTTTTTCAAAACGTTTGTAAATGTTTGGCTTCAATCACTAAAATGGTGAAACGTTTGGATTTGTTTCGTAACATTTGTAAATGTTTGACTTAAATCACTAAAAATGTGAAACGTTTGGATTTGTTTCGTAACTTTTACCATCGTTTGGTTTTGTTTCGTAACGTTTATAAACGTTTGGCTTAAATCGCTAAAACGGGGAAACGTTTTGTGTTGTTTTGTATTTTTTGTAAATGTTTGGATTCGTTTCGTAGCGTTTGGATTTTTTTCATAACATTCGTAAATGTTTGGCTTCAATCACTAAAATGATGAAATATTTGAATTTGTTTCGTAACGTTTGTAAACGTTTGGCTTAAATCACTAAAAATGTGAAACGTTTAGATTTGTTTCGTAACGTTTACCATCGTTTGGTTTTGTTTCTTAACTATTCTAAACGTTTGGCTTAAATCGCTAAAATGGGGAAACGTTTGGTGTTGTTTTGTAACTTTTGTAAACGTTTTGATTCGTTTCATAACATTTTGAAAGTTTGGTTTTAATGTTTGTAAATGTTTGGCTTCAATCGCTAAAAAGGTGAAACGTTTGGCTTAAATCGATAAAAAGGTGAAACGTTTGAATTTGTTTCGTAATGTTTGGCTTAAATTGCTGAATAGCTGAAACACTTGGTTTTGTTTCGTAACGTTTGTAAACGATTGGCTTAAATTATTAAATATGAGAAACGTTTGGATTTGTTTCCCAACGTTTGTAAATGTTTGGCTTAAATTGCTAAAAGGTGAAACGTTTGGATTTGTTTCGTAATTTTTGTAAACGTTTGGCTTAAATCGCTAAAAGGGGGAAACGTTTGTATTTGTTCGTAACGTTTGTAAATGTTTGGCATAAATCGTCAAAAAAGTGAAATGTTTGGATTTGTTTTGCAACGTTTTAAACGTTGGCTTAAATCGCTAATATTGGGAAACATTGGATTTGTTTCAACGTTTGTAAACGTTTGGCTTAAATCGCTAAAAAGGTGAAACGTTTGGATTTCTTTCGTACCGTTTGTAAACGTTTGGCTTAAATCGCTAAAAATGTGAAACTTTTGGATTTGTTTCGTAACGTTTGTAAACGTTTGGCTGAAATTGCTAAAAAGGTGAAACTCTTAGTTTTGTTTCGTAAATTTTGCAAACATTTGTCTTAAATTGTTAAATATGAGAGACATTTGAATTTGTTTCGTAACGTTTGTAATGGTTTGGTTTCAATCGCTAAAAAAGTGAAACGTTTGGATTTGTTTCGTAACGTTTGTAAACATTTGGCTTTCATCGCTAAAAAGGGGAAGCGTTTGGATTTGTTTCGTAACGTTTGAAACGTTCGGCTTAAATCGCTAAAAAGGTGAAACATGTGAATTAGTTTCGTAACGTGTGTAAACGTTCGGCTTAAATCGCCAAATGGGTTAAACATTTGGATTTGTTCGTAACGTTTGCAAACGTTTGTCTTAAATCGCTAAAAAGGTGAAACGTTTGGATTTATTTCGTAACGTTTGTAAACGCTTTGCTTATATTGCTAAAAAGGTAAAACGTTTAGATTGATTTCGTAGCGTTTGTAAACGTTTGGCTTAAATTGCTAAAAAGGGGAAACGTTTGGATTTGCTTCGTACCGATTGTAAACGTTTGGCTTAAATCGCTAAAAAGGTGAAACGTTTGGATTTGTTTTGTATCGTTTCTAAAAGTTTGGCTTAAATCGCTTAAAAAGGTGAAACGTCTGTATTTGTTTCGTAACATTTTAAACGTTTTTTTTCGTAGCGTTTTTCGACGTTTGGCTTAAAATGCTAAAAGGTGAAACGTTTGGATTTGTTTCGCAATGTTTGTAAATGTTTGGCTTAAATCGCCATAAAGGTGAAACGTTTGGATTTGTTTCCTAATGTTTGTATACGTTTGGCTTAAATTGCTAAAAAGGTGAAACTCTTGGATTTGCTTGATAACGTTTGTAAACGTTTGGTTTAAATTGCTAAAAATGTGAAACGCTTGGATTTGTTTCATAATGTTTGTAAACGTTTGGCTTAAATTAATAAAAATGTGAAACGCTTGGTTTTTGTTTCGTAACGTTTGTTAATTTTGGCTTAAATTGCTAAAAATGTGAAACATTGGATTTGCTTTGTAACGTTTGGATTTGTTTTGCTTCAATCGCTAAAACTGTGAAATTTTGGATTTGTTTCGTAACGTTTGTAAACGATTGGCATAAATTGCTAAAAAGGTAAAACGTTTGGATTTGTTTCATAACTTTTTAAACGTTTGGTTTAAATTGCTAAAAAGGTGAAACGATTGGATTTGTTTCAACGTTTTAAACGTTTTGATTTGTTTCGAAACGTTTGGATCTTTTTTATAACGTCTGTAAATGTTTGGCTTCAATCATAAAATGGTGAAACGTTTGGATTTGTTTCGTAACGTTTGTAAACGTTTGGCTTAAAGCACTAAAAAGGTTAAACGTTTGGATTTGTTTCATAACATTTACCATCGTTTGGTTTTGTTTCGTAGCGTTTATAAACGTTTGGCTTAAATCGCTAAAATGGAGAAACGTTTGGATTCGTTTCGTAACGTTTTGAAAGTTTGGTTTTAACGTTTGTAAACGTTTGGCTTAAATCGCTAAAAAGGTGAAACGTTTGGCTTAAATCGATAAAAAGGTGAAACGTTCGGATTTGTTTCATAACGTTTGTTAACGTTTGGCTTAAATTGCTGAAAAGGTGAAACACTTGGTTTTGTTTCGTAAAGTTTGTAAATGTTTGGCTTAAATTATTAAATATGAGAAACGTTTGGATTTGTTACCCAACGTTTGTAAATGTTTGGCTTAAATCGCTAAAAGGTGAGACGTTTTGATTTGTTTCGTAAAGTTTGTATACATTTGGCTTAAATCGCTAAAAAGGTGAAATGTTTGGATTTGTTTCGTAACGTTTGTAAACGTTTGGCTTAAATCGCTAAAAAGGTGAAATGTTTGGATTTGTTAACGTTTGGCATAAAATGCTAAAAAGGTGAAATGTTTGGATTTGTTTTGTAACGTTTTAAACGTTTGACTTAAATCGCTAAAATGAGGAAACATTTGGATTTGTTTCTTAACGTTTGTAAACGTTTGGCTTAAATCGCTAAAAAGGTGAAACGTTTGGATTTGTTTCGTAGCGTTTGTAAACGTTTGGTTTTAATCGCTAAAAAGGGGAAACGTTTGGATTTCTTTCGTACCGTTTGTAAATGTTTGGCTTCAATCGCTAAAAATGTGAAACATTTAGATTTGTTTCATAACGTTTGTAAACGTTTGGCTTAAATTGCTAAAAAGGTGAAACTCTTGGTTTTGTTTCGTAAATTTTGTAAACATTTGGCTTAAATTGTTTAATATGAGAAACATTTGAATTTGTTTCGTAACGTTTGTAAAGGTTTGGTTTCAATCGCTAAAAATGTGAAACGTTTGGATTTGTTTCGTAACGTTTGTAAACGTTTGGCTTTCATCGCTAAAAAGGGGAAGCGTTTGGATTTGTTTCGTAACGTTTGGAAACGTTCGGCTTAAATCGCTAAAAAGGTGAAACGTTTGAATTTGTTTCCTAACGTGTGTAAACGTTCTGCTTAAATCGCTAAAAAGATTTAACGTTTGGATTTGTTTTGTAACGTTTGCAAAGGTTTGTCTTAAATCGATAAAAACGGGAAACGTTTGGATTTATTTAGTAACGTTTGTAAACGTTTGCCTTATATCGCTAAAAAGGTGAAACGTTTAGATTGATTTCGTAGCGTTTGTAAACGTTTCGCTTAAATCGCTAAAAAGGGGAAACGTTTGGATTTGTTTCGTACTGATTGTAAACATTTGGCTTAAATGGCTAAAAAGGTTAAACATTTGGATTTGTTTTGTATCGTTTCTAAAAGTTTGGCTTAAATCGCTAAAACGGTGAAACGTTTGGATTTGTTGTTGGCGCAGCGGGAGGCGCGGGTCCGGATCATATATTTCAATTCAAAATCAAAATTCCAACAATCCGGATCCTAAAGTTGATCATATCAACAACAAATGGATCGTCGTATCATTTAATAATTAAAGCACGAATCTAGGAATCATAAGAAGAATACCTATGTCGATTCTCCAACGATTCTTGTAGTCCCGAAAGTACGGTGACCTCAAGCTCGTCCACACGAGTATGCGTCCGATTGAATCCTCGCCTTGAAGTAATCTGCAAGAGTTCCTCTTGTCGAGCAGCCCTAAGTTCAAACTCTCGCCGCGATCACTACCTTGCTCGGATGTATGAAAAACGTCGCCAAGTTTTTCCCGTGATTGATGACTATTTGAACTCCTTCAAGTGCTTTCTCTCTCTAGAACTTTGTAGTGAGATGTGTGTTGTGTGGTATATTGAAATGAGTAAGGACATGCTCTATTTATAGGCTAGAGCATGTCTTAAGAATGCAACACCTTGCATGCTAGGTGTCACACACCAAGCAAAGGTGTTGCCACCACATGACACCTTTCATGTGGTGACATCACATAGGTGATATCATATAGGTGATGTCATCATATGATATCACATATATGACATAAGCTTATCTCATTACATCATCACCATGACATCATCATTCCATTAGCTTATGATTAATGATTTAAGTATCATTAATTACACTAATTAATTACTTAAGCCTTTTAATCATAAAACTTGGTTAAAATAAAATTAGGTTCCTACTAATTTATAACTTTTATAAATTAGTCCCTAATTAACTTGGACATAGTACAATTAGGTTCATACTAATTTATAACTCATACATATTACTCCCTAATTTGTACTTGTTTTTCATCTTAGATTAATTTCCGAGATATGCTAGTATCCATATGAAATTGATCTTTCGTAAACTCAATCGGTTGCACACTCTATTGTGTGTGACTAACTAGGTTCACATCTATATGGCAACGAGAGACATAAGAAACGCCTTTATTATATTAAATAATTAAATCCCATTTAATTATTAATTCTCGTAGATCGAGAGTGACGTCTAGCAACATATCACGACCCCAAATAGAGATGAATGTTTCGATGCATTCTTTTTGAACCAATGTTCATAATTACCGTACACTCAAAATTCCCTTCATCTAAGATTCCAATCTTGACTAGTTTCACGGTTATGTCAAACACCGTATGTCTTGATTATATGACCTCATCTCTCAGTTCTAATTCTTGATAAATATGACTTCCACTAGAAACAACTTTCTATGTAAGTCATATACACCTGCGCAGGTTTTATCATCCATCAAGAACAATTTGAGATAGCATAGAATCTTGTCTCCGTTCATCCAGAGTGATGAATCCTTTCTAGGTTAAACCCCTATCTCCATATACAACTAACTAGAGCCAACACATCCCGCGGCCCTAGCTCATGAAAGATCTAGGGTTAAGGAGTATCAAACTCTAATCACCTATATACAAGATAGTGTCACCGCAAGTCAAAGGACATATGTACAATTATGAACTAGATGACATTAAATTGACTTTAATGAATTACCATGTATAAGTCATCTAGCGTCACTTGTTCGACTTACTCAACACCTTGAGTGTGCACATGTTTATTCTGATCCCCATCAAGTATTATGAGACTCACTACTTCCTATAATTAGCAACTCTTTACTAATCAGGAGAATAAATAGAGGTGACAATCTTTCCGGGATAATGCGATGACCTTATTCGCAGGACCCCATCGATCGTGAACTGTTATTTAGATCACTTGTATAATAGAATCTGTCACTCATATTCTTAACACCTTAAGAATAGATTCTATCACAATGTGATAAGGACAATACGTAATACATGAACACTTAGTTGATGAGACACTTAGTTCAAATAGAACATATATATCTTTGCCATTGGGATTAATTCTACAAATATACACGATCAAATGGCCCTAGGGCATATACTACTAACATTTGTTTCGTAACATTTTAAACGTTTGGTTTTTTTTCGTAACATTTTTCGACGTTTGGCTTAAATCGCTAAAAGGTGAAACGTTTGGATTTCTTTCGTAACGTTTGTAAATGTTTGGCTTAAATTGCTAAAAAAGTGAAACGTTTGGATTTGTTTCGTAACGTTTGTAAACGTTTGGCTTAAATCGCTATAAATGTGAAACGTTTGGATTTGTTTCCTAACGTTTGTAAACGCTTGGCTTAAATTGCTAAAAAGATGAAACTCTTGGATTAGTTTGATAACGTTTGTAAACGTTTGGTTTAAATTGCTAAAAAGGTGAAACGCTTGGATTTCTTTCGTAACGTTTGTAAACGATTGGCTTAAATTGCTAAAAATGTAAAAGGCTTGGTTTTTGTTTCGTAATGTTTGTAAATGTTTGGCTTAAATTGCTAAATATGTGAAACGTTTAGATTTGTTTCGTAACGTTTGGATTTGTTTGGCTTCAATCGCTAAAAATGTAAAATGTTTGGATTTGTTTCGTAACGTTTGTAAACGTTTGGCATAAATTGCTGAAAATGTAAAACGTTTGGATTTGTTTCATAACTTTTTAAACGTTTGGCTTAAATCGCTAAAATGGGGGAACGTTTGGATTTTTTTTATAACGTTTGTAAATGTTTTGCTTAAATTTCTTAAAAGGGGAAACGTTTGGATTTGTTTCGCAACATTTTGTAAAGGTTGGGCTTAAATCGCTAAAAAGGTGAAACGATTGGATTTGTATCGTAACTTTTGTAAACGTTTGGCGTAAATTGCTAAAAAAGGTGAATAGCTTGGATTTGTTTCGTAACGTTTGGAAACGTTTGGCTTAATGTGCTAAAAAGGTGAAACGTTTGGATTTGTTTCGTAGCGTTTGTAAGGGTTTGGCATAAATCCCTAAAAAGGTGAAACGTTTGGATTTATTTCCTAACGTTTTAAACGTTTGGTTTCATATCGTAATGTTTGTAAACGTTTGGCTTAAATTCTAAAAAATGATAAACGTCATGATTTGTTTCGTAATGTTTGTAAACGCTTGGCTTAAATCGCTAAAAAAGGTGAAACGTCCTGTTTTGTTTCGTAATGTTTGTAAACACTTGGTTTTGTTTCATAACGTTTGTAAACGTTTGGCTTAAATTGTTAAATATTGGAAACGTTTGGATTTGCTTCATAAAGTTTGTAAACGTTTGGCTTAAATCGCTAAAAGGTGAAACGTTGGGATTTGTTTCGTAATGTTTGTAAATGTTTGGCTTAAATCGCTAAAAAGGTGAAACGTCCTGTTTTGTTTCGTAATGTTTGTAAACGTTTGACTTAAATCGTAAAAAAGGTGAAATGTCATGTTTTGTTTCGTAATGTTTGTAAACGTTTGGCATAAATCGCTAAAAAAGGTGAAACGTTTGGATTTGTTTCATAAAGTTAGCAAATGTTGGGCTTAATTCGCTAAAAAGCAGAAACGTTTGGATTTGTTTCGTAACGTTTTGAAATGTTTGGCTTAAATAGCTAAAAAGGTGAAACGCTTGGATTTGTTTCGTAACGTTTGTAAACTTTTGGCTTAAATATATAAAAAGGGGAAACGTTTGGATTTGTTTCTCAACATTTGTAAACGTTTGGCTTAAATCGCTAAAAAGGTGAAACTTTTAGATTTGTTTCTTAACGTTTGTAAATGTTTGGCTTAAATCGCTAAAAAGGTGAAACGTTTGGTTTTGTTTTGTTACATTTGTAAACGTTTTTCTTAAATCACTAAAAAAGGTCAAACGTTTGGATTTGTTTCGAAACGTTTGTAAACGTTTTTTTTCTATCACCAAAGAGAAGAAACGTTTGGATTTGTTTCGCAACGTTTGTAAACATTTGGCTTAAAATGCTAAAAAGGGTTTCTTAACATTTTAAACGTTTTGATTAGTTTCGTAACGTTTGTAAACGTTTGGCTTAAATTACTGAAAAGGTGAAATATTTGGATTTGTTTTGTAACCTTTGTAAACGTTTGGCTTAAATTGCTAAAAAGGTTAAACGGCTGGATTTGTTTCGTAGCGTTTTAAACCTTTTGATTTGTTTCGAAACGTTTGGATTTTTTTCATAGCGTTTGTAAATGTTTCGCTTCAATCACTAAAATGGTGAAACGTTTGGATTTTTTTCGTAACGTTTGGCTTAGATAACTAAAAATGTTAAACAAATGGATTTGTTTCATAACGTTTACCATCGTTTGGTTTTGTTTCGTAACGTTTATAAACGTTTGGCTTAAATCGCTAAAATGGGGAAACGTTTGGTATTATTTTGTAGCTTTTGTAAAC
Organism: Mercurialis annua; assembly: GCF_937616625.2. Taxonomy (NCBI): domain Eukaryota; kingdom Viridiplantae; phylum Streptophyta; class Magnoliopsida; order Malpighiales; family Euphorbiaceae; genus Mercurialis; species Mercurialis annua. Next base: position 32,869,433 of record NC_065572.1, on the reverse strand, counting down.
GTTTGGATTCGTTTCGTAACGTTTTGAAAGTTTGGTTTTAACGTTTATAAACGTTTGGCTTAAATCGCTAAAAAGGTGAAACGTTTGGCTTAAATAGATAAAAAGGTGAAACGTTTGGATTTGTTCGTAACGTTTGTTAACGTTTCGCTTAAATTGCTGAAAAGGTGACACACTTGGTTTTGTTTCGTAACGTTTGTAAACGTTTGGCTTAAATTATTAAATATGAGAAACGTTTGGATTTGTTTCCCAACGTTTGTAAACGTTTGGCTTAAATCGCTAATAGGTGAAACATTTTGATTTGTTTCGTAAAGTTTGTATACATTTGGCTTAAATTGCTGAAAAGGTGAAACGTTTGGATTTATTTCGCAACATTTTGTAAAGGTTTGGCTTAAATCGCTAAAAAGGTGAAACAATTGGATTTGTATCGTAACTTTTGTAAACGTTTGGCGTAAATTGCTAAAAAAGGTGAATAGCTTGGATTTGTTTCGTAACGTTTGGCTTAAAGTGCTAAAAAGGTGAAACGTTTGGATTTGTTTCGTAGCGTTTGTAAGGGTTTGGCATAAATCCCTAAAAAGGTGAAACGTTTGGATTTATTTCCTAACGTTTAAAACGTTTGGTTTCATATAGTAATGTTTGTAAACGTTTGGCTGAAATTCTAAAAAATGATAAACGTCATGTTTTGTTTCGTAATGTGTGTAAACGTTTGGCTTAAATCGCTAAAAAAGGTGAAACGTCCTGTTTTATTTCGTAATGTTTGTAAACACTTGGTTTTGTTTCATAACGTTTGTAAACGTTTGGCTTAAATTGTTAAATATTGGAAACGTTTGGATTTGTTTCATAAAGTTTGTATAAATCGCTAAACGGTGAAACGTTGGGATTTGTTTCGTAATGTTTGGCTTAAATCGCTAAAAAGGTGAAACGTCCTGTTTTGTTTCGTAATGTTTGTAAACGTTTGACTTAAATCGTAAAAAAGGTGAAATGTCATGTTTTGTTTCGTAATGTTTGTAAACGTTTGGCATAAATCGCTAAAAAAGGTGAAACGTTTGGATTTGTTTCATAAAGTTTGCAAATGTTGGGCTTAATTCGCTAAAAAGCAGAAACGTTTGGATTTGTTTCGTAACGTTTTGAAATGTTTGGTTTAAATAGCTAAAAAGGTGAAACGCTTGGATTTGTTTCGTAACGTTTGTAAACTTTTAGCTTAAATATATAAAAAGGGGAAACGTTTGGATTTGTTTCTTAACATTTATAAACGTTTGGCTTAAATCGCTAAAAAGGTGAAACTTTTAGATTTGTTTCGTAACGTTTGTAAATGTTTGGCTTAAATCGCTAACAAGGTGAAACGTTTGGTTTTGTTTTGTTACATTTGTAAACGTTTGTCTTAAATCACTAAAAAAGGTCAAACGTTTGGATTTGTTTCGTAACGTTTGTAAACGTTTGTTTTCTATCACCAAAGAGAAGAAACGTTTGGATTTGTTTCGCAATGTTTGTAAACATTTGGCTTAAAATGCTAAAAAGGGTTTCTTAACATTTTAAACGTTTTGATTAGTTTCGTAACGTTTGTAAACGTTTGGCTTAAATTACTGAAAAGGTGAAATATTTGGATTTGTTTTATAACCTTTGTAAACGTTCGGCTTAAATTGCTAAAAAGGTTAAACGGCTGTATTTGTTTCGTAGCGTTTTAAACCTTTTGATTTGTTTCGAAACGTTTGGATTTTTTTCATAGCGTTTGTAAATGTTTCGCTTCAATCACTAAAATGGTGAAACGTTTGGATTTTTTTTGTAACGTTTGGCTTAGATCACTAAAAATGTTAGACAAATGGATTTGTTTCATAACGTTTACCATCGTTTGGTTTTGTTTCGTAACGTTTATAAACGTTTGGCTTAAATCGCTAAAATGGGGAAACGTTTGGTATTATTTTGTAGCTTTTGTAAACGTTTGGATTCGTTTCGTAACGTTTTGATAGTTTGATTTTAACGTTTATAAACGTTTGGCTTAAATCGCTAAAAAGGTGAAACGTTTGGCTTAAATAGATAAAAAGGTGAAACGTTTGGATTTGTTCGTAACGTTTGTTAACGTTTGGCTTAAATTGCTGAAAAGGTGACACACTTGGTTTTGTTTCGTAACGTTTGTAAACGTTTGGCTTAAATTATTAAATATGAGAAACGTTTGGATTTGTTTCCCAAAGTTTGTAAACGTTTGGCTTAAATCGCTAATAGGTGAAACATTTTGATTTGTTTCGTAAAGTTTGTATACTTTATGCTTAAATTGCTGAAAAGGTGAAACGTTTGGATTTATTTCGTAACGTTTGTAAACGTTTAGCTTAAATCGCTTAAAAGGGGGAACGTTTGGATTTGTTCGAAACGTTTGTAAACGTTTGGCATAAATCGCTAAAAAGGTGAAATGTTTGGATTTGTTTTGTAACGTTTTAAACGTTTGGCTTAAATCGCTAAAATGGGGAAACATTTGGATTTGTTTCTTAACGTTTGTAAACGTTTGGCTTAAATCGGTAAAAAGGTGAAACGTTTGGATTTGTTTCGTAGCGTTTGTAAACGTTTGGCTTAAATCGCTAAAAAGGGGAAACGTTTGGATTTCTTTCGTACCGTTTGTAAACGTTTGGCTTAAAATTGCTAAAAATGTGAAACATTTGGATATGTTTCGTAACGTTTGTAAACATTTGGCTTAAATTGCTAAAAAGGTGAAACTCTTGGTTTTGTTTCGTAAATTTTGTAAACGTTTGGCTTAAATTGTTAAATATGAGAAACATTTGAATTTGTTTCGTAACGTTTGTAAAGGTTTGGTGTCAATCGCTAAAAATATGAGATGTTTGGATTTGTTTCGTAACGTTTGTAAACGTTCGGCTTTCATCGCTAAAAGGGGAATCGTTTGGATTTGTTTCGTAACGTTTGTAAACGTTTGGCTTAATTCGCTATAAAGGTAAAACGTTTGGATTTGTTTCCCAACGTTTGTAAACGTTTGGCTTAAATTGCTAAAAAGGTGAAACTCTTGGATTTGTTTGATAATGTTTTTAAACGTTTGGTTTAAATTGCTAAAAAGGTGAAACGCTTGGATTTGTTTCGTAGCGTTTGTAAACGTTTGGCTTAAATTGCAAAAAATGTTAAACTCTTGGTTTTTGTTTTGTAACTTTTGTAAATGTTTGGCTTATATTGCTAAAAATGTGAAACATTTAGATTTGTTTCTTAACGTTTGGATTTGTTTGGCTTCAATCGCTAAAAATGTGAAATGTTTGGATTTGTTTCGTAACGTTTGTAAACGTTTGGCATAAATTGCTAAAAAGGTAAAACGTTTGGATTTGTTTCGTAACTTTTTAAACGTTTGGCTTAAATCGCTAAAATGGGAAAACGTTTAGATTTGTTTTGTAACGTTTGTAAATGTTTGGCTTAAATTGCTTAAATGGCGAAACGTTTGTATTTGTTTCGTAACATTTTGTAAAGGTTTGGCCTAAATCGCTAAAAATATGAAATAATTGGATTTGTTCGCAACTTTTGTAAACGTTTGTCTAATAATGCTAAAAAAGGTGAAATGCTTGGATTTGTTTCGTAACGTTTGGAAACGTTTGTAAACGTTTGGCTTAAATAGCTAAAAAAGTGAAACGTTTGGATTTGTTTCGTAGCGTTTGTAAACGTTTGGCTTAAATCGCTAAAAAGGTGAATTGTTTGGATTTGTTTCGCAACGTTTTAAACGTTTGGTTTCATATCGTAATGTTTGTAAACGTTTGGCTTAAATTCTAAAAATGGATAAACGTCATGTTTTGTTTCGTAATGTTTGTAAACGTTTGGCTTATATCGCAAAAAAAGGTGAAACATCCTGTTTTGTTTCGTAATATTTGTAAACACTTTGTTTTATTTCATAACGTTTGTAAACGTTTGGCTTAAATTGTTAAATATGTGAAACGTTTGGATTTGTTTCATAACGTTTGTAAACGTTTGGCTTAAATCTCTAAAAGGTGAAACGTTTGGATTTGTTTCGTAATGTTTGGCTTAAATCGCTAATAAGGTGAAACGTCCTGTTTTGTTTCGTAATGTTTGTAAACGTTTGACTTAAATCGTAAAAAAGGTGAAACGTCCTGTTTTGTTTCGTAACGTTTGTAAATGTTTGGCTTAAATCGCTAAAAAGGTGAAACGTTTGGATTTGTTTCATAAAGTTTGTAAACGTTTGGCTTAATTCGCTAAAAAGCAGGAACGTTTGGATTTGTTTCGTAACGTTTTGAAACGTTTGGCTTAAATCGCAAAAAAGGTGAAACGCTTGGATTTATAAACTTTTGGCTTAAATAGATAAAAAGGGGAAACGTTTAGATTTGTTTCGTAACATTTGTAAATGTTTGGCTTAAATCGCTAAAAAGGTGAAACTTTTGGATTTGTTTCGTAAGGTTTGTAAATATTTGGCTTAAATCATTAAAAAGGTAAAATGTTTGGTTTTGTTTTGTTTTGTTACGTTTGTTAACATTTGGCTTAAATCACTAAAAAGGTGAAACATTTGAATTTGTTTCGTAACGTTTGTAAACATTTGTTTTATATCGCTAAAGAGGTGAAACGTTTGGATTTGTTTCGTAAGGTTTGTAAACATTTGGCTTAAAATGCTAATAAAGGTTTCTTAACATTTTAAACGTTTTGATTAGTTTTGTAACGTTTGTAAACGTTTGGCTTAAATTATTGAAAACGTGAAACATTTGGATTTGTTTTGTAACCTTTGTTAACGTTCGGCTTAAATTGCTAAAAACGTGAAACGGTTGGATTTGTTTGTAACGTTTTTAACGTTTTAAATTTGTTTCGAAACGTTTGGATTTTTTTCATAACGTTTGTAAATGTTAGGCTTCAATCACTAAAATGGTGAAATGTTCGGATTTGTTTCGTAACGTTTGTAAACGTTTGGCTTAAAACACTAAAAATGGGAAACGTTTGGATTTGTTTCGTAACGTTTAGCATCGTTTGGTTTTGTTTCGTAACGTTTGTAAACGTTTGGTTTAAATTGCTAAAATGGGGAAACATTAATTTGGTGTTGTTTTGTAACTTTTGTAAATGTTTGGATTCATTTCGTAACGTTTTGAAAGTTTGGTTTTAACGTTTATAAACGTATGGCTTAAATCGCTAAAAAGGTGAAACGTTTGGCTTAAATCGCTAAAAAGGTGAAACGTTTGGATTTGTTTCGTAGCGTTTGTTAACGTTTGGCTTAAATCGCTAAAAATGTGAAACGTTTGGATTTGTTTCGTAACGTTTGTAAACGTTTGGCTTAAATTGCTAAAAAGTTATAACTCTTGGTTTTGTTTCGTAAATTTTGTAAACGTTTGGCTTAAATTGTTAAATATGAGAAACATTTGAATTTGTTTCGTAATGTTTGTAAAGGTTTGGTTTCAATCGCTAAAAATGTGAAACCTTTGGATTTGTGTCGTAACGTTTGTAAATGTTTGGCTTTCAACGCTAAATAGGGGAAGTGTTTGGATTTTTTTCGTAACGTTTGGAAACGTTCGCCTTAAATCGCTAAAAAGGTGAAACGTTTGAATTTGTTTCATAACGTGTGTAAATGTTCGGCTTAAATCGCTAAAAAGGTTAAACGTTTGTGTTTGTTTCGTAACGGTTGCAAACGTTTGTCTTAAATCGTTAAAAAGGTGAAACGTTTGGATTTATTTCGTAACGTTTGTAAACGTTTGGCTTAAATCGCTAAAAAGATGAAACATTTTGATTTGTTTTATATCGTTTCTAAAAGTTTGGATTAAATAGCTAAAAAGGTAAAACGTTTGGATTTGGTTCGTAACATTTTAAACGTTTGGTTTTTTTTCGTAACGTTTTTTGACGTTTGGGTTATATAGCAAAAAGGTGAAACATTTGGATTTGTTTCGTAACGTTTGTAAACGTTTGGCTTAAATCGCTAAAAAGGTGAAATGTTTGGATTTGTTTTGAAACGTTTTAAACGTTTGGTTAAATCGCTAAAATGGGGAAACATTTGGATTTGTTTCTTAACGTTTGTAAACGTTTGGCTTAAATCGCTAAAACGGTGAAACGTTTGGATTTGTTTCGTAGCGTTTGTAAACGTTTGGCTTAAATCGCTAAAAAGGTGAAACGTTTGGATTTCTTTTGTACCGTTTTTAAACGCTTGGCTTAAATCGCTAAAAATATGAAACGTTTGGATTTGTTTCGTAATGTTTGTAAACGTTTGGCTTAAATCGCTAAAAAGGTGAAACGTTTGGCTTAAATCGCTAAAAAGGTGAAACGTTTGGCTTAAATTGTTAAATATGAGAAACATTTGAATTTGTTTCGTAACGTTTGTAAAGGTTTGGTTTCAATCGCTAAAAATGTGAAACGTTTGGATTGGTGTCGTAACGTTTGTAAATGTTTGGCTTTCAACGCTAAATAGGGTAAGTGTTTGGATTTGTTTCGTAACGTTTGGAAACGTTCGCCTTAAATCGGTAAAAAGGTGAAATGTTTGAATTGGTTTCGTAACGTGTGTAAATGTTCGGCTTAAATCGCTAAAAAGGTTAAACGTTTGGATTTGTTTCGTAACATTTGCAAATGTTTGTCTTAAATCGTTAAAAAGGTGAAACGTTTGGATTTATTTCGTAACGTTTGTAAACGTTTGGCTTATATTGCTAAAAAGGGGAAACTTTTAGATTGATTTCGTAGCGTTTGTAAACGTTTGGCTTAAATCGCTAAAAAGGGGAAACTTTTGGATTTGTTTCGTACCGATTGTAAACGTTTGGCTTAAATCGCTAAAAAGTTGAAACGTTGGGATTTGTTTTGCATCGTTTCTAAAAGTTTGGATTATATCGCTAAAAAGGTAAAACGTTTGGATTTGCTTCGTAACATTTTAAACGTTTTGTTTTTTTTCGTAACGTTTTTTGACGTTTGGCTTAAATAGCTAAAAGGTGAAACATTTGGATTTGTTTCGTAATGTTTGTAAACGTTTAGCTTAAAACGCTAAAAAGGTGAAACGTTTGGATTTGTTTGGTAACGTTCGTAAACGTTTGGCTTATATCGCTATAAAGGTGAAACGTTTGGATTTGTTTCCTAACGTTTGTAAATGTTTGGCTTAAATTTCTAAAAAGGTGAACCTCTTGGATTTGTTTGATAACGTTTGTAAACGTTTGGTTTAAATTGCTAAAAAGATGAAACGCTTGGATTTGTTTCGTAACGTTTGTAAACGTTTGGCTTAAATTGCTAAAAATGTGAAACACTTGGATTTGTTTCGTAACGTTTGTAAACGTTTGGCTTATATTGCTAAAAGGGTGAAACGCTTGGATTTGTTTCGTAACGTTTGTAAACGTTTGGCTTAAATTGCTAAAAATGTGAAACGTTTGGTTTTTTTAGTAACGTTTGTAAATGTTTGGCTTTAAATCGCTTAAAAGGTGAAACGTTTGGATTTGTTACGTAATATTTGTATACGTTTGCCATAAATCGCTAAAAAGGGGAAATGTTTGGATTTTTTTTGTAACGTTTGTAAACGTTTGGCTTAAATTGCTAAAAAGGCGAAACGTTTGGGTTTGTTTCGTAATGTTTGTAAACGTTCGGCTTAAATGGCTAAAAAGGTAAAATGTTTGGTTTTGTTTAGTAACGTTTGTAAACGTTCGACTTAAATAGCTAAAAAGGGGAAACGTTTGGTTTTGTTTCGTAACATTCGTAAACGTTTGGCTTAAATCGCTATGAAGGGGAAACGTTTGGATTTGTTCCGTATCGTTTGTAAATGTTTGGCTTAAATTGCTAAAAAGGGGAAACGTTTTGATTTGTTTCGTAATGTTTGTAAACGATTGGTTTTGTTTCGCAGTTTTTGTAAATGTTTGGCTTAAATCGCTAAAAATGTGAATTTTTTTAATTTGTTTTGCAATGTTTTAAACGTTTGGTATTGTTTCGTAACGTTTGTAAACGTTTGGCTTAAATCGCTAAAAAGGTGAAACATTTGGATTTGTTTCGTAAAGTTTATAATAGTTTGCCTTAAATTGCTAAAAAGGTGAAACGTTTGGATTTGTTTCGTAACATTTGTAAACGTTTGGCTTCAATCTCTAAAAAGGTGAAACGTTTGGATTTGTTTAGTAACGTTTGTAAACGTTTGGCTTAAATCGCTAAAAAGGTGAAACGTTTAGATTTGTTTCATAACGTTTTAAATGTTTGGCTTAAATCGCTAAAATGGGGAAACATTTGGATTTGTTTCGTAACGTTTGTAAACGTTTTACTTAAATTGCTAAAAAGGTAAAACATTTGGATTTGTTTCGTAACATTTGTAAACGTTTGACTTATATTGATAAAAAGGGGAAATAAACGCTTGGATTTGTTTCGTAACGTTTGTAAAAGTTTGGATTATGTTGCTAAAAAGGTGAAACTTTTGGATTTGTTTCGTAACATTTGTAAACGTTTGTCTTCAATCTCAAAATTGGGGAAACGTTTGGATTTGTTTCTAACGTTTCTAAACGTTTTGTTTAAATCGCTAAAATTGGAAAACCTTTGGATTTATTTCGTAACATTTGTAAACGTTTGGCTTAAATTGCTAAAAAGGTGAAACGTTTGGATTTGTTTTGTATCGTTTCTAAAAGTTTGGATTAAATCGCTAAAAAGGTAAAACGTTTGGGTTTGCTTCGTAACATTTTAAATGTTTTGTTTTTTGTCGTAACGTTTTTTGACGTTTGGCTTAAATAGCTAAAAGGTGACACATTTGGATTTGTTTCGTAACGTTTTTAAACGTTTGGCTTAAATCGCTAAAAAGGTGAAACGTTTGGATTTGTTTGGTAACGTTTGTAAACGTTTGGCTTATATCGCTATAAAGGTTAAACGTTTGGATTTGTTTCCTAACGTTTGTAAACGTTTGGCTTAAATTTCTAAGAAGGTGAACCTCTTGGATTTGTTTGATAACGTTTGTAAACGTTTGGTTTAAATTGCTAAAAAGGTGAAACGCTTGGATTTGTTTCGCAACGTTTGTAAACGTTTGGCTTAAATTGCTAAAAATGTGAAACGCTTGGATTTGTTTCGTAACGTTTGTAAACGTTTGGCTTATATTGCTAAAAAGGTGAAACGCTTGGATTTGTTTCGTAACCTTTGTAAACGTTTGGCTTAAATTGCTAAAAATGTGAAACGTTTGGTTTTTTTCGTAACGTTTGTAAATGTTTGGCTTTAAATCGCTTAAAAGGTGAAACGTTTGGATTTGTTACGTAATATTTGTATACGTTTGCCATAAATCGCTAAAAAGGTGAAATGTTTGGATTTTTTTTGTAACGTTTGTAAACGTTCGGCTTAAATTGCTAAAAAGGCGAAACGTTTGGGTTTGTTTCGTAATGTTTGTAAACGTTCGGCTTAAATGGCTAAAAAGGTAAAATGTTTGGTTTTGTTTAGTAACGTTTGTAAACGTTCGGCTTAAATGGCTAAAAAGGGGAAACGTTTGGTTTTGTTTCGTAACATTCGTAAACGTTTGGCTTAAATCGCTATGAAGGGGAAACGTTTGGATTTGTTCCGTAACGTTTGTAAATGTTTGGCTTAAATTGCTAAAAAGGGGAAACGTTTTGATTTGTTTCAAAATGTTTGTAAACGATTGGTTTTGTTTCGCAATGTTTGTAAATGTTTGGCTTAAATCGCTAAAAATGTGAAATTTTTTAATTTGTTTTGCAATGTTTTAAACGTTTGGTATTGTTTCGTAACGTTTGTAAACGTTTGGCTTAAATCGCTAAAAAGGTGAAACATTTGGATTTGTTTCGTAAAGTTTATAATAGTTTGCCTTAAATTGTTAAAAAGGTGAAACGTTTGGATTTGTTTCGTAACATTTGTAAACGTTTGGCTTCAATCTCTAAAAAGGTGAAATGTTTGGATTTGTTTAGTAACGTTTGTAAACGTTTGGCTTAAATCGCTAAAAAGGTGAAACGTTTATATTTGTTTCATAACGTTTTAAATGTTTGGCTTAAATCGCTAAAATGGGGAAACATTTGGATTTGTTTCGTAACGCTTGTAAACGTTTTACTTAAATTGCTAAAAAGGTAAAACATTTGGATTTGTTTCGTAACATTTGTAAACGTTTGACTTATATTGATAAAAAGGGGAAATAAACGCTTGAATTTGTTTCGTAACGTTTGTAAAAGTTTGGATTATGTTGCTAAAAAGGTGAAACTTTTGGATTTGTTTCGTAATATTTGTAAACGTTTGCCTTCAATCTCAAAATTGGGGAAACGTTTGGATTTGTTTCGTAACGTTTGTAAACGTTTGGTTTAAATCGCTAAAATCGGAAAACCTTTGGATTTATTTCGTAACATTTGTAAACGTTTGGCATATATCGCTAAAAAGGTGAAACGTTTGGATTTGTTTCGTGACGTTTGTAAACGTTTGGCTTAAATCGCTAAAAATGGTGAAACGTTTGGATTTGTTTTGTAATGTTTGTACACATTTGGATATGTTTCGTAACGTTTGTAATCGTTTGGGTTTTGTTTCGTAACGTTCATAAACATTTGGCTTAAATCGCTAAAATGGGGAAAAGTTTGGATTTGTTTCTTAACGTATGTAAATGTTTGGCTTCAATCGCTAAAAAGGTGAAACGTTTGGATTTGTTTTGTAACGTTTGTAAATGTTTGGCTTAAATTGCTAAAAATGAGAAAAGTTTGTTTTTGTTCTGTAATTTTTGTAAAGGTTTGGTTTTGTTTAGTAACGTTTGTAAACGTTCGGCTTAAATTGACAAAAAGGTGAAACGTTTAGATTTGTTTCGTAGCGTTTGTAAACGTTCGGCTTAAATCGCTTAAAAGGTGAAATGTTTGGATTTTTTTTGTAACGTTTGTAAACGTTTGGCTTAAATTGCTAAAAAGGCGAAAAGTTTGGTTTTGTTTCGTAATGTTTGTAAACGTTCGGCTTAAATCGCTAAAAAGGTGAAGGAAAAAGGTTTGGATTTGTTCCGTAACGTTTGTAACTGTTTGGCTTGAATTGTTAAAAAGGGGAAACGTTTTGATTTGTTTCGTAATGTTTGTAAATGATTGGTTTTGTGTAATGTTTGGCTTAAATCGCTAAAAATGTGAAATTTTTTAATTTGTTTTGTAATGTTTTAAACGTTTGGTATTGTTTCGTGACGTTTGTAAACGTTTGGCATAAATCGTTAAAAAGGTGAAACATTTGGATTTGTTTCGTAAAGTTTGTAATAGTTTGTCTTAAATTGCTAAAAAGGTGAAACGTTTGGATTTATTTCGTAACATTTGTAAACGTTTGGCTTCAATCTCTAAAAAGGTGAAACGTTTGGCTATGTTTAGTAACGTTTGTAAACGTTTGGCTTAAGTCTCTAAAAAGGTGAAACGTTTGGATTTGTTTCGTAACGTTTGTAAACGTCTGGCTTAAATTGCTAAAAATGGGGAGACATTTGGAATTGTTTCGTAACGTTTGTAAACGTTTGACTTAAATCACTAAAAAGGTGAAACATTTGGATTTGTTTCGTAATGTTTGTAAACGTTTGTCTTATATTGATAAAAAGGGGAAATAAACGCTTGGTTTGTTTCGTAACGTTTGTAAAAGTTTGGATTATATTGCTAAAAAGGTGAAACTTTTGGATTTGTTTCGTAATTTTTATAAACGTTTGCCTTCAATTGCGAAAAAGGGGAAACGTTTGGATTTGTTTCGTAACGTTTGTAAACGTTTGGCTTAAATTGCTAAAATTGGAAAACCTTTGGATTTATTTCGTAACATTTGTAAACGTTTGGCTTAAATTGCTAAAAAGGTGAAACAGTTGGATTTGTTTCGTGACATTTGTAAACGTTTGGCTTTAATCGCTAAAAAGGTGAAACATTTGGATTTGTTTCGTAACGTTTGTAAACGTTTTGCTTATATTAATAAAAAGGGGAAATAAACGATTGGATTTGTTTCGTAAAGTTTGTAAAAATTTGGATTATATGGCTAAAAAGGTGAAACTTTTGGATTTGTTTCGTAATATTTGTAAACGTTTGCCCTCAATCTTAAAATTGAGGAAACTTTTAGATTTGTTTCATAACGTTATAAACGTTTGGCTTAAATTGCTAAAATTGGAAAACCTTTGGATTTATTTCGTAACATTTGTAAACGTTTGGCTTAAATTGCTAAAAAGGTGAAACAGTTGGATTTGTTTCGTGACGTTTGTAAACGTTTGGCTTTAATCGCTAAAAAGGTGAAACATTTGGATTTGTTTCGTAACGTTTGTAAACGTTTTGCTTATATTAATAAAAAGGGGAAATAAACGATTGGATTTGTTTCGTAAAGTTTGTAAAAATTTGGATTATATGGCTAAAAAGGTGAAACTTTTGGATTTGTTTCGTAATATTTGTAAACGTTTGCCCTCAATCTTAAAATTGAGGAAACTTTTAGATTTGTTTCATAACGTTATAAACGTTTGGCTTAAATAGCTAAAATTGGAAAACCTTTGGATTTATTTCGTAACATTTGTAAACGTTTGGCTTAAATCGCTAAAAAGGTGAAACGTTTGGATTTGTTTCGTGACGTTTGTAAACGTTTGGCTTAAATTGCTAAAAATGGTGAAACGTTTGGATTTGTTTTGTAACGTTTGTACACATTTGGATATGTTTCATAACGTTTGTGAACGTTTGGGTTTTGTTTCATAACGTTTATAAACATTTGGCTTAAATCGCTAAAATGGGGAATAGTTTGGATTTGTTTCTTAACATATGTAAATGTTTGGCTTCAATCGCTAAAAAGGTAAAACGTTTGGATTTGTTTTGTAACGTTTGTAAATGTTTGGCTTAAATTGCTAAAAATGAGAAAAGTTTGTTTTTGTTCCGTAATATTTGTAAAGGTTTGGATTTGTTTCGTAACGTTGGTAAACGTTTGGCTTAAATCGCTAAAAAGGTGAAAGTTTGGATTTTTTCGTAACGTTTGTAAACGTTAGGCTTAAATCGTTGAAATAGGAAAATGTTTAGATTTGTTTCGTAACGTTTGTAAGCGTTTGGATTTTATTTCGTAACGTTTGTAAACGTTTGGATTTTTTTCGTAACGTTTGTAAACGTTTGGCTTAAATTGCTAAAAAGGTGGAGTGTTTGGATTTGTTTCATAACGTTTGTAAACATTTGGCTTAAATTGCTAAAAGGGTGAAACGCTTGGATTTTTTTCGTAACTTGTGTAAACGTTTGGCTTAAATCGCTAAAAAGGTGAAATGCTTGGATTTGTTTCGTAACATTTGCAAACGTTTGGCTTAAATCGAAAATGGAAAACGTTTTGTTTTGTTCCGTAGCGTTTAAACGTTTGGCTTAAATAGCTAAAAATATGAAACGTTTGGATTTTCGTAACGTTTTAAACGTTTGGTTTTGTTTCTTAACATTTGTAAACGTTTGGCTTAAATCGTTAAAAAGGTGAAACGTTTGTATTTGTTTCGTAACGTTTGTCTTAAATCGCTAAAATGGGGAAACTTTTGGATTTGTTTCATAACGTTTGTAAACGTTTGGCTTAAATCGCTAAAAAGGAAAAACATTCGGACTTGTTTCGCAACGTTTGTAAATGTTTGGCTTCAATCGTTAAAATGGGGAAACGTTTGGATTTGTTTCGTAACGTTTGTAAATGTTTGGCTTAAATAGCTAAAAACGTGAAACGTTTGGATCTGTTTCGTAACGTTTGGCTTCATTCACTAAAAAATTGCAAACGTTTGGCTTAAATAACAAAAAAGGTTAAACCTTTAGATTTGTTTCGGAATGTTTGTAAACGTTTGGCTTAAATTGCTAAAAAGGTTAAATGCTTGCATTTGCTTCGTAACGTTTGTAAACGTTTGTTTTGTTTCACAATGTTTGTAAATGTTTGCTTCAATCGCTAAGAAGGTGAAGCGTTTGGATTTGTTTCGTAATGCTAGTAAACGTTTGGCTTAAATTGCTAAAAAGGTGAAACGCTTGGATTTCTTTTAAAACGTTTGTAAACGTTTGGTTTATAATGCTAAAACGGTGAAATGCTAAAAAGGTGAAACGTTTGGATTTGTTTTGTAACATTTTAAACGTTTGGTTTTGTTTTGTATCATTTGTAAAATTTTGGCTTAAATCGCTAAAAAGGTGAAACGCTTGGATATGTTTCGTAACATTTGTAAACGTTTGGCTTAAATCGCTAAAATGGGAAAATGTTTGGATTTGTTTTGCAACGTTTGTAAACGTTTGGCTTAAATCGCTAAAAAGTTGTAACGTTTAGATTTTTTTCGTAACGTATGTAAATGTTTGGCATAAATTGCAAATAAGGTGAAACGCTTGGATTTGTTTCGCAACATTTTAAACGTTTGGCTTAAATCGCTAAAAAGGTGAAATGTTGGTTTTTGTTCCGTAACGTTTGTAAACTTTTCACTTAAATCGCTAAAAAGGGGAAACGTTTGGTTTAATTTCAAAACGTTTGGCTTAAATAGCTAAAATGGGAAAACATTTGGATTTGTTTCGTAACGTTTGTAAACGTTTGGCTTACATCGCTGAAAAGGTGTAATGTTTGGATTTGTTTCGTAACATTTGTAAACAATTGGGTTAAATCTCTAAAAAGGTGAAACGTTTGGATTTCTTTCGGTATGTTTTATACGTTTGCTTTAAATCGCAAAAATGGGAAAACATTTTGATTTGTTTCGTAACGTTTGTAAACGTTTGACTTATATCACTAAAAAGGTGAAACGTTTGGATTTGTTTCGTAACGTTTGTAAACGTTTGAATTATATTTCTAAAACGGTGAAACGCTTTGAATTTGTTTCGTAATGTTTGTAAACGTTTGGCTTCAATCGGAGAAAGGGGAAAAGTTTTTGGATTTGTTTCGTAACGTTTGTAAACGTTTGGCTTAAATCGCTAAAATGGGGAATAATTTCGATTTGTTTTGCAACGTTTGCAAACGTTTTGTCTAAATCGCTAAAAGGGTGAAACGTTCGGATTTGATTCGTAATATTTGTAAACGTTCGGCTTAAATCACTAAAAGGTGAAATGTTTGGATTTCTTTCGTAACGTTTGTAAACGTTTGGCTTAGATTGCTAAAAGGGTTAAACACTTGGATTTGTTTCGTTACGTTTGTAAACGTTTGACTTAAATTTGTAAAAAGGTGAAACGCTTGGATTTGTTTCGGAACGTTTGTAAACGTTTGGCTTAAATTGCTAAAAAGGTGAGATGCTTGGTTTTGTTTCGTAACGTTTGTAAAGGTTTGGCTTAAATCGCTAAAAAGGTGAAATGTTTGGATAGGGTTTGTAACGTTTTAAATGTTTGGTTTTGTTTCGTAACGTTTATAAGCGTTTGGCTAAAATCGCTAAAAAGGAGAAACGTTTGGATTTGTTTCGTAACGTTTGTAAACGTTTAGCTTAAATCGCTATAAAGGCAAAACTTTTGAATTTGTTTCGTAACGTTGGTAAAAGTTTGTCTTAAATTGCTAAAAAGGTGAAATGCTTGGTTTTGTTTTGTAATGTTTGTAAAGGTTTGGCTTAAATCGCTAAAAATGTGAAATCTTTGAATAGGTTTCATAATGTTTTAAAAGTTTGGTTTTGTTTTGTAACGTTTGTAAACGTTTGGCTAAAATCGCTAAAAAGGAGAAACGTTTGGATTTGTTTCGTAAAGTTTGTAAACGTTTGGCATAAATCGCTATAAAGGCGAAACGTTTTGATTTGTTTCGAACGTTTGGCTTAAATCGCTAAAAAGATGAAACGTTTGGATTTGTTTCGTAACGTTTGTAAACGTTTGGCTTAAATCGCTAAAAAGGGGAATTGTTTTGATTTATTTCGTATCGTTTGTAACGTTTGGCTTAAATCGCTAAAAAGGCGAAACGTTTGGATTTGTTTTGTACGTTTGGCTTAAATTTCTAAAAAGGTGAAACGCTTTGATTTGTTTCGTAACATTTGTAAACGTTTTGCTTAAATTGATAAAAAGGTGAAACACTTGGTTTTGTTTCGTAACGTTTGTAAAGGTTTGCCTTAAAGCGCTAAAAATGTGAAACGTTTGGATTTGTTTCGTAACGTTTTAAACGTTTGGTTTTGTTTCGTAACGTTTGTAAAGGTTTGGCTTAAATTGCTAAAAATGTGAAACGTTTGGATTTTTTTCGTAACGTTTAAAACATTTGGTTTTGTTTCGTAACGTTTGTTATCGTTTGTTTTAAATCGCTAAAAAGGGGAAACGTTTGGATTTGTTTAGTAGCGTTTGTAAACGTTTAGCTTAAATTGCTAAAAATGTGAAACGTTTGGATTTGTTTCGTAACGTTTGTAAACGCTTGGCTGAAATTACTAAAAAGGTGAAACGCTTGGATTTGTTTCGAAACATTTGTGAACGTTTGGCTTAACTTGCTAAAAACTTGAAACATTTGGATTTGTTTCATAACCTTTGTAAACGTTTGCCTTAAATCGCTAAAAAGGTGAAACGTTTGGATTCTATTTCGTAACGTTTGTAAACGTTTAGCTTAAATCACTAAAAAGGGTATACGTTTGGATTTGCTACGTAAAATTTGTAAACGTTTCGCTTCAATCGCTAAAAAGGTGAAACTTTTGTATTTGTTTCGTAATGTTTGGAAATGTTTGGCTTAAATTACTAAAAAGGTGAAACGCTTGGATTTGTTTCAGAATGTTTGTAAACGTTTGGCTTAAATTGCTAAAAAGGTGAAACGCTTGGATTTGTTTCATAATGTTTGTAAACGTTTGGCTTCAAATGCTAAAAAGGTGAAATGCTTGGTTTATTTCGTAACGTTTATAAAGGTTTTGCTTAAATCGCTAAAAATGTGAAACGTTTGAATTTGTTTCGTAACATTTTTAACATTTGGTGTTGTTTCGTAACCTTTGTAAACGATTGGCTTAAATTGCTAAAAAGGTGAAACGTTTGGATTTGTTTCGTAACGTTTGTAAACGTTTGGCTTAAATCGCTATAAAGGCGAAATGTGTGGATGTGTTTCAGAACGTTTGTAAACGTTTGGCTTATATCGCTAAAAAGATGAAACGTTTGGATTTTTTCGTAACGTTTGTAAAAGTTTTTCTTAAATCGCTAAAGAGGCGAAACGTTTAAATTTATTTCGTATCGTTTGTAAACATTTGGCTTCAATCGCTAAAAAGGTGAAAGGTTTGGATTTGATTCCTAACATTTGGCTTAAATTGCTAAAAAGGTGAAACGATTTGATTTGTTTCATAACGTTTGTAAACGTTTGGCTTAAATTGCTACAAAGGTGAAACGCTTGGATTTGTTTCGTAACGTTTGTAAACGCTTGGTATAAATTACTAAAAAGGTGAAACGCTTGGATTTGTTTCGAAACATTTGTAAACGTTTGGCTTCAATTGCTAAAAAGGGGAAACGCTTGGATTTGTTTCGCAAAGTTTGTAAACGTTTGGCTTAACTTGCTAAAAACTTGAAACATTTGGATTTGTTTCATAACCTTTGCAAACGTTTGCCTTAAATCGCTAAAAAGGTGAAACGTTTGGGTTCTGTTTCGTAACGTTTGTAAACGTTTAGCTTAAATCACTAAAAAGGGGATACGTTTGGATTTGTTGCGTAACATTTGTAAACGTTTGGCTTCAATCTCTAAAACGGTGAAACGTTTGTATTTGTTTCGTAACGTTTGTAAATGTTTGGTTAAAATTATTAAAAAGGTGAAACGCTTGGATTTGTTTCAGAATGTTTGTAAACGTTTGGCTTAAATTGCTAAAAAGGTGAAACGCTTGGATTTGTTTCAGAATGTTTGTAAACGTTTGGCTTAAATTGCTAAAAAGGTGAAACACTTGGATTTGTTTCATAATGTTTGTAAACGTTTAGCTTCAAATGCTAAAAAGGTGAAATGCTTGGTTTATTTCGTAACGTTTATAAAGGTTTGGCTTAAATCACTAAAAATGTGAAACGTTTGGATTTGTTTCTTAACTTTTTTAACATTTGGTGTGGTTTCGTAACGTTTGTAAACGATTGGCTTAAATTGCTAAAAAGGTGAAACATTTGGATTTGTTTCGTAACGTTTGTAAACGTTTGGCTTAAATCGCTATAAAGGCGAAATGTGTGGATGTGTTTCAGAACGTTTGTAAACGTTTGGCTTAAATCGCTAAAAAGATGAAACGTTTGGATTTTTTCGTAACGTTTGTAAACGTTTGGCTTAAATTGCTAAAGAGGCGAAACGTTTATAAACATTTGGCTTTGATTCCTAAAAAGGTGAAACGTTTGGATTTGATTCCTAACATATGGCTTAAATTGCTAAAAAGGTGAAACAATTTGATTTGTTTCATAACATTTGTAAACGTTTGGCTTAAAATGCTATAAAGGGGAAACGTTTGGATTTGTTTCGTAGCGTTTATAAACATTTTGCTTTAATCGCTAAACAGGTGCAACGTTTGGAATTGTTTGTAACGTTTCTAAATGTTTGGCTTCAATTGCTAAAAAGGTGAAAAGTTTAGATTCATTCCATAACGTTCGTAAACGTTTGGCTTAAATTGCTAAAAAGGTGAAACGCTTGGATTTGTTTTGGAACGTTTGTAAATGTTTGGATAAAACTGCTAAAAAGGTGAAACGCTTGGATTTGTTTCGTAACGTTTGTAAACGTCTGGGTTAAATTGCTAAAAAGGTGAAACGCTTGGTTTTGTTTCGTAACGTTTGTAAAGGTTTGGCTTAAATCGCTAAAAATGTGAAACGTTCGGATTTGTTTCATAACATTTTAAACGTTTGGTTTGGTTTCATAACGTTTGTAAAGATTTGGCTTAAATCGCTAAAAATGTAAAACGTTTGGATTTGTTTCGTAACGTTTTAAACGTTTGGTTTTGTTCCGAAACGTTTGTAAACATTAGGCTAAAATCTTTAAAAAGGTGAAACGTTTGGTTTTGTTTCGTAACGTTTGTAAAGGTTTGGCTTAAATTGCTAAAAATGTGAAACGTTTGGATTTTTTTCGTAACGTTTAAAATATTTGGTTTTGTTTCGTAACGTTTGTTATCGTTTGTTTTAAATCGCTAAAAAGGGGAAATGTTTGGATTTGTTTCGTAGCGTTTGTAAACGTTTGGCTTAAATTGCTACAAAGGTGAAACGCTTTGATTTGTTTCGTAACGTTTGTAAACGCTTGGCATAAATTACTAAAAAGGTGAAACGCTTGAATTTGTTTCGAAACATTTGTAAACGTTTGGCTTCAATTGCTAAAAAGGGGAAACGCTTGGATTTGTTTTGCAACGTTTGTAAACGTTTGGCTTAACTTGCTAAAAACTTGAAACATTTGGATTTGTTTCATAACCTTTGTAAACGTTTGCCTTAAATCGCTAAAAAGGTGAAACGTTTGGGTTCTGTTTCGTAACGTTTGTAAACGTTTAGCTTAAATCACTACCAGAAAACCTGCCTTTTGTGACGGAAATTTGTGACGGAAAAAATCCGTCACAAATTAGTGATGGATTTGTTACAAATTAGTGACAGATTGTAAAATATTGACGGATTTGTGATGGAAATTTCCGTTGCAAATTTTGTGACGGAAAATTCCATCACAAATTCGTCACAAATATTTGTGAGGGACAAATCTGTCATAAATCCGTCACAAATTTGTGAAGGAAACTACTCCGTCACAAAATTGTGACGGATTTGTAACTGATTTGGCGTCACAAGTATTTGTGACAGACATATCCGTCACAAATATTAAAATTCCGACTGTCTGTCACAATTCCGTCACAAATTTGTGACGGATTTGTGACGGCTATTTCCATCATAAATCATAAAAAAGAAACAACCCCTAACTTCCCTTTGCCAACGCCACTTTCTGTGGTAAAAAAGAACATTTTGCCAAAATTAAAAACAAAGATACCAATCTCTCAAATTAGATCCTACCATTTTCTCCTTGACCTAATTTTCTCTTTTCTTTCTCAAGTGCAAACAGTTGTGCTCCTTCCTTTCTCCGCCGCTGTCCAAATATGAAGCTGAAGCTTTCTCTTCCGCCTCCTGATGAAGAATCTTTCGCTAAATTCTTGTGAGTTCCTTAATTTTTTGTATAATGTTAATTATTTCGTATTTTTTTGGCTAATGATTGAATCTGGATCGGTGACAGAACTCAAAGCTGTACTTTTATGGATGGCGATCTGCTTGTTAATCGCGATAGGGTTCGTATTGTCTCTCAAATTAAACCTGAAGCTGTAAGTTTTGTCCAATACTGAAATCACCGGATAATGTCGTTGCTACTGATGTCGTTTTGAAAATTAACGCGAAATTCTATTTAGAAATATTTTCCTTTTTACTTAAATTTGGCTTAGGTTAAATTATGGACCGATATTTTTGAATCTTGGATGTAAATATTTGCACATGTTTTTTTGTTATTTTGCCTTAGTTTACCTCTCAGATAATTTTATTAAAGTTTACATTTTTGAGCTAACCTTCATTGATATTTTTATCCAATGATTTAGCATCTTATTTGCTAATTCTTGAATGAACATATGGATTATCATACTACTCGTCCAACTCTGTAGCGGATCTTGCAAATAAACATGTATTTATGTTGGAACACCGGTCATACAGAAATTGGAATGGTTTATAATAAGCACTGTCAGTAATTGTTAGAAACTATACATTGTTTTTGGTTGCTGTGGAAATTGGAAACATTAGAGAATTGCTATTATGGACTTTAAGTTTAGAAAATTAAAAATTAGAAACATTGGTTGATGTGTGACTTTAGTTTAGTATTTAGCATTAAAAGGTACTCTCTGTTTTTGGAATCCTTATTAAATGTAAAGTAGTCTAAAATTATGTAGTATGTACGTACCAAGTTCATTTTATGTCACTCCTTTCAAAATGCCATTTTTTTGGTAGCTGAAATGTGATTGTGTACTTAATAAAATGTTCTTGCAGCCTCACTTATTGTCAAGTCCTAATGAAATTGCTCATAATAAGAATATTCTATGGATCTTTTTGATGGCTTATAATGCTAGAAATGTTAAGTTGAGTGTACTTGGACTTTAATGTCTATAAAAACTTATATCCCATGATGCAATTGCTAAACTAAGTTGATGTTATGTGACTCGTAATCTTTTTTAAATTCATGAATCTCCTCTCTTGTTGTAAACGGTTGCTACCATCATCAGTCTTTATAGTTTTGCATGTTTGCTTACTTAATTTGACAGTTGCTGCAGTATTCTTTTATAAACCTGCATACTATATTGTACAGATTATTGTAGGGCTTGAGAAAATCATTGAGTAAAGGGTTAACTCGGCTAACTTCTTCATTCATGATACAATGTTACTTCAGATGCAAGAGATGTGGAAGAATATGCAAAATGGTATGCCACTTAGCGGAGGAGCAGGGATTTGAGGATCGCAGGCCATCGAGTCTTCTTTCTTATTTTTATTATTATGATGTTTCTATCGTACTTATATACCTTAAACTACAATATATTGACATATGTTGAACATAGGAGTTAACTTTTAATTTGAATATTTGGTTGTATAAACTTTTATATATTGAGATTTGGACAAATTATGTTTTGCATTTGCTACATAATACAAGAAATGCATTTGCATTATTTAAAAAAATGTAGATTTCAGTCACAATTTTGCAAGATTGTGACGGATTAGTGACGGTATACCATTTTTGTGACAACATCTTTGTCATAAATCAGTCACAATTTGTGACAGATTAGAAATGAAATTTGCTGTAACAAAAATGGTAGTCTGTCACAAATCCGTCACAAATTTGTGACGGATTTGTGACGACAATAAACTTAGTGAGAGAAAACTCTGTCACAAATCTGTCACAATTTGTGACGGATTAGTGATAGAATCTACCATCACATTTTGTGACGGCTTATTTAGAGTGAGTAAATTAGGTTTGTGACGGAAAATCCGTCACTATTTCCGTCACAAATTTGTGACGGAAATAGATTTCCGTCACAAAAAATTAGCGACAACGTTTATAGAGACGACTGTAAATCCGTCACAAATCCGTCACAAACTCAAATTTGTGACGGATTTGTGACGGATTTGGCCGTCACAAAAACCAGGATTTTTTGTAGTGAATCACTAAAAAGGGGATACGTTTGGATTTGTTGCGTAACATTTGTAAACGTTTGGCTTCAATCGCTAAAAAGGTGAAACGTTTGTATTTGTTTCGTAACGTTTGTAAATGTTTGGTTAAAATTATTAAAAAGGTGAAACGCTTGGATTTGTTTCAGAATGTTTGTAAACGTTTGGCTTAAATTGCTAAATAGGTGAAACGCTTGGATTTGTTTCAGAATGTTTGTAAATGTTTGGGTTAAATTGCTAAAAAGGTGAAACGCTTGGATTTGTTTCATAATGTTTGTAAACGTTTGGCTGCAAATGCTAAAAAGGTGAAATGCTTGGTTTATTTCGTAACGTTTATAAAGGTTTGGCTTAAATCATTAAAAATGTGAAACGTTTGGATTTGTTTCTTAACTTTTTTAACATTTGGTGTGGTTTCGTAACGTTTGTAAACGATTGGCTTAAATTGCTAAAAAGGTGAAACATTTGGATTTGTTTCGTAACGTTTGTAAACGTTTGGCATAAATCGCTATAAAGGCGAAATGTGTGGATGTGTTTCAGAACGTTTGTAAAAGTTTGGCTTAAATCGCTAAAAAGATGAAACGTTTGGATTTTTTCGTAACGTTCGTAAACGTTTGGCTTATATTGCTAAAGAGGCGAAACGTTTGTAAACATTTGGCTTTGATTCCTAAAAAGGTGAAACGTTTGGATTTGATTCCTAACATATGGCTTAAATTGCTAAAAAGGTGAAACAATTTGATTTGTTTCATAACATTTGTAAACGTTTGGCTTAAAATGCTATATAGGGGAAACGTTTGGATTTGTTTCGTAGCGTTTATAAACATTTTGCTTTAATCGCTAAAGAGGTGCAACGTTTGGAATTGTTTGTAACGTTTCTAAATGTTTGGCTTCAATAGCTAAAAAGTTGAAACGTTCAGATTCATTTCATAACGTTCGTAAACGTTTGGCTTAAATTGCTAAAAAGGTGAAATGCTTGGATTTGTTTTGGAACGTTTGTAAATGTTTGGATAAAACTGCTAAATAGGTGAAACGTTTGGATTTGTTTCGTAACGTTTGTAAACGTCTGGGTTAAATTGCTAAAAAGGTGAAACGTTTGGTTTTGTTTCGTGACGTTTGTAAAGGTTTGGCTTAAATCGCTAAAAATGTGAAACGTTCGGATTTGTTTCATAACATTTTAAACGTTTGGTTTGGTTTCATAACGTTTGTAAAGATTTGGCTTAAATCGCTAAAAATTTAAAACGTTTGGATTTGTTTCGTAACGTTTTAAACGTTTGGTTTTGTTCCGAAACGTTTGTAAACATTAGGCTAAAATCTCTAAAAAGGTGAAATGTTTGGTTTTGTTTCGGAACGTTTGTAAAGGTTTGGCTTAAATTGCTAAAAATGTGAAACGTTTGGATTTTTTTCGAAACGTTTAAAATATTTGGTTTTGTTTCGTAACGTTTGTTATCGTTTGTTTTAAATCGCTAAAAAGGGGAAATGTTTGGATTTGTTTCGTAGCGTTTGTAAA
This sequence comes from Mercurialis annua, assembly GCF_937616625.2. Classification (NCBI taxonomy): domain Eukaryota; kingdom Viridiplantae; phylum Streptophyta; class Magnoliopsida; order Malpighiales; family Euphorbiaceae; genus Mercurialis; species Mercurialis annua. Next base: position 32,846,057 of record NC_065572.1, on the reverse strand, counting down.
CGTTTGGCTTAAATTGCTACAAAGGTGAAACGCTTGGATTTGTTTCGTAACGTTTGTAAACGCTTGGCATAAATTACTAAAAAGGTGAAACGCTTGGATTTGTTTCGAAACATTTGTAAACGTTTGGCTTCAATTGCTAAAAAGGGGAAACGCTTGGATTTGTTTCGCAACGTTTGTAAATGTTTGGCTTAACTTGCTAAAAACTTGAAACATTTGGATTTGTTTCATAACCTTTGCAAACGTTTGCCTTAAATCGCTAAAAAGGTGAAACGTTTGGGTTCTGTTTCGTAACGTTTGTAAACGTTTAGCTTAAATCACTAAAAAGGGGATACGTTTGGATTTGTCGCGTAACATTTGTAAACGTTTGGCTTCAATCGCTAAAAAGGTGAAACGTTTGTATTTGTTTCGTAACGTTTGTAAATGTTTGGTTAAAATTATTAAAAAGGTGAAACGCTTGGATTTGTTTCAGAATGTTTGTAAACGTTTGGCTTAAATTGCTAAAAAGGTGAAACGCTTGGATTTGTTTCAGAATGTTTGTAAACGTTTGGCTTAAATTGCTAAAAAGGTGAAACGCTTGGATTTGTTTCATAATGTTTGTAACGTTTGGCTTCAAATGCTAAAAAGGTGAAATGCTTGGTTTATTTCGTAACGTTTATAAAGGTTTGGCTTAAATCCCTAAAAATGTGAAACGTTTGGATTTGTTTCTTAACGTTTTTAGCATTTGGTGTGGTTTCGTAACGTTTTTAAACGATTGGCTTAAATTGCTAAAAAGGTGAAACGTTTGGATTTGTTTCGTAACGTTTGTAAACGTTTGGCTTAAATCGCTATAAAGGCAAAATGTGTGGATGTGTTTCAGAACGTTTGTAAACGTTTGGCTTAAATCGCTAAAAAGATGAAACATTTGGATTTTTTCGTAAAGTTTGTAAACGTTTGGCTTAAATCGCTAAAGAGGCGAAACGTTTGTAAACATTTGGCTTTGATTCCTAAAAAGGTGAAACGTATGGATTTAATTCCTAACATTTGGCTTAAATTGCTAAAAAGGTGAAACAATTTGATTTGTTTCATAACATTTGGCTTAAATTGCTAAAAAGGTGAAAAAATTTGATTTGTTTCATAACGTTTGTAAACGTTTGGCTTAAAATGCTATAAAGGGGAAACGTTTGGATTTGTTTCGTAGCGTTTATAAACATTTTGCTTTAATCGCTAAAGAGGTGCAACGTTTGGAATTGTTTGTAACGTTTCTAAATGTTTGGCTTCAATAGCTAAAAAGGTGAAACGTTCAGATTCATTTCATAACGTTCGTAAACGTTTGGCTTAAATTGCTAAAAAGATGAAACGCTTGGATTTGTTTTGGAACGTTTGTAAATGTTTGGATAAAGTTGCTAAAAAGGTGAAACGCTTGGATTTGTTTCGTAACGTTTGTAAACGTCTGGGTTAAATTGCTAAAAAGGTGAAACGCTTGGTTTTGTTTCGTAACGTTTGTAAAGGTTTGGCTTAAATTGCTAAAAATGTGAAACGTTCGGATTGGTTTCATAACATTTTAAACGTTTGGTTTGGTTTCATAACGTTTGTAAAGATTTGGCTTAAATCGCTAAAAATGTAAAACGTTTGGATTTGTTTCGTAACGTTTTAAACGTTTGGTTTTGTTTCGAAACGTTTGTAAACATTAGGCTAAAATCTCTAAAAAGGTGAAACGTTTGGTTTTGTTTCGTAACGTTTGTAAAGGTTTGGCTTAAATTGCTAAAAATGTGAAACGTTTGGATTTTTTTCGTAACGTTTAAAATATTTGGTTTTGTTTCGTAACGTTTGTTATCGTTTGTTTTAAATCGCTAAAAAGGGAAATGTTTGGATTTGTTTCATAATGTTTGTAAACGTTTGGCTTAAATTGCTAAAAAGGTGAAACGCTTGGATTTGTTTCATAATGTTTGTAAACGCTTGGCATAAATTACTAAAAAGGTGAAACGCTTGGATTTGTTTCGAAACATTTGTAAACGTTTGGCTTCAATTGCTAAAAAGGGGAAACGCTTGGATTTGTTTCGCAACGTTTGTAAACATTTGGCTTAATTTGCTAAAAACTTGAAACATTTGGATTTGTTTCATAACCTTTGTAAACGTTTGCCTTAAATCGCTAAAAAGCTGAAACGTTTGGATTCTGTATCGTAACGTTTGTAAACGTTTAGCTTAAATCACTAAAAAGGGGATACGTTTGGATTTGTTGCGTAACATTTGTAAACGTTTGGCTTCAATCGCTAAAAAGGTGAAACGTTTGTATTTGTTTCGTAACGTTTGTAAATGTTTGGTTTAAATTATTAAAAAGGTGAAACACTTGGATTTGTTTCAGAATGTTTGTAAACTTTTGGCTTCAATCGCTAAAAAGGTGAAACGTTTGGCTTAAATCGATAAAAATGTGAAACGTTTGAATTTGTTTCGTAAAATTTGGCTTAAATTGCTGAATAGCTGAAACACTTGGTTTTGTTTCGTAACGTTTGTTAACGTTTGGCTTAAATTATTAAATATGAGAAACGTTTGGATTTGTTTCCCAACGTTTGTAAATGTTTGGCTTAAATCGCTAAAAGGTGAAATGTTTGGATTTGTTTTGTAATTTTTGTAAACGTTTGGCTTAAATCGCTAAAAGGGGGAAACGTTTGGATTTGTTCGTAACGTTTATAAACGTTTGGCATAAATCGCTAAAAGGGTGAAATGTTTGGATTTGTTTTGTAACGTTTTAAACGTTGGCTTAAATCGCTAAAATTGGGAAACATTTGGATTTGTTTCAACGTTTGTAAACGTTTGGCTTATATCGCTAAAAATGTGAAACGTTCGGATTGATTTCGTAGCGTTTGCAAACGTTTGGCTTAAATCGCTAAAAAGGTGAAACGTTTGGATTTCTTTCGTACCGTTTGTAAACGTTTGGCTTAAATCGCTAAAAATGCGAAACGTTTAGATTTGTTTCGTAACGTTTGTAAACGTTTGGCTGAAATTGCTAAAAAGGTGAAACTCTTGGTTTTGTTTCGTAAATTTTGTAAACGTTTGTCTTAAATTGTTAAATATGAGAAACATTTGAATTCGTTTTGTAACGTTTGTAAAGGTTTTGTTTCAATCCCTAAAAAATGAAACGTTTGGATTTGTTTCGTAACGTTTGTAAACATTTGGCTTTCATCGCTAAAAAGGGGAAGCGTTTGGATTTGATTCGTAACGTTTGGAAACGTTCGGCTTAAATCGCTAAAAAGTTGAAACATGTGAATTTGTTTCGTAACGTGTGTAAACGTTCGGCTTAAATCGCCAAAAAGGTTAAACGTTTGGATTTGTTTCGTAACGTTTGCAAACGTTTGTCTTAAATCGCTAAAAAGGTGAAACGTTTGGATTTATTTCGTAACGTTTGTAAACGCTTGGCTTATATTGCTAAAAAGGTAAAACGTTTATATTGATTTCGTAGCGTTTGTAAACGTTTGGCTTAAATCGCTAAAAAGGGGAAACGTTTGGATTTGCTTCGTACCGATTGTAAACGTTTGGCTTAAATCGCTAAAAAGATGAAACGTTTGGATTTGTTTTGTATCGTTTCTAAAAGTTTGGCTTAAATCGCTAAAAAGTTGAAACGTATGTATTTGTTTCGTAACATTTTAAACCTTTTTTTTTCGTAGCGTTTTTCGACGTTTGGCTTAAAATGTTAAAAGGTGAAACGTCTGGATTTGTTTCGCAACGTTTGTAAATGTTTGGCTTAAATCGCTATAAAGGTGAAACGTTTGGATGTTTTTCCTAACGTTTGTATACGTTTGGCTTAAATTGCTAAAAAGGTGAAACTCTTGAATTTGTTTGATAACGTTTGTAAACGTTTGGTTTAAATTGCTAAAAAGGTGAAACGCTTGGATTTGTTTCATAATGTTTGTAAACGTTTGGCTTAAATTGATAAAAATGTGAAACGCTTGGTTTTTGTTTCGTAACGTTTGTTAATTTTGGCTTAAATTGCTAAAAATGTGAAACATTGGATTTGTTTTGTAACGTTTGGATTTGTTTTGCTTCAATCGCTAAAACTGTGAAATGTTTGGATTTGTTTCGTAACGTTTGTAAACGATTGGCATAAATTGCTAAAAAGGTAAAACGTTTGGATTTATTTCGTAACTTTTTAAACGTTTGGTTTAAATTTCTTAAAAGGAGAAACGTTTGGATTTGTTTCGAAACATTTTGTAAAGGTTTGGCTTAAATCGATAAAAATGTGAAACGATTGGATTTGTTTCCTAACGTTTGTAAACGTTTGGCTTAAATCTCTAAAAAGGTGAAATGTTTATATTTGTTTCCTAATTCGCTAAAAAGTAGAAACGTTTGGATTTGTTTCGTAACGTTTTGAAATGTTTGGCTTAAATCACTAAAAAGGTGAAACGCTTGGATTTTCTTCGTAACGTTTGTAAACGTTTGGCTTAAATAGATAAAAAGGGGAAACGTTTGGATTTGTTTCGTAACATTTGTAAACGTTTGGCTTAAATCGCTAAAAAGGTGAATCTTTTGGATTTGTTTCCTAACGTTTGTAAATGTTTGGCTTAAATCGCTAAAAAGGTAAAACTTTTGGTTTTGTTTTGTTACGTTTGTAAACATTTGGCTTAAATCACTAAAAAGGTGAAACTTTTGAATTTGTTTCGTAAGGTTTGTAAACGTTTGTTTTATATCGCTAAAGAGGTGAATTGTTTGGATTTGTTTCGTAACGTTGTAAACATTTGGCATAAAATGCTACAAAGGGTTTCTTAACATTTTAAACGTTTTGATTAGTTTCGTAACGTTTGTAAACGCTTGGCTTAAATTATTGAAAAGGTGAAACATTTGGATTTGTTTTGTAACCTTTGTAAACGTTCGGTTTAAATTGCTAAAAAGGTGAAACGGTTGGATTTATTTCAACGTTTTAAACGTTTTGATTTGTTTCGAAACGTTTGGATCTTTTTTATAACGTCTGTAAATGTTTGGCTTCAATCACTAAAATGGTGAAACGTTTGGATTTGTTTCGTAACGTTTGTAAACGTTTGGCTTAAAGCACTAAAAAGGTTAAACGTTTGGATTTGTTTCGTAACATTTACAATCGTTTGGTTTTGTTTCGTAGCGTTTATAAACGTTTGGCTTAAATCGCTAAAATGGGGAAACGTTTGGTGTTGTTTTGTAACTTTTGTAAACGTTTGGATTCGTTTTGTAACGTTTTGAAAGTTTGGTTTTAACGTTTGTAAACGTTTGGCTTAAATCGCTAAAAAGGGGAAACGTTTGGATTTGCTTCGTACCGATTGTAAACGTTTGGCTTAAATCGCTAAAAAGATGAAACGTTTGGATTTGTTTTGTATCGTTTCTAAAAGTTTGGCTTAAATCGCTAAAAAGTTGAAACGTATGTATTTGTTTCGTAACATTTTAAACCTTTTTTTTTCGTAGCGTTTTTCGACGTTTGGCTTAAAATGTTAAAAGGTGAAACGTCTGGATTTGTTTCGCAACGTTTGTAAATGTTTGGCTTAAATCGCTATAAAGGTGAAACGTTTGGATGTTTTTCCTAACGTTTGTATACGTTTGGCTTAAATTGCTAAAAAGGTGAAACTCTTGAATTTGTTTGATAACGTTTGTAAACGTTTGATTTAAATTGCTAAAAAGGTGAAACGCTTGAATTTGTTTCATAATGTTTGTAAACGTTTGGCTTAAATTGATAAAAATGTGAAACGCTTGGTTTTTGTTTCGTAACGTTTGTTAATTTTGGCTTAAATTGCTAAAAATGTGAAACATTGGATTTGTTTTGTAACGTTTGGATTTGTTTTGCTTCAATCGCTAAAACTGTGAAATGTTTGGATTTGTTTCGTAACGTTTGTAAACGATTGGCATAAATTGCTAAAAAGGTAAAACGTTTGGATTTATTTCGTAACTTTTTAAACGTTTGGTTTAAATTTCTTAAAAGGAGAAACGTTTGGATTTGTTTCGAAACATTTTGTAAAGGTTTGGCTTAAATCGATAAAAATGTGAAACGATTGGATTTGTTTCCTAACGTTTGTAAACGTTTGGCTTAAATCTCTAAAAAGGTGAAATGTTTATATTTGTTTCCTAATTCGCTAAAAAGTAGAAACGTTTGGATTTGTTTCGTAACGTTTTGAAATGTTTGGCTTAAATCACTAAAAAGGTGAAACGCTTGGATTTTCTTCGTAACGTTTGTAAACGTTTGGCTTAAATAGATAAAAAGGGGAAACGTTTGGATTTGTTTCGTAACATTTGTAAACGTTTGGCTTAAATCGCTAAAAAGGTGAATCTTTTGGATTTGTTTCCTAACGTTTGTAAATGTTTGGCTTAAATCGCTAAAAAGGTAAAACTTTTGGTTTTGTTTTGTTATGTTTGTAAACATTTGGCTTAAATCACTAAAAAGGTGAAACTTTTGAATTTGTTTCGTAAGGTTTGTAAACGTTTGTTTTATATCGCTAAAGAGGTGAATTGTTTGGATTTGTTTCGTAACGTTGTAAACATTTGGCATAAAATGCTACAAAGGGTTTCTTAACATTTTAAACGTTTTGATTAGTTTCGTAACGTTTGTAAACGCTTGGCTTAAATTATTGAAAAGGTGAAACATTTGGATTTGTTTTGTAACCTTTGTAAACGTTCGGTTTAAATTGCTAAAAAGGTGAAACGGTTGGATTTATTTCAACGTTTTAAACGTTTTGATTTGTTTCGAAACGTTTGGATCTTTTTTATAACGTCTGTAAATGTTTGGCTTCAATCACTAAAATGGTGAAACGTTTGGATTTGTTTCGTAACGTTTGTAAACGTTTGGCTTAAAGCACTAAAAAGGTTAAACGTTTGGATTTGTTTCGTAACATTTACAATCGTTTGGTTTTGTTTCGTAGCGTTTATAAACGTTTGGCTTAAATCGCTAAAATGGGGAAACGTTTGGTGTTGTTTTGTAACTTTTGTAAACGTTTGGATTCGTTTCGTAACGTTTTGAAAGTTTGGTTTTAACGTTTGTAAACGTTTGGCTTAAATCGCTAAAAAGGTGAAACGTTTGGCTTAAATAGATAAAAAGGTGAAACGTTCGGATTTGTTTCATAACGTTTATTAACGTTTGGCTTAAATTGCTGAAAAGGTGAAACACTTGGTTTTGTTTCGTAACGTTTGTAAATGTTTGGCTTAAATTATTAAATATGAGAAACGTTTGGATTTGTTACCCAACGTTTGTAAATGTTTGGCTTAAATCGCTAAAAGGTGAAACGTTTTGATTTGTTTCGTAAAGTTTGTATACATTTGGCTTAAATCGCTAAAAAGGTGAAACGTTTGGATTTGTTTCGTAACGTTTGTAAAAGTTTGGCTTAAATCGCTAAAAAGGTGAAATGTTTGGATTTGTTCGTAACGTTTGTAAACGTTTGGCATAAATCGCTAAAAAGGTGAAATGTTTGGATTTGTTTTGTAACGTTTTAAACGTTTGGCTTAAATCGCTAAAATGAGAAAACATTTGGATTTGTTTCTTAACGTTTGTAAACGTTTGGCTTAAATCGCTAAAAATGTGAAACGTTTGGATTTGTTTCGTAACGTTTGTAAACGTTTGGCTTAAATTGCTAAAAAGGTGAAACTCCTCGTTTTGATTCGTAAATTTTGTAAACGTTTGGCTTAAATTGTTAAAAAGGTGAAACGGTTGGATTTGTTTCAACGTTTTAAACGTTTTGATTTGTTTCGAAACGTTTGGATCTTTTTTATAACGTCTGTAAATGTTTGGCTTCAATCACTAAAATGGCGAAACGTTTTGATTTGTTTCGTAACGTTTGTAAACGTTTAGCTTAAAGCACTAAAAAGGTTAAACGTTTGGATTTGTTTCGTAACATTTACAATCGTTTGGTTTTGTTTCGTAGCGTTTATAAACGTTTGGCTTAAATCGCTAAAATGGGGAAACGTTTGGTGTTGTTTTGTAACTTTTGTAAACGTTTGGATTCGTTTCGTAACGTTTTGAAAGTTTGGTTTTAACGTTTGTAAACGTTTGGCTTAAATCGCTAAAAAGGTGAAACGTTTGGCTTAAATCGATAAAAAGGTGAAACGTTCGGATTTGTTTCATAACGTTTATTAACGTTTGGCTTAAATTGCTGAAAAGGTGAAACACTTGGTTTTGTTTCGTAACGTTTGTAAATGTTTGGCTTAAATTATTAAATATGAGAAACGTTTGGATTTGTTACCCAACGTTTGTAAATGTTTGGCTTAAATCGCTAAAAGGTGAAACGTTTTGATTTGTTTCGTAAAGTTTGTATACATTTGGCTTAAATCGCTAAAAAGGTGAAACGTTTGGATTTGTTTCGTAACGTTTGTAAAAGTTTGGCTCAAATCGCTAAAAAGGTGAAATGTTTGGATTTGTTCGTAACGTTTGTAAACGTTTGGCATAAATCGCTAAAAAGGTGAAATGTTTGGATTTGTTTTGTAACGTTTTAAGCGTTTGGCTTAAATCGCTAAAATGAGAAAACTTTTGGATTTGTTTCTTAACGTTTGTAAACGTTTGGCTTAAATCGCTAAAAATGTGAAACGTTTGGATTTGTTTCGTAACGTTTGTAAACGTTTGGCTTAAATTGCTAAAAAGGTGAAACTCCTCGTTTTGATTCGTAAATTTTGTAAACGTTTGGCTTAAATTGTTAAAAAGGTGAAACGGTTGGATTTGTTTCAACGTTTTAAACGTTTTGATTTGTTTCGAAACGTTTGGATCTTTTTTATAACGTCTGTAAATGTTTGGCTTCAATCACTAAAATGGCGAAACGTTTGGATTTGTTTCGTAACGTTTGTAAACGTTTAGCTTAAAGCACTAAAAAGGTTAAACGTTTGGATTTGTTTCGTAACATTTACAATCGTTTGATTTTGTTTCGTAGCGTTTATAAACGTTTGGCTTAAATCGCTAAAATGGGGAAACGTTTGGTGTTGTATTGTAACTTTTGTAAACGTTTGGATTCGTTTCGTAACGTTTTGAAAGTTTGGTTTTAACGTTTGTAAACGTTTGGCTTAAATCGCTAAAAAGGTGAAACGTTTGGCTTAAATCGATAAAAAGGTGAAACGTTCGGATTTGTTTCATAACGTTTATTAACGTTTCGCTTAAATTGCTGAAAAGGTGAAACACTTGGTTTTGTTTCGTAACGTTTGTAAATGTTTGGCTTAAATTATTAAATATGAGAAACGTTTGGATTTGTTACCCAACGTTTGTAAATGTTTGGCTTAAATCGCTAAAAGGTGAAACGTTTTGATTTGTTTCGTAAAGTTTGTATACATTTGGCTTAAATCGCTAAAAAGGTGAAACGTTTGGATTTGTTTTGTAACGTTTGTAAAAGTTTGGCTTAAATCACTAAAAAGGTGAAATGTTTGGATCTGTTCGTAACGTTTGTAAACGTTTGGCATAAATCGCTAAAAAGGTGAAATGTTTGGATTTGTTTTGTTACGTTTTAAACGTTTGGCTTAAATCGCTAAAATGAGGAAACATTTGGATTTGTTTCTTAACGTTTGTAAACGTTTGGCTTAAATCGCTAAAAATATGAAACGTTTGGATTTGTTTCGTAACGTTTGTAAACGTTTGGCTTAAATTGCTAAAAAGGTGAAACTCTTGGTTTTGATTCGTAAATTTTGTAAACGTTTGGCTTAAATTGTTAAATATGAGAAACATTTGAATTTGTTTCGAAACGTTTGTAAAGGTTTGGTTTCAATCGCTAAAAATGTGAAATGTTTGGATTTGTTTCATAACGTTTTTGTAAACGCTTGGCTTTCATCGCTAAAAAGGGGAATCATTTGGATTTGCTTCGTACCGTTTGGAAACGTTCGGTTTAAATCGCTAAAAAGGTGAAACGTTTGGATTTGTTTTGTATTATTTCTAAAAGTTTGGCTTAAATCGCTAAAAAGGTTAAACGTTTGGATTTGTTTCGTAACATCTTAAACGTTTGGTTTAAATCGCTAAAAAGGTGAAACTTTTGGATTTGTTTCGTAACGTTTGTAAATGTTTGGCTTAAATCGCTAATAAGGGGAAACGTTTGGTTTTGTTTTGTTACGTTTGTAAACGTTTGGCTTAAATCACTAAAAAGGTGAAACGTTTGAATTTGTTTCGTAACGTTTGTAAACGTTTGTTTTATATCGCTAAAGAGGTGAAACGTTTGGATTTGTTTCCTAACGTTTGTAAACATTTGGCTTAAAATGCTAAAAAGGGTTTCTTAACATTTTAAATGTTTTGATTAGTTTCTTAACGTTTGTAAATGTTTGACTTAAATTACTGAAAAGGTGAAACATTTGGATTTGTTTTGTAACCTTTGTAAACGTTCGGCTTAAATTGCTAAAAAGGTGAAACAGTTGGATTTCTTTCGTAATGTTTTAAACGTTTTGATTTGTTTCGAAACGTTTGGATTTTTTTCATAACGTTTGTAAATGTTTGGCTTCAGTCACTAAAATGGTGAAACGTTTGGATTTGTTTCGTAACGTTTGTAAACGTTTGTCTTAAATCACTAAAAATGTGAAACATTTGGATTTGTTTCGTAACGTTTACCATCGTTTGGTTTAGTTTCGTAACGTTTAAAAATGTTTGGCTTAAATCGCTAAAATGGGGAAACGTTTGGTGTTGTTTTGTAACTTTTGTAAACGTTTGGATTCGTTTCGTAACGTTTTGAAAGTTTGGTTTTAACGTTCGTAAACGTTTGGCTTAAAATCGCTAAAAAGGTGAAACGTTTGGCTTAAAATCGCTAAAAAGGTGAAACGTTTGGCTTAAAATCGCTAAAAAGGTGAAACGTTTGGATTTGTTTCGTGCCGATTATAAACATTTGGCTTATAGTGCTAAAAAGGGGAAACATTTAGATTGATTTCGTAGCGTTTGTAAACGTTTGGCTTAAATTGCTAAAAAGGGAAAACGTTTGGATTTGTTTCGTACCAATTGTAAACGTTTGGCTTCAATCGCTAAAAAGGTGATACATTTGGATTTGTTTTGTGTCGTTTCCAAAAGTTTGGCTTAAATCGGTAAAAAGGTGAAACGTTTGGATTTGTTTCGTAACATTTTAAACGTTTGGTTTTTTTTCGTAACGTTTTTCGACGTTTGGCTTAAATCGCTATAAGGTGAAACGTTTGGATTTGTTTCGTAACGTTTGTAAACGTTTGGCTTAAATCGCTAAAAAGGTGAAACGTTTGGATTTGTTTCGTAACGTTTGTTAACGTTTGGCTTAAATTGCTGAAAAGGTGAAACACTTGGTTTTGTTTCGTATCGTTTGTAAACGTTTGGCTTAAATTATTAAATATGAGAAACGTTTAGATTTGTTTCCAAACATTTGTAAACGTTTGGCTTAAATCGCTAAAAGGTGAAACGTTTTGATTTGTTTTGTAAAGTTTGTATACATTTGTCCTAAATCGCTAAAAAGGTGAAACGTTTGGATTTGTTTCGTAACGTTTGTAAACGTTTGGTTTAAATTGCTAAAAAGGTGAAACGTTTGGTTTTGTTTTGTAACCTTTGTAAACGTTCGGCTTAAATTGCTAAAAAGGTGAAACAGTTGGATTTGTTTCGTAACGTTTTAAACGTTTTGATTTGTTTCGAAACGTTTGGATTTTTTTCATAACGTCTGTAAATGTTTGGCTTCAATCACTAAAATGGTGAAACGTTTGGATTTGTTTCGTAACGTTTGTAAATGTTTGGCTTAAATCACTAAAAATGTGAAACGTTTGGATTTGTTTCGTAACTTTTACCATCGTTTGGTTTTGTTTCGTAACGTTCATAAACGTTTGGCTTAAATCGCTAAAACGGGGAAACGTTTTGTGTTGTTTTGTATTTTTTATAAATGTTTGGATTCGTTTCGTAATGTTTGGATTTTTTTCATATCATTTGTAAATGTTTGGCTTCAATCACTAAAATGGTGAAACGTTTGAATTTGTTTCGTAACGTTTGTAAACGTTTGGCTTAAATCACTAAAAATGCGAAACGTTTAGATTTGTTTCGTAACGTTTACCATCGTTTGGTTTTGTTTTGTAACTATTCTAAACGTTTGGCTTAAATCGCTAAAATGGGGAAACGTTTGGTGTTGTTTTGTAACTTTTGTAAACGTTTGGATTCGTTTCATAACATTTTGAAAGTTTGGTTTTAATGTTTGTAAACGTTTGGCTTCAATCGCTAAAAAGGTGAAACATTTGGCTTAAATCGATAAAACGGTGAAATGTTTGAATTTGTTTCGTAAAGTTTGGCTTAAATTGCTTAATAGCTGAAACACTTGGTTTTGTTTCGCAACGTTTGTAAACGTTTGGCTTAAATTATTAAATATGAGAAACGTTTGGATTTGTTTCCCAACGTTTGTAAATGTTTGGCTTAAATCGCGAAAAGGTGAAACGTTTGGATTTGTTTTGTAATTTTTGTAAACGTTTGGCTTAAATCGCTAAAAGGGGGAAACGTTTGGATTTGTTCGTAACGTTTGTAAACGTTTGGCATAAATCGCTAAAAAGGTGAAATGTTTGGATTTGTTTTGTAACGTTTTAAACGTTGGCTTAAATCGCTAAAATTGGGAAACATTTGGATTTGTTTCAACGTTTGTAAATGTTTGGCTTAAATCGCTAAAAAGGTGAAACGTTTGGATTGATACCGTAGCGTTTGCAAACGTTTGGCTTAAATCGCTAAAAAGGTGAAACGTTTGGATTTCTTTCGTACCGTTTGTAAACGTTTGGCTTAAATCGCTAAAAATGTGAACCTTTTGGATTTGTTTCGTAACGTTTGTAAACGTTTGGCTGAAATTGCTAAAAAGGTGAAACTCTTGGTTTTGTTTCATAAATTTTCCAAACGTTTGTCTTAAATTGTTAAATATGAGAAACATTTGAATTTGTTTCGTAACGTTTGTAAAGGTTTGGTTTCAATCGCTAAAAAAGTGAAACGTTTGGATTTGTTTCGTAACGTTTGTAAACATTTGGCTTTCATCGCTAAAATGGGGGAAGCGTTTGGATTTGTTTCGTAACGTTTGGAAACGTTCGGCTTAAATCGCTAAAAAGGTGAAACATGTGAATTAGTTTCGTAACGTGTGTAAACGTTCGGCTTAAATCGCCAAAAAGGTTAAATGTTTGGATTTGTTTCGTAACGTTTGCAAACGTTTGTCTTAAATCGCTAAAAAGGTGAAACGTTTGGATTTATTTCGTAACGTTTGTAAACGCTTGGCTTATATTGCTAAAAAGGTAAAACATTTAGATTGATTTCGTAGCGTTTGTAAACGTTTGGCTTAAATCGCTAAAAAGGGGAAACGTTTGGATTTGCTTCGTACCGATTGTAAACGTTTGGCTTAAATCGCTAAAAAGGTGAAACGTTTGGATTTGTTTTGTATCGTTTCTAAAAGTTTGGCTTAAATCGCTAAAAAGGTGAAACGTCTGTATATGTTTCGTAACATTTTTAACGTTTTTTTTCGTAGAGTTTTTCGACGTTTGGCTTAAAATGCTAAAAGGTGAAACGTTTGGATTTGTTTCGCAATGTTTGTAAATGTTTGGCTTAAATCGCTATAAAGGTGAAATGTTTGGATTTGTTTCCTAACGTTTGTATACGTTTGGCTTAAATTGCTAAAAAGGTGAAACTCTTGGATTTGTTTGATAACGTTTGTAAACGTTTGGTTTAAATTGCTGAAAAGGTGAAACGCTTGGATTTGTTTCGTAATATTTGTAAACGTTTGGCTTAAATTGATAAAAATGTGAAACGCTTGGTTTTTGTTTCGTAACGTTTGTTAATTTTGGCTTAAATTGCTAAAAATGTGAAACGTTGGATTTGCTTTGTAACGTTTGGATTTGTTTTGCTTCAATCTCTAAAACTGTGAAATTTTGGATTTGTTTCGTAACGTTTGTAAACGATTGGCATAAATTGCTAAAAAGTTAAAACGTTTGGATTTGTTTCGTAACTTTTTAAACGTTTGGTTTAAATTGCTTAAAAGGAGAAACGTTTGGATTTGTTTCGAAATATTTTGTAAAGGTTTGGCTTAAATCGATAAAAATGTAAAACGATTGGATTTGTTTCGTAACGTTTGGCTTAAATCGCTAGAAAGGTGAAATGTTTATATTTGTTTCCTAATTCGCTAAAAAGCAGAAATGTTTGGATTTGTTTCGTAACATTTTGAAACGTTTGGCTTAAATCGCTAAAAAGGTGAAACGCTTGGATTTTCTTCGTAACGTTTGTAAACGTTTGGCTTAAATAGATAAAAAGGGAAAACGTTTGGATTTGTTTCGTAACATTTGTAAACGTTTGGCTTAAATCGCTAAAAAGGTAAATCTTTTGGATTTGTTTCCTAACGTTTGTAAATGTTTGGCTTAAATCGCTAAAAAGGTAAAACTTTTGGTTTTGTTTTGTTGCGTTTGTAAACGTTTGGCTTAAATCACTAAAAAGGTGAAACTTTTGAATTTGTTTCGTAAGGTTTGTAAACGTTTGTTTTATATCGCTAAAGAGGTCAATTGTTTGGATTTGTTTCGTACCGTTGTAAACATTTGGCTTAAAATGCTAAAAAGGGTTTCTTAACATTTTAAACGTTTTGATTAGTTTCGTAACGTTTGTAAACGCTTGACTTAAATTATTGAATAGGTGAAACATTTGGATTTGTTTTGTAACCTTTGTAAACGTTCGGTTTAAATTGCTAAAAAGGTGAAACAGTTGGATTTGTTTCAACGTTTTAAACGTTTTGATTTATTTCGAAACGTTTGGATCTTTTTTATAACGTCTGTAAATGTTTGGTTTCAATCACTAAAAGTGTGAAACGTTTGGATTTGTTTCGTAACGTTTGTAAACGTTTGGCATAAAGCACTAAAAAGGTTAAACGTTTGGATTTGTTTCGTAACATTTACCATCGTTTGGTTTTGTTTCGTAGCGTTTATAAACTTTTGGCTTAAATAGCTAAAATGGGGAAACGTTTGGATTCGTTTCGTAACGTTTTGAAAGTTTGGTTTTAACGTTTGTAAACGTTTGGCTTAAATCGCTAAAAAGGTGAAACGTTTGGCTTAAATCGATAAAAAGGTGAAACGTTCGGATTTGTTTCATAACGTTTGTTAACGTTTGGCTTAAATTGCTGAAAAGGTGGAACACTTGGTTTTGTTTCGCAACGTTTGTATATGTTTGGCTTAAATTATTAAATATGAGAAACGTTTGGATTTGTTACCCAACGTTTGTAAATATTTGGCTTAATTCGCTAAAAGGTGAAACGTTTTGATTTGTTTCGTAAAGTTTGTATACATTTGGCTTAAATCAATAAAAAGGTGAAACGTTTGGATTTGTGTCGTAACGTTTGTAAACGTTTGGCTTACATCGCTAAAAAGGTGAAATGTTTGGATTCGTTCGTAACGTTTGTAAACGTTTGGCATAAAACGCTAAAAAGGTGAAATGTTTGGATTTGTTTTGTAACGTTTTAAACGTTTGGCTTAAATCGCTAAAATGAGGAAACATTTGGATTTGTTTCTTAACGTTTGTAAACGTTTGGCTTAAATCGCTAAAAAGGTGAAACGTTTGGATTTGTTTCGTAGCGTTTGTAAACGTTTGGCTTAAATCGCTAAAAAGGGGAAACGTTTGGATTTCTTTCGTATCGTTTGTAAATGTTTGGCTTCAATCGCTAAAAATGTGAAACGTTTAGATTTGTTTCATAACGTTTGTAAACGTTTGGCTTAAATTGCTAAAAAGGTGAAACTCTTGGTTTTGTTTCGTAAATTTTGTAAACATTTGGCTTAAATTGTTTAATATGAGAAACATTTGAATTTGTTTCGTAACGTTTGTAAAGGTTTGGTTTCAATCGCTAAAAATGTGAAACGTTTGGATTTGTTTTGTAACGTTTGTAAACATTTGACTTTCATCGCTAAAAAGGGAAAGCGTTTGGATTTGTTTCGTAACGTTTGGAAACGTTCGGCTTAAATCGCTAAAAAGGTGAAACGTTTGAATTTGTTTCCTAACGTGTGTAAACGTTCGGCTTAAATCGCTAAAAAGGTTTAACGTTTGGATTTGTTTCGTAACGTTTGCAAAGGTTTGTCTTAAATCGATAAAAAGGGGAAACGTTTGGATTTATTTAGTAACGTTTGTAAACGTTTGGCTTATATCGCTAAAAAGGTGAAACGTTTAGATTGATGTCGTAGCGTTTGTAAACGTTTCGCTTAAATCGCTGAAAAGGGGAAACGTTTGGATTTGTTTCGTACTGATTGTAAACATTTGGCTTAAATCGCTAAAAAGGTTAAACATTTGGATTTGTTTTGTATCGTTTCTAAAAGTTTGGCTCAAATCGCTAAAACGTTGAAACGTTTGGATTTGTTGTTGGCGCAGCGGGAGGCGCGGGTCCGGATCATATATTTCAATTCAAAATCAAAATTCCAACAATCCGGATCCTAAAGTTGATCATATCAACAACAAATGGATCGTCCTATCATTTAATAATTAAAGCACGCATCTAGGAATCATAAGAAGAATACCTATGTCGATTCTCCAACGATTCTTGTAGTCCCGAAAGTACGGTGACCTCAAGCTCGTCCACACGAGTATGCGTCCGATTGAATCCTCGCCTTGAAGTAATCTGCAAGAGTTCCTCTTGTCGAGCAGCCCTAAATTCAAACTCTCGCCGCGATCACTACCTTGCTAGGATGTATGAAAAACGTCGCCAAGTTTTTCCCGTGATTGATGACTACTTGAACTCCTTCAAGTGCTTTCTCTCTCTACAACTTTGTAGTGAGATGTGTGTTGTGTGGTATATTGAAATGAGTAAGGACATGCTCTATTTATAGGCTAGAGCATGTCTTAAGAATGCAACACCTTGCATGCTAGGTGTCACACACCAAGCAAAGGTGTTGCCACCACATGACACCTTTCATGTGGTGACATCACATAGGTGACATCATATAGGTGATGTCATCATATGATATCACATATATGACATAAGCTTATCTCATTACATCATCACCATGACATCATCATTCCATTAGCTTATGATTAATGATTTAAGTATCATTAATTACACTAATTAATTACTTAAGCCTTTTAATCATAATTTGGTTAAAATAAAATTAGGTTCCTACCAATTTATAACTTTTATAAATTAGTCCCTAATTAACTTGGACATAGTACAATTAGGTTCATACTAATTTATAACTCATACATATTAGTCCCTAATTTGTACTTGTTTTTCATCTTAGATTAATTTCCGAGATATGCTAGTATCCATATGAAATTGATCTTTCGTAAACTCAATCGGTTGCACACTCTATTGCGTGTGACTAACTAGGTTCACATATATATGGCAACGAGAGACATAAGAAACGCCTTTATTATATTAAATAATTAAATCCCATTTAATTATTAATTCTCGTAGATCGAGAGTGACGTCTAGCAACATATCACGACCCCAAATAGAGATGAATGTTTCGATGCATTCTTTTTGAACCAATGTTCATAATTACCGTACACTCAAAATTCCCTTCATCTAAGATTCCAATCTTGACTAGTTTCACGGTTATGTCAAACACTGTATGTCTTGATTATATGACCTCATCTCTCAGTTCTAATTCTTGATAAATATGACTTCCACTAGAAACGACTTTCTATGTAAGTCATATACACCTGCGCAGGTTTTATCATCCATCAAGAATAATTTGAGATAGCATAGAATCTTGTCTCCGTTCATCCAGAGTGATGAATCCTTTCTAGGTTAAACCCCTATCTCCATATACAACTAACTAGAGCCAACACATCCTGCGGCCCTAGCTCATGAAAGATCTAGGGTTAAGGAGTATCAAACTCTAATCACCTATATACAAGATAGTGTCACCGCAAGTCAAAGGACATATGTACAATTATGAACTAGATGACATTAAATTGACTTTAATGAATTACCATGTATAAGTCATCTAGCGTCACTTGTTCGACTTACTCAACACCTTGAGTGTGCACATGTTTATTCTGATCCCCATCAAGTATTATGAGACTCACTACTTCCTATAATTAGCAACTCTTTACTAATCAGGAGAATAAATAGAGGTGACAATCTTTCCGTGATAATGCGATGACCTTATTCGCAAGATCCCATCGATCGTGAACGGTTATTTAGATCACTTGTATAATAGAATCTTTCACTCATATTCTTAGCACCTTAAGAATAGATTCTATCACAATGTGATAAGGACAATATGTAATACATGAACACTTAGTTGATGAGACACTTAATTCAAATAGAACATATATATCTTTTCCATTGGGATTAACTCTACAAATATACACGATCAAATGGCCCTAGGGCATATACTACTAACATTTGTTTCATAACATTTTAAACGTTTGGTTTTTTTTCGTAACGTTTTTCGACGTTTGGCTTAAATCGCTAAAAGGTGAAATGTTTGGATTTCTTTCGTAACGTTTGTAAATGTTTGGCTTAAATCGCTAAAAAAGTGAAACGTTTGGATTTGTTTCGTAACGTTTGTAAACGTTTGGCTTAAATCGCTATAAATGTGAAACGTTTGGATTTGTTTCCTAACGTTTGTAAACGTTTGGCTTAAATTGCTAAAAAGGTGAAACTCTTGGATTAGTTTGATAACGTTTGTAAACGTTTGGTTTAAATTGCTAAAAAGGTGAAACGCTTGGATTTGTTTCGTAACGTTTGTAAACGATTGGCTTAAATTGCTAAAAATGTAAAAGGCTTGGTTTTTGTTTCGTAATGTTTGTAAATGTTTGGCTTAAATTGCTAAAAATGAGAAACGTTTGGATTTGTTTCGTAACGTTTGGATTTGTTTGGCTTCAATCGCTAAAAATGTAAAATGTTTGGATTTGTTTCGTAACGTTTGTAAACGTTTGGCATAAATTGCTAAAAAGGTAAAACGTTTGGATTCGTTTCGTAATTTTTTAAACGTTTGGCTTAAATCGCTAAAATGGGGGAACGTTTGGATTTTTTTTGTAACGTTTGTAAATGTTTGGCTTAAATTTCTTAAAAGGGGAAACATTTGGATTTGTTTCGCAACATTTTATAAAGGTTTGGCCTAAATCGCTAAAAAGGTGAAACGATTGGATTTGTATCGTAACTTTTGTAAACGTTTGGCGTAAATTGCTAAAAAAGGTGAATAGCTTGGATTTGTTTCGTAACGTTTGGAAATGTTTGGCTTAAATTGATAAAAAGGTGAAACGTTTGGATTTGTTTCGTAGCGTTTGTAAGAGTTTGGCATAAATCCCTAAAAAGGTGAAACGTTTGGATTTGTTTCCTAACGTTTTAAACGTTTGGTTTCATATCGTAATGTTTATAAACGTTTGACTTAAATTTTAAAAAACGATAAAAGTCATGTTTTGTTTCGTAATGTTTGTAAACGTTTGGCTTAAATCGCTAAAAAAGGTGAAACATCCTGTTTTGTTTCGTAATGTTTGTAAACACTTGGTTTTGTTTCATAACATTTGTAAACGTTTGGCTTTAATTGTTAAATATTGGAAACGTTTGGATTTGTTTTATAATGTTTGTAAACGTTTGGCTTAAATCGCTAAAAGGTGAAACGTTTGGATTTGTTTCGTAAGGTTTGTAAATGTTTGGCTTAAATCGCTAAAAAGGTGAAACGTCCTGTTTTGTTTCGTTATGTTTGTAAACGTTTGACTTAAATCGTAAAAAAGGTGAAATGTCATGTTTTGTTTCGTAACATTTGTAAACGTTTGGCTTAAATCGCTAAAAAGATGAAACGTTTGGATTTGTTTCATAAAGTTTGCAAACGTTGGGCTTAATTCGCTAAAAAGCAAAAACATTTGGATTTGTTTCGTAACATTTTGAAATGTTTGGCTTAAATAGCTAAAAAGGTGAAACGCTTGGATTTGTTTTGTAACGTTTGTAAACTTTTGGCTTAAATATATAAAAAGGGGAAACGTTTGGATTTGTTTCGTAACATTTGTAAACGTTTGGCTTAAATTGCTAAAAAGGTGAAACTTTTGGATTTGTTTCGTAATGTTTGTAAATGTTTGGCTTAAATCGCTAAAAAGGTGAAACGTTTGGTTTTGTTTTGTTACATTTGTAAACGTTTGGCTTAAATCACTAAAAAAGGTCAAACGTTTGGATTTGTTTCGTAACGTTTGTAAACGTTTGTTTTATATCACTAAAGAGAAGAAACGTTTGGATTTGTTTCGTAACGTTTGTATACATTTGGCTTAAAATGCTAAAAAGGGTTTCTTAACATTTTAAACGTTTTGATTAGTTTCGTAACGTTTGTAAACGTTTGGCTTAAATTACTGAAAAGGTGAAATATTTGGATTTGTTTTGTAACCTTTGTAAATGTTCGGCTTAAATTGCTAAAAAGGTGAAACGGCTAGATTTGTTTCGTAGCGTTTTAAACCTTTTGATTTGTTTCGAAACGTTTGGATATTTTTCATAGCGTTTGTAAATGTTTCGCTTCAATCACTAAAATGGCGAAACGTTTGGATTTTTTTCGTAACGTTTGGCTTAGATCACTAAAAATGTTAAACAAATGGATTTGTTTCATAACGTTTACCATCGTTTGGTTTTGTTTCGTAACGTTTATAAACGTTTGCCTTAAATCCCTAAAATGGGGAAACGTTTGGTATTGTTTTGTAGCTTTTGTAAACGTTTGGATTCGTTTCGTAACGTTTTGAAAGTTTGGTTTTAACGTTTATAAACGTTTGGCTTAAATCGCTAAAAAGGTGAAACGTTTGGCTTAAATCGATAAAAAGGTGAAACGTTTGGATTTGTTCGTAACGTTTGTTAACGTTTGGCTTAAATTGCTGAAAAGGTGAAACACTTGGTTTTGTTTCGTAACGTTTGTAAACGTTTGGCTTAAATTATTAAATATGAGAAACGTTTGGATTTGTTTCCCAACGTTTGTAAACGTTTGGCTTAAATCTCTAATAGGTGAAACATTTTGATTTGTTTCGTAAAGTTTGTATACATTTGGCTAAAATTGCTGAAAAGGTGAAACATTTGGATTTATTTCGTAACGTTTGTAAACGTTTGGCTTAAATCGCTTAAAAGGGGAAACGTTTGGATTTGTTCGTAACGTTTGTAAACGTTTGGCATAAATCGCTAAAAAGGTGAAATGTTTGGATTTGTTTTGTAACGTTTTAAACGTTTGTCTTAAATCGCTAAAATGGGGAAACATTTGGATTTGTTTCTTAACGTTTGTAAACGTTTGGC
The DNA here is from genome assembly GCF_937616625.2 of Mercurialis annua. Lineage (NCBI taxonomy): Eukaryota > Viridiplantae > Streptophyta > Magnoliopsida > Malpighiales > Euphorbiaceae > Mercurialis > Mercurialis annua. The sequence continues at coordinate 32,824,989 of NC_065572.1, read as the reverse complement.
TTAAATCGCTAAAAAGATGAAACGTTTGGATTTGTTTCGTAGCGTTTGTAAACGTTTGGCTTAAATCGCTAAAAAGGGGAAACGTTTGGATTTCTTTCGTACCGTTTGTAAACGTTTGGCTTAAAATTGCTAAAAATGTGAAACGTTTGGTTTTGTTTCGTAACGTTTGTAAACGTTTGTCTTAAATTGCTAAAAAGGTGAAACTCTTGGTTTTGTTTCGTAAATTTTGTAAACGTTTGGCTTAAATTGTTAAATATGAGAAACATTTGAATTTGTTTCTTAACGTTTGTAAAGGTTTGGTTTCAATCGCTAAAAATGTGAGATGTTTGGATTTGTTTCGTAACGTTTGTAAACGTTTGGCTTTCATCGCTAAAAAGGGGAATCGTTTGGATTTGTTTCGTACCGTTTGGAAACGTTCGGCTTAAATCGCAAAAAATGTGAAACGTTTGAATTTGTTTCGTAACGTGTGTAAACGTTCGGCTTAAATCGCTAAAAAGGTTAAACGTTTGGATTTCTTTCGTAACGTTCGCAAATATTTGTCTTAAATCGCTAAAAAGGTGAAACGTTTGGATTTATTTCATAACGTTTGTAAACGTTTGGCTAATATTGCTAAAAAGGTGAAACGTTTAGATTGATTTCGTAGCGTTTGTAAACATTTGGCTTAAATCGCTAAAAAGGGGAAACGTTTAGATTTTTTCGTACCGATTGTAAACGTTTGGCTTAAATCGCTAAAAAGAAGAAACGTTTGGATTTGTTTTGTATTATTTCTAAAAGTTTGGCTTAAATCGCTAAAAAGGTGAAACGTTTGGATTTGTTTCGTAACATTTTAAACGTTTGGTTTTTTTCGTAACGTTTTTCGACATTTGGCTAAAATCGCTATAAGGTGAAACGTTTGGATTTCTTTCGTAACGTTTGTAAACGTTTGGCTTAAATCGCTAAAAAGGTGAAACGTTTGGATTTGTTTCGTAACGTTTGTAAACGTTTGGCTTAATTCGCTATAAAGGTAAAATGTTTGGATTTGTTTCCTAATGTTTGTAAACGTTTGGCTTAAATTGCTAAAAAGGTGAAACTCTTGGATTTGTTTGATAATGTTTTTAAACGTTTGGTTTAAATTGCTAAAAAGGTGAAACGCTTGGATTTGTTTCGTAACGTTTGTAAACGTTTGGCTTATATTGCAAAAAAAATTAAACTCTTGGTTTTTGTTTTGTAAATTTTGTAAATGTTTGGCTTATATTGCTAAAAATGTGAAAGATTTAGATTTGTTTCTTAACGTTTGGATTTGTTTGGCTTCAATCGCTAAAAATGTGAAATGTTTGGATTTGTTTCGTAACGTTTGTAAACGTTTGGCATAAATTGCTAAAAAGGTAAAACGTTTGGATTTGTTTTGTAACTTTTTAATCATTTGGCTTAAATCGCTAAAATGGGAAAACGTTTAGTTTTGTTTTGTAACGTTTGTAAAGGTTTGGCTTAAATTGCTTAAAAGGCGAAACGTTTGGATTTGTTTCGTAACATTTTGTAAAGGTTTGGCTTAAATCGCTAAAAATGTGAAATAATTGGATTTGTATCGCAACTTTTGTAAACGTTTGTCTTATATTGCTAAAAAAGGTGAAACATTTGGATTTGTTTCGTAACGTTTGGAAACGTTTGTAAACGCTTGGCTTAAATTGCTAAAAAGGTGAAACGTTTGGATTTGTTTCGTAGCGTTTGTAACGTTTAGCTTAAATCGCTAAAAAGGTGAAATGTTTGGATTTGTTTCGTAACGTTTTAAACGTTTGGTTTCATATCGTAATGTTTGTAAACGTTTGGCTTAAATTCTAAAAAAGGATAAACGTCATGTTTTGTTTCGTAATGTTTGTAAACGTTTGGCTTATATCGCTAAAAAAGGTGAAACGTCCTGTTTTGTTTCGTAATGTTTGTAAACACTTTGTTTCATTTCATAACGTTTGTAAACGTTTGGCTTAAATTGTTAAATATGGGAAACGTTTGGATTTGTTTCATAACGATTGTAAACGTTTGGCTTAAATCGCTAAAAGGTGAAACATTTGGATTTGTTTCGTAATGTTTGGCTTAAATCGCTAATAAGGTGAAACTTCCTGTTTTGTTTCGTAATGTTTGTAAACGTTTGACTTAAATCGTAAAAAAGGTGAAACGTCCTGTTTTGTTTCGTGACGTTTGTAAACGTTTGGCTTAAATCGCTAAAAAGGTGAAACGTTTGGATTTGTTTCATAAAGTTTGTAAACGTTTGGCTTAATTCGCTAAAAAGCAGGAACGTTTGGATTTGTTTCGTAACGTTTTGAAACGTTTGGCTTAAATCGCAAAAAAGGTGAAACGCTTGGATTTGTTTCGTAAAGTTTATAAACTTTTGGCTTAAATAGATAAAAAGAGGAAATGTTTAGATTTGTTTCGTAACATTTGTAAATGTTTGGCTTAAATCGCTAAAAAGGTGAAACTTTTGGATTTGTTTCGTAACGTTTGTAAATATTTGGCTTAAATCATTAAAAAGGTAAAATGTTTGGTTTAATTTTGTTACGTTTGTAAACATTTGGCTTAAATCACTAAAAAGGTGAAACGTTTGAATTTGTTTCGTAACGTTTGTAAACATTTGTTTTATATCGCTAAAGAGGTGAAACGTTTGGATTTGTTTCGTAAGGTTTGTAAACATTTGGCTTAAAATGCTAATGAGGGTTTCTTAACATATTAAACGTTTTGATTAGTTTTCTAATGTTTGTAAACGTTTGGCTTAAATTATTGAAAAGGTGAAACATTTGGATTTGTTTTGTAACCTTTGTTAACGTTCGGCTTAAATTGCTAAAAACGTGAAACGGTTGGATTTGTTTGTAACGTTTTAAATTTGTTTCGAAACGTTTGGATTTTTTTCATAACGTTTGAAAATGTTAGGCTTCAATCAATAAAATGGTGAAACGTTCGGATTTGTTTCGTAAAGTTTGTAAACGTTTGGCTTAAATCACTAAAAATGGGAAACGTTTGGATTTGTTTCGTAACGTTTAGCATCGTTTGGTTTTGTTTCGTAACGTTTGTAAACGTTTGGTTTAAATTGCTAAAATGGGGAAACATTTGGTGTTGTTTTGTAACTTTTGTAAACGTTTGGATTTGTTTAGTAACGTTTTGAAAGTTTGGTTTTAACGTTTATAAACGTATGACTTAAATCGCTAAAAAGGTGAAACGTTTGGCTTAAATCGATGAAAAGGTGAAACGCTCGGATTTGTTTCATAACGTTTGTGAACGTTTGGCTTAAATTGCTGAAAAGGTGAAACACTTGGTTTCGTTTCGTAACCTTTGTATACGTTTGGCTTAAATTATTAAATATGAGAAACGTTTGGATTTGTTTCCCAACATTTGTAAACGTTTGGCTTAAATCGCTAAAAGGTGACACGTTTTGATTTTTTTCGTAAGGTTTGTATACATTTGGCTTAAATTGCTAAAAAGGTGAAACGTTTGGATTTGTTTCGTAACGTTTGTAAACGTTTGGCTTAAATCGCTAAAAAGGTGAAACGTTTGAATTTGTTCGTAATGTTTGTAAACGTTTGGCATAAATCGCTAAAAAGGTGAAATGTTTGGATTTGTTTTGAAAAGTTTTAAACGTTTGGTTAAATCGCTAAAATGGGGAAACATTTGGATTTGTTTCTTAACGTTTGTAAACGTTTGGCATAAATCGCTAAAAAGGTGAAATGTTTGGATTTGTTTTGAAAAGTTTTAAACGTTTGGTTAAATCGCTAAAATGGGGAAACATTTGGATTTGTTTCTTAACGTTTGTAAACGTTTGGCTTAAATCGCTAAAAAGGTGAAACGTTTGGATTTGTTTCGTAGCGTTTGTAAATGTTTGGCTTAAATCGCTAAAAAGGTGAAACGTTTGGATTTCTTTCGTACCGTTTGTAAACGTTTGGCTTAAATCGCTAAAAATATGAAACGTTTGGATTTGTTTCGTAACGTTTGTAAACGTTTGGCTTAAATTGCTAAAAAGTTGAAACTCTTGGTTTTGTTTCTTAAATTTTGTAAACGTTTGGCTTAAATTGTTAAATATGAGAAACATTTGAATTTGTTTCGTAACGTTTGTTAAGATTTGGTTTCAATCGCTAAAAATGTGAAACCTTTGGATTTGTGTCGTAACGTTTGTAAATTTTTGGCTTTCAACGCTAAATAGGGGAAGTGTTTGGATTTGTTTCGTAACTTTTGGAAACGTTCGCCTTAAATCGCTAAAAAGGTGAAACGTTTGAATTTGTTTCATAACGTGTGTAAATGTTCGGCTTAAATCGCTAAAAAGGTTAAACGTTTGGATTTGTTTCGTAACGTTTGCAAACGTTTGTCTTAAATCGTTAAAAAGGTGAAACGTTTGGATTTATTTTGTAACGTTTGTAAACGTTTGGCTTAAATCGCTAAAAAGATGAAACGTTTGGATTTGTTTTGTATCGTTTCTAAAAGTTTTGATTAAATAGCTAAAAAGGTAAAACGTTTGGATTTGTTTCGTAACATTTTAAACGTTTGGTTTTTTTCGTAACGTTTTTTGACGTTTGGCTTAAATAGCTAAAAGGTGAAACGTTTGGATTTGTTTCGTAACGTTTGTAAACATTTGGCTTAAATCGCTAAAAAGGTGAAACGTTTGGATTTGTTTGGTAACGTTTGTAAACGTTTGGCTTATATCGCTATAAAGGTGAAACGTTTGGATTTGTTTCCTAATGTTTGTAAACGTTTGGCTTAAATTTCTAAAAAGGTGAACCTCTTGGATTTGTTTGATAACGTTTGTAAACGTTTGGTTTAAATTGCTAAAAAGGTGAAACGCTTGGATTTGTTTCGTAACGTTTGTAAACGTTTGGCTTAAATTGCTAAAAAGGAGAAACGTTTGGATTTGTTTCGTAGCGTTTGTAAGAGTTTGGCATAAATCCCTAAAAAGGTGAAACGTTTGGATTTGTTTCCAAACATTTTAAACGTTTGGTTTCATATCGTAATGTTTATAAACGTTTGACTTAAATTTTAAAAAACGATAAACGTCATGTTTTGTTTCGTAATGTTTGTAAACGTTTGGCTTAAATCGCTAAAAAAGGTGAAACATCCTGTTTTGTTTCGTAATGTTTGTAAACACTTGGTTTTGTTTCATAACGTTTGTAAACGTTTGGCTTAAATTGTTAAATATTGGAAACGTTTGGATTTGTTTCATAATGTTTGTAAACGTTTGGCGTAAATCGCTAAAAGGTGAAACGTTTGGATTTGTTTCGTAAGGTTTGTAAATGTTTGGCTTAAATCGCTAAAAAGGTGAAACGTCCTGTTTTGTTTCGTAATGTTTGTAAACGTTTGACTTAAATCGTAAAAAAGGTGAAATGTCATGTTTTGTTTCGTAACATTTGTAAACGTTTGGCTTAAATCGCTAAAAAAGGTGAAACGTTTGGATTTGTTTCATAAAGTTTGCAAACGTTGGGCTTAATTCGCTAAAAAGCAAAAACATTTGGATTTGTTTCGTAACGTTTTGAAATGTTTGGCTTAAATAGCTAAAAAGGTGAAACGCTTGGATTTGTTTCGTAACGTTTGTAAACTTTTGGCTTAAATATATAAAAAGGGGAAACATTTGGATTTGTTTCGTAACATTTGTAAACGTTTGGCTTAAATCGCTAAAAAGGTGAAACTTTTGGATTTGTTTCGTAATGTTTGTAAATGTTTGGCTTAAATCGCTAAAAAGGTGAAACGTTTGTGTCACGACCCATTTTCATGAATCGCAACCGGCGCTAGGGTATGGGTGATGTAGTACCGAAACCCGTAGCTAGCCTTCCATATATCACATAAACACATAAACCTGCAGAAAACCAATGCTCGGGGGCAACCGAGACTTCAGCCTAAAACTAACAGTTATAATATTCAACAGTTTATATAACATGCTTATTCAATCCCGAGCCTAAAATAGGTTTATCATCAACCAATGTAAATAATATAACATGCCAAAGCAATAAAACCAGTCGAACCAATCCGACAAAAATATAATAATAATAAAGACGTCTAGTTACTACTGCGGTCTAAGAATAAAACAGTTTATAGTTTTATTAAAAATAAAAGAAACCTCCGAGGAAAAGTAAATGCGGAGATCACCAGACTCTCTCAGATCATAACCCTGGGGAAAATTGGGAAAACAACGGGGTCAGATATACTGAGATGAGTTTATACCACTATCTACATTTATTAAGTGGAAAACCTTTGAAACCGTTTAAAACGTTTAAATACGATATTACGAATAATAGTTGGAACCCTAATCCACAATTCTAAATAATAAACATAATCCAACAGGTCTGGTCCCGAGAGCTGAGCTACACCGAGTTACCACTGACCACACTTATACCAGAGTCCCGAGAGCTGAGCTACACCGAGTTACTCTACTTGGTCCCGAGAGCTATGCTCACACCGAGTTACCACATTACCATAATTACCTTTCCCAGATCATTACCGGTGCGCACGCAGTCCTAATGATGCCCATTAGGTAGCATGTTCCAACTAGAAGTCATAATATAAAAACAGTTCGAAATATACGTACAATATATATATTTAATATTAAAATAACAATTTACTTAATAAAGCGGTAAATAGTAAGCACAAACTCACTGCTTGCTTGTCCACGTGAAACTTGGCAAACAGCTAACCCTGCGTAGACTCCGAAGCACGAGCAGTGGACGGGTCTAAAACATATATAAGTCAAAATCCGAACAATCCCTAACTCTAAGAATACTAAACTCCACATAGGACTAGCATCTTGAACACAACTAAAGTACAACCCAAGTAAGGTAAACATCCATGTACCAAACAAACCAAAGAATTCATATCATTCACTTTAAACAATTTAGGCAAGTTAGCTTAGATGAGTTCTTATCCTTAAAAGCAAAACAGAAGTCCTTTCCATAACTTAAGTAGTTCTTTTAAACCAAAGAGTTTTCCAAAGTAGTGTGTTAGCCTTAACTGCAGTATAGCTCAACACAACAAGTCGGGCGACCCAAGTCTAACCCGACCCAACCATAAGCCAAAGTGAAAACCAGAGTATAAAACCAATCCTTAAATAAAACCAAAGTCATTTGAAAATAAGAACTCAATCCATAGCTTAACAATGCCAACCTTAAAAGCAATAAATCATATAGCTTGCCAACACTTGACAAGTTTCACCCAAGGTATACATCACTTAAAAATTCCACCTTAAATTCAATTAATAGGATTTAAACACCTTTTAAAGATTTAAACTTAAATCTGAAATATTAACTTATACATAACACCTTTGTAAAATTGACCATAACTTATATACCATTTCAACCATCGATTACCAAACAACATAAGATAAAACTAACATTTTATAAATGTCCAAAATAGTTTATAAAACGTATTTACATCCATTAACAATTTGATCAAAACCAATATTAAGGCAAAGCACTCAAATAATCAAATTTGGCAATTTGCCGAAAATTGCCTAAACTAGCCAAACGATTCAAAACCAACAATCGATGAACCAAAGTATGTTACTACTGATTTAAAAACATCAAAACATCATATAGAAAATATTAGATCAGTAGGTATAGCATTTGAAAACCAATTTGCAATCGTAGCGTTTAACTTTCGTAAAATTGTCAATTTCGCAAATCGTAGAGATTTTTACAACATAGATCAAACCCAAATCTCACTTCAAGATCCTAACTCATAAGATCATTAGCTATTGTAGTATAACCACATAATATCCCAAATAACTCAGATTCAACACTTTAACAAATCACTAAACGAATCAATTTCATACAAACCTAGAATTAGCCAATTCGTTGTTTAAATCATGCAAATCCAATTCCAATCATGATACATCATATTATAATCATATTAAACTCCATTTAAAACATAATATTCAAATCATAAATCTCAGACCATTAATCATAAAGTTCCAAACTCCAAAACACCCTAAATCATGCAATTCTACGCAAAACACAAGACAACGATTCACCAATACATAAGAGATGGAAATAATTACCTTAGTGTTCGCCTGGAAATATTCCGGACTCGAATCTTTGAATTTATAATCGGGATCGGTTTGAGGTTTGATACTTTAACGAACCTATGCAGATATTCACAGGGCTTGTTTGGTTAAAGACACTTAACCACGTGATCTAAAAGATAATAATCTGGGAGTCACGGACTCAGGCGAGATTAATACCGAAAACTACTCCTAAATTAAAACAATCCGGAGATTGCGGGATAAAAAGCACTGGGCTTGGTTTTTTATTGATTGATTTGTTGATACAAAAATAATGAAGCTCTGAGCTATTTATAGCTCCTCATAACTAAGACTCCTAATTCAACTAGGACTAAAATTCTAAAAGATAAAATACTCCTAATAAAATACTCCTAATGAGTTTCAAACTCCTAAAAAGAGAAAAGCAGTAATTAAAAGACTTTTTCGTTTGGGCCTGACCCCTTCGTAAGCCCACTTGAAACTCCTGACTCAGCACCCTTTTGGGCCGGTGTAAACAATGCCCCCAACAAGCCTGAAACAATTATTTTTGGGCTTGTTCTTCTCCTCAACTGGCCCAGCAACGAAGCCCGAAGCTCTGAGAAGCAGAAACAAAGGGGTGCGCATCTATTGACTTCTCGGTACCCCCTTAACGCCACGTCCTTGCCAGCTGTTCTCCATGATGGCACACCTTGGACCCACGACCTTTCGGCTTCTTCTGATTTTATCTTTTAAGAAATATAACATCTCATTTCCTCATTCACCTACTCTCTCTCTGCATTTATCGAGCCTTCTCTCTCTTCAGCAACTTCAAATACTTCAGATCTTCTCCTGGTAAGCGTTTGCCTTCGTTCTTTCGCCCTTTTGAATCGCCCTTATTTGATTATTCGCCTAACTGCAACGCCCTCATTTCAGTTTCCAATGGCTGCTCCCAATGATGCTATCGCCACTCAAGTGACCGACAAAATGAACGAGATCCGTGCTGCTGCTCCAAACACAGATTTTCAGGTAATAGTCAAAACCAACGATGACAAGGAATGTGTTGGCCCCATCCTCATTTCGCCTTGCCACCTGTGCGAAATAGCCACTCCTTTTCACGAAGAAGTCCCACCACGCTTTTCGCTCCCCCATCAATCTTCCATCTGGGTTAACACTATGTTCAGAAACTGGCCGATTGGTCATAAAGGGTATCAAGAATGGGTAAACAGATTGAAGCCACACTTTGGTCAGTTATGGAAAGATGTGGGAATTTATGACATGATCGGCCTATGCAAAGCGAGTAGACCCATTGCAAATCATTACATCATGGGTGCTTCCCTGTTCTGGTCGACCGCCGTCAACTGCTTCTGTTTTAAGTTCGGCATGATGACTATAACGCTTCTTGACATGGCGACTATGCTGAATATCCCTGTTATCGGCGAGCGCATTTCGCCCAACCTGGACGCCGACATTCCAGTATTCAAACTGACAAAAGCCCAAAGGAGTTATGGACCTTTCGTCAACCTCTTCATGGGCGAAGAGCATTATAAGCCGGACACGCGAGAGCATATCGCCTTTCTTGCATTTTTTATAGCAAAATACGTCCTCTGCACTCCGTCATTCAGGGTCACCACTGACTGCTTCACCCTCGCCGCTGTTCTCGCCGAAGGCCGCAAGTGTAATTTGGGGGAGTTTATGCTTGCTCACTTATACAGAAGCCTCAATGAAATCGCCCCTCATGGCGATAAAAGGGTTTTCCAATGCCCAAGTGGTCCCCTATGGGTTTTACAGTTATGGCTCGCCCTATACTTCCCAGAACTATTTGAAGTCGGTCCTCAGATCAAGGCCGAATTATGTGGCTATCAACTCATCGCTGCAGGGACTCGCCTTCCCCATGTTCTAGATGTTTTGGATGTTTTCACCAACTCCATTAGGGCCCCCGAGTTGTTTTGCCCGATTTTGTCCCTCAAATATCCTCCTTCCTGGTTGTTCCTCGCTTGGGATTGTGAAGATTCGGACGAGGCGAGGGCCGATCCACAACTCAAACGTGGTGGTCAATACTGGGGCAGTTCTTTAAAGTCTCGCAACCTGGTCACCGGTCTAGAGTACAATCGCAGTAGTCTAGAGGCGTATTGCCCTAATTACGTCGCCCGTCAGTTCGGCTTTTGCCAAGGAATTCCCTGTCCTTTATTGATCTCCGTCAATAATCGCGGGACCTACAGACCCTCTTTAGAAGATTACCCTGACCTCCAATTCATCTGTCGCCTGAACAGGGCTTACCTTCCTCCTATCTCCGAAATATCTCGCCCTTCTGTGTCTCCAACCCATTCCCCTGAATACGATAGCTGGTGGGCTTCGGTCATGGAGTCCTACTTCGACCTTTCTCCAAAAGAAATCCTCAGTCTTCATAATTTTTCTTTGCCCCCTTTATCTCGGAACCCTACTCATGCCGATCTGTTTCTTTTGCAGGCACCCAAACGAGCCAAATTTGAAGGTAACCTCTTTCACCTTTATGAAATAGCTAAGTTTGAACGTTTCTATAAATTTAAGTACGACCCGTTAGATCGCCCCGGTATGAACTTAAAAATGCAAAAACATAGGCGAGAAACTAGGTTGAAATATGATGAGAAAATGAAAAAAGTCTGGAAAGAACACTATGAGCCTAAGTATTCCTATGAGTTCTATCTCGCCCATATACGCCCTAAGTTTAAGTATAAAAGCCCATCAGTACCAAAAGTCAATATGTCCACCGTCGACCCCATTAAATTTCCTAAGAAAAGGGCGAAAAAACGTAAACCTGAGGTAAGCAGTGAAGGTGTGACTTATACAGGCATCAGGTGCCCTTCTGATGCCGAGGCGATAGCCGAACTGGTCAAAACCGGTTATAATAGAACACCAGGTAACCTTATTGAGTCCTTTTGATAATTTGCCCAAGTTCGCTTTTCTAACTATGTTTTCTTTCAGTGGGCGTCCCGAAGTGGAACAAGGGCGACGTGTTTGATACTGACGGCGAAGAAGCCACCGAGCCGAAAAAAGCCAGGGCGAAACGCCCCGCTAGCAAGAAGCCGTCCAAGAAAGAGTCAAAGACGAAGAAGACGAGGAAAGAGACATCTGGGTCTCGGATGTTCGACCCATCCCCCAATGCAGTTCCCCCTACGCAACCTTCTAGCGCGCACTCATCATCCAGGGGCGATACTGAAACTGCGGATGAGCAGACTGGTGATGAAGGTCGTTCGGTCCATCCGTCGCCTTCGACCAAAACTGACGAGACTCCTACCGTCTCCCAAATGCTGACTTTTTCGCCGTTGCCCACGCTGCATTCGCCTCTGAGCTCTTCACTGGCTAACCTTCCAGCACGCCTTGCTGCAAAAACTAAGGTACCCTGGATTTGTTTATTTTCGCCTTAACAATGCCCCTATCAGCTAATTTTTTATTGTGGGCGAACTTGGCAGATTCCAGACTCTCCACCCCACATCACTGATGTGGCGGCCAAGGCGGCAGCTTTCCTGGACTCGGACAGTGACAACGAAGAGCCTCTTCCCGTTCCTGAAACCGAGCCGGTTGCTGAGATGATCGTTCAAGTCCCGAACTGGGAAGGTTATCTCTCCGTGATGGCTCATATGAAGAACGAAGGCATCCTGCTTTTCAAATCTCCTGAAAACGTTGAAAAGTTGAGGAAGGCGACAACTGTTCTGGCCGAGGCCCCTGCTAAAATTTTGACGACGGAAGCTTGCTCTGCTGTAGCGAGACTCTCGGCTTCCCTGGAGGCTTTTCAGAGGATGTATAATGAGTCGGTCTCGATTCAGTCCGAGCATGACAGGCTGGTTCGGCAAGAGCTCGAGTCAAGGGAAACGCTGGACTCCTTGAAGGCCAGTGTCAAAGCTGCTGTCACCTCCCTTCAGGATCGCCGATCGCGTGCCAAGGAGCTGGAAGAGAAGATCGCCTCAATGCAGCGTGAGTTGAGGTCTGAACAGCAAAGCATCGGCGACCTTGAGGTTTCGATGGACAAGGAGATGGCAGAGGGGATAGAGGTGAAGAAACGGCGGAACCTGCTCAAGGGGGATCTTTCAAAGATGAAGCCGAAGTATGACACGGCGATGACCGAGTTCAATCAAGTTCGTAGCGAACTGGGCGCTTGTTTTCGCCATTTTTAAATTAGTTCAGAACAATTTTATCATTTAGATTTTCACAAGTCCAGAACAAGTCCAGAACAATTAAGTCATTTTGTGTATTTGTAGCAGTACCGAATTTTGGTACCCTTTGATCGGCCAGGGAGCCGTATCTTGTGTTTTTGTTTATTTTTCAAAGTTTATTCGGCCAGATCGCCGAAAAATGCACCATTATTCACGACTTGCATTACTTTTATGTTTGATTATCTTCATGTCATCGGTCCGTAATTGGTCCGATATGAAACAATGTTATTTATTATTTTTAACACAATTACAATATGTTGAGAAAAACGGAGAACCCGTTGAAAAAACTCAACGAATGTGAAATGCCGAAAACACAAACGGTGCTACCGAATGCTCGGCGTTGGCCAAAGAATGTGAAACGCCGAAATCGCAAACGGTGCTACCGAATGATCGGCGTTGACCTATATTCGCCGCGTACTCCGTGAATTGTAACATTCTAGGATGTTCGGCGGGAAAGCATCAACAACACTACTCTTCGTCGGCTCCAAATAACCGACGGTCTACGCCCTCCCAACAGCTCGGGACGTACTTTTTTAGGAACTGACCATTGATCGCCCTGTCGTGTTCCTCCCCATCAATATCTGCCAACAAGTATGCTCCGCCTGTTAGCTTATTGACCACAACAAACGGGCCTTCCCAGTTCGGGCTCCATTTGCCAAGCCGAGTATCTTTATGGCCGATAGGCAAGACTGCTTTCCATACTATATCGCCCACGGTAAAAGCCTTCCGTTTTACCCGTTTGTTGTAAGCTCTCTCGACCCTTCTTTTCTGAGCTTCTAAGTGATCTAACGCCGTTAAACGTTCTTCGTCGAGGTCAAGGGCATCTATCACCATTTTGTCAAAGTAATCTTCCTTGGACAATTCGTTCTGGTATCTGCGGCGAGTAGACATGACGGTCAGCTCCATTGGCAACATCGCATCGTAACCATAGACCACTCTGAAAGGCGAAGTCCCAGTGGCCGACTTCTGACTTGTTCTATTCGCCCAAACAGCTTCTGATAAGAACACATGCCATTGCCTCGGGTTTTCTTCAATCATCTTTTGAACTATGAGCTTGATGGCTTTGTTCGTGGCTTCGGCTTGTCCGTTGGCCTGGGCGTAGTACGGTGTTGAGTGCAACATTTTTATCTTCATTTGGGAAGCCCACCAACTTATATCGCTTCCTGTGAACATCGTCCCTTCATCAGTCGTTATGGACTCGGGCAAGCCGTGTCGGTGGACGATGTATTCTTTAAAAAACTTGATCACCGCTTCTTGTGTCGGCGACTTCAAAGGTTTAGCTTCGACCCACTTGGTGAAGTAGCAAGTGGCGATAATCACAAAAGTATGGCCATCAGACGAGCCGGGGTATACTTTTCCTATCAGGTCGACCGCCCATCCTCTGAATGGCCATGGCTTGATGATGGAGTGTAGGTCTTCAGCCGGGACGTGTTGTATTGGGCCGAATTTCTGACAAGCTTCGCAACCTTTAGCATATCTTATGCAGTCTTGTTCCATTTTCGGCCAATAAAAGCCGTATTTATGGATAAGCCACCTCATTCTGGGGCTTGCCTGGTGGGCGCCTGCTATCCCTTTGTGTACCTCGGCCATAGCAAGCATCGCCTCTTTTGGACCGATGCATCTGAAAAGTAGCCCTTCAAAGCCCTTTTTATATAATTCACCGGCTAAGACCACGTAATTAAGGGCTAAAGTCCTCAACCTCCTATTCGTGGCGTCTGGCTTTTCGAACCACTTCAGGAGCTCGTCCCTCCAATCTTGGGTGACGTCCAGCCGGTAAACCGAGAACTGTCTTTCGTCTATCGTGATGCCCCCGGTGTGGAGATTCGGTGTTTCCCTCTCTATGGTGTCGAACTCTCGGTTTACCTTGTAACCACTACCGTGCTGAGCTAGGTCGTTTGCAACGCCGTTATCGGCCCTCTCCGTGTATTCTATTCTCGTATCTTGAAAGCCTTCGATCAGGTGTTTCGCCTTGTTGCAATATCTCACCAACAGCTCGGACTCGCATTTGAATTCTCCTGTCACTTGTTTAATGACTAGCAAAGAATCTCCTTTTACACTGATCGCTCGTGCCCCTAGCTCGGCTAAAATCTCAAAACCGAATATGAGGGCCTCATATTCTGCTTGATTGTTGGTGCATTCGAACTGGAGTCTGAATGATAGCTGGTAGGATGCCCCCAAGGGTGTGACGATGTGTACTCCCGCGCCTGCCCCCTGGCTTGTTCTGGATCCGTCGAACCACATCTTCCACACGTCGATGTCGAAGAACGAGATGTCTACTTGATCAGGTGTCTCTTCCTTGAGGGTAATACCAGGATGATCGGCCAAGAAGTCTGCCAACACTTGTCCTTTTACTGCTCTTTGAGGAACGTACACCAATGTGAATTCGGACATTGCAATCGCCCATTTTCCAATCCGATTCCTCAGGTATGGCTTCGATAAGATATACTTAATGATATCGGTCTGGGATAATACATACACTACGACCGGCAACATATAGTATCGCAGCTTGCAGCATGTGAAGTACAGGCATAGACACATTTTTTCTATGTCGGTATAGCGGATTTCTGTGTCCGTCAATCCTCGGCTTAAGTAGTAGACTGCTCTCTCGACCCCATCGTCCTCTTGGGCGAGCATACATCCTAGAGACTCGTGTGCAGCTGATAGGTATAGCAACAACGGCTTGTTCGGCTTTGGAGGAGTCATAACTGGAGGTTTCGCCAAGTAACCTTTCAAATCGTCGAAAACCCGCTGTTGCTCGCCCGTCCATATCCACTCGTCGGTCTCTTTTCCTCTTAGCAAAACACTCCAGCTGCGAAGTCGGCCCGCTGTGTTTGCTATGAATCTTCTTAGGAAATTGATTTGACCGATGAGCCTCTGGAGCTGCTTCTTGGTTTTGGGTGGTTCAGCATTGATAATCGCCTTGGCTTTGTTCTTGTCTATTTCTACTCCCCGCTGGTGAACCAAGAAACCCAAGAAGTTTCCAGCCGAAACGCCGAACGCGCATTTCAGAGGGTTCATCTTTAGACCATTACATCGTATTCGATTGAAACCTTGTCGGAGGTCGGCCAGATGAATTTCGCCGGTATTTGACTTGATTACGACATCGTCGATGTAGACCTCAAGGCAGTCAAGACCTCTGAACATCTTGTTCATCGCCCTCTGATATGTTGCCCCTGCGTTTTTTAAGCCGAAAGGCATTACTACCCATTCATACGCTCCGATCGGCCCGGGGCACCTAAAAGCCGTTTTGGAGATGTCTTCCTTGTTGATTGGGACTTGGTTGTACCCGGAATGCGCATCGAGGAAACTGAGTATCGTGTGTCCAGCTGCCCTGTCGATCAGCATATCGGCTACAGGCATCGGGTATTCATCTTTGGGTGTAGCCAAATTGAGGTTCCGAAAATCTACACATACTCGTAGTTTCCCGTTTTTCTTCATCACTGGTACGATGTTAGAAAGCCATTCGGTGTACTGGGCCTCCCGAATAAACTTGGCATCTTCCAACCGCTTAATCTCATCCTGGATGAGAGTATCCACTTCCCTGGACATTCGTCGTGGAGGTTGCCGGAATGGCCGAAACCCACTCTTTAATGGAAGCTTATGTTCGGCGATATCGGGATCAAGGCCCGGCATTTCATCATATGACCAGGCAAAACAGTCGCGGAATTCAATGAGTAGGGCGACCAGTTGCTCTCTGAATCCTTCGTCCAGTCCTGCATTGATGTATATGGGCTTAGGCGATTCATCTGTCCCCAGATTGATTTCGAGGAGATCGTCCTGTACTTGGGCGGGGTCATCTTCTAACTTCCCGGTTGCCAATCTTATGTCCCCGATCCGCAACGATCCTGTTGGGTCTTGGTCCTGGTCCTCATATATGCATTCGGCCGATGTAACATCGTACAGCGAGGTTAGCTGTCTAATTTTTTCCCTCAATTCGTTATGTCGCGCTATCATTTTGGATCTCTGAGGATGGTGGATCGGCCTTTGCCCCCAAGGGTCACTGATACGAGCCGATCTGTGTTAACAAGCAGGCGAGGGACGTTCGTCTCTCCTTTTGAACTGAGGGATTGTATGTTGCGCACTTCCTCATCATATAAACGTGCTTCAAGCACATTGTGGTCCTCGCCGAAGGGGTTGGGATCGCCCTGAACAACTTCTGCCTCGCCGTCATCTCGCCATATAAAGAGCATTTGATGCATGGTCGATGGTATACACATGTTAGAGTGTATCCAATCGCGGCTGAGCAAAATGTTGTAGTTGCTCCGGGCGTTGACCACGAAAAATCCTTCTTCGATTTCCACTCGCCCTACCTTGATTCTGAGGGTGATGTACCCCTCGGCCGGCGTCTCGCCCCCTGCAAAGTCAGTCATGTAAACGTCGGTCGGGTCCAGCTGATCCCGCGTTATACCCAGTTTTTTGAGCATCTTCGCCGGTAGTATGTTGACGCCAGCCCCATTATCGATGAGGACTCTGTTAATGGACACCCCATTCAAATCGGCCTTGATGTATAGTGGCCGAATGTGTCTAGTCATCCTCGTTGGAGGTTTGCTAAGAGATACTACCGCGGTATCGTCGGCGCTATCGCCTTCAGGTACGATTACATCGCCTTCCAACGTTGCCTTTTGCCCCGGTTTACTTCTGTAGGAGTTGGGGAGCGTGACCACTTTCACTCCGTATTCGTCCCTTACTACTGGGACCCAGGCTTTCAACATGCCTTTCTTGTGCGAAACGACGACCTCGCGGTCTTTGGGCAATCTTGCTTTAAGCTGGCCACCGTGGTGCGACACCAGTACGTCCTTGTAGGACGATCGGCCGCTGGAATCTTTGTCGTCCTTGTGAACTACTGCCGCAGCAGACAAATCGGCCGCTTGTTTTTCGCCCTTCGGCATCCAAACCTTCCTTACCTTGGCATTTCGCCTATTAGGTGATTTGGTATCCGCATCGGCATGGTTCCTTGCCCCCAGTCTCTCGGCTATTGGCCTATTTCCGTGCTGCTCTCTGGGAGCCGATTCTGCCCCGTGATTCGCCCGCGACTCTTGTCGCAGCCTCTGCATTCGCCTCTTCTGGGTTTTCGTCATACGAGGGGTCTCCTCCGTTGGCCGAAATATCCTCTTGAATACATTAGTGGCAGGCCTCCGTTGTGGCTCATGCCTCTGCCACTGTTCTGTGGGCGATCTCGGTTTAAAGGTCTTGGGATGCTTCCTCGTGTTCTCGCCCCCTTGGACCTTAAAACACGTACTGCATGAGGGGCAAGTCATATCTGTAGTGGGCGAGCTGTATCGCTTCCTTTTCTGTTGCTGAGGTCGCCCTTTTTCTCCTCGCCACTTTGAACCGTCGGTCTCTACTCTCGGCTTGGGCCTTCTAGGGTTCCACTTGCTTTGTATCTTCCCTTGCTCTAGGTATCTATCAAAGTGAGGCCGAACTGTGTTAATAGACACGTATTTAGCATCGGCCTCCTTCTTCGTTGGGAACAGTAGTTTCCCTTCGTTAATCGCCTTCTGAACCACGTTTCTGAAGTTTACGCAATAGTTCGTGCTGTGCCTCCAGGAGTTATGGTACTTGCAGTAATCTTTACCGGCCAGCTCCTCCGTCGGTGGAATTGTGTGACCTTCGCTTAGGGCGATTTGCCCATCCTTCAAAAGGGCATCGAATATGTCGTCGGCCTTGGTCAGGTCGAATGAATACTCTTTTTGCACCACCGCGGTCTTATTCCTTTTAACAAAGCCAGGCTTTCGCAAGGCCGAACATTCCAGGGGTTTCGTTCCCAAAAATTCGGCCATGTTGACTTCATCCTCGGAACCACTATCCTCGCTATCGGACACCACGGCCACGTCAAGCTGGTCTTTATAATAGGTCCCTTTAGATGCGCCTCTCCTCTGTTCTTTCTCCTGGAGGAGTCTTTCGTAGCTCGTCACCCTGTTCGTTAGCTCGAACAAGTCACGAAACCTGTGGCCCTCGAAGTGTTCCCTCATGGCGAAACTCATCCCTCTTACCACCATAGGTACGCAATCGGCCTCTGACATTTTGGTGGAGCACCTAGTCCTGAGATTTCTAAATCGGCCGATATACTTCTCTGCCGACTCACTCGGTAGCTGTGAGATTCGGGCGAGGTCAGCTAGGGTGACATCAGGTGGTGCCCTTTAAAATTCTTCATGGAAGAGGATTTCGAGGTCCTTCCATGTGTCCACCGAATTGGGCGACAATCTAGAGTACCATGTAAACGCCATTTTTGTCAAAGAGCTGGCGAAAAGCCGGAGTTTCCAGAAATCATGAGCGGCTGCTTCGCCGCACTGGGCTGAAAACCGGGCGACATGTTCAACCGTCGATTGGCCCTTCTCCTCGCCCGAAAACAAACTAAACTCTGGCACTTTATACCCCCTTGGGAAAGGATATAACTTATCGATCCAGTCTGGATATGCTTTCATGTACGATGGGCGAGGCATAGGTCGCAGATCCACCCCGAGCCTTTCTAGCATGTCCACGAGTTGCCCTTGATTGTATATGCTCGGATCGCCTCCCTCGGAGTACGATCGTTCGCCCGTGTTGGGCTCCTGGGTGTTGGCTCCAGTAGGTCCCCCTTGTGGTCTAGCCTCGCCTTGTGGATTGGACGAGCTTTCTCCCGGGTGATCGGCCCTTCCTGAGAACTCGGCCTCGTTCCTCGTTAAGAGCTTAACGGAACCATACGTCTACCCCATCTTGTTGGGTTGTTGTTCGGCCGAACCACCTGGTTGACCAAAACGGCTCGGTGTTTGGTTCTGTTCGGCCCTTCTGTACCCTTGATCGGCCGCGGATTGCCCAGAAAATAATCGCCCTAGGTTTTCCATTGCCTTGTTGAGGCCATCTAAGTTCCCTTGGATCTGCCTCTGGACCGACGTTTGGTCGGCCATGATGTTCCTCATTACTTCGGACATCTGATGCATAGCACCGTCGAACATTTGCTTGTTCTCTTGCGCTATTTCGCCCCTCATGGCCGAGAAGTCGGCCTGTGATAAAGAAGGGCGAGAGGGAGGAAGCTGGCGCGAGTAGTCTATCATGTCATCGGTCGCGTCGTCGACCTTGTCCTTAGGTAGGCTCCCCTCGGTGTCCGTTGTATTCGGCACCTTGCTTGATTGGTTCACCTGTTTGTCCTTGGCCATGGTTTCTGATCTATCCGAATCTGACTCGTCTGCTATGTCACCTTCCTTCCGTTGTTGTCGGCGTATGGACCGAGCGTGCCTGGAATCGTCCTTAAAGTCCGTTTTTGTGCTAACCATAAACTGATCCCCAGTGGAGTCGCCAAAAGATGTTCGCCTGGAAATATTCCGGACTCGAATCTTTGAATTTATAATCGGGATCGGTTTGAGGTTTGATACTTTAACGAACCTATGCAGATATTCACAGGGCTTGTTTGGTTAAAGACACTTAACCACGTGATCTAAAAGATAATAATCTGGGAGTCACGGACTCAGGCGAGATTAATACCGAAAACTACTCCTAAATTAAAACAATCCGGAGATTGCGGGATAAAAAGCACTGGGCTTGGTTTTTTATTGATTGATTTGTTGATACAAAAATAATGAAGCTCTGAGCTATTTATAGCTCCTCATAACTAAGACTCCTAATTCAACTAGGACTAAAATTCTAAAAGATAAAATACTCCTAATAAAATACTCCTAATGAGTTTCAAACTCCTAAAAAGAGAAAAGCAGTAATTAAAAGACTTTTTCGTTTGGGCCTGACCCCTTCGTAAGCCCACTTGAAACTCCTGACTCAGCACCCTTTTGGGCCGGTGTAAACACTTAGAATGGAGAATAACAAGATTATATAAGTATTAAACCCTAGGTAAGGGTCTGGACCAGAAGCAACAAGAGTCACAATCACACCAACGAAGAACACCACAAGCAAAACGCGTAGAAATCGCAAAACGGATAAACAATCA
Source organism: Mercurialis annua (assembly GCF_937616625.2). Taxonomy (NCBI): domain Eukaryota; kingdom Viridiplantae; phylum Streptophyta; class Magnoliopsida; order Malpighiales; family Euphorbiaceae; genus Mercurialis; species Mercurialis annua. The sequence continues at coordinate 32,804,924 of NC_065572.1, read as the reverse complement.
CCAATCAATTGTTAAAAACCATCAAGGATCATAAAGGAATGATAAAAATAGGGTTTATCTGAGTGTAGGGTCGCATTAGGTCTGATAGGATGAAAAAGGGCTGAAAGAATCGAGTTAAGGAGCTATTTATAACAAAACAGCGAACCCTACAGTGCCGCGTCGCGCCCGAGATGACTGAATCGCGCCCGTGATGGTGTATCACGACCGTGATGCTCCTGTCACGCCCGTGATACACCCCCTGCTTCCAAAATTATTGATTTTCGGGGCCTTAAGCCCAAGGTCGATCCACACGGCCCGAACCACACTCAAAACAAGCCCAAACATCGAAATAACTATTGTGCAACCTAAACCAAAGTTCCAAGGAACTAAACCGCCAAACATTAACCCAAAACACATTGAAAAACTCATTGTAACAAGCCGAAAAAATACGGGGTGTTACATTCTCTCCAACTTAAAAACAAAATCGTCCTCGATTTTCATACAAAGCACAAAACACAATATACGCGCACAAAGCAACCAAAGTAGAACATATAACACAAATCCAAAGTACTAAAATAGCATCGAACATTCGAAGCAGCGCTAAACCCCACGTACCTCAAGGAATGAAAGATAACGATTGCACATAATGGACTTCGTCCCCTACGTATACTCCCCAACTATATAACCGAATAAAACTCAAACCATAGGCATTCCTCCACTCATCAACCTACGCACTTGCATATCCACAACTCGACACGTTGTACCTCGAATGATAACTCAAATCACCACTTACATAAAACAACAACTCAAATTTCCACACCACGTATGCGCAAAATCATAAATTCAACAGTTCAATACTCCAACTATTACTTGATTAAACAAAATATAAACCTCCAAGATTATTCAACAATAAACCTTAAACATGCTCACAAGGAAGGTTACTAAACTCGTTCGAGTTCTAACAGCAATCAAGACAACCTTGACAAGGTGCAAGGACAAGCCCGAAACTCAAATCGCAATTCTTACAATACCAAAATCTAACACTTCAAATGAAAACCTCGAAATCCCCATTAATAACATCATGCAATCCTCGCCACCTACTTAACATCTCTACGCCTATTATCCCATATCAAAGATATAAATAACTCGTTATATCAAATGAACGGTCTAGTCCAAAATTAACTAGATAAGGTTCTCGCCAATATAAATCAGCCAACTTTAAAACATCATGAAATTCGAGTTGTGCACACGACAAGGACTAAGCTCGACAAGACCATCAACCTTAACGAATCAATAAACACATACTCACATACTGATATTTCAAAGAATAAATCACTTTAACCTATGATAACGAATCTCCAAGTTACATACAAACCGACTAATTCAGAAAGATCCTTCCACTCATACAATAAGAAAACATACAGCCCGAAGTTACCCAAAGTAAATAACACCAACATACATACAATTTTTTTTTACACAAACCAAATTTTTATGCCGCACACAAAAGGTTCAACAATTAGATGAAGCGAAATCAAATTTTTTTACAACAAAAATTCACAATCAGTATTGACCAACCAACCTTTGTTGTCGAAACCTACCCATCGCGATTCTCAAATCAACTAGCTCATAAATCCGAACCAAACTAAAATTCTCAAAATTGTTTCACCAAAAATTACTGTAACCTTGCTAAGAAGAGATCACCTAGATCACATTCGCTGTAATCGGGTCATTGGTTATGCTCAAAACCAAACTTATAGGGAAATAGTTCAAATCACTAAACATTACAACTTCCCACTTCTCTTCAAAAGATTTTAATATCTTATAACTCCTTTTATATTTAAAATCAAAATACTTTTACTATTGGAAAAACCTCCAATTTGTGAACACATCAACATTTTCAAAATATCCGTATTTTAAATTCCGGAGTTACACCTTAGTTTCAATATAAGTTTGCAAATATATAAAATAGTTCAACTAACAAAATTTTTATTCTCTTTAAATCAATGCTTGATAAAAATTTATCCTTTTGTCAAAATAGAAAATATTTGTAAAGAAAATCCTTTTTTTTTTCACACAATATTTTTATACGAGTATACCAAAACATTATACAAAAACGAATATGTAAAAACAAACTTCCTTTAAAATCACGGCGTAAACACACACGTCGAGCATAACCAAATCCCTTAATCTAATAACCTCAATTCATAAATCGTAAGCTAACACAAAGGCCTTCCAAACCGACCTCAAAATCCTATCATACTTATTATAATAATAACTCGAGTGCAATGTTATATTCATTCTTACTCCCTACCAAGTACAAAATTTGTTATACAACAAACCAATCACTCATAACATAATCATCCTCAATTCACCACCATCATCACAGAGTATTTTGTCTAGCTACCCTTCAGTAACAGTTTCAAAATCATTTGAAATCCAACCTTATTAATATATTTATCCCAAAGTGACTCGCGAGTTCGTTTCAAAACATTTTTCTCAAAAATTCTTTATTCCCGAAATCCATTTTACATAATTGTGCGCCAGGGTGATGACACCTTTCATCCCCAAATAGTTGCATCCAACTCTAACCATTTCAATGCACGTAATGCATGTACTATTATGCATGTACAAATTACTTATCTTCTTATTATTTAGTGAACATACTTAGTGCTCAATGAAATCCCCTATTCGTGACATACAAAAATGCATGTTCATGATATGTCTGGGCACAATTACGTGATAAAAACATTTCAAATACTTTCAATAAGTTTCATTTGAAATCAGTTTATTAATAAAACATTTGCTAGACGTTTCACTCTGTGAGATGTGCACTCGATAACCTCAAAAACATTTCTCAATCCTTACTTGCAATCTACCAAATCATGAGATACTAACATAACAATTCAAACCGATAACTACTATAAAATCTCTTATGCGACAAAAACTTTCACTAAGCTTAAACTTAACTCAAGGAAAAACAATATATCACCTACGTTTCTACAAAACAAACCACCAGTTCCCGCATCGCATCATCCAATCTGGATGAAAAACGCCAGTGTATTAATACACCGATCTATCTCTTCGAATAAGAATTTCCAACATCTTTGTCCAAGATAATCAAAAACCACCAAAGAAACACTTTCTTCATCTTACTCATATCGAAACCCCAAAATCTCAAATCCACAAAATAACACACCAAACCCAGCATAATCCAAAACCGAAACTAAAGCAACACAGGGTCTAAATGAAGGTCCTACTCATAAAATAAAACCATACACCAAGGTAAGCCAACCATGACCACGTGAAATAATTCATCTCACGTGCTACTCCGCACGAAGAGATAAAACAAAAACAATTAACATAGTTCAACCAAACATGTGAGGTATACAAACCATAAACCTCCCAAGCACGCCATTAAGCACAATAACCCAAACGTACTTAAAGGACGAATCAAGACATGATACAATAAATTTCGAATCTCCGTAACAAAATAAACCTATAATATATCATCTTTTAAAAGTACGTATCAAAATTCATTTTGAAGTTTAAAGTCAACCAGAAGACTTCCAAATTTTAGTTGAGCCCCACGGTTAAAAGCAAAATCAATATCCGAAAATATCTCCTCAATTAAACAATTGCTTTAAAATTTCCAAAGTATCTCAATCCATAAAACCATCTAGTTAGCCGAGTCATTACAACTACCAAGCTCAACTCCCAAATTTGGGTGACCTAAGTCAATCCCAAAACCACCATTTTTAAAACTTATTCAAAATATTTATAAATCCGGAAAAAGTCTTTTAAATAAAATTAAAAAAAAACAATGTCAACCTTTTCAAAATAAGAGCTCAAGCAACCCAAGAATCGAAATCAACTCAAAATCTTAAGTGAGAAAATCTTTGATCTCAAACAATCATTTTGTAAACACCTAAGCAAGCCAAACATAATTACCAAATATATGACCAAACGACGCTTCAAACGTCGACATACCACAACATGGTAAAATAACAGCCAAAAATATTAAATTCTCAATACGGTGGGAAAAGCTCATAAATAATATTATTTTAAAAACAACCGTTTGTCAACACCAAGTCTAACGTAACATTCTAAGATACGAGAAACTCATTTTACTTGCAAAGTAACCAAAAATCACATTTTTCAATGTACTATGACCAGACCGCTCATCCGGCCCTCGTGTCAAAATAAAAACCAAATCAAAATAATTTTCTTAATAAAACTATAAAACCATCGTGCGGTCAAACAGCATAAACCCACAAAACATGCTTAAAGATTTGACACGAAATCTTTTAGAAACCACACAAGGCCAACGCCTAACGTATCATAGTACGTGCCAACGTATTTAGCACTCAATAACACAACCAAACCAAACTGTACTCACCAACTAGGTGAAAGCAATCAAATTATAATCAAAATCATCCAAAGGCGTAAAAGCCAACAACTAATCACCCAAGGTAAACATCATATAGGGCACAACAGCCAACAAAGCATCACCCGAAGTAAACACCATATAAGGTACAACACCAACAAAACATCACCGAAAGTATATCTCATATATGGTACAACAGCCAACAAATCACCCAATGTATAAGCAATAAACATTCCAAAGTAAAGCATCAGTAACACATAAGACCGACACTCAACATTCCTATAGGTGAAGGTAGAAAGTTTTGAAAACCAAAAGATGACGTTTTAAAGACAAGACTTGAATCCTAATTCCGCAGTAGATCCTATGACACAACAACAGCACTTAACATGCCTTTAAGCAGTAAACACATAACATGCAAAATGGCCTTGGTTTGAAACCAAAGCTCTGATACCAAGTTTGTCACGACCCATTTTCATGAATCGCAACCGGCGCTAGGGTATGGGTGATGTAGTACCGAAACCCGTAGCTAGCCTTCCATATATCACATAAACACATAAACCTGCAGAAAACCAATGCTCGGGGGCAACCGAGACTTCAGCCTAAAACTAACAGTTATAATATTCAACAGTTTATATAACATGCTTATTCAATCCCGAGCCTAAAATAGGTTTATCATCAACCAATGTAAATAATATAACATGCCAAAGAAATAAAACCAGTCGAACCAATCCGACAAAAATATAATAATAATAAAGACGTCTAGTTACTACTGCGGTCTAAGAATAAAACAGTTTATAGTTTTATTAAAAATAAAAGAAACCTCCGAGGAAAAGTAAATGCGGAGATCACCAGACTCTCTCAGATCATAACCCTGGGGAAAATTGGGAAAACAACGGGGTCAGATATACTGAGATGAGTTTATACCACTATCTACATTTATTAAGTGGAAAACCTTTGAAACCGTTTAAAACGTTTAAATACGATATTACGAATAATAGTTGGAACCCTAATCCACAATTCTAAATAATAAACATAATCCAACAGGTCTGGTCCCGAGAGCTGAGCTACACCGAGTTACCACTGACCACACTTATACCAGAGTCCCGAGAGCTGAGCTACACCGAGTTACTCTACTTGGTCCCGAGAGCTATGCTCACACCGAGTTACCACATTACCATAATTACCTTTCCCAGATCATTACCGGTGCGCACGCAGTCCTAATGATGCCCATTAGGTAGCATGTTCCAACTAGAAGTCATAATATAAAAACAGTTCGAAATATACGTACAATATATATATTTAATATTAAAATAACAATTTACTTAATAAAGCGGTAAATAGTAAGCACAAACTCACTGCTTGCTTGTCCACGTGAAACTTGGCAAACAGCTAACCCTGCGTAGACTCCGAAGCACGAGCAGTGGACGGGTCTAAAACATATATAAGTCAAAATCCGAACAATCCCTAACTCTAAGAATACTAAACTCCACATAGGACTAGCATCTTGAACACAACTAAAGTACAACCCAAGTAAGGTAAACATCCATGTACCAAACAAACCAAAGAATTCATATCATTCACTTTAAACAATTTAGGCAAGTTAGCTTAGATGAGTTCTTATCCTTAAAAGCAAAACAGAAGTCCTTTCCATAACTTAAATAGTTCTTTTAAACCAAAGAGTTTTCCAAAGTAATGTGTTAGCCTTAACTGCAGTATAGCTCAACACAACAAGTCGGGCGACCCAAGTCTAACCCGACCCAACCATAAGCCAAAGTGAAAACCAGAGTTTAAAACCAATCCTTAAATAAAACCAAAGTCATTTGAAAGTAAGAACTCAATCCCTAGCTTAACAATGCCAACCTTAAAAGCAATAAGCCACATAGCTTGCCAACACTTGGCAAGTTTCACCCAAAGTATACATCACTTAAAAATGTCACCTTAAATGAAATCAATTGGATTTAAACACCTTTTAAAGGTTTAAACTTAAATCTGAAATATTAACTTATACATAACACCTTTGTAAAATTGACCATAACTTATATACCATTTCAACCATCGATTACCAAACAACATAAGATAAAACTAACATTTTATAAATGTCCAAAATAGTTTATAAAACGTATTTACATCCATTAACAATTTGATCAAAACCAATATTAAGGCAAAGCACTCAAATAATCAAATTTGGCAATTTGCCGAAAATTGCCTAAACTAGCCAAACGATTCAAAACCAACAATCGATGAACCAAAGTATGTTACTACTGATTTAAAAACATCAAAACATCATATAGAAAATATTAGATCAGTAGGTATAGCATTTGAAAACCAATTTGCAATCGTAGCGTTTAACTTTCGTAAAATTATCAATTTCGCAAATCGTAGAGATTTTTACAACATAGATCAAACCCAAATCTCACTTCAAGATCCTAACTCATAAGATCATTAGCTATTGTAGTATAACCACATAATATCCCAAATAACTCAGATTCAACACTTTAACAAATCACTAAACGAATCAATTTCATACAAACCTAGAATTAGCCAATTCGTTGTTTAAATCATGCAAATCCAATTCCAATCATGATACATCATATTATAATCATATTAAACTCCATTTAAAACATAATATTCAAATCATAAATCTCAGACCATTAATCATAAAGTTCCAAACTCCAAAACACCCTAAATCATGCAATTCTACGCAAAACACAAGACAACGATTCACCAATACATAAGAGATGGAAATAATTACCTTAGAATGGAGAATAACAAGATTATATAAGTATTAAACCCTAGGTAAGGGTCTGGACCAGAAGCAACAAGAGTCACAATCACACCAACGAAGAACACCACAAGCAAAACGCGTAGAAATCGCAAAACGGATAAACAATCACCAATCAATTGTTAAAAACCATCAAGGATCATAAAGGAATGATAAAAATAGGGTTTATCTGAGTGTAGGGTCGCATTAGGTCTGATAGGATGAAAAAGGGCTGAAAGAATCGAGTTAAGGAGCTATTTATAACAAAACAGCGAACCCTACAGTGCCGCGTCGCGCCCGAGATGACTGAATCGCGCCCGTGATGGTGTATCACGACCGTGATGCTCCTGTCACGCCCGTGATACACCCCCTGCTTCCAAAATTATTGATTTTCTGGGCCTTAAGCCCAAGGTCGATCCACACGGCCCGAACCACACTCAAAACAAGCCCAAACATCGAAATAACTATTGTGCAACCTAAACCAAAGTTCCAAGGAACTAAACCACCAAACATTAACCCAAAACACATTGAAAAACTCATCGTAACAAGCCGAAAAAATACGAGGTGTTACAGTTTGGTTTTGTTTTGTTACATTTGTAAACGTTTGGCTTAAATCACTAAAAAAGGTCAAACGTTTGGATTTGTTTCGTAACGTTTGTAAACGTTTGTTTTATATCACTAAAGAGAAGAAACGTTTGGATTTGTTTCGTAACGTTTGTATACATTTGGCTTAAAATGCTAAAAAGGGTTTCTTAACATTTTAAACGTTTTGATTAGTTTCGTAACGTTTGTAAACGTTTGGCTTAAATTACTGAAAAGGTGAAATATTTGGATTTGTTTTGTAACCTTTGTAAATGTTCGGCTTAAATTGCTAAAAAGGTGAAACGACTAGATTTGTTTCGTAGCGTTTTAAACCTTTTGATTTGTTTCGAAACGTTTGGATATTTTTCATAGCGTTTGTAAATGTTTCGCTTCAATCACTAAAATGGCGAAACGTTTGGATTTTTTTCGTAACGTTTGGCTTAGATCACTAAAAATGTTAAACAAATGGATTTGTTTCATAACGTTTACCATCGTTTGGTTTTGTTTCGTAACGTTTATAAACGTTTGCCTTAAATCCCTAAAATGGGGAAACGTTTGGTATTGTTTTGTAGCTTTTGTAAACGTTTGGATTCGTTTCGTAACGTTTTGAAAGTTTGGTTTTAACGTTTATAAACGTTTGGCTTAAATCGCTAAAAAGGTGAAACGTTTGGCTTAAATCGATAAAAAGGTGAAACGTTTGGATTTGTTCGTAACGTTTGTTAACGTTTGGCTTAAATTGCTAAAAAGGTGAAACACTTGGTTTTGTTTCGTAACGTTTGTAAACGTTTGGCTTAAATTATTAAATATGAGAAACGTTTGGATTTGTTTCCCAACGTTTGTAAACGTTTGGCTTAAATCGCTAATAGGTGAAACATTTTGATTTGTTTCGTAAAGTTTGTATACATTTGGCTTAAATTGCTGAAAAGGTGAAACATTTGGATTTATTTCGTAACGTTTGTAAACGTTTGGCTTAAATCGCTTATAAGGGGAAACGTTTGGATTTGTTCGTAACGTTTGTAAACGTTTGGCATAAATCGCTAAAAAGGTGAAATGTTTGGATTTGTTTTGTAACGTTTTAAACGTTTGGCTTAAATCGCTAAAATGGGGAAACATTTGGATTTGTTTCTTAACGTTTGTAAACGTTTGGCTTAAATCGCTAAAAAGATGAAACGTTTGGATTTGTTTCGTAGCGTTTGTAAACGTTTGGCTTAAATCGCTAAAAAGGGGAAACGTTTGGATTTCTTTCGTACCGTTTGTAAACGTTTGGCTTAAAATTGCTAAAAATGGGAAACGTTTGGATTTGTTTCGTAACGTTTGTAAACGTTTGGCTTAAATTGCTAAAAAGGTGAAACTCTTGGTTTTGTTTCGTAAATTTTGTAAACGTTTGGCTTAAATTGTTAAATATTAGAAACATTTGAATTTGTTTCTTAACGTTTGTAAAGGTTTGGTTTCAATCGCTAAAAATGTGAGATGTTTGGATTTGTTTCGTAACGTTTGTAAACGTTTGGCTTTCATCGCTAAAAAGGGGAATCGTTTGGATTTGTTTCGTACCGTTTGGAAACGTTCGGCTTAAATCGCAAAAAATGTGAAACGTTTGAATTTGTTTCGTAACGTGTGTAAACGTTCGGCTTAAATCGCTAAAAAGGTTAAACGTTTGGATTTCTTTCGTAACGTTTGCAAATGTTTGTCTTAAATCGCTAAAAAGGTGAAACGTTTGGATTTATTTCATAACGTTTGTAAACGTTTGGCTAATATTGCTAAAAAGGTGAAACGTTTAGATTGATTTCGTAGCGTTTGTAAACATTTGGCTTAAATCGCTAAAAAGGGGAAACGTTTAGATTTTCTCGTACCGATTGTAAACGTTTGGCTTAAATCGCTAAAAAGAAGAAACGTTTGGATTTGTTTTGTATTATTTCTAAAAGTTTGGCTTAAATCGCTAAAAAGGTGAAACGTTTGGATTTGTTTCGTAACATTTTAAACGTTTGGTTTTTTTCGTAACGTTTTTCGACATTTGGCTAAAATCGCTATAAGGTGAAACGTTTGGATTTTTTTCGTAACGTTTGTAAACGTTTGGCTTAAATCGCTAAAAAGGTGAAACGTTTGGATTTGTTTCGTAGCGTTTGTAAACGTTTGGCTTAATTCGCTATAAAGGTAAAATGTTTGGATTTGTTTCCTAATGTTTGTAAACGTTTGGCTTAAATTGCTAAAAAGGTGAAACTCTTGGATTTGTTTGATAATGTTTTTAAACGTTTGGTTTAAATTGCTAAAAAGGTGAAACGCTTGGATTTGTTTCGTAACGTTTGTAAACGTTTGGCTTATATTGCAAAAAAATTTAAACTCTTGGTTTTTGTTTTGCAAATTTTGTAAATGTTTGGCTTATATTGCTAAAAATGTGAAACATTTAGATTTGTTTCTTAACGTTTGGATTTGTTTGGCTTCAATCGCTAAAAATGTGAAATGTTTGGATTTGTTTCGTAACGTTTGTAAACGTTTGGCATAAATTGCTAAAAAGGTAAAACGTTTGGATTTGTTTTGTAACTTTTTAATCATTTGGCTTAAATCGCTAAAATGGGAAAACGTTTAGTTTTGTTTTATAACGTTTGTAAACGTTTGGCTTTAATTGCTTAAAAGGCGAAACGTTTGGATTTGTTTCGTAACATTTTGTAAAGGTTTGGCTTAAATCGCTAAAAATGTGAAATAATTGGATTTGTATCGCAACTTTTGTAAACGTTTGTCTTATATTGCTAAAAAAGGTGAAACGTTTGGATTTGTTTCGTAACGTTTGGAAACGTTTGTAAACGTTTGGCTTAAATTGCTAAAAAGGTGAAACGTTTGGATTTGTTTCGTAGCGTTTGTAACGTTTAGCTTAAATCGCTAAAAAGGTGAAATGTTTGGATTTGTTTCGTAACGTTTTAAACGTTTGATTTCATATCGTAATGTTTGTAAACGTTTGGCTTAAATTCTAAAAAAGGATAAACGTCATGTTTTGTTTCGTAATGTTTGTAAACGTTTGGCTTATATCGCTAAAAAAGGTGAAACGTCCTGTTTTGTTTCGTAATGTTTGTAAACACTTTGTTTCATTTCATAACGTTTGTAAACGTTTGGCTTAAATTGTTAAATATGGGAAACGTTTGGATTTGTTTCATAACGATTGTAAACGTTTGGCTTAAATCGCTAATAGGTGAAACATTTGGATTTGTTTCGTAATGTTTGTAAATGTTTGGCTTAAATCGCTAATAAGGTGAAACGTCCTGTTTTGTTTCGTAATATTTGTAAACGTTTGACTTAAATCGTAAAAAAGGTGAAACGTCCTGTTTTGTTTCGTAACGTTTGTAAACGTTTGGCTTAAATTGCTAAAAAGGTGAAACGTTTGGATTTGTTTCATAAAGTTTGTAAACGTTTGGCTTAATTCGCTAAAAAGCAGGAACGTTTGGATTTGTTTCGTAACGTTTTGAAACGTTTGGCTTAAATCGCAAAAAAGGTGAAACGCTTGGATTTGTTTCGTAAAGTTTATAAACTTTTGGCTTAAATAGATAAAAAGGGGAAATGTTTAGATTTGTTTCGTAACATTTGTAAATGTTTGGCTTAAATCGCTAAAAAGGTGAAACTTTTGGATTTGTTTCGTAACGTTTGTAAATATTTGGCTTAAATCATTAAAAAGGTAAAATGTTTGGTTTAATTTTGTTACGTTTGTAAACATTTGGCTTAAATCACTAAAAAGGTGAAACGTTTGAATTTGTTTCGTAACGTTTGTAAACATTTGTTTTATATCGCTAAAGAGGTGAAACGTTTGGATTTGTTTCGTAAGGTTTGTAAACATTTGGCTTAAAATGCTAATAAGGGTTTCTTAACATTTTAAACGTTTTGATTAGTTTTCTAATGTTTGTAAACGTTTGGCTTAAATTATTGAAAAGGTGAAACATTTGGATTTGTTTTGTAACCTTTGTTAACGTTCGGCTTAAATTGCTAAAAACGTGAAACGGTTGGATTTGTTTGTAACGTTTTAAATTTGTTTCGAAACGTTTGGATTTTTTTCATAACGTTTTTAAATGTTAGGCTTCAATCAATAAAATGGTGAAACGTTCGGATTTGTTTCGTAAAGTTTGTAAACGTTTGGCTTAAATCACTAAAAATGGGAAACGTTTGGATTTGTTTCGTAACGTTTAGCATCGTTTGGTTTTGTTTTGTAACGTTTGTAAACGTTTGGTTTAAATTGCTAAAATGGGGAAACATTTGTTGTTGTTTTGTAACTTTTGTAAACGATTGGATTTGTTTAGTAACGTTTTGAAAGTTTGGTTTTAACGTTTATTAACGTATGACTTAAATCGCTAAAAAGGTGAAACGTTTGGCTTAAATCGATGAAAAGGTGAAACGCTCGGATTTGTTTCATAACGTTTGTGAACGTTTGGCTTAAATTGCTGAAAAGGTGAAACACTTGGTTTTGTTTCGTAACCTTTGTATACGTTTGGCTTAAATTATTAAATATAAGAAACGTTTGGATTTGTTTCCCAACATTTGTAAACGTTTGGCTTAAATCGCTAAAAGGTGACACGTTTTGATTTTTTTCGTAAGGTTTGTATACATTTGGCTTAAATTGCTAAAAAGGTGAAACGTTTGGATTTGTTTCGTAACGTTTGTAAACGTTTGGCTTAAATCGCTAAAAAGGTGAAACGTTTGGATTTGTTCGTAATGTTTGTAAACGTTTGGCATAAATCGCTAAAAAGGTGAAATGTTTGGATTTGTTTTGAAAAGTTTTAAACGTTTGGTTAAATCGCTAAAATGGGGAAACATTTGGATTTGTTTCTTAACGTTTGTAAACGTTTGGCTTAAATCGCTAAAAAGGTGAAACGTTTGGATTTGTTTCGTAGCGTTTGTAAATGTTTGGCTTAAATCGCTAAAAAGGTGAAACGTTTGGATTTCTTTCGTACCGTTTGTAAACGTTTGGCTTAAATCGCTAAAAATAGGAAACGTTTGGATTTGTTTCGTAACGTTTGTAAACGTTTGGCTTAAATTGCTAAAAAGTTGAAACTCTTGGTTTTGTTTCGTAAATTTTGTAAACGTTTGGCTTAAATTGTTAAATATGAGAAACATTTGAATTTGTTTCGTAACGTTTGTAAAGATTTGGTTTCAATCGCTAAAAATGTGAAACCTTTGGATTTGTGTCTTAACGTTTGTAAATGTTTGGCTTTCAACGCTAAATAGGGGAAGTGTTTGGATTTGTTTCGTAACGTTTGGAAACGTTCGCCTTAAATCGCTAAAAAGGTGAAACGTTTGAATTTGTTTCATAACGTGTGTAAATGTTTGGCTTAAATCGCTAAAAAGGTTAAACGTTTGGATTTGTTTCGTAACGTTTGCAAACGTTTGTCTTAAATCGTTAAAAAGGTGAAACGTTTGGATTTATTTCGTAACGTTTGTAAACGTTTGGCTTAAATCGCTAAAAAGATGAAACGTTTGGATTTGTTTTGTATCGTTTCTAAAAGTTTTGATTAAATAGCTAAAACGGTAAAACGTTTGGATTTGTTTCGTAACATTTTAAACGTTTGGTTTTTTTCGTAACGTTTTTTGACGTTTGGCTTAAATAGCTAAAAGGTGAAACGTTTGGATTTGTTTCGTAACGTTTGTAAACGTTTGGCTTAAATCGCTAAAAAGGTGAAACGTTTGGATTTGTATGGTAACGTTTGTAAACGTTTGGCTTATATCGCTATAAAGGTGAAACGTTTGGATTTGTTTCCTAATGTTTGTAAACGTTTGGCTTAAATTTCTAAAAAGGTGAACCTCTTGGATTTGTTTGATAACGTTTGTAAACGTTTGGTTTAAATTGCTAAAAAGGTGAAACGCTTGGATTTGTTTCGTAACGTTTGTAAACGTTTGGCTTAAATTGCAAAAAACGTGAAACACTTGGTTTTTGTTTTGTAACTTTTGTAAATGTTTGGCTAATATTGCCAAAAATGTGAAACGTTTAGATTTGTTTCTTAACATTTGGATTTGTTTGGCTTCAATCGCTAAAAATGTGAAATGTTTGGATTTGTTTCGTAACGTTTGTAAACGTTTGGCATAAATTGCTAAAAAGGTAAAACGTTTGGATTTGTTTCGTAACTTTTTAAACGTTTGGCTTAAATCGCTAAAATGGGGAAACGTTTAGATTTGTTTTTGTAACGTTTGTAAACGATTGGCTTAAATTGCTTAAAAGGCGAAACGTTTGGATTTGTTTCGTAACATTTTGTAAAGGTTTGGCTTAAATCGCTAAAAATGTGAAATAATTGGATTTGTATCGCAACTTTTGTAAATGTTTGTCTTATATTGCTAAAAAAGGTGAAACGCTTGGATTTGTTTCGTAACGTTTGGAAACGTTTGTAAACGTTTGGCTTAAATTGCTAAAAAGGTGAAACTTTTGGATTTGTTTCGTAGCGTTTGTAACGTTTAGCTTAAATCGCTAAAAAGGTGAAATGTTTGGATTTGTTTCGTAACGTTTTAAACGTTTGATTTCATATCGTAATGTTTGTAAACGTTTGGCTTTAATTCTAAAAAAGGATAAACGTCATGTTTTGTTTCGTAATGTTTGTAAACGTTTGGCTTATATCGCTAAAAAAGGTGAAACGTCCTGTTTTGTTTCGTACTGTTTGTAAACACTTGGTTTTATTTCATAACGTTTGTAAAAGTTTGGCTTAAATTGTTAAATATGTGAAACGTTTGGATTTGTTTCATAACGTTTGTAAACGTTTGGCTTAAATCGCTAAAAGGTGAAAGGTTTGGATTTGTTTCGTAATGTTTGTAAATGTTTGGCTTAAATCGCTAATAAGGTGAAACGTCCTGTTTTGTTTCGTAATGTTTGTAAACGTTTGACTTAAATCGTAAAAAAGGTGAAACGTCTTGTTTTGTTTCGTAACGTTTGTAAACGTTTGGCTTAAATCGCTAAAAAGGTGAAACATTTGGATTTGTTTCATAAAGTTTGTAAACGTTTGGCTTAATTCGCTAAAAAGCAGGAACGTTTGGATTTGTTTCGTAACGTTTTGAAACGTTTGGCTTAAATCGCAAAAAAGGTGAAACGCTTGGATTTGTTTCGTAACGTTTATAAACTTTTGGCTTAAATAGATAAAAAGGGGAAACGTTTAGATTTGTTTCGTAAAATTTGTAAATGTTTGGCTTAAATCGCTAAAAAGGTGAAACTTTTGGATTTGTTTCGTAACGTTTGTAAATATTTGGCTTAAATCATTAAAAAGGTAAAATGTTTGGTTTTGTTTGGTTACGTTTCCAAACATTTGGCTTAAATCACTAAAAAGGTGAAACGTTTGAATTTGTTTCATAACGTTTGTAAACATTTGTTTTATATCGCTAAAGAGGTGAAGCGTTTGGATTTGTTTCGTAAGGTTTGTAAACATTTGGCTTAAAATGCTAATAAGAGTTTCTTAACATTTTAAACGTTTTGATTAGTTTTGTAACGTTTGTAAACGTTTGGCTTAAATTATTGAAAAGGTGAAACATTTGGATTTGTTTTGTAACCTTTGTTAACGTTCGGCTTAATTTGCTAAAAACGTGAAACGGTTGGATTTGTTTCGTAACGTTTTAAACGTTTTAAATTTGTTTCGAAACGTTTGGATTTTTTTCATATCGTTTGTAAATGTTAGGCTTCAATCACTAAAATGGTGAAACGTTCGGATTTGTTTCGTAACGTTTGTAAATGTTTGGCTTAAATCACTAAAAATGTGAAACGTTTGGATTTGGTTCGTAACGTTTAGCATCGTTTGGTTTTGTTTCGTAATGTTTGTAAACGTTTGGTTTAAATTGCTAAAATGGGGAAACATTTGGTGTTGTTTTTTAACTTTTCTAAACGTTTGGATTCGTTTCGTAACGTTTTGAAAGTTTGGTTTTAACGTTTATAAATGTTTGGCTTAAATCGCTAAAAAGGTGACACGTTTGGCTTAAATCGATAAAAAGGTGAAACGTTTGGATTTGTTTCGTAACGTTTGTTAACGTTTGGCTTAAATTGCTGAAAAGGTGAAACACTTGGTTTTGTTTCGTAACGTTTGGCTTAAATTATTAAATATGAGAAACATTTGGATTTGTTTCCCAACATTTGTAAACGTTTGGCTTAAATCGCTAAAAGGTGAAACGTTTTGATTTGTTTCGTAAAGTTTGTATACATTTGGCTTAAATTGCTAAAAAGGTGAAACGTTTGGATTTGTTTCGTAACGTTTGTAAACGTTTGGCTTAAATCGATAAAAAGGTGAAACGTTTGGATTTGTTCGTAAATTTTGTAAACGTTTGGCATAAATCGCTAAAAAGGTGAAATGTTTGGATTTGTTTTGAAACGTTTTAAACGTTTGGTTAAATCGCTAAAATGGGGAAACATTTGGATTTGTTTCTTAACGTTTGTAAACGTTTGGCATAAATCGCTAAAAAGGTGAAACGTTTGGATTTGTTTCGTAGCGTTTGTAAACGTTTGGCTTAAATCGCTAAAAAGGTGAAACGTTTGGATTTCTTTCGTACCGTTTGTAAACGTTTGGCTTAAATCGCTAAAAATATGAAACGTTTGGATTTGTTTCGTAACGTTTGTAAACGTTTGGCTTAAATTGCTAAAAAGGTGAAACTCTTGGTTTTGTTTCGTAAATTTTGTAAACGTTTGGCTTAAATTGTTAAATATGAGAAACATTTGAATTTGTTTCGTAACGTTTGTAAAGGTTTGGTTATAATCGCTAAAAATGTGAAACGTTTGGATTTGTGTCGTAACGTTTGTAAATGTTTGGCTTTCAACGCTAAATAGGGGAAGTGTTTGGATTTGTTTCGTAACGTTTGGAAACGTTCGCCTTAAATCGCTAAAAAGGTGAAACGTTTGAATTGGTTTCATAACGTGTGTAAATGTTCGGCTTAAATCGCTAAAAAGGTTAAACGTTTGGATTTGTTTCGTAACATTTGCAAATGTTTGTCTTAAATCGTTAAAAAGATGAAACGTTTGGATTTATTTCGTAACGTTTGTAAACGTTTGGCTTATACTGCTAAAAAGGGGAAACATTTAGATTGATTTCGTAGCGTTTGTAAACGTTTGGCTTAAATCGCTAAAAAGGGGAAACTTTTGGATTTGTTTCGTACCGATTGTAAACGTTTGGCTTAAATCGCTAAAAAGGTGAAACGTTTGGATTTGTTTTGTATCGTTTCTAAAAGTTTGGATTAAATCGCTAAAAAGGTAAAACGTTTGGATTTGCTTCGTAACATTTTAAACGTTTGGTTTTTTTTCGTAACGTTTTTTGACGTTTGGCTTAAATAGCTAAAAGGTGAAACATTTGGATTTGTTTCGTAACGTTTGTAAACGTTTGGCTTAAATCGCTAAAAAGGTGAAACGTTTGGATTTGTTTGGTAACGTTTGTAAACGTTTGGCTTATATCGCTATAAAGGTGAAACGTTTGGATTTGTTTCGTAACGTTTGTAAACGTTTGGCTTAAATTTCTAAAAAGGTGAACCTCTTGGATTTGTTTGATAATGTTTGTAAACGTTTCGTTTAAATTGCTAAAAAGGTGAAACGCTTGGATTGTTTTCGTAACGTTTGTAAACGTTTGGCTTAAATTGCTAAAAATGTGAAACGTTTGGTTTTTTTCGTAACGTTTGTAAATGTTTGGCTTTAAATCGCTTAAAAGGTGAAACATTTGGATTTGTTACGTAATGTTTGTATACGTTTGCCATAAATCGCCAAAAAGGTGAAATGTTTGGATTTTTGTTGTAACGTTTGTAAACGTTTGGCTTAAATTGCTAAAGAGGCGAAACGTTTGGGTTTGTTTCGTAATGTTTGTAAACGTTTGGCTTAAATGGCTAAAAAGGTAAAATGTTTGGTTTTGTTTAGTAACGTTTGTAAACGTTCGGCTTAAATAGCTAAAAAGGGGAAACGTTTGGTTTTGTTTCGTAACATTCTTAAACGTTTGGCTTAAATCACTATGAAGGGGAAACATTTGGATTTGTTCCGTAACGTTTGTAAATGTTTGGCTTAAATTGCTAAAAAGGGGAAACGTTTTGATTTGTTTCGTAATGTTTGTAAACGATTGGTTTTGTTTCGCAATGTTTGTAAATGTTTTGCTTAAATCGCTAAAAATGTGAATTTTTTTAATTTGTTTTGCAATGTTTTAAACGTTTGGTATTGTTTCGTAACGTTTGTAAACGTTTGGCTTAAATTGCTAAAAAGGTGAAACATTTGGATTTGTTTCGTAAAGTTTATAATAGTTTGCCTTAAATTGCTAAAAAGGTGAAACGTTTGGATTTGTTTCGTAAGATTTGTAAACGTTTGGCTTCAATCTCTAAAAAGGTGAAACATTTGGATTTGTTTAGTAACGTTTGTAAACGTTTGGCTTAAATCGCTAAAAAGGTGCAACGTTTAGATTTGTTTCATAACGTTTTAAATGTTTGGCTTAAATCACTAAAATGGGGAAACATTTGGATTTGTTTCGTAACGTTTGTAAATGTTTTACTTAAATCGCTAAAAAGGTAAAACATTTGGATTTGTTTCGTAACATTTGTAAACGTTTGACTTATATTGATAAAAAGGGGAAATAAACGCTTGGATTTGTTTCGTAATGTTTGTAAAAGTTTGGATTATGTTGCTAAAAAGGTGAAACTTTTGGATTTGTTTCGTAATATTTGTAAACGTTTGCCTTCAATCTCAAAATTGGGGAAACGTTTGGATTTGTTTCGTAACGTTTGTAAACGTTTGGTTTAAATCGCTAAAATTGGAAAACCTTTGGATTTATTTCGTAACATTTGTAAACGTTTGGCTTAAATCGCTAAAAAGGTGAAATGTTTGGATTTGTTTTGTGACGTTTGTAAATGTTTGGCTTAAATCGCTAAAAATGGTGAAACGTTTGGATTTGTTTTGTAATGTTTGTACACATTTGGATATGTTTGTAATCGTTTGGGTTTTGTTTCGTAACGTTCATAAACATTTGGCTTAAATTGCTAAAATGGGGAAAAGTTTGGATTTGTTTCTTAACGTATGTAAATGTTTGGCTTCAATCGCTAAAAAGGTGAAACGTTTGGATTTGTTTTGTAACGTTTGTAAATGTTTGGCTTAAATTGCTAAAAATGAGAAAAGTTTGTTTTTGTTCCATAATGTTTGTAAAGGTTTGGTTTTGTTTAGTAACGTTTGTAAACGTTCGGCTTAAATTGACAAAAAGGTGAAATGTTTATATTTGTTTCGTAGCGTTTGTAAACGTTCGGCTTAAATCGCTTAATAGGTGAAATGTTTGGATTTTTTTCGAAACGTTTGTAAACGTTTGGCTTAAATTGCTAAAAAGGCGAAACGTTTGGTTTCGTTTCGTAATGTTTGTAAACGTTCGTCTTAAATCGCTAAAAAGGTGAAATGTTTGGTTTTGTTTAGTAACGTTTGTAAACGTTCTGCTTAAATAGCTAAAAAGGTGAAACGTTTGGTTTTGTTTCGTAACATTCGTAAACGTTTGGCTTAAATGGCTATGAAGGGGAAACGTTTGGATTTGTTCCGTAACGTTTGTAACTGTTTGGCTTGAATTGTTAAAAAGGGGAAACGTTTTGATTTGTTTCGTAATGTTTGTAAATGATTGGTTTTGTTTCGTAATGTTTTTAAATGTTTGGCTTAAATCGCTAAAAATGTGAAATTTTCTAATTTGTTTTGTAATGTTTTAAACGTTTGGTATTGTTTCGTGACGTTTGTAAACGTTTGGCATAAATCGTTAAAAAGGTGAAACATTTGGATTTGTTTCGTAAAGTTTGTAATAGTTTGTCTTAAATTGCTAAAAAGGTGACACGTTTGGATTTATTTCGTAACATTTGTAAACGTTTGGCTTCAATCTCTAAAAAGGTGAAATGTTTGGCTATGTTTAGTAATGTTTGTAAACGTTTGGCTTAAGTCGCTAAAAAGGTGAAACATTTGGATTTGTTTCGTAACGTTCGTAAACGTCTGGCTTAAATTTCTAAAAATGGGGAAACATTTGGGTTTGTTTCATGACGTTTGTAAACGTTTGACTTAAATCACTAAAAAGGTGAAACATTTGGATTTTTTTCGTAATGTTTGTAAAGGTTTGTCTTATATTGATAAAAAGGGTAAATAAACGCTTGCATTTGTTTCGTAACTTTTGTAAATGTTTGGATTATATTGCTAAAAAGGTGAAACTTTTGGATTTGTTTCGTAATATTTATAAACGTTTGCCTTCAATTGCGAAAAAGGGGAAACGTTTGGATTTCTTTCGTAACGTTTGTAAACATTTGGCTTAAATTGCTAAAAAGGCAAAACGTTTGGTTTCGTTTCGTAATGTTTGTAAACGTTCGTCTTAAATCGCTAAAAAGGTGAAATGTTTGGTTTTGTTTAGTAACGTTTGTAAACGTTCTGCTTAAATAGCTAAAAAGGTGAAACGTTTGGTTTTGTTTCGTAACATTCGTAAACGTTTGGCTTAAATGGCTATGAAGGGGAAACGTTTGGATTTGTTCCGTAACGTTTGTAACTGTTTGGCTTGAATTGTTAAAAAGGGGAAATGTTTTGATTTGTTTCGTAATGTTTGTAAATGATTGGTTTTGTTTCGTAATGTTTTTAAATGTTTGGCTTAAATCGCTAAAAATGTGAAATTTTCTAATTTGTTTTGTAATGTTTTAAACGTTTGGTATTGTTTCGTGACGTTTGTAAACGTTTGGCATAAATCGTTAAAAAGGTGAAACATTTGGATTTGTTTCGTAAAGTTTGTAATAGTTTGTCTTAAATTGCTAAAAAGGTGACACCTTTGGATTTATTTCGTAACATTTGTAAACGTTTGGCTTCAATCTCTAAAAAGGTGAAATGTTTGGCTATGTTTAGTAATGTTTGTAAACGTTTGGCTTAAGTCGCTAAAAAGGTGAAACATTTGGATTTGTTTCGTAACGTTCGTAAACGTCTGGCTTAAATTGCTAAAAATGGGGAAACATTTGGATTTGTTTCATGACGTTTGTAAACGTTTGACTTAAATCACTAAAAAGGTGAAACATTTGGATTTTTTTCGTAATGTTTGTAAAGGTTTGTCTTATATTGATAAAAAGGGTAAATAAACGCTTGCATTTGTTTCGTAACTTTTGTAAAAGTTTGGATTATATTGCTAAAAAGGTGAAACTTTTGGATTTGTTTCGTAATATTTATAAACGTTTGCCTTCAATTGCGAAAAAGGGGAAACGTTTGGATTTCTTTCGTAACGTTTGTAAACATTTGGCTTAAATTGCTAAAAAGGCGAAACGTTTGGTTTCGTTTCGTAATGTTTGTAAACGTTCGTCTTAAATCGCTAAAAAGGTGAAATGTTTGGTTTTGTTTAGTAACGTTTGTAAACGTTCTGCTTAAATAGCTAAAAAGGTGAAACGTTTGGTTTTGTTTCGTAACATTCGTAAACGTTTGGCTTCAATGGCTATGAAGGGGAAACGTTTGGATTTGTTCCGTAACGTTTGTAACTGTTTGGCTTGAATTGTTAAAAAGGGGAAACGTTTTGATTTGTTTCGTAATGTTTGTAAATGATTGGTTTTGTTTCGTAATGTTTTTAAATGTTTGGCTTAAATCGCTAAAAATGTGAAATTTTCTAATTTGTTTTGTAATGTTTTAAACGTTTGGTATTGTTTCGTGACGTTTGTAAACGTTTGGCATAAATCGTTAAAAAGGTGAAACATTTGGATTTGTTTCGTAAAGTTTGTAATAGTTTGTCTTAAATTGCTAAAAAGGTGAAATGTTTGGATTTATTTCGTAACATTTGTAAACGTTTGGCTTCAATCTCTAAAAAGGTGAAACGTTTGGCTATGTTTAGTAATGTTTGTAAACGTTTGGCTTAAGTCTCTAAAAAGGTGAAACATTTGGATTTGTTTCGTAACGTTCGTAAACGTCTGGCTTAAATTGCTAAAAATGGGGAAACATTTGGATTTGTTTCATGACGTTTGTAAACGTTTGACTTAAATCACTAAAAAGGTGAAACATTTGGATTTTTTTCGTAATGTTTGTAAAGGTTTGTCTTATATTGATAAAAAGGGTAAATAAACGCTTGCATTTGTTTCGTAACTTTTGTAAAAGTTTGGATTATATTGCTAAAAAGGTGAAACTTTTGGATTTGTTTCGTAATATTTATAAACGTTTGCCTTCAATTGCGAAAAAGGGGAAACGTTTGGATTTCTTTCGTAACGTTTGTAAACGTTTGGCTTAAATTGCTAAAAAGGCGAAACGTTTGGTTTCGTTTCGTAATGTTTGTAAACGTTCGTCTTAAATCGCTAAAAAGGTGAAATGTTTGGTTTTGTTTAGTAACGTTTGTAAACGTTCTGCTTAAATAGCTAAAAAGGTGAAACGTTTGGTTTTGTTTCGTAACATTCGTAAACGTTTGGCTTAAATGGCTATGAAGGGGAAACGTTTGGATTTGTTCCGTAACGTTTGTAACTGTTTGGCTTGAATTGTTAAAAAGGGGAAATGTTTTGATTTGTTTCGTAATGTTTGTAAATGATTGGTTTTGTTTCGTAATGTTTTTAAATGTTTGGCTTAAATCGCTAAAAATGTGAAATTTTCTAATTTGTTTTGTAATGTTTTAAACGTTTGGTATTGTTTCGTGACGTTTGTAAACGTTTGGCATAAATCGTTAAAAAGGTGAAACATTTGGATTTGTTTCGTAAAGTTTGTAATAGTTTGTCTTAAATTGCTAAAAAGGTGAAACGTTTGGATTTATTTCGTAACATTTGTAAACGTTTGGCTTCAATCTCTAAAAAGGTGAAACGTTTGGCTATGTTTAGTAACGTTTGTAAACGTTTGGCTTAAGTCGCTAAAAAGGTGAAACATTTGGATTTGTTTCGTAACGTTCGTAAACGTCTGGCTTAAATTGCTAAAAATGGGGAAACATTTGGATTTGTTTCATGACGTTTGTAAACGTTTGACTTAAATCACTAAAAAGGTGAAACATTTGGATTTTTTTCGTAATGTTTGTAAAGGTTTGTCTTATATTGATAAAAAGGGTAAATAAACGCTTGCATTTGTTTCGTAACTTTTGTAAAAGTTTGGATTATAATGCTAAAAAGGTGAAACTTTTGGATTTGTTTCGTAATATTTATAAACGTTTGCCTTCAATTGCGAAAAAGGGGAAACGTTTGGATTTCTTTCGTAACGTTTGTAAACGTTTGGTTTAAATTGCTAAAAAGGCGAAACGTTTGGTTTCGTTTCGTAATGTTTGTAAACGTTCGTCTTAAATCGCTAAAAAGGTGAAATGTTTGGTTTTGTTTAGTAACGTTTGTAAACGTTCTGCTTAAATAGCTAAAAAGGTGAAACGTTTGGTTTTGTTTCGTAACATTCGTAAACGTTTGGCTTAAATCGCTAAAAAGGTGAAACATTTGAATTTGTTTCGTAACGTTTGTAAACGTTTGGCTTATATTAATAAAAGGGGGAAATAAACGATTGGATTTGTTTCGTAACGTTTGTAAAAATTTGGATTATATTGCTAAAAAGGTGAAACTTTTGGATTTGTTTCGTAATATTTGTAAACGTTTGCCTTCAATCTTAAAATTGAGGAAACTTTTGGATTTGTTTCGTAACGTTTATAAACGTTTGGCTTAAATAGCTAAAATTGGAAAACCTTTGGATTTATTTCGTAACATTTGTAAACGTTTGGCTTAAATCGCTAAAAAGGTGAAACGTTTGGATTTGTTTCGTGACGTTTGTAAACGTTTGGCTTAAATCGCTAAAAATGGGGAAACGTTTGGATTTGTTTTGTAACGTTTGTACACATTTGGATATGTTTCGTAACGTTTGTGAACGTTTGGGTTTTGTTTCGTAACGTTTATAAACATTTGGCTTAAATCGCTAAAATGGGGAATAGTTTGGATTTGTTTCTTAACATATGTAAATGTTTGGCTTCAATCGCTAAAAAGGTAAAACGTTTGTATTTGTTTTGTAACGTTTGTAAATGTTTGGCTTAAATTGCTAAAAATGAGAAAAATTTGTTTTTGTTCCGTAATGTTTGTAAAGGTTTGGATTTGTTTCGTAACGTTGGTAAACGTTTGGCTTAAATCGCTAAAAAGGTGAAATGTTTGGATTTTTTCGTAATGTTTGTAAACGTTTGGCTTAAATCGATGAAATAGGGAAATGTTTAGATTTGTTTCGTAACGTTTGTAAACGTTTGGATTTTATTCCGTAACGTTTGTAAACGTTTGGATTTTGTTTCGTAACGTTTGTAAACGTTTGGCTTAAATTGCTAAAAAGGTGAAATGTTTGGATTTGTTTCGTAACGTTTGTAAACATTTGGCTTAAATTGCTAAAAAGGTGAAACGCTTGGATTTGTTTCGTAACTTGTGTAAACATTTGGCTTAAATCGCTAAAAAGGTGAAATGCTTGGATTCGTTTCGTAACATTTGCAAACGTTTGGCTTAAATCGAAAATGGGAAACGTTTTGTTTTGTTCTGTAACGTTTAAACGTTTGGCTTAAATAGCTAAAAATATGAAACGTTTGGATTTTCGTAACGTTTTAAACGTTTGGTTTTGTTTCTTAACGTTTGTAAACGTTTGGCTTAAATCGTTAAAAAGGTGAAACGTTTGGATTTGTTTCGTAATGTTTGTAAACGTTTGTCTTAAATCGCTAAAATGGGGAAACTTTTGGATTTGTTTCATAACGTTTGTAAACGTTTGGCTTAAATCGCTAAAAACGAAAAACGTTGGGACTTGTTTCGCAACGTTTGTAAATGTTTGGCTTCAATCGCTAAAATGGGGAAACGTTTGGATTTGTTTCGTAACGTTTGTAAATGTTTGGCTTAAATAGCTAAAAACGTGAAACGTTTGGATTTGTTTCGTAACGTTTGGCTTCATTCACTAAAAAATTGCAAACGTTTGTCTTAAATAACAAAAAAGGTTAAACCCTTGGATTTGTTTCGGAATGTTTGTAAACGTTTGGCTTAAATTGCTAAAAAGGTTAAATGCTTGCATTTGCTTCGTAACGTTTGTAAACGTTTGTTTTGTTTCACAATGTTTATAAACGTTTGCTTCAATCGCTAAGAAGGTGAAACGTTTGGATTTGTTTCGTAATGCTTGAAAACGTTTGGCTTAAATTGCTAAAAAGGTGAAACGCTTGGATTTCTTTTAAAACGTTTGTAAACGTTTGGTTTATAATGCTAAAACGGTGAAACGCTAAAAAGGTGAAACGTTGGGATTTGTTTCGTAACATTTTAAACGTTTGGTTTTGTTTTGTATCGTTTGTAAATTTTTTGCTTAAATCGCTAAAAAGGTGAAACGCTTGGATATGTTTCGTAACATTTGTAAACGTTTGGCTTAAATCGCTAAAATGGGAAAACGTTTGGATTTGTTTCGCAACGTTTGTACACGTTTGGCTTAAATTGCTAAAAAGTTGTAACGTTTAGATTTTTTTCGTAACGTATGTAACTGTTTGGCATAAATTGCAAATAAGGTGAAACGCTTGGATTTGTTTCGCAACATTTTAAACGTTTGGCTTAAATCGCTAAAAAGGTGAAATGTTGGTTTTTGTTCCGTAACGTTTGTAAACTTTTCACTTAAATCGCTAAAAAGGGGAAACGTTTGGTTTAATTTCAAAACGTTTGGCTTAAATAGCTAAAATGGGAAAACATTTGGATTTGTTTCGTAATGTTTGTAAACGTTTGGCTTACATCGCTGAAAAGGTGTAATGTTTGGATTTGTTTCGTAACATTTGTAAACAATTGGCTTAAATCTCTAAAAAGGTGAAACGTTTGGATTTCTTTCGGTATGTTTTATACGTTTGCTTTAAATCGCTAAAATGGGAAAACATTTTGATTTGTTTCGTAATGTTTGTAAACGTTTGACTTATATCACTAAAAAGGTGAAACGTTTGGATTTGTTTCGTAAAGTTTGTAAACGTTTGGATTATATTTCTAAAACGGTGAAACGCGTTGAATTTATTTCGTAATGTTTGTAAACGTTTGGCTTCAATCGGAGAAAGGGGAAAAGTTTTTGGATTTGTTTCGTAACGTTTGTAAACGTTTGGCTTAAATCGCTAAAATCGGGAATAGTTTCGATTTGTTTTGCAACGTTTGCAAACGTTTTGTCTAAATCGCTAAAAGGGTGAAACGTTCGGATTTGTTTCGTAATATTTGTAAACGTTCGGCTTAAATTACTAAAAGGTGAAATGTTTGGATTTCTTTCGTAACGTTTGTAAACGTTTGGCTTAGATTGCTAAAAGGGTTAAACGCTTGGATTTGTTTCGTTACGTTTGTAAACGTTTGACTTAAATTTGTAAAAAGGTGAAACGCTTGGATTTGTTTCGGAACGTTTGTAAACGTTTGGCTTAAATTGCTAAAAAGGTGAGATGCTTGGTTTTGTTTCGTAACGTTTGTAAAGGTTTGGCTTAAATCGCTAAAAAGGTGAAATGTTTGGATAGGTTTTGTAACGTTTCAAATGTTTGGTTTTGTTTCGTAACGTTTATAAGCGTTTGGCTAAAATTGCTTAAAAGGAGAAACGTTTGGATTTGTTTCGTAACGTTTGTAAACGTTTAGCTTAAATCGCTATAAAGGCAAAACTTTTGAATTTGTTTCGTAACGTTGGTAAAAGTTTGGCTTAAATTGCTAAAAAGGTGAAATGCTTGGTTTTGTTTTGTAACGTTTGTAAAGGTTTGGCTTAAATCGCTAAAAATGTGAAATCTTTGAATAGGTTTCATAATGTTTTAAAAGTTTGGTTTTGTTTTGTAACGTTTGTTAACGTTTGGCTAAAATCGCTAAAAAGGAGAAACGTTTGGATTTGTTTCGTAAAGTTTGTAAACGTTTAACATAAATCGCTATAAAGGCGAAACGTTTTGATTTGTTTCGTAACGTTTGGCTTAAATCGCTAAAAAGATGAAACGTTTGGATTTGTTTCGTAACGTTTGTAAACGTTTGGCTTAAATCGCTAAAAAGGTGAATCGTTTTGATTTATTTCGTATCGTTTGTAACGTTTGGCTTAAATCGCTAAAAAGGCGAAACGTTTGGATTTGTTTTGTACGTTTGGCTTAAATTGCTAAAAAGGTGAAACGCTTTGATTTGTTTCGTAACGTTTGTAAACGTTTGGCTTAAATTGATAAAAAGGTGAAACGCTTGGTTTTGTTTCGTAACGTTTGTAAAGGTTTGCCTTAAATTGCTAAAAATGTGAAACGTTTGGATTTTTTTCGTAACATTTAAAACATTTGGTTTTGTTTCGTAACGTTTGTTATCGTTTGTTTTAAATCGCTAAAAAGGGGAAACGTTTGGATTTGTTTCGTAGCGTTTGTAAACGTTTGGCTTAAATTGCTAAAAATGTGAAACGCTTGGATTTGTTTCGTAACGTTTGTAAACGCTTGGCTTAAATTACTAAAAAGGTGAAACGCTTGGTTTTGTTTCGTAACGTTTGTAAAGGTTTGCCTTAAAGCGCTAAAAATGTGAAACATTTGGATTTGTTTCGTAACGTTTTAAACGTTTGGTTTTGTTTCGTAACGTTTGTAAAGGTTTGGCTTAAATTGCTAAAAATGTGAAACGTTTGGATTTTTTTCGTAACGTTTAAAATATTTGGTTTTGTTTCGTAACGTTTGTTATCGTTTGTTTTAAATCGCTAAAAAGGGGAAATGTTTGGATTTGTTTCGTAGCGTTTGTAAATGTTTGGCTTAAATTGCTAAAAAGGTGAAACACTTGGATTTGTTTCATACCGTTTGTAAACGCTTGGCATAAATTACTAAAAAGGTGAAACGCTTGGATTTGTTTCGAAACATTTGTAAACGTTTGGCTTCAATTGCTAAAAAGGGGAAACACTTGGATTTGCTTCGCAACGTTTGTAAACGTTTGGCTTAACTTGCTAAAAACTTGAAACATTTGGATTTGTTTCATAACCTTTGTAAACCTTTGCCTTAAATCGCTAAAAAGGTAAAACGTTTGGATTTTGTTTCGTAACGTTTGTAAACGTATATCCTAAATCACTAAAAAGGGGATACGTTTGGATTTGTTGCGTAACATTTGTAAACGTTTGGCTTCAATCGCTAAAAAGGTGATACGTTTTTATTTGTTTCGTAACGTTTGTGAATGTTTGGTTTAAATTATTAAAAAGGTGAAACGCTTGGATTTGTTTCAGAATGTTTGTAAACGTTTGGCTTAAATTGCTAAAAAGGTGAAACGCTTGGATTTGTTTCATAATATTTGTAAACGTTTGGCTACAAATGCTAAAAAGGTGAAATGCTTGGTTTATTTCGTAACGTTTATAAAGGTTTGGCTTAAATCGCTAATAATGGGAAACGTTCGGATTTGTTTCTTAACGTTTTTAACATTTGGTGTGGTTTCGTAACGTTTGTAAACGACTGGCTTAAATTGCTAAAAAGGTGAAACGTTTGGATTTGTTTCGTAACGTTTGTAAACGTTTGGCTTAAATCGCTATAAAGGCGAAATGTGTGGATGTGTTTCAGAACGTTTGTAAACGTTTGGCTTAAATCGCTAAAAAGATGAAACGTTTGGATTTTTTCGTAACGTTTGTAAACGTTTGGCTTAAATCGCTAAAGAGGCGAAACGTTTGTAAACATTTGGCTTTGATTCCTAAAAAGGTGAAACGTTTGGATTTGATTCCTAACATTTGGCTTAAATTGCTAAAAAGGTGAAACGATTTGATTTGTTTCATAACGTTTGTAAACGTTTGGCTTAAAATGCTATAAAGGGGAAACGTTTGGATTTGTTTCGTAGCGGTTATAAACATTTTGCTTTAATCGCTAAAGAGGTGCAACTTTTGGAATTGTTTGTAACGTTTCTAAATTTTTGGCTTCAATTGCTAAAAAGGTGAAACGTTTAGATTCATTTCATAACGTTCGTAAACGTTTGGCTTAAATTGCTAAAAAGGTGAAACACTTGGATTTGTTTTGGAACGTTTGTAAATGTTTGGATAAAACTGCTAAAAAGGCGAAACGCTTTGATTTGTTTCGTAACGTTTGTAAACGTCTGGGTTAAATTGCTAAAAAGGTGAAACGCTTGGTTTTGTTTCGTAACGTTTGTAAAGGTTTGTCTTAAATCGCTAAAAATGTGAAACGTTCGGATTTGTTTCATAACATTTTAAACGTTTGGTTTGGTTTCATAACGTTTGTAAAGGTTTGGCTTAAATAGCTAAAAATGTAAATCGTTTGGCTTTGTTTCGTAATGTTTTAAATGTTTGGTTTTGTTTCGAAACGTTTGTAAACATTAGGCTTAAATCTCTAAAAAGGTGAAACGTTTGGTTTTGTTTCGTAACGTTTGTAAAGGTTTAGCTTAAATTGCTAAAAATGTGAAACGTTTGGATTTTTTTCGTATAGTTTAAAATATTTGGTTTTGTTTCGTAACGTTTGTTATCGTTTGTTTTAAATCGCTAAAAAGGGGAAGTGTTTGGATTTGTTTCGTAGCGTTTGTAAACGTTTGGCTTAAATTGCTAAAAAGGTGAAACGCTTGGATTTGTTTCGTAACGTTTGTAAACGCTTGGCATAAATTACTAAAAAGGTGAAACGCTTGGATTTGTTTCGAAACATTTGTAAACGTTTGGCTTCAATTGCTAAAAAGGGGAAACGCTTGGATTTGATTCGCAACGTTTGTATACGTTTGGCTTAACTTGCTAAAAACTTGAAACATTTGGATTTGTTTCATAACCTTTGTAAACGTTTGCCTTAAATCGCTAAAAAGGTGAAACGTTTGGATTCCGTTTCGTAACGTTTGTAAACGTTTAGCTTAAATCGCTAAAAAGGGGATACGTTTGGATTTGTTGCGTAACATTTGTAAACGTTTGGCTTCAATCTCTAAAAAGGTGAAACGTTTGTATTTGTTTCGTAATGTTTGTAAATGTTTGGTTTAAATTATTAAAAAGGTGAAATTCTTGGATTTGTTTCAGAATGTTTGTAAACGTTTGGCTTAAATTGCTAAAAAGGTGAGACGCTTGGATTTGTTTCATAATGTTTGTAAACGTTTGGCTTCAAATGCTAAAAAGGTGAAATGCTTGGTTTATTTCGTAACGTTTATAAAGGTTTGGCTTAAATCGCTAATAATGGGAAACGTTTGGATTTGTTTCTTAACGTTTTTAACATTTGGTGTGGTTTCGTAACGTTTGTAAACGATTGGCTTAAATTGCTAAAAAGGTGAAACATTTGGATTTGTTTCGTAACGTTTGTAAACGTTTGGCTTAAATCGCTATATAGGCGAAATGTGTGGATGTGTTTCAGACCGTTTGTAAACGTTTGGCTTAAATCGCTAAAAAGATGAAACGTTTGGATTTTTTCGTAACGTTTGTAAACGTTTGGCTTAAATCACTAAAGAGGCGAAACGTTTGTAAACATTTGGCTTTGATTCCTAAAAAGGTGAAACGTTTGGATTTGATTCCTAACATTTGGCTTAAATTGCTAAAAAGGTGAAACGATTTGATTTGTTTCATAAAGTTTGTAAACGTTTGGCTTAAAATGCTATAAAGGGGAAACATTTGGATTTGTTTCGTAGCGTTTATAAACATTTTGCTTTAATCGCTAAAAAGGCGAAACGTTTGTAAACTTTTGGCTTTGATTCCTAAAAAGGTGAAACGTTTGGATTTGATTCCTAACATTTGGCTTAAATTGCTAAAAAGGTGAAACGATTTGATTTGTTTCATAACGTTTGTAAACGTTTGGCTTAAAATGCTATAAAGGGGAAACGTTTGGATTTGTTTCGTAGCGTTTATAAACATTTTGCTTTAATCGCTAAAGAGGTGCAACGTTTGGAATTGTTTGTAACGTTTCTAAATTTTTGGCTTCAATTGCTAAAAAGGTGAAACGTTTAGATTCATTTCATAACGTTCGTAAACGTTTGGCTTAAATTGCTAAAAAGGTGAAACGCTTGGATTTGTTTTGGAACGTTTGTAAATGTTTGGATAAAAATGCTAAAAAGGTGAAACGCTTTGATTTGTTTCGTAACGTTTGTAAACGTCTGGGTTAAATTGCTAAAAAGGTGAAACGCTTGGTTTTGTTTCGTAACGTTTGTAAAGGTTTGTCTTAAATCGCTAAAAATGTGAAACGTTCGGATTTGTTTCATAACATTTTAAACGTTTGGTTTGGTTTCATAACGTTTGTAAAGGTTTGGCTTAAATAGCTAAAAATGTAAAACGTTTGGCTTTGTTTCGTAATGTTTTAAATGTTTGGTTTTGTTTCGAAACGTTTGTAAACATTAGGCTTAAATCTCTAAAAAGGTGAAACGTTTGGTTTTGTTTCGTAACGTTTGTAAAGGTTTAGCTTAAATTGCTAAAAATGTGAAACGTTTGGATTTTTTTCGTATAGTTTAAAATATTTGGTTTTGTTTCGTAACGTTTGTTATCGTTTGTTTTAAATCGCTAAAAAGGGGAAGTGTTTGGATTTGTTTCGTAGCGTTTGTAAACGTTTGGCTTAAATTGCTAAAAAGGTGAAACGCTTGGATTTGTTTCGTAACGTTTGTAAACGCTTGGCATAAATTACTAAAAAGGTGAAACGCTTGGATTTGTTTCGAAACATTTGTAAATGTTTGGCTTCAATTGCTAAAAAGGGGAAACGCTTGGATTTGATTCGCAACGTTTGTATACGTTTGGCTTAACTTGCTAAAAACTTGAAACATTTGGATTTGTTTCATAACCTTTGTAAACGTTTGCCTTAAATCGCTAAAAAGGTGAAACGTTTGGATTCTGTTACGTAACGTTTGTAAACGTTTAGCTTAAATCGCTAAAAAGGGGATACGTTTGGA
Organism: Mercurialis annua; assembly: GCF_937616625.2. Lineage (NCBI taxonomy): Eukaryota > Viridiplantae > Streptophyta > Magnoliopsida > Malpighiales > Euphorbiaceae > Mercurialis > Mercurialis annua. The sequence continues at coordinate 32,773,572 of NC_065572.1, read as the reverse complement.
TTTGTTGCGTAACATTTGTAAACGTTTGGCTTCAATCTCTAAAAAGGTCAAACGTTTGTATTTGTTTCGTAATGTTTGTAAATGTTTGGTTTAAATTATTAAAAAGGTGAAACGCTTGGATTTGTTTCAGAATGTTTGTAAACGTTTGGCTTAAATTGCTAAAAAGGTGAGACGCTTGGATTTGTTTCATAATGTTTGTAAACGTTTGGCTTCAAATGCTAAAAATGTGAAATGCTTGGTTTATTTCGTAACGTTTATAAAGGTTTGGCTTAAATCGCTAATAATGGGAAACGTTTGGATTTGTTTCTTAACGTTTTTAACATTTGGTGTGGTTTCGTAACGTTTGTAAACGATTGGCTTAAATTGCTAAAAAGGTGAAACGTTTGGATTTGTTTCGTAACGTTTGTAAACGTTTGGCTTAAATCGCTATAAAGGCGAAATGTGTGGATGTGTTTCAGAACGTTTGTAAACGTTTGGCTTAAATCGCTAAAAAGATGAAACGTTTGGATTTTTTCGTAACGTTTGTAAACGTTTGGCTTAAATCGCTAAAGAGGCGAAACGTTTGTAAACATTTGGCTTTGATTCCTAAAAAGGTGAAACGTTTGGATTTGATTCCTAACATTTGGCTTAAATTGCTAAAAAGGTGAAACGATTTGATTTGTTTCATAAAGTTTGTAAACGTTTGGCTTAAAATGCTATAAAGGGGAAACATTTGGATTTGTTTCGTAGCGTTTATAAACATTTTGCTTTAATCGCTAAAAAGGCGAAACGTTTGTAAACTTTTGGCTTTGATTCCTAAAAAGGTGAAACGTTTGGATTTGATTCCTAACATTTGGCTTAAATTGCTAAAAAGGTGAAACGATTTGATTTGTTTCATAACGTTTGTAAACGTTTGGCTTAAAATGCTATAAAGGGGAAACGTTTGGATTTGTTTCGTAGCGTTTATAAACATTTTGCTTTAATCGCTAAAGAGGTGCAACGTTTGGAATTGTTTGTAACGTTTCTAAATCTTTGGCTTCAATTGCTAAAAAGGTGAAACGTTTAGATTCATTTCATAATGTTCGTAAATGTTTGGCTTAAATTGCTAAAAAGGTGAAACGCTTGGATTTGTTTTGGAACGTTTGTAAATGTTTGGATAAAACTGCTAAAAAGGTGAAACGCTTTGATTTGTTTCGTAACGTTTGTAAACGTCTGGGTTAAATTGCTAAAACGGTGAAACGCTTGGTTTTGTTTCGTAACGTTTGTAAGGGTTTGTCTTAAATCGCTAAAAATGTGCAACGTTCGGATTTGTTTCATAACATTTTAAACGTTTGGTTTGGTTTCATAACGTTTGTAAAGGTTTGGCTTAAATCGCTAAAAATTTAAAACGTTTGGATTTGTTTCCTAACGTTTTAAACATTTGGTTTTGTTTCGAAACGTTTGTAAACATTAGGCTTAAATCTCTAAAAAGGTGAAACGTTTGGTTTTGTTTCGTAACGTTTGTAAAGGTTTGGCTTAAATTGCTAAAAATGTGAAACGTTTGGATTTTTTTCGTAAAGTTTAAAATACTTGGTTTTGTTTCGTAACGTTTGTTATCGTTTGTTTTAAATCGCTAAAAAGGGGAAATGTTTGGATTTGTTTCGTAGCGTTTGTAAACGTTTGGCTTAAATTGCTAAAAAGGTGAAACGCTTGGATTTGTTTCGTAACGTTTGTAAACGCTTGGCATAAATTACTAAAAAGGTGAAACGCTTGGATTTGTTTCGAAACATTTGTAAACGTTCGGCTTCAATTGCTAAAAAGGGGAAACGCTTGGATTTTTTTCGTAACGTTTGTAAACGTTTGGCTTAACTTGCTAAAAACTTGAAACATTTGGATTTGTTTCATAACCTTTGTAAACGTTTGCCTTAAATCGCTAAAAAGGTGAAACGTTTGGATTCTGTTTCGTAACATTTGTAAACGTTTAGCTTAAATCGCTAAAAAGGGGATACGTTTGGATTTGTTGCGTAACATTTGTAAACGTTTGGCTTCAATCTCTAAAAAGGTGAAACGTTTGTATTTGTTTCGTAATGTTTGTAAATGTTTGGTTTAAATTATTAAAAAGGTGAAACGCTTGGATTTGTTTCAGAATGTTTGTAAACGTTTGGCTTAAATTGCTAAAAAGGTGAAACGCTTGGATTTGTTTCAGAATGTTTGTAAACGTTTGGCTTAAATTGCTAAAAAGGTGAAACGCTTGGATTTGTTTCATAATGTTTGTAAACGTTTGGCTTCAAATGCTAAAAAGGTGAAATGCTTGGTTTATTTCGTAACGTTTATAAAGGTTTGGCTTAAATCGCTAAAAATGTGAAACGTTTGGATTTGTTTCTTAACGTTTGTAACATTTGGTGTTGTTTCGTAACGTTTGTAAACGATTGGCTTAAATTGCTAAAAAGGTGAAACGTTTGGATTTGTTTCGTAACGTTTGTAAACGTTTGGCTTAAATCGCTATAAAGGCAAAATGTGTGGATGTGTTTCAGAACGTTTGAAAACGTTTGGCTTAAATTGCTAAAAAGATGAAACGTTTGGATTTTTTCGTAACGTTTGTAAACGTTTGGCTTAAATCGCTAAAGAGGCGAAACGTTTGTAAACATTTGGCTTTGAACCTAAAAAGGTCAAACGTTTGGATTTGATTCCTAGCATTTGTCTTAAATTGCAAAAAAGGTGAAACGATTTGATTTGTTTCATAACGTTTGTAAACGTTTGGCTTAAAATGCTATAAAGGGGAAACGTTTGGATTTGTTTCGTAGCGTTTATAAAAATTTTGCTTTAATCGCTAAAGAGGTGCAACGTTTGGAATTGTTTGTAACGTTTCTAAATGTTTGGCTTCAATTGCTAAAAAGGTGAAACGTTTAGATTCATTTCATAACGTTTGTAAACGTTTGGCTTAAATTGCTAAAAAGTTGAAACGCTTGGATTTGTTTTGGAACGTTTGTAAATGTTTGGATAAAACTGCTAAAAAGGTGAAACGCTTTGATTTGTTTCGTAATGTTTGTAAACGTCTAGGTTAAATTGCTAAAAAGGTGAAACGCTTGGTTTTGTTTCGTAACGTTTGTAAAGGTTTGTCTTAAATCGCTAAAAATGTGAAACGTTCGGATTTGTTTCATAACATTTTAAACGTTTGGTTTGGTTTCATAACGTTTGTAAAGGTTTGGCTTAAATCGCTAAAAATGTAAAACGTTTGGATTTGTTTCGTAACATTTTAAACGTTTGGTTTTGTTTCGAAACGTTTGTAAACATTAGGCTTAAATCTCTAAAAAGGTGAAACGTTTGGTTTTGTTTCGTAACGTTTGTAAAGGTTTGGCTTAAATTGCTAAAAATGTGAAACGTTTGGATTTTTTTCGTAACGTTTAAAATATTTGGTTTTGTTTCGTAACGTTTGTTATCGTTTGTTTTAAATCGCTAAAAAGGGGAAATGTTTGAATTTGTTTCCTAGCGTTTGTAAACGTTTGGCTTATATTGCTAAAAAGGCGAAACGCTTGGATTTGTTTCGTAACGTTTGTAAACGCTTGGCATAAATTACTAAAAAGGTGAAACGCTTGGATTTGTTTCGAAACATTTGTAAACGTTTGGCTTCAATTGCTAAAAAGGGGAAATGCTTGGATTTGTTTCGCAATGTTTGTAAATGTTTGGCTTAACTTGATAAAAACTTGAAACATTTGGATTTGTTTCATAACTTTTATAAACGTTTGCCTTAAATCGCTAAAAAGGTGAAACGTTTGGATTCTGTTTCGTAACGTTTGTAAACGTTTAACTTAAATCACTTAAAAGGGGATACGTTTGGATTTGTTGCGTAACATTTGTAAACGTTTGGCTTCAATCGCTAAAAAGGTGAAACGTTTGTATTTGTTTCGTAACGTTTGTAAATGTTTGGTTTAAATTATTAAAAAGGTGAAACGCTTGGATTTGTTTCAGAATGTTTGTAAACGTTTGGCTTAAATTGCTAAAAAGGTGAAACGCTTGGATTTGTTTCAGAATGTTTGTAAATGTTTGGCTTAAATTGCTAAAAAGGTGAAACGCTTGGATTTGTTTCATAATGTTTGTAAACGTTTGGCTTGAAATGCTAAAAAGATGAAATGCTTGGTTTATTTCGTAACGTTTATAAAGGTTTGGCTTAAATCGCTAAAAATGTGAAATGTTTGGATTTGTTTCTTAACGTTTTTAACATTTGGTGTTGCTTCGTAACGTTTGTAAACGATTGGCTTAAATTGCTAAAAAGGTGAAACGTTTGGATTTGTTTCATAACGTTTGTAAACGTTTGGCTTAAAAGGCTATAAAGGCGAAATGTGTGGATGTGTTTCAGAACGTTTGTAAACGTTTGGCTTAAATCGCTAAAAAGATGAAACGTTTGGATTTTTTTGTAACGTTTGTAAACGTTTGGTTTAAATCGCTAAAGAGGCGAAACGTTTGTAAACATTTGTCTTTGATTCCTAAAAAGGTGAAACGTTTGGATTTGATTCCTAACATTTGGCTTAAATTGCTAAAAAGGTGAAACGATTTGATTTGTTTCATAACGTTTGTAAACGTTTGGCTTAAAATGCTATAAAGGGGAAACGTTTGGATTTTTTTCGTAGCGTTTATAAACATTTTGCTTTAATCGCTAAAGAGGTGAAACGTTTGGAATTGTTTGTAACGTTTCTAAATGTTTGGCTTCAATTGCTAAAAAGGTGAAACGTTTAGATTCATTTCATAACGTTCGTAAACGTTTGGCTTAAATTGCTAAAAAGGTAAAACGCTTGGATTTGTTTTGGAACGTTTGTAAATGTTTGGATAAAACTGCTAAAAAGGTGAAACGCTTTGATTTGTTTCGTAACGTTTGTAAACGTCTGGGTTAAATTGCTAAAAAGGTGAAACGTTTGGTTTTGTTTCGTAACGTTTGTAAAGGTTTGTCTTAAATCGCTAAAAATGTGAAACGTTCGGATTTGTTTCATAACATTTTAAACGTTTGGTTTGGTTTCATAACGTTTGTAAAGGTTTGGCTTAAATAGCTAAAAATGTAAAACGTTTGGCTTTGTTTCGTAATGTTTTAAATGTTTGGTTTTGTTTCGAAACGTTTGTAAACATTAGGCTTAAATCTCTAAAAAGGTGAAACGTTTGGTTTTGTTTCGTAACGTTTGTAAAGGTTTAGCTTAAATTGCTAAAAATGTGAAACGTTTGGATTTTTTTCGTATAGTTTAAAATATTTGGTTTTGTTTCGTAACGTTTGTTATCGTTTGTTTTAAATCGCTAAAAAGGGGAAATATTTGGATTTGTTTCGTAGCGTTTGTAAACGTTTGGCTTAAATTGCTAAAAAGGTGAAACGCTTGGATTTGTTTCGTAACGTTTGTAAACGCTTGGCATAAATTACTAAAAAGGTGAAATGCTTGGATTTGTTTCGAAACATTTGTAAACGTTTGGCTTCAATTGCTAAAAAGGGGAAACGCTTGGATTTGTTTCGCAACGTTTGTAAACCTTTGGCTTAACTTGCTAAAAACTTGAAACATTTGGATTTGTTTCATAACCTTTGTAAACGTTTGCCTTAAATCGCTAAAAAGGTGAAACGTTTGGATTCTGTTCCGTAACTTTTGTAAACGTTTAGCTTAAATCACTAAAAAGGGGATACGTTTGGATTTGTTGAGTAACATTTGTAAACGTTTGGCTTCAATCGCTAAAAAGGTGAAACGTTTGTATTTGTTTCGTAACGTTTGTAAATGTTTGGTTTAAATTACTAAAAAGGTGAAACGCTTGGATTTATTTCAGAATGTTTGTAAACGTTTGGATTAAATTGCTAAAAAGGTGAAACGCTTGGATTTGTTTCATAATGTTTGTAAACGTTTGGCTTCAAATGCTAAAAAGGTGAAATGCTTGGTTTATTTCGTAACGTTTGTAAAGGCTTGGCTTAAATCGCTAAAAATGCGAAACGTTTGGATTTGTTTCGTAACGTTTTTAACATTTGGTTTTGTTTCGTAACGTTTGTAAACGATTGGCTTAAATTGCGAAAAAGGTGAAACGTTTGTAAACGTTTGGCTTAAATCGCTATAAAGGCGAAACGTTTGGATGTTTTTCAAAACGTTTGTAAACGTTTGGCTTAAATCGCTAAAAAGATGAAACGTTTGGATTTGTTTCGTAATGTTTGTAAACGTTTGGCTTAAATTGCTAAAGAGGCGAAACGTTTGGATTTATTTCGTATCGTTAGTAAACATTTTGCTTAAATCGCTAAAAAGGTGAAACGTTTGCATTTGTTTCCTAACGTTTGGCTTAAATTGCTAAAAAGGTGAAACGATTTGATTTGTTTCGTAACGTTTGTAAACGTTTGGCTTAAATTGCTATAAAGGGGAAACGTTTGGATTTGTTTCGTAGCGTTTATAACCGTTTTGCTTTAATCGCTAAAGAGGTGAAATGTTTGGAATAGTTTGTAACGTTTCTAAATGCTTGGCTTCAATCGCTAAAAAGGTGAAACGTTTAGATTTATTTCATAACGTTCGTAAACGTTTGGCTTAAATTGCTATAAAGGTGAAACGCTTGGATTTGTTTCGGAACGTTTGTAAATGTTTGGATAAAATTGCTAAAAAGGTGAAACGCTTGGATTTATTTCGTAACGTTTGTAAACGTTTGGGTTAAATTGCTAAAAAGATGAAACGCTTGGATTTGTTTCGTAACGTTTATAAACTTTTGGCTTAAATCGCTAAAAAAGTGAAACGTTAGGATTTGTTTCGTAACATTTTAAACGTTTGGTTTGGTTTCGTAACGTTTGTAAAGGTTTGGCTTAAATTGCTGAAAATGTGAAACGTTTGGATTTGTTTCGTAACGTTTTAAACGTTTGGTTTTGTTTCGAAACGTTTGTAAACATTAGGCTTAAATCTCTAAAAAGGTGAAACGCTCGGATTTGTTTCGTAACGTTTGTAAAGGTTTGGCTTAAAATAAAAATGTGAAACGTTCGGATTTGTTTCGTAACGTTTTAAACATTTGGTTTGGTTTCGTAATGTTTGTAAAGGTTTGGCTTAAATCGCTAATAATATGGAACGTTTGGATTTGATTCGTAACGTTTTAAACGTTTGGTTTTGTTTCGTAACATTTGTAAACATTAGGCTTAAATCGCCAAAAAGGTGAAACGCTTGGATTTGTTGCGTAGCGTTTGTAAACGCTTGGATTAAATTACTAAAAAGGTGAAAAGCTTGGATTTGTTTCGTAACGTTTGTAAACGCTTGGTTTAAATTACTAAAAAGGTGAAACGTTTGGATTTGTTTCGTAACGTTTGTAAAGGTTTGGCTTAAATTGCTAAAAAGGTGAAACGCTTGGATTCGTTTCGTAACGCTTGTAAACGTTTGGCTTAACTTGCTAAAAATATGAACCATTTGGATTTGTTTCATAACCTTTGTAAACATTTGGTTTAAATCGCTAAAAAGGTGAAACTTTTGGGTTTTCGTTACGTTTGTAAACATCGGGCTTAAATCGCAAAAAAGGTGAATCGTTTGGATTTGTTTCGTAACGTTTGTAAACGTTTGGCTTCAATTGCTAAAAAGGGGAAACATTTGGATTTGTTTCATAATGTTTGTATACGTTTGGCATAAATTGCTAAAAAGGGAAAATATTTGGATTTGTTTCTTAACGTTTGTAAACGTTTGGCTTAAATTGCTAAAAAGGCGAAACATTTGTTTCTTTTTCATAACGTTTGTAAACGTTCGGCTTAAATCGCTACAAAGGTAAAACGTTTGGATTTGTTTCGTAACATTTGTAAACGTTTAGTTTAAATCGCTAAAAAGGGCAAACATTCGTTTTTGTTTCGTAACGTTTGTAAACGTTCGGCTTAAAACGCTATAAAGGTGAAACGTTTGGATTTCTTTCGTAGCGTTTGTAAACGGTTCGCTTAAATCGCTAAAAACGTGAAACGTTTGGATTTGTTTCGTAGCGTTTGTAAACGTTTGGCTTAAATCGCTAAAAAGGTGAAACGTTTGGATTTGTTTTGTATGGTTTGTAAACCTTTGGCTTAAATCGCTAAAAAGGTGAAACGTATGGAATTGTTTCGTAACGTTTGTAAACGTTTGGCCAAAATTGGTAAAAAGGTGAAACGCTTGGTTTTGTTTCGAATGTTTGTTACCACCGACCACTCTTATTCCATATCCAGAGTCCCGAGAGCTGAGCTACACCGAGTTACTCTACTGCTCCCGAGAACTATGGTTACACCGAGTTACCTCCACATATTACATACCTTATCTAGATCAATACCGGTGCGCACGCAGTCCTAATGAAGCCCATTAGGTAGCATGTTCCAACTAAAAGCCATAAATGAAAAACAATTTGCAATAGTACGTATATAATATATAGATACTAAAATAACCACTGATTTAATAAAGTGGTAAATAGTAAGTACAAACTCATTGTTTTCGAATCCACGTGAAAACCTGGCAAGCAACTAAACATGATCTGACTCCGAACCACGAACAGTCGACGAGTCTAGAAACAAAGTTTAGGTTAAAATCAAATTATCCCCAAACTCTCAGAATACTAGACACCACAAAGGACTAGTATTTCAAACCACAAGGCAAAGCAAACACAATAGCCAAATACAATATATAATCCAAAATCAAACAACATTAGTTCCCACGTTGAAAAACATAGTCCGGATTACAAAATAAATAACTTAGTTAAAAACAGTAAACCAAGTTAAAATCCAAAGTGGTGAGTAAACTGAGTTATAACAACTTCCAAACTTCTTCTAACAAATTGGGCGACCCAAGTCTAACCCAAACCAGCCATCAACCCAAAGTAAAACCAAAGTTTAAATCCGGAAAATATTTGAATAACCCAAAGAATCGCTTTTGAAAACAAGGGAACAAGGAAACCATCCAATAGTTAAATAGTCAAACATGTAAAAACTGATTATAAACAATAAAAACATCATTTTACTCATCCTAGAACAATAGGTAAGTCATCTCAAAATAATAAAGCGATAACAATGCTCATAACCCATGAATTCACCATTCTACGCAAAATCGCCTAACACGAATTATTATATGAAAAGTGTTTGATAGATCCCAATAGTTAAGATCAATAACCCGACATATATATTCAATTAATATCAAGTCAAATCAGATTCAACATCAACGCAAAACAACAATTCAAATCGAACTCATAAAATGCAAGAATTAACTCTAACATTGATTTATCATGCCTAATAGTTTCCAATTCATGTAACATAAGAATATACATGTCCTTAACATTATTTTATTCATACCAAATCATATTATAAATCAAAACCCACCGTTCATATGGTTTTAATAAAAAAAACCTTAAATCATGCGATTTTACACAACAATCATACAACAACGAAACCATTAATTAAAAGGAGAGGACCCATTACTTAAATATGATTAATAAGATGCTAATAGAGGTATTGAACCAAGGTATGAAGGTCTGGACCAAATTCAATTGATTCACCAAACCACCAACGAAGAACACGCTTCCACAAATCGCATAGATTTCGTAACTAGAAGATTAAATCACGTTGGAATTGATAGGAATCGCATGTAGACATAATAAAATGATGAAATAGAGTATTTTCAGTGAATAAGATCGTTTTTAGGGTTTATGAGTCGAAAGGAGGAGGACTAGGTCGAGTTAGGGGTCTATTTATATACTTCGCAAAACCTAGCAGCACCCTCGTTGCTCCCGCGACATGTAGATCGCGCCCGTGATATCTAAAACCGATCTTAACCAACCAGATTTTAGCAAATCCTCTTAGGAACAACATATCCGAACGGCGGCCCGACCCGACAGTGCAATTGGGAGATATGGACGTTTTACTAAAGCATGACATATTTGAAAAGTGCACAAACACATCTACTATAATTAACCGGAAACAAATCAAATCAATATCAAATACCCGCACGACACATGTGAAACATATATGATACAAAACAAGGCTCAATGAAGCTGTCACAATTAAAAAACCAATCCAAACCAATCCTAAATCAAGTCGAAGATAAGATCTAACATCAATACAAGGTCTAAGAATACCAATTCAAGATTTTTGGAAACCAACTCACCTTACTCAAAACACATCGGAAAATTCATCATAACAAGCCTGAAAAACACGGGGTATTACATTTCACCTTTTTAGCGATTTAAGCCAAACGTTTACAAATGTTACAAAATAAATCCAAACATTTCACCTTTTAGCAATTTAAATCCAAACGTTTCACCTCTTTAGCGATTTAAGCCAAACGTTTACAAACGTTACGAAACAAATCCAAACGTTTCACCTTTTTAGCGATTTAAGCCAAACGTTTAACCTTTTTAGCGATTTAAGCCAAACGTTTACAAACATTACGAAACAAATCCAAATGTTTCACCTTTTTAGCAATTTAAGCTAAACGTTTATAAACGTTAGGAAACTAATCCAAACATTTGAAACGTTACGAAACCGTTTTTAGCAATTTAAGCCAAACTTTTACAAACATTACGAAAAAAATCCAAACGTTTCACCTTTTAGCGATTTAAAACAAACGTTTACAAACGTTACGAAACAAATCCAAACGTTTCCCCTTTTTAGCGATTTAAGCCAAACATATACAAACGTTACAAAACAAAACCAAACGTTTCGCCTTTATAGTGATTTAAGCCAAACGTTTACAGACGTTACCAAACAAATCCAAATGTTTCACCTTTTTAGCAATTTAAGCTAAACGTTTACAAACTTTACGAAACAAATCCAAACGTTTCACCTTTTTAGTGATTTAAGCCAAAAGTTTACAAACGTTACGACACAAATCCGAGCGTTTAACCTTTTTAGCGATTTAAACCAAACGTTTAAAAATGTTACGAAACAAATCCAAACGTTCCACCTTTTTAGCGATTTAAAAAAAACGTTTACAAACGTTACGAAATAAATCAAAACGTTTCACCTTTTTAGTGATTTAAGCCAAACGTTTACAAACATTACAAAACAAAACAGGACGTATCACCTTTTTTGCGATTCAAGCCAAACTTTTACAAACATTACGAAACAAAACCAAACGTTTAAAACGTTACGAAACAAATCCAAGCGTTTCACCTTTATAGCAATTTAAGCCAAACCTTTGTAAACGTTGCGAAACAAATGCAAACATTTCACCTTTTTAGCGATTTACGCCAAACGTTTACAAACGTTACGAGACAAATCCAAACGTTTACAAACGTTACGAGACAAATCCAAACGTTTCACCTTTTTAGCGATTTAAGCCAAACATTTAAAAACGTTACGAAACAAATCCAAACGTTACGAAACAAATCCAAACGTTTTCAAACGTTACAAAACAAATCCTGTGTTTCACCTTTTTAGCAATTAAGCCAAACGTTTACAAACGTACGAAACAAATCCAAGCGTTTCTCCTTTTTAGTAATTTAAGCAAAACATTTACAAACGTTACGAAACAACACCAAATGTTTCACCTTTTTAGCGATTTAAGCCAAACGTTTACAAACGTTACGAAACATATCCAAATGTTTCCCCATTTTAGCGATTTAAGCCAAACGTTTAAAACGTTACGAAACAAAATCCAAACGTTTTACCTTTTTAACAATTTAATCCAAACGTTTACAAACGTTGCGAAACAAATTCAAACGTTTGACATTTTTAGCGATTGAATCAAAATGTTTACAAACGTTATGAAACAAATCCAAACGTTTCCAATATTAAACAATTTAAGCCAAATGTTTACAAACGTTCGAAACAAAACCAAGCGTTTCACCTTTTTAGCAATTTTAGCCAAAGGTTTATCAACTATACGAAACAAATCCAAACGTTTCGCCTTTTTAGCGATTTAAGCCAAACGTTTACAAACGCTACAAAACAAATCCAAACGTTTCACGTTTTTAGCGATTTAAGCGAAACGTTTACAAACATTACGAAACAAATCCAAAAGTTTCACCTTTTTAGCGATTTAAGGCAAACGCTGGCAAACGTTACTAAACAAATCCAAATGTTTCGCCTTTTTAACGATTTAAGCCAAACAGTTACAAACGTTAGGAAACAAATCCAAACGTTTCACATTTTTAACGATTTAAGCCAAACGTTTACAAACGTTGCGAAACAAATCCAAACGTTTCACCTTTTTAGCGATTTAAGCCAAACGTTTACAAACATTGCGAAAAAAAACTAAAAGTCTAAAACGTTACGAAACAAATTCAAACATTTCACCTTTTTAGCAATTCAAGCCAAACGTTTACAAACTTTACGAAACAAATCCAGGCGTTTTACCTTTTTAACAATTTAAGCCAAACTTTTACAAACGTTCCGAAACAAATCCAAGCATTTCACCTTTTTAGTAATTTAAGGCAAACGTTTACAAACGTTATGAAACAAATCGAACTGTTTCACCTTTTTAGCAATTTGAGCCAAACGTTTACAAACGTTACGAAACAAATCTAAATGTTTAACTTTTTTAGCGATTTAAGCCAAATGTTTACAAATGTTACAAAACAAAGCCAAACGTTTAAAACGTTTCGAAACAAATCCAAACATTTCACATTTTTAGCGATTTAAGCAAAACCTTTACAAACGTTACGTAACAAAACCAAGCGTTTCACCTTTTTATCAATTTAAGCAAAATATTTAGAAATGTTCTGAAACAAATCCAGGCGTTTCCCATTTATACGAATTTAAGCCAAATGTTTACAAACCATACAAAACAAATCCAAGTCTTTCACCTTTTTAGCAATTTAAGCCAAACGTTAACCAACGTTACGAAACAAATCCAAACGTTTCACCTTTTTAGCGATTTAAGCCGAACGTTTTCAAACGTTACGAAACAAAACCAAACGTTTCACCTTTTTAGCAATTTAAGCGGAACGTTTACAAACGTTACGAAACCAATCCAAACATTTCACCTTTTTGGCGATTTAAGCCAAACATTTACAAACGTTACGAAACAAAACCAAACGTTTAAAACATTACGAAATAATTCCAAACGTTTCACATTTTTAGCGATCTAAGCCAAACGTTTACAAACATTGCGCAATAAAACCAAGCGTTTCATCTTTATAGTAATTTAAGCCTCACGTTTACAAACCTTATGATACAAATCCAGGCGTTTCACCTTCTTAGCAATTTAAGCCAAACGTTTATAAATGTTCTGAAACAAATCCAATCGTTTCCCCTTTTTAGAAATTTTAGGCAAACGTTTACAAACGTTACGAAACAAATCCAAACATTTCACCTTTTTAACGATTGAAGCAAAACTTTTACAAACGTATAAAACAAATCCAAAAGTTTCCCCTTTTTAGCGATTTAAGCCAAACGTTTACAAAGGTTATGAAACAAATCCAAATTTTTCACCTTTATAACAATTTAAGCCAAACGTTAACAAACTTTACGAAATAAATCTAAGCGTTTCACCTTTTTAGCAATTTATGCCAAACGTTTACAAACATTACAAAACAAATCCAAGCGTTTCACCTTTATAGCAATTTAAGCCAAACGTTTACAAACGTTATGAAACAAATCCAAGCGTTTCATCCTATTAGCAATTTAAGCTAAACATTTACAATCGTTATGAAAAAAAATTAAAACGTTTTTCCTTTTTAGCGATTTAAGCCAAACGTTTACAAACGTTACGAGACAAATCCAAACGTTTCACCTTTTTAGCGATTTAAGCCAAACATTTACTAACGTTACAAAACAAATCCAAGCGTATCACCTTTTTAGCGATTTAAGTCAAACGTTTAAAAATGTTACGAATCAAATCTAAACGTTTCACCTTTTTAGCGATAGAAGCCAAACGTTTACAAACGCTAAAAAAACAAATCTAAATGTTTCACCGTTTTAGCAATTTAGGCCAAACGTTTATAAACGTTACAAAACAAATCCAAACGTTTCACCTTTTTAGTAATTTACGCCGAACGTTTACAAACGTCACGAAACAAATCCAAATGTTTCACCTTTTAAGCACTTTAAGCCAAACATTTACAAACGTTACGAAACAAATCCAAATGTTTCGCCTTTTTAGCAATTTAAGCCAAACGTTTATAAACGTCACGAAACAAATCCTAGATTTTCACATTTTTAGCAATTTAAGACAAACGTTTACAAGCGTTAAATAACAAAATCAAATGATTAAAGCATTACGAAACAAATCCAAACGTTTCATATTTTTAGCGATTTAAGCCAAATATTTACAAACGTTACGAACCAAAATCAAACGTTTACAAGCGCTACGAAGCAAATACAAGCGTTTCACCTTTTTAGCAATTTAAGCCAAACATTTATAAACGTTACAAAACAAATCCAAACGTTTTACATTTTTAGCGATTTAAGCCAAACATTTACAAACGTTACGAAACAAATCCAAACGTTTCACCTTTTTAGCGATTTAAGCCAAACGTTTACAAACGTTACGAAACAAATCCAAACGTTTCACCTTTTTAGCGATTTAAGCCAAACGTTTATAAACGTTACAAAACAAATCCAAACTTTTCGCATTTTAGCAATTTAAGCAAAACGTTTACAAACGTTACAAAACAAATTCAAACGTTTCCATTTTAGCGATTTAAGCCAAACGCTTACAAACATTACGAAACAAATCCAAACATTTCACATTTTTAACGATTTAAGCAAAACGTTTACAAACTTTACAAAACAAATCCAAACGTTTACCCATTTTAGCGATTTAAGCCAAACGTTTTAAACGTTACGAAAAAATCCAAACGTTTCTAACTATATAAGCCAAACGTTTACAAACGTTATGAAACAAATCCAAATGTTTCACCTTTTTAGCAATTTTAGCCAAACGTTTACAAAGGTTATGAAACAAATCGTTTGGCTTAAATCGCTAAAATGGGGAAACGTTTCGATTGGATTTGTTTTGTAAAGTTTACAATACAAATCCAAATTTTTCACCTTTTTAGCAATTTAAGACAAATGTTTACAAACGTTACGAAAAATCCAAGCGTTTCACCTTTTTAGCGAATTAAGCCAAACTTTTACAAACGTTACGAAACAAATCCAAACATTTCCCCTTTTTAGCGATATAAGCCAAACGTTTACAAAAGTTACAAAATAAATTCAAATATTTCACCTTTTTAGCGATTTAAACCAACGTTTACAATTACTACGAAACAAATCCAAACGTTTCACCTTTTTCGCGATTTAAGCAAAACGTTTACAAACATTACGAGACAAAACCAAACGTTTAAAACATTACCAAACAAAGCCAAACGTTTAAACCATTACCAAACAAATCCAAACGTTTCACATTTTTAGCTATATAAGCCAAATGTTTACAAACGTTACGAAATAAAACCAAACGTTTACAAGCGCTCCGAAACAAATCCAAGCATTTCACCTTTTTAGCGATTTAAGCCAAATGTTTACAAACGTTACGGAACAAAATCAAATGATTAAAACGTTACGAAAAAAATCCAAACGTTTCACATTTTTAGCGATTTAAGCTAAATGTTTACAAACGTTACGAAACAAAACCAAACGTTTACAAGCACAGCGAAACAAATCCAAGCGTTTCCCCTTTTTAGAAATATAAGCCAAACGTTTATAAATGTTACAAAACAAATACAAACGTTTCACATTTTTTGCGATTTAAGCCAAACATTACAAACATTACGAAACGAATCCAAACGTTTCACCTTTTTAGCGAATTAAACCAAACTTTTAAAAACGTTACGAAACAAATCCAAACATTTCCCCTTTTTAGCGATATAAGCCAAATGTTTACAAAAGTTACAAAATAAATCCAAACGTTTCCCCTTTTTAGCGAATTAAGCCAAACGTTTACAATCACTACGAAACAAATCCAAACGTTTCACCTTCTTAGCGATTTAAGCCAAATGTTTACAAACGTTATGAAATAAAACCAAACGTTTAAAACATTACGAAACAAATCCAAACGTTTCTCATTTTTAGCGATTTAAGCCAAACGTCTACAAACGCTACGTAACAAAACAAGGGTTTCACTTTTTTAGCAATTTTAGCAAATTGTTTACAAACAATACGAAACAAATCCAAGAGTTTCACCTTTTTAGCAATTTAAGCCAAACGTTTACAAACGTTACGAAACAAATCCAAGCGTTTCACCTTTTTAGCAATTTAAGCCAAACGTTTACAAACGTTACGAAACAAATCCAAACGTTTCACCTTTTTAGCGAATTAAGCCAAACTTTTACAAACGTTACGAAACAAATCCAAACATTTCCCCTTTTTAGCGATATAAGCCAAACATTTACAAAAGTTACAAAATAAATCCAAACATTTCACCTTTTTAGCGATTTAAGCCAAACGTTTACAATTACTACGAAACAAATCCAAACGTTTCACCTTTTTAGCGATTTAAGCAAAACGTTTACAAATATTACGAAACAAAACCAAACGGTTAAAACATTACCAAACAAATCCAAATGTTTCACATTTTTAGCTATATAAGCCAAATGTTTACAAACGTTACGAAACAAAACCAAACGTTTACAAGCGCTCCGAAACAAATCCAAGCATTTCACCTTTTTAGCGATTTAAGCCAAATGTTTACAAACGTTACGGAACAAAATCAAATGATTAAAACGTTACGAAAAAAATCCAAACGTTTCACATTTTTAGCGATTTAAGCCAAATGTTTACAAATGTTACGAAACAAAATCAAACGTTTACAAGCGCAGCAAAACAAATCCAAGCGTTTCCCCTTTTTAGCAATATAAGCTAAACGTTTATAAACGTTACAAAACAAATACAAACGTTTCACATTTTTAGCGATTTAAGCCAAACATTACAAACGTTACGAAACGAATCCAAACTTTTCACCTTTTTAGCGAATTAAGCCAAACTTTTAAAAACGTTACGAAACAAATCCAAACATTTCCCCTTTTTAGCGATATAAGCCAAATGTTTACAAAAGTTACAAAATAAATCCAAACGTTTCACCTTTTTAGCGAATTAGGCCAAACGTTTACAATCACTACGAAACAAATCCAAACGTTTCACCTTCTTAGCATATTTAAGCCAAATGTTTACAAACGTTACGAAATAAAACCAAACGTTTAAAACATTACAAAACAAATCAAAACGTTTCTCATTTTTAGCGATTTAAGCCAAACGTCTACAAACGCTACGTAACAAAACAAGGGTTTCACCTTTTTAGCAATTTTAGCCAATTGTTTACAAACGATACGAAACAAATCCAAACGTTTCACCTTTTTAGCAATTTAAGCCAAACGTTTACAAACGTTACGAAACAAATCCAAGCGTTTCACCTTTTTAGCAATTTAAGCCAAACGTTTACAAACGTTACGAAACAAATCCAAAGGTTTAACCTTTTTAGCTACTTAAGCCAAAGGTTTACAAACGCTACGAAATCAATCCAAATGTTTCACCTTTTTAGCGATTTAAGCCAAACGATTCCAAAAGTTATGAAACAAATCCAAATGTTTCACCTTTTTAGCAATTTAAGTCAAACCTTTACAAACGTTACGAAACAAATCCGCAGTTTCACCTTTTTAGAAACTTAAGCCAAACATATAAAAACTAATTATAAACATTAAAAACATCATTTTACTCATCCTAGAATAGTAGGTAAGTCATCTCAAAATAATAAAGCGATAACAATGCTCATAACCCATGAATTCACCATTCTACGCAAAATCGCCTAACACGAATTATTATATGAAAAGTGTTTGATAGATCCCAATAGTTAAGATCAGTAACCCGACATATATATTCAATTAATATCAAGTCAAATCAGATTCAACATCAACGCAAAACAACAATTCAAATCGAACTCATAAAATGCAAGAATTAACCCTAACATTGATTTATCTTGCCCAATAGTTTCCAATTCATGTAACATAAGAATATACATGTCCTTAACATTATTTTACTCATACCAAATCAGATTATATATCACAACCCACCGTTCATATGGTTTCAATAAAAAAAACCTTAAATCATGCGATTTTACACAACAATCGTACAACAACGAAACCATAAATTAAAAGGAGAGGACCCATTACTTAAATATGATAAATGAGATTCTAATAGAGGTAATTAACCAAGGTATGAAGGTCTGGACCAAATTTAATTGATTCACCAAACCACCAACGAAGAACACGCTTCCACAAATCGCATAGATTTCGTAACTAGAAGATTAAAGCACGTTGTAATTGATAGGAATTGCATGTAGACATAATAGAATGATGAAATAGAGTATTTTTAGTGAATAAGAGCGTTTTTAGGGTTTATGAGTCGAAAGGAGGAGGACTAGGTCGAGTTAGGGGTCTATTTATATACTTCGCAAAACCTAGCAGCTCCCTTGTCGCTCCCGCGACATGTAGATCGCGCCCGTGATATCCAAAACCGATCTTAACCAACCAGATTTTAGCAAATCCTCTTAGAAACAACATATCCGAACGGCGGCCCGATCCGACAGTGCAATTGGGAGATATGGACGTTTTACTAAAGCATGACAGATTTGAAAAGTGTACAAACACATCTACTATAATTAACCGGAAACAAATCAAATCAATATCAAATACCCGCACGACACATGTGAAACATATAAGATACAAAACAAGGATCAATGAAGTTGTCACAATTAAAAAACCAATCCGAACCAATCCTAAATCAAGTCCAAGATAAGATCTAACATCAATACAAGGTCTAAGAATACCAATTCAAGATTTTTGGAAACCAACTCACCAAAGTTTACTCAAAACACATCGGAAAATTCATCATAACAAGCCGGAAAAAAACGGGGTATTACATTTCACCTTTTTAGCGATTTAAGCCAAACGTTTACAAACGTTACAAAATAAATCCAAACATTTCACCTTTTAGCAATTTAAATCCAAACGTTTCCCCTCTTTAGCGATTTAAGCCAAATGTTTACAAACGTTACGAAACGAATCCAAACGTTTCACCTTTTTAGCGATTTAAGCCAAACGTTTAACCTTTTTAGCAATTTAAGCCAAACTTTTACAAACGTTACGAAACGAATCCAAATGTTTCACCTTTTTAGCGATTTAAGCCAAACGTTTATAAACGTTAGGAAACTAATCCAAACATTTGAAACGTTACAAAACCGTTTTTAGAAATTTAAGCCAAACGTTTACAAACGTTACGAAAAAATCCAAACGTTTCACCTTTTAGCGATTTAAAACAAAAGTTTACAAACGTTACGAAACAAATCCAAACGTTTTCCCTTTTTAGCGATTTAAGCCAAACGTTTACAAACGTTACAAAACAAAACCAAACGTCTCACCTTTTTAGTGATTTAAGCCAAACGTTTACAGACGTTACCAAAAAAATCCATACGTTTCACCTTTTTAGCAATTTAAGCCAAACGTTTTCAAACTTTCCGAAACCAATCCAAACGTTTCACCTTTTTAGCGATTTAAGCCAAAAGTTTACAAACGTTACGAAACAAATCCAAGCGTTTAACCTTTTTAGCGATTTAAACCAAACGGTTAAAAAAGTTACGAAACAAATCCAAACGTTTCACCTTTTTAGCGATTTAAGCAAAATGTTTACAAATGTTACGAAATAAATATAAACGTTTCACCTTTTTAGCGATTTAAGCCAAACGTTTACAAACGTTACAAAACAAAATAGGACGCATCACCTTTTTCGCGATTCAAGCCAAACTTTTACAAACATTACGAAACAAAACCAAACGTTTAAAACATTACGAAACAAATCCAAGCGTTTCACCTTTTTAGCAATTTAAGCCAAACCTTTATAAACGTTGCGAAACAAATGCAAATATTTCACCTTTTTAGCGATTTACGCCAAACGTTTACAAACGTTACGAGACAAATTCAAATGTTTCACCTTTTTAGCGATTTAAGCCAAACGTTGACAAACGTTACGAAACAAAACCAAAAATTTAAAACATTACGAAACAATACCAAGCGTTTCACCTATTTAGCAATTTAAGCCAAACATTTAGAAACTTTACGAAACAAATCCAAATGTTTCACCTTTTTAGCTATTTAAGCCAAACGTATACAAACGTTACGAAAAAATCCAAACATTTAACTTTTTTAACTATTTAAGCCATACGTTTACAAAGGTTATGAGACAAATCAGAAAGTTTCACCTTTTTAGCGATTTAAGCCAAACGTTTACAAAATTTAAGAAACAAATCCAAGCGTTTCACCTTTTTAGCGAATTAAGCCAAACGTTTACAAACATTACGAAACAAATCCAAGTGTTTCACCTTTTTAGTGATTGAAACCAAACGTTGAAATATGTTTTGAAACAAAACGAAACGTTTCGAAACAAATCCAAACGTTTAAAATGCTACGAAGCAAATCCAAACGTTTCACTTTATTAGCGATTTAAGCCACATATTTACAATCGTTACGAAACAAAGCCAAACGTTTACAAACGTTAGTACACAAATCCAAGCATTTCCCTTTTATAGCAATTTAAGCCAAACGTTTACACACGTTACGAAACAAAACCAAAAATTTCACCTTTTTAACGGTTTAAGCGAAACGTTTAAAAATTTTACGAAACAAATCCAAGCGTTTCACCTTTTTAGCAATTGAAGCCAAACGATTACTAACGACACGAAGCAAAACCAAACGTTTCACAGTTTTACCGATTGAAGCCTAACGTTTACAAATGCTACAAAACAACTTCAAACATTTCCCCTTTTTAGCGATTGACCCAGACGTTTACAAACGCTACGGAACAAATCCAAATGTTTCACCTTTTAGCGATTTAAGCAAAACGTTTACAAATGTTACAAAACAAAACCAAACGTTTCACCTTTTTAGAAATTTGTGCCAAACGTTTACAAATGTTACGAAAAAAACCAAATGTTTAAAACGTTACAAAAAAACCAAATGTTTCACCTTTTTAGCAATTTAAGCCAAACGTTTGCAAACGTTATGAAACAAAACCAAACATTAAAAACGTTACAAAACAAATCCAAACGTTTTAAATTTTTAGCTATTTAAGCCAAACGTTTACAAACGTTACGAAAAAAATCCAAACGTTTCACCTTTTTAGCAATTCAAGCCAAACGCTTACAAACCTTACGAAATAAATCCAAGCGTTTTACCGTTTTAGCAATTTAAGCCAAATGTTTACAAACATTACGAAACAAAACCTAACGTTTAAAACATTATGAAACAAATCCAAACGTTTCACTCTTTTTAGCGATTTAAGCCAAACGTTTACAAACGCTACGAAACAAATCCAAGCGTTTCACATTTTTAGCAATTTTAGCCAAACGTTTACAAACATTACGAAACAAAACCAAATGTTTCCCATTTTTATCGATTGAAGCAAAACGTTTACAAACGTTATGAAACATTACCAAATGTTTCACCTTTTTAGCAATTTAAGCCAAACGTTTACAAACATTACGAAACAAATTCAAACGTTTCATCTTTTTAGCAATTTAAGCCAAATGTTTACAAACGTTACAAAACAAATCAAAAAGTTTCTCCTTTTTAGCAATTCAAGCAAAACTTTTACAATCGTTACGAAACAAATCCAAACGTTTCACCTTTTTAGCAATTTAAGCCAAACGATTACTAACGACACTATACAAATCCAACAGTTTCACCTTTTTTAGTGATTGAAACCAAACGTTTACAAATGTTTCGAAACAAATCCAAACGTTTAAAATCATACGAAGCAAATCCAAACGTTTCAACTTTTTGGCGATTTAAGCCAAACATTTACAAACGTTACGAAACAAAACCAAATGTTTATAAATGTTATGAAACAAATCCAAGTATTTCACCTTTATAACAATTTAGGCCAAACGTTTACAAACGTTATGAAACAAAACTAAACAATTCACCTTTATAACGATTTAAGCCAAACGTTTAAAAACCTTACGAAACAAATCCAAGCGTTTCACCTTTTTAACAAATTAAGCCAAACATTTACAAACGTTACAAAATAAATCCAAACGTTTCACCTTTTTAGCGATTTAAGCCAAACGGTTATAAACATTATGAAACAAATCTAAACGTTTCAGCGATTCAATCCAAACGTTTACAAACTTTATGTAATAAAACCAAACGTTTCACCTATTCGAGCGATTTAAGCTAAACATTTACAAACGTTACGAAACAAAACCAAATGTTTACAAACGTTATGAAACAAAACCAAACGTTTCACCTTTTTTAGCGATTCAAGCCAAACGTTTACAAATGTTACGGAACAAATCCAAACGTTTCGCCTTTTTAGCGATTTAAGCCAAACTTTTACAAACGTTACGCAACAAATCCAAACGTTTCCCCTTTTTAGCAATTTAAGCCAAACGTTTACAAACGTTATAAAACAAATCCAAACGTTTCACCTTTTTAGCGATTGAAGCCGAACATTTACAAACGTTACAAAACATTTGGATTTGTTTCGTAATGTTTTAAACATTTGGATTTGTTTCGAAGCGTTTGGATATATTTCGTAACATTTGTAAACGTTTGGCTTCAATCACTATAAAGGTGAAACGGTTGATTTGTTTCGTAACGTTTGTAAACGCTTGGGTTAAATCGCTAAAAAGATGAAACGTTTGGATTTGTTTCCTAACGTTTGTAAACGTTTGGCTTAAATCTTTATAAAGGGGAAACGTTCGGATTTGTTTCGTAATGTTTGTAAACGTTTGGTTTAAATTGCTAAAAAGGTGAATCGTTTTGATTTGTTTCGTAACGTTTGTAAACGTTTGGCTTAAATCGCTAAAAAGGGGAAACATTTGGTTTTGTTTCATAACATTTTGTAAACGTTTGGTTTAAATCGCTAAAAAGGTGAAACATTTGGATTTGTTTCATAACTATCTAAACGTTTGGTTTTGTTTCCTAATGTTTACAAACGTTACGAAACAAATTTGAACGTTTCACCGTTTTAGCGATTTAAGCCGAACGTTTACAAATGTTACGAAACAAATCCAAACGTTACGAAACAAAACCAAACGTTTAAAACATTACGAAACAAATCCAAACATATTACCTTTTTAGCGACTTAAGCCAAACATTTACAAAGGCTATGAAACAAAACCAAACGTTTAAAACGCTACGAAACAAATCCGTACGTTTCACCTTTTTAGCGATTTCATCCAAACATTTACAAACGTTACGAAACAAATGCAAACGTTTCCCCATTTTAGCGATTTAGGTCAAACGTTTAAAACGTTATTAAACAAATGCAAACGTTTCCCCATTTTAGCGATTTAAGCCAAACATTTACAAACGTTAAGAAGCAAATCAAAACATAACCTTTCTAGCAATATAAGCCAAACGTTTACTAGCATTACGAAAAAATCCAAACGTTTTCTCTTTTTAGCAATTTAAGTCAAACGTTATCAAACATTACGAAACAAATCCAAGCATTTCACCTTTTTAGCGATTTAAGCCAAACGTTTACAAACACTACGAAACAAAACCGAACGTTTCACCTTTTTAGCGATTTAAGCCAAACGTTTAGAAATGTTACAAAGCAAAACAAAACGTTTCGCCTTTTTAGCAATTTAAGCCAAACGTTTATAAACGTTACGAAATAAAACCAAACGTTACTAAACAAAAATCCAAATGTTTCACAGTTTTAGCGATTTAAGCCAAACGTTTACAAACATTATGAAACAAATCCAAACATTTCACCTTTTTAGCGATTTAAGCAAAACGTTTACAAAGGTTACGCAATAAATCCAAATGTTTCGAAACGTTTTAAGTCCCTAAAAAGGTGAAACGTTTGGATTTGTTTCGTAACGTTTGTAAACGTTTGGTTTAAATAGCTAAAAAGGTTAAACATTTGGTTTTATTTCGTAACCTTTGTAAACGTTCGGCTTAAATCGCTAAAAAGGTGAAACGATTGGATTTGTTTCGTAATGTTTTAAACATTTTGATTTGTTTCAAAACGTTTGGATTTATTTCGTAACATTTGTAAACGTTTGGCTTCAATCGCTAGAAAGTTGAAACGTTTGGATTTGTTTCGTAACGTTTGTAAACGCTTGGCTTAAATTGCTAAAAAGATGAAACATTTGGATTTGTTTCATAACGTTTGTAAACGTTTGGCTTAATCCCAATAAAGGAGAAACATTTGGATTTGTTTCGTAATGTTTGTAAACGTTTGGTTTAAATTGCTAAAAAGGTGAATCGTTTTGATTTGTGTCGTAATGTTTGGCTTAAATCGCTAAAAAGGTGAAACGTTTGGTTTTGTTTCATAACATTTGTAAAAGTTTGGTTTAAATCGCTGAAAAGGTGAAACGTTTGGATTTTTTTCGTAACGTTCTAAACGTTTGGTTTTGTTTCGTAACGTTTACAAACGTTACGAAACAAATCCAAACGTTTCACCATTTTAGCAATTTAAGCCGAACGTTTACAAATGTTACGAAACAAATCCAAACGTTGCGAAACAAAACCAAATGTTTAAAACATTACGAAACATATCCAGACATTTCACCTTTTTAGCGAATTAAGCCAAACGTTTACAAAGGTTATGAAACAAAACCAAACGTTTAAAACGTTACGAACCAAATCCATACGTTTTACCATTTTAGCGATTTAAGCCAAATGTTTACAAACGTTACAAAACAAAATTGAACGTTTCACCTTTTTAGCGATTTAATCCAAACATTTACAAACGTTACGAAAAAAATCCAAACGTTTCCCCATTTTAGCGATTTAGGCCAAACGTTTGAAACGTTATTAAACAAATGCAAACGTTTCCCCATTTTAGCGATTTAAGCCAAACATTTACAAACATTAAGAAGCAAATCAAAACGTAACCTTTTTAGCAATATAAGCCAAACGTTTACTAACGCTACGAAAAAATCCAAATGTTTTCTCTTTTTAGCAATTTAAGCCAAACGTTATCAAACATTACGAAACAAATCCAAGCATTTCACCTTTTTAGCGATTTAAGCCAAACGTTTACAAACACTACGAAACAAAACCGAACGTTTCACCTTTTTTGCGATTTAATCCAAACATTTACAAAACAAAACAAAACGTTTCGCCTTTTTAGAAATTTAAGCCAAACGTTTATAAACGTTACGAAACAAAACCAAACGTTCAAAACGTTACTAAACAAAAATCCAAATGTTTCACAGTTTTAGCGATTTAAGCCAAACGTTTACAAACATTATGAAACAAATCCAAACATTTCACCTTTTTAGCGATTTAAGCCAAACATTTACAAAGGTTACGAAATAAATCCAAATGTTTCGAAACGTTTAAATCCCTAAAAAGGTGAAACGTTTGGATTTGTTTCGTTACGTTTGTAAAAGTTTGGCTTATATCGCTAAAAAGGTGAAACATTTGGTTTTATTTCGTATCATTTGTAAACGTTCGGCTTAAATCGCTAAAAAGGTGAAACGATTGGATTTGTTTCGTAATGTTTTAAACATTTGGATTTGCTTAGAAACGTTTGGATTTATTTCGTAACATTTGTAAACGTTTGGCTTCAATCGCTAAAAAGTTAAAATGTTTGGATTTGTTTCATTACGTTTGTAAACGTTTGGCTTAAATCCCTATAGAGGAGAAACATTTGGATTTGTTTCGTAATGTTTGTAAACGTTTGGTTTAAATTGCTAAAAAGGTGAATCGTTTTGATTTGTTTCGTAACGTTTGGCTTAAATCGCTAAAAAGGTGAAACGTTTGGTTTTGTTTCAAAACATTTGTAAACGTTTGGTTTAAATCGCTGAAAAGGTGAAACGTTTGGATTTGTTTCGTAACGTTCTAAACGTTTGGTTTTGTTTCGTAACGTTTACAAACCTTATGAAACAAATCCAAACGTTTCACCATTTTAGCGATTTAAGCCGAACGTTTACAAATGATACGAAACAAATCCAAACATTACGAAACAAAACCAAACGTTTAAAACATTACGAAACATATCCAAACATTTCACCTTTTTAGCGAATTAAGCCAAATGTTTACAAAGGTTATGAAACAAAACAAAACGTTTAAAACTTTACGAAACAAATCCATAGGTTTTACCATTTTAGCGATTTAAGCCAAATGTTTACAAACGTTACAAAACAAAATTGAACGTTTTACCTTTTTAGCGATTTAATCCAAACATTTACAAATGTTACGAAACAAATCAAAACGTTTCCCCATTTTAGCGGTTTAGGCCAAACGTTTAAAACGTTACCAAACGAATGCAAACGTTTCCCCATTTTAGCGATTTAAGCCAAACATTTACAAACGTTAAGAAGCAAATCAAAACATAACCTTTTTAGCAATATAAGCCAAACGTTTACTAACGTTACGAAAAAATCCAAACGTTTTCTCTTTTTAGCAATTTAAGCCAAACGTTATCAAACATTACGAAACAAATCCAAACATTTCACCTTTTTAGAAATTTAAGGCAAACGTTTATAAACACTACGAAATAAAACCGAACGTTTCACCTTTTTAGCGATTTAAGCCAAACGTTTATAAATGTTACAAAACAAAACTAAACGTTTCACCTTTTTAGCAATTTAAGCTAGATATTTATAAATGTTACGAAACAAATCCAAACGTTTCCCAATTTTAGCGATTTAGGCCAAAAGTTTAAAACGTTACCAAACGAATGCAAACGTTTCCCCATTTTAGCGATTTAAGCCAAACATTTAGAAACGTTAAGAAGCAAATCTAAACGTAACCTTTTTAGAAATATAAGCCAAACGTTTACACACGTTACGAAAAAATCCAAACGTTTTCCCTTTTTAGCAATTTAAGCCAAACATTATCAAACATTACGAAACAAATCCAAGCATTTCACCTTTTTAGCCATTTAAGCCAAACGTTTACAAACATTACGAAATAAAACTGAACGTTTCACCTTTTTAGCCATTTAAGCCAAACGTTTACAAACGTTACAAAACAAAGCAAACGTTTACAAACGTTACAAAACAAATCCAAGCGTTTCCCCTGTTTAGCGATTAAGCCAAACATTTATAAATGTTACAAAACAAAACCGAATGTTACGAAATAAATCCAAGCGTTTCAAACTTTTTAGCGGTTTAAGCCAAATGTTTACAAACTTTACGAAACAAAACCAAACATATCACCTTTTTTGCGATTTAAGCCAAACGATTACAAACATTATGAAAAAACCAAACGTTTTACCTTTTTAGCGATTTAAGCCAAACGTTTACAAACGTTGCCAAACATAACCAAACATTTCCCCTTTTTAGCGATTTAAGGAAAACGTTTACAAATGCTACGAAACAAAACCAAACGTTTCACCTTTTTAGCGATATAAGCCAAACGTTTACAAACGTTACGAAACAAATCCAAACAATTCACCTTTTTAGCAAATTAAGTCAAACGTTTACAAACATTACGAAACAAATCCAAACGTTTCACCTTTTTAGTGATATAAGCCAAACGTTTACAAATGTTACGAAATAAATCCAAACGTTTCACCTTTTTAGCAATTTAAGCCAAACGTTTAAAAATGGAACGAAACAAATCCAAATGTTTCATCTTTTTAGCAATTTAAGCCAAATGTTTACAAATGTTACGCAACAAATCCAAACGTTTCCCCTTCTTAGCCATTTAAGCCAAACTTTTACGAATGTTACTAAACAAATCCAAACGTTTCGAAACTAAACCAAACGTTTCACCTTTTTAGCGATATAAGCCAAACGTTTACAAACGTTACAAAACAAATCCAAACGTTTCACCTTTTTTGCGATTTAAGTCAAACGTTTACAAACGTTTCGAAACAAATCCAAACGTTTCACTTTTATAGCAATTTAAGCTAAACGTTTACAAAGATTACGAAACAAATCAAAACGTGTCACCTTTTCAGCGATTTAAGCCAAACGTTTACAAACGTTACGAAACAAATACAAACGTTTCACCTTTTTACCTATTGAAGACAAACGTTTACAACTTTACAGATTAAAACCAAACGCTTGGATTTTTTTAGCGATTAAAGCCTAACGTTTACAAACTTTATGGAAGAAATCCATACGTTTCACCTTTTTAGCAATTTAAGCCAAACGTTTACAAATGTTATGAAACAAATCCAAAAGTTTCACCTTTTTAGCAATTTATGTCAAACGTTTACAAACGTAAGCCAAACATTTACAAGCGTTACGAAACAAATCCAAACGTTTCACCTTTTTAGAAATTTAAACCAAACGTTTACAAATTGTACGAAACAAATCCAAACGTTTACCTTTTAGCAATTTAAGCCAAACGTTTACAAACGTTACGAAACAAATCCAAACATTTCACCTTTTTAGCGATTGAATCCGAACATTTACAAATGTTACGAAACAAACCCAAACATTTCATCTTCTGAGCGATATAAGCCAAATGATTGGTTTTATTTCATAACCTTTGTAAACGTTACGAAATGTTTCGATTTGTTTCGTAACATTTTAAACGTTTGGCTTAAATCGCTTAAATGGGGAAACGTTTGGATTTGTTTCGCAACGTTTGTAAACGTTTGGCTTACATCTCTAAAAAGGTGAAACACTTGGATTTGTTTCGTAGCGTTTGTAAATGTTGGTCTTAAATCGCTAAAAAGTTTAAACGTTTGGATTTGTGTTGTAATGTTTGTAAACGTTTGGCTTAAATCGCTAAAAAGGTGAAACGTTTGGATTTGTTTCGAAACGTTTGTAAACGTTTGGCTTAAATCGCTAAAATGGGGAAACATTTAAATTGCTAAAAAGGTGAAACGTTTCCTTTTGTTTCGTAATGTTTGTAAACGTTCGGCTTAAATCGCTAAAAAGGTTAAACGTTTGGATTTGTTCCGTAACATTTGTAAACGTTTAGCTAAAATCGCTAAAAAGGAGAAACGTTTGGATTTGTTTCGTTACATTTGTAAATGTTAAGCTTAAATCGCTAAAAAGGTGAAACGCTTGGATTTGTTTCGCAACAGTTGTAAACATTTGGCTTAAATTGCTAAAAAGGGGAAACGTTTGGATTTGTTTCGAAACGTTTGTTAACGTTTGGCTTAAATTGCTAAAAAGGGGAAACGTTTGGATTTTTTTCGTAACATTTGTAAACGTTTAGCTTAAATCGCTAAAAAAGGGGAAACGTGTGGATTTATTTTGTAACGTTTGTAAACATTTGGCTTAAATCGCTAAAAAGGTGAAACGTTTGGTTTTGT
This sequence comes from Mercurialis annua, assembly GCF_937616625.2. Lineage (NCBI taxonomy): Eukaryota > Viridiplantae > Streptophyta > Magnoliopsida > Malpighiales > Euphorbiaceae > Mercurialis > Mercurialis annua. Next base: position 32,744,531 of record NC_065572.1, on the reverse strand, counting down.
TTCGTAACGTTTGTAAGATTAATTAATCGTTTGGATTTGTTTCGTAACGTTTGTACACGTTTGGCTTAAATTGCTAAAAAGGTGAAACGTTTGGATTTCTTTCGAAACGCTTGTAAACGTTTGGCTTAAATCTCTGAAAAGATGAAACTTTTTGATTTGTTTTGTAACTTTTGTAAACGTTCGTCTTAAATCGCTAAAAAGGTGAAATGTTTGGTTTTGTTTCGTAACATTTGTAAAGGTTCGGCTTAATATGCTAAAAATAGGAAACGTTTTTTTTTTTCGTAACGTTTGTAAACGTTTGGCTTAAATCGCTAAAAAGGTGAAACGTTTAGTTTTGTTTTTTAACGTTTGTAAATGTGGCTCAAATGGCTAAAAAGGTGAAATGTCTGGTTTTGTGTCGTAATGTTTGTAAACGTTTGGCTTAAATCGCTAAAAAGGCAAAACGTTTGGATTTGTTTCGTAATGTTTTAAACGTTTGGCTTAAATTGCCATAAAGGTGAAACGTTTGGATTTGTTTTGTAACAATTTTAGCCGAACGTTAACAAACGTTACGAAACAAATCCAACCGTTTCACCTTTTTAGCAATTTATGCCAACGTTTTAGCGAGATAAGCCAAACTTTTACAAATTTACGAAACAAAACCAAATGTTTCATCTTTTTAGCAATTTAAGCCAAACGTTTACAAACATTACGAAACTAATCCAAGCGTTTCACCTTTTTAGTAATTTAAGCCAAACGTTTACAAACGTTACGGAACAAAACAAAACGTTTAACATTTTTAGCTATTTAAGCCAAACTTTTACAAACGTTAGGAAACAAACCCAAACGTTTCACTTTTTTAGCGATATAAGCCAAACGTTTACAAACGTTACGAAACAAAACAAAACGTTTATAAATGTTTGGCTTAAATCGCTAAAAAGGTGAAACGTTTGGATTTGTTTCGTAACGTTTATTAACGTTTGGCTTATATCGCTAAAAAGGTGAAACGTTTGGTTTTGTTTCGTAATGATTGTAACATTTGGCTTAAATTGCTAAAAAGGTGAAACGATTGGATTTGTTTTGTAACGTTTGTAAATGTTAGGCATAAATTGCTAAAAAGGTGAAACGTTTGGATTTGTTTCGTAACGTTTGGCTTAAATCGCTAAAAATATGAAACGTTTGGTTTTGTTCCGTAACATTTTTAAACGTTTGGCTTATATTGCTAAAAAGGAGAAACTCTTGGATTTGTTTTGGTAACATTTGTAAACGTTTGGCTTAAATTGCTAAAAAGGGTAAACGTTTCCCCTTTTTAGCGATTTTAGCCAAACGTTTGTAAACGTTACGAAACAAATCCAAGCGTTTCACCTTTTTAGCAATTTAAGTCAAACGTTTACAAACGATACGAAACAAATCCAACCGTTTCACCTTTTTACCGATTTAATCCAAACGTTAAAAACGTTACGAAACATATCCAAACGTTTCACTATTTTAGCGATTTAAGCCAAATGTTTAAAACGTTACGAAACAAATCCAAGCATTTAACCTTTTTAATAATTTAAGACAAACGTTTACAAACGTTATGAAACAAAACCAAACGTTTCCCCTTTTTAGCAATTTAAGTCAAACGTTTATAAACGCTATAAACAAATCCAACCGTTTTCCCACTTTAGCGATTTAAGCCAAACGTTTACAAACGTTACGAAACAAATGCAAGTGTTTCACCTTTTTAGCGATTTAAGCCAAACGTTTACAAACGTTAGGAAACAAATCCAAACATTTCACCTTTTTAGCAATTTAACCCAAACGTTTACAAACATTAAGAACAAGTCCAAACGTTTCGCCTTTTTAGCGATTTAAGCCAAACGTTTACAGACGTTACGAAACAAATTCAATCGTTTCCCCATATTAGCAATTTAAGCCAAACGTGTACAAACATTACCAAACAAATCCAAGCGTTTCACCTTTTTAGCAATTTAAGCCAAACGTTTCCAAACGTTACGAAACAAAACCAAACGTTTCACATTTTTAACGATTTATGTCAAACGTTTATAAACGTAATAAAACAAAACCAAACATTTCACCTTTTTAGTGATTTAAGCCAAACGTTTGTAAACGTTACGAAACAAATCCAAACATTTTACCTTTTTAGCGATTTAAGCCAAACATTTACAAACGTTACAGAACAACACAAAACGTTTCACATTTTTAGCGATTTAAGCCAAACGTTTACGTAAATTACGAAAAAAATCCAAATGCTTTCCCATTTAAGCGATTTAAGCTAAACGTTTACAAACATTACGAAACAAATCCAAGCGTTCCCCCATTTTAGCGATTCAAGCCAAACGTTTACAAACGATACAAAACAAATCCAAACATTTCACCTATTTAGCTATTTAAGCCAAACGTTTACAAACGTTACGAAATAAATCCAAACTTTTTCCCATTTTAGCTATTTAAGCCAAACGTTTATAAACGTTACAAACAAATCCAAATGTTTCACCTTTTTAGCGATTTAAGCCAAAAGTTTGCAAAGGTTACGAAACAAATCCAAATGTTTCCCCTTTTTAGCGATTAAGCCAAATGTTTGCAAACTTTACGAATTAAATCCAAATGTTTCACATTTTTAGCGATTTAATCCAAACATTTGCAAACTTTACGAAAAAAAATCCAAGTGTTTCACCTTTTTAAAAATTTAAGCCGAACGTTTACAAACGTTATGAAACAAATCTAAACGTTTCACATTTTTAGTGATTACAGCCAAACGTTACGAAACAAATCAAAACGTTTCCCCTTTTTAGCGATTTAAGGCAAACGTTTTCAAACGTTACAAAACAAATCCAAACGTTTCACCTTTTTAGCGAATTAAGCAAAATGTTTACAAACGTTACGAAACAAATACAAGCATTTCACCTTTTTAGCAATTTAAGCCGAATGTTTACAAATGTTATGAAACAAATCCAAACGTTTAAACATTTTAGAGATTGAAGCCAAACGTTTACAAGCGTTACGAAACAAATCCAAACGTTTAACCTTTTTAGCGATTTAAGCCAAACGTTTACAAGCTTTACGAAACAAATCCAAACGTTTCACCCTTTTAGCGATTTAAGCCAAACGTTTACAAATATTACGAAACAAATCCAAACGTTTCACCTTTTGAGCGAATTAAGCCAAATGTTTACAAACGTTACGAAACAAATCCAAGCATTTCACCTTTTTAACAATTTAAGCCGAACGTTTACAAACGTTATGAAACAAATCCAAATGTTTCACCTTTTTAGCGATTGAAGCAAAACGTTTACAAACGTTACGAAAAAAATTCAAGCGTTTCAAACGTTTTAAATCCAAACGTTTGGCTTCCATCGCTTAATAAGGGAAACGTTTGGTGTTGTTTCGTAACATTTGTAAATGTTTGGCTTAAATCGCTAAAAATATGAAATGTTTGGATTTGTTTCGTAACATTTGTAAATGTTTGGTTTTGTTCCGTGACTTTTGTAAACGTTTGGTTTAAATCGCTAAAAATATGAAACGTTGGGATTTGTTTCATAACGTTGGTAAAAGTTTGGCTTAAATCGCTAAAAAGGTGAAACGTTTTAAACGTTTGGCTTAAATCGCTAAAAATGTAAGCCAAAAGTTTTCAAACGTTACGAAACAAAACCAAACGTTTCACCTTTTTAGCTAATTAAGCCAAACGTTTACAAACGTTACGAAACAAAACCAAACGTTTCACCTTTTTAGCGATTTAAGCCAAACGTTTATAATCATTACGAAACAAATCCAACCGTTTCACCTTTTTAGCGATTAAAGCCAAATGTTTGCAAACGATACGAAACAAATCCAAATGTTTCACCTATTTAGCGATTTAAGCCAAGCAATTACAAACGTTGCAAAACAAAACCAAACGTTTACAACCGTTTCGAAACAAAACCAAACATTTAACCTTTTTAGCGATTTAAGCCAAACATTTACAAACGTGACAAAACAAATCCAAACATTTCACCTTATTAGCGATTTATGACAAACGTTTACAAATGCAACGAAACAAAACCAAACGTTTAAAACATTACAAAACAAATCCAAACATTTCATCTTCATAGCAATTTAAGCCAAACGTTTACAAACGTTACGAAACAAATCCAAACGTTTTACCTTTTTAGCAATTTAAGTCAAACACAAACATTACGAAACAAATCAAAGCATTTTACCTTTTTAGCAATTTCAGCCAAACGTTTAGAATCGTTACGAAACAAAACCTAATATTTGAAACGTTACGAAAAAAATCCAAATGTTTCACTTGTTTTAGCGATTTAAGCCAAACTTTTACAAAGCTTACGAAACAAATACAAGTTTTTCACCTTTTTAGAAATTTAAGCCAAACCTTTACAAACGTTACAAAACGAATCCAAACGTTTCACCTTTCTATCGATTGAACCCAAACGTTTACAAACATTATGAAACAAAACTAAACGTTTTACCTTTTTAGCAATTTAAGCCAAACGTTTGCAAACGTAACAGAACAAATCAAAACTATTCACCTTTTTAGAAATTTAAGCCAATCGTTTAAAAACGTTAGGAAACAAAACCAAAACTTTAAAATGTTACTAAACAAATCCAACGTTTCATTTTTTTAGCGATTTAAGCTAAACGTTTACAAACGTTGCCAAACAAATCCAAGCGTTTCACCTTTTTAGCAATTTAAGCCAGATGTTAACAAAAATTGCGAAACAAATGCAAACATTTCCCCTTTAGCGATTGAAGCCAAACGTTTACGAACGTTACAAAACAAAACAAAACGTTTATAAACGTTACGAAACAAATTCAAAAGTTTCCCCTTTTTAGCGATTTAAGCCAAACATTTAAAAATATTACGAAACTAAATCAAAAGTTTTCCCTTTATAGCGATTTAAGCCAAACGTTTATAAATATTACAAAATCAATCCAAACATTTCTCAATTTTAGCGATTTAATGCAAACATTTAAAACGTTACGAAACAAATCAAAGCTTTTCACCTTTTTAGCAATTTAAGCCAAACGTTTACAAACATTACGAAACAAAACCAAACGTTTCACCTTTTTAGTGATTTAAGCCAAACGTTTATAAACATTACGAAACAAATTCAAACGTTTCCCCATTTTAGCGATTTAAGCCAAATGTTTACAAACGTTACGAAACAAATCCAAGTATTTCACCTATTTAGAGATTTAAACCAAACGTTTACAAACGTTACGAAACAAATCCAAACGTTTCACCTTTTTAGCAATTTAAACCAAACGTTTACGAACATTACGAAACAAATCCAAACGTTTCACCTTTTTGGCGATTTAAGCCAAACGTTTATAAACGTTATGAAACGAATCCAAACGTTTCACCTTTTTAGCGATGTAAGCCAAACGTTTACGAACATTACGAAACAAATCAAAACGTTTCCCCATTTTAGTGATTTAAGAGAAACGTGTACAAACATTATGAAACAAATCCAAGCGTTTCACCTTTTTAGCAATCTAAGCCAAATGTTTACTGTCACGACCCATTTTCATGAATCGCGACCGGCGCTAGGGTATGGGTAATGTAGTACCAAAACCCGTAGCTAGCCTTTCGTTTAACATAATAACACATAAACCTGCAGAAAACCAATGCTCGGGGGCAACCGAGACTTCAGCCTAAATCTAGCAGTTATAATATAAAAACAATTAATATAACATGCTTATCCAATTTTGAGTCTAAAAATAGGCGTAACATAAATAATCCGGAATAACCATATAACATGCCAGAGAAAATAACTAGTCGCACCAATCCGATAAAATATATAATAATAATAAGGACGTCTAGTTACTACTGCGGTCTAAGAATAAAACAGTTTTACAGTTTATCAAAAATAAATGGAACCTCCGAGGAAAAAGTAAATGCGGAGATCACCAGACTCTCTCAGATCATAACCTTGGGAAAATTGGGTAAACAACGGGGTCAGATAATACTGAGATGCGTTTATACCACTATTTACATTTATCAAGTGGAAAACCTTTAAAACCGTTTAAAACATTTAATATAAACATTACGAATAATAGTTGGAACCCTAATCCACAATACTAATATAACCATAATCCAATTGGCCTAATCCCGAGAGCTGAGCTCAATACCGAGTTACCACCAACCGCACTTAATCCATATCCACAGTCCCGAGAGCTAGGCTCACACCGAGTTACTCTACTGGTCCCGAGAGCTATGCTCACACCGAGTTACCACAATAACACAATACCTTACCCAGATCTTTACAGGTGCGCACGCAGTCCTAATGATGCCCATTAGGTAGCATGTTCCAACTAAGAGCCATAATATAAAAAAAGTTCGAAATATACGTACAATATATATTTAATATTAAAATAACAATTTACTTAATAAAGCGGTAAATAGTAAGTACAAACTCACTGCTTGCTAATCCACGTGAAAACTCCTGGCAAGCAACCTAGACTCGGTTCGCCTCAAAAGCACGAACAGTCGACGAGTCTAAACACAAATAAATAATTATTAAAACGAACCCTAACTCTAGAGAGTACTAGACACCACATAGGACTAGCACAAACAACAAGTCAAGGTGAAGCCAACCAGAGTAAACATAGTACTCAATTAATTAATAAACAACACAAGTCAAGTCTATTGAGTTCCCGTTTTAAAATCCATTTCATAAAATATTATTCAAAACAATTATTAAATAATAAACCAAGTAATTTCCAAAAAGTGGGTTAGCCGAGTTACCGGTAACTACAAAGCTAACCTCACATGTTGGATGACCCAAGTCTAACCCGACCCAACCATTTTATCAAAATATAAACCATAGTTTATAATCCCAAGATATGATTTGATAAAATAATAATTGCAAGCGGAACTCAATATCCATAACCAAAAGTAACCTTTAAAACCAAAGAGTTTCCCAAAGTAGTGTGTTAGCCTTAACTGCAGTATAGCTCAACACAACATGTTGGGCGACCCAAGTCTATCCCGACCCAAACGTATGCCAAAGTATAATCCAAAGTAAAACCAAAGTAACACAAATCCTTTAATAAACTAAAGTTGTTTGTAATAAAAACTCAACCCATAGCTTAACAATCCCATATAACCATAAGAAACAATCAGCCATATAGCTTGCCAACACTTGGCAAGTTTCACCCAAAGTATACATCACTTAAATGAGCCACCTTAAATGAAATCACAAAAAAATTTAAACACTTTTTAAAAGCTCAAACTCAGATCTGAAATATCAACTTAAAAGGCCATAAAACCTTTGTAAAATCACCCCAACTAATATACCATTTCAACCATTGATTATCGAACAATCCAAAGTAAACTCACTTCTTTTATATGACCAAAACAGTTTATAAAACATATTTCCAGAATTTGAAATCAAAGCAAAACAGAAAATATAAAGCCGAAGCACCAAAGTATAGATCCATACAACAATCTAGCAATCTCTACACGACATAAGAAGGGATTAGAACCACATACCTTTTGATTAGACAAAGAACAATAAAACCCAGAAATCAATCAACCCAAATCAGCCTACAATCACGCACATATAGGCTATAGGATTTAGAATTACTAGAATTGATGAACTAAAGATAAAACCACAAAGTAATGATTAAAAACACTTACAAAGGATTAAAATTGAGAGGAAAGTTGATAGGAATGAGTTAGAATATGACTCCAGCCGTTTTAGGGTTTTAAAAGTCGAAGAAAAAGAGTTTAGGTCAAATAAGGGGTCTTTAAATAGAAAAACAGCGAACTGAACAGTGTAAGTTCGCGCCCGCTAAGTATAGTTCGCACCCGCGAACTTCAACAGCATTAGTTAGCGACTGCTAACTATATTTCGCGCCCGCGAACTCAATAAGAACATAATCCGACCGACCAGATTTTAGTAAATCCTCTCAGGAACAATATATCCGAACGGCGGCCCGATCCGACGGTGCAATTAAGAGATATGGACATTTTACTAAAGCATGTCATATCGTGAAAACACATAAACACTTATTCGATAAGGCTCAGGACCTAATCAAAACAACACACCGAAGGTTATCAAAACCAAACTATGGTTTCAAGGAACCAAACCACCAAGGACCAACCCGAAACACATCGAAAAAATCATCGGAACAAGCCGGAAAAACACGGGGTATTACATTCTCCCCAACTTATATAAAATTCGTCCTCGAATTTAAAACACAACAACCGATGTACCATATAAAATAAAGCTACACGTCTAGTTAAACAAGACGCACATAACCGAGATTAAAACGCACCAACAAGATACCCAACATAAACCGGGATAACAAAAACAACGAAACTGCAAACGACCTCAGTCATCAAAGAATAGTTCTCAACCAACCCAAATGTAGCCAAAGGTATTTCATGCTCAACGACCTACGCACACGTGTAAGCAAAACTCAACAGGTTGTCCCTCAAAACAACTCCATACCTTCAGTTGCAAAAAGATAACGAACATACTCAAAGGTCACCAAAGTACCAACACAACTTCCACTAGGCAAAAAAAAAAACACGCAACTTTAAGTGTGATCAACTAAGATAAAACAACTCTACTACACAATACTCGGCTGATATAATTGGGATGATTAAGAACCAATCTCGAATCTCATAACCGACACTGGTTCGCAATATAAGCGATCACAACGCACATAAGCACCAAATTATATTTCTAGCAATAGATGCTCCAACTAATAATAACACAATTTATTCAACTGAGAGTTACCATGTTCCTATACCGGAGTGGCTTCCAAAACCAGCTCGAAACTCATCTAATATAAAATCCTCAATATCAAACGCATGGTTAAGCTTTAAACTCAACTATAGTTCTACAACTCCAAACTCTTTTGCCTCAAACAAGACAATAACACTGCAACATAGCTGATAAAATCTATTATCATAAACACTTACTTCCTTTTACTTATAGCATCTCTACATCAAAATGACCGAAAACAAAACCCAAAAACTTCATATAATATTTCGGTTCCAAAACAAGCATTATAATAATCATCTAATCTGAACGATTAGTACTAGCTCGATAATCTATTAACTTGTGAATCAACAACACAAAAACTCATAACGCAATTTAAAGAAAAGCGAACCTCTCTCATGATAATAAAATAAATTTCTATATCAATGATAAACAATATCCATTATAATGATTCTTCCAATCACTCAGAAACATAACGCCACGACTACTCTGAACATTGACTGCATCTGACAACATAAAATTTTGTCGCCCTCACCAAGGGTGCAATAACTTACCCAACGCTATCCATCATCATGATAATATCATATATAACAAAATCGATCAACTATTCATGGTTGTCGAAAATTATTAACCGCGATTTCGATTTTTAAATCAAAAATCTCATATAACCAAATCGAACTCAAATCCTCAAAATTATTCAATCAATTGACTACGGCCTCGTATACAACGAGAGATCAAAACGACCAGTTTACTACGACCGGATAGTTAGTTATGCTCGAAACTAACTCCTGTGGTTATAAAAAAATTTAATACCAAATATTTTATATACAGAAAAATTTCCACTTTGTTTAAAAGACTCTACGTCTTACACCTCCTTTTTTTATTCGAAATTGAAATACCTTTACCGTTGAAAAAAAACCATCGGTTTTACAAACCCTTGGAAATTTTCAAAATATCCACATATTTGAATCCGAAAGGTTCCCCACTTTTATATACTTTTACAAATTTATGAAACAGTTCAACTGACAAAATTATGTTCTCTTTAAATCAAAATTACTAAAACACTTTTAAATAGATTATACTTTTCTCGTAAAAGTCAAACTGTGGAAAATTTCCCTGTATTCAAAATACACATTGATGTTCCAAACATCCAAAATTTAAGTTGCTCCTAAATTTTTCTCAAACAAAACACTATTTGAAGAATCGTTCAACCGAAAAAAAAATTCCTTTTGAATCAATTTGTAACAAAATTTCTCCTTTTCCTCAGAAATGCAAAATAAGCAATATAAATTTCTTGTTTATAAACATACCTTTATATCAGTACACCAAAATACTTTGGACAATTTCAATCTAAAAAGATAAGGTTTCTTTTTTAAAAAATACAGTGTATACACACACATGAGCATAACCAATATCCTTGATTCACAAATCCTTAAATCACAAATCGGAAAATTATCATGGACTCTTCCTAGTCTGACTCTAACCATAAACCGCACTTGGCACAACTATGTCTCGAGCGAAACCTCAAAATCGTCTTACTCATAACCATAAGATCCTGATTCTACAGACCATTATCTCACAACATAAACATCCAAAACCATCATCATCATCACAGAGTATTTGTCTAGCTACCTTTCGGCAACAGTTTCATAATCATTTGAAATCCAACAACTTTATAAATAAATATATCACAATGTCACTCGCGAGTTCGTTTCACAATATCTTTCTCAAAATACTTTATCGATAAAATCCCTTTTTCATAATTGTGCACCAGGGTGATGACAGCTCTCATCCCCAAAGAGTTGTATCCAACCCTAATCATTTCTATGCACGTGATGCATGTACTATTATGCGTGTATCAATTATTAATTTATCTTTTATTTAGTGAACATACTCAGTGTTCAATGCAAATCTATTCGTGACATTCAAAATGCATGTTCATGATATGTCTGGGCACAATTACGTGTTGAAAACATTTCAAATATTTTAACAATTCAACCTTTGAAATCAACTTCTCAATAAAATATTTGCTAGACGTTACACTCTGTGAGATGTGCACTCGATAACCTCAAAATATTTCTCAAATTCCTTACTTGCAACCTAGCAACACTTGATGCTATATGACAACTCATCCTAATAACTTCATTACAAATCTATCATATAAGATATCCCACTAACCTCAATTTATACTGAGCTTATTCCCAAAGAAATAACACATCAAAAAGTTCCTACAAAATTTAACGCCAGCTCCCGCATCGCATCATCAGACTTGATGGAAACACTAGTGTATTAATACACTGATCTATCTTCTCGGTTAAGAAATTTCAATATCCTTTCAGGATAATAGAAACCATCAACCATTTCATAGGAATACTCCCCTCGTCTTCCTTGACATCGAAACCCAAAGGTTTCGATCCACGAAACAAGAGCAAAACCGAACAAGGCGAACATAGTCTAAATGAAGGTCTTACTCAAAGGCCAAACCATACATCGAGGTAAGTCAACCATGGCCACGTGGTTAAATCCTCTCACGTGCTACACCGCACAAAGAGACAAAACAAAAACAATCAACTTAGTCCAACAGACAAGCAAGTTATACAACGCAAATTATTTCTAAGGAATACCAAATTTGTAAATTATAAGCCATGCAACCATGCCATTCAGCAAAACAACTCAATCATTCTTAAAACAATTATCAAGACATGCTACAACAAGCTTTAATCTTTGTATCAAAATCAACTTACAATAATATCATCCTTTAACAATACGCTTCAAATTTTATTTTGAAATTGAAAAGTCAAATACAAAAACTTCCAAATTTTGTTGAGCCCCACGGTTAAAACAAAATCATTTTCTGTAGAAGTCTCTTCTTAGTAATCAATTGCTTTAAAACAGATACCTAAGTATCTCAAATCATAGAATCATCGAGCTAGCCGAGTCATTACAACTACCAAGCTCAACTCCTTAATTCGGGTGACCCAAGTCGAACCCAAAACAACCATTTAATAAACGTATTCAAAACATTTGTAAATCCAAAAAAATTGAATAAAATTTCCATCCTTTGAAAATTGAGAGCTCAACTTAACCCAACCACTAAACGGCAATTTAAAAACTCAAATGAAAAATCCTTAATCTGAAACAGCCATTTCCGTAACACTAAAAATTTAAAACACAAGGAAATTGTTTTTACAAGCAACTTAACCAAAAATCAAAGTTTTAAAGAATTAAACTCAAACTTCTCTTTTGATTCTGTCTCAAAACACAAATTAAAACAAAACCACAGTTCTTAATGAAAACTCTTAATGAAACATGTGGTCAAACCATATATGACCACAAAACACGTTTTAAAGTTTAACCCAAAATCTCTTTAATAGAAATACAAGGCTAACGCCCAACATACGATCATATTTAAAATCAAAAATCGAGGCCAAAGCCAAAATGTACTTTATTAATAAGGCGAAAGTAATTCAACACATCATGTAAAATAACCGTAACCATACCATATATTTTAAATCGTATCAGGCATAAACGCCAAAATTTATCAAACAACATCATACCCAAGTATGAGTTTAGAAAACATCATCAACAAAAGATTTCCCGAGAAATCAGAAGCAACTAAAATCACCCAAGTGAAATAACCTCAACATGATAAAACACAGCAAGTAACATCCAAGTGAAATAAATTGTCAATCATAACATCAACACCAAATAAAGACTGACAGACATCACCTATAGGATGTAGGCTGAGAGTTTGAAAACAAAAGATGACGTTTTTAAAAGACAAGACACGAATCCTAATTCCGCAGTAGTTCCTAAGACACGACATCACTTATCATGCCAAACTAACAAACACATAACATTTAAAAGGCCTTGATTTGAAACCAAAGCTCTGATACCAAGTTTGTCACGACCCATTTTCATGAATCGCGACCGGCGCTAGGGTATGGGTAATGTAGTACCAAAACCCGTAGCTAGCCTTTCGTTTAACATAATAACACATAAACCTGCAGAAAACCAATGCTCGGGGGCAACCGAGACTTCAGCCTAAATCTAGCATGTATAATATAAAAACAATTAATATAACATGCTTATCCAATTCTGAGTCTAAAAATAGGCGTAACATAAATAATCCGGAATAACCATATAACATGCCAGAGAAAAATAACTAGTCGCACCAATCCGATAAAATATATAATAATAATAAGGACGTCTAGTTACTACTGCGGTCTAAGAATAAAACAGTTTTACAGTTTATCAAAAATAAATAGAACCTCCGAGGAAAAAGTAAATGCGGAGATCACCAGACTCTCTCAGATCATAACCCTGAGAAAATTGGGAAAACAACGGGGTCAGATAATACTGAGATGAGTTTATACCACTATTTACATTTATCAAGTGGAAAACCTTTAAAACCGTTTAAAACATTTAATATAAACATTACGAATAATAGTTGGAACCCTAATCCACAATACTAATATAACCATAATCCAATTGGCCTGGTCCCGAGAGCTGAGCCCAATGCCGAGTTACCACCGACCGCACTTAATCCATATCCACAGTCCCGAGAGCTAGGCTCACACCGAGTTACTCTACTGGTCCCGAGAGCTATGCTCACACCGAGTTACCACAATAACACAATACCTTACCCAGATCTTTACAGGTGCGCACGCAGTCCTAATGATGCCCATTAGGTAGCATGTTCCAACTAAGAGCCATAATATAAAAACAGTTCGAAATATACGTACAATATATATTTAATATTAAAATAACAATTTACTTAATAAAGCGGTAAATAATAAGTACAAACTCACTGCTTGCTAATCCACGTGAAAACTCCTGGCAAGCAACCTAGACTCGGTTCGCCTCAAAAGCACGAACAGTCGACGAGTCTAAACACAAATAAATAATTATTAAAACGAACCCTAACTCTAGAGAGTACTAGACACCACATAGGACTAGCACAAACAACAAGTCAAGGTGAAGCCAACCAGAGTAAACATAGTACTCAATTAATTAATAAACAACACAAGTCAAGTCTATTGAGTTCCCGTTTTAAAATCCATTTCATAAAATATTATTCAAAACAATTATTAAATAATAAACCAAGTAATTTCCAAAAAGTGGGTTAGCCGAGTTACCGGTAACTACAAAGCTAACCTCACATGTTGGATGACCCAAGTCTAACCCGACCCAACCATTTTATCAAAATATAAACCATAGTTTATAATCCCAAGATATGATTTGATAAAATAATAATTGCAAGCGGAACTCAATATCCATAACCAAAAATAACCTTTAAAACCAAAGAGTTTCCCAAAGTAGTGTGTTAGCCTTAACTGCAGTATAACTCAACACAACATGTTGGGCGATCCAAGTCTATCCCGACCCAAACATATGCCAAAGTATAATCCAAAGTAAAACCAAAGTAATTCAAATCCTTTTAATAAACTAAAGTTATTTGTAATAAAAACTCAACCCATAGCTTAACAATCCCATATAACCATAAGAAACAATCAGCCATATAGCTTGCCAACACTTGGCAAGTTTCACCCAAAGTATACATCACTTAAATGAGCCACCTTAAATGAAATCACAAAAGATTTTAAACACTTTTTAAAAGCTCAAACTCAGATCTTAAATATCAACTTAAAAGGCCATAAAACCTTTGTAAAATCACCCCAACTAATATACCATTTCAACCATTGATTATCGAACAATCCAAAGTAAACTCACTTCTTTTATATGACCAAAACAGTTTATAAAACATATTTCCAGAATTTGGAATCAAAGCAAAATAGAAAATATAAAGCCGAAGCACCAAAGTATAGATCCATACAACAATCTAGCAATCTCTACACGACATAAGAAGGGATTAGAACCACATACCTTTTGATTAGACTAAGAACAATAAAACCCAGAAATCAATCAACCCAAATCAGCCTACAATCACGCACATATAGGCTATAGGATTTAGAATTACTAGAATTGATGAACTAAAGATAAAACCACAAAGGAACGATTAAAAACACTTACAAAGGATTAAAATTGAGAGGAAAGTTGATAGAAATGAGTTAGAATATGACTCCAGCCGTTTTAGGGTTTTAAAAGTCGAAGAAAAAGAGTTTAGGTCGAATAAGGGGTCTTTAAATAGAAAAACAGCGAACTGAACAGTGTAAGTTCGCGCCCGCTAAGTATAGTTCGCACCCGCGAACTTCAACAGCATTAGTTAGCGACCGCTAACTATATTTCACGCCCGCGAACTCAATAAGAACATAATCCGACCGACCAGATTTTATTAAATCCTCTCAGGAACAATATATCCGAACGGCGGCCCGATCCGACGGTGCAATTAAGAGATATTGACATTTTACTAAAGCATGTCATATCGTGAAAACACATAAACACTTATTCGATAAGGCTCAGGACCTAATCAAAACAACACACCGAAGGTCATCAAAACCAAACCATGGTTTCAAGGAACCAAACCACCAAGGACCAACCCGAAACACATCGAAAAAATCATCGGAACAAGCCGGAAAAACACGGGGTATTACATTTACATACGTTATGAAACAAATAAGAACGTTTCCCCTTTTTAGCGCTTTAAACCAAACGTTTACAAATGTTACGAAACAAATCCAAACATTTTACATTTTTAGGTATTTAAGACAAACGTTTACAAACGTTGCGAAACAATTCCAAACGTTTCAAATTTTTAGCAATTTAAGCCAAACGTTACGAAACAAATCTAAGTTTCACCTTTTTAGCAATTAAGCCACCTTTTTAGAGATTTAAGCCAAACATTTACAAATTTAAGAAAAAAAACCAAACGTTTCCCCGTTTTAGCAATTTAAGCCACACACATTTAAAAACGGGACGAAACAAATCTAAGTGTTTTACCTTTTTAGCAATTTAAGCCAAACATTTACAAACGTCACTGAACAAAACCAAACGTTTCACATTTTTAGCGATTAAAGCCAAACGTTTACAAACCTTACGAAACAAATCCAAACGTTTCACCTTTTAAGCAATTTAAGCCACCTTTTTAGCGATTTAAGCTAAACGTTTACAAATTTACAAAACAAAACCAAACGTTTTACCTTTTTAGCAATTTAAGCTAAACGTTTACAAACGTTACAGAACAAAACCAAATATTTTACATTTTTAGCGATTTAAGCCAAACATTTACAAACGTTTCGAAACAAATACAAACGTTTCACTTTTTTAGCGATTTAAGCCAAACGTTGCGAAACAAAACCAAACGTTTATAAACGTATGGCTTAAATAGCTCAAATGGGGAAACGTTTGGATTGGATTTGTTTCGTACTATTTGTAAACGTTTGGCTTAAATCGCTGAAAAGGTGAAACGTTTGGATTTGTTGCGTAACCTTTGTAAAAGTTTAGCTTAAATCTCTAAAAAGGAGAAATGTTTGGTTTTGTTTCGTAACATTTGTAAACGTTTAGCTTAAATTTCTAGAAAGGTGAAACGCTTGCATTTATTTTGTAACGTTTGTAAACGTTTGGCTTAAATTGCTAAATAGGTGAAACGTTTGGATTTGTTTCGTAACGTTTGTAAACGTTTGGCTAAAATCTCTAAAAATGTGAAACGTTTGGTTTTGTTCCGTAATGTTTCTAAACGTTTAGCTTAAATTGCTAAAAAGGTGAAAAGCTTGGATTTGTTTCATAACGTTTGTAAACGGTTGGCTTAAATTGCTAAAAAGGTGAAACACTTTTTAGTGATTTAAGCCAAACGTGTGTAAACGTTCCAAAACAAATCCAAACGTTTCACCTTTTTAGCAATTTAAGCCAAACGTTTACAAACGTTACGAAACAAACCCAAACGTTGTACCTTTTTCGCGATTTAATCCAAACGTTTAAACCGTTACGAAACAAATCAAAACTTTTCACCTTTTTAGCGATTTAAGCCACCTTTTTAGTGATTTAAGCCAAACGTTTACAAATTTACGAAACAAAACCGAACGTTTCACCTTTTTAGCAATTTAAGCCAAATGTTTACAAACATTACGAAACAAATCCAAGCGTTTCACATTTTTAGAAATTTAGGCCAAACGTTTACAATCGTTACAGAACAAAACCAAACATTTCATATTTTTAGCGATTCAAGCCAAACGTTTACAAATGTTACGAAACAAATCGAAACGTTTCACCTTTTTAGCGATTTAAGCCACACGTTTACAAAATTACGAAATAAATCCAAACGTTTATAAACGTTTGGCTTAAATCGCTAAAATGGGGAAACGTTTGTATTTGTTTCGTAACTTTTGTAAACGTTTAGCTTAAATCGCTAAAAAGGTGAAACATTAGGATTTGTTTTGTAATGTTTGTAAACGTGTGGTTTAAATTGCTAAAAAGGTGAAATGTTTGGCTTTGTTTCGTAATGTTAATAAATGTTTGGCTTAAATTGCTAAAAAGTTTAAACGCTTGGATTTGCTTCATAACCTTTGTAAAGGATTGGCTTAAATTGTTAAAATGGGGAAACGTTTGGATTTGTTTCGTAAAGTTTGTAAACGTTTGGCTTAAATCGCTAAAAAAGTGAAACATTTGGATTTGTTTCGTAGCGTTTTAAATGTTTGGTTTTGCTTCGTAACATTTACAATCGTTACGAAACAAAACAAAACGTTTCACCTTTTTAACAATTTAAGCCAAACGTTTACAAACGTTACGAAACAAAGCCAAACGTTTCCCCTTTTTAGAGACATAAGCCAAACGTTTATTACGAAACAAATCCAAATGTTTCACCTTTTTAGCGATTTAAGCCAAATGTTTACAAACATTTCGAAACAAATCTGAACGTTTCACCTTTTTAGCGATTTAAGTCAAATGTTTACAAACGTTACAAAACAAAACCAAACATTTACAAACATTACGAAACAAAACCAAACGTTTCACCTTTTTAGTGATTTATGCCAAACGCTTAGAAACATTACGAAATAAATCCAAACATTTCACCTTTTTAGTGATTTAAGATAAACGTTTACAAACGTTACGAAACAAATCCAAACCTTTTCCCTTTTTATTGATTGAAGTCAAACGTTTACAAACGTTACGAAACAAATCCAAACGTTTCCCCATTTTAGCGATTTAAGCCAGACGTGTACAAACGTTACGAAACAAAACCAAACTATTTACCTATTTAGCAATTAAAGCCAAACGTCTACAAACGTTACGAAACAAATCCAAAGGTTTCCCCTCTTTAGCAAATTAATCCAAGCGTTACTAAACGAATCCAAACGTTTCACCTTTTTAGTGATTTAAGTCGAACATTTAAAAACTTTACGAAACAAATCCAAACGTTTCACCATTTTAGCGATTTAAGCCAAACGTGTACAAACGTTACGAAACAAATCCAAACGTTTCACCATTTTAGCGATTTACGCCAAACGTTTACAAACGTTGCCAAACAAATCCAAACGTTTCACCTTTTTAGCGATTTAATCCAAATGTTTAAAACGTTACAAAACAAATCCAAACGTTTCACATTTTTAGCGATTGAAACCAAACGTTTAAAATGTTACGAAGCAAATCCAAATATTTCACCTTTTTAACGATTTAAGCCACCTTTTTAGTGATTTAAGCCAAACGTTCACAAAATTACGAAACGAAACCGAACGTTTCGCCTTTTTGGCAATTTAAGCCAAACGTTTACAAACGTTACGGTACAAATCCAAGCGTTTCACCTTTTTAGCAATTTAAGCCAAACGTTTACAAACGTTACATAACAAAACCAAACGTTTCACATTTTTAGCGATTCAAGCCAAACGTTTACAAACGTTACGAAACAAATCCAAACGTTTCCCCTTTTTAGCGATTTAAGCCAAACGTTTACAAAATTACGAAATAAAACCAATAGTTTATACACGTTTTGCTTAAATCGCTAAAATGGAGAAACGTTTGGATTTGTTTCGTAACTTTTGTAAACGTTTGCCATAAATCGTTAAAAAGATGAAACATTTGGATTTGTTTCGTAATGTTTGTAAACATGTGGCTTAAATCGCTAAAAAGGTGAAACGTTTGGTTTTGTTTCGTAATGTTAATAAATGTTTGGCTTAAATTGCTAAAATGTTGAAACGCTTGGATTTGTTTCATAACCTTTGTAAAGGTTTGGCTTAAATTGCTAAAATGGGGAAATGTTTGGATTTGTTTCGTAAAGTTTGTAAACATTTGGCTTAAATCGCTAAAAATGTGAAACATTTGGATTCGTTTCATAACGTTTTAAATGTTTGGTTTTGTTTCGTAACATTTACAAACGTTACGAAACAAAGCAAAACGTTTCACCTTTTTAGCAATTTAAGCCAAACGTTTACAAACGTTTCGAAACAAAACAAAACGTTTCACCTCTTTAGAGACTTGTGCCAAACTTTAGTTATGAAACAAATCCAAACGTTTCACCTTTTTAGCGATTTAAGCCAAATGTTTACAAATATTATGAAACAAATCGGAACATTTCACCTTTTTAGCGATTTAAGCCAAATGGTTACAAACGTTACAAAACAAAACCAAACATTTACAAACATTATGAAACAAAACCAAACATTTCACTTTTTTAGCGATTTATGACAAACGTTTAGAAACGTTACGAAATAAATCCAAACGTTTCACCTTTTTAGCGATTTAAGCCAAACATTTACAAACATTATGAAACAAATCCAAACGTTTCACCTTTTTATTGATTGAAGCCAAACGTTTACAAACGTTACGAAACAAATCCAAACGTTTCCCCATTTTAGCCATTTAAGCCAAACGTGTACAAACGTTGCGAGACTAAACCAAACGTTTTTCCTTTTTAGAAATTAAAGCCAAACGTCTACAAATGTTACAAAACAAATCCAAACGTTTCACCTCTTTAGCGATTTAAGCCAAACATTTATAAACGTTACGAAACGAATCCAGACGTTTCACCTTTATAGCAATTTAAGTCAAACATTTACAAACGTTATGAAACAAATACAAACGTTTCCCCATTTTAGCGATTTAAGCCAAACGTGTACAAACGTTGCTAAACAAATCCTAACATTTCACCATTTTAGCGATTTACGACAAACGTTGCCAAACAAATCCAAACGTTTCACCTTTTTAGCGACTTAAGCCAAATGTTTACAAACGTTATGAAACAAATCCAAAAATTTCACATTTTTAGGTCTTTAACCCAAACGTTTACAAACATTACGAAATAAATCCAAACGTTTCATATATTTAGCGATTTAAGCCAAACGTTTATAAACGTTAAGATGTTACGAAATAAATCCAAAAGTTTCACGTTTGGCATAAACTGCTAAAAAGGTGAAACGTTTGGACTTGTTTCGTAACGTTTGTACACGTTTGGCTTAAATCGCTCAAATGGGGAAACGTTTGTATTTCTTTCATAACGTTTTGTAAACGTTTGGCATAAATTGCTAAAAAGGGGAAACACTTGGATTTGTTTCATAACGTTTGTAAATGTTTGGCTGAAATCGCTAAAATGGGGAAATGTTTGGATTTGTTTGGTAACGTTTGTAAACGTTTGGCTTAAATCGCTAAAAATGTGAAATGTTTGGATTTTTTTTGTAAAGTTATAAACGTTTGGTTTTGTTTCATAACGATTATAATTGTTACGAAACAAAACCAAACGTTTGGCATAAATCGCTAAAAAGGTGAAAACATTACGAAACAAAACCAAACGTTTCACCTTTTTAGCAATTTAAACCAAACGTTTGAAATGTTTGGATTTGTTTCATAACGTTTGTAAAAGTTTGGCTTAAGTCGCTAAAAAGGTTCAACGTTTAGCTTCAATCGCTAAAAAGAGGAAACATTTTGATTGGTTTTGTAACGTTTGTAAACGTTTGGCTTAAATTTCTATAATGTAAAACATTTGGATTTGTTTCGGAACGTTTAAAAACGTTTGGCTTAAATTGCTAAAAAGGTGAAACGTTTGGATTTTTTCTTTAACGTTTGTAAACGTTTGGCTTCAATCGCTAAAAATATGTAACGGTTGGATTTTTTTCGTAATGTTTGTAAACGTTTGGATTGAATTGCTAAAAAGGTGAAACGCTTGAATTTTTTCCGCAACGTTTGTAAACATTTGGCTTATATTGCTAAAAAGGTGAAAGGTTTGGATTTATTTAGTAACGTTTGTATCTAAAATTGCTAAAATGGGGAAATGTTTGGAGTTGTTTTGTCACGATCCAAATTTATGGATCGCGACCGGCGCTAGGGTAAACGAATGAAACGAACGTGATTTACTTATTGAATGCGAAAGCTAATGATAAGGGATGATGGTAGAATATTTCTGAGTGTTTGAGGGTGAGGGAGTCGGCAAGGGTTGATAGAAAACAATAGACTATGAAAAATAGGTTTTAAAAACGTAAGAGGCTATTTAAATACCTAAAATGCCGTAACAGCATAGTGCACGATCGCGCAATCCATCGCTCCTCCAAATCGCCTCAAATTTGGTTCCAACGGTCAACTTTTTGTCGTGCACAGCATATCCAAAAATGAACCCGATCCAACGGTTCAATTGGGAGATATAAATGTTTTATCAAAACATGTTAGATTTAGAAGGCACACGAACACAACATCGTTTATAATCCGGATAAAAATCAAATCGCCATCGAAAACTCACACGACACATGCGACACATACAATATACAACTCCAACCCCAATTAAAGTTTCACACTTGCTAAGTCCACCATTAATAATCCGAAACTAAGTCGGAAACACAACGAAACTATGACGAAAAAATACGGGATATTATATTCTTCCCAACTTATTATAAATTCGTCCTCGAATTTACCACAAAGCCAAGTAATAAGAACTCACACATAACTCAAAATACGAAGTAATGCATTCTCGACCGAACGAAAGAAAATATACGCATCATAATTTCTGATTTTCAAGATTACTCACGGCCGAGGGACAACTCAACGGATAACAAAATAAAAACCGCTTAATTCCGCCTAAGTAAAAACATCACTGCAATCTCAAAAATTTAAACAAAACTCCTACCTAAGGGTAATCTTATCATAAATAAGACTGAGAAGAGTTAAAGCGAAGTAAACCATAATAACTGAAAACACGCTGAAAATTTTACGGACATTCTCCCCAACTTATTAAAATACGACTTCGAAGATAGAATTAGATCGAAAATTCGAATGATCACCACATGCATACGCGAAAAATTCTTGGTTCAACAATTTGCTACTTCAATCAACTTCTTAAACACCACGTGTGAATGGATTAGAAATTTATTTACAACCGGGAAATAACCAACACGCTGCACGAGAAAAAGTTTCAAAATAACCAGATCAAGTCTCCAAGACTACAAAGCAACACCATAAGTGTAGGAGCAATCCCAAAAATAAATCGAAATCTTAATAAGCCGAACTCCAACGCTACAACTAAAACATGCTGACACTCTCACTGGAATTAATCTTACATCACTCAACGCCTACACACTACAAAACTTATAGTGGTCAAAATACCAATTACCTCAAATGAGAAAGCTTATCAACAATTCAATATGTCGTCCTGCTTATAATTTCTGTTACAAATAACGACTTAAAACTAAATACCACTAGAATCGTCCTGGTTCAACTAACTAATATCAGTTCAACAATTTCATCAACCTTTCAAACCCAGACGTAAGAAAACACACCAATTTTAACGAATACATATCTTAATCTTCAAACAACAATATTTTTCATCCTCGACATTTATTTTGAAACACTAAGACCCCGAATTCTATCGTAGATCATTAAGATCAAATCGCAATCAATCGGATTATTGGTTACACTCAAAACATAACAAAACTCTAAAACAACGCTTTTCGTAAATACAAATATATAATAACGCAATCCACCTTTAAATTGAAATTACTGTCACCTCAAATTTAATTTTCACTTTCAACCGAAATTAATTAACCCATTGAATTTTTTTTTTGCTTGTAAACGTATCAATATAATAAAACACTCTCAATTTGAAATCACCACCAAATTTTACTTTAAAAATAAATTCACGATTTCTATAAAATCGTTTCTTTTGAAAAATCTTAAAATCCACTTTTAATCAAACTGACAAAAATTTCATCACTTTCCCAAAAGATAAATTTTTGCAAAACAAAATCCCTTCGTTTACGAAATAATTTTCATATCGTTACCAAAACTTTTTAAACAAAACAAAAAAAATCGAATCTGTAAAAACTAAATTTCTTTTAAATCTTTTAGTGTAAATGAACAAGCAGAGCATAACCAATTTTCTTAAAACTAAAATCCTCAAATAATAAACTCTAAACTGACACAATTCTTTAATCCTAACTCAATATTTTCCCGCATTCACCACGAATAAACCTCGAGTACAACTTTATAACCATAACTCTTCTTTATCAAGTACCAATATTCTAACAATATGAACAATTTCGTACAATGCAATTTTTCTTAAAACACCACCGTCATCACATAGTATTTGTCTAGATACCAACCATATAAAAATTTCAAAATCGTTTGAAATTTAACAACTTTTTTTAACACTATTTTCACAATATAACTCGCGAGTTTTTTTTTTTTTGAAAACATTTTTTTCTTGAAAAGTCTCAATGATAAAATTTATTTTACACAATTGTGCGCCAGGGTGATGACAGCTCTCATCTCCAAAGAGTTGCATTCAACCCTAATCATCTAATGTCGTGATGAATGTATTAAATGCATGTATTATTTAATTCTCTTTTAAATAGTGATCATATTTAATGCTCAATGCAGTATCCTATTCGTGGCATTCCAAATGCATGTTCATGACATGTCTGGGCACAATTACGTGATAAAAACATTTCTATTACTTTAATAAGTTAACATTTGAAATCAATTTTCCTTTAAAACATTCTCTAGACATTACACTCTGTGAGAGGTGCACTCGTCCATCTTGACATATTTTTCCATCTCCATTATTTTAGTCCACCAATTTGCATCGTCATTAACGAAATAACCCAAAATCAACAACAATACTAAAATTTTCCTAACAATGAATTCCCCCTCAAATCGAATTGAAAATTTTCCAAAGGCATCAAAGCAACACGACCGCCTTCACAGCTCCACTATGAAGTTTGGTATTTCACTGATTCCTCTAAAGAAAACACCAGTGTATTACTACACTGATCAACCCCGATTCACAATATGCCATATCTAATATTAGAATGCTAACAGCCGGAACTTCGATACTACAATTTATCACAAACGAGCCTGACGTAAAACGCATAACGCTCGAAAAATCACGCACGAGGCAAACACTCACGAGAAAAATTATTCCACCGATGCGGAGTAATATAACTCAACCCGCCTTCCTCTAACCATGACAGATTCGGAATTCGAATCTGTAAACAGCTCTTGAGAATCACTCCTCAAATTTCTTGATGACATAATTAATAACTTCGATTTCCAGAGTCCAAACATTCGATGCAACTAAACCAATTAGAACATCTAAACTAATCGCAGCGTCAAAACAAAGGTTCGAAATGCACATCGATACCAATGCCAAGTTAAGCCAAAGAAAAACTTGCGAGAAGTGTCCTCACGTGATACTTTGCACAATGAGGCGAACGAGCACAAAACTACCATGGCATAACTTAACGAGAGACAAAAAAATAACGACATAATAATATAGGTCAATAATTGTACACACATCCGAAAAACATTTAAGCATTTTGCAGTAAAACAATTACTCATTAAGATAGATAACCAATATAAATTTCAAAGAATTAAGCATAGAACATCTTATGTGATCAACGAAATCCTACTAACATGGTAGTAACTTAAATAGCCCAACAATGATTAAATTATATAATAACATTTTCAAAACGTCAATTCAGAATAAAACGAAATGTGATATTGATCAAAAATATTTATCAAAACTCATTTCGAAAGATAATATTTACAAAATAGATTTCAAGTTAATGTCGAGCCCCACAGTTTTAAAATCATTTTCTAAAAACCTCTTTTTATAAAACAATAGATATAATTGTTCCCCAAACGCCCCAATTTCAAATCATCAAGTTAGCCGAGTAATTACAACTTCCAAACTCAACTCCCAATTTGGGTGACCCAAGTCAAACCCGCAATTACCATTTGTAAATATATGCAAAACATTTTCAAATCCGGAAAAACGCATTTCAAAACAAATCTCAATATTTTCAAAATAAGAAGCTCGACGTCACCCAATTAACAACATCAGACTCATTTTCTAAGTATGAAAACAATTATTCTTTAACAACCTTTTCAGAAACACAAGCTTAATCAACAATAGCAAATCGAGCATAATACCAACAACACCAAAGTGTTGACAACCAAAATATGGTAAAAATTACAAAAATAATATTAAATCATCAAAACGGTATCCCCTTTTAAATAAATAATTTTATTTCAAAACAAACATTTTGAACACACCATGCTAGACATAACATTAAGTTTTTTTTTATACGAGAATTTAATTTTATTTCAAAATAACAGCTTTTTTTTTTCAATCCTAAGTCAAATGTTAAATTTTGAAATATAAGAATTTCATTTTACTGTCAAGATACTGAAAATAATATTTTAGGGTGTCGTGTCCTCACTACCCATTTGACTGTTTACATCAAAACACCATTTAGGCCAAAATAATTTCCTTTAGGAAATTTAAAACCAATACGTGGCCAACAACGTAATCCACAAAACGTGATATAAAAAAATTCAGTCGAAAATCATTTAAACCCGAAATAATGTCAAAGCCTAACAAAATATTATTTTTAAAATCAAGGCTCTCGACCAACGCCAGAAGTTCTCATAAAATAATTCAACATCAACAATTTTATTAAAGACATAAAGGCCATAATACTATCACCACTAAAACGGATCATCAACATGATAAGAAAATAACATCATGCCCAATCATGAAATTAAATCAAATTACCAAAATGAGATTTCCAGAGAAATCAAAAGCAATTAAATCACCCAAGTGAAATAACATCAATATAATAAGCTAAAAGCATCAAAACAAAGCATAAATACTGACTGACTCAACGCAATCCTGTCAGTGTAGGTAGAAAGTTTTAAAATTAAAAGATGACATTTCAAAGACAAGACGTGAACCTAATTCCACAGAAGTACCTATGACTCAATATCAAACTTAGCAGAGTAAACACATAGGATGCAAATGGCCTTGGTTTTAAACCAAAGCTCTGATACCAAGTTTGTCACGACCCAAATTTATGGATCGCGACCGGCGTTAGGGTATGGGTATGGTTGTACCAAAACCCGTAGCAAGTCTTGCGGAAAACCACCAATCATATAAACCTGCAGAAAATCCAATGCTCAGGAGAAACCGACACTCCAACTTAAGCTAACAGTTTAAATATAAGTACTTCCATTAAATAAAAATAAACAGGGTTAAACAATAATAATGCCAAAGTCACTTTGATAAAATAAGTATAATCATATCCAATTATAAACCATAGTTTATAATTATAAAATCAACTTTGATTAAATAATAAATCAATATTTAAACGGAACCCAATAGCTTTAACTTCAAGTAACCCAAGTTACAATCAAAATTTAATCAAATAAGTTTTAAATACGTTCAAGGGAAAAATTGTAATTTAGCCAAAATTACATACCAAAAAGATATTCAAAATCAAATGTAATTACCCGAGTAATTATATTAATTTAGATTATAAAATAATCATCGTTTTCAATTTGTCGAATTTTATATAACGAAATCCAAAAGTTTAAAAATATAAATTTAATCACACTGGCATGCTAAGCCCAAAATCTCTAATTAATAATTAAATAATAATTAATTTAATTTTTAATAACTCAAATATTATTTTTAGGTCTTAAAATAATATTACTAACTTAACAACTTTCAAATTAAAATGAAATCCCCAATTCCCATTTAATATAGTCAAAATAAATGATTAAATCTAACATCATTTACATTATAATAGGGTTAATATTAAGTATAAATTTAAAATATATACTCCCAATGTAATTCATATTATAAATAAAAATATTATTTAAATTGTTAATTAATAAGTCGAAACCAATTTCGTAAATTAATAATCAGAATAAATTATAAAAACAGTTTATAAATAACTTAAGGAATTAAAAGGTTTTAATCAAAACAATTCAGAGACTTTAAAGAACCTTTAGTCAAAAGAAAATCATGTCAGCCAATAGACAAGGGACACATCATCATCTACATAACAAGAACCCAATACACCAACATAATAGTACACAATTCAAACCGTAGCTTAAGATTTCATCAAATCAACAAGATATCTTAACAACCTACAATATTATTAACCTAAAATCCACTCATCAACAACACCCTAATAAATTCAAAGTCCTTAGTAAGAATCAAAGCAAGCTTGGAAAATCAATAATAAAAGTTTCGGCAGAACATCAAGAACCAAAACGAAAGACAGAAGTTAAGCGAGGAATCATCAGTTAAGAGTTCAAGGATTTAAACATACAAAATGCAAGAGTCTACAATCCTTAGATGCCATAATCAATACTCAAAAGTAACCAAACCATAAGCAGAGAATCAATATATGGAGGTTCACAGTTTAGAAAAAACGAACACGATAAGACGATAATGATTAAAGCAGAATCAATTACGTACCGTTTGGCGAAATCAAGGTTAAGAATCATAGAGATTAAGGAGGATATAGCCTACTGATGTAACGTAGCAACAATCTTAGAAATTCGCTACACCATGAGGGATATTAACTTAGAATGTATTCAACGATAATGAATAGAATAAACGAATGAAACGAACGTGATTTACTTATCGAATGCGAAAGCTAATGATAAGGGATGATGGTAGAATATTTCAGAGTGTTTGAGGGTGAGGGAGTCGGCTAGGGTTGATAGAAAACAATAGACTATGAAAAATAGGTTTTAAAAACGTAAGAGGCTATTTAAATACCTAAAATGCCGTAACAGCATAGTGCACGTTCGTACGCTTGAGTGCACGATCGCGCACTCCATCTCTGCTCCAAATCGCCTCAAATTTGAATCCAACGGTCAACTGTTTTTCGTGCACAGAATATCCAAAAATGAACCCGATCCAACAGTTTAATTGGGAGATATAAATGTTTTATCAAAACATGTTAGATTTAGAAGGCACACGAACACAACATCGTTTATAATCCGGATAAAAATCAAATCGCCTTCGAAAACTCACACGACACATACAATATAATACTTCAACCCCAATTGAATTTTCACACTTGCTAAGTCCACCATTAATAATCTGAAACTAAGTCGGAAACACAACGAAACTATGACGGAAAAATACGGGATATTACATGTTTCGTTATTTTTTAAACGTTTGGCTTAAATCGCTAAAAAGGTGAAACGTTTGGATTTGTTTCGTAACGTTTTAAACGTTATGAAAAAAATCCAAATGTTTCCCCATTTTAGCGATTTAAGCCAAACCTTTACAAAAGTTATGAAACAAAACCAAACGTTTCACCTTTTTAGCAATTTAAGCCAAACGTTTACAAACTTTACGAAAACGAATCTAAACGTTTCACCTTTTTAGCGATTTAAGCCAAACGTTTACAAAAGTTACGAAACAAATCCAAGCGTTTTACCTTTTTAGTAATTCAAGCCAAACGTTTACAAACGTTACGAAAAAAATCCCAACGTTTCATCTTTTTAACGATTTATACCGAACATTTACAAACGTTATGAAATAAATCCAAACGTTTCCCCATTTTATCAATTTAAGCCAAACGTTTACAAACGTTACAAACAAATCTAAACGTTTGACCTTGTCACGACCCATTTTCATGAATCGCGACCGGCACTAGGGTATGGGTATGGTTGTACCAAAACCAGTAGCTAGCCTTACATATAACCTTATACATACATAACCTGCAAGAAACCAATGCTCGGGGGCAACCGAGACTTCAGCCTAGTTCTAGCAGTTCATAAAATACAACATTTTTTATATAATAAATGGTCGATCAATTGTGAGTCTCCAACATAGTATAAATATTTAATAACCCAAGTTATTACATTAATGCAAAAAAAACACTTAAATCAATAGAATAATTCTGATAACAAATATTAGAAAAATACGACTTCTAATTACTACTGCGGTCTAAGAATAAAATTAGTTTAATAGTTTTAATAAAATAAAGTAAACCTCCGAGAAAATAAAGAATCGGAGACCAGCTGACTCACTCAAATCATAACCCTGAAAGTTTTTGGGAAAACAACAGGGTCAGATTTACTGAGTAGAGTTTATATAACAATTTACATTTACTAAGTTGAAAAACCTTTAAAACGTTTAATAAAACATTTGTTCATTATGGATTATCAATGAAACCCTAAACCATAATTCTAAATCCATTGTCGTGTCGGTGAGACGTATCTCAATAACCGATTCCCGATTATCACTTAATAAAATAGTGAGCCCAGGAGACGTATCTTCCACCGGTGCCCTCACTAAGGTGAGACGTATCTCAAACCTACCTCAATACCATAATAATCATTACCGGTGCGCACGCAGTCCCGATGATGCCCATCGAGTAGCACATTCCAAATCAAATCCACAATGCCGAAAACAATTCAAAAATTGCTTATATATATACATATATATATATATATATATATATATAGTGCGTGTGTGTGTATATATATATGTATATATAACATTTGTTTAATAAAGAGGTAAATAGAGATATAAACTCACTGCTTGCTATTCCACGTAAAAAATGGCAAACAATCTAACTCTGGTTCGCTGAAGTACGAACAGTCGACGGGTCTAGACAATGTATAAAATAATAATTAAAAACAGACCCTAACTCTAGAGAGTACTAGACACCACATAGGACTTGCACAAACGACAAATCAATGTAAAGCCAAGTCAGAGTAATCATAATACTCAAATAATAATAAAATCATAAATAAGCCATAAATAACAAGTCTATTGAGTTCCCACTTTAAAATCCGTTTCGGAAAATATTATTTAAATAGTAAATTAAATCAATTTTTAAATAGTGGGTTAGCCGAGTTACCGATAACTACCAAGCTAACTTCAAATGTCGGGCGACCCAAGTCTAACCCGACCCAAATAATTTAAAAAATGTTAAACCACAGTTTATAATTTTATAATAGTACATTTGATAAAATAATAATTAAATATTAAAACGGAACTCAATAGCTTAAAACACAAGTAACCAATAGTTACCGACAAATTTCTTAACTAAAATAAGTTAAAAAAATAATTTAAAAACTAAATTGTAATTTAGCCAGTTTGACACGCTAAGTCAAACTTTAAATTAAATAATAATTACCCAAGTAATTATATGAATTTAGCGTATAAAATAATTACCGTTTTTAGAGTATAATTATTAATATCACGCTAATTATAAATAAAATAATATTTTTTTAGATTTAATATAATTAGCATTTTTAACAACCTAAACGATAATCAAAAGCTCGGTTTCAAATCGTAATAACCAAAATAATAGTTTTCTAATAATCATACAAATTTATTTAAAGTCATAATAATTGAAAGATAAAAACTTAAATATGGATTGCTATAACACTAAACAAAACAATAGAAATTATGAACTTAAATGGCCAAATAATCACCTAATGCATTAATGACCAACTTAAACAACCATGAACAAACATCAAAAGCCATATCCTATTTGAACTTATCCATTCCCGCCAAACTCAAGAAAGTTGCAGTAACTATCAATCTAAAGCAAGCTTAAAACCATGCATGATTTACACTAATCATGACAACTTTCTTCATGAACAACAATACTAGATTTATCATAACCTAAGAAAAATAGTCAGAGTAATCATTTAAGCAAAGAAAACACTTAGGGCAGCCACAACCAAGAACATGGCAGTAATATAACATTTACACGGCGAAATCAAAACGGCGTCGAAACGAAGAATGATACGTACCGTAATCGATTCCGAAACGTAGCGATAATAGAGGACAATGGAATGGATGAACGAATCAAAACAAAACTCAGATTTATGCCGAAAAGATAGAGATATCAGTTAAGAACGGTAATGCGATGTCGAATGAAAAACATGAAAAGCAATGAGAATTACTTACCGGATCTTGAATCGAAAGGATTAAGGTGAAAGGAAATTTTAGGAACGTTTGGAGGGATAGACAGCTAGGGTTTATTTTAAGTGATGGGAACTTTTAAGTTTAAAAAAGAAAAAAACGTGAAACAGCAATATATATATATATATATATATAACGAATAAGGATGGTGATTCTCGCTTCTGCCAAATTAATAATAAGAAACATGGGTTTTAATGTTGCAAGTGCATGGGATTTTCATGCTTACAAAATAGATGGGCCATATTACATTGATTTAAACAAAGAATAAGGCATGCATGGGATCTTTACTTTGCATGCATGGAATATATCCTTTTTCTTCTTTTCTTTTTTTTCTTTTAAATTTAATAATACTAATCAATTTTCCCGTAACGAAACACGGCCGAGTTAACGAATGAGTCAAATAAAATTAAATAAAACTTTTTAATAATAATAATAATAAATTACTTAAAACTTGGCGAAATGTAAAAATTAAAATTAATATTTTAAATAAAAAATTAAAATTACGGGATATTTCAGACCTTTTTAGCGAAATAAGCCAAAACTTTACAAACGATACAAAATAAATCCAAACGTTTCCCCTTTTAAACGATTTAAGCCAAACGTTTACAAACGTTACGAAACAAATCCAAATGTTTCACATTTTTAGCGATTTATTCCAAATGTTTACAAACGTTACGAAACAAATCCAAACGTTTCTCCTTTTTAGCGATTTAACCCAAACGGTTCACCTTTTTAGCAATTTAAGCCAAACGTTTACAAACGTTACGAAACAAATCCAAACGTTTCACCTTTTTACCGATTTAAGCCGAATGTTAATAAACGTTACGAAACAAAATCAAACGTTTAAAACATTACGAAACAAATCCAAACGTTTCAAGTTTTAGAAATTTAAGCCATAAATTTACAAATTTTACGAAACAAATCCAAACATTTTTATAACGTTACGAAACAAAACCAAACGTTTCCCCTTTTTAGCGATTCAAGCCAAACGTTTACAAACGGTACAAAACAAATCCATACGTTTCCCCATTTTAGCTATTTAAGCCAAACGTTTAAAACGTTAAGAAACAAATCCAAATATTTCCCCATTTTACGATTTAAGCCAAACATTTAAAACGTTATGAAACAAATCCAAATGTTTCACCATTTTAGTGATTTAAACCAAACGTTTACAAACGTTACGAAACAAATCCAAATGTTTCACCTTTTTAAACGTTTGGTTTAAACGTTTAAGTAAATGTGAAACGTTTTGTTTTGTTTCATAACGTTTGTAAACGTTTGGCTTAAATCGTTAAAAAAGTGAAACGCTTGGATTCGTTTTGTAATGTTTGTTAACGTTTGGCTTCAATCGCTAAAATGGGGAAACGTTTGGATTTGTTTTGTAAACGTTTATAAACCGAGCAATTTAATCCAAATGTTTAAAACGTTACGATAAAAATCCAAGCGCTACGGAAAAAATTCAAATGTTCCCCCATTTTAGCGATTTAAGCTAAACGTTTAAAACGTTACGAAACAAATCCAAACGCTTCACCTTTTTACGATTTAAGCCGAACGTTTACAAAGGCTATGAGACAAAACCAAACGTTTCCGTTTTTAGCGATTTAAGCCAAACGTTTACAAACTTTACGAAATAAATCCAAACGTTTAAAACGTTACGAAATAAATCCAAACGTTTCAAACGTTACGAAACAAAACCAAATGTTTAACCTTTTTAGCAATTTAAGGCAAACGTTTACAAACGTTACAAAACAAAGCCAAACATTTACAAACGTTACGAAACAAATCCAAGCGTTTCACATTTTTAGCAATTTAAACAAAACATCTATAAACATTATAAAACAAATCCATACGTTTCACCTTTTTAGCGATTTATGCCAACATTTACAAAGGTTATGAAACAAAACCGAACATTTCACATTTTTAATGATTTAAGTTGAACGTTTACAAATGTTACGAAACAAAACCAAACGTTTCACCTATTTAGCGATTAAAGCCAAACGTTTACAAACGTTACGAACAAATCCAAGCGTTTCCCCTTTTTAGCAATTTAAGCCAAACGTTTACAAATATTACGAAACAAAACCAAACGTTTCCCATTTTTAGCGATTTAAGCCAAACCTTTAGAAACGTTACGAAACAAATCCAAACTTTTCCCCTTTTTAGCGATTTAAGCCAAAACGTTTACAAAATTACAAAATAAAACCAAACGTTTATAAACATTTGTCTTTTATCGCTAAAATGGGGAAACATTTATATTTGTTTCATAACGTTTGTAAACGTTTGGCTTAAATCGCTAAAAAGGGGAAACGTTTGGATTTGTTTCGTAACGTTTGTAAACGTTTGGCTTAGATCTTTAAAAAAGGGAAACGTTTGGTTTTTTTTCCGTAACGTTTGTAAACATTTGGCTTAAATGGCTAGAATGGGGAAAAGTTTGGATTTGTTTCGTAGCGTTTGTAAACGTTTGGCTTAAATTGCTAAAAAGGTGAAACGCTTAGATTTGTTTCGTAACCTGAAATCGCTATAATGGGGAAACGTTTGGATTTGTTTGGTAACGTTTGTAAACGTTTGTCTTAAATCGCTGAAAATGTGAAACGTTTGGATTTGTTTCGTAACGTTTTAAACGTTTGGTTTCATTTCGAAACGTTTATAATTGCTACGAAACAAAACCAAACGTTTGGCTTAAATCGCTAAAAAGGTGAAAACGTTACGAAACAAAACCAAACGTTTGCAAACGTTACGAAACAAAACCAAACATTTCACCTTTTTAGCAATTTAAGCCAAACGTTTGAAACGTTTGGATTTGTTTCATAACGTTTGAAAACGTTCGGCTTAAATCGCCAAAAAGGTTGAACGTTTAGCTTCAATCGCTAAAAAGGTGAAATGTTTTGATTTGTTTCGTAACGTTTGTAATCGTTTGGCTTAAATTGCTATAAGATGAAATATTTTGATTTGTTTCGAAACGTTTGAAAATGTTTGGCTTTAATTGCTAAAAAGGTGAAACGTTTGGATTTCTTTCATAACGTTTGTAAACGTTTGGCTTATATCTTTAAAAAGGTGAAACGTTTAGTTTCAATCGCTAAAAAGGTGACATTTT
Source organism: Mercurialis annua (assembly GCF_937616625.2). Lineage (NCBI taxonomy): Eukaryota > Viridiplantae > Streptophyta > Magnoliopsida > Malpighiales > Euphorbiaceae > Mercurialis > Mercurialis annua. The sequence continues at coordinate 32,710,597 of NC_065572.1, read as the reverse complement.
GAATTTTTTCTTTAACGTTTGTAAATGTTTGGCTTAAATCGATAAAAAGGTGAAACAGTTGGATTTGTTTCGTAACGTTTATAAACATTTGGCTTGAATTGCTAAAAAGGTGAAATGCTTGGATTTGTTCCGTAACGTTTGTAAACGTTTGGCTTAAATTGCTAAAAAGGGGAAACGTTTGGATTTGTTTCGTAACGTTAGTAAACGTTTGGCTAAAATTGCTAAAATGGAGAAATGTTTGTTTTTATTTTGTAACGTTATAAACGTTTGGCTTAAATCGCTAAAAAGGAGAAACGTTTGGATTTGTTTTGTAACGTTTTAAACATTACGGAACAAATCCAAATGTTTCCCCATTTTAGCGATTTAAGCCAAACCTTTACAAAGGTTATGAAATAAAACCAAACGTTTCACCTTTTTAGCGATTTAAAACAAACGTTGTGAAACAATTCCAAACGTTTCCCCATTTTAGCAATTTAAGCCAAACGTTTACAAACGTTACGAAACGAATCTAAACGTTTCACCTTTTTAGTGATTTAAGCCAAACATTTACAAACGTTAGGAAACAAATCCAAGCGTTTCACCTTTTTAGTAATTTACGCCAAACATTTACAAACATTACGAAACAAATCCCAACGTTTCACCTTTTTAACGATTTATGCTGAACGTTAATAAACGTTACGAAACAAATCCAAACGTTTTTATAACGTTACGAAAAAACCAAATGTTTCCCCATTTTAGTGATTCAAGCCAAACGTTTACAAACGGTACAAAACAAATCCATAAGTTTCCCCATTTTAGATATTTAAGCCAAAACGTTTAAAACATTACGAAACAAATCCGAAGCGATTTAAGCCAAACGTTTAAAACGTTGCGAAACAAATGCAAACGTTTCCCCATTTTAGCAGTGTAAGCCAAACGTTTACAAACGTTACGAAACAAATCCAAATGTTTCACCTTTTTAATCGTTTGGTTTAATTGTTTAAGGAAATGTGAAACGTTTTGTTTTGTTTCGTAACGTTTGTAAACGTTTGACTTAAATCGCTAAAAAGGTGAAACGCTTGGATTCGTATTGTAACGTTTGTAAACGTTCGATTTCAATCGCTAAAATGGGGAATCGTTTGGATTTGGTTTGTAAACGTTTATAAACTGAGCAATTTAAGCCAAATGTTTAAAACGTTACGATAAAAATCAAAGCGTTACGAAAAAAATCCAAATGTTTCCCTATTTTAGCGATTTAAGCCAAACATTTAAAACATTACGAAACAAATCCAAACGCTTCACCTTTTTACGATTTAAGCCGAACGTTTATAAAGGCTATGAAACAAAACCAAACGTTTCCCTTTTTAGCGATTTAAGCCAAACGTTTACAAACGTTACGAAATAAATCCAAACGTTTAAAATGTTACGAAACAAAACCAAACGTTTCACCTTTTAGCAATTTAAGCGAAACGTTTACAAACGTTACAAACAAAGCCAAATATTTACAAACGTTACGAAACAAATCCAAGCGTTTCACATTTTTAGCAATTTAAACAAAACATTTATAAACATTATGAAACAAATCCAAACGTTTCACCTTTTTAGCGATTTAAGCCAAACATTTACAAAGGTTATGAAACAAAACCAAACGTTCACATTTTTAGCGATTTAAGATGAACGTTTACAAATGTTACGAAACAAAACCAAACGTTTCACCTATTGAGCGATTTAAGGCAAACGTTTACAAACGTTACGAAACAAACCAAGCGTTTTCCCTTTTTAGCAATTTAAGCGAAACGTTTACAAACGTTACAAATCAAATCCAAGCGTTTCACCTTTTTAGCGATTTAAGCCAAACGTGTACAAATGTTACGAAACAAATCAAAACGTTTTGCCCTTTTAGCGATTTAAGCCAAACGTTTACAAATGTTACAAAAAAAATCCAAACGTTTCCTCATTTTAGCAATTTAAGCCACACGTTTACAAACGCTACGAAACAAATCCAAGCCAATCGTTTACAAACATTACGAAACAAAACCAAACGTTTCAACTTTTTAGTGATTGAAGCCGAACGTTTAAAAACGTTACGAAACAAAACCAAATGTTTCACCTTTTTAGCGATTTAAGCCAAATGGTTTACAAAAGTTACGAAACAAATCCAAAGTTTTCACCCTTTTAGTGATTGAAGCCAAACGTTTGTAAACGTTACGAAACAAATCCAAACGTTTCATCTTTTTAGCGATTGAAGCCAAACGTTTACAAACGTTACGAAACAAATCGAAATGTTTCCCTTTTTTTGCAATTTCAGCCAAACGTTTAGAAACGTTATGAAACAAATCCAAACATTTCACCATTTTAGCGATTTAAGCCAAATGTTTAAAACGTTACGAAACAAATCCAAACAATTTAAGCCAAATGTTTACAAACGTTACGAAACAAAAAGGTGAAACGTTTGGTTTTGTTTCGTAACCTTTGTAAATGTTTGGCTTAAATCACTAAAAAGGTGAAACGCTTGGATTTGTTTCATAACGTTTGTAAATGTTTGGCTTAAATTACTAATAAGGTGAAACGCTTGGTTTTGTTTTCTAATATTTGGAAACGTTTGGCTTTGTTTCGTAACATTTGTAAACGTTTGGCTTAAATTACTAAAATTGGGTTAGCCAAACGTTTACAAACTTTACGACACAAGGTCGAACGTTTCCCCTTTTTAGCGATTTGAGCCGCGTTTACAAACGTTACGGTTGTAATTTTGTAAATGTTTGGATTTGTTTTGTAACTTTGTAAACGTTCGGCTTAAATCGTTTGGATTTGTTTTGTAACGCATTAAACGCTTGGCTTAAATCGCGAAAATGGGAAAACGTTTGGATTTGTTTCGTAACGTTTATAAACATTTGGATTAAAGGTGAAACGCTTGGATTTGTTTTGTAATATTTGTAAAATGTTTGGCTTTGTTTCGTAGCGTTTGTAAACGTTTGGCTTAAATTGCTAAAAATCTGAAACGTTTGTTGTAATACCCCGTAAGTTTAAATTATTTAATTGGACCACGTTTACAGTTTTGAGTTGCCGGAGTGGTGATATTGGGAACATTTCCGAGAAATTAAGATAAATAAAATCTTAGAAGGTCGGTTTCAGAAAGATTATTACAAGGAATTTAATATTATACGCCAGATTAAATGTTGGAATTGGGACTAAAAGGAAAAATGTCAAGAAAAGTTACAAAATAAAGTTTAGGAATCAAACTGGTAATTAGCCAATAAATTCTTTAATATCGAAATTATAAGTTTTTCAACGGGAAAATATAAATTTTTGGATCGTATTATTTATTGTATATAAATAATACGTATACGAATTGATTAAAGTATTAATCGATTAATCAATTGATTAGATCGAGTAAAGGAAAAGTTTAAAGGATGAATTGTAATAACTAAACAAAATAAGGATCAAAGAATTATTTTAGCCAAATTATATATCTATGACTCAAATTCAAAAGAAAGAAATCAGAGAAGGAGAAGAAGAATCGAGAAGAAACGAAGAAAAAGACGGTGATCGCGAGGGTTTTGCCGTTCGACGTACGAATTCCGCGTTTTTTGTGTTAAACTTCTTGAAATTTAATTCTCTATCGTCTCAGAGAAGCATTTTAAGGTAAGACTTTAAAAATTGGCGTTGAAATAAAAAAAATTGTTGGCTGTTTTATGTGTGCTAAGTTAGGGATTTTGATTTCGTCTTAACTAGCTCGATTTCGGAGACACTAAAATACGGGTTTTGTATGGAAGAGTGTCTTTTCCGTGTGTGGTATGTTAAGGCACATCGGGAAGCCCGGGAAAAGGATTTTCGGGGCTGTGCGAACGCACAGCATCTTGTGCGGACGCACAGTACCTCCTGTGCGCCCGCACAGCTGATCCGAAGCACGAAATGGGTATTTTATCCCCTATTAGACTTAAACTTTTGATTTTACGGACATTAGACCATAAAGACGAATCTTGAACCCCGAGAATCCTGAATTAAGATTTAAGCTTGACGTTTTAGGTGATAAACAAAAGTGGAAAACGATTAGCAAGTTAAATGATCCTTGAATATGAGAAATGGTATTTGTTAAGTTGTCAATACGATAAAGGATTATCGATTCATGAATAACATTAAAGATGAAATTAAGCCTAAAAACCTAGAAGTTAAAAGTATTATGCATGTAAAACATGAGTTTCACGTCTAACTATCAAACATCAATTAATATGTAACGGACGTGTCAACGAGCGGTGAGGTCAGCAAACTTGGGCTAGTGCGAGCATATTATCATATTGACCATGTCATAGCGGTCCAAGTGAGTTGCACTTTACTTTCGTGTATTATCTATGAAAGTTATTTGATAGTATGTTTTATATATTATATTGAAACGCATCACATCTTATATGTTTTCTCGATATGGTATATGCTATATGATTTGATTATACCGTTAGTAAATTGCAAACTCACTCAGCATAGTCTGACTCTGTTATTGTTTAACATTTCAGGTGCTTAGTGTCTGGAGCTAACTAGAGGTCATTTTTGGTATCCGAAAGTCAGCCGCACTTGTATAGTTCTTGACTTCCGTAGTGCTGTAGTAGTGGTCCTGTGTCGATAAATTCATGGCCTTGACAACAGTTTATTTTGGTTTTATGTTTTACTTGCTGTCCCTGTTTATAGATTTTTGTAGGCTACGTACGTTGTGTTTTATTCACAGCACCATATGCTGGTGATATGGTTGTGATACACTGGGATGTATATAGTTCCGTGAGGCCAGTTCGTACGTGGTACAGAAACTAGAGCCCACGTGGATATCAAGATATCTAGTGTAAATATTTGTATATATGATTGCTTCCGTATGTGTTGTATTATTTGCGAAAAAGTTTTAGTTATTTTAGGCTTGCTACGGGTTTCGGAGCTACCACTCACATTCCCTAGCGCCGGTCGCGGCTCGATAATTTGGGTCGTGACATTTGGATTTGTTTCGTAACATTTGTAAACGTTTGGATTAAATCGCTAAAAAGGGGAAACATTTGGATTTGTTTTGTAACGTTTGTAAACGTTTGGCTTAAATTTCTAAAAAGTTGAAACGCTTGGATTTGTTTTGTAACGTTTGTAAACGTTTGGTTTTGTTTCGTAACGTTTGTAAACATTTAACTTCAATCGCTAAAAAGGTCAAACGTTTGGATTTGTTCTGTAACGTTTTGAAACATTTGGTTTTGTTTCGTAATGTTTGTAAACGTTTGGTTTTGTTTCGTAACGTTTGTAAACGTTTGGCTTAAATCGCTAAAAAGGTGAAATGTTTGGATTTGTTTCGTAACGTTTGAAACGTTTTGATTTGTTCCGTAAAAGTTGTAAACATTTGGCATAAATCGCTAAAAATGGGAAACATTTGTTTTTGTTCCGTAACGTTTGTAAATGTTTGGCTTAAATCGCTAAAAAGGTGAGACGTTTGGTTTTGTTTCATAACCTTTGTAAACGTTTAGTTGTGTTTCGTAATGTTTGGCTTAAATCGCTAAAAAGGTGAAACGTTTGGATTTGTTGGTAACGTTTTAGACGTTTGGTTTTGTTTCGTAATATTTGTAAACATTTGGCTTAAATCGCTAAAAAGGTGAAGCGTTTGGATTTGTTTTGTAACGTTTGTAAATATTTAGAAATATTATAAAACAAAAACAAACGTTTAAAAACAAATCCAAACGTTTCACAAAACATTTAATACGTTACAAAACAAATCCAAACGTTTCACCTTTATAGCGATTTAAGCGAAACGTTTATAAATCTTACGAAACAAAACCAAACGCTTACAAAGGTTATAAAACAAAACCAAACGTTTCCCCTGTTTTGCGATTTAAGCTAAACGTTTACAAACGTTACGAAATAAATCAAAACGTTTACAAACGTTACGAAACAAAACCAAACGTTTGATAACTTTACGAAACAAATCCATGCGTTTCACATTTTTAGCGATTGAAGCCAAACGTTTACAAACGTTACGAAACAAAACTAAACGTATACAAAGGTTACGAGGCAAATCCAAGCGTTCGACCTTTTTAGCAATTTAAGCCAAACGTTTACAAACGTTACGAAACAAATCAAAACTTGTCACCTTTTTAGTGATTTAAGCTAAACATTTAATACGTTATGAAAAAAATCCAAACAATTAAAATGTTACGAAACAAATCCAAATCCAGACTTTTATAACGTTACGAAACAAATCCAAACGTGAAAAGGTGAAACGATTTGGGAAAACGTTTACAAACGTTACGAAACAAAACAAAACATTTCCCATTTTTAGCAATTTAAGCCAAATGTTTTAAACGTTACGAAACAAAGCCAAACGATTAAAATGTTACAAAACAAATCCAAATCCAAACGTTTAAACGTTACGAAACAAATCCAAACGTGAAAAGGTGAAACGATTTGGGGAAATGTTTACAAATGTTACAAAACAAAACAAAATGTTTCCAATTTTTTTCAATTTAAGCCACACGTTTTAAACGTTACGAAACAAAACCAAACGATTAAAACGTAAAGAAACAAATCCAAATGTTTCCCTAGTTTAGCGATTCAAACTGAACGTTTACAAACGTTATGAAACAAATCCAAACGTTTCACCTTTTTAGCGATTGAAGCCAAATGTTTACAAACGTTATTAAACAAAACAAAATGTTTAAAACGTTACAAAACAAAACCAAACGTTTCACCATTTTAGCTATTTAAGTCGAACGTTTAGAAACGTTACGAAACAAATCCAAACGTTTCACCTTTTTAGCGAAGCCAAACGTTTACAAATGTTACGTAACAAATCCAAAAGTTTCACCTATTTATCTATTTAAGCCAAATGTTTACAAATGTTACGAAACAAACCCAAACGTTTCACATTTTTAGCAATTGAAGCCAAACGTTTACAAATTGTACAAAATAAAACCAAACGTTTCCCAATTTTAGCGATTTAAGCCAAACGTTTACAAATGTTATGAAACAAATCCAAGCATTTCACCTTTTTAGCAATTTAAGCCGAACGTTTACAAACGTTACGAAACAAATCCAAACGTTTACCCTTTTAAGCAATTTAAGCCAACATTTACAAATCGTTACGAAACAAACCCAAACGTTTCCCCATTCTAGCGATTTACGCCAAACGTTTAAAATGTTACAAAATAAATCCAAACGTTTCCCCTTTTTAGCAATTTAAGCCAAAAATTTACAAACGTTACGAAACAAATCCAAACGTTTCATCTTTCTAGCGATTTAAGCCAAACGCTTACAAACGTTACGAAACAAATACAAGCGTTTCATCTTTTTAGCAATTCAAGCCAAACGTTTCGAAACAAATCTAAACGTTTTACCTTTTTAGCGAGTTAGGTTAAACGTTTACAAACGTTTCAAAACAAATCCAAACGTTTCACCTTTTTAGCGATTTAAGCTAAACGTTTACAAACGTTACGAAACAAATCTAAACGTTTCCCTTTATTAGCGATTAAAGCCAAACGTTTACAAACGTTACGAAACAAATCCAAATGTTTCACCTTTTTTGCGATATAAGCCAAACGTTTACAAACTTTACGAAATAAATCCAATTGTTTCACCTTTTTAGCGATTTAAGCCAAACGTTTACAAACGTTAATAATCAAATCCAAACGTTTGCAAGCGTTTGGCTTAAATCGCTAAAAATATGAAACGTTTGGATTTGTTTTGTAACGTTTGTAACCGTATGACTTAAATCGCTAAAAATGTGAAACGTTTGGTTTTGTTCCGTAACGTTTGTAAACGGTTGGCTTAAATTACTAAAAAGGCGAAACGCATGGATTTGTCTCATAACGTTTGTAAACGTTTGGCCTAAATCGCAAAAAAGGAGAAACGTTTGTATTTGTTTCGTAACGTTTGTAAACGTTTGGCTTAAATCGCTAAAATGGGGAAACGTTTAGTTTTATTTCATATCTTTTGTAAACATTTGGCTTAAATTGCTAAAAAGGTGAAACGTTTGGATTTGTTTTTTAACGTTTGTAAACGTTTCCCCATTTTAGCAATTTAATCCAAATATTACGAAGCAAATCTGTAATACCCCATAAGCTTAAATTATTTAATTAGGCTAGGTGTCCAATTTTGAGTTGCCTGAGTGGCGATATCAGAAAATTTTCTGAGAAATTAAAATAAATAAAATTCTAGTAGATCGGTTTCACGAAAGTAATTATGATGAATTTAATATTATATTTTAGTTTGAAGATTGGAATTGGGACTAAATGGAAATATGGCAAAAAAGGTCACAAAATAAAGTTCATGTACTAATTGGTAATTTCACCAATTAACTCTCGAGAATCAAAATTATAAGTTTTGACGGGAAAATGTAAATTCTTGGATCGTATTATTTATTAGATATAACTAATATGTATACAAATTGGTTAAAGGGTTAATTGATTTAGTTGTGGACTAAAATGAGCAAAAGAAAAGTTTAAAGAATAAATTGCAGCAATTAAAGAAAGCAAGGATCTAAGTGGCACTTTAGCAAAACTATATAAGGAATTGGTTATGAAATGAGAATGAGAAGAAGACTCCAGAGACATCATTTCATCGTTCTCACCGTCGTTACTTTGCCGTTTCGCCGTTCGAAATCCGATTCGAGTGATTTTCGCGTCGATCTCTTTGTCTTCAAAATAAGGTAAGTTCGATGTTTTAAATACGAAAATTGAAGAATAAGGGATGTTTTGAATTGTGACACTACAGATTAATCGAAAGTGATAAAATTATGTTGTTATTGGATATTTCGGCTAGTTTTAAGTTGGAATTTGTAAATCTAGCATGTCGGAATGCAGTTGGGAGGGTATCGGAGTCGGTAAAACGTTTAAATTTATTACGAAACAAATCCAAACGCTTCACCTTTTTAGTGATTGAAGCCAAACGTTTACAAACGTTACGAAACAAATAAAAAAAGGGTTGAAATAAATCCAAACGTTTAAAACATTACGAAACAAATCCAACCGTTTTACCTTTTTAGCTATTTAAGCCAAACGTTTATAATGTTTATGAAACAAAACAAAACGTTTCACCTTTTTAGCGATTTAAGCCAAACGTTTACAAACGTTACGAAACAAATCCAAACCTTTCACCTTTTTAGAGATTAAAGCCGAACGTTTACAAAGGTTACGAAACAAAACCAAATGTTTCACCTTTTTCGCGATTTAAGCCGAACGTTTACAAACGTTACGAAACAAATCCAAACGTTTCCCCTTTTTAGCAATTTAATCCGAACGTTTACAAACGTTACGAAACAAATCCAAGCGTTTTATCTTTTTAGAAATTTTATCCAAACATTTAAAAACGTTACGAAACAAATCCAAACGTTTCTCCTTTTTAGCGATTCAAGAGGAACATTTACAAACGTTACGAAACAAAACCAAGCGTTTCACCTTTTTAGCCATTTTAGCCAAACGTTTACAAATGTTACGAAATAAATTCAAACGTTTTACCATATTAACGATTTAAGCTAAACGTTTAAAACGTTACGAAACAAATCCAAATGTTTCACCTTTTTAGCGATTAAAGTCAAACGTTTACAATCGTTACGAAACAAATCCAAACGTTTCTCCTTTTTCGCGATTCAAGCCAAATGTTAACAAATATTATGAAACTAATCCATACGTTTCACATTTTTAGCAATTCAATCCAAAAGTTAACAAACGTTACGAAACAAAACAAAGGTTTCACCATTTTAGCGATTTAAGCCAAACGTTTATAAACGCTACGAAACAAATCCAAACGTTTTCCATTTTTAGCAATTGAAGCCAAACGTTATGAAACAAATCCAAATGTTTCCCCTTTTTAGCGACTTTAGCCGAACGTTTACAAACGTTACGAAACAAATCCAAGCTTTTCAGCTTTTTAGCAATTTAAGCTAAACGTTTACAAAGGTTACGAAACAAATCCAAACATTTCTCCTTTTTTGCGATTTAAGCCAAATGTTTACAAACAATACAAAACAAGTCCAAACGTTTACCTTTTTAGAGATTTAAGTCAAATGTTTACAAACGTTACGAAAGAAATCCAATCGTTTCACTGTTTTAGCGATTTAAGCCAAACGTTTAGAAACATTACGAAACAAAACCAAATGTTTCTCATTATTAGCGATTTAAGCCACACGTTTTAAACATTACGAAACAAAACCAAATGTTTAAAAAGTTACGAAACAAATCCATACGTTTCCCCATTTTAGAGATTTAAGCCGAATGTTTACAAACGTTACGAAACAAATCCAAAAGTTTCACCTTTTTAGCGATTAAAGTCAAACGTTACAACGTTACGAACAAAACAAAACGTTTAAAACGTTGCGAAAAAAAACCAAAGGTTTTATCTTTTTAGCGATTTAAGCCAAACATTTAAAACGTTACGAAACAAATCCCAACATTTCACCTTTTAAGCGATTTAAGCCAATCATTTACAAACGTTACGAAACAAAACCAAACATTTAACCTTTTTAGCGATTTAGGCCATACGTTTACAAACGCCAAAAAACAAAACCAAATGTTTCCCCATTTTAGCGATTTAAGCCAAACGTTAACAAATATTATGAAACTAATCCATACGTTTCACATTTTTAGCAATTCAATCCAAAAGTTAACAAACGTTACGAAACAAAACCAAACATTTAACCTTTTTAGCGATTTAGGCCATACGTTTACAAACGCCAAAAAACAAAACCAAATGTTTCCCCATTTTAGCGATTCAAGCCAAATGTTAACAAATATTATGAAACTAATCCATACGTTTCACATTTTTAGCAATTCAATCCAAAAGTTAACAAACGTTACGAAACAAAACCAAACATTTAACCTTTTTAGCGATTTAGGCCATACGTTTACAAACGCCAAAAAACAAAACCAAATGTTTCCCCATTTTAGCGATTCAAGCCAAATGTTAACAAATATTATGAAACTAATCCATACGTTTCACATTTTTAGCAATTCAATCCAAAAGTTAACAAACGTTACGAAACAAAACCAAACATTTAACCTTTTTAGCAATTTAGGCCATACGTTTACAAACGCCAAAAAACAAAACCAAACGTTTCCCCATTTTAGCGACTTAAGCAAAACGTTTGCAAACATTACGAAACAAATCGAAGCGTTTCACCCTTTTACTAATTTAAAGCAAACGTTTACAAACGTTACGAAAAAAATCAAAACGTTTCCCCTTTTAAGAGAGTTAAGCGAAACGTTTACAAACGTTACGAGACAAATCCTAACGTTTCACCTTTTTAGCGATTTAAGCCAAACATTTACAAACGTTGCGAAATAAATCCAATCGTTTCACCTTTTTAGCGATTTAAGCCAAACGTTTACAAATGTTACGAATCAAATCCAAACGTTTCACCTCTTTAGCAATTTAAGCCAAACTTTTACAAAATTTACGAAACAAATCCAAACAATTCACCTTTTTAGTGATTTAAGCCAAACGTTTACAAATGTAACGAAACAAATCCAAACGTTTCACATATTTAGCGATTTAAGCCAAACATTTACAAACGTTACAAAACAACACCAAACGTTTCGTCTTTTTAGCAATTTAATCCAAACGTTTACAAAGTTACGAAACAAATCCAAGCATTTCGCCTTTTTAGCGATTTGAGCTAAACGTTTACAATTGTTACGAAACAAATCCAAGCTTTTCACATTTTTAGCCATTTAAGCCAAACGATTACAAACGTCACTAAACAAAACAAAACGTTTCACCTTTTTAGCGATTTAAACCAAACGTTTACAAACGTTACGAAATAAATCCAAATGTTTCCCCATTTTAGCGATTTAAGCCAAACGTTTAAAATATTACGAAACAAATCCAAACGTTTCACCTTTTTAGCGATTTAAGCCAAACGTTTTCAAACGTTACGAAATAAATCCAAACAATTCACCTTTTTAGCGATTTAGACCAAACCTCTACAAACGTTATGAAACAAATCCAAGCGTTTCACCTTTTTAGCAATTTAAGCCAAACGTTTACAAACGTTACGAAACAAATCCAAAAATTTCACATTTTTAGCAATTTAAGCCAAACGTTTACAAACGTTACGAAACAAATCCAAACATTTCCCCATTTTAGCGATTTAAGCCAAACGTTTACAAATGTAACGAAACAAATCCAAACGTTTTACATTTTTAGCGATTTAAGCCAAACATTTACAAACATTACAAAACAAATCCAAACGTTTCCCCATTTTAACGATTTAAGCCAAACATTTATAACGTTATGAAGAAAATTCAAACGTTTCTAGCGATTTAAGCCAAACGTTTACAAACGTTACAAAACAAATCTAAATGTTTCACGTTTTTAGCGATTTAAACCAAACGTTTACAAAGGTTATGAAAGAAAACGTTTGGCTTAAATCGCTAAAATGGGGAAACGTTTGGATTTAATTTGTTTCGTAACTTTTGTAAACTTTTGGCTTTATTCGCTAAAAATGTGAAACATTTGGATTTGTTTTGTAACGTTTGTAAAACGTTTGACTTAAACTGCTAAATATGTGAAATGTTTGGCTTTGTTCCGTAACGTTTGTAAACGTTTGGATTAAATTGCTAAAAAGGTGAAACGTTTGGATTTGTTTCGTAACGTTTGTAAACGTTTGGCTTATATCGCAAAAAAGGGGAAACGTTTGGATTTTTGTAAACGTTTGGCTTTTTTTGTAACGTTTGTAAATGTTTGGCTTAAATTGCTAAAATGGTGAAACGTTTGGTTTTGCTTCATAACCTTTGTAAACATTTATCTTAAATTGCTAAAAAAGTGAAACGTTTGGATTTGTTTCGTAACGTTTGTAAACGGTTCCCCAATTTAGTGACTTAAGCCAAAGGTTTTGAAACGTTACGAAACAAATCCAAGCGTTTCAACCTATTAATAATTTAAGCCAAACGTTTACAAATGTTACGAAATAATTCAAAACGTTTCACCTTTTTAGCGATTTAAGCCAAACGTTAACAAACGTTACGAGACAAATCCAAACGTCTCACCTTTTTGGCTATTTGAGCAAAACATTTACTAACTTTACAAAACAAATCCAAGCGTTTCACCTTTTTAGCGATTTAAGTCAAACATTTACAAATGTTACGAATCAAATCCAAACGTTTCCCCTTTTTCGCGATAGAAGCCAAACATTTACAAACGCAACAAAACAAATACAAATGTTTCCCCTTCTAATAATTTAGGCCAAACGTTTATAAACGTTACGAAACAAATCCAAACATTTCACCTTTTTAGCAATTTACGCCAATCGTTTACAAACGTCACGAAACAAATTAAAATATTTCACCTTTTTAGCAATTTAAGCCAAACATTTACAAACTTTACGAAACAAAACCAAATGTTTCACTGTTTTAGCAATTTAAGCCAAATATTTATAAACGTCACTAAACAAATCCTAGCGTTTCACATTTTTAGCTATTTATGCCAAACGTTTACAAACGTTACAAAACAAAACCAAACGTTTTAGCTTTTTAGCAATTTAAGCTAAACGTTTACAAACTTTATGAAACAAATCCAAACATTTCAATCTTAGCCAAATGTTTACAAACGATATGAAAAAAATCCGAGCGTTTTACCTTTCTAGAAATTTAAGCTACACGTTACGAAATAAACCAAACCTTTCACCTTATTAGTGATTGAAGGCAAACGTTTACAAACACTACGAAACAAATCCAAACGTTTACTGTTTATAGCAATTTAAGCCAAACGTTTACAAACGTTACGAAACAAATTCAAACGTTTCCCCATTTTAGCGATTTAAGCCAAACGTTTAAAACGTTACGAAATAAATCCAAACGTTTCCCCATTTTAGCGATTTAAGCCAAACGTTACGAAACAAATCCAAATGTTTCACATTTCAGCTATTTAAGCCAAACGTTTACAAATGTTACGCAACAAAAGCAAGCGTTTCACCTTTTTAGTAATATAATCCAAAGTTATGAAACAAATCAAAGCGTTTCCACCTTTTTAGCAATTTAAGCCAAACGTTTACAAACATTACGAAACATATCAAAATGTTTCACCTTTTTAGCGATTTAAGGCAAATGTTAATAAACGGTACAAAACAAATCCAAACGTTTCCCCTTTTTAGCGATTTAAGCCAAATGTTTATAAATGATACGAAACTAATCCAAGCGTTTCACCTTCTTAGAAATTTAAGGCAAACGTTTACACACGTACGAAACAAATCCAAGCGTTTAACCTATTTAGCAATTTAAGCCAAACGTTTACAAACGTTACCAAACCACATCCAAGCGTTTCACCTTTTTAGCATTTTAAGCCAAACGATTACAAACGTTACGAAACAAATCAAAACGTTTCACCTTTTTAGCGATTTAAGCCAAACATTTACAAACGTTACGAAACAAATCCGAACGTTTTACCTTTTTAGCGATTTAAGCCAAACATTTACAAACGTTACGAAACAAATCCGAACGTTTCCCCTTTTTAGCGATTTAAGCCAAACGTTTACAAACGTTACGAAACAAATCCAAATGTTTCCCCCTTTTTAGGATTTAAGTCAAACGTTTACAAACATTACGAAACAAATCCAAACATTTCAGCTTTTCAGCGATTTAAACCAAACGTTTAGAAATGTTACGAAACAAAACCAAACGTTTAAAATGTTATGAAACAAATCAAAATGTTTCCCACTTTTAGTGATTTAAGCCAAATGTTTACAAATGTTACGAAACAAAACCAACCATTTCACCTTTTTAGCAATTTAAGCCAAACGTTTACAAACGTTACGAAACAAATCCAAGCGTTTCACCTTTTTAGCGATATAAGCCAAACTATTACCAAACTTACGAAGAAAAACCGAACAATTCACCTTTTTAGTGATTTAAGTCAAACGTTTACAAACGTTACGAAACAAAACCAAACGTTTAAAACGTTACGAAACAAATCGAAACATTTACAAACGTTTCAAAACAAAACCAAATGTTTCACCTTTTTAGGTATTTAAGACAAACGTTTACAAACATTACGAAACAAAACAAAACGTTTCACCATTTTAGCAATTTAAGCCAAATGTGTACAAACGTTACGAAACAAAAGCAAAGGTTTAAAAAGTTACGAAAAAAACATTACGAAACAAATCCAAACGTGTACAAACGTTACGAAACAAAACCAAACGTCTCATCTTTTTGGTGATTTAAGCCAAACGTTTATAAACGTTACGAAACAAAACCAAACGTTTCACCTTTTTAGCGATTTAAACCATATGTTTACAAATGTTACAAAAAGAAATCCAAACGTTTCACCTTTTTAGCGATTTAAGCCAAATGTTAACAAACATTACGAAACAAATCCAAACGTTTCACCTTTTTAGCGATTTAAGCCAAACATTTACAAACGTTACGAAACAAATTAAAACGTTTCCCCTTTTTAGCGATTTACGCCAAACATGTACAAACGTTATGAAACAAATCCAAACGTTTCCCCTTTTTAGCGATTTAAGCCAAATGTTTACAAACGTTACGAAACAAAATAAAACGTTTCCCCTTTTTAGCGATTTAAGCCAAATGTTTATAAACCTTGCGAAACAAATCCAAACGTTTCACCTTTTTAGCGATTTAAGCCAAACGTTTACAGATATTACGTAACAAATCCAAACGTTTCACCTTTTCAGCAATTTAAACCAAATATTTAGAAACGTTACGAAACAAAACCAAACATTTAAAACGTTACGAAACAAATCAAGACGTTTCACAATTTTAGCAATTTAAGTCAAACGTTTACAAATGTTACGAAAGAAAACCAAGCATTTCACCTTTTTAGCAATTTAAGCGAAACGTTTACAAACGTTACGAAACAAATCCAAGCGTTTCACCTTTTTAGCAATTTAAGCCAAACGTTTACAAATGTTACGAAACACATTCAAGCGTTTCACCTATTTAGCAATTTAAGCCAAACGTTTACAAACGTTACGAAACAAATCCAAACGTTTCACCTTTTTAGCGATTTAAGACAAATGTTTAAAAAAGATACAAAATAAATCAAAACATTTCACCTTTTTAGCGATTTAAGCCAAACGTTTACAAATGTTACGAAACAAATCCATACGTTTCACATTTTTAGCAATTGGAGCCAAACGTTTACAGACGTTACGAAACAAATCCAAACGTTTCACATTTTCAGCGATTTAAGCCAAACGTTTACAAACGTTACGAAACATATCCAAACGTTTCACATTTTTAGTGATATAAGGCAAATGTTTACAAACGCTACGAAAGAAATACAAATGTTTCCCCTTTTTAGCAATTCAAGCCAAACATTTACAAACGTTATGAAACAAATCCAAGCGTTTCACCTTTTTAGTAATTTAAGCCAAATGTTTACAAACGATACGAAACACATCCAAGCGTGTCATCTTTTTAGCAATTTAAGCCAAACGTTTACAAACGTTACGAAACACATCCAAGTGTTTCACCTTTTTAGAGATTTAAGCCAAACGTTTACAAACGTTACGAAACAAATCCAAACGTTTTCCCCTTTTTAGCAATATAAGCCAACGTTTACAAACATTAAGAAACAAATCCAAACGTTTCACCTTTTCAGCGATTTAAGCCAAACATTTACAAATGTTATGAAACAAAACCAAACGTTTAAAATATTACGAAAAAAATCAAAAAGTTTCACATTTTTAGCGATTTAAGCCAAACGTTTACCAATGTTACAAAATAATTCCAAGCCTTTCATTTTTTTTGCAATTTAAGACAAACGTTTACAAACGGTACAAAACAAATCCAAGCGTTTCACCTTTTTAGCAATTTAAGCCAAACGTTTCCCCTTTTTAGCTTTTTAAGCCAAACGTATACAAACGTTACGAAAAAATTCCAAATGTTTAACCTTTTTAGCGATATAAGCCAAACGTTTACAAACATTACGAAAAAAATTCAAGCATTTCACCTTTTTAGTAATTTAAGCCAAACGTTACGAAACAAATCCAAACGTTTCACCTTTTTAGTGATTGAAGCCAAACGTTTACAAATGTTACGAAACAGATCAAACATTTCAAAACAAATCCAAACGTTTAAAACGTTACGAAGAAAATTCGAACGTTTCGCCTTTTTAACGATTTAAGCCAAACGTTTACAAATGTTATGAAAAAAACCAAACATAGCACCTTGTTAGCGATATAAGCCAAACGTTTACAAACGTTACAAAAAAAATCAAAGCGTTTCACCTTTTTAGCAATTTAAGCCAAACGTTTACTTACGTTACGGAACAAAACCAAATGTTTCCCATTTTTAACGATTTAAGCCAAACGTTTACAAACACTAAGAAACTAATCTAAACGTTTCCCTTTTTTAATGATTGAACCCAAACGTTTACAAACGTTACGAAACAAATGCAAACATTTCACATTTTTCGCGATTTAAGCCAAACGTTTACAAAAATTACGAGAAAAAACCAAACGTTTCAATTTTTTAGCGATTTAAGCCAAACGTTTACAAAAGTTAAGAAACAAAACCAAACGTTTAAAACGCTATGAAACAAATCGAAACATTTACAAACGTAATAAAATAAAACCAAATGTTTAACCTTTTTTGCGATTTAAGACAAAGTTTTACAAACATTACGAAACAAAACCACACGTTTCACCGTTTTAGCGATTTAAGCCAATCGTTTACAAACGTTACGAAACAAAAGCAAACGTTTAAAACGTTACGAAAAAAATTGCAAAACAAATCCAAACGTTTACAAACGATACGAAACAAAACCAAACGTCTAACCATTTTATTGATTTATGCCAAATGTTTACAAACGTTACGAAACAAAGCCAAACGTATCACCTTTTTAGCAATTTAAGCCATATGTTTACAAACGATACGAAAAAAATCCAAATGTTTCACCTTTTTAGAAATTTAAGCAAAATGTTAACAAACATTACAAAACAAATCCAAACATTTCACCTTTTTAGCGATTTGAGCCAAACGTTTACAAACGTTACGAAACAAATCCAAACGTTTCACCTTTTCAGCGATTTAAACCAAACGTTTAGAAACGTTACAAAACAAAACCAAACGTTTAAAACGTTATAAAACAAATCCAAACGTTTCCCACTTTTAGCGATTTAAGTCAAACGTTTACAAATGTTACGAAACAAAACCAAGCGTTTCACCTTTTTAGCAATTTAAGCCAAATGTTTACAAACGTTACGAAACAAATCCAAGCGTTTCGTCTTTTTAGCAATTTAAGCCAAACGTTTACAAACGTTATGAAACACATTCAAGCATTTCCCAATTTTAGCAATTTAAGCCAAACGTTTACAAACGTTACAAAACAAATCCAACCGTTTCACCTTTTTAGCGATTTAAGACAAACGTTTACAAAAGTTACGAAACAAATCAAAACGTTTCACCCTTTTCAGCGATTTAAGCCAAACGTTTACAAACGTTACAAAACAAATCCAAATGTTTCCCATTTTTAGCAATTAAAGCCAAACGTTTACAAACGTTACGAAATAAATCCAAAAGTTTCACATTTTCTGCGGTTTAAGCCAAATGTTTACAAACGTTACGATATGTTTCACCTTTTTAGCGATATAACGGAAATGTTTACAAGCGCTACGAGACAAATCCAAACTTTTTCCCTTTTTAGCAATTTAAGCCAAATGTTTACAAACGTTGCGAAAAAAATCCAAGCGTTTCACCTTTGTAGCAATTTAAGCCAAACATTTACAAACGATACAAAAAACATCCAAGTGTTTCATCTTTTTAGGAATTTTAGCCAAAAGTTTACAAACGTTACGAAACATATCCAAGCGTTTCACCGTTTTAGCGATTTAAGCAAAACGTTTACAAACGTTACGAAACAAATCCACGTTTCACCTTTTTCGAGATTTAAGCCAAACGTTTACAAACGTTACGAAATAAATCCAAACGTTTCACCTTTTTAGCGATTTAAGCTAAACGTTTAAAAACGTTACCAAACAAATCCAAACGTTTCGCCTTTTTAGCGATATAAGCCAAACGTTATCAAACATTACGAAACAAATCCAAACGTTTCACCTTTTCAGCGATTTAAGCAAAACGTTTACAAACGTTACGAACCAAAACCAAACGTTTAAAACATTATGAAACAAATCCAAGCGTTTCACATATTTAGCGACGTAAGCCAAACGTTTACAAACGTTACGAAACAAAACCGAGCCTTTCACCTTTTTAGCAATTTAAGCAAAACCTTTACAAACGTTACGAAACAAATCCAAGCACTTCACCTTTTTAGCAATTTAAGCCAAACGTTTACAAACGTTACGAAAAAAATCCAAACGTTTCCCCTTTTTAGCTATTTAAGCTAAACGTTTACAAACGTTTCGAAAAAAATACAAATGTTTAACCTTTTTAGCGATTTAAGCCAAATGTTTATATGAAACAAATCCAAATGTTTCATCTTTTTAGCAATTTAAGCAAAATGTTTACAAACGTATTGAAAAAAAATTTAAGCGTTTCACCTTTTTAGCAATTTAAGCCAAACGTTTAGAAACGTTATGAAACAAATCCAAACGTTTCACCTTTTTAGTGATTGAATCCAAATGTTTGCAAATGTTACGAAACAAATCCAAATGTTTCGAAACAAATCCAAACGCTTAAAACGTTACGAAGCGAATTCAAACGTTTCACCTTTTTAGCGATTTAAGCCAAAGGTTTACAAATGTTACGAAATAAAACCAAACATTTGCAAACGTTACGAATCAAATCCAAGCGTTTCACTTTTATAGCAATTTAAGCCAAACGTTTACAAACGTTACGAAATAAAACCAAACGTTGCACCATTTTAGCGATATAAGCCAAACGTTTACAAACGTTACGAAACAAATCTAAGCGTTTAGCCTTTTTTGAAATTAATTTCAAACGTTTACTAACGTTACGCAACAAAACCAAATGTTTCACATTTTTAGCGATTTAAGTCAAACGTTTATAAACACTACGAAATAAATCCAAACATTTCACTTTTTTAATGATTGAACCCAATCATTTACAAACGTTACGAAAAAAATCCAAATGTTGCACCTTTTTAGCGATTTAAGTCAAATTTTTACAAAAATTACGAGAAAAAACCAAACGTTTCACCTTTTTAGGGATATAAGCCAAACGTTTACAAACGTTACGAAACAAAAGCAAACCTTTAAAACGTTACGAAACAAACATTACGAAACAAATCCAAACGTGTGCAAACGTTACGAAACATAGCCAAACGTCTCACCTTTTTAGTGATTTAAACCAAACGTTTACAAACGTTACGAAACAAAACCAAACGTTTCACCTTTTTATCGATTTAAGCCAAACTTTTACAAACGTTACGAAACAAATCAAAACCTTTCACCTTTTTAGAGATTAAAGCCGAAGGTTTACAAAGGTTACGAAACAAAAGCAAACGTTTCACCTTTTTCGCGATTTAACCGAACGTTTACAAACGTTACGAAACAAATCCAAACGTTTCACCTTTTTAGCAATTTAAGCCAAACGTTTACAAACGTTACGAAATAAATTTATGCTATTCATCTTTTTAGCAATTTATCCAAACGTTTACAAACGTTACGAAACAAATCCAAACGTTTCGCCTTTTTAGCGATTGAAGCGGAACATTTACAAACGTTACAAAACTAAACTAAACGTTTCAACTTTTTAACGATTTTAGCCAAATGTTTACAAAGGTTACGAAATAAATTTAAACGTTTTACCATATTAGCGATTTCAGCTAAACGCTTAAAACGTTACGAAACAAATCCAAAAGTTTCACCTTTTTAGCGATTTAAGTCAAACGTTTACAATCGTTACGAAATAAATCCAAACGTTTCCCCTTTTTCATGATTAAAGCCAAACGTTTACAAACATTATGAAACTAATCCATACGTTTCACATTTTTAGCAATTTAAGCCAAATGTTTGCAAACGTTACAAAACAAACCAAGCGTTTTACCTTTTTAGCGATTTAAGCCAAACATTTATAAAGCAAAAATCATCAAAATCATTTTAAAATTTGAATTTTTGTTAAAAGTGTTGCTGGCGTTTTGCGTTTGTAACAACAAGTGTGCGAATGTGGGCGTGCCAGGAAGCGGATTCCAAAATGTAACTTATCTTCTTAAACCAGCGATTGGGGTTTGGTTAACCTTATAACAAGTACTCCCATGCTAAAACATAAAATCCAATTGTAAATGTGTTCACCAATTGAATGAAATGAAAATACAACTGTTTGAGTAGAAATTGCAGAAACTCAATCGTAAATTTCTTTACTGATTGAAGAAAATTTAGAATGCTAAGTATTGAGTGCTTTTCCCTTTGCGCTGGTTTTTGTTGGATTTGATCGGGGGCTGCAAATTTGCTTGTCTTCTCTTATTTATAGCTTTATCTTTTGAAAACTGTTAACTGCAGACGTTCTTCTTCACCTCCAAGAACTGTCAATCGTGTCTTTGTTTCTGCTGCACGTGATTTTTAACTTCTTTTCTTCTGAAATAGACTTCTTGGGATTATGGGCCATTTACTTTAATATTTAATGGCCATCTCAAATTTGGGCTTAACCTTATGCAAATGGACTTGACCTTTTGATTTAACTTCTGGAGTAGTCAACCTTTGGAAATCAACCTTTGAAAATCAACCTCTGAAGTCAAAAATAGTCAACCTTTGGAAATCAACCTTTGGAAATCAACCTCTGAAGTCAAATATAGTCAACCTTGGAAATCAACCTCTGAAGTCAAAATTAGTCAACCAACCTTTGGAAATCAACCTCTGAAGTCAAAATTAGTCAACTTCTATAAATTACCTTAGGCCAATTATTTACAGTACCCTTTTTATCTTTTAAAAAAGAATATGGGCTTTTATAGCCTTTTAGCCATATTTTTAATTTTGGTGCAAACAATGCCCCCTATATAATTAGCTTTTTATGAATAAAGTCATTTATATATATTTCTTTTAGACAAAATTTAAAATTTTTAGCTTTTACAATGGTTAGGCCTAAGGTTTTATTCTCTAAATTTGATAAGGATTTTTGGAAGGGTGAAAATCCTTTAGGTGACAAGAATTTAAAATTTCAAAAATAGAAAAAAATCTAAAAGGCGAAGAGATTTTGAAAATTCAAAAGAATTCTAAACCATCTTCTTCCCCAAAAATCTTAGAGCAAAACCCTAATTCAAAAGCTCAAACCAATTTCTCTCTCAATCTAAAATTTAGTAGACCCCAAAATATGTCAAATATTGGAGTAGAGGAGGAGGAACCACCGACCACCACACTGCCAGCAGTCGGCAGCTCCTCTGCCGACGTCTCCCCATCGGCTGCTACGGGTTCGGCAGCTACACAGCTCCAAGGCACCAGCGGCTCGCCATTGACGTCGTCGGCAGCAACTCCCATCTCGGATCCGGCTACTTCCACTCACCACGCGCAACAACTTCTCTTGGTGGCAGTTCCTGCGCTTCTGCCATTGACGTCGTCGACAATGCTTACGGCTGTGGGAGTGCACAACAGCTCCATGCTACCGCCCAACAACTCGCACGAGTCCAACATCCCACCATCGGTAGCAGTGTCTTCTCCAGCTCCTAGCAGCAGCGGCGGCATCTCTCAGCAACAGGTGTCCGGAGGTTCTGCCCAGCAGCTGACTTCCGCGGCAGGAAGGGTGGAGGACAGCTTTCCCACCTCAGCCATGGCAGCGGCAATAAGATCCTCTCCGGCCATTTGCAGCAGGTATATTCTTTTCTCTTTTTTTTTTTTCAATTAGTCAATTATTTCAGATTTGATTAATTAATTGCTTAGGATTAATTAATTCACTAAAAGAAATATAGGAAAAAAGAAATTGTGTAATTTTGGGTGATTTTGAAAGAAATTAGAATTCAATAGGTAAACTTTATGAACTCCCTTTGAAATTTTGGTTTGTGTCAATACTAATTTTCTTGTCAAAATTCGGTTTAATGTCGACGTTTAAGCCTTAATTTGTTCGAATTTGATTCAATGTCAACATTTGAATTTTCAATTGCATAAACTTAATTTAATGTCAACATTTGAACTTTCAATTGCATGGACTTGATTTAATGTCAACATTTGAACTTTCAATGCTAATGATTTTAGCATGCTATGATTTTGACTTCCTTTGCTACTTTTGTAGATGGCGGTTTGCCAACCAGCTTGGTGGCGGAAATTGTAGCTACTACACCTGCCTTTAATTCTAAGACACAAACTCCTGACTTTCCGCCAACCAACATCTCAGGTAAATTTCTTTTGAAATCAAACTCCTAAGATTTAGCTATTGTGATGTGATGCTTGATCCTTCTTGGTTTACCTAAGATTGTTATTTTTGCTTATGCACTTCAATCTTAAACAATTTGAATTTAATTGCTTAACATTTACTTCAATGATAAAACAACTAAGTTTAATTATTCAAAATTTTAATTTAATGCCAAGAACCATTTAGATCCATTGCTTAATAGTGTTTGGCATCAATTTCAGACCTTGCTCCGGCTTCTAAAGAGTCGTTGGTCCTTTATCTTGCTGATGGTACCTTATTTACACCACTCTTCCAACCCAATGTAGTGACTAAACCTTTGCAACAAAATGTAACCCTATCAACGGGTAAGAGTTGATTTTTAGGACTTTAGATGCATTTTGTCTTCTGGATGGTTGAATACATTTGTATCTTGATATTTGCAGGTTCTCCTAAGTTGGTAGCTACTACTTTCTCTAACTTCGCGGCTCAAAAGCCGGCTTTCAACCCCTTTGCTATACCATCCACCTTTTCTCCTCCAGGTAAAGTTAAACCACTGTATTACCTGCTTTTGTGATTGGATTGGTTGGTGTGAATTTTGATACAGGTTTTATCTTAATGGTTTAAGATACCAATAATACTACTAGGAACTTGTAAATTCTTCAGGCTATTAGATAGAATATTCTAAGCCTTTAGAAGTTGCAAATTTCTAGGTGGTTAAGTTTAATGAACACTTAAAGCCCTATGACTTTTTAGGACTAAATTTTGATATTCCACTTGAACCATGTTTGTTTTGGCTTTACTTCAACCATTTAGAAACTAAAATTGGCTAAGTGATTGGTTTATGTTTATTTTACTTTGAGAATTTGCAAAAACCAATTTCTTTTGCTTTTGTTTTAGCCAATTTTGAAAATGCATATGAAAATTCAAATTTGCACTTACAGGTTTTGGGATAACTACTACGGCACCAGTCAGCAGGACTGTGAGTGTCCGTATTTCTCCTCTCCTAGTGGGGATTCCTGGCCGTAAGGATGCTATTGAAAAGGTATATCATGGTGAACTCCCCTTTTCTTTTTGAGATTGTGTTTCATGTTGTGAGCAAATGCTTCTCTTTTTTAGGAGTTCTATAGGCAAATTCTGGATCCATCCGCCCTTGCTCCTTTTCCATCAAATAAGTTCACTTAATTGAGTCTTAAACTTGATATGCATATCAAATTAGTGCCTTGCGCCTCAATTGAATGAGAAACTAAAAATTGTTTTCAAAATCTCTTTCAATTAGCTCCTTTGTCCATGTTTTTACTCATGCTTACATTCTTTTTGTGCTTGACAAAGGGGGAGAATTTCCATGCTCAATTGCTAAGTTTCTTATCAAAATTTCTTGCTTATGCCCTTCATATTGTTTTATCTCTTGTGCATAAAGTGAGGGGGAGCCAAAATCAATTTGACTCTTACTTAACTTAGCCATTTTAGCATGTTGATTGTTAAACTCAAAAAGGGGAGATTGTTGGACCCTTGTCCTCGCAAACTCCTTTGTTTTGACTTTGAAAATCAACTATGAGGGTTCTAATCTTATTTATTAGTGTATAGGACCTTATAGGAACAATCAGAAGTCGAATCGGAGCCTTCTAGCGAGAATCGAATTTTTAGAACTCAAGCTTCCTAGTATCATATCGCGGGCGTGATCTTTCAGCATCATGGGCGAGATTCATGAATCGCGGGCGCTACAATGTTCATCATGGGCGCGATACTTGAATGATCAAAACCCTAGTTGACCGTTGGAAGGATCTCGGGCGCGACACACGGATCTCGGGCGAGACAAATCAGACCGTTGAAGATTCAACAGATGAACCCCCAATGATGTGTTGACACGTGGCACTAGCCGTTTGAAGAATTTGTCTTCAAATAAATATCTCGGGCGCGATGGTCATATCACGGGCGCGACCGAGTTGATTCATACAAAAGTTATTTTGTTTGTTTTAGCTTTTGTAAGGATTGCTTTTGGGTATAAATATAAACCCATTTGCAATGTTTCAAGGTAAATTATTTAGACACCTTGAAACAACATGTCACGACCCATTTTCATGAATCGCGACCGGCGCTAGGGTATGGGTAATGTAGTACCAAAACCCGTAGCAAGCCTTATGAAAACATATAATTACATATAAACCTGCAGAAAATCCAATGCTCGGGGGCAACCGAGACTTCAGCCTAAATCTAGCAGTTAAAATATTCCACAATAATAATAACATGCTTTCCAATAATAGTATTTAATCGGCTCACATAAATAAACCATAATAATTGTTTAACATGCCAGAACAATAATTAATCAGTCAGACCAATCTGACAAAACTAAAATAATAATAATAAAGACTTCTAGTTACTACTGCGGTCTAAGAATAGAACAGTTTGATAGTTTACTAAAATAAATGGAACCTCCGAAGAAAAGTAAATGCGGAGATCACCAGACTCTCTCAGATCATAACCCTGGAAAAATTGAGAAAACAACGGGGTCAGATATACTGAGATGAATTTATACCACTATTTACACTTATCAAGTGGAAAACCTTTAAAACCGTTTAAAACAATTTATATAAACATTATGAATAGTAGTTGGAACCCTAATCCACAAATATTCTAATATATAACTTTAATCCATATAGGCCTGGTCCCGAGAGCTGAGCTACACCGAGTTACCACTGACCACACTCTTACCATATCCAGAGTCCCGAGAGCTATACTACACCGAGTTACTCTATTGGTCCCGAGAGCTATGCTCACACCGAGTTACCACCACATTTCACATACCTTATCTAGATCAATACCGGTGCGCACGCAGTTCTAATGAAGCCCATTAGATAGCACGTTCCAACTAAGAGCCATAATATAAAAACAGTTCGAAATATATATACAATATACATTTATATATCAAAATAACAATTTACTTAATAAAGCGGTAAATAGTAAGTACAAACTCACTGCTTGCTAATCCACGTGAAAACTCCTGGCAAGCAACCTAGACTTGGTGCGCCTCAAAAGCACAAACGATCGACGAGTCTAAACAAATATAAACTATTATTAAAAAAACAGACCCCAACTCTATAGAGTACTAGACACCACATAAGACTAGCACAAATAACACGTCGGAATAATTCAATCCAGAGCAACACAAAATACCCAATAGGTAATAACGCCCCATTAAAACAAGTCTATTGAGTTCTCGCTTTAAAATCCAATTTACAAATATTATTTAAAATCTTAAAATAATAAATAATTTCCAAATGGTGGGTTAGCCGAGTTACCAATAACTACCAAGCTAACCTCACTTGTCGGGTGACCCAAGTCTAACCCGACTCAATACGTTTATCAAATATAAACCCGAGTTTATATTTATAAAGTAATTCAATAAAATAATAATCCATTTTAAAAGCGGAACTCAATAACTTCAATTTCAAGTATCCCAAGTTACAACCCAAAAACATAATTAAATAAGTCAAATAAAGTTCAGGGACCAAATTGTATTTTAACCAACTAGGGACTAAATGGTACTTTTACCAATTAGGGACTAAATGGTACTTTAGTCAATTTGATATCCAAAATCAAATTAATTGTTTTTATTTGTATTTAAATCAAAATATAAAATAACTAACCAACGATCCACTTAATTAAGTTATAAAATAAGTTCAGGGGCTAAATTGTAATTTATCCAATTTCATGCCAAATTGATATTCTTAATTAAAAAGAATTACCCGAGTAATTAAATTAGTTAAATTTATATTTAATTATCGATTTCAATATTTAATTTGTAAATCAAAACAAAACCCAAGTTATTAGGTAAAGCTAAACTTAAAGGATTAATTTTCTTTAAGCAAAATAATTTGGTGGTCAAAGTGGCTATTTAGCCATCATTATCCTTTCAAAATAACCCACCCCGCCTTGCTTGAATAACAATTGCAGAACCTTTAAACAACCAAAACTAAACTTCAATTTAAAGCCTAGCAATTTGAAATCTTAAACCTTCAAACGAAACCCAAAATCAAACTTAAGATCATCATTCAACTAAAGCTTGATCAAAGGAAATAACACCAACCCAGAAGCTCAACTTGGACAATTAATCAAACATTTAAAATGTTAACAGTAACAAGAACAAAGCAAGGAAAAAAAAAACGGCCATGGCATCCGAGAACATTGGTTAACGGAGATACGAATCGAAACGAACACTTCAATTAATTAAAAACTATCATCCCAAGAGATTCATAAACATGAATATGATAAGTACATAGACAAAACGAAACAAGGGAATTGACAGTAACTAATTCAACAAGAAACAGATTTCGAAAACTCAAAAACGGTAAACCGTACGGCGATTAAAACGGGATGACTTACGTACCTTCTGGCAAAAACTTAAGATGGGAATCGTAGGGAATTGAGTCTACTCCGTCTAGCACGAAACGGTTCTGAATTTGGTTGAGAAACGGCTACGAACGAATCAAAATACGGAGAGATCGATTTCTATAACTAAACTGAAAATAATCCGAAAAACGGTAAAGCGGCGGCGGCTATAACGGAAAAGATAACGTACCGTTTGGCAAAGCGAAAGTTGGGAATCGTAGATATACGAGTCTAGAACGTCTGAGATCGAACGGAATCAGTTTTTATCTAGAAACGAGGGAGAACGATCAAAAACTCAGAGGTGTCGATTTTAATCAAAAATCTGGAAATCAAGAACAAAACATACCGAATTTTTGAGGAAACTTTGAGAGGGATTATGATCAGCGAATTCTCAGAGAATTAGCAAGACGATGGAGGCTGGAGTCAGTTTGCAGTATGGGGAATAAACTAGGGTTGAAAGTTACGTATTTAAGTGATTCTAAAACAGTGAAAACGATGCCCAAACTAACCCTCATCATTGCCTAAACCTGGTCTCGAACGAGACCAGGCTTGTACAAGGCATGTCTCGTACGAGACCTTGTGTCTCGTACGAGACGAAGCGTGAAATCAGGTCTCTTTGAGACCTGATTTGAAACCCCACAAAGCAAGGGAAACCGACCCGAACCTAAACATGAACCGAACCAAAGATCAAACCGCAAATCGAACCAAAAACTGAAAACGCTCCAAATTATTTTTTGAAAACCCGTCCTAAAAATATAAAGAATTTACGGGTTATTACATTCTCCCCAACTTATTAAAAAATTCGTCCTCGAATTTAAAACAAAACCATCGACGTACCACATAACATAAATTTACACGTTCAGCTAAACAAAATATATAAGCCGACAAGAAAACGCATCCACAAGGTACCCAATATAAACCAGGACAACAAAACAACGAAAACTGCAAACGACCTCTGTCATTAAGAACAATTCTCAACCGAGAAATCAACTCAACTGTAATCAAAGATATTCCATGCTCAACGACATTCGCACACGCGTAAGAAAAACTCGACAAGTTATTCTTCCAGCAACTCAATACCTCCAATTGCAAAACAATAAGCGAACATACTCAAGGGTCACCAAGGTACCGACACGACTTCCCCTAGACATAATTGATAACGCAACTCTAGGTGAGATCAACAAGATAAAACAAACTCTATTACTCAACACTCGACTGATATACTTAGGATAACAATTAACGAATCTCGAAACTCACCTATTATAAAATCTTCAATGACAAATACAAGGTTAAGCGCTAAGCTCAATTAAAATTCCACAATTCCAAAATCCTTTGCCTCAGACAAAACAATAACACTGCAAACATAGCTGATAAGACCTTTCGTTCTAAAACAATTTCTTACTTCCACTTATCACATCCCGATCTTAAATAATCGATAATACAACCCAATAAACTCAAATAACATCTCGATTCCAAAATAAACATTATAGTAAATCATCTAATCCTAACGATTAGTACCAACTCGATAATACCCTTACTAGTAAATCATAAAACACTGAAACTCACTTCTCAGTTCGGAGCAAACGAACCTCTCTCATGATAATAAAATTTCTATAACAGTGATAAACAATATCCATCAAATGATTCTCCTAATCACTCAGAAACATAACGCCACGACTATACCGAACATTGACTACATCTGACAACTTAAAAATTTTGTCTCTCACAACAATTGTTCAACCATAATCGAATGATATACAACATCTCAATAACACCATCAATTAACAAAATCGATCAACCCATCATGGTTGTCGAAACCTATTAACCGCGATTCCCGATTCTCAAATAAACTATCTCATATGACCAAATCAAACTCAAATTCTCAAAATTATCCAATCAATAGACTATAAATTCGTATACAACGAAAGATCAATACGACCAGTTTACTACGACCGAATTGTCAGTTATGCTCAAAACTACATCCACTGGGGTATAAAAAATTTTAAATACGCCAAAACATTTTATATCTAAAAATTTTCCATTTCTCTTTAGAAGACTCTACGTCTTATACCTCCTTTTACATTCAAAATTGAAATACCTCTATCGTTGTAAAGTCATCAGTTTTATAAACCCTTGATTTTTTTTTTTTTTTCAAAATAGTTACATTTTAAGTTCCCTTACTTTTCAATACGTTTGCAAATTTAATAAACAATACAATTGACAAAATTTATGTTCTCTTTAAACCAACACTTTTAAATAGTTTATGCTTTTCTCTTAAAAGTCAAACTGTGACAAAATTTTCCGTGTTCAAAAATACTCATTGATGTTTCAAACATCCAAAATTTAATCGCTTTTAAATTTTCTCAAACAAAACCACAATTTAACGAAATCGCTCATGCGAAAAAAATTTATTATCCCTTTTCAATCAATTTTGACAAAATTTCTCCCTTTTCTCAGAAAGGTAAAATCAGCAATGTAAAATCTCTGGTTTATAAACATTCACTTTTATCAATATACCAAAATACTTTGGACAAATTTAAATCTGGAAAGATAAAGTTTCTTTTAAAAACGTAGTGTATACACACATATGAGCATAACCAACATCCTTAATCCACAAATCTCTAAATCACAAATCAGAAATTATCACGAACACTTTCTCATCTGAATCTAACCATATACCGCACTTGGCGCGACTATACCTCGAGCGCAACCTCAAATTCATTCTTTCTCATAACTACAAGATTCTGATTCCACAGACCAATCGCTCACAACGTAAACGTCCAATAATCATTACCATCATCACAGAGTATTTGTCTAGCTACCTTTCGGTAACAGTTTCAAAATCATTAGAAATTCCACAACTTTATAAATATATTTACCCCAAAGGGACTCGCGAGTTTGTTTTAAAACAATTTTTTTTTTAGGCACTTTATCGATAAAATTCATTTTACATAATTGTGCGCCAGGGTGATGACATCTCTCATCCCCAAAGAGTTGCATCCAACCCTAATCATTTCTATGTACGTGATGCATGTACTATTATGCATGTATCAATTATTAATTTATCTTTATTTAGTGAACATACTTTGTGCTCAATGCAATCCTATCTGTGACATTATAAATGCATGTTCATGATATGTCTGGGCACAATTACGTGTTGAAAATATTTCAAATATTTTAACAAATCAACTTTTGAAATCCATTTCCCAATAAATCATTTGCTAGACGTTACACTCTGTGAGATGTGCACTCGAAAACCTCTAAAACATTTCTCAAAATTCCTTTCTTGCAACCTAGCAACATTCGATGCTATAAACAACTCAACCCAATATCTTCGTTACATCTCTGCTGTAAAAGTATTCGACAAACCTCAATTCGAACTGAAACTTATACCTAAGGGAAAATAACACATCACATACGTTTCTACGTAACTACCGCCAGCTCCCGCATCGCATCATAAATTGATGTAACCACCAGTGCATTAATACACCGATCTATCTTCTCGGTCCAGAGTTTTCAATATCTGATCTCGGATAATCAGAAAACATCAACGAATCCAAGGGAATACTTCCCTCGTATTTCTCGATATCGAAACCCAAGGTTTCGATCCACAAAACAGATACTGCAAAGCCCCGCGCAACCCGAAACCGAACAAAGGAAAACAGGGTCTAAGGAAGGTCTTACTCAAGGTCAAACTAAACATCAAGGTAAGCCAACCATAACCACGTGATTAAATCATCTCATGTGCTACTCCGCACGAAGAGACAGAACAAAACAATTAACTTAGTTCAACATGTAAGCGAATTACACAACACCAATTATTTTCACAAGATAACAATTCTGTAAATCGTAAACCACGTAAGCATACCATTGAACACAATTAACTCAAACACACCCAAAAACGAATCGTACTATGCTACAACATATCATATAAATTCAACATGCTATTATATCGTCCATTGATAGTACGCTTCAAATTCGTTTTGAAACTTAAAGTCAAATACGAAATTTTTCAAATTTTGATGAGCCCCACGGTTAAAACAAAATCATAATTTGTAAAAGTCTCTTATTTATTAATCAGTTGTTGTAAAACGGGTACCCAAGTATCTCAAACAATAAAATCATCGAGCTAGCCGAGTCATTACGACTACCAAGCTCAACTCCTAAATTTTTGGGTGACCCTAGTCGAACCCAACACAAACGTTTAATAAACGTGATCAAAATATTTGTAAAACCGGAAAAATATTTTTAATAAAATTTTCCATCCTTTCAAATTTGGGAGCTCAACTTGAACCAACCGCTAAACGGTAATTTAAAATTCAAGTGAGAAATCTTTGATTTCAAACATCCATTCCGTAAATCCACTACAATATTAAATTCTTAAAACAAAAAAAATCCATCTCATAAAAATATCATTTTGAAATCATCCTTTGTTAACACCAAACCAAACATATTATTTCAAAATACAAGAATTTTTTTTTCTGGTAACTCAACAAAAATCAAACTCTTAAAGAATTTAAAACCAAACTTCTCTTATGATTTTGTGTCGCAACACAATTTAGATAAAAAAATTATTCTCAATGGAATTTTAAAACAACGTGTGGTCAAACAATGTATGACTATCAAAACGCGCTTTAAAATTTAACTAAAAATTTAGGTTAACGACTACATGTATCCTCATTGGTGCTAACGTATATAGTACCCAACAATTACAGCCAAAGACAAAATGTACTACCAAATAATCCATCGTTATTAATTTATTAGGGGCATAAAGCCAAAATTTATCAAACATCATACCCAAGTATGAGTTTTAGAAAAATTTACCAGCCTAAGATTTCCCGAGAAATCGGAAGCAATAGCTAAATCACCCAAGTGAAATAACCTTAATATTATAAAACACAACAAGTAACATCCAAGTGAAATAAATTGTCAATCAAAGCATCATTACCAAATAAGGACTGACAGACATCACCTATAGGATGTAGGCTGAAAGTTTTTAAAAAAAATAAATGATGACGTTTTAAAGACAAGACACGAATCCTAATTCCGCAGTAGTTCCTATGACACGACACCACTTATCATGTCAAAACAAGTAACAAATAACATGCATAAGGCCTTGGTTTGAAACCAAAGCTCTGATACCAAGTTTGTCACGACCCATTTTCATGAATCGCGACCGGCGCTAGGGTATGGGTAATGTAGTACCAAAACCCGTAGCAAGCCTTATGAAAACATATAATTACACATAAACCTGCAGAAAATCCAATGCTCGGGGGCAACCGAGACTTCAGCCTAAATCTAGCAGTTAAAATATTCCACAATAATAATAACATGCTTTCCAATAATAGTATTTAATCGGCTCACATAAATAATACATAATAATCGTTTAACATGCCAGAACAATAATTAATCAGTCAGACCAATCTGACAAAACTAAAATAATAATAATAAAGACTTCTAGTTACTACTGCGGTCTAAGAATAGAACAGTTTGATAGTTTACTAAAATAAATGGAACCTCCGAAGAAAAGTAAATGCGGAGATCACCAGACTCTCTCAGATCATAACCCTGGAAAAATTGAGAAAACAACGGGGTCAGATATACTGAGATGAGTTTATACCACTATTTACATTTATCAAGTGGAAAACCTTTAAAACCGTTTAAAACAATTTATATAAACATTATGAATAGTAGTTGGATCCCTAATCCACAAATATTCTAATATATAACTTTAATCCATATAGGCCTGGTCCCGAGAGCTGAGCTACACCGAGTTACCACTGACCACACTCTTACCATATCCAGAGTCCCGAGAGCTATACTACACCGAGTTACTCTATTGGTCCCGAGAGCTATGCTCACACCGAGTTACCACCACATTTCACATACCTTATCTAGATCAATACCGGTGCGCACGCAGTTCTAATGAAGCCCATTAGATAGCACGTTCCAACTAAGAGCCATAATATAAAAACAGTTCGAAATATATATACAATATACATTTATATATCAAAATAACAATTTACTTAATAAAGCGGTAAATAGTAAGTGCAAACTCACTGCTTGCTAATCCACGTGAAAACTCCTGGCAAGCAACCTAGACTCGGTGCGCCTCAAAAGCACAAACGATCGACGAGTCTAAACAAATATAAACCATTATTAAAAAAACAGACCCTAACTCTAGAGAGTACTAGACACCACATAAGACTAGCACAAATAACACGTCGGAATAATTCAATCCAGAGCAACACAAAATACCCAATAGGTAATAACGCCCCATTAAAACAAGTCTATTGAGTTCTCGCTTTAAAATCCAATTTACAAATATTATTTAAAATCTTAAAATAATAAATAATTTCCAAATGGTGGGTTAGCCGAGTTACCAATAACTACCAAGCTAACCTCACTTGTCGGGTGACCCAAGTCTAACCCGACTCAATACGTTTATCAAATATAAACCCGAGTTTATATTTATAAAGTAATTCAATAAAATAATAATCCATTTTAAAAGCGGAACTCAATAACTTCAATTTCAAGTATCCCAAGTTACAACCCAAAAACTTAATTAAATAAGTCAAATAAAGTTCAGGGACCAAATTGTATTTTAACCAACTAGGGACTAAATGGTACTTTTGCCAATTAGGGACTAAATGGTACTTTAGTCAATTTGATATCCAAAATCAAATTAATTGTTTTTATTTGTATTTAAATCAAAATATAAAATAACTAACCAACGATCCACTTAATTAAGTTATAAAATAAGTTCAGGGGCTAAATTGTAATTTATCCAATTTCATGCCAAATTGATATTCTTAATTAAAAAGAATTAACCGAGTAATTAAATTAGTTAAATTTATATTTAATTATCGATTTCAATATTTAATTTGTAAATCAAAACAAAACCCAAGTTATTAGGTAAAGCTAAACTTAAAGGATTAATTTTCTTTAAGAAAAATAATTTGGTGGTCAAAGTGGCTATTTAGCCATCATTATCCTTTCAAAATAACCCACCCCGCCTTGCTTGAATAACAATTGCAGAACCTTTAAACAACCAAAACTAAACTTCAATTTAAAGCCTAGCAATTTGAAATCTTAAACCTTCAAACGAAACCCAAAATCAAACTTAAGATCATCATTCAACTAAAGCTTGATCAAAGGAAATAACACCAACCCAGAAGCTCAACTTGGACAATTAATCAAACATTTAAAATGTTAACAGTAACAAGAACAAAGCAAGGAAAAAAAAACGGCCATGGCATCCGAGAACATTGGTTAACGGAGATACGAATCGAAACGAACACTTCAATTAATTAAAAACTATCATCCCAAGAGATTCATAAACATGAATATGATAAGTACATAGACAAAACGAAACAAGGGAATTGACAGTAACTAATTCAACAAGAAACAGATTTCGAAAACTCAAAAACGGTAAACCGTACGGCGATTAAAACAGGATGACTTACGTACCTTCTGGCAAAAACTTAAGATGGGAATCGTAGAGAATTGAGTCTACTCCGTCTAGCACGAAACGGTTCTGAATTTGGTTGAGAAACGGCTATGAACGAATCAAAATACGGAGAGATCGATTTCTATAACTAAACTGAAAATAATCCGAAAAACGGTAAAGCGGCGGCGGCTATAACAGAAAAGATAACGTACCGTTTGGCAAAGCGAAAGTTGGGAATCATAGATATACGAGTCTAGAACGTCTGAGATCGAACGGAATCAGTTTTTATCTAGAAACGAGGGAGAACGATCAAAAACTCAGAGGTGTCGATTTTAATCAAAAATCTGGAAATCAAGAACAAAACATACCGAATTTTTGAGGAAACTTTGAGAGGGATTATGATCAGCGAATTCTCAGAGAATTAGCAAGACGATGGAGGCTGGAGTCAGTTTGCAGTATGGGGAATAAACTAGGGTTGAAAGTTACGTATTTAAGTGATTCTAAAACAGTGAAAACGATGCCCAAACTAACCCTCATCATTGCCTAAACCTGGTCTCGAACGAGACCAGGCTTGTACAAGGCATGTCTCGTACGAGACCTTGTGTCTCGTACGAGACGAAGCGTGAAATCAGGTCTCTTTGAGACCTGATTTGAAACCGGTGGTTCAACCTTTTGGTTGAACCACAAAGCAAGGGAAACCGACCCGAACCTAAACATGAACCGAACCAAAGATCAAACGCAAATCGAACCAAAAACTGAAAACGCTCCAAATTATTTTTTGAAAACCCGTCCTAAAAATATAAAGAATTTACGGGTTATTACACAACAAACACACATTTTCAAATCACTTAGTTTTGTTGTAGTTTTGGAGTAATCTTGGAAACTCCTAATCGTTGTGAGTTAGAGTTTAGCTTTGGAAAAACTCAACCCTTGTAGGTGCTTGATTTTCCTTGAAAAATCAATTGTGAGTTTGAGATTATCACTAAGAAATCTCTTTGTAAAGTTGGTGCTTATCTACAAATCACAATCCCATTTAGTGGATTCTAAAATCTCAATATTAGATTGAGTAGTGGAGTAGGATCGATTTGCGATCCGAACCACTCTAAATCTCTTGTGTCTTTTAAATTCTCTTTTCTGCTTTCACTACTAGAAAACTGCTTAATCGCGACGGATTTTAGCGACGGATTTTAAATCTGTCGCTAAAATGAAGATTACCGACGGATTTTATATCCGTCGCTAAATCCTACTAAAAATTGGCGGGATTCATCCCGCCAAATTTAGCGACGGGAATTCCGTCGCTAAAATGTCCCGCCAAAAAAATGCACTTTAAAATCCGTCGCTAAAAGTATATCAATTAGTGACGGATAGTTTAATCCGTCGCTAATGTCTAAATTTTAGCTAAAAGTCCTATTTTATTAAAAAAATATTAATTAACAAAAAAATATTTATTAATTAAAAATATTTATTTATTAAAAATAATTAACTATTAAAAAATAATTAATTAATTGTTTTTATTTAAAATAATTATTAAATTAATTATTTATTTAATTTGTATGAAAAATAATTATTTTATAATGCGGGAGTATATAAATTACGAGAGTAAATATTTCCTCATTTTAGTTATATTTAAATATAATATACATACATATGTAATAAGAGTTTGAGTTGGTTAAGATGGAGCTGCGCGCGGGGAAACTCCAAAGTTAAAGAGCTTTGGATGGGAGCAATTCAATGATGGGTGACCTATTGGGAAGTTAGGTCGATTGCGAGGATTGTTGGTGGGTGACAGTGTGTGGTCTATCGCGGGTGAGTGGGTTACGGTGGGCTATTGATTAAATAAAATTTCATTTTACGATTTTAATTAAAAAATTTCATTGTATGAAAAATTTCGTCGCTAATTTTTTTTAAATCCGTCGCTAGTTTTTTTTTCTGTCGGTAAAACATTTTGCGACCAGAAATCCACCGACGGACTGAGTCCGTCGGTAATCCGTCGCTAATATCAATTAGCGACGGATTTTAGGCATTTAGCGACGGAAAAATATGTCGCTAAATGCCTGATTTCTAGTAGTGTTTAAAGAATTAAAATTTCCGATTCACAACTCAAAACCGGTTTGCCTTATAACCCAAAGAGTATTTCAAACACGTTTTACAATTGTGATTTGTTGATAAAGATATTTTAAATAACTGTCAATATCGTGCTAAAGAAGGCGAGGTATGACAATGTTAGTATCAGAGCTTCGGTTTGATGGTCCTGTAGACTCTTCACTTTTTGGTTTTTGATATTTTATTTTATTTTTATTATAGGACTATTGAAGCTCAAGGCCATGATGATAGGACTTCTCAACGTGAAATTGTTCGCCAACAGGGTAGGAATGTAGAGGATGAGGCAGAGTCTAGGGGTAGTACTGATCATGAATTAAAGTCCGAGGCTAGGGCTCATGTAGATAATCAACCAGTACCTTCTCCGCCCCCAATTGTACTTATCCTACAGTTTGATCCTGCTATCTTAGCACAAACTATCATCGATACTCTGAAAGCTCCGGAAACAAGAAGAAAACCTACGGATATTATAGAACATGCTAAGAATTGTGGAGCATTTAATTTTTGTGGCTCCATTGATTACAAAGAAGCAAATACATGGCTTAGAGCTATAGATAAGTCATTTAACACTTTAGAGCTAACAAATGCACAGAAGTTTAGTAATGTTTATGGCTTGCTACATGATATAGTAGATGCATGGTTTGTGAGGATTAGATAACTATTAGGAGATCATTTGACCTGGGAAATATTACTAAGTTCCGCAAGGAGTATTTAACTGAAGCATACAATATAGAGAGGCATAATGAGTTTATTGTTCTAAAGTAAGGTTCAATGATAGTGCGGGGTTATATATATATATATTTGAAGAACTTTACAAGTTTGCTTCAGAAATCTTTCCTATAGAAGCTCAAAAATGTTACAGATTCAAAGATGGGCTGGAAACTGTATTGAAGAATGAGCTATCATTGTGTGAAGGAACGAATTTCAATGGCTGGGTAGAGAAGGCCATAGAATAAGAAAAGCTGAGAGAAGAGCTTGAACAAAAGAGTAAACAAAAAGCTTCTGTTTGGACTGGAAGACAAGGGAGATTTAACAAGGGAACTAGCACATCTCAACAAAGAAAATCGGATACTGGAGGATCTAGAGATAATAGAGTACCATGGTCTTGGTCTGGTTCACAGAGACTTCAGTCGCATGATAGTAATTTCTCATCGAGACAACCATCATCTAGTGTCGGTAGTGTGGCTAGCAAGAAGAGATCTATAACTTGCTTTTAATATGGTGGCATGGGACATATTAGAAGATATTGTCCTAGTATGGCACAATTTAACTCAGGTCGTGACAGAGGTTTCCAAGGTACTGCTAATAGAGGTGGTCAAATGTCAGGCTTTGATAGAGGTTCTGGTCGAGGTTTTGGCTTTAATGCAAATAAGGAGGGCGGAGCCCCAACTTAAACAAAACCTATGCAAGGTATTTAGACTACTAGACCTGTTGTACAACCTAGAGCATTTGCTTTGACACAACAAGAGGCAACAACTTATCCATATGTTATTTCTGGTAGGCTAACTATCTTTAGTAGGGATACTTATGTTTTAATTGACCCTGGTGCAACACATTATTTCATTGTATTATCATTCATATCATGCATACCTCGAGATAAGAGTGTGATGAATCATGCTTTAGTTGTAGATTCGCTAATGGGTCAGTCAGTGGTTTGTCAGCATGTTTATAAAGATTGTGAGATACAGATTGGGGATCATAAGTTTGAGGTAGACTTACTACCTTTGGCACTTCAGATGTTTAATGTTATACTTGGTATGGATGTTTTATCTAAATATAAAGCAGTTGTAGACTGTTATAGAAAGAGGGTGCATTTTCAATTACCAGAACATGGTGAAGTTATATTCAAAGGTGAGAAGAGTTCATAACACTATAGAATAGTATCATCTTTAACTGCCAAAAGAAGATTGTTGAGAAAGGGTTGGGAAACATACTTGGCATATGCTATTGATACATACAAATAAGGGGTAAAACTTGAAAATATTCATGTTGTGAATGAATTTGTTGATATATTT
Source organism: Mercurialis annua (assembly GCF_937616625.2). Taxonomy (NCBI): domain Eukaryota; kingdom Viridiplantae; phylum Streptophyta; class Magnoliopsida; order Malpighiales; family Euphorbiaceae; genus Mercurialis; species Mercurialis annua. Next base: position 32,671,460 of record NC_065572.1, on the reverse strand, counting down.
CCTAATGATTTACCAGGCTTACCACCAAATAGAGAGAATGAATTTAGTGTTGATTTGTAATTAGGCGCTAACCCTATTTCTCAAGCTCCGTATAGAATGGCTTCAACTGAGTTGAAAGAAATGAAAGTGCAGTTGCAAGAATTGCTTGATAAAGGTTACATTAGACCTAGTTTTTCACCTTGGGGAGCTCCGATGTTATTTGTGAAAAAGAAAGATTGAACTATGAGATTGTGTATTGAGTACATACAACTGAATAAGGATACAATTTGCAACAAGTATCCATTGCATCGAATAGATGAGTTATTTGATCAACTACAAGGAGCTAAAGTATTCTCCAAGATTGACTTGAGATCTGGTTATCATCAATTGAAGATTAAGAACCCAGATGTTCCTAGGACTGCATTTAGGACTCGATATGGTCACTATGAATTTCTTGTTATGCCATTCGGGTTAACTAATACTCCAATTGCTTTCATGGATTTGATGAACAAAGTGTTCAAGCCTTATATAGATAGCTTTGTGACTGTATTCATCGATGATATCTTAGTGTATTCTAGATCTAAGGAGGATCATGTAGAACACTTGAGAATTGTTTTGCGCACTAGGCCAAGTTTAGTAAGTGTGAGTTCTTGTTAGAGAAAGTTTTATTTCTTGGCCATGTCATCTCAGCAAAGGGAATTTATGTTGATCGTAAAAAGGTGGAAGTTGTAATTAACTGGAATTCTCCGAGTAATATACATGAGGTACGACATTTTCTAGGTTTCGCTGGGTATTAAAGACGGTTTGTGAAATTCTTTTCTATTATTGCCTCACTATTAACATAGTTAATACGGAAGGATATGAGATTTGTGTGGAGACAACAATGTCAGAATAGCTTTGAAGGACTTCTTATCTTCAGCTTCAGTTTCAACACCTCCAGTTCAAATCTTAGGGTATGTTGTATACATTGATGCTTCCAAGAATTGGTTGGGTTGTGTATTAATGCAGCAGGGAAAGGTAATTTCTTATGCTTCAAGACAATTAATACCACATGAATTGAATTATCCTACACATGCTCTAGAACTTATAGTGGTGATATTTGCTTTGAAGATATGGATACATTGCCTTTATGGTGAGAAATGTCTTGTCTACTCTGATCATAAAAGTTTGAAGTACATACTGAGTCAAAAAGAACTTAAATTGAGACAAAGAAGATGGATAGAACTTCTGAAAGATTATGATCTTACAATAGAGTATCACCTAGAAAAAGCTAATGTAGTAGTTGATTCCCTTAGTAGGAAATCTTTAGGTAAATTGTTTTATATTAACATAGTAAGGATTCCATTATTACTGGAACTAAGAAGACTTAATGTAGAATTAAATGAAAGTGAAAATGGAGCTTTCCTAGCTACTGAGGATCCGTCCTATTTTAATTGAAAGAATTAGGGATGCTCAGAATTAGGATGACAAATTAGTGAAATTCAGAGGTGAAGTCCAGCAGGATAATAAATATGAGTTTAATGTTTCTGTTGATGGCACTCTACTGTACAAAAGTAGATTTTGTGTTCCTAATATTGATATATTGAAAAAAGAGATAATGGAGGAAGCACACAATTTAGCCTATGTTATGCATCCAGGGAGTATAAAAATGTATCATACTTTGAAAGAAAACTACTGGTGGTCGGGAATGAAGAAAGAAATTGCAGATCTTATGTCTAGATGTTTAACATATCAGCAAGTTAAAACAGAGCACCAACATCCAGCAAGTTTGCTACAACAACTTTCTATTCCTGAACTGAAATGGGAACATGTGACTATGGACTTTGTTGTTTGGTTACCTAGGACTCAACAGGGACATGATGCAATATGGATTATTGTTGATAGACTAAAAATCAACACATTTTCTTCCTATAAAGGTAAACTATCCTCTTCATAAACTTGCTGAGATTTACACTAGGGAGATAGTTAGACTACATGGTGTTCCATATTTTATTGTGTCTGATAGGGATCCGAGATTTGCATCCATATTTTAGAAAAGCTTACAACAAGCTTTAGGTACTAAACTGAAATTCAGTACAGCTTTCCATCCTCAGAATGATAGGAAGTTAGAAAGGACTATTCAAATCTTAAAAGGATATGTTACCTGCATGCATGGTATGGTAGAAGGTGCCGAACACCAGTGTGTCGGGATGAAATTGGGGAAAAATAATTAATAGGCCTATGTAATATCCCAAAATGTTTAATTATCTAATTGGACCACGAGTCCAGTTTGGACTCGCCAGAGTGGCGAAATTGGAAAGATTTCTGCTAAAGGTAAAGTAAATAAATTCTAGTAGGTCGGTTTTGGAAAAGATTATTGTGGAAAATTTATTATATTTCAATTCTAAAGATAGAATTGGAATTAAAAGGAAAAATGTTAAGAAAAGCCCAAAATAAGGTGCAGGGACCAAAGTGGCAATTTAGCCACTTTTTGTCGAAAATGGAAATTTTAGATTTTGACGGTAAAGTATTAATATCGAGTTTCGTATTATTTATCGGAGATAAATAATACAAATAAGTTATGATAAAAGAAGTTAACGATTTAGCTATGGACTAAATCACACAAAAGAAAAGTTTAAAGGATAAATGATAACAAGCAAAAAGAACAAGGAACAAAGTGAGCTTTTAACCTTAATATATAAGGTTTTGAAATTGAATCAGAAGGGAAGAGAAGAATAATCGAGAGAAAATGAGAAACCTTCGAGCGATACTGTCGTTTCGCCGTCGTTTCGTCGTTCGACGTGCGAATCGAGTGATTTTCGCGGCAATTTCTTCAGAATCGAATCCTCTATCGATCCTAAGCTTCGTTTTAAGGTAAAGCTTCAAGAATTTTTGTTAAAATTCAATATATATGGCTGTTTTGGTGAGAATTGAGTATTAAGGTTGAATTTGATGTTTTTGGATCGTTTTTAGCACTTTAACAAAAACAAGGATATGGGAATTGAGTGTATGGACGTTTTTAGCATGACGGAATGAATGGGATCCCCGGAAAACAGCTTTCCAGGGGCTGTGCACGTGGTGCACAAACGTGCACCCTGCAAGGTGCACGAACGTGCACCCACCAAAATGCACGCCCGTGCACCCCGACTCGCCCCCACGTGTATGCAAATCGTATTTGACCTAGGTATTTAACGTTTTGAGTAATTTGACTCTAAAAGACGGATTTCGGACTTTGAGAATCAAAAGTCTCAAGCTAAGCTCGACATTTTCGATGGTCGACAATAATGGAAAACGCTAAGTATGTTATACGATTCTCGAGAATTAGAAGCGGTATTCGTTAGGTCGTTGATACGACTAAAGTTATCGAATACGTAAATAAGAATAAAAAACGAAAATAAACCCTAAATGTTAGAAGTATTATACGTATAAAAGTACGAGTTTCACGTCTAACTATTAAACGATTTGTCAGACGTGTCAGCGAGTAGTGGAGTCAGTAGACGTTGATTAGCGAGGGCATACTATCAGATCGACCACATCATTACTTTGATAGCGATCACAGTGAGTTGCACTTTACTTTTGTGTATTATAACTATTTAATATTATATTTTGTATAGACGTGGTTTGTTTATATGCATCGCATTATATATAATTTGAAGAAATGTTATATGTTTCTATTAAGTATATATACGAGAACTAGTATGCGATCCGAAGAAACTAGCTACCTATTGGGTGTCAATAGGCTGTGTGATCACTAGTATCGATTCAATCTAGTGTGTTTGCATATAATACATGATTAATACACGTATGATATAAATATGAATTTCGAAGTTGGATAATAAATTCAATACGAGTTAGAACTCGGTTACGGTGTAACCTGAGCCCCGTATCTAGTGAGTTGGACTCACACTTTGGGACTAAGAGATAAGTCGCGATCGACGAGGTAGAGTGTGAGCACTCCCGGGTCGGACTATCTGGATTGGTATGATTTGATTATTCAAAAGTGGTGTCGCATGCTAGGATACTAGTTTCGTACGGATCAAATACATGTTTATATGTTTTACTTTTATAGTATTGTTTCCTTGAAATGCGATGCTATGTTTTTATAATAATATCGTTAGTAAATGCAAACTCACTCAGCATTTTTCCAAATACTGACCCCTCACCTTTGATGTTTTTCAGGTGCTTAGTGTGTGGACTTAGCTAGAAGCCAGTTCTGAAGTCCAGAAGTCAGCTGTGTATGTATAGTTTCTTACTTCTGTGAATGCTACAGTAGTGGTCCCATGTTGACAGAGTCGTAGCCTAGACAGCAGTACATTTTGAGTGTACATATGACTTGCTGTCATGTTTATATTTTTTTATAGGCTATAGGGAGTATGTTTTGTTCACGGCTCCAGATGCCGGTGATATGTTTTATTACACTAACTTTTGTATATAGTACCGCGAGGCCAGTTCGTACAGGGTACAGTAACTAGAGCCCGCGAAGTTTTTGAACAGTTAGTGTAAATATTTGTTGATGTGTTATATATGTATATTTGCTTTCGTTGTTTAATGTTATTTGTTTATTATTTGCAAAAAATTATTAGCGGTTTAAGGCTTGCTACGGGTTCCGGAGCTACCACTTCCGTTCCCTAGCGCCGGTTGCGGCTCAATATTTTGGGTCGTGACAGCCTAGAAATTTTTCAAATCACTTCAGAATAAGTATAGAGATCGCCTCAAGGAGTCCCAAGATAGACAAAAGAGCTATGCTGAATTAAAGAGAAAGCCGATTAAGTATAGTGTGGGTGATAGAGTGTTTCTCAAAATTTCTCCATGGAAAGGGATATTATGATTTGGCAAGCGAGGGAAACTAAGTCCCAGGTTCAATGGTCCATAAGATGTAATTGAAAAGATTGGTCCAGTGGCTTACAAATTTGTCTTACCTCTAGAGTTATCGCAGATTCATAGCGTCTTTCATGTTTCAATTCTATGGAGATACATGAGTGATCCTAGTCACGTCTTACATGTTCAACCTATAGAGCTAAAGGATGATTTATCATATAAAGAAAAACCAGTTACTATTTTAGCAAAGGAAGATAAGGAGTTAAGAAATAAGGTTATTCCTCTAGTAAAAATATTATGGAAACATCACTGAAATGAGGAAGCAACTTATGAATGAGAGGAGGATATGAGAAGTCGATACCCTTATCTATTCTAGCTTAATTTTGAGGAAAAATTTCATAAGGTGGGGAGAATTGTCACACCTGTACTCTAATATTAGATTGTGCATTCATTAGGACTCAATTTAAATGGAAGTTCGTCGGTAAACTAAGTTGATTTTGTTAGTTTGAAACGAATTGAAACTTTAAAGGTTTAAATTGAACTCTTGGATTTATTAAAGTACTAAAGGGATCATTATTCATTTTCTAATTTTATACATTAAAAATATCCTAATTTGTTATATATAAGGATAATTATTAAATATAAGTTAAAAGCCACCTCTTTGCTTTTTCTTTTTGCTAAACCTAAAACCTAAGAGAGAAAATTCGAAATTCACAATCTCTAACTCCATTTCAGAAATCTAAACCTTAATTTTGCAAGTTCTAAGGCATTATAAGGTGTGGGAGAACCTACTTGATAAGTTCTTGTATCAATTTATGCTTTGAGTTATAGTTTACCTCTTTGTTGCTTTGTACTGTTTTGTTCCAAAAATTGTATCTTCCGTAGTTTTAATATAAATCGAGTTATATAACTTCAAATTAAGTGATTCTTGATTTCAAAAAAAATATAGTGTGTCTTCTTAAAATTTTGTTCTTTTAGTTTAAACTGGTTCGATCGTTTCCATACCTTAAATATCCACAACATTTTATTGCTTTAACTGTAAAAGCAGTTTGACCTCACCTTACTAAAACTTGCACAATTCATTGCTCAGATATTGAAATGATGAAATTCTTTTTGATTTGGATTCTAGGTAAAGGGCTAAAAATTCATTGGCGTGTTTTTTAAAATTATGTCTATATTATAAACATAACATATTATATTAGAGGCCTAATGTTTTGCCTACTAGGACATATTTGCTGTCAAGTTTATAATCATGCATTAATGATATAGAAATCCATTTGTAGGAGCTAATTTTAGGTAAATTTAGTACTAAATACGTGTGTACGTATGTAGATATGATTGTGATAGTATTTTGGGATTTACATTTCAGATTCAGGCACTCGTTTTGGCAGCGATGGTGCAAAGAGGAAATAAGATATTTTGAACTAGGTTTAGTTGTTGTTTGGTGAGTAGATATACTAGCCATTGCTACTGAAATAAATTTTCTATTTTGATATTCAAAGTGTCAAGGTTTATTGTGTTTTAAATGGTTATATATGGATGTTTTGATAATGCATGAAAGGTGTTCGATAAAATGTTTATTTAAACGTTTAAATGATACATTATGCAATGTTGTTTATAAATGAGAGATGTGTTGATTTAAATCAGTATGAGGATTTGATTATGGTTAAGATATAATCCTTTTGATATATTGACTTATTAGTTATAAAAGTGTTAGGCCTTCCGGCAAATTCAGTAGTCATTTGATTTGGTAAATGACGTTGAAAATGTTTGAGTTGGCTAAGTTTTCAATGATAATTTGAAATGGTTTTTTCATTGAATTTTATTGAGCTTTGATGAAATGAGTTAATATTTCTTTTATGTGATATGGCTACTCTGTGACGATATATTTGGGAGGTACAGAGTTATGATATGCACCTGGTGATATGCTGAGTTAGTTATATGCACATGTGAGATATTGTGAGTGTCTATGCCTATTTGACATAGGGCACTTAATTGATGGCTTGTGTAGGGAGAATGGTTGTGCCATGTTAATGATGAAGAAGGGTTAGCCATCAAGTGAGCCTAGGTATGTTGGTTAGACTGTAGATCAGGGTTGTGTTCATGATTACAGCTCTATGGTTTATATTATCGTTACAGGGTAATATATCATTGTTATAATGGATGATTGATACAAACTATGCTTCTTATTTAAAGTTAGATCGCTTTAATATCGTTATATATTTGTAAATGCTTTTATGTTGGATTTTCACAAGTATTCTGTGTTGTATTGAACTGTTTTCTAGTATTCGTTATTACATGATATACTTACTTTAAGTATATAAATGTTATATGCTTTTTATGTCTATTCACTGAGTTTTTGCTCATTTTAGTTTTTTTAAAACCTTTTCAGTTAGCAGGGCAATTTAAAGTACAATTGACAAGAGAGGGAGTTGGGCATAGAATTTGGACTTGAGACATAGAGGTTGCCACATCTCCGAGTTTTGAGATGTCTTAATGTTTTGGTTTAGAATAAATTTATTGTACCTATGTATATATATATAAATAAAATTTTGTATCAATACTTAGTTTTCATGCAATGCTTTAATTAAAATGTTATAAATTGGTTTTCCATATATTTGTACTTAATTATTTATAAAACACGCTTTACAATTGTGATTTGGAGATAAAGATATTTTAAATAACTATCAATCTCGTGCTAAGTAAAACGAGGTATGACACATAGGCAGCCCTGTGTCAACCACGCACCACTCTTTACAATACATAATATGTTTAAGAAATTTTTTGAGTATAATTAAGTCCTCTTTGTTTTTAAATAGAATAGATAACCCCTTTCGTCCAACACCATTAGAAACACTCATTAATGGCTAACATATCTCTCATATTCATATAAAAAGAGTTCAAAAATAATTTTAATGTTTAAAATATTTACTGAAAATTTGAGGGTGTAAGTGTCCCAAAAGTAAACTAAAAGGGTTTATTTGTTTGATTTTAAAACAACGAGGTTTTAATTAATCAATTTTAAAAACACGAGGGTTTAATTGTGTCCAAAAAAGTAAAAAAGGCTGATATGTACTTTTCAGAAAAAGTTGAGGAAATGTTTTTACCTTCTGGCTAAATAAAATAATGCAAACTCCTTTGCATTTTAAAACGATGGTATCAAACATATTAAAATATAAATAGCAAACCGGTAACTTATAGCCAACGTATATAAAATAAAATGATTTTGCACCCCAAATACATAAGACTGACTCATACTTAGAGGACTAGTAACTAGATGCATAATGCCATCTAATGCAGCCACCAAAATGGTATACACACAAGCACTGGATCCTATCAAAGTATATGAACAAAAGACAAGTTACACGGCTGCTGGCATATCCTACTAATACTTTTGCAGCAGTCAAAGAGTACAAGTCTATATATATAACATCAAAAAGAAGAGCTTCTCTGAAGTAGGAGAGTGGAAGCTCGAATAACTCCAAAGATAATCACCTAAAAATGGGAAACAACAACGGGATCAGAAATTTAAATATTTTTGAGTGAGTAAACATGTTTACATTTAAATATCAAAATCACATATATATAAATCATTTATATATAAAATATTACTAATTTGGCGATCCAGATGAAACCCTAGTCCACAATTTTCCTAACAAACAACTCGAGTCACGAGCCTTATAGATTACAGAATATGGATCATGAAATGAATCACTGCCATCTAATTTTGTTTCCTTGGTATCTAGACCGTAATCATGAAAATGCCATCACAGTTTTTACCCGTGACTGTAACTATATTACCGCCATCTCAAGATTTACCCATCAAGTCAGGGCATCAACATCCCAATGACTCAACAACGACAAACTTACCTCTACACACACGCTATAAGTAATTCATTCCAATGGATCTCTCTTGGCTAAATTTCATATTTACTGCGATTTATGGATTTAAAACAGTTGAATATTGATATTCAAAAGTAAACATATAAACTCACAACAGTGTTATATCTGCTACTTAGTTCGGTTGTATGTGTGGAGGACTCCCCCGAGTCCCGGTTTCACTGCCTGACAGTTCGTCAAATCAAGCACACAAGATAACACATTAATGCAGGTTTCATGTATAAACTTCTAGGTTCAGGAACCTTGTTCCTGACAAAGCATATAATCACATAAGACTTATGGTCTCGTTCTTTTAAAATCATATGAATCGTTCCCACCTCGAGAAAACGTTCAGACTTCACTTTAGAAGTTCTTTTAGGTATAGAAATACCTAAATAAAATCATTCAATAGTATAGACTTGATTGTTAATACAATTCATAGTCGTATACTAATCATTCAGCAAAGCCAATTGCTAAATATTTTAAATCGTTTAAACGTCCACTCTAACTCTTTTAAAGTCCGTTTAAAACGTTTAGTTTTACTTTTAAAACCGCATTTTAAATCACCTAGCTTTAGGTTTAAAAATGTTCGATTCAAAACGTTTAAGTTTAATCGGAAAACACGTCGAGCTACTAGGCAAAAAACCCCTCAGAATCGCCCACCGAAAGTCCTCCGAACAAGTCCACGATCCCTCTTTCGGTGTCTAACCTGCTCTGCATGGCACAGCATGTGGCTACACATTTGTGCAGCGATGATTCCAGCCCCGGGAAATCTCAACTCCCGGGCATTCTAATTTTCTAGGGAAGTCCAGAACACTGCAAACGTGAAAATTAACATCCTAAAACACATATACACAACCAATTCACAATTCGGACGTATAAATTTATCGTTCGGATCAATAACCATTTATAAACGAATATATATTCAAAATATATCAAACTAAATATAGTATACGTGATTAATACTTCAAATAATATTAGGAGAAGAATTAGAGTTAGAATCGAGAAACGGACGGATCGGTTGAAACCCAAGGTTTCGCGATGCCTCTGAGAGCAATAGCTCTGTTTCTTTTGTATATTTCAATGGAATAAGGTTTATGTAACCTAAATCCATTTGAAATGTTATATATATAAGAATGGTTAAAGTGCAGTTTAATACCAGCTCAATTATGCAATTTAAACCAACTTTCTAATTAGTCGTTCGTAGCTCAAACAGAAACGACTCCCAAATTTCGTGAGACATTACCCAAAGATTCAATAAAATATAAAATGAACAAAAATAAATTTTTTGTTCGGATCCGACCTATATTTTATTTTTAATAAATTATTTAATATTTATTAGGTCTAAACCAATCCTGCTTCATAAAAATTTCTACATCGAAATTTTATGAAATTTTAACAATAACCTTTATAATTTATATTGCGAATATTAAAACAAAAAATATTGGCTCGAGTTATTTCTAGTTTGTAAGATTTTCTTAGTCCCACTTATCATAGAAATATTCAAATTTCAATTTCCTAAATTTAAATTTAAAATCTTATAGGCACAATATATTTTTAGTGACACTTGTAAATTACATTTTACCTTTAAATTTAATTTACGTACTCCCGTCTAATAACAAATTAGACACGTGGCACTATTTAATCCGTTAAAATTACGGGATGTTACAAATGGAGCGAGTAAAAACCCGATCAATAACAGTAGTGGTAGAGTCCCGGTTATGCGGTGACGGTGGTTATACTCGCGTTCTTGACAAAATGACGGCAGAGGCTGAAGTCACAGTCATGTGGCGATGGTGAGAATATGTACACGGTCATAGGAAACGGAGGTTAAGATACCCAACCTTGGCAACAATAGTTATATTCCCGGTCACGAGAAAAGGAATATAAGAATCGTTAAAGTAATACAAATTACATGATAAAATGATATTCGAGGGAGTTGTCATATATTGAGGATTAGGGTTTCATCTAGGTTACAATATTTGGTTATACGTATTAATGTGTTTTGTTAGTATTTATTAGAAATTTATTAATTGGATCATGCATTATTATTTTAATACTAACTAGATCCCATGAATAAACAAGTTACAAGAACAGAGGATCAAAGGAATTAACGTAATTGACAAAGACTGTTTTAATTTTGGGAAATAGTGGTTACTATGAGTTTGCATTTTAATTTTGAATATTGATATAAATGATTATTGCTTAAAATATTTATCTTAATCGCATTGCATACATTGTTTGAAACAGATATAGATCCATTGAATGGTCATTCTATTAAGAGGAAATAGGATTGTGTGATCACTAGTACTGATTATTATAGAATAAGTATATGGTATAAAGAACAATCATATTATATATCTAAGGCAACAGTACATAGTTCACGTCGTAGACTTAACAAAAAAATCTGAGGCTACAAAACATGGTTCACGGCCCAGATCCCGATACAGATATGCAGTGACAGTACAAGGCTTACGGCCAATAAATTTTAATAAGTGAAACTCTAAGACAATGTTCCAACGTGTACGGTCAAAAGTTCTTGGATTATATACTGGTTTATGGATTATGGTGCATTTGGATATGATATTTGAGAACTAGAGTTTCATATGGATCGAATATTTGGATGTATTTATGAATTATCTTTACATGCAATTTATATTTTTATTAATGTTCATTAGTACAGCTTGGAATAAAGGTTATAGGAATGTAATCTTAGAAATGGATAGTAAGGTTGCAGTCGATTCGTTAGCTAGTAATGACACTAGCATCAATGGAAACACCAGCCTGTTTATCGGCATTCGTAATCTTCTATCAAGAGATTGGATTGTGCGCATCCGTCATACCTACAGAGAAGGCAATCGTTGTGCAGATTGGATGACTAATCTTGGTTTTACCCATTCTCTAGGGTTGGCTATTTACGAAGACATGTTTGCAGGCATTTCTCAATTGGTGTCTGAGGACCTTATCGGAGTCGCTCTTCCAAGAATGTATAGAGCTTCCTAGTTTTTTCTTGGCTCTGGCCTATCCCTGTAATAAAAAAAAAATGGAACAAAAACACTATAGCAGGAACAGTGTTTTTTGGTTCCAAATTAGCTTCTCTCTTTTTATGTTATTACAGAATTGCCATTTCTCTTATTCCACAAATAAAACTGACGTTTTGCTATTTGAATTTATGTAATAGATTCAAATTTTGCCATTGTACCTAATAAGGTTACATCTCAATTTATTTAATGCCATGCCTTTTGTTTTAAATTACAATTTTACCACTAAACCTATTAGGGTTTCCTATTTAAGATGCTTTTCTTCACAGAGGGTTGTCTCTCCAATATACTTTTCATGTTTCTTCTTGCTATTAATTATTTCATTTACTTCCATTTTATTTTTGTTTTTCTTATTCATCTTAACCTCCAATTTCTCTCTTTGATTTCAAAATCAATTGCCTACTGTCTAGTATTTTTTTTGTTTCTCTAATTCATTCTATGGACAAATTTTTCTTATTCTGTTCTTAAAATTGATTTTGTCTATTGTAATTATGAAAGAAACATAAAACGATTTTGTCTACTTTTATTATAAAAAAAATAAAACAATTTTGTCTGCTATTTTTCTTTTTAATTTTTTTATTCTAAAATTTATGTATTTGTTTGTTTTAAATTGCTATAATTTTTTTAGATCTCTGATTTTAATTAATTTTGGTTATGAATTGTTTCAGAAAAAAAAAACATACAACGATTTTTTCTGCTGTTACTATCAAAAAAATTAAAACAATTTTGTCTACTATTTTTTTTTAAAAAAAATTGTTTATTCTAAAATTTATGTATTTTTTGTTTTAAATTGCTATAATTTTTTTAATATCTCTAATTTTAATTAATGTTGGCCTTATTTTTCTCAGTTTACAATTCCTACATTTGTGATTTAAGCCAAACATTTAAAACGTTACGAAACAAATCCTAACGTTTCAGCTTTTAAGCGACTTAAGCCCATCGTTTACAAACGTTACGAAACAAAACCAAACGGTTCACCTTTTTAGCGATTTAAGCCAAACGTTTACAAACATTAAAAAACAAAACCAAAAGTGTCCCCATTTTAGCGATTTAAGCCAAACGTTTATAAACGTTACGAAAGAAAACCAAACATTTGTAAACGTTATGAAACAAATCTAAACGTTTCATATTTTTAATGATTTAAGCCAAACGTTTACAAACGTTACGAAACAAATCCAAACGCTTCACCTTTTTAGTGATTGAAGCCAAACGTTTACAAACGTTACGAAACAAATAAAAAAAGGGTTGAAATAAATCCAAACGTTTAAAACATTACGAAACAAATCCAACCGTTTTACCTTTTTAGCTATTTAAGCAAAACGTTTATAATGTTTACGAAACAAAACCAAACGTTTCACCTTTTTAGCGATTTAAGCCAAACGTTTACAAACGTTACGAAACAAATCCAAACCTTTCACCTTTTTAGAGATTAAAGCCGAACGTTTACAAAGGTTACGAAACAAAACCAAATGTTTCACCTTTTTCGCGATTTAAGCCGAACGTTTACAAACGTTACGAAACAAATCCAAACGTTTCCCCTTTTTAGCAATTTAATCCGAACGTTTAAAAACGTTATGAAACAAATCCAAACGTTTTATCTTTTTAGCAATTTTATCCAAACGTTTACAAACGTTACGAAACAAATCCAAGCGTTTCTCCTTTTTAGCGATTCAAGCGGAACATTTACAAACGTTACGAAACAAAACCAAACGTTTCACCTTTTTAGCCATTTTAGCCAAACGTTTACAAATGTTACAAAATAAATTCAAACGTTTTACCATATTAACGATTTCAGCTAAACGTTTAAAACGTTACAAAACAAATCCAAATGTTTCACCTTTTTAGCGATTAAAGTCAAACGTTTACAATCGTTACGAAACAAATCCAAACGTTTCTCCTTTTTCGCGATTCAAGCCAAACGTTAACAAATATTATGAAACTAATCCATACGTTTCACATTTTTAGCAATTCAATCCAAAAGTTAACAAACGTTACGAAACAAAACAAAGGTTTCACCATTTTAGCGATTTAAGCCAAACGTTTATAAACGCTACGAAACAAATCCAAACGTTTTCCATTTTTAGCAATTGAAGCCAAACGTTTACAAACGTTATGAAACAAATCCAAATGTTTCCCCTTTTTAGCGACTTTAGCCGAACGTTTACAAACGTTACGAAACAAATCCAAGCGTTTCAGCTTTTTAGCAATTTAAGCTAAACGTTTACAAAGGTTACGAAACAAATCCAAGCATTTCTCCTTTTTTGCGATTTAAGCCAAACGTTTACAAACAATACAAAACAAGTCCAAACGTTTTACCTTTTTAGAGATTTAAGTCAAATGTTTACAAACGTTACGAAACATATCCAATCGTTTCACTGTTTTAGCGATTTAAGCCAAACGTTTAGAAACATTACGAAACAAAACCAAACGTTTCTCATTATCAGCGATTTAAGCCACACGTTTTAAACATTACGAAACAAAACCAAATGTTTTAGAAGTTACGAAACAAATCCATACGTTTCCCCATTTTAGAGATTTAAGCCGAATGTTTACAAACGTTACGAAACAAATCCAAAAGTTTCACCTTTTTAGCGATTAAAGTCAAACGTTACAAACGTTACGAACAAAACAAAACGTTTAAAACATTGCGAAACAAAACCAAAGGTTTTATCTGTTTAGCGATTTAATCCAAACATTTAAAACGTTACGAAACAAATCCAAACATTTCACCTTTTAAGCGATTTAAGCCAATCGTTTACAAACGTTACGAAACAAAACCAAACATTTCACCTTTTTAGATTTAGGCCAAACGTTTACAAACGCTAAAAAACAAAACCAAACGTTTCCCCATTTTAGCTATTTAAGCCAAACGTTATATAAACGTTACGAAAAAAAACCAAACGTTTGTAAATGTTACAAAACAAATCTAAACGTTTCACATTTTTAGTGATTTAAGCCAAACGTTTACAAACGTTACGAAACAAATCCAAACGTTTTCACCTTTTTAGTGATTGAAGCCAAACGTTTACAAACGTTACAAAACAAATAAAAAAAGGGTTGAAATAAATCCAAACGTTTAAAACATTACGAAACAAATCCAACTGTTTCACCTTTTTAGCTATTTAAGCCGAACGTTTATAATGTTTACGAGAAAAACCAAACGTTTCACCTTTTTAGCGATTTAAGCGAAACGTTTACAAACGTTACGAAACAAATCCAAACCTTTCACCTTTTTAGAGATTAAAGCCGAACGTATACAAAGGTTACGAAACAAAACCAAACGTTTCACCTTTTTCGCGATTTAAGCCGAACGTTTAAAAACGTTACGAAACAAATCCAAACGTTTTACCTTTTTAGCAATTTAAGCCAAACGTTTACAAACGTTACGAAACAAATCAAAATGTTTCATCTTTTAGAAATATTAGCCAAACGTTTACAAACCTTACGAAACAAATCCAAACGTTTCGCCTTTTTAGCGATTTAAGCCAAACGTTTACAAACGCTAAAAAACAAAACCAAACGTTTCCCCATTTTAGCGATTTAAGCCAAACTTTTATAAACGCTACGAAACAAAACCATACGTTTGTAAACGTTACGAAACAAATCTAAACGTTTCACATTTTTAGTGATTTAAGCCAAACGTTTACAACCGTTACGAAACAAATCCAAACGTTTCACCTTTTTAGTGATTGAAGACAAACGTTTACAAACGCTACGAAACAAATAAAAAAAGATTTGAAATAAATCCAAACCTTTAAAACATTACGAAACAAATCCAACCGTTTCACCTTTTTAGCTATTTAAGCCGAACGTTTATTACGTTTACGTGACAAAACCAAAAATTTCACCTTTTTAGCGATTTAAGCCAAACGTTCAGAAACGTTACGAAACAAATCCAAACCTTTCACTTTTTTGGAGATTAAAGCCGAATGTTTACAAAGGTTACGAAACAAATTCAAACGTTTCACCTTTTTAGCTATTTGAGTCGAACGTTTATAATGTTTACCAAGCAAAACCAAACGTTTCACCTTTTTAGCGATTTAAGCCAAACGTTTACAAACGTTACGAAACAAATCCAAACCTTTCACCTTATTAGAGATTAAAGCCAAACGTATACAAAGATTACGAAAAAAAACCAAACGTTTCGCCTTTTTCGCGATTTAAGCCGAACGTTTACAAACGTTACGAAACAAATCCAAACATTTCACCTTTTTAGCAATTTAAGCCAAACGTTTATTAACGTTATGAAACAAATCCAAGCGTTTCATCTGTTTAGAAATTTTATCCAAACGTTTACAAACATTACGAAAAAAATCCAAACGTTTCGCCTTTTTAGCGATTTAAGCGAAACGTTTACAAACGCCAAAAAACAAAACCAAACGTTTCCCCATTTTAGCGATTTAAGCCAAACGTTTATAAACGTTACGAAACAAAACCAAACGTTTGTAAACGTTACGAAACAAATCTAAACGTTTCACATTTTTAGTGATTTAAGCCAAACGTTTACAAACGTTACGAAACAAATCCAAACGTTTCACCTTTTTTAGTGATTGAAGTCAAACGTTTACAAAAGCTACGAAACAAATAAAAAAAGGTTTGAAATAAATCAATACGTTTAAAACATTACGAAACAAATCCAACCTTTTCACCTTTTTAGCTATTTAAGCCGAACGTTTATTATGTTTACGTAACAAAACAAAACGTTTCCCCTTTTAGCGATTCAAGCCAAACGTTCAGAAACGTTACGAAACAAATCCAAACCTTTCACCTTTTTAGAGATTTAAGCCAAACGTTTACAAACGTTACGAAACAAATCCAAACGTTTCACCTTTTTTGCGATTTAAGCCAAACGTTTACGAACATTACGAAACAAAACCAAATGTTTCACCTTTTTAGAGATTTAAGCCAATCCTTTACTAACGTTACGAAACAAAACCAAACGTTTCACCTTTTTAGCGATTTAAGCCAAACGTTGCAAACGCTAAAAAACAAAACCAAACGTTTCCCCATTTTAGCGATTTAAGCCAAAAGTTTATAAACGTTACGAAACAAAACCAAACGTTTGTAAACGTTACGAAACAAATCTAAACGTTTCACATTTTTAGTGATTAAAGCCAAACGTTTACAAATGTTACGAAACAAATCCAAACGTTTCACCTTTTTAGTGATTGAAGCCAAACGTTTACAAACGTTACGAAACAAATAAAAAAGGGTTGAAATAAATCCAAACGTTTAAAACATTACGAAACAAATCCAACCGTTTCACCTTTTTAGCTATGTAAGCTGATCGTTTATAATGTTTACGAAACAAAACCAAACGTTTCCCCTTTTTAGAGATTTAAGCCAAACGTTTACAAACGTTACGAAACAAATCCAAACCTTTCAACTTTTTAGAGATTAAAGCCGAACGTTTACTAAGGTTACGAAACAAAACCAAACGTTTCACCTTTTTTGGGATTTAAGCCGAACGGTAACAAACGTTGTGAAACAAATCCAAACGTTTCACCTTTTTAGCAATTTAAGCCAAATGTTTACAAACGTTACGAAACAAAACCAAACGTTTCATCTTTTTAGAAATTTTAGCCAAACGTTTACAAACATTATGAAACAAATCCAAATGTTTCGCCTTTTTAGCAATTCAAGCGGAACATTGTTACGAAACAAAACCAAACGTTTAACCTTTTTAGCGATTTAAGCCAAACGTTTACAAACGTTACGAAACAAATCCAAACCTTTCAGCTTTTTAGAAATTAAAGCTGAACGTTAACAAAGGGTACGAAACAAAACCAAACGTTTCACCTTTTTCGTGATTTAAGACGAACGTTTACAAACGCTACGAAACAAATCCAAATGTTTCACCTTTTTAGCAATTTAAGCCCAACGTTTACAAACGTTACGAAACAAATCCAAGCGTTTCATCTTTTTAGCAATTTTAGCCAAACGTTTACAAACATTACGAAAGAAATCCAAACGTTTCGCCTTTTTAGCGATTCAAGCGGAACATTTACAAGCGTTACGAAACAAAACCAAACGTTTCACCTTTTTAGCGATTTTAGCCAAACGTTTACAAACGTTACGAAACAAATCCAAACGTTTCACCTTTTTAGTGATTGAAGTCAAACGTTTACAAAGGTTACGAAACAAATAAAAAAAGGTTTGAAATAAATCCAAACGTTTAAAACATTACGAAACAAATCCAACCTTTTCACCTTTTTAGCTATTTAAGCCGAACGTTTATTATGTTTACGTAACAAAACCAAACGTTTCCCCTTTTAGCGATTCAAGCCAAACGTTCAAAAACGTTACGAAACAAATCCAAACCTTTCACCTTTTTAGAGATTTAAGCCAAACGTTTACAAACGTTACGAAACAAATCCAAACGTTTCACCTTTTTTGCGATTTAAGCCAAACGTTTACGAACATTACGAAACAAAACCAAATGTTTCACCTTTTTAGATATTTAAGCCAATCCTTTACTAACGTTACGAAACAAAACCAAACGTTTCACCTTTTTAGCGATTTAAGCCAAACGTTGCAAACGCTAAAAAACAAAACCAAACGTTTCCCCATTTTAGCGATTTAAGCCAAAAGTTTATAAACGTTACGAAACAAAACCAAACGTTTGTAAACATTACGAAACAAATCTAAACGTTTCACATTTTTAGTGATTTAAGCCAAACGTTTACAAACGTTACGAAACAAATCCAAACGTTTCACCTTTTTAGTGATTGAAGCCAAACGTTTACAAACGTTACGAAACAAATAAAAAAGGGTTGAAATAAATCCAAACGTTTAAAACATTACGAAACAAATCCAACCGTTTCACCTTTTTAGCTATGTAAGCTGATCGTTTATAATGTTTACGAAACAAAACCAAACGTTTCCCCTTTTTAAAGATTTAAGCCAAACGTTTACAAACGTTACGAAACAAATCCAAACCTTTCAACTTTTTAGAGATTAAAGCCGAACGTTTACTAAGGTTACGAAACAAAACCAAACGTTTCACCTTTTTTGCGATTTAAGCCGAACGGTAACAAACGTTGTGAAACAAAACGTTTCACCTTTTTAGCAATTTAAGCCAAATGTTTACAAACGTTACGAAACAAAACCAAACGTTTCATCTTTTTAGAAATTTTAGCCAAACGTTTACAAACATTATGAAACAAATCCAAATGTTTCGCATTTTTAGCGATTCAAGCGGAACATTGTTACGAAACAAAACCAAACGTTTAACCTTTTTAGCGATTTAAGCCAAACGTTTACAAACGTTACGAAACAAATTCAAACCTTTCAGCTTTTTAGAAATTAAAGCAGAATGTTAACAAAGGGTACGAAACAAAACCAAACGTTTCACCTTTTTCGTGATTTAAGACGAACGTTTACAAACGCTACGAAACAAATCCAAATGTTTCACCTTTTTAGCAATTTAAGCCCAACGTTTACAAACATTACGAAACAAATCCAAGCGTTTCATCTTTTTAGCAATTTTAGCCAAACGTTTACAAACATTACGAAAGAAATCCAAACGTTTCGCTTTTTTAGCGATTCAAGCGGAACATTTACAAGCGTTACGAAACAAAACCATACGTTTCACCTTTTTAGCGATTTTAGCCAAACGTTTACAAACGTTACGAAATAAATTCAAACGTTTTAGCATATTAGCGATTTCAGCTAAGCGCGTAAAACGTTACGAAACAAATCCAAACATTTCACCTTTTTAGCGATTTAAGTCAAACGTTTACACACGTTACGAAATAAATCCAAGCGTTTCATCTTTTTAGCAATTTTAGCCAAACGTTTACAAACATTACGAAAGAAATCCAAACGTTTTGCCTTTTTAGCGATTGAAGCGGAATATTTACATACGTTACGAAAAAAACCAAACGTTTCCCCTTTTTAGCGATTTTAGCCAAACATTTACAATCGTTACGAAACAAATCCAAACGTCTCACCTTTTTTGCGATTGAAACCAAACGTTTACAAACATTATGAAATTAATCCATACGTTTCACATTTTTAGTAATTTAAGCCAAAAGTTTAAAAACGTTACGAAACAAACCAAGCGTTTAATCTTTTTAGCGATTTAAGCCAAACGTTTATAAACTCTACGAAACAAATCCAAACGTTTTCCATTTTTAGCAATTGAAGCCAAACGTTTACAAACGTTAAGAAACAAATACAAACGTTTCCCCTTTTTAGCAATTTAAGGCGAACGTTTACAAACGTTACGAAAAAAATCCAAGCGTTTCACCTTTTTAGCAATTTAAGCCAAACGTTTACAAAGGTTACGAAACAAATCCAAACGTTTTCCCTTTTTTGCGATTTAAGCCAAACGTTTACAAACGATACAAAACAAGTCCAAACGTTTTACCTTTTTAGCGATTTAAGTCAAATGTTTACAAACGTTACGAAACAAATCCAATCGTTTCACTGTTTTAGCGATTTAAGCCAAACGTTTACAACCATTACGAAACAAAACCAAACGTTTCTCATTTTTAGCGATTTAAGCCACACATTTTAAACAATACGAAACAAAACCAAATGTCTAAAAAGTTACGAAACAAATACAAATGTTTCCCCATTTTAGAGATTTAAGCCGAACGGTTAGAAACGTTACGAAACAAATCCAAACGTTTCACCTTTTTAGCGATTAAAGCCAAACGTTTACAAACATTACGAAACAAAACAAAACATTTAAAACGTTGCGGAAAAAAAACCAAATGTTTTACCTTTTTAGCGATTTAAGGCAAACATTTAAAACGTTACGAAACAAATCCAAACGTTTCACCTTTTAAGCGATATAAGCCAAACGTTTACAAACGTTACGTAACAAATCCAAACGTTTCCCCTATTTAGAAATTTAGGCCAAACGTTTACAAACGTTACGAAACAAATCCAAGCGTTTCACCTTTTTGCAATTTAAGCCAAACGTTTACAAACGTTACAAAACAAAACCAAACATTTCACATTTTTAGAGATTTGAGCAAAACGTTTACATATATTACGAAAACAATCCAAGCGTTTCACCTTTTTAGCAGTTTATGCCAAACGTTTACAAATGTTTCAAAGCAAAACAAAACGTTTCACCTTTTTAGCGATTTAAGCCAAACGTTTACAAACGTTACGAAATAAATCCAAATGGTTCCCCATTTTAGCGATTTAAGCCAAACATTTAAAATGTTACGAAACAAATCCAAACGTTTCCCCTTTTTAGCGATTTAAGCCAAACGTTTTCAAACGTTATGAAACAAATTCAAACCATTCACCTGTAATATCTTGTATTTTTTGGCCTTTTTTGTTGAGCATTCGATAATTTTAATTGAATCGTTCGTTAATTCGATCGTGGTTTGATTCGTATTCGGTTTGTTTTATTAATTAGGATCATACCTTGATTTAGTTACCCATGCAAATTGTAAATTAGGCCATGCTTTGTGTGAATTATTTAAATCCATAAAAGCCCATATATTATACAAAGCCCAATGTTAATTCATGCAAATATTAAGCCAATGCCATGCAATTGCTATATTGTCCATTCAATTGCTTAATATCAATTTGGCAGCAACAACTTGCTGCATTCTTTTCTCTTCTTCTTTCCTTGAATACTTTAGTCTTTTAAAACCGTTTTACAACCCTAAATTTTACATTCATCAGTAGCAAACCCTAGCCGTCATATTATTCGTCAATTCTCTATCATCTACGTCAAAATTCCTCATCCCTTCGTCGCTGAAATTCGGTAAGTTTCAAATCTAAATTTCAGTTTTAGCTAATTATCGATAGTTTCATATTTTAAACTGTTCTTATTCGTTTTAGCACCAAATCGAGATCTGTCACGACCAAATTTCATGGATCGCGACCGGCGCTAGGGTATGGATATGGTCGTACCGAAACCCGTAGCAAGCCTCGCGGAAAACCTTATATTCAATATAAACCTGCAAGAAAACCAATGCTCGGGGGCAACCGAGACTTCAGCCTAAGTCTAACAACTTATATAGCAGTTCTAGTATAATTAATTGATAGCAAGTCGAAACTATGAAACATGCCTCATATAATAATAATCCAATGTAACATGCTAAAGTATAATAATATAAAAGTCGTACCACTACGACAAACCAAAGTTCAATAATAGAGACAACTAGTTCTACTGCGGTCTAAGAAGTAAAACAGTAAACTAGTCTGTTAACATAAAAGACCTCCGAGGAATCAAAAGATCGGAGATGACCAACGCTCTCAAAATCAAAAACCTGGAAAGTTTGGAAAACAACGGGGTCAGATATACTGAGATGAGTTCATAATGCTATTTACATTTATTAAGTTTAAAACCCTTAAAACAAATCCTTTTATACTAATATATATACTTGATTATGGAAAACAGTATTCAAATGAAATCCCAAAGTATTTAACCAAAAGTAGATAGGAACAAATCCTCATCGATTCCCAAAGTAGGTCAGACATTCGTCAGCCAATCCCAAAGTACTTACCGGTGCACACAGTCTCGATACAAGCCTATCGAGTAGCTCGTTTCAATCCAGATCCATAATCCTTAAAACAGTTCACAAACATTTGATATACTAAAATAACTTGCGGTACTTAATAAAGCGGTAAATAACACTATAAACTCACTGCTTGCTTGTCCACGTGAATCTTGGCAAACAGCTAATCCTGCGTAGACTCCGAAGCACGAGCAGTCGATGGGTCTAAAACATATATAAGTCAAAATCCGAACAATCCCTAACTCTAAGAATACTAGACTCCACATAGGACTAGCATTTCACAACACAACAACCAAAGATTCAAACAAGGTAATTAAAATATCACCAAATATCCATACAACTTATTATCAAATAAGGCAAGTTAAGCTTAGGTGAGTTCTTATCTTTTAAAACGAAACCAAAGTACTTAAATACTTAAATAGTCTTTCAAAACAATTACAGTTCCCAAAGTAGTGTGTTAGCCTTACTGCAGTATAGCTCAACACAACATTTCGGGAGACCACGTCTAACCCGACCCATCCATAAAACAAGTTTAAAACCAAAGTCTTTAATCAAACCTAAAATGAAACCAAAGTCAATTTTAAATAAGAACTCACGTTGTAACTTAATAATGCCATAAACAATTAAGCTTGCTAACACTTAGCAAGTAGCACCCCAAGTAAAATTAAATATATCACCTCAATAAGATTCAACATCCTTTAAGTATCAACTTGAAGTTAAAATAGTTCAATCGAATCCCTAATGACATATAATGCCTTATATGCCTTATATTATTAAATTCAAGTCAATTCGCATCCTAAGATAATCTAACATTCTTTTAACAAGTTTTAACCCATCTTCTAAACAATTTCCAGCCCTTAGAAATAAGTTCAAAACCGAGTTTAATTTCAAAAATGTTAACCAAACTATACGCTAATCCATTTAAACAATTTCTCAAAATCACCCCATGTATTGTTTAGCATCTAATACCCTATGATCCATTACTTTGAAATTTCCAGATTTTAGATTAACCTTAAAACATAATTTTATCTCAAAAGCATTAATCAAACAATACTAAAATCCGTTCACAAGATTCCCCCAACACACCCAATGTACGTTTGATGTTTAAACAAACTAAGATTAGCTTTTAAGAAATTTACAGATTTTTAAATAACCATCAAAAACAGTTTATAACCCAAAATCTTTAGAAATTCAATAAGTTTATCAATCGTAACGTTAAACCAAATCACCCAAAGTACAAATGAAATTCAAGAGACTAATATAAAATCAAATTAATATTTCCAGAATTAATAATTCAAGAAACACAGAAATTACAATCAAACCACCCAAGGTGTCGAGGCAAATGAATATATAGCAATATCTACAAATCAAAACAAGGGATATAAGCCATTAACCTCTTGAGATGAATTAAGAACAACAATCAAGAGAGGAACTCAGAAAAATATTGATCTACAATCATCCTACAACCAATTCATATAATAGCTAATGAGTTTATAATTGATAGATATGATAATTAATGGATTAAACCTTAAGGAGAGGATTAGAAATACCTACAATTGATGGAAATAGGCTTAGGAATGATAGAAACCGATTAAGAGAAATGCTACAGCCGTTTTAGGGTTTTAGAGAAAGTGTAAAATCAGTTTAGGTCGAATTAGGTGAGTTTAAATAGAAATCAGCGAACTGAACAGTGCACGCGTCGCGCCCGATACACCTATATCGCGCCCGCGATACATGAATCGCGCCCGTGATTCATGCATGTCGCGCCCGCGAAATGCTACTGCCTCCGATGAAAATTTGAGATTTTGAAATTGAAATCGAAAACGTTTCAAACTCCGAGATTACTTCTAATACATCTTAAAACACATTTTAAAAGGTTTGGAACCTTCGAAACGCGAATCTAAGTGGTCGAACCACTCAAACGAACCCAAGGTACCGTTAAGCCTTAACGGAACAAGTTAGAAAAATACGGGGTGTTACATTCTCCCCAACTTAAAAACAAAATCGTCCTCGATTTTACAACCACGAAACTAAACAACAATCCACATAAACACACCAAAGTAATGCACATAGTACAAAGCCAAAAATATCAACCACCAAGTAGCACATAAATACACACATAATCCAAAGTACTAACATAGCATAAAAACAACCAACATTACCAACGTACCTCAAGGAAAGAGGAAAGGATAACGGTTCGTCATGTCGGACTTCGTCTCCCAGGTGCATTCTTCTACAGAGTGATTTTGCCACAGAACTTTGACCATCGGAATCTCTTTGTTCCGCAACCTACGCACCTGCGTATCGACAATCTCAACAGGCTGTTCCTCATAAGACAGCTCCTGGTCAATCTCAACACTTTGTGGTACAATCACTTGAGAAGGGTCAGAAACGCACTTCCGCAACATCGAGATATGAAATACTGGATGCACCAAAGACATATCTGGCGGCAAAGCCAAACGATAAGCAACTGCCCCAACCCTCTCCGTAATCTCATACGGACCAACAAACCTAGGTGCTAACTTTCCCTTAACACCAAAACGCACAACGCCTTTCATAAGTGAAACTCGAAGAAATACATAGTCGCCAACCTGAAACTCAAAGTCCTTCCGCTTAAGATCAGCATAGCTTTTATGATGACTAAAAGCAGTCTCAAGCCTACGCTTGATCAAAGATACCTTCTCAGAGGTAATCTGGATGATCTCAGCTCCAAAAAGTTTACGCTCGCCGACCTCTTCCCAACATATAGGAGATCGACACTTGCGCCCGTACAAGGCCTCATAAAGTGCCATCTCAATACTAGCGTGGTAACTGTTGTTGTAGGAAAACTCAATCAAAGGCAAATGAGTATCCCAGCCACCCTGAAAATCCAGAACACACATCCTGAGCATGTGCTCCAAAGTCTGAATAGTCCTCTCAGACTGTCCGTCAGTGTAAGGATGAAATGCAGTACTGAAATCCAACCTCGAACCCAAGGATTCCTGCAACGCCTTCCAAAACTGAGAGGTGAAAATCGAACCTCTGTCCGAAACTATCGACACTGGTACACCATGAAGACTAATAATCCGATCGATGTACAATTGTGCAAACTTTGAAGCCTGATAAGTAACCTTGATCGGTAAGAAGTGAGCTGACTTGGTCAAACGGTCAACTATCACCCAAATCGAATCATACCCCTATCGGGTACGTGGTAAACCAACCACAAAATCCATAGCGATCCGCTCCCATTTCCACGCTGGAATAGGTAACGGTTGCAGATATCCAAACGGCCTCTGATGTTCTAACTTTACCTGCTGGCAAGTCAAACACTTAGACAGAAACTCTGCAACATTCTTTTTCATTCCGCTCCACCAGTACGTACCCTTGAGATCATGATACATCTTGGTAGAACCCGGATGAACACGGTAAGCTGACTTGTGCGCTTCCTTCAGAATCTGGTCTCTCAAACCACACACAGTCGAGAACCGTACCTGAGAACTCCATCCGCCAGAACAAACTCAGAATTTCCATCCAGATGGATCTCATCCATAATCCATTTCAATTGTGGATCCTCAGCTTGTGAAGCTTTGATCCTATCAATCAAAACCGGTTGCACCTGCAACTGTGCCAACAAATAACCTTTCTGCGAAACCTGAAATCCGTATCCCGAAGCTAACAGACTATGCCACTCACGGACCATGGGTCTCCGCCCAACCTCAGAAATATGGGCCAAACTGCCCGAAGACTTGCGACTCAACGCATCGGCCACCACATTAGCCTTACCCGGATGGTACTAAATAGAATAGTCGTAGTCTTTCAGTAGCTCCAACCATCTCTGCTGCCTTAGATTCAACTCCCGCTGATCAAAGATGTACTTCAGACTCTTATGATCAGTAAAGATTTCGCAAGTAGCACCGTACAAATAGTGCCTCCAAATCTTAAGAGCAAAAACCACAGCTGCTAACTCCAGATCATGAGTAGGATAATTCACATCATGCTTCTTCAGCTGACAAGAAGCATAGGCAATCACCTTACCATGTTTCATTAACACACAACCCAAACCGATACGAGAAGCATCACAATATACAGTGAACCCCTCAATGCCAGATGGCAAAGCCAACACATGCGCTGTAGTCAAAATCTCTTTGAGCTTCTCAAAGCTCGCCTCACACTTGTTAGTCCATTCAAACTTAACACCATTATGTGTCAGTTTAGTCAACGATGCAGATATTCTGGAGAAATCTTGCACGAACCGGCAATAGTAGCCAGCCAACCCAAGAAAACTTTTGATCTCAGTAACTGACCTTGGCCTCTGCCAATCCATAACCGCCTCAATCTTTTTCGGATCAACCTTGATCCCATCTTTCGACACCACGTGTCCTAAGAAAGTAACTTGGTCCAGCCAGAATTCGCACTTTGAGAACTTAGCGTACAGTTGATGCTCACGCAAAGTCTGCAGTATTATCCTCAAGTGGAAAGCATGTTCCTCCTCACTCCGAGAGTAAATCAGTATTTCATCATTAAACACAATAACGAATTGATCCAGAAAAGGCTTGAACAACCGATTCATCATATCCATAAACGCTGCTGGTGCGTTCGTTAACCCAAAAGACATGACCAGAAACTCGAAATTCCCATAACGCGTTCTGAAAGCAGTCTTAGGCACATCGACGTCTCGGATCCGTAGTTGATGATACCCGGATCTCAAGTCAATCTTTGAAAAGCACTTAGCACCCTCTAACTGATCGAACAAATCATCAATACGAGGAAGAGGAAACCTGTTCTTGATAGTAACTTTGTTCAACTGTCCGTAGTCAATACACAGCCGAAAAGAACCATCCTTCTTCTTAACAAACAATCTTGGAGCACCCCACGGAGAAGTACTCGGCTTGATAAAACCATTATCCAGCAACTCTTGCAACTGTTCCTTCAACTCTTTTAGCTCTGCAGGAGCCATTCGATACGGAGGTATCGAAATAGGAGCTGTTCCAGGAACAACATCGATACAGAACTCAATATCACGGTCAGGTGGTAATCCAGTTAACTCTTCTGAAAACACATCAGTGAACTCATTAACTATCGAGACACTATGCACATTACCACTGACAGCCTCTAAGTCACGAACCACCGCTAAGAAACCCTGGCAAACCTTGCCCATCATGTGCTTGGCCCTGATCGCTGAAATAAGATTCTTTGGTGTCTCTACCTTCGCTGAAAAGGTACATCACCAGGAACCCCTAACACAACCGACTTCCCTCGACAGTCGATAGAAGCAAAATGACGTGAAAGCCAATCCATCCCCAAGATTCAATCAAATCAGCCCTAAGATCTCTACCATGAATAACCACAGAACAAGACGGATAACCCACGACACAGTCAGACAAAGGTGTAGATATAGATAAAGGCTCTAGCAACCTAGATGGTGTCACACTCAACTTAACAGCAAAACTCGAAGAAACAAAAGAGTGAGTTGCACCCGCATCAAACAAAACCACTGCATCTACAAAAGAAATCGGGATAATACCTTGCACCACGGCGTTTGATGCACGAGCATCCTGAGGAGTCAAAGCAAACACTCTAGCCTGACCTTGTCCCTGCTGTGGTGCCTGAGAAGAATTGAAACTACCCAAACCTCTACCACCGTTACCACGGCCACCAAAACCACGTCCTCCTGAACCACGGCCCCGCTGGCCACCAAACGAAGCGGCGGGTTGAGAATACCCCGCCGAAGGAGTAAAAACAGTTCTCTGCTGCTGAAAAGACGGCTGAGCAACACTAGCCGACGACACTTGCTGCCCAAATGTCGGACACTCTCTCGCAAAATGGCCCGGTTGGCCACATGCATAGCAGCTACCCGGTGCTACCGTACAAACTCCAAAGTGCCCGCGTCTGCAGTTCTGACAAAAAGGAACACTGGATGCTCCACTGTTACCCTGCCCAAAACTACGGCTACCATCGCTGTAACTAGAACTGTGGGAATACGGCTGATATCCCCTCCGTTCACCCCCTTTCTTACTCTTGTACTGGGAAGACTTGGACTGATAGCTACTGCTACTACTCTGCTGCCCACTACTCTGAACAACACTGCCCGCCTTCTTGGTCTCAGTCATTTTCCTAAAGTGTAATAAATTTGTCTCCATCCGACGGGCACTATCCACTAGAACCGGAAATTATTTGCTCGTCTCAGTCAGAAGACTGATGAAATCTGAGCCTAAACCTTTCACATACCTGTCGTTCACCCTTTGCTGCTCAGTTTGCAGATCTGGGGCAAAGCGACACAACCTCACAAATTCAGTAGTGTACTCGTTCACCGACCTGTCTCCCCTTTTCAAAACCAGCAATCTGTCTCTATGACCTTCAGTCACTGAAAAAGGCAAGTAAAAGTTCTTGAATCGAGTCACAAAATCCTCCCAAGTAATAGTAGCCATTTCAGCACGAATGGCACTACGAAACAAATCACTTGCAGAATCCTTCAAGGAAATTTCCACTAACATAACAGTTTGCCTCTCAGTAGCCTGCAATCTCTTAGCATTCCGCTCAACTTCCTCCAGAAAGTCTAGGCCATCACCGTCGCCCAAAAACTCAGTCGACTTTACCCTTGCATAAGCCAATACCAAATCTTTGTCAGTGGTTCCGCCACCACCAACTGCCACACCACCAGCCTGTGGCACCTGCTGCTGTACAATCTGTCCCAGCATAGCATACTAGTTCTGCATGGCGATCTGTCCCGCCTGCAGTTGCACTTGATTATTCTGGAGTGCAGTTATCCCAGCTAGAAACGTCGTGAAGTCAAATGGATCCATAGGAGCTTGTGGTACACCTGGTGCCTGAAAGCCTGCACCACCACGTCCCCTACCTCTGCCTCCAGCAGCCTCTCCTCTGCCACCCTGTCCTCTACCAGCCGGAACTTCGCCCGCACGTCCCCTGCCAACTTGAACCCCTGGTTCATGCTGGTCAACCTCAATCGACATAGCGTCATCAGCTTCAGCCTCAGCTTGAGCTGCAGCACGCCTACGAGTATTCATTCCTAAGAATGAAACAAATGGTTCTCAAAACAAAGCCCTCAAGGAAACACCCAAAGTAAATTTAAATAGCTCAAAAATCAGCAATTTAACCAATGTAACAACAATAACGTTCCAAAGTAAGCACAAACTTCGCAAAGTAAACATTAGGAACACATAAGACCGACTCAAACATCCTTAAAGGTGAAGGTAGAAAGTTTTGAAAACAAATGATGACGTTTCAAAAGACAAGACTTGAATCCTAATTCCGCAGTAGATCTTTTAACACAACAGTAACACTTAACATGCCTTAAAGCGATAAACACATAACATGCAATAATTTGGCCTTAGTTCAAAACTAAAGCTCTAATACCAACTTTGTCACGACCCAATTTCATGGATCGCGACCGGCGCTAGGGTATGGGTATGGTCGTACCAAAACCCGTAGCAAGCCTCGCGGAAAACCTTATATTCAATATAAACCTGCAAGAAAACCAATGCTCGGGGGCAACCGAGACTTCGGCCTAAGTCTAACAACTTATATAGCAGTTCTAGTATAATTAATTGATAGCAATTCGAAACTATGAAACATGCCTCATATAATAATAATCCAATGTAACATGCTAAAGTATAATAATATAAAAGTCGTACCACTACGACAAACCAAAGTTCAATAATAGAGACAACTAGTTCTACTGCGGTCTAAGAAGTAAAACAGTAAACTAGTCTGTTAACATAAAAGACCTCCGAGGAATCAAAAGATCGGAGATGACCAACGCTCTCAAAATCAAAAACCTGGAAAGTTTGGAAAACAACGGGGTCAGATATACTGAGATGAGTTCATAATGCTATTTACACTTATTAAGTTTAAAACCCTTAAAACAAATCCTTTTATACTAATATATATACTTGATTATGGAAAACAGTATTCAAATGAAATCCCAAAGTATTTAACCCAAAGTAGATGGGAACAAATCCTCATCGATTCCCAAAGTAGGTCGGACATTGGTCAGCCAATCCCAAAGTACTTACCGGTGCACACAGTCTCGATACAAGCCTATCGAGTAGCTCGTTTCAATCCAGATCCATAATCCTTAAAACAGTTCACAAACATTTGATATACTAAAATAACTTGCGGTACTTAATAAAGCGGTAAATAGTAGACTCCGAAGCACGAGCAGTCGACGGGTCTAAAACATATATAAGTCAAAATCCGAACAATCCCTAACTCTAAGAATACTAGACTCCACATAGGACTAGCATTTCACAACGCAACAACCAAAGATTCAAATAAGGTAATTAAAATATCACCAAATATCCATACAACTTATTATCAAATAAGGCAAGTTAAGCTTAGGTGAGTTCTTATCTTTTAAAACGAAACCAAAGTACTTAAATAGTCTTTCAAAACAATTACAGTTCCCAAAGTAGTGTGTTAGCCTTACTGCAGTATAGCTCAACACAACATTTCGGGAGACCACGTCTAACCCGACCCATCCATAAAACAAGTTTAAAACCAAAGTCTTTAATCAAACCTAAAATGAAACCAAAGTCAATTTTAAATAAGAACTCACGCTGTAACTTAATAATGCCATAAACAATTAAGCTTGCTAACACTTAGCAAGTAGCACCCCAAGTACAATTAAATATATCACCTCAAAAAGAATCAATAAGATTCAACAACCTTTAAGTATCAACTTGAAGTTAAAATAGTTCAATCAAATCCCTAATGACATATAATGCCTTGTATGCCTTATATTATTAAATTCAAGTCAATTCGCATCCTAAGATAATCTAACATTCTTTTAACAAGTTTTAACCCATCTTCTAAACAATTTACAGCCCTTAGTAATAAGTTCAAAACCGAGTTTAATTTCAAAAATGTTAGCCAAACTACACGCTAATCCATTTAAACAATTTCT
Organism: Mercurialis annua; assembly: GCF_937616625.2. Classification (NCBI taxonomy): domain Eukaryota; kingdom Viridiplantae; phylum Streptophyta; class Magnoliopsida; order Malpighiales; family Euphorbiaceae; genus Mercurialis; species Mercurialis annua. The sequence goes on along the minus strand of NC_065572.1, from coordinate 32,640,372 downwards.
CAAAATCACCCCATGTTTTGTTTAGCATCTAATACCCTATGATCTATTACTTTGAAATTTCTAGATTTTAGTTTAACCTTAAAACATAATTTTATCTCAAAAGCATTAATCAAACAATACTAAAATCTGTTCACAAGATTCCCCCAACACATCCAATGTATGTTTGATGTTTAAACAAACTAAGATTAGCTTTTAAGAAATTTCCAGATTTTTAAATAACCATCAAAAACAGTTTATAACCCAAAATCTTTAGAAATTCGATAAGTTTATCAATTGTAACGTTAAACCAAATCACCCAAAGTACAAATGAAATTCAAGAGACTAATATAACATCAAATTAATATTTCCAGAATTAATAATTCAAGAAACACAGAAATTACAATCAAACCACCCAAGGTATCGAGGCAAATGAATATATAGCAATATCTACAACTCAACACAAGGGATATAAGCCACTAACCTCTTGAGATGAATTAAGAACAACAATCAAGAGAGGAACTCAGAAAAATATTAATCTACAATCAGCCTACAACCAATTCATATAATAGCTAATGAATTTATAATTGATAGATATGATAATCAATGGATTAAACCTTAAGGAGAGGATTAGAAATACTTACAATTGACGGAAATAGGCTTAGGAATGATAGAAAATGATTAAGAGAAATGCTACAGTCGTTTTAGGGTTTTGGAGAAAGTGTAAAATCAGTTTAGGTCGAATTAGGTGAGTTTAAATAGAAATCAGCGAACTGAAAAGTGCACGCGTCACGCCCGCTACACCTATATCGCGCCCGCGATACATGAATCGCGCCCGTGATTCATGCATGTCGCGCCCGCAAAATGCTACTGCCTCCGATGAAAATTTGGGATTTTAAAATTGAAATCGAAAACGTTTCAAACTCCGAGATTACTTCTAATACATCTTAAAACACATTTTAAAAGGTTTGGAACCTTCGAAACGCGAATCTAAGTGGTCGAACCACTCAAACGAACCCAAGGTACCGTTTAGGCTTAACGGAACAAGTTAGAAAAATACGGGGTGTTACAAGATCCGCTTGTTTGATGTCGTAGCTAACTAAGTGCTCTTCGATTCTATGCTAAAAATTTGTTATTTGGTACGTTAATCACTCCGTACTACACGCCGTCGTTTCACCTTTTTTTTCTTGTTATTTTGACTGCATATCTTATTAAGGTATCTGTCATTACTCTTGAAATTTTGATTATGTGATTTGTGTTGTTCTAAGTTATAAACTGATACGTGTTACTCTTAACCGATTATTTATATATTGTTTTTGATCTTTTCAACTGATTTGTTTCTTGATTATGAGTTGTTTGGTTTTATTCTTATTCATATAACTGTGGGTTCTTGAGATGAAGATTCCTGCAGCTCTTTCTTGGTTATTGTTCTTGTTAAATGGTTCGGGTTATTGTTTTCACTATGCTTTTGGTTGTTTATTGAGTTGATATTGTGAGTGTAGGTGCTTCATTGTCTTGTCTCTGTTTTGTGTTACATCATTAATGTTTAACGGGTAATGTAATTGTTTAAGTGGGTTTGTTGTGGCTTCAAATTTGTTTTGTGTTCTGTTCTCGATGTAATATTGTATTGTTAATGGTTTATGGTTTATTAAAGAAATAAGAAAATTATGGTGGCTTGCTTAGTTAATTAATGAAAATGATTTGTTTGTTTCTGGTGTTCTTTTGGCGGATATTAAACTCCCTGGTTCACTCAAGTCTCATGAAATTTCAAAACGGTTATTAAAGTCAATTTTCTTACAAAGTGGTAACTGAAATATACCCTTTATTACAAAAATATTTTTGTTGTTACGAAAATAACACTAAACTTTTCGCAAATTACAAAAAAGTCATTGAATTATACCTTTAATTAAAAAAAGGTCATTGAACTATATTCCTTTTTGTAATTTTGGCTTGCCACGTAAGCAAAAATGTTACATTTTTATGTCGTTTTATATGGGTTAACCCTTTTGTAATAAAAGGTATAGTTTAGTGACCATTTTGTAAGAAAATTAACTTTACTGACCTTTTTGAGATTTCTTGAGACTTGAGTGACCCAGGGAGTTTAATACTCAAATAATTAATAAGTCAAGTCTATTGAATTTATCCATTTTGTTAGGCTATATTTTTGCTTGACTTATTGTTGATGCTAGTCCTATGTGGTGTCAGTACTACCTAGAGTTAGGGTTCGTTTTTAATAATTATTTATATTATTTAGACTCGTCGACTGATCATGCTTCGGAGATGAATCAGGATTAGATTGCTTGCCAGATTATCACGTGGATTAGCAAGCAGTGAGTTTGTACTTATTATATACCGCTTTATATTTTGAACTGTTTTTATTTTATGGCTCTTAGTTGGAACATGCTTCCTAATGGGCATCATTAGGACTGCGTGCGCACCGGTAATAATCTGGGTAAGGTATATTGTGAAATGTGGTAACTCGGTGTGAGCATAGCTCTCGGGACCAGGTAGAGTAACTCGGTGTAGCTCAGCTCTCGGGACTCTGGATATGGTATATGTGTGGTCAGTAGTAACTCGGTGTAGCTTAGCTCTCGGGACCAGGCCTATTGGATTATGTATACTATTTAGAATTATGGATTAGGGTTCCAACTATTATTCGTAATATCGTTATTAAATGTTTTAAACGGTTTAAAAGGTTTTCCACTTGATAAATGTAAATAGTGGTATAAACTCATCTCAGTATATCTGACCCCGTTGTTTTCCCAATTTTTCCCAGAGTTATGATCTGCGAGAGTTCGATGATCTCCGTCTTTACTTTTCTTGGAGGTTTCATTTATTTTGATAAACTGTCAAACTATTTTAATCTTAGACCGCAGTTGTAACTAAACGTCTTCATTTTATTCTAATTGTTTGTCGGATTGATTCGACTGAATTATTATTGCTTTGGCATGTTATATTATTTATACCGGTTTATGTTATGCCTATTTATACTCAATATTGGATAAGCATGTTATATTAATTGTTGAATATTATAACTGCTAGAATTAGGCTGAAGTCTCGGTTGCCCCCGAGCATTAGTTTTCTGCAGGTTTATTATAATTGTATGTTAACCGAAAGGCTAGCTACGGGTTTTGGTACTACATTACCCATACCCTAGCGCCGGTCACGATTCATGAAAATGGGTCGTGACAAACTTGGTATCAGAGCTTTAGTTTCAAACCAAGACCATTTTCTTGCTATGTGTTTACTCTGTTAAGTTGTTATTGAGTCATATGTACTACTGCGGAATTAGGATTCATGTCTTGTCTTTTCAAACGTCATCTTTTAATTTTAAGCTTTCTGCTTACACCGATAGGAATGTGTCGAGTCAGTCATTTCTTATGTCTTGATTTGATGCTAATATTTTTGCTGTTGATGCCGTTTCCACTTGGGTGATTTTAATTTCGTTTGATTTCTCGAGAAATCTTACTTTGATAAATTTCTTTAATTCATGCTTGGGCATGATGTTATTTTATCTTTTCATGATGTTGATGCGTTTTACTGGGTGATAGTATTCTGACTTTTATGCCTTTAATAAATTGTTGAGGTTGAATTATTTTGTGAGTATTTCTAGCGTTGGTCGAGAGCCTTGATTTTAAAAATGATATTTTGTTAGGCTTTGACATTGTTTCTAGTGTAAATGATTTTTGATTGAAATATTTTTTATCATGTTTTGTGGATTACATTGCTGACCATGTACTAGTTTAAAATTTCCATAAGGAAATTGATTTTTTTCTAACTAGTATTTTAACGAAAAAGTCAAATGGGTAGTCTGGACACGACACCCTAAAATATTTTTTTCATTATCTTGCCAGTAAAATAATAATAATAATTAAATTTATGTATTTCAAAATTTTATATTTGTGTAAGAATTTAAAAAAAAAGGTCGTTCTTTTGAAATAAAATGAATTTCTCGTTTTTAAAAATTTAAATGTTATAACGGGCTGGGTGTTTCCAAAATAAATATTGTTGATCTAATATTAATTATTTTAAAATGTGACACTGTTTTGACGATTTAAAATAACTTTTGTAATTTTTACCATATTTTTTGTTTGTCAATACTTTGTTGTTGTTGGTTTTGTGCTCGAGTTGCTAGTTTTGACTGAAGCTTACGTTTTTTTTTAAAAAATTGTTAAAGAATAAATGTTTTCTCACTTGGGTGATGAGTTTGATGTTGTTATTTGGGTGACGTCGAGCTTCTTATTTTGAAAAGATTGAGATTTATTTTAAAATGCGTTTGTCCGGATTTGAAAACGTGTTGTATACGTTTTACAAATGGTTGTTGCGGGTATGACTTCGGTCACCCAAATTTGGAGTTGAGTTTGGAAGTTGTAACTACTCGTCTAACTCGATGATTTATTAATTGGAGCGTTCAAAACTTTTTAACCATTACTTTATAAAAGAGGTTTTCCAGAAAATAAGTTCTAAAATTGTGGGGCTCGAAATCTATTTTATTAATTATTATATTTTTCAAGATGGGTTTAATGCACACTTTTGATCTATATCACAATTTCTTTTGATCTGATTTGACGTTTTGAACATGTTATTACATATTTATTATTTTAATTATTGTTGGGCGGATTGAGTTGTTGCCATGTCGGTAGGAATACGTTGGTCAGATAAGATGTTACATGCTCAATTCTTTTGGTATAATATTGTTTACCTACCCTAGCGATTATTGTTTTATTACGAGATGCTTAAGTGGTTTTTGGTAGTGTGAAAATTCATGACCTATATTATTGTATTCTTACTGTGTCTCTCATGTTTGGCTAAGTTATGCCATATTGGTTTTTTTTTTCTCGTTTGCCTCATGGTGTGTTGTGTCACGTGGGGACATTACTCGCTTGTTTTTCTTTGGTTTAACTCTGGTGTAGGTATCGTCGTGCGATTCGAACCTTTGTTTAGACCCTACGTTTAGTTTAGATGTTGTAATTGGTTTAGCCGGAACTAACCCTTGAGCTTTGGAAATCAAGATGATTGAGATTGGCGTCGAGGAATTCGAGGAGCGACTCCTCATAACTGTTAGTGGATTCTGTATAAAAATTTACCTAGGTCTGAGGATGGTGTTGTGAGTTAATATTACTCAGCAACGGTGGGTGTTCGCTTCGTGCGTTAACCTTCGAGCGTTACTGCGTTTCTAGATCGGCTCTTTGTGAGAAATTTAGAGTATCAAATTTTTTGGCTTTTAGCATTCTGGAAAAGGATGTGGAAATTGTGACTCGAGGTTTATCAGTGTAGCAATACACTTATGTTTACATCAGGTAAATTTATGAAATACCGAAACTGATGGTGGAGTTGTGAAGGCGGTCGTGTTCCATTGTTTTCTTTGGGAAAAAAATTCATTTTGTTTTGAGTCAGAATTCGTTGTTAGGTAAATTTTAGATACGTTATCGATTTGGGTTATGTTGTTAATGGCGATTCAAATGGGTGGACTATAATGATGGACTTGGATAAATATGTCAAGATGGACAAGTGCGCATCTCACAGGGTGTAACATCTAATAAATGTTTTAAAAAGATTTGATTTCAAAGGATTATCTTGTTAAAGAAACTGAAACGTTTTTATCACATAATTGTGCTCATACATGTCATCATCATGCATTTTAAATGCCACAGGTAGGAAAATACATTGAGCATCGAGTATGATCACTAATTAAAAGAGAAATAAATAATTGATACATGCATTTAGTACATTCATCACGGTCATTAAATGATTAGGGTTGAATGCAATTCTTTGGAGATGAGAGTTGTCATCACCCTGGCGCACAATTATGTAAAATAAATTTTTATCTGTAAGGCCTTGTTGAGAAAAATATTTTGTTATAAACTAGCTAGTTACATTGTCAAAAATTTTGTTTCAAAAGTTGATAAATTTCAAACGGTTCTGATTTTTTTTTATCTAGTTGGTATCTAGACAAATATTTTGTGACGACGGTGGTGATTTAAGGGCGATTTCTTTGTAAGGAATTGTTTTATTGTCGGAGTATCTGTGTTTCGTAAGGAATGATTTGGTTATAAGGTTGCATTCGAGGTATAGTTGGGTTAAGCAGTAACATATTAGGTCTGGATTAGAAAGAATTGTGTTCGCTTACGGTTTATAATTTGAGAATTTTGGTTTAAGAAATTTGATAATACTCTACGCGTGTTTTTACACTAAAAAAAACTTAAAAAGAAGATATTATTTTTACAGATTCGATTTCTGTCCAAAAGTTTTGATATCGATATGGAAATTATTTCGTAAACAAAGGGAATCTTATTTGGAAATGTTATCTTTTTAGAAAATTATGAAATTTTATCAGTTTTGGTTAAAAAAGAAGATTACGATTTTTATAATTGAACGTTTTTATAAAGTTGTGAATTTATTCTGAACGTAAGGAGTGAATTCAAAATTGAGAGTGTTTAAATTCTGTTGGTGCGTTTTCAAACTGGAGGGTTTTCCAACAGATTATCTATTTTATGTTTCAAAATGAAATGAAGCCTGAGATGCTAGCAATTTTAATTTTAGACGGATGATATTGTTAAATGATATTTTATGTTTGTGGGAAGTGTTTTTCTTAAAAAACAAAAATTGTTTTGATCATAACCAATGAACCGATTATGTGCGGTTTCGATCTAAATGATCTTTCGTAGGATTCGAGGTTACGGTTAGATGATGATATTTTTTTTTTTTGGATTTGCGAGTTAGCTTAAAAGTTTTGTGTTTATCAATTCGGAGAATTGTTGTCAAAAGTCTAAGCTATGTATCCCATGTAATTGCGTTATGGGTTTTTCTCGCGTCTTGGTTCGCGAAGTTGATAGTATTGTTGATTAAATCTTAGTTGGTTGAACTGGGACGATTCTTTTGGTATTTAGTTTTCAGTTGTGATTTTTGTGAGAGTATATTTAATCAGGATGACTTATTGTGTTACTTGGTTGTTGTGCTATGAAAAAGTTAGTATCACCAAGTGTGGTTATTGCTTGAAGTAAGTGAGCAGTGCGAAAAAAATGATCATTCGCGAGAAATCCGTTGAGATTGCGGTTGCGTTTCGCATAGGTTGAATTATTCGTTTTAATTTTAATTTGATTGAGTTGTCACTCAGCTGTTGAGCGGAATTCTGGGAATCGGAAATTGTTATGCTTAGTTGTTTTCTTTTCGCTTTGCCTGTGATTCGTTAACTCTTGATTTATGTGTTAGGTGGGGCTTGTGGTGCGCATTGTTTCTAATTTAATTTTATTTTGGTTTTATGGTAAATTCGAGGACGAATTTTTAATAAGTTGAGGAGATTGTAATATCTCGTATTTTTTGGCCTTTTCAGTTGAGCATTTGATAATTTTAATTGAATCGTTAGTTAATTCGATTGTGGTTCGATTCGTATTCGGTTTGTTTTATTAATTAGGCCCATGTCTTAATTTAGTTACCCATGCAAATTATAAATTAGGCCATGCTTTGTGTGAATTATTTAAATCTATAAAAGCCCATGTATTATACAAAGCCCAATGTTAATTCAAGCAAATATTAAGCCCATGTCATGCAATTGCTATATTGCCCATTCAATTGCTTAATATCAATTTGGCAGCAACAACTTGTTGCGTTCTTTTCTCTTCTTCTTTCCTTGAATACTTAAGTCTTTTAAAACCGTTTTACAACCCTAAATTTTACTTTCATCATTACCAAACCCTAGCCGTCATAATATTCATCAATTCTCTTTCTTCTACATGAAAATTCCTAATCCCTTCGTCGCTGAAATTCGGCAAGTTTCAAATCTGATCTTTAAGTTTTAGTTAATTATTGATAGTTTTGTATTTTAATCTGTTCTCATTCGTTTTAGCACCAAATCGAGATCCGCTTGTTTGATGTCTTAGCTAACTAAGTGCTCTTTGATTCTAAGCTGGAAATTCGTTATTTGGTACGTTAATCTCTCTGTACTAAACGACGTCGTTTCACCATTTTTTTCTTGTATTTTGACTGCATATCTTACAAAAGGTGTCTGCCATTAGTCTTGAAATTTTGATTATGTGATTTGTGTTGTTCTAAGTTATAAACTGATACGTATTACTCTTAACCTTATATTTATATATATTGTTTTTGATCTTTTCAACTGATTTGTTTCTTGATTATGAGTTGTTTGGTTTTATTCTTATTCATATAACTGTGGGTTCTTGAGATGAAGATTGCTGCAACTCTTTCTTGGTTATTGTGCTTGTTGAATGGTTTGGGTTATTGTTTTCACTATGGTTTTGGTTGTTTATTGAGTTGATATTGTGAGTGTAGGTGCTTCATTGTCTTGTCTTCGTTTTGTGTTACATCATTAATGTTTGACGGGTAATGTAATTGTTTAAGTGGGTTTGTTGTGGCTTCAAATTTGTTTAGTGTTCTGTTCTCGATGTAATATTGTACTGTTAATGGTTTATGGTTTATTAAAAAAATAAAGAAATTATGGCGGCTTACTTAGTTAATTAATGAAAATGATTTGTTTGTTTATGGTGTTCTTTTGGCCATTAAAGTGGGCGTCAAATATGTGTTCAAATTGTTCTGTGCATGAATTCTTCTTTTAGCCACCAATTGCATGAATTCATGATTAATTAAAATTACACTATTGAATTGTTTTTTTCAAGTTTGGATTTTGGTTTTTTTAATTGTAATTAATAAAAAATTATTAATTATTATTTTTAAGTTGAATCCTTTAAGTTTATATATAACTATTCACATTTAATCTAATGTTAATTAATTTTAATTTACGGATTTAGTTCCGATTTATAAATTGGCAATTTGATAACAATATATTTTTTTATTTAAATTATTTTGTTAATATTATTATTTATTATTTATAATAAATTGATAATATTATTGTTTATAAATTAATCTGGCAACATCATTTCAAATCTAAGAATAATGTTAGTTTTGTTTAATTTATTTCGATTCGGAGATCGATAATTATATTTTTAATCGATAATTTATAATTACTCGGGTAATTATTAATTTTGGAATTTTTGACTAGAGATGTCATTTAGACGTTTTAAGATTTTAACGGTCTTCTTAATTTATTTCAATAACTAAATTATAAGTAACTATTGGTTACTTGAATTTTAAGATATTGAATTCCGTTCTAAATTTGGATTATTATTTATTAAAGTTGTTTCTATAATTATAAACTATAGTTTATAATAGAATATAAATATATTTATTTTATCAAAGTTGTTTTTGGATATTATAAACTCTGGTTTATATTTTTTGATAAAATATTCTGGGTTGGGTTATATTTTGGTCACCCGATATGTGAGGTAGCTTGGTAGTTATCGATAACTCGGCTAACCCACTATTTGGAAATTGATTTATTTCATTAATTAAATAATATTTAAATAATATTTTTTGAAACAGATTTTAAAGCGGGAACTCAATAGACTTGACTTATTAATTATTTGAGTATTGTGTTACTCGTTGTGTTTCGTGTTTTGACTCGGGTCATTATGTAATTAATTGTTAATTCTGTTTGGTTGTATTTTTGCTTGACTTATTGTTGATGCTAGTCATATGTGGTGTCTAGTACTCCCTAGAGTTAGGGTCCGTTTTTAATAATTATTTATATTTTGTAGACTCGTCGACTGATCGTGATTCGGAGACGAACCAAGATTAGATTGCTTGCCAGATTATCACGTGGATTAGCAAGCAGTGAGTTTGTACTTACTATTTGCCGCTTTATCAAGTAAATTGTTATTTTAATATTAAATATATATTGTACGTATATTTCGAACTGTTTTTATATTATGGCTCTTAGTTGGAACATGCTACCTAATCGGCATCATTAGAACTGCGTGCGCACCGGTAATGATCCGGGTAAGGTATATTGTGAAATGTGGTAACTCGGTGTGAGCATAGCTCTCGGGACCAGGTAGCGTAACTTTGTGTAGCTCAGCTCTCGGGACTCTGGATATGGTATAAGTGTGGTCAGTGGTAACTCGGTGTAGCTTATCTCTCGGGACCAGGCCTATTGGATTGTGTATACTATTTAGAATTGTGGATTAGGGTTCCAACTATTATTCGTAATATCGTTATTAAATGTTTTAAACGGTTTTAAAGGTTTTCCACTTGATAAATGTAAACAGTGGTATAAACTCATCTCAGTATATGTGACCCCGTTGTTTTCCCAATTTTTCCTAGGGTTATGATTTGAGAGAGTCTGGTGATCTCCGTCTTTACTTTTCTCGGAGGTTTCATTTATGTTGATAAACTGTCAAACTATTTTAATCTTAGACCGTAGTAGTAACTAGACGTCTTCATTTTATTCTAGTTGTTTGTCGGATTGATTCGACTGAATTATTATTACTTTGGCATGTTACATTATTTATACCGGTTTATGTTATGCTTATTTATACTCAATACTGGATAAGCATATTATTATAATTTTTGAATATTATAACTGCTAGAATTAGGCTGAAGTCTCGGTTGCCCCCAAGCATTAGTTTTCTGCAGGTTTATTATAATTGTATGTTAACCGAAAGGCTAGCTACGGGTTTTGGTACTACATTACCCATACCCTAGCGCCGTTCACGATTCAAGAAAATGGGTCGTGACATCACCTTTTTAGAGATTTAAGCCAAACATTTTGAAACGTTACGAAACAAATACAAGCGTTTGACCTTTTTAGCAATTTAAGCCAAATGTTTACAAACGTTACGAAACAAATCCAAACGTTTCAAATTTTTAGCGATTTAAGCGAAACATTAACAAACGTTACAAAACAAAACCAAACGTTTCGCCTTTTTAGCGATTTAAGCCAAAGGTTTACAAACGTTACGAAACAAATCCAAGCGTTTCACCTTTTAACCTATTTAAGCCAAACGTTTACAGACGTTACGAAACAAATCCAAACATTTCCTATTTTTAGCGATTTAAGCAAACCGTTTATAAACGTTACAAAACAAATCCAAATGTTTCCCCATTTTCACGATTTAAGCCAAACGTTTAAAACGTTACGAAGCAAATCCAAACGATTCTAGCGAATTAAGCCAAACGTTTACAAACGTTACGAAACAAATCCAAATGTTTCACCTTTTTAGGGATTTAAGCCAAACGTTTACAAAGGTTATGAAACAAAACGTTTGGCTTAAATCGCTAAAATGGGAAAACGTTTGGATTGGATTTGTTTCATAACTTTTGTAAACGTTTGGCTTAAATCGCTAAAAATGTGAAACATTTGGATTTGTTTCGTAACGTTTATAAAACGTTTGACTTAAACTACAAAAAATATGAAACATTTAGTTTTGTTCCGTAACGTTTGTAAACTTTTGGCTTAAATTGCTAAAAAGGTGAAACGTTTAGATTTGTTTCGTAATGTTTGTAAATGTCTTGCTTAAATCACAAAAAAGGGGAAACATCTGGATTTTTGTAAAAGTTTGCCTTTTTTCGTAACGTTTGTAAAGGTTTGGCTTAAACCGCTAAAATCGGGAAACGTTTTGTTTTGTTTCATAACGTTTGTAGACGTTTGGCTTATATCGCTAAAAAGGTGAAACGTTTTGATTTGTTTCGTAACGTTTGTAAACGTTTGACTTAAATTGCTAAAAGGGTGAAACGTTTGGTTTTGTTTCATAACCTTTGTAAACATTTGGATTAAATTGCTAAAAAAGTTAAACGTTTGGATTTGTTTCGTAACGTTTGTAAACGTTTCCCCATTTTAGCGACTTAAGCCAAACGTTTACAAACGTTACAAAACAAATTCAAGCGTTTCACCCTTTTAGCAATTTAAGCCAAACGTTTACAAACGTTACGAAACAAATCAAAACGTTTCCCCTTTTTAGCGATTTAAGCCATACGTTAACAAACGTTATGAGACAAATCCAAACGTTTCACCTTTTTAGCGATTTAAGCCAAACATTTACTAACGTTACAAAACAAATCCAAGCGTTTCACCTTTTTAGCGATTTAAGTCAAACGTTTACAAATGTTACGAATAAAATCCAAACGTTTCACATTTTTAGCGATAGAAGCCAAAAGTTTACAAACACAACAAAAAAATGTAAACGTTTCACCTTATTAGCAATTTAGGCCAAACGTTTATAAATGTTACGAAACAAATCCAAACGTTTCCCCTTTTTCGCAATTTACGCCAAACATTTACAAACGTCACGAAACAAATCCAAATGTTTCACCTTTTTAGAAATTTAAGCCAAACATTTACAAACGTTATGAAACAAAACCAAATGTTTCACCTTTTGAGCAATTTAAGCCAAACGTGTATAAACATCACGAAACAAATCCTAGCTTTTCACATTTTTAACAATTTAAGCCAAACGTTTACAAACGTTACGGAACAAAACCAAACGTTTAAAATGTTACGAACCAAATCCAAACGTTTCACATTTTTAGCGATTTAAGCCAAATGTTTACAAACTTTACGAAACAAAACCATACGTTTACAAGCGCTACGAAACAAATTCAAGTGTTTCCCCTTTTTAGCAATTTAAGCCAAACGCTTATAAACGTTATAAAACAAATCCAAACGTTTTACATTTTTAGCGATTTAAGCCAAACGTTTACAAACGTTACGAAACAAATCCAAACCTTTCACTTTTTTAGCGATTTAAGCCAAACGTTTACAAAGGTTACGAAAGAAATCCAAACGTTTCCCCTTTTTAGTGATTTAAGCCAAACGTTTATAAACGTTACAAAACAAATCCAAACTTTTCACACTTTTAGCTATTTAAGAAAAACATTTACAAACGTTACGAAACAAATCCAAACGTTTCCCCATTTTAGCGATTTAAGCCAAACGTTACGAAACAAATCCAAATATTTCACATTTTTAGCGATTTAAGAAAAATATTTACAAACGTTACAAAACAAATCCAAACGTTTCCCCATTTTAGCGATTAAAGCCAAACGTTTAAAACGTTACGAAAAAATCCAAACGTTTTTAGCGATATAAGCCAAACGTTTACAAAGGTTATGAAACAAAACGTTTGGCTTAAATAGCTAAAAAAGGATTTGTTTCGTAACATTTGTAAACGCTTTGCTTAAATAGCTAAAAATGTGAAACGTTTAGGTTTGTTTCGTAATGTTAATAAACGTTTGACTTAAATCGCTAAAAATGTGAAACATTTGGTTTTGTTCCGTAATGTTTGTAAACGTTTGGCTTAAATTGCTGAAAAGGTAAAACGCTTCAATTTGTTTCGTAAAGTTTGTAAACGTTTGGCTTAAATCGAAAAAAAGGTGAAATATTTGGAATTGTTTCGTAACGTTTGTAAACGTTTGGCTTTGTTTCGTAACGTTTGTAAACGTTTCGCTTAAATCGCTAAAATGGGGAAACGTTTGGTTTTGTTTTATAACCTTTGTAAACATTTGTCTCAAATTGCTAAAAAGGTGAAACGTTTGGATTTGTTTCGTAATGTTTGTAAACGTTTCCCCATTTTAGCGATTTAAGCCAAACGTTTACAAACGCTATAAAACAAATTCAAGCGTTTCACCCCTTTAGAAATTTAAGCCAACCGTTTACAAACTTTACAAGATAAATCAAAACGTTTCACCTTTTTAGCGATTTAAGCCAAACGTTTACAAACGCTACAAGACAAATCCAAACGTTTCCCCATTTTAATGATTTAAGTTGAACATTTTCAAACATTACGAAACAAATCCAAGCGTTTCACCTTTTTAGCGATTTAAGCCAAACATTTACAAACGTTACGAAATAAACCAAACCTTTCACCTTTTTACTGATTGAAGCCAAACGTTTACAAACGCTACGAAACAAATCCAAACGTTTCCCGTTTTTAGCAATTTAAGCGAAAAGTTTATAAACATTACGAAACAAATCCAAACGTTTCATCTTTTTAGCAATTTAAGTCAAACATTTTCAAACATTACGAAATAAATCCAAACGTTTTACCTTGTTTTCAATTTAAGCCAAACGTTACAAAAAAACCAAACGTTTTACCTTTTTAGCAATTTAAGCAAAACGTTTACAAACATTATGAAACAAATCCAAACGTTTCAATTTAAAGCAAACGTTTACAAACGATATGAAAAAAATCCAAGCATTTCACCTTTTTAGAAATTTAAGCCAAACGTTTACAAACGTTACGAAATAAACCAAACCTTCACCTTATTAGTGATTGAAGGCAAACGTTTAAAAACACTACGAAACAAATCCAAACATTTCTTGTTTATAGCAATTTAAGCCAAACGTTTATAAACATTACGTAACAAATCCTAATGTTTCACCTTTTTAGCAATGTAAGCCAAATATTTACAAACGTTACGAAACAAATCCAAACGTCTCCCATTTAGCAATTTAAGCCAAATGTTTACAAACATCACGAAACAAATCCAAATGTTTCATGTTTTTAGGAATTTAACCCAAACATTTACAAACGTTACGAAACAAATCCAAGCATTTCACCTTTTTAACAATTTAAGCCAAACGGATATAAACATTACGGAACAAATTCAAACGTTTCTCCTTTTTAGCGAATTAAGCCGAACGTTTACAAACGTTACAAAACAAAACCAAACGTTTCACCTTTTTAGCGATTTTAGACTAACGTTTACAGCCGTTACGAAACAAATTCAAACGTTTCCCCATTTTAGCGATTTAAGCTAAACGTTTAAAACGTTACGAAATAAACCCAAACGTTTCACCTTTTTAGCGATTTAAGCCAAACGTTTACAAACGTTACGAAACAAATCTAAACGTTTCACCTTTTTAGCAATTGAAGCCAAACGTTTACAAACGTTACAAAACAAATCCAAATGTTTCACATTTTCAGCTATTTAAGCCATACGTTTACAAACGTTGCGCAACAAAACCAAGCGTTTAACCTTTTTAGGAATATAAGCCAAACTTTTACAAAAGTTACGAAACAAATGCATGTGTTTCCACCTCTTTAGCAATTTAAGCCAAACGTTTACAAACATTACGAAACATATCCAAACGTTTCACCTTTTTAGCGATTTAAGGCAAACGTTTACAAACGGTACCAAACAAATAGTTGACCTTTTTAGCGATTTAAGACAAACTTTTAGAAACAATACCAAACAAATCCAACTGTTTCACATTTTTAGCAATTTAAGGTAAACGTTACGAAACAAATCCAAGCGTTTAACCTTTTTAGCAATTTAAGCCAAACGTTTACAAATGTTACGAAACACATCCAAGCGTTTCACCTTTTTAGCAATTTAAGCCAAACGTTTACAAACGTTGCGAAACAAATTCAAATGTTTCACCTTTTTAGCGATTTAAGCTAAACGTTTACAAATGTTACGAAACAAATCCAAATGTTTCACCTTTTTAGCGATTTAAGCCAAACTTTTACAAACATTACGAAATAAATCCAAACGTTTCACCTTATTAGCGATTTAAACCAAACGTTTACAAAAGATACAAAACAAATCCAAACGTTTCACCTTTTTGGTGATTTAAGCCAAACGTTTACAAACATTACGAAACAAATCCAAACGTTTTACCTTTTTAGCGATTTAAATCAAACATTTAGAAACGTTACGAATCAAAACTAAACGTTTAAAACGTTACGAAATAAATCCAAACGTTTTGCACTTTTAGCGAATTAAGCCAAACGTTTACAAATGTTACGAAACAAAACCACGCGTTTCCCCTTTTTAGCAATTTAAACCAAACGTTTATAAATGTTACGAAACAAATCCAAGCGTTTCACCTTTTTAGCAATTTAAGCCACACATTTACAAACGTTACGTAACACATTCAAGCGTTTCACCTTTTTAGCAATTTAAGCAAAACGTTTACAAACGTCACGAAACAAATCCAAACGTTTCACCTTTTTAGCTATTTAAGACAAATGTTTACAAACGTTACGAAACAAATCCAAAAGTTTCACCTTTTTAGCGATTTAAGCCAAACGTTTACAAACGTTACGAAACAAATCCAAACGTTTCCCCATTTTGGCAATTGAAGCCAAACGTTTACAAACTTTACGAAACAAATCCAGACGTTTCACATTTTCAGCAATTTAAGCCAAACGTTTACAAACGTTACAAAAAATATCCAAACGTTTCACCTTTTTAGCGATATAAGGCAAATGTTTACAAACGCTACGAAACAAATCCAAACGTTTCCCTTTTTTAGCAATATAAGCCAAACGTTTACAAACGTTATGAAACAAATCCAAGCCTTTCTCCTTTTTAGCAATTTAAGCCAAACGTTTACAAACGATATGAAACACATCCAAGCGTTTCACCTTTTTAGCAATTTAAGCCAAACGTTTACAAACGCTACAAAACACATCCAACCGTTTCACCTTTTTAGCGATTTAAACCAAACATTTATAAAGTAACGAACCAAATCCAAATGTTTCACCTTTTTAGCGATTTAAGCCAAACGTTTACAAACGTTACGAAACAAATCCAAACGTTTCACCTTTTTTGCGATTTAAGCCGAACGTTTACAAACGTTACACAACAAATCTAAACGTTTCACCATTTTAGCGATATAAGTCAAACGTTTACAAACATAACGAAACAAATCCAAACGTTTCACCTTTTCAGTGATTTAAGCAAAACATTTCCAAACATTACAAAATAAAACCAAACGTTTAAAACATTACGAAACAAATCCAAACGTTTCACATTTTTAGCGATTTAAGCCAAATGTTTACAAACGTTACGAAACAAAACGAATCCTTTCACCTTTTTAGCAATTTAAGCCAAACATTTACAAACGTTACGAAAAAAATCCAAGCGTTTCACCTTTTTAGCAATTTAAGCCAAATGTTTACAAATATTACGAAATAAACCAAACCTTTCACCTTATTAGTGATTGAAGGCAAACATTTACAAACACTATGAAACAAATCCAAACATTTCTTTTTTATAGCAATTTGAGCCAAACGTTTATTAACATTACAAAACAAATCCAAATGTCTCACCTTTTTAGCAATGTAAGCCAAACGTTTACAAAATGTTACGTAACAAATCCAAACGTCTCCCATTTAGCAATTTAAGCCAAATGTTTACAAACATCACGAAACAAATCCAAATGTTTCACGTTTTTAGCAATTTAAGCCAAACGTTTACAAACTTTACGAAATAAATCCAATCGTTTCACCTTTTTAGCAATTTAAGCCAAACGTTTATAAACGTTACGAAACAAATTCGAACATTTCACCTTTTTAGCGAATTAAGCCGAACGTTTACAAACGTTACAAAACAAAACCAAACGTTGCACCTTTTTAGCAATTTTAGACTAACGTTTACAAACGTTATGAAACGAATTCAAACGTTTCCCCATTTTAGCGATTTAAGCCAAACGTTTAAAACGTTACGAAATAAATCCAAACGTTTCACCTTTTTAGTGATATAAGCCAAACGTTACGAAAAAAATCCAAACGTTTCCCCTTTTTAGCAATTGAAGCCAGACGTTTACAAACGTTACAAAACAAATCCAAACGTTTCACATTTTCAGCTATCTAAGCCAAACGTTTACAAACGTTGCGCAACAAAACAAAGCATTTAACCTTTTTAGCAATATAAGCCAAACTTTAACAAACGTTACGAAACAAATCCAAGTGTTTCCACCTCATTAGAAATTTAAACCAAATGTTTACAAACGTTACGAAACATATCCAAACGTTTCACCTTTTTAGCGATTTAAGGCAAACGTTTACAAACGGTACGAAACAAATCCAAACGTTTGACCTTTTTTGCGATTTTAGACAAACGTTTAGAAACAATGCGAAACAAATCCAAGCGTTTCACATTTTTATCAATTTAAGGCAAACGTTTACAAACGTTACGAAACAAATCCAAGTGTTTAACCTTTTTAGCAATTCAAGCCAAACGTTTACAAATGTTACGAAACACATCCAAGCGTTTCACCTTTTTAGCAATTTAAGCCAAATGTTTACAAACGTTGCGAAATAAATTCAAACGTTTCACATTTTCAGCAATTTAAGCCAAACGTTTACAAACGTTACAAAAAATATCCAAACGTTTCACCTTTTTAGCGATATAAGGCAAATGTTTACAAACGCTACGAAACAAATCCAAACGTTTCCCTTTTTTTTAGCAATATAAGCCAAATGTTTACAAACGTTATGAAACAAATCCAAGCCTTTCACCTTTTTAGCAATTTAAGCCAAACGTTTACAAAGGATATGAAACACATCCAAGCATTCCACCTTTTTAGCAATTTAAGCCAAACGTTTACAAACGTTACAAAACACATCCAACCGTTTCACCTTTTTAGCGGTTTAAATCAAACATTTACAAAGTTATGAAACAAATCCAAATGTTTCACCTTTTTAGCGATTTAAGCCAAACATTTACAAACGTTACGAAACAAATCCAAACGTTTCACCTTTTTAGCGATTTAAGCCGAACGTTTACAAACGTTACACAACAAATCTAAACGTTTCACCATTTTAGCGATAAAAGTCAAACGTTTACAAACATAACGAAACAAATCCAAACGTTTCACCTTTTCAGCGATTTAAGCAAAACATTTCCAAACATTACGAAATAAAACCAAACGTTTAAAACATTACAAAACAAATCCAAACGTTTCACATTTTTAGCGATTTAAGCCAAATGTTTACAAACGTTGCGAAATAAAACGAAGCCTTTCACCTTTTTAGCAATTTAAGCCAAACGTTTACAAACGTTACGAAAAAAATCCAAGCGTTTCAACTTTTTAGCAATTTAAGCCAAACGTTTACAAATGTTACAAAATAAACCAAACCTTTCACCTTATTAGTGATTGAAGGCAAACATTTACAAACACTATGAAACAAATCCAAACGTTTCTTTTTATAGCAATTTGAGGCAAACGTTTATAAACATTACAAAACAAATCCAAATGTTTCACCTTTTTAGCAATGTAAGCCAAACGTTTACAAAATGTTACGAAACAAATCCAAACGTCTCCTATTTAGCAATTTAAGCCAAATGTTTACAAACATCACGAAACAAATCCAAATGTTTCACGTTTTTAGCAATTTAAGCCAAACGTTTACAAACGTTACGAAACAAATCCAAGCATTTCACCTTTTTAGCAATTTAAGCCAAACGTTTATAAACGTTACGAAACAAATTCAAACGTTTCTCCTTTTTAGCGAATTAAGCCGAACGTTTACAAACGTTACAAAACAAAACCAAACCTTTCACCTTTTTAGCGATTTTAGACTAACGTTTACAACCGTTACGAAACAAATTCAAACGTTTCCCCATTTTAGCGATTTAAGCTAAACTTTTAAAACGTTACGAAATAAACCCAAACGTTTCACCTTTTTAGCGATATAAGCCAAACGTTTACAAACGTTACGAAACAAATCTAAACGTTTCACCTTTTTATCAATTGAAGCCAAACGTTTACAAACGTTACAAAACAAATCCAAATGTTTCACATTTTCAGCTATTTAAGCCATACGTTTACAAACGTTGCGCAACAAAACCAAGCGTTTAACCTTTTTAGGAATATAAGCCAAACTTTTACAAACGTTACGAAACAAATCCATGTGTTTCCACCTCTTTAGAAATTTAAGCCAAACGTTTACAAACATTACGAAACATATCCAAACGTTTCACCTTTTTAGCGATTTAAGGCAAACGTTTACAAACGGTACCAAACAAACGGTTGACCTTTTTATCGATTTAAGACAAACTTTTAAAAACAATACCAAACAAATCCAAGCGTTTCACATTTTTAGCAATTTAAGGTAAACGTGTACAAAAGTTACGAAACAATTCCAAGCGTTTAACCTTTTTAGCAATTTAAGCCAAACGTTTACGAATGTTACGAAACACATCCAAGCGTTTCACCTTTTTAGCAATTTAAGCCAAACGTTTACAAACGTTGCAAAACAAATTCAAACGTTTCCCCTTTTTAGCGATTTAAGCCAAACGTTTACAAATGTTACGAAACAAATCCAAATGTTTCACCTTTTTAGCGATGTAAGCCAAACTTTTACAAACGTTACGAAACAAATCCAAACGTTTCACCTTATTAGCGATTTAAACCAAACGTTTACAAAAGATACAAAACAAATCCAAACGTTTCACCTTTTTGGTGATTTAAGCCAAACATTTACAAACATTACGAAACAAATCCAAACGTTTTCCCTTTTTAGCGATTTAAATCAAACATTTAGAAACGTTACGAATCAAAACTAAACGTTTAATACGTTACGAAATAAATCCAAACGTTTTGCACTTTTAGCGAATTAAGCCAAACGTTTACAAATGTTACGAAACAAAACCAAGCGTTTCCCCTTTTTAGCAATTTAAACCAAACGTTTACAAACGTTACGAAACAAATCCAAGCGTTTCACCTTTTTAGCAATTTAAGCCACACATTTACAAACGTTACGTAACACATTCAAGCGTTTCACCTTTTTAGCAATTTAAGCAAAACGTTTACAAACGTCACGAAACAAATCCAAACGTTTCACCATTTTAGCTATTTAAGGCAAATGTTTACAAACGTTACGAAACAAATCCAAAAGTTTCACCTTTTTAGCGATTTAAGCCAAACGTTTACAAACATTACGAAACAAATCCAAACGTTTCCCCATTTTAGCAATTGAAGCCAAACGTTTACAAACTTTACGAAACAAATCCAGACATTTCACATTTTCAGCAATTTAAGCCAAACGTTTACAAACGTTACAAAAAATATCCAAACGTTTCACCTTTTTAGCGATATAAGGCAAATGTTTACAAACGCTACGAAACAAATCCAAACGTTTCCCTTTTTTAGCAATATAAGCCAAACGTTTACAAACGTTATGAAACAAATCTAAGCCTGTCACCTTTTTAGCAATTTAAGCCAAACGTTTACAAACGATATGAAACATATCCAAGCGTTTTACCTTTTTAGCAATCTAAGCCAAATGTTTACAAACTTTACAAAACACATCCAACCGTTTCACCTTTTTAGCGATTTAAACCAAACGTTTACAAAGTTACGAAACAAATCCAAATGTTTCACCTTTTTAGCGATTTAAGCCAAACGTTTACAAACGTTACGAAACAAATCCAAACGTTTCACTTTTTTTGCGATTTAAGCCGAACGTTTACAAACGTTACACAACAAATCTAAACGTTTCACCATTTTAGCGATATAAGTCAAACGTTTACAAACATAACGAAACAAATCCAAACGTTTCACATTTTCAGTGATTTAAGCAAAACATTTCCAAACATTACAAAATAAAACAAACGTTTAAAACATTACGAAACAAATCCAAACGTTTCACATTTTTAGCGATTTAAGACAAATGTTTACAAACGTTACAAAACAAAACGAATCCTTTCACCTTTTAAGCAATTTAAGCCAAACATTTACAAACGTTACGAAAAAAATCCAAGCGTTTCACCTTTTTAGCAATTTAAGCCAAATGTTTACAAACGTTACGAAATAAACCAAACCTTTCACCTTATTAGTGATTGAAGGCAAACATTTACAAACACTATGAAACAAATCCAAACCTTTCTTTTTTATAGCAATTTGAGCCAAACATTTATAAACATTACAAAACAAATCCAAATGTTTCACCTTTTTAGCAATGTAAGCCAAACGTTTACAAAATGTTACGAAACAAATCCAAACGTCTCCCATTTAGCAATTTAAGCCAAATGTTTACAAACATCACGAAACAAATCCAAATGTTTCACGTTTTTAGCAATTTAAGCCAAACGTTTACAAACTTTACGAAACAAATCCAACCGTTTCACCTTTTTAGCAATTTAAGCCAAACGTTTATAAACGTTACGAAACAAATTCAAACGTTTCACCTTTTTAGCGAATTAAGCCGAATGTTTACAAACGTTACAAAACAAAACCAAACGTTGAACCTTTTTAGCAATTTTAGACTAACGTTTACAAAAGTTATGAAACGAATTCAAACGTTTCCCCATTTTAGTGATTTAAGCCAAACGTTTAAAACGTTACGAAATAAATCCAAATATTTCACCTTTTTAGTGATTTAAGCCAAATGTTTACAAACGTTACGAAAAAATCAAAACTTTTCCCCTTTTTAGCAATTGAAGCCAGACGTTTACAAACGTTACAAAACAAATCCAAACGTTTCACATTTTCAGCTATCTAAGCCAAACGTTTACAAACGTTGCGTAACAAAACCAAGCATTTAACCTTTTTAGAAATATAAGCCAAACTTTAACAAACGTTATGAAACAAATCCAAGTGTTTCCACCTCTTTAGAAATTTAAGCCAAATGTTTTCAAACGTTACGAAACATATCCAAACGTTTCACCTTTTTAGCGATTTAAGGCAAACGTTTACAAACGGTACGAAACAAATCCAAACGTTTGACCTTTTTAGCGATTTAAGACAAACGTTTAGAAACAATACGAAACAAATCCAAGCGCTTCACATTTTTAGCAATTTAAGGCAAACGTTTACAAACTTTACGAAACAAATCCAAGCGTTTAACCTTTTTAGCAATTCAAGCCAAACGTTTACGAATGTTACGAAACACATCCAAGCGTTTCACCTTTTTAGCAATTTAAGCCAAACGTTTACAAACGTTGCAAAATAAATTCAAACGTTTCACATTTTCAGCAATTTAAGCCAAACGTTTACAAACGTTACAAAAAAATCCAAACGTTTCACCTTTTTAACGATATAAGGAAAATGTTTACAAATGCTGCGAAACAAATCCAAACGTTTCCCTTTTTTAGCAATATAAGCCAAATGTTTACAAACGTTATGAAACAAATCCAAGCCTTTCACCTTTTTAGCAATTTAAGCCAAACGTTTACAAACGATATGAAACACATCCAAGCGTTTCCACTTTTTAGCAATTTAAGCCAAACGTTTACAAACGTTACAAAACACATCCAACCGTTTCACCTTTTTAGCGATTTAAACCAAACATTTACAAAGTTATGAAACAAATCCAAATGTTTCACCTTTTTAGCGATTTAAGCCAAACATTTACAAACGTTACGAAACAAATCCAAACGTTTCACCTTTTTAGCGATTTAAGCCGAACGTTTACAAACGTTACACAACAAATTTAAACGTTTCACCATTTTAGCGATATAAGTCAAACGTTTACAAACATAACGAAACAAATCCAAACGTTTCACCTTTTCAGCGATTTAAGCAAAACGTTTCCAAACATTACGAAATAAAACAAAACGTTTAAAACATTACAAAACAAATCCAAACGTTTCACATTTTTAGCGATTTAAGCCAAATGTTTACAAACGTTACGAAACAAAACGAAGCCTTTCACCTTTTTAGCAATTTAAGCCAAACGTTTACAAACGTTACGAAAAAAATCCAAGCGTTTCACCTTATTAGTGGATTGAAGGCAAACATTTACAAACACTATGAAACAAATCCAAACGTTTCTTTTTATAGCAATTTGAGCCAAATGTTTATAAACATTACAAAACAAATCCAAATGTTTCACCTTTTTAGCAATGTAAGCCAAACGTTTACAAAATGTTACGAAACAAATCCAAACGTCTCTCATTTAGCAATTTAAGCCAAATGTTTACAAACATCACGAAACAAATCCAAATGTTTCATGTTTTTAGCAATTTAGGCCAAACGTTTACAAACTTTACGAAACAAATCCAACTGTTTCACCTTTTTAGCAATTTAAGCCAAACGTTTATAAACGTTAGGAAATAAATTCAAACGTTTCACCTTTTTAGCGAATTAAGCCTAACGTTTACAAACGTTACAAAACAAAACCAAACGTTGCACCTTTTTAGCAATTTTAGACTAACGTTTACAAACGTTGTGAAACAAATTCAAACGTTTCCCCATTTTAGTGATTTAAGCCAAACGTTTAAAACATTACGAAATAAATCCAAACGTTTCACCTTTTTAGTGATTTAAGCCAAAAGTTTACAAACGTTATGAAAAAAATCCAAACGTTTCCCCTTTTTAGCAGTTGAAGCCAGATGTTTACAAATGTTACAAAACAAATCCAAACGTTTCACATTTTCAGCTATTTAAGCCAAACGTTTACAAACGTTGCGCAACAAAACCAAGCATTTAACCTTTTTAGCAATATAAGCCAAACTTTAACAAACGTTACTAAACAAATCCAAGTGTTTCCACCTCTTTAAAAATTTAAGCCAAATGTTTACAAACGTTACGAAACATATCCAGACGTTTCACCTTTTTAGCGATTTAAGGCAAACGTTTACAAACGGTACGAAACAAATCCAAACGTTTGACCTTTTTAGCGATTTAAGACAAACGTTTAGAAAAAATACTAAACAAATCCAAGCATTTCACATTTTTAGCAATTTAAGGCAAACGTTTACAAACGTTACGAAACAAATCCAAACGTTTAACCTTTTTAGCAATTCAAGCCAAACGCTTAAAAATGTTACGAAACACATCCAAGCGTTTCGCCTTTTTAGAAATTTAAGCCAAACGTTTACAAACGTTGCGAAACAAATTCAAACGTTTCACCTTTTTAGCGATTTAAGCCAAACGTTTACAAACGTTACGAAACAAATCCAAACGTTTCACCTTTTTAGCGATTTAAGCCAAACGTTTACAAACGTTACGAAACAAATCCAAACGTTTCACCTTTTTAGCGATTTAAGCCAAACGTTTACAAACGATACAAAACAAATCCAAATGTTTCACCTTTTTAGCATTTTAAGCCAAACGATTACAAATATTATGAAACAAATCCAAACTTTTTACCTTTTTAGTGATTTAAATCAAACGTTTAGAAACGTTACGAAACAAAACTAAACGTTTAAAATGTTACGAAAAAAAATCCAAACGTTTCTATAATACCCCGTATATTTTTGTTTAATTTTTCCGATGAGTTTTGAAAATAATTTCGAATCGTTAAGGAATTTTGATTCGATTGGAGTTTTGTTTTAATATCCGTTTTGAGTTGGTTCATATCTTATTATGGGTGTTTTAATTTTTAAAAGATATTATAAATAATAAATAAAAAAATCATTTTGCAACCTGCCCAGCACAGGTCTCGAACGAGACCTGTGCTGAAATAGGTTGGTCTCGTTCGAGACTCAGAGTCTCGAACGAGACCCAGTTGTGTTATGCCAAATAACGTTGGAAACATTATTCTCAGCCTACCAACTCCAAATCTATTTCGTATATATAGCTGTGCATGTCTCTTTTCTTCCAAACCTAATAATTTCTTCATCACTTTAAATCAAATTCAGCCGCCACCCTTCTCCTCTCAATCCCGGAAATCATAACGTTCGTTCATTCGTTTCATCCATTCCAATCCGGTAAGAATTCTCTTTGGTTTTCTGCTTTTGTTTCGACATCGCATCACCGATCTTAACTATTATCTCTATCGTTTAGGTAAAATTCTAAGTTGTGATTCATTCGTTCATCTATTTCTTGTTGTTCTCTATCATCGCTACGTTTCAGAATCAATAACGGTACGTAAAATCTCTTATGTTGCCGCCGTTATGATTCGCCGTATTCTTGATACTTTGCTACGTTTTCTTATGTCTGTATTGCTGCCAATGTTTAGTGTATGTAACTTTACTTGTGGTTAGGGTAGAGATCGATGTTGCGTGAGTTGTGTTTGCCTAATCGTTGTGTTGTTGGCCATCGTCGGACTCGACCATAAATTTTGTCGTCACCGTGAAATTGCCATGATGACTGTGACATGTTCTTGATCTCATTCTTGATAATTCTGTGATGTTCTAAGGATGGTTACTTGTGATTATTTAGAGCAATCTTGACCTAGGTTTACTTGGTTGTTTCTTGGTGATTCATGGTTTAAATTGATAGCATATATGATTCTAATTCATGGTTGTTGGCGGGATTGATATTCTGTTGAAGAGGAAGAGGATGCCCAATTGGCCAAGTTAGCCACTAAATGATTTCCTTAAAGACAATTAAACCCCTTAAGTTGTTTCTAGCTATGTTATTATTTAATAATAACTTTTCTATTTGTTTCAATTTTTAAATAGATAATTTGAATACGTTAAATATTTTATGACTTAAATTAATATAATTACTAGGGTAATTATATTTAATTTTAATTGAAATGTGAATTTGGCTAAATTGCAGTTTAGCCACTATAAATTCTAATAACTTATTCAAGTTAAGTTTTATCTATAAGATAACTTTTGGGTTGTTGTTTGTTTTATAATTTAGTAAATTGAAAACTAGTAATTAAATTTGATTTCGAAAATCAAATTAGCTAAATTACAGTTTAGTCCCTAAACTTTTATAAACTTAAAATGGTTAAGTTTTAGTTGTAACTTAGGTTACTTGAATTTCAAGTTATTGAATTCTATTTCAAAAATAGGATAATTATTTTATCAAGTATTTTAATTTATAAACTCGGGTTTATAAATTTAATAAACTTTTGAACCGGGTTAGACTTTGGTCGCCCAGCAAGTGGGAAGAAGCTTGGTAGTTTTTAATAACTCGGCTGACTCACTGATTTTTAACTTGGGATAAATTAAAGGCTTAATTGCACAAAAAATCACCAACTTTCGCGTGTTTTTGGTATTTAACATAATCTTTTTTCTTGGCATAAAAAATTGTCAACTTTCATTTTTTGGCATATTCATCCACATAACCGTTTTCTTTGAAAAATTAAGCGCAAAACAATGTTGTTTTAACGTAAAACGGCGCCGTTTTATATTCCAAACGGCGTCGTTTCACATCCCGTGGACAAATATGCCAAAAAATGAAAGTTGGTGCTTTTTTATACAAAGAAAAAAAATTATGTTAAATATCAAAAAAGGCGCGAAAGTTGGTGATTTTTTATGCAATTAAGCCTAAATTAAATTGTTTAATATATTATTTGAATTATAATTTAATATATAATTTATCTGGTTTGATTTCTATAACTTGGGTTATAGATTTAATACGTTTTAAATCTTATGTGTTCGATTATACGTTGGCTTTGCTTTGTGTGTGCTACTCCTATGTGGTGTCTAGTACTCTTTAGAGTTAGGGTCTGATTTTAATTAGGCTTAATTACTTAAAAACCAGCCACCTTGAACTTTTTTTTCGTTTATACCCTGACCTAGGAAAAAATTCATTTATACCCTGACGTATGTGTTTATGTTTCACCTCTACCCCGAGGTACTAAATTAACCTCTTTTCATTTAAAAAAAAGTTTAAAATAGTCCTTCATTTAGAGAAAAATTCATTTATAATTAAACTCTAATTAGCTTAGGTTAAAAATGAAGAACTAGGCTGAAGTCTCGGTTGCCCCCGAGCATGTGGTTTTCTGCAGGTACATTGTTTTAAATGCTATAAGTTGGCTATCCGCAAGGTTAGCTACGTGTTTTGGTACAACCATACCAATACCCTAGCGCCGGTCACGATTCGTGAAAATGGCTCGTGACAGTTTCACACTTTTAGCGATTTAAGCCAAACGTTTACAAATGTTACGAAACAAAACAAAGTGTTTCCCCTTTTTAGCAATTTAAGCCAAACGTTTACAAACGTTACGCAACAAATCCAAGCGTTTCAAATTTTTAGCAATTTAAGCCAAACATTTACAAACGTTACGTAACATTTTCAAGCTTTTCACCTTTTTAGAAATTTAAGCAAAACGTTTACAAACGTTACGAAACAAATCAAAACGTTTCAACTTTTTAGCGATATAACACAAACGTTTACAAACGTTACGAAACAAATCCAAACGTTTCACCTTTTTAGCAATTGAAGCCAAACGTTTACAAACTTTACGAAACAAATCCAAATGTTTCCCATTTTCAGCGATTTAAGCCAAACGTTTGCAAACGCTACAAAAAATATCCAAATGTTTCACCTTTTTAGCGATATAAGGCAAATGTTTACAAACGCTACGAAACAAAACCAAACGTTTCCCCTTTTTAGCAATATAAGCAAAACGTTTACAAACGTTACGAAACAAATCCAAGCGTTTCCCCTTTTTAGCAATTTAAGCCAAACGTTTACAAACGATAAGAAACACATCCAAGAGTTTCACCTTTTTAGGAATTTAAGCCAAACGTTTACAAACGTTACGAAACACATCCAACCGTTTCACCTTTTTAGCGATTTAAGCCAAACGTTTACAAATGTTACGAAACAAATCCAAACGTTTCACCTTTTTAGCGATTTAAGCGAAACGTTTACAAACGTTACGAAACAAATCCAAACGTTTCACCTTTTTAGCGATTTAAGCCAAACGTTTACCAACGTTACACAACAAATGCAAACGTTTCACCTTTTTAGCGATAGAAGTCAACCGTTTACAAACATAACGAAACAAATACAAATGTTTCACCTTTGTAGCGATATAAGCAAAACGTTTTCAAACATTACGAAACAAAGCCAAACGTTTAAAACATTACGAAACAAATCCAAACGTTTCACATTTTTAGCTATTTAAGCTAAATGTTTACAAACGTTACGAAACAAAACCAAGCCTTTCACCTTTTTAGCAATTTAAGCCAAACGTTTACAAACGTTACGAAAAAATCCAAGCGTTTCACCTTTTTAGCAATTTAAGCCAAACATTTACAAACGTTATGAAACAAATCCAAATGTTTCCCCTTTTTAGCTATTTAAGCCAAACGTTTACTAACGTTACAAAACAAATCCAAATGTTTCACCCTTTTAGCGATTTAAGCCAAACCTTTACAAAGGTTATGAAACAAATCCAAATGTTTCACCTTTTTAGAAATTTAAGCAAAATGTTTACAAACGTTACGAAACATATCCAAGCGTTTCACCTTTTTAGCAATCTAAGCAAAACTTTTACAAAAGTTACGAAACAAATCAAAATGTTTCACCTTTTTAGTGATTGAAGCCAAATGTTTACAAATATTACAAAACAAATCCAAACGTTTAGAAACAAATCCAACGTTTAAAATGTTACGAAGCAAATTCAAACGTTTCCCCTTTTTAGCGATTTAAGCCAAACGTTTACAAACGTTACGAAACAAAGCCAAACGTTTAAAACGTTACGAAACAAACATTACGAAACAAATCTAAACGTTTAAAAACGTTACGAAATAAAACCAAACGTCTCACCTTTTGGAGTGATTTAAGCCAAACGTTTACAAACGTTACGAAACAAAACCAAACGTTTCACCTTTTCAGTGATTTAAGCCATACGTTAACAAACGTTACGAAACAAATCCATACGTTTAACCTTTTTAGCGATTTAAGCCAAATGTTTACAAACGCTACGAAACAAAATAAAACATTTCACCTTTTTAGCGATTTTAGCCAAACTTTTACAAACGTTACAAAACAAATCCAAACGTTTAAAAGGTTGCGAAACAAATCCAAACGTTTACAAACATTATAAAACAACTCCAAACGTTTTTCCATTTTTGCGATTTA
Source organism: Mercurialis annua (assembly GCF_937616625.2). Lineage (NCBI taxonomy): Eukaryota > Viridiplantae > Streptophyta > Magnoliopsida > Malpighiales > Euphorbiaceae > Mercurialis > Mercurialis annua. Next base: position 32,611,094 of record NC_065572.1, on the reverse strand, counting down.
AGCCAAACGTTTATATGAAACAAAACCAAACGTTTGCAAACGTTACGAAACAAATCCAAACATTCCATATTTTTAGGGATTTAAGCCAAATGTTTACAAACGTTACGAAACAAATCCAAACGTTTCACCTTTTTAGTGATTGAAGCCAAACGTTAACAAACGTTACGAAACAAATCCAAACGTTCCGAAACAAATCCAAACGTTAACAAACGTTACGAAACAAATCCAAACGTTCCGAAACAAATCCAAACGTTTGAAACGTTACAAAAAAAATCCAACCGTTTGACCTTTTTAGCGATTTAAGCCGTACGTTTACAAAGGTTACGAAATAAAACCAAACGTTTCACCTTTTTATTGATTTAAGCCAAACGTTTACAAACGTTACGAAACAAATCCAAACATTTCACCTTTTTAGCAATTTAAGCCTAACATTTACAAACATTACGAAACAAATCCAAGTGTTTCACCTTTTTAGCAATTTAAGCCAAACATTTTCAAACGTTACTATACAAATCTAAACGTTTCACCTTTTTAGCGATTTTAGCCAAACGTTTACAAATGTTACGAAACAAAACCAAACGTTTAAAACGTTACGAAACAAAACCAAACGTTTAAAACGTTACAAAACATTTCACATTTTCAAGAATATAAGCCAAACGTTACGAAACAAAACCAAGCGTTTCACCTTTTTAGCAATTTAAGACAAACGTTTACAAACGTAACGAAACAAATCCAAACGTTTCCACCTTTTTTAGCAATTTAAGCCAAACGTTATGAAACATATTCAAACGTTTCACCTATTTAGCAATTTAATGCAAACGTTTACAAACGGTATGAAACAAATCCAAACGTTTCACCTTTTTAGCGATATAAGTCAAACGTTTATAAACGCTACGAAACAAATCCAAGAGCTTCATTTTTTTAGCAATTTAAGCCAAACGTTTACAAAAGTTACGAAACAAATCCAAGCGTTTCACCTTTTTAGCAATTCAAGACAAACGTTTACAAACGTTACGAAACACATCTAAGCGTTTCACCTTTTTAGCGATTTAAGCCAAACCTTTACAAACGTTACGAAACAAATCCAAACGTTTCACCTTTTTAGCGATTTAAGCCAAACCTTTACAAATATTACGAAACAAATCCAAATGTTTCACCTTTTTAGCGATTTAAGCCAAACATTTACAAACGTTACGAAACAAATCCAAACGTTTCACCTTTTTAGTGATTTAAGCCAAACGTTTACAAATATTACGAAACAAATCTCAACGTTTCACCTTTTCAGTGATTAAGCGAAACATTTACAAAAATTACGAAACAAAACCAAACATTTAAAACGATACGAAACAAATCCAAATGTTTCACATTTTTAGCGATTTAAGCCAAACGTTACGAAACAAAACCAAGCATTTCACCTTTTTAGCAATTTAAGCTAAACGTTTACAAACATTATAAACAAATCCAAGCGTTTCACCTTTTTAGCGATTTAAGCCAAACCTTTACAAACGTTACAAAACAAATCCAAGTGTTTCACCTTTTTAGCGATTTAATCCAAACGTTTACAAATGTTACGAAACAAATGCAAACGTTTCACATTGTTAGCGATTTAAGCCAAACGTTTACTAATATTACGAAACAAATCTCAACGTTTCACCTTTTCAGCGATTTCATCGAAACATTTACAAACGTTACGAAACAAAACCAAACATTTAAAACGTTACGAAACAAATCCAAACATTTCACATTTTTAGCGATTTAAGCCAAAAGTTACGAAACAAAACCAAGCATTTCACCTTTTTAGCAATTTAAGCCAAACGTTTACAAACATTAGTTACAAATCCAAGCGTTTCACCTTTTTAGCAATTTAAGCCAAACGTTTACAAACATTACGAAACAAATTCAAACGTTTCCCCTTTTTATCTATTTATGCCAAACGTTTACAAACGCTACGAAAAAAATCCAAATGTTTCACCTTTTTAACGATTTTAGCCAAACGTTTACAAAGGTTATGAAACAAATCCAAATGTTTCAGCTTTTTACCAATTTGAGCCAAACATTTACAAATGTTACGAAACAAATCCAAGCGTTTCACCTTTTTAGCAATTTAAGCCAAACGTTTACAAATGTTATGAAACAAATCCAAACGTTTCACCTTTTTAGTGATTGAAACCAAATGTTTACAAATGTTACGAAACAAATCCAAGCGTTTCAAAATGTTACGAAACAAATCAAAACGTTTCACATTTTCAAGAATATAAGCCAAACGTTTACAAACGTTACGAAACAAAACCAAAAGTTTCATCTTTTTAGCACTTTAAGCCAAACGTTTACAAACGTTATGAAACAAATCCAAGGGTTTCCACCTTTTTTAGCAATTTAAGCCAAACGTTACGAAACATATTCAAACGTTTCCCCTTTTTAGCAATTTAAGGAAAACGTTTATAAACGGCACGAAACAAATCCAAACGTTTCACCTTTTTAGCGATATAAGCCAATCTTTTAGAAAAGCTAGAAAACAAATCCAAGCGCTTCATCTTTTTATCAATTTAAGCCAAACGTTTACAAACGTTACGAAACAAATCCAAGCGTTTCACCTTTTTAGAAATTCAAGCCAAACGTTTACAAACGTTACGAAACACATCCAAGCGTTTCACCTTTTTAGCAATTTAAGCCAAACGTTTACAAATGTTACGAAACACATCCAAACATTTCACCTTTTTAACGATTTAAGCCAAACCTTTACAAATGTTACGAAACAAATCCAAATGTTTCACCTTTTTAGCAATATAAGCCAAACGTTTACAAATGTTACGAAACAAATCCAAAGGTTTCACCTTTTTAGAGATTTAAGCCAAACGTTTATAAATATTACGAAACAAATCCCAACGTTTCACCTTTTGAGCTATTTAAGCGAAACATTTACAAACGTTATGAAACAAAACCAAACGTTTAAAACGTTACGAAACAAATCCAAACGCTTCACATTTTTAGCGATTTAAGCCAAACGTTTCGAAACAAAACCAAGCATTTTACCTTTTTAGCAATTTATGCCAAACTTTTACAAAAGTTACGAAACAAATCCAAGCGTTTCACCTTTTTAGCAATTTAAGCCAAACGTTTACAAACGTTACGAAACAAATTCAAACGTTTCCCTTTTTTAGCTATTTAAGCAAAACGTTTACAAACGCAATGAAAAAAATCTAAATGCTTCACCTTTTTAACGATTTTAGCCAAACGTTTACAAATGATATGAAACAAATCCAAATGTTTCATCTTTTTACCAGTTTGAGCCAGACGTTTACAAACGTTAGAAAACAAATCCAAGCATTCCACCTGTATAGCAATTTAAGCCGGACGTTTACAAACGTTACGAAACAAATCCAAATGTTTCATCTTTTTAGTGATTTAAGCCAAATGTTTACAAATGTTAAGAAACAAATCCAAACTTTTGGAAACAAATCCAAACGTTTAAAATGTTTCGCAGCAAATTCAAACGTTTAACCGTTTTAGCGGTTTAAGCCAAACGTTTACAAATATTACGAAACAAAGCCAAACGTTTACAAATGTTACGAAACAAATCCAAGCGTTTCACCTTTATAGATATTTAAGCCAAACATTTACAAACGTTACGAAACAAAACCAAACGTTACACCTTTATAGCCATTTAAGCCAAACATTTACAAACATTACAAAACAAATCCAACATTTCACCTTTTTAGCAATTTAAGCCAAACGTTTACTAAGGTTATGGAAGAAAACCAAACGTTTCACATTTTTAGCGATTCAAGCCAAACGTTTACAAGCGCTACGAAACAAATCTGAACGTTTCACCTTTTTAGCCATTGAACCCATACGTTTACAAACGTTACGAAACAAATCAAATGTTTCCCCTTTTTAGCGATATAAGCCAACGTTTACAAAAATTACGAAATAAAAACAAACAATTCACCTTTTTAGTGATTTAATCCGAACGTTTACAAATGTTACGATACAAAACCAAACGTTTAAAACGTTACGAAACAAATCGAAACAATTACAAACGTTACGAAACAAAACAAAACGTTTCACCATTTTAGCGGGTTAAGCCACATAATTACAAACGTTACGAAACAAAACCAAACGTTTCACCTTTTTAGCGATTTAAGCCAAACGTTTAAAAACGTTATGAAACAAAACAAAACGTTTCACCTTTTTAGCGATTTTAGCCAAACGTTTACAAACGTTACAAAACAAATCCAGGCGTTTCACCTTTTTATTAATTTAATCCAAACGTTTACAAACGTTACGAAAAAAATCCAAACGTTTCACCTTTATAGCAATATAAGCTGAATGTTTACAAAGGTTACAAAACAAAACCAAACGTTTAACCTTTCTAGCAAATTTAGCCAAACACTTACACACGTCACGAAACAAATTCAAACGTTTCCCCATTTTAGCGATTTAAAAAAAACGTTTAAAACGTTACGATACAAATCCAAATATTTCACCTTTTTAGCGATTGCAGCCAAACATTTACAAACATTACGAAACAAATCCAAACTTTTCATATTTTTAGCAATTTAAGCCAAACGTTGACAAACGCTACGAAACAAATCCAAACGTTTCACCTTTTTACCGAATTAAGACAAATGTTTACAGACGTTACGAAACAAATCCAAACGTTTCGTCTTTTTAGCGATTTAAGCCAAACGTTTACACACGTTACGAAACAAATCCAAACGTTTCACCTTTTTAGCGATTTAAGCCAAACGTTTACAAAGTTACGAAACAAAATCAAACATTTAAACAAATCCAAACGTTTCACATTTTTAGCGATTTAGGCCAAACCTTTACAAACGTTACGAAACAAAACCAAGAGTTTCACCTTTTAAGCCATTTCAGCCAAACGTTAACAAAGGTTACAAAACAAATCCAAGCGTTTCACCTTCTTGAAAATTTAAGCCAAACGTTTACAAACGTTACGAAACAAATCCAAATTTTTGACCTTTTTAGAAATTCAAGCCAAACGTTTACAAGCGTTACGAAACAAATCAAAACATTTCACCTTTTTATTGATTTAAGCCAAAAGTTTACAAACGTAGAAAAGAAATCCAAACGTTTCAACTTTTTAGCGATTCAAGCCAAACGTTTACAAAGATTACGAAACAAATCGAAATTTTTCACCTCTTTAGCCATTTAAGCCAAACGTTTACAAACGTTACGAAACAAATACAAGCGTTTCACCTTTTTAGAAATTTAAGCCAAACGTTTACAAACATTGCAAAACAAATCCAAGCCTTTCACCTTTTAAGCAATTTAAGCCAAACGTTTAATAACGTTACGAAACAAATCGAAACATGTCACCTTTTTAGGTATTTAAGACAAACGTTTACAAACGTAGCGAAACAAATCCGAACGTTTCGCTTTTTTAGCGATTCAAGCCAAACGTTTACAAACGTTACGAAACAAATCCAAATGTTTCACCTTTTTAGCGATTTAAGCAAAACGTTTACAAACGTTACGAAACAAATCCAAACGTTACACTTTTTAGCGATTTAAGCCAAACGTTTACAAATGTTACGAAACAAACCCAAGCGTTTTACTTTTTTAGCAATTTAAGCAAAACGTTTACTAACGTTAAGGAACAAAAGCAAGCGTTTCACATTTTTAGCGATTTAAGCCAATCGTTTACGAAAGCTACGAAACAAATCCAAACGTTTCACATTTTTAGCGATTAACCCAAACTTTTACAAACGTTACGAAATAAATCCAAACGTTTCCCCTTTTTAGCGATATAAGCTAAACGTTTACAAAAATTACGAAACAAAACTAAACGTTTCACCTTTTTAGGGATTTAAGTCAAACGTTTACAAACGTTACGATACAAAACCAAACGTATAAAACGTTACGAAAAAAATCAAAACATTTACAAACGTTACGAAACCAAATGTTTAATATTTTTAGAGATTTAAGCCAAATGTTACGAAACAAAACCAAACGTTTCACCTTTTTAGCGATTTATGCCAAACGTTTACAAACATTACGAAACAAAAACAAACGTTTAAAACGTTATGAAACAAACATTACGAAATAAATCTAAACGTTTAAAAACTTTAGGAAACAAAACCAAACGTCTCACCTTTTTTGTGATTTAAGCAAACGTTTACAAACGTTACGAAAAAAACCAAACGTTTCACCTTTTCAGTTATTTAGGCCATACGTTTACAAACGTTGCAAAACAAATTCATACGCTTAAACTTTTTAGAGATTTAAGCCAAACGTTTACAAATGTTACAAAACAAATCCACATGTTTCACCTTTTTAGCGATTTAAGCAAAACGTTTACAAAAATTTCAAAAAAAAAAAAATCATTTCACCATTTTAGCGATTTTAGCCAAACTTTTAGAAACGTTACGCAACAAATCCAAACGCTTAAAACGTTACGAAACAAATCCAAACGTTTACAAATGTTACAAAACAACAACAAATGTTTCTGTAATATCCCGTATTTTTTTTATTTTCTAATGAGTTTCCTATAATAATTTTGAGCCATTACGAATTCGTGGTTCGATTCGTGCTGTGAGTAATTTTTTTTGGATTGTATTTCAGCTTTGTTGGGCTATGGTTTGTTTTGTTTAACTTGGGCCTCTTGGTGTTGACCATGCTTAGTGTTGGCCCATTTCTCACATGTTTCAGCAGCCCAATCCTTTTCTTCGTCCTGCGACATTTTTGTTCCTTCTATAAATAATTCTTAACAACCCTAAATTTTTTTATTCCTCTATTTTTTCCAAACCCTACCCGACCTACACACTTCAAAATTCTCTGAACTTATACTATTTTCATCCTCTCCATTGCTGCAACAATTCGGTAAGTCTAAGCTTTTGTTCTTTGTTATTCATTGTTATCGTCACGTCTCATTTTTTTAACTATATCTTATTCGTTTTAGCATCTATTTGAGATCCGTTTCGTCCCAAGACTAGTTCACGTCGTCCTCAACAATTCTTTTTTTTTTCTTCGTCAAACGGTATGTCAATCTCTCCGTTATTCGCGCCGTCGTTTCATCGTCTTTGTTGTTATGGTGACTGTTTGTTCATGCCATTAATCTGTCGTCTATTCTTTATGTTGCTGCCCATTTTTCCTGGTTGCTGACGTGATTCATGTTGGTTTTATGATTATAATCTGATCTTTTATTGTCTGGCTGTTGTGCTGAGAATGATTCTCGTTGCTTGTAACACTGCTTCGTCTCGGTTCGTTCTTCTTAACCTCTGTGCTTGGCCAGCCTGTGATTGTTATTGCAGGAGTACATTCTTGTGGTTTTGCAATTACTCTTGTTGGTTATTTGGTGATGTTATTACTGAAATGTTCATTGATTAATATTTTTTTTTTTGATGCCTTGGAATTACTTTTGGCTGCTAACTGTTGGATTCGGTTTCTAGTTGTTTGATTTCTTTAATAATTGGTTGGCGGCAGATTGAGATTTAAATTTGTATTGGCTAATTTCCATTTCTATTTCAGTAGGTTTCTTTATGGAAAATAATAGTGTTTGGTTAAGTAAATGGTTTACTGTAATTATTGGTCTAAATTATTGGCTCGTGTGAGATGGGTTCCATATTTTAATAATGATTTTAGTTTCATGATTTGATTGGCAGTAATGAAATGGTGTTATATATGTATTGAATTTTTTTGTAACTATTTCTAATTGTTAAACCATATCATCTTTAGCTATTTTATTTATATTAGTTTAATATTATAATGTTTTTATCGATTTAAAACCGGGCTTTCAATTATCATTTTGTTTTTCCAAATTGCTAATCGATAATATTATTTAAGAATCTGAAAATAATATTTGTTCAATTATAATTGATTTGTTTTTGAAAAAAATAATAATTATATTTTTAACCAACAATTTATAATTACTCGGGCAATTATTATATTTTGGAATTATTGACTAGGCGTGTCAATTTGACGTTTTAAATTTTAAACGTTTTCTTAATTTAATTTAATTAAATAAATTGTTAGTAACTAATGGTTACTTGAGTTATAAGTTATTGAGTTCCGTTTTAAATTTTGATTATTATTTTATCAAGATTGTTTCTATAATTATAAACTATGGTTTATAATTGGATATAAATATATTTATTTTATCAAAGTCATTTTTGGGAATTATAAACTCTTGTTTATATTTTGATAAATATTTTGGGTTGGGTTAGACTTGGGTCACCCGACATTTGAGGTAGCTTGATAGTTATTGGTAACTCGGCTAACCCAATATTTGAGGAAATGAATTTAAGTTATTATTTAAATATTATTTAAGTAATATTTTCTGGACCGAATTTTAAAGCGGGAACTCAATAAACTTGACTTATTAATTTTGAGTATTTTGATTACTCAAGGTAGTTTGTATTTTGACTCGGGTCATTATGTAATTAATTGTTCTTTCTTCTTTGGCTATGCTTGTACGAGACTTGGCATTGTGCTAGTCCTATGTGGTGTCTAGTAATCTCTAGAGTTAGGGGTTGATTTTAATATTTGTTTTATCCTGTCTTAGACTCGTCGACTACTGGTGCTTCGGAGTCAAATCAATTTTTGTCGCTTGCCAGGTTTTTCACGTGGATTAGCAAGCAGTGAGTTTATAGTGCTATTTACCGCTTTATTAAGTACCGAAATTTATTTTAGTATTATAAATGTTTTCGAACTGTCTTAAGCGATTATGGATCTGGATTGGAACGAGCTACTCGATAGGCTTGTATCGAGACTGTGTGCACCGGTAAGTACTCTGGGATCGGCATACTAATGTCTTGCTTACGCTGGTATATGACGAGGATTTGTTCCCGTCCACTTTGGATTTTTCATTATGCTATGTCATACTTACGCTGGGATCATTTCATACTGTTATTCCATAATCTTATATATATTAGTATAAAAGGATTTGTTTTAAGGGTTTTAAACTTAATAAATGTAAATAGTATTATGAACTCATCTCAGTATATTTGACCCCCGTTGTTTTCCCATTTTCCAGGTTTATTATTTTGAGCAAGTCTGCTGATCTCCGAATCTTTATTCCTCGGAGGTTTATTTTATTTTAATAAATTGTCAAACGATTTTTATTCTTAGACCGCCGTAGTAAACTAGAAGTCTATTATTTTAGTCTGTTTGTCGGATTTGTCTGACTGGTTTAATTTTATGCTTTGGCATTATTATTGTTTAACTCTGGTTATTTTTTTATTTAATGGAAATACTTATATTTAAACTGTTAGTTTAAGTTGGAGTCTCGGCTGCCCCGAGCATTGGATTTTCTGCAGGTTTATCTGATTGGTGGTTTTCCGCAAGACTTGCTACGGGTTTTGGTACAACCATACCCATACCCTAGCGCCGGTCGCGATCCATGAAATTGGGTCGTGACAGTTTCCCCATTTTAGCGATCTATGCCAAACGTTTATACGAAACAAAACCAAACGTTTGTAAACGTTACGAAACAAATACAAACATTCCATATTTTTAGTGATTTAAGCCAAATGTTTACAAATGTCATGAAACAAATCCAAATGTTTCACTTTTTAAGTGATTGAAGCCAAACGTTTACAAACGTTACGAAACAAATCCAAACATTTTGAAACAAATCCAAACGTTTCGAAACAAATCCAAACGTTTAAAACGTTACGAAACAAATCCAACCGTTTCACCCTTTTTGCAATTTATGCCGAACGTTTACAAAGGTTATAAAATAAAACCAAACGTTTCACCTTTTTAACGATTTAAGCCAAACTTTTACAAACGTTACGAAACAAATCCAAACGTTTCACCTTTTTAGCAATTTAAGCCCAACATTTACAAACTTTACGAAACAAATCCAAGCGTTTCACCTTTTTAGCAATTTAAGCCAAACATTTACAAACGTTACGAAACAAATCTAAACGTTTCCCCTTTTTAGAGATTTTAGCCAAACATTTACAAACGTTACGAAACAAAACCAAACGTTTAATACGTTACGAAACAAATCAAAACGTTTCATATTTTCAAGAATATTGTAATACCCCGTGTTTTTATGATTCGATTCGAAGGTTGGTTGACCGTATAATGTTCAGTTTAGGTTGAACACTAGCTGTGTTTTCACTTCGGTTTGTGCATGTGTTTTGGTGTCGGTTTGGTTAACACTTGTGTGTGCGATTGGAAGATCGTATCGTAGCTTTCGGGACGTGTTCGGACATGTTTTAAGTCGGTTTTAAGGCCTTGACTGGACCTAGGACCGGACCTCCTGAGTAGAACCGGTTTGGAGGTCCGGTTTGCTCAGTTTTACTGAGCAGAGGGCAAACCGGTTCTCTGACCGGTTCTGCCCAGTAGAACCGGCCAGAGGGCCGGCTCACTTTGTGCTTGGCCGGTTCATTGACCGGTTCTGTCCAATAGAACCGGCCAGGGAACCGGTTCACATACGGGTTTGCTATAAAAACCCCGTTTCTGAAACCTAATCAGCGCCCACTCGTTTCTAAAACCCTAAACTCAATTCTAACTCATTCCCAACTGATTCTCTACCTTTTCTTGGTGCTTTAGACATTCGGTAAGTGTTCTAAGCATATCCCTTGTTGTTTAATTCATTGATTTCCTTGTCCCTTCGAATTGGATTCATTAGTTATGGCGTTTGGTTGATTGTAGGCTTATTCTAATCAAATATTTTATGGGTTCCCTATATTAAACCGTTCTTAATCCGTTTCAAGAGGTTAGTGGCTCTAATCCCTTGTTTAAATGTGTAGAGATTGCTAGATGATTGTATGAATCCATACCTGTGGTGTTTGGCTTGTTAATTTCTGTTCGGTTGCAATATAAAAATCTGTAAATATTGATTAGTGTTGTGATTGGATTGTTCTTGTCAATTGTACTTTGGGTGGATTGATTTGGTTGAGTTAATTGGAGGATTAATACATTGGGTAATGTTTTGAATTAAAATTCTGGTCTTAAGCTTTATTGAAAATCTGGAAATCCGCAATAGGATGATTATAGGTTGTTAGTTAACAACTAATTCATTGGGGGGTTTGTGATAAATTGGCTAAGGTTAAAACATAGGCTAATTAACGTTTTACAAAGATTAAATCGCTGTTTTGAAATGACTTACATTGCTGGAAATTATTTTAATGTTGATTTTAAGTAATTGTAATGCTACTTTGGGGGAGATTGGATTTAAATGGTTAACCAACGTTTTTGCCAAATGTTTAAGGCATATTTAAGATGGTTTTTATTAAATATAAGAGGCTGGAGACTATGTTTTAAAAGTGGTTTAAACATATTAAAAGGATGTTAGTCTTATTCTAGGTTGTGGTTAACATGGGTTAAGTAATCGATTGTAAGGTGTAAGATTGTTGTATTATGTTTAGCTAACTTATTTTAGTTTCAAGTTGATACTTGAAAGATGTTGAATCTTATCGATTCTATTTAAGGTGATATATTCAAGTGTACCTTGGGTGTTACTTGCCAAGTGTTGGCAAGCGTTTTTGGCTTTGTTGCTTTCAGTGTTTTTGGCATTGTTAAGTTAGGGAATGAGTTCTTATTTCGACTTTGGTTTTATTTAAAGATTGATTTAAGACTTTGGTTTTCACTTTGGATTATGGTTGAGTCGGGTTAGACGTGTGTCGCCCGACATGTGATGTTGAGCTATACTGCAGTTAAGGCTAACACACTACCTTGGAAAATCTTTCGATTTTAAATAATGTATTTAAGTTATGAAAGGACTTTGGTTTTGTTTCAAAGATAAGAACTCACCTAACTTAATTTGCCTAACTTTGTTATTTGGTTTGAATGGATACTTTGGATATACATCGGTTGTACTTTGATTACCTTGGTTGTTCTTTGGTTGTGTTTGAGATACTAGTCCTATGTGGTGTCTAGTATTCTTAGAGTTAGGGGTTGTCCGGATTTTAACTTGTACAATGTTTTAGACCCGTCGAATGCTCGTGCTTCGGAGTCTACGCAGGGTTAGCTGTTTGCCAAGATTCACGTGGATAAGCAAGCATTGAGTTTGTAGTGCTATTTACCGCATCGTATTTTAATATTATAAATGTTTGTGAACTGTTTTTACGGATTATGGATCTGGATTGAAACGAGCTACTCGATAGGCTTGTATCGAGACTGTGTGCACCTGTAAGTACTCTGGGAAACGGTAGACTAAAGTCTTGCTTACGCTGGTATATTTATATGACGAGGATTTGTTCCCGCCCACTCTGGGTTTATCAGTATGCTATGCCATACTTACGCTGGGATCATTTCAATATTGTTTTCCATAATCATACTATATTAGTATAAACTGTTTTGATTTAAGGGTTTTAAACTTAATAAATGTAAATAGTATTGCGAACTTATCTCAGTATATCTGACCCCGTTGTTTTTCCAAAATTTCCAGGTTTATGATTTGAAAGCTGGTCCACTCTGATTCTTTTGATTCTTCGGATGTTTTTATGTTATTAAACTAGTTTCTGTTTTCAAACTCTTAGACCGCAGTAGAACTAGTTTATATATTACATTTGTTATTGCATTGAGATTGTCGATTAGACCGATTATTTATTATTAGAATATTTACACTGGAATATTTTATTATTATATTTAAGGCACGCTGTGGAATGTTTCAGATACTTAAGTTATTTATATTAGAACTGTATTATAAATTGCTAGACTTAGGTTGGAGTCTCGGTTGCCCCCGAGCAGTTTCTGCAGGTTTAAATGTTTATTTGATTTCCGCAAGACTTGCTACGGGTTTTGGTACAACCATACCCATACCCTAGCGCCAGTCACGATTCATGAATTGGGTCGTGACAAAGTTGGTATCAGAGCTTTAGTTTCGAACTAAGGCCAAATTTTTGCATGTTATGTGTTTATCGCTTTAAGGCATGTTAAGTGTTGTTATTGGGTCATAGGATCTACTGCGGAAATTAGGATTCAAGTCTTGTCTTTTGAAACGTCATCATTTGTTTTCAAAATTTTCTACCTTCATCTATAGGAATGTTGAGTGTCGGTCTTATGTGTTACTTATGCCTTACTTCTGAATGTTTCTTGCTTATACATTGGGTGATTTATTGGCTGTTGTGCCATATATGAGATATACCTTGGGTGATGTTTTATTGGCTGTTGTGCCTTATATGGTGTTTACTTCAGGTGATACTTTGTTGGTTGTTGTGCCTTATATGATGTTTACCTTGGGTGATTAGTTCTTGGCTTTTACACCTTGGATGATTTTGATTATAATTAGGTTGCCCTCACCTTGTTGGTGAGTACAATTTGGTTTTGGCTGTGTTGTTGGGTGCTATAAAAGTTGGCACGTACTATGATACTTTAGGCTTTGGCCTTGTGTGATTTTTAAAGGATTTTTGTGTTAAATCTTTAAGCATGTTTTGTAGCTTTATGTTGTTTGATCGCACGTTGGTTTTACAGTTTTTATTAAGAAAATTGTTTTGATTACTTTTGTGTTTTGACACGAGAATCGGAATAGACGTCTAGTTTTAATACTTTTTTTAAAAGTGATTTTTGATTACTTTGCAAGTAAAATGGATTCCATGTAATTAGCGTTGACAAACAATTATTTTCAAAATAATTTAAATTATGAGGTGATTCACATTTGAGGATTTAATATTGCTTTTGTTATTTTCACTGCGTTGTGGTTTGTCGACGTTTGAAGCGTCGTTGGTCATATGTTTGGTATATTACGTTTGGCCAGATTAGGTGTTTACAGAATGACTGTTTGAGATTAAAGATTTTCTCACTTAAGATTTTGAAATGCTTTTGATTTTCGGATAATGTTGAACTCCTATTTTTTTTTAAGAAAAATTGAGATTTTATTTAAATGTTTTTTTTTTCAAATTTATAAATGGTTGTGGTGATTTACGTTCTTCTCAATTGAGTGATTGAGTTGATTTTTGATACTTGGGTTGCGTTGAGCTCTTATAAAAAATGGAATTTTATTTAAAGGCATCCTTCCGGACTTACAAATGTTTTGAATACGTTTTATAGACGGTTGTTTTGGGTTCGACTTGGGTCACCCAAATTTGGGAGTTGAGCTTGGTAGTTGTAATGACTCGGCTAACTCGATGATTTAATAATTGAAATACTTTGGGAATTCTTTTAAAGCGATTGATTTATAAGAAGAGATATTTTTTTCGGATAATTGATTTCGTTTTAACAGTGGGGCTCAACAAAAAAAAACAATTGAATATTTTTTTGGTTGACTTTAAATTTCAAAATGAATTTGAAGCGTACTCTTGAAAGGTGACATATTACAGGTTGACTTTATTACAGATTCAAAATTGGTTATAGCACATTTTGATTTTGTCATTTAAGTATGTTGGTTTAATTGGCTGTATGGCACACTTGGAGGGTTTTAGAATTGTAGAATTCGTGATCTCTTGATTTGAATTTGCGTTGTTTACCTCGCAAGTTTAGTTGATTTATGTTAGTTGAGTTTGTTTTGTCTCTTCGTGCGGAGAAGCACGGGAGATAAATTATTTCACGCGGTTCTTTTTGGCTTACCTTGATGTTGGTTTGATAGTGAGTCGAACCTTCGTTTAGACCCTATTTTGCATTAGTTTAAGTTTGGGTGACGCTGGGTTTGGTGTTTTGTTTGTGGATCGAGATCTTTGGATTTCGATATCGAGGAAATTGATGGAATTATTTCTTTGGAACAGTTGGTGGTTTATGTTTATCCTAGATAAGGATATTGGAAATTCTAACTCGAGGATATATATCAGTGTATTAATACACTAGTGTTTTTAATCAAGGTTAATCGATGTGATGCGAGAACGGGTGGTAAGTGTTGCAGAAACGTATATGATGTGTTGTTTCCCTTGGGTGTAAGTTTCAGTTTTGTTGAAATTTAGATGGATATTATTTATGCATTAGATAGTTTAATGGAGTTATTGAGTTAGATTGTTATAATAGTATCGTGTGATTTAGTGAATTGCAAGTATGGAGTTTGAGAAATATTTTTGAGGTTATCGAGTGCACGTCCCACAAAGTGTAACGTCTAGTAAATGTTTTATCGAGAAATTGATTTCCAATGTTAATTTGTTAACGTATTTGAAATGTTTTTATCACGTAATTGTGCCCAGACATATCACGAACATGCATTTTTGTATGTCACGAATAGGAAATTTCATTGAGCACTGAGTATGTTCACTAAAAAAAATTAATAATTGATACATGCATAATAGTACATGCATCACGTGCATAGAAAAGTTTAGAGTTGGATGCAACTCTTTGGGGATGAGAGATGTCATCACCCTGTCGCACAATTATGTAAAAAGGGATTTTATCGATAAAGTGTTTTTATGAAAGACGTTTTGAAACGAACTCGCGAGTCACATTGTGATAAATGTATTTATAAAGTTGTTGGATTTCAAATCATTTTGAAACTGTTACCGAAAGGTAGCTAGGCAAATACTCTGTGATTATGGTGGTGAATTAAGGACGATTACGTTATGAGTGATTGATTTGTAGTATCATAAATTTGGTGCTTCATAGGGAGTAAGAATGAATATAAAGGTTTCACTCGAGTTATTGTTGCTACAATGTGATAGGATTTTGACGTCGGATTGAAAGGCTTATGTGTTAGCTTTCAATTTATGATTTGAGGTTATTAGATTAAGGGATTTGGTTATGCTCGTCGTATGTGTTTACGCCGTGATTTTAGAAGAAGTTTATTTTTACATAATTCGTTTTTGTATAAATGTTTTGGTATACTCGTATAAAAATATTGTGTGGAAGAAGATATTTTCTTTACAAATATTTTCTATTTTGATAAAGGGATAAATTTTTATCAAGCATTGATTTAAGAGAATAATAATTATGTTAGTTGAACTATTTTATATATTTGCAAACTTATATTGAAAGTAAGGTGTAACTGCGGAATTCAAAATACGAATGTTTTAAAACTTTTATTGTGTTTACAAAACTGGAGGTTTTCGAACGGTAAAAGAATTTTGGTCTATGTATATAAAGAGAGGTATAAGATGTTAACGTCTTTAAAAGAGAAGTGGAAAATATAAATATAATATTTTGTGTTTGGAAATTTTGTTTTCATATAAGTTTGACTTGAGCATAACCAATGACCCAGTTGCTAGTGAATTTGATCTAGGTGATATCCTGGTTGCAAGATTACAGTTACATTGGTAAGATGATTTTGAGAATTTGAGTTAGGTTCGGATTTATGAGTTAGCGGATTCAAAAATCGTTATGAGTAGGTTTCGACTATAAAGGTTGGCTGGTCGATACTATTGATTGGGGATTTTTGTTGTTTAAAGTTGGATATCGTTTTATTTAGTTGTTGAACCTTTTGTGTGCGGCATAAAATTTGGTTTGGGCAAAAATTTGTATGTATGTTGGTGTTTAATTACCTTGGGTAACTTCGGGCTGTATGCTTTCTTATTGTATGAGTGGAAGGATCTATTTGAATGAGTCAGTTTGTATGTAACTTGGAGATTCTGTTATCATAAGTTAAAACGGTATATTCTTTGGAATGTAAGTATGTGAGTACGTGTTTAATGATTGTTAAGGTTGATGGTCTTGTTGAGCTTAGTCCTTGTCGTGGGTACAACTCGATTTTGATGATGTTTTAAAGTTGGCTGATATATATTGGCGAGAACCTTATCTAGTTAATTTTGGACTAGACTGTTCGTTTGATATAACGAGTTTATTTATATCTTTGATATGAGATAATAGGTGCAGTGATGTTAAGTAGGTGGCGAGGATTGCATGATATTATTAATGCGGATTTCAAAGTTTCCATTTTGAAGTGTTAGATTTTGGTATTGTAAGAATTACGATTTGAGTTTCGGGTTTGTCCTTGCACCTTGTTAAGGTTGTTATTATAGCTGTTAGACCTAGAGAGGGTCTTGGTAACCTCCCTTGTGAGCATATTTGTTGTTTGTAGTTGAAAAATCTTAAAGGTTTATATTTTGTTTAATCAAGTAATCATTTGGATCAACAAAATGTTGGATTTAAAATTTTGCGCATATTGTGTGGTGACAATTTGAGTTGTTGATTTATATGTGTGGTATTTTTGAGTTATCATTCCAGGAGCAACCTACTAAGTCAGTGGTCACGCAAGTGCGTAGGTTGATGAGTGAAGATATGCCTATGGTTTCAGTTTTAGTCGGTTTTATTGTTGGGGAGTATACTTAGGGGACGGAGTCCATTATGTGGAATTTTTATATTTCATTCCTTGAGGTACGTTGAGTTTAGCGTTGCTTCAAATGTTCGATGTTATTTTAGCACTTTGTATTTGTGTTATATGTTTTACTTGGGCTGCTTTGTGCGCGTATATCGTGTTTTGTGCTTGTTTGCGTTGTGTTAAAATCGAGGACGATTTTGTTTTTAAGTTGGGGAGAATGTAATACCCCGTGTTTTTATGACTCGATTCGAAGGTTGGTTGATCGTATAATGTTCGGTTTAGGTTGAACACTAGCCGTGTTTTCACTTCGGTTTGTGCATGTGTTTTGGTGTCAGTTTGGTTAACACTTGTGTGTGCGATTGGCGGATCGTATCGTAGCTTTCGGGACGTGTTCGGACATGTTTTAAGTCGGTTTTAAGGCCTTGACTGGACCTAGGACCGGACCTCCTGAGTAGAACCGGTTTGGAGGTCCGGTTTGCTCAGTTTTACTGAGCAGAGGGCAAACCGGTTCTCTGACCGGTTCTGCCTAGTAGAACCGGCCAGAGGGCCGGCTCACTTTGTGCTTGGCCGGTTCATTGACCGGTTCTGTCCAATAGAACCGGCCAGGGAACCGGTTCACATACGGGTTTGCTATAAAAACCCCGTTTCTGAAACCTAATCAGCGCCCACTCGTTTCTAAAACCCTAAACTCAATTCTAACTCATTCCCAACTGATTCTCTACCTTTTCTTGGTGCTTTAGACATTCGGTAAGTGTTCTAAGCATATCCCTTGTTGTTTAATTCATTGATTTCCTTGTCCCTTCGAATTGGATTCATTAGTTATGGCGTTTGGTTGATTGTAGGCTTATTCTAATCAAATATTTTATGGGTTCCCTATATTGAACCGTTCTTAATCCGTTTCAAGAGGTTAGTGGCTCTAATCCCTTGTTTAAATGTGTAGAGATTGCTAGATGATTGTATGAATCCATACCTGTGGTGTTTGGCTTGTTAATTTCTGTTCGGTTGCAATATAAAAATCTGTAAATATTGATTAGTGTTGTGATTGGATTGTTCTTGTCAATTGTACTTTGGGTGGATTGATTTGGTTGAGTTAATTGGAGGATTAATACATTGGGTAATGTTTTGAATTAAAATTCTGGTCTTAAGCTTTATTGAAAATCTGGAAATCCGCTATAGGATGATTATAGGTTGTTAGTTAACAACTAATTCATTGGGGGGTTTGTGATAAATTGGCTAAGGTTAAAACATAGGCTAATTAACGTTTTACAAAGATTAAATCGCTGTTTTGAAATGACTTATATTGCTGGAAATTATTTTAATGTTGATATTAAGTAATTGTAATGCTACTTTGGGGGAGATTGGATTTAAATGGTTAACCAACGTTTTTGCCAAATGTTTAAGGCATATTTAAGATGGTTTTTATTAAATATAAGAGGCTGGAGACTATGTTTTAAAAGTGGTTTAAACATATTAAAAGGATGTTAGTCTTATTCTAGGTTGTGGTTAACATGGGTTAAGTAATCGATTAAAGGCATGTAAGGTGTAAGATTGTTGTATTATGTTTAGCTAACTTATTTTAGTTTCAAGTTGATACTTGAAAGATGTTGAATCTTATCGATTCTATTTAAGGTGATATATTCAAGTGTACCTTGGGTGTTACTTGCCAAGTGTTGGCAAGCGTTTTTGGCTTTGTTGCTTTCAGTGTTTTTGGCATTGTTAAGTTAGGGAATGAGTTCTTATTTCGACTTTGGTTTTATTTAAAGATTGATTTAAGACTTTGGTTTTCACTTTGGATTATGGTTGAGTCGGGTTAGACGTGTGTCGCCCGACATGTGATGTTGAGCTATACTGCAGTTAAGGCTAACACACTACCTTGGAAAATCTTTCGATTTTAAATAATGTATTTAAGTTATGAAAGGACTTTGGTTTTGTTTCAAAGATAAGAACTCACCTAACTTAATTTGCCTAACTTTGTTATTTGGTTTGAATGGATACTTTGGATATACATCGGTTGTACTTTGATTACCTTGGTTGTTCTTTGGTTGTGTTTGAGATGCTAGTCCTATGTGGTGTCTAGTATTTTTAGAGTTAGGGGTTGTCCGGATTTTAACTTGTATAATGTTTTAGACCCGTCGACTGCTCGTGCTTCGGAGTCTACGCAGAGTTAGCTGTTTTCCAAGATTCACGTGGATAAGCAAGCAGTGAGTTTGTAGTGCTATTTACCGCTTTATTAAGTACCGCATCGTATTTTAATATTATAAATGTTTGTGAACTGTTTTTACGGATTATGGATCTGGATTGAAACGAGCTACTCGATAGGCTTGTATCGAGACTGTGTGCACCGGTAAGTACTCTGGGAAACGGCAGACTAAAGTCTTGCTTACGCTGGTATATTTATATGACGAGGATTTGTTCCCGTCCACTCTGGGTTTATCGGTATGCTATGTCATACTTACGCTGGGATCATTTCAATACTGTTTTACATAATCATACTATATTAGTATAAACTGTTTTGATTTAAGGGTTTTAAACTTAATAAATGTAAATAGTATTGCGAACTAATCTTAGTATATCTGACCCCGTTGTTTTCCCAAATTTTCCAGGTTTATGATTTGAAAGCTGGTTCACTCCGATTCTTTTGATTCTTCATATGTTTTTATGTTATTAAACTAGTTTCTGTTTTCAAACTCTTAGACCGCAGTAGAACTAGTTTATATATTACATTTGTTATTGCATTGGGATTGTCGATTAGACCGATTATTTATTATTAGCATATTTACACTGGAATATTTTATTATTATATTTAAGGCACGTTGTGGAATGTTTCAGATACTTAAGTTATTTATATTAGAACTGTATTATAAATTGCTAGACTTAGGTTGGAGTCTCGGTTGCCCCCGAGCAGTTTCTGCAGGTTTGAATGTTTATTTGATTTCCGCAAGGCTTGCTACGGGTTTTGGTACAACCATACCCATACCCTAGCGCCGGTCACGATTCATGAAATTGGGTCGTGACAAATATAAGCCAAACGTTTACAAACGTTACGAAACAAAACCAAGTGTTTCACCTTTTTGGCAATTTAAGCCAAACGTTTACAAACGTTACGAAACAAATCCAAGCGTTTCCACCTTTTTCAGAAATTTAAGCCAAATGTTACGAAACAAATCCAAGCGTTTCAACTTTATAGATATTTAAGCCAAACATTTACAAACGTTACGAAACAAAACCAAACGTTACACCTTTTCAGCGATTTAAGCCAAACGTTTACAAACGTTACGAAACAAATCCAAGCGTTTAACCTTTTTAGCAATTTATGCCAAACATTTACAAAGGTTACGAAACAAATCCAAATATTTCACCTTTTACTCGATTGAAGACAAACGTTTACAAACGTAATGAAACAAAACCAAACGTTTCACCTTTTTAGCAATTTATGCAAAATGTTTACAAACGTTCAGCTTAAATGGCTAAAAAGGTGAAATGCTTGGATTTGTTTCGTAACGTTTGTAAACGTTTACAATCGTAACGAAACAAATCCAAGCGTTTCACCTTTATAGATATTTAAGCCAAATATTTACAAACGTTACGAAACAAAACCAAACGTTACACCTTTATAGCGATTTAAGCCAAACGTTTACAAACGTTACGAAACAAATCCAAGCGTTTCACCTTTTTAGCAATTTAAGCCAAACGTTTACTAAGGTTACGGAAGAAAACCAAACGTTTCACATTTTTAGCGATTTAAGCCAGACGTTTACAAACGCTACGAAACAAATCTAAACGTTTCACCTTTTTAGCGATTGAACCCAAACATTTACAAACGTTAGGAAACAAATCCAAACGTTTCCCCTTTTTAGCGATATAAGCCAACGTTTACAAAAATTACCAAAGAAAAACAAACATTTCACCTCTTTAGCGATTTAAGCCGAACGTTTACAAACGTTACGAAACAAAACAAACGTTTAAAACGTTACGAAACAAATCGAAACGTTTACAAATGTTATGAAACAAAACAAAACGTTTCACCTTTTTAACGATTTAAGCCAAACATTTATAAACATTATGAAACAAATCCAAACTTTTCACATTTTTAGAAATTTAAGCCAAACGTTGACAAACGTTACGAAACAAATCCAAACGTTTCACCTTTTTAGCGAATTAAGCCAAACGTCTACAGACGTTGCGAAACAAATCCAAAGGTTTTGTCTTTTTAGCTATTTAGGCCAAACGATTGCAAATATTGCCAAACAAATCCAAACGTTTCCCCTTTTTAGCAATTTATGCAAAATGTTTACAAATGTTACCAAACAAATCCAAACGTTTCACCTTTTTAGTGATTTAAGCCAAACGTTTACAAACGTTACAAAACAAATCCAAACGTTTCACCTTTTTAGCGATTTAAGCCAAACGTTTACAAATATTACGAAACAAATCTCAACGTTTCGCCTTTTCAGCGATTTAAGCGAAACATTTACAAACGTTACGAAAAAAACCAAACGTTTAAAACTTTACGAAAAAAATCCAAAAATCACATTTTTAGCGATTTAAGCCAAACGTTACGAAACAAAACCAAGCATTTCACCTTTTTAGCAATTTAAGCCAAACGTGTACAAACGTTACGAAACAAATCCAAGCGTTTCACCTTTTTAGCAATTTAAGCCAAACGTTTACAAACGTTACGAAACAAATTCAAACGTTTCCCCTTTTTAGCTATTTAAGCCAACCGTTTACAAACGCTACGAAAAAAATCCAAATGTTTCACCTTTTTAACGATTTTAGCCAAACGTTTACAAAGGTTATGAAACAAATCCAAATGTTTCAGTTTTTTTACCAATTTGAGCCAAACGTTTACAAACGTTACGAAACAAATTCAAGCGTTCCACCTTTTTAGCAATTTAAGCCAGACGTTTACAAACGTTTTGAAACAAATCCAAACGTTTCACCTTTTTAGTGATTGAAGCCAAATGTTTACAAATGTTACGAAACAAATCCACACTTTTGGAAACAAATCCAAACGTTTAAAATGTTACGAAGCAAATTCAAACGTTTCACCTTTTTAGCGATTTAAGCCAAACGTTACGAAACAAAACTAAACGTTTAAAATCATAACAAAACAAATCCAAGCGTTTCACCTTTATAGATATTTAAGCCAAACATTTACAAACGTTACAAAACAAAACCAAACGTTACACCTTTATAGCGATATAAGCCAAACATTTACAAACGTTACGAAACAAATCCAAGCGTTTCACCTTTTTAGTGATTTAAGTCAGACGTTTACAAACGCTACGAAACAAATCTAAACGTTTCACCTGTTTAGCGATTGAACCCAAACCTTTACAAACGTTAGGAAACAAATCCAAACGTTTCCCCTTTTTAGCGATATAAGCCAACGTTTACAAAAATTACCAAACAAAAACAAACATTTCACCTTTTTAGCGATTTAAGCCGAACGTTTACAAACGTTACGAAACAAAACCAAACTTTTAATACGCTACGAAACAAATCGAAATTTTTACAAATGTTATGTAACAAAACAAAACGTTTCACATTTTTAGCGATTTAAGCCAAACATTTACAAACGTTACGAAACAAAACCAAACGTTTCACCTTTTTAGCGATTTAAGCCAAACATTTACAAACGTTATAGAACAAAACAAAACAATTCACCTTTTTAGCTATTTTAGCCAAACATTTATAAATGTTACGAAACAAATCCAGGCGTTTCATCTTTTTAGCAATTTAAGCCAAACGTTACAAAAAAATTCCAAACGTTTCACCTTTTTAGCAATTTAAGTTGAACGTTTACAAACGTTACAAAAGAAAACCAAACGTTTCACATTTTTAGCGAATTTAGCCAAACATTTACAAACGTTAAGAAACAAATTTAAACGTTTCCCCATTTTAGCGATTTAAGCAAAACATTTAAAATGTTACGATACAAATCAAAACGTTTCATCTTCTTAGCGATTGAAGCCAAACATTTACAAAAATTACGAAACAAATCAAAACTTTTCACATTTTTAGCAATTTAAGCCAAACGTTGACAAATGGTTACGAAACAAATCCAAACGTTTCACCTTTTTAGCTAATTAAACCAAACGTTTACAGACGTTGCGAAACAAATCCAAACGTTTCGTATTTTTAGCGATTTAAGCCAAACGTTTACAAACGTTACGAATCAAATCCAAACGTTTGACCTTTTTAGCGATTTAAGCCAAATGTTTACAAACTTACGAAACAAAACCAAACGTTTAAAAAGTTACGAAACAAATCCAAACATTTCACATTTTTTGAGATTTAGGCCAAACCTTTATAAACGTTAAGAAACAAAACCAAGAGTTTCACCTTTTAAGCCATTTCAGCCAAACGTTACAAACGTTACGAAACAAATCCAAGCGTTTCACCTTCTTAGAAATTTAAGCCAAACATTAACAAACGTTACGAAACAAATCCAAATTTTTCACCTTTTTAGAAATTTAAGCCAAACATTTACAAACGTTACAAAATAAATCAAAACATTTCACATTTTTAGTAATTTAAGCCAAACGTTTACAAACGTAGGAAACAAATCCAAACGTTTCAACTTTTTAGCTATTCAAGCCAAACGTTTACAAAGATTACGAAACAAATTAAAATTTTTCACCTTTTTAGCCATTTAAGCCAAACGTTTCCAAACGTTACGAAACAAATCAAAGCGTTTCACCTATTTAGCAATTTAAGCCAAACGTTTACAAACATTAGGAAAACGAATCGAAACGTTTCACCTTTTTATCTATTTAAGCCAAACGTTTACATACGTAACGAAACAAATCCAAACGTTTCACTTTTTTAGCGATTAAAGCCAAATGTTTACAAACGTTACGAAACAAATACAAACGTTTCACCTTTTTAGCTATTTAAGAAAAACATTTACAAACGTTACGAAACAAATCCAAACGTTATACTTTTTAGCTATTTAAGCCAAACAGTTACAAACGTTACGACACAAATCCAAGCGTTTTACCTTTTAAACAATTTAAGCCAAACGTTTACTAACGTTACTGAACAAAAGCAAGCGTTTCACATTTTAGAGATTTATGCCAATCATTTAGCAACGCTACGAAACAAATCCAAATGTTTCACCTTTTTAGCGATTGAACCCAAACGTTTACAAACGTTACGAAACAAATCCAAACTTTTCCCCTTTTTATCGATATAAGCCAAATGTTTACAAAAATTACAAAACAAAAACAAACATTTCTCCTTTTAAACGATTGAAGCCAAACGTTTAAAAATGATACGAAACAAAACCAAACATTTAAAACATTACGAAACAAATCGAAACGTTTACAAATATTACGAAACAAAACAAAACGTTTAACCTTTTTAGCGATATAAGCCAAACTTTACAAATGTTACGAAACAAAACCAAACGTTTCGCCTTTTTAGCGATTTAAGCCAAACGTTCACAAACATTACAAAATAAACCAAACCTTTCACCTTTTTAGCGATTTAAGCCAAACGTTTACAAACGCTACGAAACAAATCCAAACGTTTCCCGTTTTCAGCAATTTAAGCTAAACGTTTATAAACATTACAAAACAAATCAAAACGTTTCACCTTTTTAGCAATTTATTCCAAACGTTTACAAACATTACGAAATAAATCCAAACGCTTTACCTTGTTTTCTTTTTAAGCCAAACGTTACAAAACAAAATCAAACGTTTTACCTTTTTAGCAATTTAAGCCAAACGTTTACAAACGTTATTAAACAAATCAAAACATTTCAATTTAAGCCGAACGTTTACAACCGATATGAAAAAAATCCAAACGTTACGCAACAAAACTAAGCGTTTAACCTTTTTAACAATATAAGCCAAACGTTTACAAACGTTACGTAACAAATCCAAGCGTTTCCACCTATTTAGAAATTTAAGTCAAACGTTTATAAACATTACGAAACAAATTCAAATGTTTAACGTTTTTAGCGAATTAAGCCGAACGTTTACAAACGTTATAAAACAAAACTAAACGTTTCACCTTTTCAGCGATTTTAGCCTAACGTTTACAAATGTTACGAATCAAATACAAACGTTTCCCCATTTTGCAATTTAAACAAAACGTTTAAAACGTTAGGAAACAAATCCAAACGTTTAACGTTTTTAGCAATTTAAGCCAAACGTTTACAAACGTTACGAAACAAATCCAAACGTTTCACCTTTTTAGAAATTGAAGCCAAACGTTTACAAACGTTACGAAACAAATCAAAACGTTTCACATTTTAAGCTATTTAAGCCAAACGTTCCGCAACAAAACTAAGCGTTTAACCTTTTTAGCAATATAAGCCAAACGTTTACAAACATTACGTAACAAATCCAAGCGTTTCCACCTTTTTAGCAATTTCAGTCAAACGTTTATAAACATTACGAAACAAATTCAAATGTTTCACCTTTTTAGCGAATTAAGCCGAACGTTTACAAACGTTATAAAACAAAACCAAACGTTTCACCTTTTTAGCGATTTTAGCCTAACGTTAACAAATGTTACGAATCAAATTCCAACGTTTCCCCATTTTAGCGATTTAAACAAAACATTTAAAACATTAGGAAACAAATCCAAACGTTTAACGTTTTTAGCAATCTAAGCCAAACGTTTACAAACGTTACGAAACAAATCCAAACGTTTCACTTTTTTAGAAATTGAAGCCACATGTTTACAAATGTTACGAAACAAATCCAAACGTTTCACATTTTCAGCTATTTAAGCCAAACGTTCCGCAACAAAACTAAGCGTTTAACCTTTTTAGCAATATAAGCCAAACGTTTACAAACGTTACGAAACAAATCCAAGCGTTTCCACCTTTTTAGCAATTTAAACCAAACGTTTACAAACGTTACGAAACATATCCAACCATTTCACCTTTTTAGCGATTTAAGGCAAACGTTTACTAACAGTATGAAACAAATCCAAACGTTTCACCTTTTTAGAGATTTAAGCCAAACGTTTATAAATGATACGAAACAAATCCAAGCGTTTCACATTTTTAGCAATTTAAGGCAAACGTTTACAAACGTTACGAAACACATCCAAGCGTTTCACCTTTTTAGTAATTTAAGCCAAACGTTTACAAACGTTACGAAACAAATCCTAACTTTTCGCCTTTTAGCTATTTAAGCCAAACGTTTACAAACGTTACGAAACAAATACAAACGTTTCTCCTTTTTATCGATTTAACCCAAACGTTTACAAATGTTACGAAACAAATCCAAGCATTTCACCTTTTTAGCGATTTAAGCCAAACATTTACAAATGTTACGAAACAAATCCAAATGTTTCACCTTTTTAGCGATTTAAGCCAAACGTTTACAAACATTACAAAACAAATCCAAACGTTTCACCTTATTAGCGATTTAAATCAAACGTTTAGAAACATTACAAAACAAAACAAAACGTTTAAAACATTATGAAACAAATCTAAACGTTTCACACTTTTAGCGATTTAAGCCAAACGTTTACAAATGTTACGAAACAAAACCAAGCGTTTCACCTTTTTAGCAATTTAAGCCAAATGTTTACAAACGTTACGAAACAAGTCCAAGCGTTTCACCTTTTTAGCAATTTAAGCCAAACGTTTACAAACGTTACGTAACAC
This sequence comes from Mercurialis annua, assembly GCF_937616625.2. Classification (NCBI taxonomy): domain Eukaryota; kingdom Viridiplantae; phylum Streptophyta; class Magnoliopsida; order Malpighiales; family Euphorbiaceae; genus Mercurialis; species Mercurialis annua. The sequence continues at coordinate 32,584,338 of NC_065572.1, read as the reverse complement.
ATTCAAGCATTTCACATTTTTAGCAATTTAAGCAAAACGTTTACAAACGTTACGAAACAAATCCAAACGTTTCACCTTTTTCGCGATTTAAGACAAATGTTGACAAACATTACGAAACATATCCAAACGTTTCACCTTTTTACCTATTAAAGCCAAACGTCTACAAACGTTACGAAAAAAATCCAAACGTTTCACCTTTTCACCAATTGAAGCCAAACGTTTACAAACGTTACGAAACAATTCCAAACGTTTCACATTTTCAGCGATTTAAGCCAAACGATTACAAACGTTACGAAAAATATCCAAATGTTTCGCCTTTATAGCGATATAAGGCAAATGTTTACAAACGCTACAAAACAAATACAAACGTTTTCCCATTTAAGCAATTGAAGCCAAACGTTTACAAACGTTACGAAACAAATCCAAGTGTTTCACCTTTTTAGCATTTTAAGCCAAACGTTTACAAACGATACGAAACACATCAAAGCGTTTCGCCTTTTTAGCAATTTAAGCCAAACGTTTCCAAACGTCACGAAACACATCCAAGCTTTCACCTTTTTAGCGATTTAAGCCAAATGTTTACAAACGTTACGAAACAAGTCCAAACGTTGCACCTTTTTAGCGATTTAAGCCAATTTTTTACAAACGTTAGGAAACAAATCCAAACGTTTCCCCTTTTTAGCGATTTAAGCCAAACGGTTACAAACGTTACAAAAGAAATCCAAACGTTTCACCTTTTTAGCGATATAAGCCAAACGTTTACAAACATAACGAAACAAATCCAAACGTTTCCCCTTTTCAGCGATATAAGCCAAACATTTATAAATATAACGAAACAAATCCAAACGTTTCACCTTTTCAGCGATTTAAGCAAAACGTTTACAAACGTTACGAAACAAAACCAAACGTTTAAAACATTACGAAACAAATCCAAATGTTTCACATTTTTAGCGATTTAAGCCAAACGTTTACAATCGTTATGAAACAAAACCAAGCCTTTTACCTTTTTAGCAATTTTAGCCAAACGTTTACAAACGTTACGAAAAAAAACCAGGCGTTTCCCCTTTTTAGCAATTTAAGCCAAACGTTAACAAACGTTACGAAACAAATCCAAACATTTCCCCTTTTTATCTATTTAAGCCAAACGTTTACAAACATTACGAAAAAAATCCAAATGTTTCACCTTTTTAGCAATTTAAGCCAAATCTTTACAAAGGTTATGAAACAAATCCAAATGTTTCACCTTTTTAGCAATTTAAGCCAAATGTTTACAAACGTTACGAAACAAATCAAAGCATTGCACGTATTTAAAAATTTAGGCCAAACTTTTACAAATGTTACGAAACAAATCCAAACGTTTCACCTTTTTAGTGATTGAAGCCAAACGTTTACAAAGGCAACGAAAAAAATCCAAACGTTTAAAATGTTACGAAGCAAATCCAAACTTTTCACCTTTTTAGCGATTTAAGCCAAACGTTTTCAAACGTTACGAAACAAAACCAAGCGTTTCACCTTTTTAGCAATTTAAGCCAAACGTTTACAAACGTTACGAATCAAATCCAAGGCTTTCACCTTTTTAGCAATTTTAGCCAAACGTTTATAAATGTTACGAAACAAATCAAACCATTTCACCTTTTTAGTGATTTAAGCCAAACGTTTACAAACGTAACGAAACAAATCCAAACGATACACCTTTTTAGCGATTTAAGCCAAACGTTTACAAACATTACGAAACAAATCCAAACGTTTCACCTTTTTAGCAATTTAAGCAAAACGTTTACTAACGTTACGAAACAAATCCAAACGTTACACTTTTTAGCGATTTAAGCCAAACGTTTACAAATGTTACGAAACAAATCCAAGCATTTTACCTTTTTAACAATTTAAGCCAAACGTTTACTAACATTATGGAACAAAACCAGACGTTTCACATTTTTAGCGATTTAAGCCAATCGTTTACAAACGCTACGAAACAAATTCAAACGTTCTCCTTTTTAGTGATTGAACCCAAACGTTTATAAACGTTACGAAACAAATCCTGACGTTTCACCTTGTTAGCGGTTTAAGCCAAACGTTTACAAAAATTACGAAACAAACCAAACGTTTCACCTTTTTAGCGATTTAAGCCAAATGTTTACAAACGTTACGAAAAAAACCGAATGTTTAAAACGTTAAGAAACAAACGTTATGAAACAAATCGAAACGTTTACAAACGTTACGAAACAAAACCAAACCTTTCACCTTTTTAGCGATTTAAGCCAAACGTTTACAAACGTTGCGAAACAAAACCAAATGTTTCACCTTTTTAGCGATTTAAGCCAAACATTTACAAACGTTACGGAATAAAACCAAACGTTTAAAACGTTATGAAACAAACATTACAAAACAAATCCCAAAGTTTACAAACGTTACGAAACAAAACCAAACGTCTCACCTTTTTAGTGATTTAAGTCAAACATTTACAAACGTAGGAAACAAATCCAAACGTTTCAACTTTTTAGCGATTCAAGCCAAACGTTTATAAAGATTATGAAATATATCAAAATTTCTCACCTTGTTAGAAATTTAAGCCAAACGTTTACAAACGTTACGAAACAAATCAAAACGTTTCCCCTTTTTAGCGATTTAAGCGAAACGTTTACAAACGTAACAAAACAAATCCAATCGTTTCACCATTTTATCGATTTAAGCCAAACATCTACAAACGTTACGAAAAAAATCCAAATGTTTCACATTTTTTGCGATTTAAGCGAAACGTTTACAAACATTACGAAACAAATCCAAACGTTACATTTTTTAGCGATTTAAGCCAAACTTTTACAAACATTACGAAATAAATCTAAGCGTTTTACCTTTTTAGCAATTTAAGTAAAACGTTTGCTAACGTTACGGAACAAAACCAAACGTTTCACATTTTTAGCGATTTAAGCCAATCGTTTACAAACGCTACGAAACAAATCCAAACGTTTCACCTTTTTAGCGATTGAACCCAAACGTTTACAAACGTTACGAAACAAATCCAAACGTTTCACCTTATTATTTAAGCCAAACGTTGACAAAAATTACGAAACAAAACCAAACGTTTCCCCTTTTTAGCGATTTAAGCCAAACGTTTACAAACGTTACGAAACAAAACAAAACGTTTAAAACGTTACGAAACAAATGTTACGAAACAAATGCAAACGTTTGACCTTTTTAGCGATTGAAACCAAACGTTTACAAACGTTACGAAACAAATCCTAACGTTTCACCTTCTTAGCGATTTCAGCCAAACGTTTACAAAAATTACGAAACAAAACCAAATGTTTCACTTTTTTACCGATTTAAGCCAAATATTTACAAACATTACGAAACAAAACAAAACGTTTAAAACTTGACAAAACAAATCGAAACGTTTTAAACGTTACGAAGCAAAACCAAATATTTCAACTTTTTAGCGATTTGAGCCAAACATTTACAAACGTTACGAAACAAAACCAAATGTTTCACCTTTTTAGCAATTTAAGCCAAACATTTACAAACGCTACGAAACAAAACAAAATGTTTAAAACGTTACGAAACAAACGTTAAGAAACAAATCGAAATGTTTAGAAGCGTTACGAAACAAAACCAAATGTTTAACCTTTTTGGCGATTTAAGCAAAACGTTCACAAAAGTTACAAAAAAACCAAACGTTTCACCTTTTTAGCGATTTAAGCCAAACATTTACAAACGTTACGAAACAAAACCAAAAGTTAAAAACGTTAAAAAATAAACATTACGAAACAAATCCAAACGTTTACAAACGTTACGAAACAAAACCAAACGTCTCACCTTTTTAGTGATTTAAGCCAAATATTTACAAATGTTACGAAACAAAACCAAAAGTCTCACCTTTTTATTGATTTAAGCCAAACATTTACAAACGTTACGAAACAAAACCAAACGTTTCACCGTTTTAGCAATTTAAGCCATATGTTTATAAAAGTTACGAAATAAATCCAAACATTTCACCTTTTTAGCGATTTAAGCCTAACGTTTACAAACATTACGAAACAAATCCAATCGTTTCACCTCTTTAGCAATTTAAGACAAACGTTTACAAACGTTACGAAACAAATCCAAACGTTTCACCTTTTTAGTGATTGAAGCCAAACGTTTACAAGCTTTACGAAACAAAACCAAACGTTTCACTTTTTAAATGATTTAGGCCGAACGTTTACAAAGGTTACGAAACAAATCCTAACCTCCTAGAGATTTAAGCCGAACGTTTACAAACGTTACGAAACAAATCTAAACGTTTCACATTTTTCGCAATTTATGCCAAACGTTTACAAACGTTACGAAATAAATCCAAGCGTTTCATCTTTTTAGCAATTTAAGACAAACATTTACAAACGTTACGAAACAAATCCAAACATTTCACCTTTTTAGTGAATCATGCGGAACGTTTACAATCGTTACGAAACAAAACCAAACGTTTCATCTTTTTTGCGGTTTTAGCCGAATGTTTACAACCTTTACGAAACAAATTCAATCGTTTCCCCATTTTAGCGATTTTAGCTAAACGTTTAAAACATTACGAAACAAATCCAAATTTTTCACCTTTTCAGCAATTTAAGCCAAACGTTTAGAATCGTTATGAAACAAAACCAAATGTTTCCCCTTTTTCGCGATTGAAGCCAAACGTTTACAAACATTACGAAACTAATCCATACGTTTCACATATTTAGCAATTGAAGCCGAAAGTTAACAAACGTTACGAAGCAAACCACGCGTTTCACTTTTTTAGCCATTTAAGCCAAACCTTTATAAACGCTACGAAACAAATCCAAACGTTTCCCATTTTTTAGCAATTTAAGCCAAACGTTTATAAACGTTACGAAACAAATCCATACGTTTCACATTTTTAGCAATTTAAGGCAAAAGTTTACAAACTTTACGAAACAAACCAAGCGTTTCACCTTTTTAGCGATTTAAGCCAAACGTTTATAAACGCTACGAATCAAATCCAAACGTTTCCCCTTTTTTAGCAATTTAAGCCAAACGTTTACAAACGATACGAAACAAATCCATGTGTTTTACCATTTTAGCAATATAAGCCAAATGTTTACTAACATTATGGAAGAAAACCAAACGTTTCACATTTTTAGCGATTTAAGCCAATCGTTTATAAACGCTACGAAACAAATGCAAACGTTTGACCTTTTTAGCGATTGAACCCAAACGTTTACAAACGTTACGAAACAAATCCTAACGTTTCACCTTTTTAGCGATTTCAGCAAAACGTTTACAAAAATTACGAAACAAAACCAAACGTTTCACCTTTTTACCGATTTAAGCCAAACGTTTATAAACGTTACGAAACAAAACAAAATGCTTAAAACATTACAAAACAAATCAAAACGTTTACAAAAGTTACGAAGCAAAACCAAACGTTTCAACTTTTTAGCGATTTGAGCCAAACATTTACAAACGTTACGAAACAAAACCAAATGTTTCACCTTTTTAGCAATTTAAGCCAAACATTTACAAAAGTTACGAAACGAAACAAAATGTTTAAAATGTTACGAAACAAATCGAAATGTTTAGAAGCGTTACGAAACAAAACCAAATGTTTAACCTTTTTGGCGATTTAAGCAAAACGTTCACAAAAGTTACAAAAAAACCAAACGTTTCACCTTTTTAGCGATTGAAGCCAAACATTTACAAACGTTACGAAACAAAACCAAACGTTAAAAACATTAAGAAATAAAAGTTACGAAACAAATCCAAACGTTTACAAACATTACGAAACAAAACCAAACGTCTCACCTTTTTAGTGATTTAAGCCAAACATTTACAAACGTTACGAAACAAAACCAAAAGTCTCACCTTTTTATTGATTTAAGCCAAACATTTACAAACATTACGAAACAAAACCAAACGTTTCACCGTTTTAGCAATTTAAGCCATATGTTTATAAAAGTTACGAAATAAATCTAAACATTTCACCTTTTTAGCGATTTAAGCCTAACGTTTACAAACATTACGAAACAAATCCAATCGTTTCACCTTTTTAGCGATTTAAGCCAAACGTTTACAAACGTTACGAAACAAATCCAAATGTTTCACCTTTTTAGTGATTGAAGCCAAACGTTTACAAGCGTTACGAAACAAATACAAACGTTTTGAAATAAATCTAAACCATTAAAACGTTACGAAACAAATCCAAGCGTTTCACCTTTTTAGCGATTAAAGCCGAACGTTTGCAATGTTTACGAAACAAAACCAAACGTTTCACTTTTTTAATGATTTAGGCCGAACATTTACAAAGGTTACGAAACAAATCCTAACCTCCTAGAGATTTAAGCCGAACGTTTACAAACGTTACGAAACAAATCCAAACGTTTCACCTTTTTCGCAATTTAAGCCAAACGTTACGAAATAAATCCAAGCGTTTCATCTTTTTAGCAATTTAAGACAAACGTTTACAAACGTTACGAAACAAATCCAAACATTTCACCTTTTTAGTGAATCATGCGGAACGTTTACAAACGTTACGAAACAAAACCAAACGTTTCACCTTTTTTGCGATTTTAGCCGAACGTTTACAAACTTTACGAAACAAATTCAAACGTTTCCCCTTTTTAGCGATTTCAGCTAAACGTTTAAAACATTACGAAACAAATCCAAACATTTCACCTTTTCAGCAATTTAAGCCAAACGTTTAGAATCGTTATGAAACAAATCCAAACGTTTCCCCTTTTTTGCGATCGAAGCCAAACGTTTACAAACATTACGAAACTAATCCATACGTTTCACATTTTTAGCAATTGAAGCTGAAAGTTAACAAACGTTACGAAGCAAACCACGCGTTTCACCTTTTTAGCCATTTAAGCCAAACCTTTATAAACGCTACGAAACAAATCCAAACGTTTCCCATTTTTTAGCAATTTAAGCCAAACGTTTACAAACGTTACGAAACAAATCCAAGCATTTTACCTTTTTAGCAATTTAAGCCAAACATTTACTAACATTATGGAACAAAACCAAATGTTTCACATTTTTAGCGATTTAAGCCAATCGTTTACAAACACTACGAAACAAATCCAAACGTTTCACCTTTTTAGCGATTGAACCCAAACGTTTATAAACGTTACCAAACAAATCCAAACCTTTCACCTTTTTAGCGATTTAAGCCAAACGTTTACAAAAATTACGAAACAAAACCAAACGTTTCACATTTTTAGCGATTTAAGCCAAAAGTTTACAAACGTTACGAAACAAAACAAAACGTTTAAAACGTTGTTAAACAAATCGAAACGTTTACAAACGTTACGAAACAAAACCAAACGTTTCACCGTTTTAGCGATTCAAGCCAAACGTTTACAAACGTTACGAAACAAAACAAAATGTTTCACCTTTTTAGCAATTTAAGCAAAACGTTCACAAACGTTACGGAACAAAACCAAACGTTTCACATTTTTAGCGATTTAAGCCAATCGTTTACAAACGCTACGAGACAAATCCAACCGTTTCACCTTTTTAGCGCGATTGAACCCAAACGTTTAAAAACGTTACGAAACAAATCCAAACGTTTCACCTTTTAAACGATTTAAGCCAAATCTTTACAAAATTTACGAAACAAAACCAAACGTTTCACCTTATTAGCGATTTAAGCCAAACGTTTACAAACATTACGAAACAAATCAAAATGTTTAAAACATTACGAAAGAAACGTTACGAAACAAATCGAAACGTGTACAAACATTACGAAACAAAACATTTAACCTTTTCAGCGATTTAAGCCAAACGTTTTTTACAAACGTTACGAAACAAAACCAAACGTTTCACCTTTTTAGAAATTTAAGCCAAACATTTACAAATGTTAAGAAACAAAACCAAACGTTTAAAACGTTAAGAAACAAAACCAAATGTTTCTCCTTTGTAGTGATTTAAGCCAAACATTTACAAACGTTACGAAACAAAACCAAACAGTTCACCTATTTAGCGATTTAAGCCATGTGTTTACAAACGTTACGGAAAAAATCCAAATGTTTCACCTTTTTAACGATTTAAGCCTAATGTTTACAAACGTTACGAAAAAAATCCAATCGTTTCACCTTTTTTAGCGAATTAAGCCAAACGTTTACAAACGTTACGAAAGAAAACCAAATGTTTCACCTTCTTAGCCATTTAAGCAAATCGTTTACAAACTCTACTAAACAAATCCAAACGTTTACAAACGTTAAAATCCAAAACCAAACGTTTCCCCATTTTAGCGATTTATGCCAAACGTTTATAAACGTCACGAAACAAAACCAAACGTTTGTAAACATTATGAAACAAATCCAAACGTGTCACATTTTTAGTGATTTAAGCCAAACATTTACAAATATTTCGAAATAAATCCAAACGTTTCACCTTTTTAGTGATTGAAGCCAAACGTTTACAAGCGTTACGAAACAAATACGAAACAAAACCAAACATTTACAATGTTTACAATGTTTCACCTTTTTATTGATTAAAGCCGAATGTTTACAATGTTTACGGAACAAAACCAAACGTTTCGCCTTTTTTGCGATTTAGGCCGAACGTTTACAAACGTTACGAAACAAATCCTAACCTTTCACCTTTTTAGAGATTTAAGCCGAATGTTTACAAATGTATGAAACAAAACCAAACGTTTCAACTTTTTTGCGATTTAAGCCGAACATTTATAAACGTTACGAAACAAATCCAAACGTTTAACCTTTTTAGCAATTTAAGCCAAATGTTTACAAACATTACAAATCAAATCCAAGCGTTTCATCTTTTTAGCAATTTAAGCCAAACGTTTACAAACGTTACGAAACAAATCCAAACGTTTCACCTTTTTACTGATTCAAGCGGAACGTTTACAAACGTTACGAAACAAAACCAAACGTTTCCCCTTTTTAGCGATATTAGCCAAACATTTACAAACTTTAAGAAACAAATTCAAACTTTTCCCCATTTTAGCGATTTCAGCTAAACGTTTAAAACATTAGGAAACAAATCCAAACGTTTCACCTTTTCAGCGATTTAAGCCAAACGTTTACAATCGTTACGAAACAAATCCAAACGTTTCACCTTTTTTGCGATTGAAGCCAAACGTTTACAAACATTATGAAACTAATCCATACGTTTCGTATTTTTAGCAATTTAAGCCAAAAGTTTACAAACGTTACGAAACAAACCAAGCGTTTCACCTTTTTAGAGATTTAAGCCTAATGTTTATAAACGCAACGAAACAAATCCAAACATTTCCCCTTTTTTAGCAATTTAAGCCAAACGTTTACAAACGTTACGAAACAAATCCAAGCGTTTTACCTTTTTGACAATTTAAGCCAAACGTTGACAAGCATTATGAAACAAAACAAAAATTTTAAAACGTTACGAAACAAACGTTACAAAACAAATCGAAACGTTTGCAAACATTACGAAACAAAGCCAAACGTTTCACCCTTTTAACGATTTAAGCCAAATGTTTACAAACGCTACGAAATAAAACCAAATGTTTCACCTCTTTAGCGATTTAAGCCAAACATTTAAAAACGTTACGAAACAAAACCAAACGTTTAAAAAGTTACGAAACAAATCCAAACGTTTACAAACGTTACGAAACAAAACCAAACATCTCACCTTTTTAGTGATTTAAGCCAAACATTTACAAACGTATGGAACAAATCGAAACGTTTGAACTTTTTAGCGAGTCAAGCCAAACGTTTACAAAGATTACGAAACAAATCGAAATTTTTCACCTTTTTAGCAATTTAAGCCAAACTTTGCAAACGTTACGAAACAAATCGAAACGTTTCCCTTATTTAACGATTTATGCCAAACGTTTACAAACGTAACGAAACAAATCCAAATGTTTTACCGTTTTAGCGATTTAAGCAAAACGTTTACAAACGTTACGAAACAAATCTAAATGTTACACTTTTTAGCGATTTAAGCCAAACGTTTACAAACGTTACGAAATAAATCCAAGTGTCTTACCTTTTTAGCAATTTAAGCAAAACGTTTGCTAACGTTACGAAACAAAACCAAATGTTTCACATTATTAGTGATTTAAGCCAAACGTTTACAAACGTTACGAAACAAAACCAAACGTTTCACCATTTTAACGATATAAGCCAAACATTTACAAACGTTGGGAAGCAAAACCAAACGTTAAAAACAAACGTTATGAAACAAATCCAAACGTTTACAAACGTTACGAAACAAAACAAAACGTCTCACCTTTTTAGTCATTTAAGCCAAACATTTACAAACGTTACGAAAAAAAACCAAACGTCTCACCTTTTTAGTGATTTAAGCCAAACATTTACAAACGTTACGAAACAAAACCAAACGTTTCACCTTTTTAGCGATTTAAGCCATTTGTTTACAAACGTTACGAAACAAATCCAAACGTTTCACATTTTTAGTGATTTAAGCCAAATGTTTACAAACGTTACGAAACAAATCCAAACGTTTCACATTTTTAGTGATTTAAGCCAAACGTTTACAAACGTTACGAAACAAATCCAAACGTTTCACATTTTTAGTGATTTAAGCAAAACGTTTACAAACGTTACTAAACAAATCCAAACGTTTTACCTTTTTAGTGATTGAAGCCAAACGTTTACAATCGTTACGAAACGAATACAAATGTTTTGAAATAAATCTAAATGTTTAAAACATTACGAAACGAATCCAAGTGTTTCACCTTTTTAGCGATAAAAGCCGAACGTTTACAATGTTTACGAAACAAAACCAAACGTTTCACCTTTTTAGCAATTTAGGCCGAACGTTTACAAACGTTATGAAAAAAATCCTAACCTTTCACCTTTTTAGAGATTTAAGCCGAACGTTTACAATTGTTACGAAGCAAAACTAAACGTTTCACCTTTTTTGGGATTTAAGCCGAACATTTACAAACGTTAAGAAACAAATCCAAACGTTTAAAAACATTACGAAACAAATCCAAGAGTTTCATCTTTTTAGCAAATTAAGCCAAACATTTACAAATGTTACGAAAAAAATCCAAACGTTTCATCTTTTTAGTGATTCAAGCTGAACGTTTACAAACGTTATGAAACAAAACCAAACGTTTCACCTTTTTAGCTATATTAGCCAAACGTATACAATGTTTACGAAACAAATTCAACCGTTTCCCCATTTTAGCGATTTCAGCTAAACGTTTAAAACGTTACGAAACAAATCCAAACGTTTCAGCTTTTCAGCGATTTAAGCCAAACGTTTACAATCGTTATGAAACAAATCCAAACGTTTCACCTTTTTTGCGATTGAAGCCAAACGTTTACAAACATTACGAAACTAATCCATACGTTTCATATTTTTAGCAATTTAAGCCAAAAGTTTACAAACGTTACGAAACAAACCAAGCGTTTCACCTTTTTAGAGAATTAAGCCAAAAGTTTATAAACGCAACGAAACAAATCCAAACGTTTCCCCTTTTTTAGCAGTTTAAGCCAAACATTTACAAACGTTACTAAACAAATCCAAGCGTTTTACCGTTTAAGCAATTTAAGCCAAACGTTTATTAACATTATTGAACAAAACCAAACGTTTCCCATTTTTAGCGATTTAAGCCAATCGTTTACAAACGCTACGAAACAAATCCAAACGTTTCACCTTTTTAATGATTCAACCCAAACGTTTACAAACGTTACGAAACAAATCCAAACGTTTCACCTTTTTAGCGATTTAAGCCAAACGTTTACAAAAATTACGAAACAAAACGAAACGTTTCACCATTTTAACGATTTAAGCCAAACATTTACAAATGTTACGAAACAAAACCAAACGTTTAAAACGTTAAGAAACAAACGTTATGAAACAAATCCAACGTTTACAGACATTATGAAACAAAACAAAACGTCTCACCTTTTTTGTGATTTAAGGCAAACATTTACAAACCTTACGAAACAAAACCAAACGTCTCACCTTTTTAGTGATTTAAGCCAAACATTTACAAAAGTTACGAAACAAAACCAAACGTTTCACCTTTTTAGCGATTTAAGCCATATGTTTACAAACGTTACAAAACAAATCCAAACGTTTCACGTTTTTAGCGATTTATGCCTAACGTTTACAAACGTTACGAAACAAATCAAATTGTTTCACCTTTTTAGCGATTTAAGCCAAACGTTTACAGACATTACGAAAGAAAACCAAATGTTTCAACTTTTTAGCGATTTAAGGCAATCGTTTACAAACTTTACAATACAAATCCAAACGTTTACAAACGTTAAAAACCAAAACCAATTATTTCCCCATTTTAGCGATTTAAGCCAAACGTTTATAAACGTTACGAAACAAAACCAAACGTTTGTAAACGTTTCACATTTTTAGTTATTTAAGCCATACGTTTACAACGTTTACAAATGTTACGAAACAAATCCAAACGTTTCACCTTTTTAGTGATTGAAGCCAAACGTTTACAAGCGTTACGAAACGAATACAAATGTTTCTAAATAAATCTAAATGTTTAAAACGTTACGAAACAAATCCAAGCGTTTCACCTTTTATGCGATAAAAGCCGAACGTTTACAATGTTTACGAAATGAAACCAAACGTTTCACCTTTTTAGCGATTTAGGCCGAACGTTTACAAACGTTACAAGAAAAATCCTAACCTTTCACCGTTTTAAAGATTTAAGCCGAACGTTTACAAATGTTACGAAGTAAAACTAACGTTTCACCTTTTTCGGGATTTAAGTCGAACATTTACAAACGTTACGAAACAAATCCAAACGTTTACAAACATTACGAAACAAATCCAAGCGTTTCATCTTTTTAGCAAATTAAGCCAAACATTTACAAACGTTACGAAACAAATCCAAACATTTCACCTTTTTAGTGATTCAAGCTGAACGTTTACAAACGTTACGAAACAAAACCAAACGTTTCACCTTTTTAGCGATATTAGCAAAACGTTTACAAAGTTTACGAAAAAAATTCAAACGTTTCCCCGTTTTAGCGATTTCAGCTAAACGTTTAAAACGTTACGAAACAAATCCAAACGTTTCAGGTTTTCAGCGATTTAAGCCAAACGTTTACAATCGTTATGAAACAAATCCAAACATTTAACCTTTTTCGCGATTGAAGCCAAACGTTTACAAACATTACGAAACTAATCGATGCGTTTCACATTTTTAGCAAATTAAGCCAAAAGTTTACAAAAGTTACGAAACAAACAAAATGTTTCACCTTTTTAGAGATTTAAGCCAAGCGTTTATAAATGCAACGAAACAAATCCAAACGTTTCCCCTTTTTTAGCGATTTAAGCCAAACGTTTACAAAAATTACGAAACAAAACGAAACGTTTCACCATTTTAACGATTTAAGCCAAACATTTACTAACATTATGGAACAAAACCAAACGTTTCCCATTTTTAGCGATTTAAGCCAATCGTTTACAAACGCTACAAAACAAATCCAAACGTTTCACCTTTTAAGCGATTCAACCCAAACGTTTACAAACGTTACGAAACAAATCCAAACGTTTCACCTTTTTAGCGATTTAAGCCAAACGTTTACAAAAATTACGAAACAAAACGAAACGTTTCCCCATTTTAACGATTTAAGCCAAACATTTACAAACGTTACGAAACAAAACCAAACGTTTAAAACATTAAGAAACAAATCCAAACGTTTACAAACGTTACAAAACAAAACAAAACGTCTCACCTTTTTAGTGATTTAAGCCAAATATTTACAAACGTTACGAAACAAAACCAAACGTCTCCCCTTTTTAGGGATTTAAGCCAAACATTTACAAACGTTACGAAACAAAACCAAACGTTTCACCTTTTTAGCGATTTAAGCCATATGTTTACAAACGTTACGAAACAAATCCAAATGTTTCACTTTTTTAGTGATTTAAGCATAACGTTTACAAACGTTACGAAACAAATCCAATCGTTTCGCCTTTTTAGAGATTTAAGCCAAACGTTTACAAACATTACGAAAGAAAACCAAATGTTTCACCTTTTTAGCGATTTAAGGCAATCGTTTACAAACGTTACAATACAAATCCAAACGTTTAAAAACGTTAAAAACCAAAACCAAACCTTTCCCCATTTTAGCGATTTAAGCCAAACGTTTATAAACGTTACGAAACAAAACCAAACGTTTGTAAACGTTACGAAACAAATCCAAACGTTTCACATTTTTAGTAATTCAAGCCAAACGTTTACAAATGTTACGAAACAAATCCAAACGTTTCACATTTGTAGTGATTTAAGCCAAACTTTTACAAACGTTACGAAACAAATCCAAACGTTTCACCTTATTAGTGATTGAGGCCAAACGTTTACAAGCGTTACAAAACGAATACAAACGTTTTGAAATAAATCTAAACGTTTATAACGTTACGAAACAAATCCAATCGTTTCACCCTTTTAGCGATTAAAGCCGAACGTTTACAATGTTTACGTAACAAAACAAAACTTTTCCACTTTTTAGTGGTTTAGGCCGAACGTTTACAAACGTTACGAAACAAATCCTAACCTTTCACCTTTTTAGAGATTTAAGCCGAACGTTTACAAATGTTACGAAACAAAACCAAACGTTTCACCTGTTTCGCGATTTAAGCCGAACATTTACAAACGTTACGAAACAAAACCAAACGTTTCACCTGTTTCGCGATTTAAGCCGAACGTTTACAAACATTACGAAACAAATCCAAGTGTTTCATCTTTTTAGCAATTTAAGCCAAACGTTTACAAACATTACAAAATAAATCCAAACGTTTCATTTTTTTAGTGATTGAAGCGGAACGTTTACAAACGTTACGAAACAAAACCAAACGTTTCACCTTTTTAGCGATATTAGCCAAACGTTTACAAACTTTACGAAACAAATTCAAAATATCCCCAATTTTAGCGATTTCAGCTAAACGTTTAAAACGTTACGAAACAAATCCAAACGTTTCACTTTTTCAGCGATTTATGCCAAACGTTTACAATCGTTACGAAACAAATCCAAACGTTTCACCATTTTCGCGATTGAAGCCAAACGTTTACAAACATTACGAAACTAATCCACCCAAACGTTACGAAACAAAACCAAACGTTTTACCTTTTTAGCAATTTAAGCCAAACGTTTGCAAACGTTATAAAACAAATCTAACGTTTCAATTTAAGCCAAATGTTTACAAACGTTATGGAACGAATCCAAATGTTTCCCCTTTTTAGCGATTTAAGCGAAATGTTTATAAACATTACGTCTTAAATCGCTAAAAAGGTGAAACGTTTGGATTTGTTTCGTAACGTTTTAAACGTTTGGCTTTGTTTCATAACCTTTCAAAACCAAACGTTTCACCTTTTAGCGATTTAAACCAAACGTTTACAAACGTTACGAAACAAACCAAACGTTTTCACCTTTTTACCGATTTAAGCCAAACGTTTTAAACGTTACGAAACAAATTCAAACGTTTCACCTTTTTAGCGATTTAAGCAAAACATTTACAAAAGTTACGAAACAAATCTAAACATTTCCCCTTTTTTGCGACTTAAGCCTAACATTTTCAAACGTTTCACAACAAATCCAAACATTTCACCCTTTTAGCGAAATAAGCCAAACGTTTGCAAATGTTTTGAAAATATTATGGAACAAATCCTTTACAAATGTTACGAAATAAATCCAAATGTTTCACCTTTTAGCGAAATAAATCCAAATGTTTCACCCTTTTAGCGAAATAAGCCAAATCCAAATGTTTCACCTTTTTAGCAATTTAAGCCAAACGTTTGAAAATATTATGGAACAAATCCAAATGTGTCATCTTTTTAGAAATTTATGCAAAACCTTTACAAATGTTACGAAATAAATCCAAACGTTGCACCTTTTTAGCGATTTAAGCCAAACATTTACAAAGGTCACAAAACAAAACCAAACGTTTCACCTTTTTAGCGATTTAAGCCGAACGTTTACAATCGTTACGAAACAATACCAGACATTTAAAACGTTGCGAAACAAATCCAAACGTTTTACTATTTTAGCAATTTAAGCCAAACGTTTACAAACGTTACGAAGCAAATCAAAGCGTTTCCCCTTTTTAGCAATTTAAGCCAAACGTTTACAAACGTTACAAAATTTCAAACGTTTCCCCTTTTTAGCGATTTAAGCCAAATGTATACAAACGATACGAAACAAATCCAAACGTTTCACCTTTTTAGAGATTTAAGCGGAACGTTTACAAATATTACAAAATAAAACCAAACGTTTCCCCTTTTTTGAAATTTAAGCCAAACCTTTACAAACATTACGAAATAAATCCAAATGTTTCACCTTTTTAGCAATTTAAGCCAAACTTTAACAAATGTAACGAAATAAATCCAAATGTTTCACCTTTTTAGCAATTGAAGCCAAACGTTTACAAACGTTACGAAACAAAACCAAACGTTTTTCCTTTTTAGCAATTTAAGCCAAACGTTTGTAAGCGTTATGAAACAAATCCAACCGTTTCAATTTAAGCCAAATATTTACAAACGCTATGGAACAAATCCAAACGGTTCACCTTTTTAGCGATTTAAGCTAAACATTTATAAACGTTACGGCTTAAATCGCTAAAAAGGTGAAACATTTGGATTTGTTTCGTAACGTTTTATACGTTTGGTTTTGTTTCACGTTTTTAGCGATATAAGCCAAACGTTTACAAACTTTACGAAACAAATCCAAATGTTTCCCCTTTTTAGAGATTTAAGCCAAACGTTTACAAACGTTACGAAACAAATCGAAACGTTTCACCTTTTATGCGACTTAAGCCAAAAGTATTCAAATGTTACGAAACCAATTCAAACGTTTCCTCTTTTAGTGATTTAAGCCAAACGTTTACAAATGATAAGAAACAAATCCAAACGTTTCACCTTTTTAACAATTTTAGCCAAACGTTTACAAACGTTACGAAACAAATCCAAACGTTTCACCGTTTTGGCGATTTAAGCCAAACGTTTACAAAGGTTACGAAACAAATCCAAACGTGTCACCTTTTTAGCAATTTATGCAAAACGTTTACAAACGTTACGAAACAAATCCAAATGTTTCACCTTTTTAGCGATTTAAGCCAAACGTTTACAAAGGTTACGAAACAAAACCAAACGTTTCACCTATTTAGCGATATAAGCCAAACGTCTACAAAGGTTACGAAACAAATCCAAACGTGTCACATTTTTAGCAATTTAAGTCAAACGTTTACAAACGTTACGAAACAAATCCAAACATTTCACCTTTTTAGCACTTTAAGCCAATCGTTTAGAAACGTTATGAAACAAATACAAATGTTTCAAATTTTTAGCGATTTAAGCCGAACGTTTACAAACGTTACGAAACAAAACCAAACGTTTAAAACGTTACGAAAAAATCCAAACGTTTCCCCTTTTTAGCAATTTAAGCCAAACGTTTACAAACGTTACGAAACAAATCAAAGCGTTTCACCTTTTTAGCAATTTAAGCCAAACGTTTACAACCGTTACAAAATTTCAAGAGTTTTACCTTTTTAGCGAGTTAAGCCAAATATTTACAAACGTTACGAAGAAAATCCAAACGTTTCTCCTTTTTAGCGAATTAAGCCCAACGTTTGCAAATGTTATGAAACAAATCTAAATGTTTCACCTTTTTAGCGATTTAAGCCAAACGTTTGAAAATGTTATGGAAAAAATCCAAATGTGTCATCTTTTTAGAAATTTATGCAAAACGTTTACAAATGTTACGAAATAAATCCAAACGTTTCACCTTTTTAGCGATTTAAGCCAAACATTTACAAAGGTCACAAAACAAAACCAAACGTTTCACCTTATTAGCGATTTAAGCCAAACGTTTACAAAGGTTAAAAATAAATCCAAACGTGTCACCTTTTTAGCAATTTAAGCCAAACGTTTACAAACCTTACGAAACAAATCCAAACGTTTCCCCTTTTTAGCCATTTAAGCCAATCGTTTACAAACGTTACGAAACAAATACAAACATTTTACATTTTTAGCGATTTAAGCCGAACGTTTACAATCGGTACGAAACAATACCAGACATTTAAAACGTTACGAAACAAATCCAAACGTTTCACTATTTTAGCAATTTAAGCCAAATGTTTACAAACGTTACGAAGCAAATAAAAGTGTTTCACCTTTTTAGCAATTTAGGCCAAACGTTTACAAACGTTACAAAATTTCAAACGTTTCACCTTTTTAGCGATTTAAGCCAAACGTATACAAACGATACGAAACAAATGCAAACGCTTCACCTTTTTAGAGATTTAAGCGGAACGTTTACAAACATTACGAAATAAATCCAAACGTTTCCCCTTTTTAGAAATTTAAGCCAAACCTTTACAAACATTACGAAATAAATCCAAACGTTTCACCTTTTTAGCAATTTAAGCCAAACGTTAACAAATGTAACGAAACAAATCCAAACATTTCACCTTTTTAGCAATTTAAGCAAAACGTTTACAAACGTTACGAAACAAAACCAAACGTTTTTCCTTTTTAACAATTTAAGCCAAACGTTTGTAAGCGTTATGAAACAAATCCAACCGTTTCAATTTAAGCCAAACATTTACAAACGCTATGGAACAAATCCAAACGGTTCACCTTTTTAGCGATTTAAGCCAAACAGTTATAAATGTTACGGCTTAAATCGCTAAAAAGGTGAAACGTTTGGATTTGTTTCGTAACGTTTTAAACGTTTGGTTTTGTTTCACCTTTTTAGCGATATAAGCCAAACGTTTACAAACATTACGAAACAAATCCAAATGTTTCCCCTTTTTAGAGATTTAAGCCAAACGTTTACAAACGTTACGAAACAAATCGAAATGTTTCACCTTTTATGCGACTTAAGCCAAACGTATTCAAATGTTACGGAACCAATTCAAACATTTCCCCTTTTAGTGATTTAAGCCAAACGTTTACAAATGATAAGAAACAAATCCAAACGTTTCACCTTTTTAACAATTTCAGCCAAACGTTTACAAACGTTATGAAACAAATCCAAACGTTTCACCGTTTTGGTGATTTAAGCCAAATGTTTACAAAGGTTACGAAACAAATCCAAACGTGTCACCTTTTTAGCAATTTATGCAAAACGTTTACAAACGTTACGAAACAAATCCAAATGTTTCACCTTTTTAGCGATTTAAGCCAAACGTTTACAAAGGTTACGAAACAAAACCAAACGTTTCACCTATTTAGCGATATAGGCCAAACGTCAACAAAGGTTACGAAACAAATCCAAACGTGTCACATTTTTAGCAATTTAAGCCAAACGTTTACAAACGTTACGAAACAAATCCAAACATTTCACCTTTTTAGCGATTTAAGCCAATCGTTTAGAAACGTTATGAAACAAATACAAATGTTTCAAATTTTTAGCGATTTAAGCCGAACGTTTACAAACGTTACGAAACAAAACCAAACATTTAAAACGTTACGAAAAAATTTAAACGTTTCCCCTTTTTAGCAATTTAAGCCAAACGTTTACAAACGTTACGAAACAAATCAAAGCGTTTCACCTTTTTAGCAATTTAAGCCAAACGTTTACAACCATTACAAAATTTCAAGAGTTTTACCTTTTTAGCGAGTTAAGCCAAATATTTACAAACGTTACGAAACAAATCCAAACGTTTCACCTTTTTAGCGATTTAAGCCAAACGTTTACAAACGTTACGAAACAAAAATGAACTTTTAAAACGTTACGAAACAAAAGTTACGAAACAAATTGAAACGTTTACAAACGTTACAAAACAATACCAAACGTTTCACCCTTTTAGCGATTTAAGCCAAATGTTTACAAACGTTATGCAACAAATGCAAACGTTTCCCCTATTTAGCGATTTAAGCCAAACGTTTACAAACTTTACAAAATTTCAAACGTTTCACCTTTTTAGCGATATAAGAAAAACATATACAAACGATACGAAACAAATCCAAACGTTTCACCTTTTTAGAGATTTAAGCGGAACGTTTACAAACGTTAGGAAACAAAAGCAAAAATTTCACCTTTTTAGCAATTTAAGCCAAACCTTTACAAACATTACGAAATAAATCCAAACATTTCACCTTTTTAGCAATTTAAGCCAAACGTTTACAAATGTAACGAAACAAATCCAAACGTTTCCCCTTTTTAAGAATTTAAGCCAAACGTTTACAAATGTTACGGAAAAAAACCAAACATTTTGCCTTCTTATCGATTTAAGCCAAACGTTTATAAACGTTACGGCTTAAATCGCTAAAAAGGTGAAACGTTTGGATTTGCTTCGTAACGTTTTAAACGTTTGGTTTTATTTCATAACCTTTCAAAACCAAAAGTTTCACCTTTTTAGCGATTTAAGCCAAACGTTTATAAATATTATGAAACAAATCCAAACGTTTCACCTTTTTAGTGATTGAAGCCAATCGTTTACAAACGTTACGAAACAAATCGAAACGTTTTACCTTTTCTGCGACTTGAGCCAAACGTATTCAAACGTTACGGAACCAATTTAAACGTTTCCTCTTTTAGTGATTTAAGCCAAACGTTTACAAACGATAAGAAACAAATCCAAACGTTTCCCTTTTTTAGCAATTTCAGCCAAACGTTTACAAACGTTAGGAAACAAATCCAAACGTTTCACCGTTTTGGCGATTTAAGCTAAACGTTTACAAAGGTTACGAAACAAATCCAAACGTGTCACCTTTTTAGCAATTTATGCAAAACGTTTACAAACGTTACGAAACAAATCCAAACGTTTCACCTTTTTAGCGATTTAAGCCAAACGTTTACAAAGGTTACGAAACAAAACCAAACGTTTCACCTATTTAGTGATTTAAGCCAAACGTTTACAAAGGTTACGAAACAAATCCAAACGTATCACCATTTTAGCAATTTAAGCCAAACGTTTACAAATGTTACAAAACAAATCCAAACATTTCACCTTTTTAGCGATTTAAGCCAATCGTTTACAAATGTTATGAAACAAATACAAAAGTTTCAAATTTTTAGCGATTTAAGCCGAACATTTACAAACGTTACGAAACAAAACCAAACGTTTAAAACGTTACGAAAAAATCCAAACGTTTCCCCTTTTAAGCAATTTAAGCCAAATGTTTACAAACGTTACGAAACAAATCAAAGCGTTTAACCTTTTTAGTAATTTAAGCCAAACGTTTACAACCGTTACAAAATTTCAAGAGTTTTACCTTTTTAGCGAGTTAAGCCAAATATTTACAAACGTTACGAAACAAATCCAAATGTTTCACCTTTTTAGCGATTTAAGCAAAACATTTACAAAAGTTACGAAAGAAATCTAAACATTTCCCCTTTTTTGCGACTTAAGCCTAACATTTTCAAACGTTTCAGAACAAATCCAAACATTTCACCTTTTTAGCGAATTAAGCCAAACGTTTGCAAATGTTTTGAAACAAATCTAAATGTTTCACCTTCTTAGCAATTTAAGCCAAACGTTTGAAAATATTATGGAACAAATCCAAATGTGTCATCTTTTTAGAAATTTATGCAAAACGTTTACAAATGTTACGAAATAAATCCAAACGTTGCACCTTTTTAGCGATTTAAGCCAAACATTTACAAAGGTCACAAAACAAAACCAAACGTTTCACCTTTTTAGCGATTTAAGCCGAACGTTTACAATCGTTACGAAACAATACCAGACATTTAAAACGTTGCGAAACAAATCCAAACGTTTTACTATTTTAGCAATTTAAGCCAAACGTTTACAAACGTTACGAAGCAAATCAAAGCGTTTCACCTTTTTAGCAATTTAAGCCAAACGTTTACAAACGTTACAAAATTTCAAACGTTTCCCCTTTTTAGCGATTTAAGCCAAATGTATACAAACGATACGAAACAAATCCAAACGTTTCACCTTTTTAGAGATTTAAGCGGAACGTTTACAAACATTACGAAATAAATCCAAACGTTTCCCCTTTTTAGAAATTTAAGCCAAACCTTTACAAACATTACGAAATAAATCCAAATGTTTCACCTGTTTAGCAATTTAAGCCAAACGTTAACAAATGTAACGAAATAAATCCAAATGTTTCACCTTTTTAGCAATTGAAGCCAAACGTTTACAAACGTTACGAAACAAAACCAAACGTTTTTCCTTTTTAGCAATTTAAGCCAAACGTTTGTAAGCGTTATGAAACAAATCCAACCGTTTCAATTTAAGCCAAATATTTACAAACGCTATGGAACAAATCCAAACGGTTCACCTTTTTAGCGATTTAAGCTAAACATTTATAAACGTTACGGCTTAAATCGCTAAAAAGGTGAAACGTTTAGATTTGTTTCGTAACGTTTTAAACGTTTGGTTTTGTTTCACGTTTTTAGCGATATAAGCCAAACGTTTACAAACTTTACGAAACAAATCCAAATGTTTCCCCTTTTTAGAGATTTAAGCCAAACGTTTACAAACGTTACGAAACAAATCGAAACGTTTCACCTTTTATGCGACTTAAGCCAAAAGTATTCAAATGTTACGAAACCAATTCAAACGTTTCCTCTTTTAGTGATTTAAGCCAAACGTTTACAAATGATAAGAAACAAATCCAAACGTTTCACCTTTTTAACAATTTTAGCCAAACGTTTACAAACGTTACGAAACAAATCCAAACGTTTCACCGTTTTGGCGATTTAAGCCAAACGTTTACAAAGGTTACGAAACAAATCCAAACGTGTCACCTTTTTAGCAATTTATGCAAAACGTTTACAAACGTTACGAAACAAATCTAAATGTTTCACCTTTTTAGCGATTTAAGCCAAACGTTTACAAAGGTTACGAAACAAAACCAAACGTTTCACCTATTTAGTGATATAAGCCAAACGTCTACAAAGGTTACGAAACATATCCAAACGTGTCACATTTTTAGCAATTTAAGTCAAACGTTTACAAACGTTACGAAACAAATCCAAACATTTCACCTTTTTAGCGCTTTAAGCCAATCGTTTAGAAACGTTATGAAACAAATACAAATGTTTCAAATTTTTAGCGATTTAAGCCGAACGTTTACAAACGTTACGAAACAAAACCAAACGTTTAAAACGTTACGAAAAAATCCAAACGTTTCCCCTTTTTAGCAATTTAAGCCAAACGTTTACAAACGTTACGAAACAAATCAAAGCGTTTCACCTTTTTAGCAATTTAAGCCAAACGTTTACAACCGTTACAAAATTTCAAGAGTTTTACCTTTTTAGCGAGTTAAGCCAAATATTTACAAACGTTACGAAGAAAATCCAAACGTTTCTCCTTTTTAGTGAATTAAGCCCAACGTTTGCAAATGTTATGAAACAAATCTAAATGTTTCACCTTTTTAGCGATTTAAGCCAAACGTTTGAAAATGTTATGGAACAAATCCAAATGTGTCATCTTTTTAGAAATTTATGCAAAACGTTTACAAATGTTACGAAATAAATCCAAACGTTTCACCTTTTTAGCGATTTAAGCCAAACATTTACAAAGGTCACAAAACAAAACCAAACGTTTCACCTTATTAGCGATTTAAGCCAAACGTTTACAAAGGTTAAAAATAAATCAAAACGTGTCACCTTTTTAGCAATTTAAGCCAAACGTTTACAAACCTTACGAAACAAATCCAAACGTTTCCCCATTTTAGCCATTTAAGCCAATCGTTTACAAACGTTACGAAACAAATACAAACATTTTACATTTTTAGCGATTTAAGCCGAACGTTTACAATCGGTACGAAACAATACCAGGCATTTAAAACGTTACGAAACAAATCCAAACGTTTCACTATTTTAGCAATTTAAGCCAAATGTTTATAAACGTTACGAAGCAAATCAAAGCGTTTCACCTTTTTAGCAATTTAAGCCAAACGTTTACAAACGTTACAAAATTTCAAACGTTTCACCTTTTTAGCGATTTAAGCCAAACGTATACAAACGATACGAAACAAATGCAAACGCTTCACCTTTTTAGAGATTTAAGCGGAACGTTTACAAACATTACGAAATAAATCCAAACGTTTCCCCTTTTTAGAAATTTAAGCCAAACCTTTACAAACATTACGAAATAAATCCAAACGTTTCACCTTTTTAGCAATTTAAGCCAAACGTTAACAAATGTAACGAAACAAATCCAAACATTTCACCTTTTTAGCAATTTAAGCAAAACGTTTACAAACGTTACGAAACAAAACCAAACGTTTTTCCTTTTTAACAATTTAAGCCAAACGTTTGTAAGCGTTATGAAACAAATCCAACCGTTTCAATTTAAGCCAAACATTTACAAACGCTATGGAACAAATCCAAACGGTTCACCTTTTTAGCGATTTAAGCCAAACAGTTATAAATGTTACGGCTTAAATCGCTAAAAAGGTGAAACGTTTGGATTTGTTTCGTAACGTTTTAAACGTTTGGTTTTGTTTCACCTTTTTAGCGATATAAGCCAAACGTTTACAAACATTACGAAACAAATCCAAATGTTTCCCCTTTTTAGAGATTTAAGCCAAACGTTTACAAACGTTACGAAACAAATCGAAATGTTTCACCTTTTATGCGACTTAAGCCAAACGTATTCAAATGTTACGGAACCAATTCAAACATTTCCCCTTTTAGTGATTTAAGCCAAACGTTTACAAATGATAAGAAACAAATCCAAACGTTTCACCTTTTTAACAATTTCAGCCAAACGTTTACAAACGTTATGAAACAAATCCAAACGTTTCACCGTTTTGGTGATTTAAGCCAAATGTTTACAAAGGTTACGAAACAAATCCAAACGTGTCACCTTTTTAGCAATTTATGCAAAACGTTTACAAACGTTACGAAACAAATCCAAATGTTTCACCTTTTTAGCAATTTAAGCCAAACGTTTACAAAGGTTACGAAACAAAACCAAACGTTTCACCTATTTAGCGATATAGGCCAAACGTCAACAAAGGTTACGAAACAAATCCAAACGTGTCACATTTTTAGCAATTTAAGCCAAACGTTTACAAACGTTACGAAACAAATCCAAACATTTCACCTTTTTAGCGATTTAAGCCAATCGTTTAGAAACGTTATGAAACAAATACAAATGTTTCAAATTTTTAGCGATTTAAGCCGAACGTTTACAAACGTTACGAAACAAAACCAAACATTTAAAACGTTACGAAAAAATTTAAACGTTTCCCCTTTTTAGCAATTTAAGCCAAACGTTTACAAACGTTACGAAACAAATCAAAGCGTTTCACCTTTTTAGCAATATAAGCCAAACGTTTACAACCGTTACAAAATTTCAAGAGTTTTACCTTTTTAGCGAGTTAAGCCAAATATTTACAAACGTTACGAAACAAATCCAAACGTTTCACCTTTTTAGCGATTTAAGCCAAACGTTTACAAACGTTACGAAACAAAAATGAACTTTTAAAACGTTACGAAACAAAAGTTACAAAACAAATTGAAACGTTTACAAACGTTACAAAACAATACCAAACGTTTCACCCTTTTAGTGATTTAAGCCAAATGTTTACAAACCTTATGCAACAAATGCAAACGTTTCCCCTATTTAGCGATTTAAGCCAAACGTTTACAAACTTTACAAAATTTCAAACGTTTCACCTTTTTAGCGATTTAAGAAAAACATATACAAACGATACGAAACAAATCCAAACGTTTCACCTTTTTAGAGATTTAAGCGGAACGTTTACAAACGTTAGGAAACAAAAGCAAAAATTTCACCTTTTTAGCAATTTAAGCCAAACCTTTAGAAACATTACGAAATAAATCCAAACATTTCACCTTTTTAGCAATTTAAGCCAAACGTTTACAAATGTAACGAAACAAATCCAAGCGTTTCACCTTTTTAGGAATTTAAGCCAAACGTTTACAAATGTTACGGAAAAAAACCAAACATTTTGCCTTCTTAGCGATTTAAGCCAAACGTTTATAAACGTTACGGCTTAAATCCTTAAAAAGGTGAAACGTTTGGATTTGCTTCGTAACGTTTTAAACGTTTGGTTTTATTTCATAACCTTTCAAAACCAAAAGTTTCACCTTTTTAGCGATTTAAGCCAAACGTTTACAAATATTATGAAACAAATCCAAACGTTTCACCTTTTTAGTGATTGAAGCCAATCGTTTACAAACGTTACGAAACAAATCGAAACGTTTCACCTTTTCTGCGACTTGAGCCAAACGTATTCAAACGTCACGGAACCAATTTAAACGTTTCCTCTTTTAGTGATTTAAGCCAAACGTTTACAAACAATAAGAAACAAATCCAAACGTTTCCCTTTTTTAGCAATTTCAGCCAAACGTTTACAAACGTTAGGAAACAAATCCAAACGTTTCACCGTTTTGGCGATTTATGCCAAACGTTTACAAAGGTTACGAAACAAATCCAAACGTGTCACCTTTTTAGCAATTTATGCAAAACGTTTACAAACGTTACGAAATAAATCCAAACGTTTCACCTTTTTAGCGATTTAAGCCAAACGTTTACAAAGGTTACGAAACAAAACCAAACGTTTCACCTATTTAGTGATTTAAGCCAAACGTTTACAAAGGTTACGAAACAAATCCAAACGTATCACCTTTTTAGCAATTTAAGCCAAACGTTTACAAATGTTACAAAACAAATCCAAACATTTCACCTTTTTAGCGATTTAAGCCAATCGTTTACAAATGTTATGAAACAAATACAAAAGTTTCAAATTTTTAGCGATTTAAGCCGAACGTTTACAAACGTTACGAAACAAAACCAAACGTTTAAAATGTTACGAAAAAATCCAAACGTTTCCCCTTTTAAGCAATTTATGCCAAATGTTTACAAACGTTACGAAACAAATCAAAGCGTTTCACCTTTTTAGCAATTTAAGCCAAACGTTTACAACCGTTACAAAATTTCAAGAGTTTTACCTTTTAAGCGAGTTAAGCCAAATATTTACAAACGTTACGAAACAAATCCAAACGTTTCACCTTTTTAGCGATTTAAGCCAAACGTTTACAAACGTTACGAAACAAAAATGAACTTTTAAAACGTTACGAAACAAAAGTTACGAAACAAATCGAAACGTTTACAAACGTTACAAAACAATACCAAACGTTTCACCCTTTTAGTGATTTAAGCCAAACGTTTACAAACGTTATGCAACTGTAATACCCCAAAATGTATAATTATCTAATTGGAACACGTGTTCAGTTTTGATTCGCCAGAGTGGCAGTATCAGAAGAATTTATGATAAAAGAACAGTAAATAAATTTTAAGTAGGTCGATTTTGGGAAATTTATTATGAAGAAATTAAGATTATATTTCAATTCTAAAGTTAGAATTGGAAATAAAAGGAAAAATGTTAAGAAAAGTCCAAAATTTAGTATAGGGACCAAAGTGGTTATTTAGCCATTTTGTCGAAAATGGATATTTGTAGGATTTTGACGAGAAAGTGTTAATATCGAGTTCCGTATTATTTATCGGGGATAAATAATACGTATAAGTAATAATTTAAGAGTTTAAAGGATAAATGATAAGAAACAAAGAGAACAAGGATCAAAGTGGCACTTTAGCCAAAATATATATAAGAAAACCATTTGAATGAAGCAATCAGAAGAACTATCGAGAGAATTAGAGAAACCATCGCCGATTCTGTCGTTCCGGCGCCGTTTCTCTGTCCGACGTCCGAATTGAGTGATTCAAGCGGCAATCTCTTCGGAATTGAAAGCTTTATCGATCTCTAGCTTCAAATCAAGGTAAAATTTCGATAATTGGTGCCAAATTCGAGTTATACGGGCTGTTTTAGTTTAGAATTTGGAATTATTGATTTAAACTCGATTTTAGTGTTTTTGGAAAAACAAAGTTATGGGTTTTGTTGGAAACAGAGTGTTTGGCGTGTATGGGGAGTGATAGCACGACGGGAAGCCCGGAAACGACGTTTCCGGGGCTGTGCGTGAGCTGCACTCGGTGTGCGATCGCACACTGAAGAGTGCGAACGCACACTTGCAGTGTGCGGACGCACACTTGAGCAAGTGTGCGAACGCACACTGAAGTGTGCGAGCGCACACAGTGGGTTCGCAGGGACCTAATTGAGCTTTTAG
Organism: Mercurialis annua; assembly: GCF_937616625.2. Taxonomy (NCBI): domain Eukaryota; kingdom Viridiplantae; phylum Streptophyta; class Magnoliopsida; order Malpighiales; family Euphorbiaceae; genus Mercurialis; species Mercurialis annua. The sequence continues at coordinate 32,556,319 of NC_065572.1, read as the reverse complement.
CCCTAATTGAATGGGATTTTAACATTTTTGAATATTAGACCCTAAAAACGATTAAGGACCCTGATAAATTGAAAAGTAAAGTTTTAGCTCGACGTTTTACGTGAGCTATGATAATGAAAAATGTCAAGGAAATTATACGTTTCTTGAATACGAGAAACAGAGTTCGAGATATCGCAACTATGATAAAGGAAGAATGCGATCATAAATAAAATTAAAAATAAAACTAAATCCTAGAACTTAAAAGTGTTATACGTATTAAAGTATGAGGTGCACGTCTAATCATTAACAATTTATCAGACGTGTCAGCGAGTAGTGGAGTCAGTAGAAGCGGACTAGCGAGGGCATACTATCAGATCGATCATATCATTTCTTGGATAGCGGTCACTGTGAGTTGCATTTTACTTTTGTGTATTATATATATAAAGTTATTTTGTATAGATATATATACTGTCTATACGCATCGCATTATATATATTTGATCAAAATGTTATATGCTTTATTAATTTCTATATACGAGAACTAGTATGCGATCCGAAGAAACTAGCTGCCTATTGGGTGTCAATAGGCTGTGTGATCACCAGTATCGAGTCAGTCTAGTATGTTTGCATTTGAGAAATGACTTGACGCAGCTGGGAGCTGTTGATGATTATAAAATTTACGTGGTTGGGCCACCAGCGAGTTAGACTCGCGATTGATATTTACGATTGGGTTTTTGATACGAGTGAGTACTCGGCTACGGTGTAGTCTGGAGTCCCCGTATCTAGTGGCTGGGCCACCAGCGAGCTAGACTCGCGATTGATATTTATGATTGGGTTGAATGATATATTCGAGAAACGTGTCGCATACTAGGATATTAGTTTCGTACGGATCAAATACATGTTTATATGTTTTATATTGTTGTTTCTTGAAATGCGATGCTATGTTTTTATGATAATACCGTTAGTAAATGCACACTCACTCAGTATTTTCCCAAATACTGACCCCTCACCTTTGATGTCTTTCAGGTGCTTAGCTTGTGGACTTAGCTAGAGGCCAATTTTGAAGTCCAGAAGTCAGCTGTATATGTTAGCTTCTGACTTCTGTGAATGCTGCAGTAGTGGTCCTTTGTCGATAGTATAGTAGCCTAGACAGCAGTTCATTTTGATTGTATATATTAACTGCTTTCATTGTTTTATATGCATTTTGATAGGCTACGTGTTTAGTATATGATCCACGGCCCCAGATGCCGGTGTGATGTTTTGAGACACTAACTGATGTATATAGTACCGCGAGGCCAGTTCGTACAGGGTACGGTAACTAGAGCCCGCGAGGTTAACAGAATAGTTAGTGTAAATGTTTATATATGTTATATATTTGCTTCTGTTGTGTTACGCTGTTTGTTTATATTATTTGCAAAAAAAAATTATAGTGATTTTAGGCTTGCTACGGGTTCCGGAGCTACCACTCCCGTTCCCTAGCGCCGGTTGCGGCTCAATATTTTGGGTTGTGACAGCAACAAATCAAAACGTTTCACCTATTTAGCGATATACGCCAAACGTTTACAAACGTTACAAAATTTCAAACGTTTCACCTTTTTAGCGATATAAGCCAAACATATACAAACTATACGAAACAAATCCAAACGTTTCACCTTTTTAGAGATTTAAGCGAAATGTTTAGAAACGTTATGAAACAAAACCAAACATTTTACCTTTTTAGCAATTTAAGCAAAACCTGTACAAACATTACGAAATAAATCCAAACGTTTCACCTTTTTAGCAATTTAAGCCAAACGTTTACAAATGTAACGAAACAAATCCAAACGTTTCTCCTTTTTAACAATTTAAGCCAAACGTTTACAAACGTTACGAAATAAAACCAAACATTTTGCCTTTTTAGCAATGTAAGCCAAACGTTTGCTAGCGTTATGAAACAAATCCAAACGTTTCAATTTAAGCCAAACGTTTATAAACGCTATGGAACAAATCCAATCGGTTCACCTTTTTAGCGATTTAAGACAAACGTTTATAAACGTTACCGCTTAAATCGCTAAAAAGGTGAAACGTTTGGATTTGTTTCGTAACGTTTTAAACGTTTGGTTTTCTTTCATAACCTTTCAAAACCAAACATTTCACCTTTTAAGCGATTTAAGCCAAACGTTTACAAACATTACAAAACAAATCCAAACGTTTCACCTTTTTAGTGATTTAAACCAAACGTTTACAAACGTTATGAAACAAATCGAAACGTTTCACCTTTTTTGCGACTTAAGCAAAACGTATTCAAACGTTATGGAACCAATTCAAACGTTTTCACTTTTAGTGATTTAAGCCAAACGTTTACAAACGATAAGAAACAAATCCACACGGTTCACCTTTTAAGCAATTTCAGCCAAATGTTTAGAAACGTTACGAAACAAATCCAAACGTTTCACCGTTTTGGCGATTTAAGCCAAACGTTTACAAAGGTTAAGAAACATATCCAAACGTGTCACCTTTTTAGCAATTTATGCAAAACATTTACAAACGTTATGAAACAAATCCAAATGTTTCACTTTCTTAGCGATTTAAGCCAAACGTTTACAAAGGTTACGAAACAAAACCAACCGTTTCACCTATTTAGCAATTTAAGCCAAACGTTTACAAAGGTTACGAAACAAATCCAAACGTATCACCTTTTTAGCAATTTAAGACAAACGTTTAGAAATGTTACGAAACAAATCCAAACATTTCACCTTTTTAGCGATTTAAGCCAAACGTTTACAAATGTTATGGAACAAATCCAAACGTGTCATCTTTTTACAAATTTATGCAAAACGTTTACAAATGTTACGAAATAAATCGAAATGTTTCACCTTTTTAGCGATTTAAGCCAAACGTTTACAAAGGTCACAAAACAAAACCAAACGTTTCACCTTATTAGCGATTTAAGCCAAACATTTACAAAGGTTAAAAATAAATCCAAACGTGTCACCTTTTTAGCAATTTAAGCCAAACGTTTACAAACCTTACGAAACAAATCCAAACCTTTCCCCTTTTTAGCAATTTAAGCCAATCGTTTACAAACGTTACGAAACAAATACAAACATTTCACATTTTTAGCGATTTAAGCCGAACGTTTACAATCGTTACGAAACAATACCAGACATTTAAAACGTTACGAAACAAATCCAAACGTTTGACTATTTTAGCAATTTAAGCCAAACGTTTACAAACGTTACGAAGCAAATCAAAGCGTTTCACCTTTTTAGCAATTTAAGCCAAACGTTTACAAACGTTACATAATTTCAAACATTTCCCCTTTTTAGCGATTTAAGCCAAACGTATACAAACGATACGAAACAAATCCAAACGTTTCACCTTTTTAGAGATTTAAGCGGAACATTTACAAACATTACGAAATAAATCCAAACATTTCCCCTTTTTAGCAATTTAAGCCAAACCTTTACAAACATTATGAAATAAATCCAAACGTTTCACCTTTTTAGCAATTTAAGCCAAACGTTTACAAATGTAACGAAACAAATCCAAATGTTTCACCTTTTTAGCAATTTAAGCCAAACGTTTACAAACGTTACGAAACAAGACCAAACGTTTTGCCTTTTTAGCAATTTAAGCCAAACGTTTGTAAGCGTTAAGAAACAAATCCAACCGTTTCAATTTAAGCCAAACGTTTACAAACGCTATGGAACAAATTCAAACGGTTCACCTTTTTAGTGATTTAAGCCAAACGTTTATAAACGTTACGGCTTAAATCGCTAAAAAGGTGAAACGTTTGGATTTGTTTCGTCACGTTTTAAACGTTTGGTTTTGTTTCATCTTTTTAGCAATATAAGCCAAACGTTTACAAACACTACGAAACAAATCCAAATGTTTCACCTTTTTAGAGATTTAAGCCAAACGTTTACAAACGTTACGAAACAAATCGAAATGTTTCACCTTTTATGCGACTTAAGCCAAACGTATTCAAATGTTACGGAACCAATTCAAACGTTTCCCCTTTTAGTGATTTAAGCCAAACGTTTACAAATGATAAGAAACAAATCCAAACGTTTCACCTTTTTAGCAATTTCAGCTAAACGTTTAGAAACGTTACGAAACAAATCCAAACGTTTCGCCGTTTTGGCGATTTAAGCCAAACATTTACAAAGGTTACGAAACAAATCCAAACGTGTCACCTTTTTAGCAATTTATGCAAAACGTTTACAAACGTTACGAAACAAATCGAAATGTTTCACCTTTTTAGCGATTTAAGCCAAACGTTTACAAAGGTTACGAAACAAAACCAAACGTTTCCCCTATTTAGCGATTTAAAACCAAACGTCTACAAAGGTTACGAAACAAATCCAAACGTGTCACATTTTTAGCAATTTAAGCCAAACGTTTACAAATGTAACGAAACAAATCCAAACGTTTCACCTTTTTAGCGATTTAACCCAATCGTTTAGAAACGTTATGAAACAAATACAAACGTTTCAAATTTTTAGCGATTTAAGCCGAACGTTTACAAACGTTACGAAACAAAACCAAACGTTTAAAACGTTACGAAACAAATCCAAACGTTTCACCTTTTTAGCGATTTAAGCCAAACGTTTACAAACGTTACGAAACAAAAATGAACTTTTAAAACGTTACGAAACAAAAGTTACGAAATAAATCGAAACGTTTACAAACGTTACAAAACAATACCAAACGTTTCCCCCTTTTAGCAATTTAAGCCAAACGTTTACAAACGTTATGCAACAAATCCAAACGTTTCACCTATTTAGTGATTTAAGCCAAACGTTTACAAACGTTACAAAATTTCAAACGTTTCACCTTTTTAGCGATTTAAGCAAAACATATACAAACGATACGAAACAAATCCAAACGTTTCACCTTTTTAGAGATTTAAGCGGAACGTTTACAAACGTTACGAAACAAAAGCAAACATTTCACCTTTTTAGCAATTTAAGCCAAACCTTTACAAACACTACGAAATAAATTCAAACATTTCACCTTTTTAGCAATTTAAGCCAAACGTATACAAATGTAACGAAACGAATCCAAAAGTTTCACCTTTTTAGCAATTTAAGATAAACGTTTACAAACGTTACGAAACAAAACGAAACGTTTTGCCTTTTTAGCGATTTAAGCCAAACGTTTATAAACGTTACGGCTTAAATCGCTAAAAAGGTGAAACGTTTGGATTTGTTTCGTAACGTTTTAAATGTTTGGTTTTATTTCATAACCTTTCAAAACCAAACGTTTCACCTTTTTAGCGATTTAAGCCAAACGTTTACAAACATTACGAAACAAATCCAAACGTTTCACCTTTTTAGTGATTTAAGCCAAACGTTTACAAACGTTACGAAACAAATCGAAACGTTTCACCTTTTCTGCGACTTAAGCCAAACGTATTCAAATGTTACGGAACCAATTCAAACGTTTCCCCTTTTAGTGATTTAAGCAAAACGTTTACAAACGATAAGAAACAAATCCAAACGTTTCCCCTTTTTAGCAATTTTAGCCAAACGTTTACAAAAGTTAGGAAACAAATCCAAACGTTTCACCGTTTTGGCGATTTAAGCCAAATGTTTACAAACTTTACGAAACAAATCCAAACGTTTCACCTTTTTAGCTATTTAAGCCAAACGTATACAAAGGTTACGAAATAAAACCAAATGTTTCACCTATTTAGCGATTTAAGCCAAACGTTTACAAAGGTTACGAAACAAATCCAAACGTATCACCTTTTTAGCAATTTAAGCCAAACTTTTACAAATGTTACGAAACAAATCCAAACATTTCACCTTTTTAGCGATTTAAGCCAATCGTTTACAAACGTTAGGAAACAAATACAAAAGTTTCAAATTTTTAGCGATTTAAGCCGAACGTTTACAAACGTTACGAAACAAAACCAAACGTTTAAAACGTTACGAAAAAATCCAAACGTTTCCACTTTTTAGCAATTTAAGCCAAACGTTTACAAACGTTACGAAACAAATCAAGGCGTTTCATCTTTTTAGCAATTTAAGCCAAACGTTTACAACCGTTAAGAAATTTCAGGAGTTTTACCTTTTTAGTGATTTAAGCCAAATATTTACAAATGTTGAGAATCAAATCCAAACGTTTCACCTATTTAGCGATTTAAGCCAAACGTTTACAAACGTTACGAAACAAAAATAAACGTTTAAAACGTTACGAAACAAACGTTACAAAACAAATCGAAACGTTTACAAACGTTACAAAACAATACCAAGCGTTTTACCCTTTTAGTGATATAAGCCAAACGTTTACAAATGTTATACAACAAATCAAAACGTTTCCCCTATTTAGCGATTTACGCCAAACGTTACAAAATTTCAAACGTTTCACCTTTTTAGCGATTTAAGCCAAACATATACAAACAATACGAAACAAATCCAAACGTTTCACCTTTTTAGAGATTTAAGCGGAACGTTTAGAAACGTTATGAAACAAAATCAAACATTTCACCTTTTTAGCAATTTAAGCCAAACCATTACAAATTTAACGAAACAAATCCAAACGTTTCACCTTTTTAGCAATTTAAGCCAAACGTTTACAAACGTTACGAAATAAAACAAAACGTTTTGCCTTTTTAGCAATGTAAGCCAAACGTTTGCAAGCGTTATCAAACAAATCCAAACGTTTCAATTTAAGCCAAACGTTTACAAACGCTATGGAACAAATCCAAACTGTTCACCTTTTTAGCGACTTAAGACAAACGTTTATAAACGTTACAGCTTAAATCGCTAAAAAGGTGAAACGTTTGGATTTGTTTCGTAACGTTTTAAACGTTTGGTTTTATTTCATAACCTTTCAAAACCAAACATTTCACCTGTTAAGCGATTTAAGCCAAACGTTTACAAACATTACGAAACAAATCCAAACGTTTCACCTTTTTAGTGATTTAAGCCAAACGTTTACAAATGTTACGAAACAAATCGAAACGTTTTACCTTTTCTGCGACTCAAGCAAAACGTATTCAAACGTTATGGAACCAATTCAAACGTTTCCCCTTTTAGTGATTTAAGCAAAACATTTACAAACGATAAGAAACAAATTCAAACGTTTAACCTTTTCAGCAATTTCAACCAAATGTTTAGAAACGTTACGAAACAAATCCAAACCTTCCACCGTTTTGGCGATTTAAGCCAAACGTTTACAAATGTTAAGAAACAAATCCAAACGTGTCACCTTTTTAGCAATTTATGCAAAATGTTTACAAACTTTACGAAACAAATCCAAACGTTTCACCTTCTTAGCGATTTAAGCCAAACGTTTACAAAGGTTACGAAACAAAATCAAACATTTCACCTATTTAGCAATTTAAGCCAAACGTTTACAAAGGTTACGAAACAAATCCAAACGTGTCACCTTTTTAGCAATTTAAGCCAAACGTTTAGAAATGTTACGAAACAAAACCAAACATTTCACCTTTTTAGCGATTTAAGCAAAACGTTTACAAATGTTATGGAACAAATCCAAACGTGTCATCTTTTTAGAAATTTATGCAAAACGTTTACAAATGTTACGAAATAAATCCAAACGTTTCACCTTTTTAGCGATTTAAGCCAAACGTTTACAAAGGTCACAAAACAAAACCAAACGTTTCCCCTTATTAGCGATTTAAGCCAAACGTTTACAAATGTTACAAATAAATTCAAACGTGTCAGCTTTTTAGCAATTTAAGCCAAACGTTTACAAACCTTACGAAACAAATCCAAACCTTTCCCCTTTTTAGCAATTTAAGCCAATCGTTTACAAACGTTACGAAACAAATACAAACATTTCACATTTTTAGCGATTTAAGCCGAACGTTTACAATCGTTACGAAACAATACCAGACATTTAAAACGTTACGAAACAAATCCAAACGTTTCTCTATTTTAGCAATTTAAGCCAAACGTTTACAAACGTTACGAAGCAAATCAAAGCGTTTCACCTTTTTAGCAATTTAAGCCAAACGTTTACAAACATTACAAAATTTCAAACGTTTCCCCTTTTTAGCGATTTAAGCCAAACGTATACAAACGATACGAAACAAATCCAAATGTTTCACCTTTTTAGAGATTTAAGCGGAACGTTTACAAACATTACGAAATAAATCCAAACGTTTCCCCTTTTTAGCAATTTAAGCCAAACCTTTACAAACATTACGAAATAAATCCAAACGTTTCACCTTTTTAGCAATTTAACCCAAACGTTAACAAATCTAACGAAACAAATCCAAACGTTTCACCTTTTTAGCAATTTAAGCCAAACGTTTACAAACGTTACGAAACAAAACCAAACTTTTTGCCTTTTTAGCAATTTAAGCCAAACGTTTGTAAGCGTTATGAAACAAATCCATCGTTTCAATTTAAGCCAAACGTTTACAAACGCTATGGAACAAATCCAAACGGTTCACCTTTTTAGCGATTTAAGCCAAACGTTTATAAACGCTACGGCTTAAATCGCTAAAAAGGAGAAACGTTTGGATTGTTTCGTCACGTTTTAAATGTTTGGTTTTGTTTCACCTTTTTAGCGATATAAGCCAAACGTTTACAAACACTACGAAACAAATCCAAATGTTTCACCTTTTTAGAGATTTAAGCCAAACGTTTACAAACGTTACGAAACAAATCAAAACGTTTCACCTTTTATGCGACTTAAGCCAAACATATTCAAATGTTACGGAACCAATTCAAACGTTTCCCCTTTTAGTGATTTAAGCCAAACGTTTACAAATGATAAGAAACAAATCCAAACGTTTCACCTTTTTAGCAATTTCAGCCAAACGTTTACAAACGTTACGAAACAAATCCAAACGTTTCGCCGTTTTGGCGATTTAAGCCAAACGTTTACAAAGGTTACGAAACAAATCCAAACGTGTCACCTTTTTAGCAATTTATGCAAAACGTTTACAAACGTTATAAAACAAATCCAACGTTTCAATTTAAGCCAAACGTTTACAATCGCTATGGAACAAATCCAAACGTTTCACCTTTTTAGCAATTTCAGCCAAACGTTTACAAACGTTACGAAACAAATCCAAACGTTTCTCCGTTTTTGCGATTTAAGCCAAACGTTTACAAAGGTTACGAAACAAATCCAAACGTGTCACCTTCTTAGCAATTTATGCAAAACGTTTACAAACGTTATAAAACAAATCCAAACGTTTCACCTTTTTAGCGATTTAAGCCAAACGTTTACAATGGTTACGAAACAAAACTAAACGTTTCACCTATTTAGCGATTTAAGCCAAACGTCTACAAAGGTTACGAAACAAATCCAAACGTATCACATTTTTAGCAATTTAGGCCAAACTTTTACAAACGTTACGAAACAAATCCAAACATTTCACCTTTTTAGCGATTTAAGCCAATCCTTTACAAACGTTATGAAACAAATACAAACGTTTCAAATTTTTAGCGATTTAAGCCAAACATTTACAAACATTACGAAACAAAACCAAACGTTTAAAACGTTACGAAAAAAATCCAAACGTTTCCCCTTTTTAGTAATTTAAGCCAAACATTTACAAACGTTACGAAACAAATCAAAGCGTTTCACCTTTTTAGCAATTTAAGCCAAACGTTTACAACCGTTACAAAATTTCAAGAGTTTTACCTTTTTAGCGATTTAAGCCAAATATTTACAAACGTTACGAAACAAATCCAAACGTTTCACCTTTTTAGCGAATTAAGCCAAACGTTTACAAACGTTACGAAACAAAAATGAACTTTTAAAACGTTACGAAACAAACGTTACGAAACAAATCTAAACGTTTACAAACGTTACAAAACAATACTAAACGTTTCACCCTTTTAGCGATTTAAGTCAAACCTTTACAAACGTTATGCAACAAATCCAAACGTTTCACCTATTTAGCGATTTAAGCCAAACGTTTACAAACGTTACAAAATTTCAAACGTTTCACCTTTATAGCGATTTAAGCCAAACATATACAAACGATATGAAACAAATCCAAACGTTTCACCTTTTTAGAGATTTAAGCGGAACGTTTACAAACGTTACGAAACAAAAGCAAACATTTCACCTTTTTAGCAATTTAAGCCAAACCTTTACAAACATTACGAAATAAATCCAAATATTTCACCTTTTTAGCAATTTAAGCCAAACGTATACAAATGTAACGAAACAAATCCAAACGTTTCACCTTTTTAGCAATTTAAGCTAAACGTTTACAAACGTTATGAAACAAAACCAAACGTTTTGCCCTTTTAGCGATTTAAGCAAAACGTTTATAAATGTTACGGCTTAAATCGCTAAAAAGGTGAAACGTTTGGATTTGTTTGGTAACGTATTAAACGTTTGGTTTTATTTCATAACCTTTCAAAACCAAAGAAATAAATCCAAACGTTTCCCCTTTTTAGCAATTTCAGCCAAACGTTTACAAACGTTAGGAAACAAATCCAACCGTTTCACCGTTTTGGCGATTTAAGCCAAATGTTTACAAAGGTTACGAAACAAATCCAAACGTGTCACCTTTTTAGCAATTTATGCAAAACATTTACAAACGTTACGAAACAAATCCAAACATTTCACCTTTTTAGCGATTTAAGCCAAACGTTTACAAAGGTTACGAAACAAAACCAAACGTTTCACCTATTTAGCAATTTAAGCCAAACGTTTACAAAGGTTACGAAACAAATCCAAACGTATCACCTTTTTAGCAATTTAAGCCAAACGTTTACAAATGTTACGAAACAAATCCAAACATTTCACCTTTTTAGCGATTTAAGCCAATCGTTTACAAACGTTATGAAACAAATACAAAACTTTCAAATTTTTAGCGATTTAAGCCGAACGTTTACAAACATTTCGAAACAAAATCAAACGTTTAAAACGTTACGAAAAAAATCCAAACTTTTCCACTTTTTAGCAATTTAAGCCAAACGTTTACAAACTTTACGAAATAAATCAAAGCGTTTCATCTTTTTAGCAATTTAAGCCAAACGTTTACAACCGTTACGAAATTTCAGGAGTTTTACCTTTTTAGCGATTTAAGCCAAATATTTACAAACATTAAGAAACAAATCCAAACGTTTTACCTTTTTAGCGATTTAAGCAAAACGTTTACAAACGTTACGAAACAAAAATAAACGTTTAAAACGTTACGAAACAAACGTTACAAAACAAATCGAAACATTTACAAACGTTACAAACAATACCAAATGTTTCACCCTTTTTATCGATTTAAGCCATAAGTCGCTAAAAATGCGAAACGTTTGGTTTTGTTTCGTAACGTTTGTAAGCATTTGGCTTAAATCGCTAAAAAGGTGAAACGCTTGGATTTGTTTCGTAACGTTTATCGTTATGCAACAAATCAAAACGTTTCACCTATTTAGCGATTTACGCCAAACGTTTACAAACGTTACAAAATTTCAAACGTTTCACCTTTTTAGCGATTTAAGCCAAACATATGCAAACGATACGAAACAAATCCAAACGTTTCACCTTTTTAGAGATTTAAGCGGAACGTTTAGAAACGTTATGAAACAAAACCAAAAATTTCACCTTTTTAGCAATTTAAGCCAAACCTTTACAAACATTACGAAACAAATCCAAACGTTTCACCTTTTTAGCAATTTAAGCCAAACGTTTACAAACGTTACGAAACAAAACCAAGTTTTGCCTTTTTAGCAATGTAAGCCAAACGTTTGCAAGCGTTATGAAACAAATCCAAACGTTTCAATTTAAGCCAAACGTTTACAAACGCTATGGAACAAATCCAAACGGTTCACCGTTTTAGCGATTTAAGACAAACGTTTATAAACGTTACCGCTTAAATCGCTAAAAAGGTGAAACGTTTGGATTTGTTTCGTAACGTTTTAAACGTTTGGTTTTATTTCATAACCTTTCAAAACCATACGTTTCACCTTTTTAGCGATTTAAGCCAAACGTTTACAAACATTACGAAACAAATCCAAACGTTTACCCTTTTTAGTGATTTAAGCCAAACGTTTACAAACGTTACGAAACAAATCGAAACGTTTCACCTTTTCTGCGACTTAAGCAAAACGTATTCAAACGTTATGGAACCAATTCAAACGTTTCCCCATTTACTGATTTAAGCCAAACATTTACAAACGATAAGAAACAAATCCAAACGTTTCACCTTTTTAGCAATTTCAGCCAAACGTTTAGAAACGTTACGAAACAAATCCAAAAGTTTCACCGTTTTGGCGATTTAAGCCAAACATTTACAAAGGTTACGAAACAAATCAAAACGTGTCACCTTTTTAGCAATTTATGCAAAACATTTACAAACGTTACGAAACAAATCCAAACGTTTCACCTTTTTAACGATTTAAGCCAAACGTTTACAAAGGTTACGAAACAAAACCAAACGTTTCCCCTATTTAGAAATTTAAGCCAAACGTTTACGAAGGTTACGAAACAAATCCAAACGTGTCACCTTTTTAGCAATTTAAGCCAAACGTTTAGAAATGTCACGAAACAAATCCAAACATTTCATCTTTTTAGCGATTTAAGCCAATCGTTTACAAATGTTATGAGACAAATACAAACGTTTCAAATTTTTAGCGATTTAAGCCGAACGTTTACAAACGTTCCGAAACAAAACCAAACATTTAAAATGTTACGAAAAAAATCCAAACGTTTCCACTTTTTAGCAATTTAAACCAAACGTTTACAAACGTTACGAAACAAATCAAAGCGTTTCAACTTTTTAGCAATTTCAGCCAAACGTGTACAACCGTTACGAAATTTCAAGAGTTTTACCTTTTTAGCGATTTAAGTCAAATATTTACAAACGTTACGAAACAAATCCAAACGTTTCACCTTTTTAGCGGTTTAAGCCAAACGTTTACAAACGTTACGAAACAAAAATAAACGTTTAAAACATTACGAAAAAAATCGAAACGTTTACAAACGTTACAAAACAATACCAAACGTTTCTCCCTTTTAGCGATTTAAGCCAAACGTTTACAAACGTTATGCAACAAATCCAAACGTTTCACCTATTTAGCGATTTAAGCCAAACGTTTACAAACGTTACGAAACAAATCCAAACGTTTTACCGTTTTAGCAATTTAAGCCAAACGTTTACAAAGGTTACAAAACAAATCCAAATGTGTCACCTTTTTAGCAATTTATGCAAAACGTTTACAAACGTTACGAAACAAATCCAAACATTTCACTTTTTTAGCGATTTAAGCCAAACGTTAACAAACATTACGGAACAAAACCAAACGTCTCACCTTTTTAGCGATTTAAGCCAAACATTTACAAATGTTGCGAAATAAAACCAAACGTCTCACCTTTTTAGTGATTTAAGCCAGACATTTAATAACGTTACGAGACAAAACCAAACGTTTCACCTTTTCAGCGATTTAAGCCAAATGTTTACAAACATTACGAAACAAATCCAAATGTGTCACCTTTTTAGCAATTTATGCAAAACGTTGACAAACATTACGGAACAAATCCAAACGTTTCACCTTTTTAGCAATTTAAGCCAAATGTTTACAATCGTTACCAAACAAAACAAAACGTCTTACCTTTTTAGCGATTTAAGACAAACGTTTACAAACGTTTCAAAACAAATCCAAACGTTTCCCCATTTTAGTGATTTAAGCCAAACGTTTAAAACGTTACGAAATAAATTCAAATGTCTCACCTTTTTAGCGATTTAAGCCAAACGTTTACAAATGCTACGCAACAAATTTAAATGTTTCACCTTTTTTGCGATTTAAGCCAAACGTTTTCAAACGTTACGGAACAAATCCAAACGCTTCACCCTTTTAGCGATTTAAGCCAATAGTTTACAAACGTTAAGAAACAAATCCAAATGTTTTACCTTTTTAGCGATTTGAGCAAAAAACGTTTACAAACGTTTCGAAACAAATCCAAACGTTTCACCGTTTTAGCGATTTAAGCCAAATATTTAAAAAGGTTACGAAACAAATCCAAACGTGTCACCTTTTTAGCTATTTATGCAAAACGTTTACAAACGTTACGAAACAAATCCAAACGTTTGACCTTTTTAGCGATTTAAGCCAAACGTTTACAAAGGTTATGAAACAAAACCAAACGTTTCCCCTATTTAGCGATTTAAGCCAATCGTTTACAAACTTTACGAAACAAATACAAACGTTTCACATTTTTAGCGATTTATGCCGAACGTTTACAAACGTTACGAAACAAAACCAAACGTTTAACCTTTTTAGCAATTTAAGCCAAACGTTAACAAGCGTTACGAAACAAATCAAAGGGTTTCACCTTTTTAGCAATTTAAGCCAAACGTTTACAAACGTTACGAAATTTCAAACATTTTACCTTTTTAGCGATTTAAGTCAAATGTTTACAAACGTTATGAAAAAATCCAAACGTTTCCCCTTTATAGCGATTTGAGCCAAACGTTTATGATAGTTACGAAATAAATCCAAAAGTTTTGCCTTTTAGCAATTTAAGCCAAACGTTTACAAACGTTACAAAACAAATCCAAATGTTTCACCTTTTTAGCGATTTAAGCATAATGTTTACAAACGTTATGAAACAAAACTAAACATTTCACCTTTTCAGCAATTTAAGCCATACGTTTACAAGAGTTACGAAACAAATTCAAACGTTTGACCTTTTTAGCAATTTAAGCCAAACGTTTACAAAGGTAACGAAACAAATCCAAGCGTTTCACCTTTTTAGCAATTTTAGCCAAACGTTTACAAATGTTACGAAACAAAACCAAACGTTTTATCTTTTCAGCAATTTAAGCCAAACGTTTGCAAACATTATGAAACAAATCCAAACGTTTCAATTTAAGCCAAACGTTTACAAACGTTATGGAACAAATCTAAAGGTTTCACCTTTTTAGCAATTTATGCCAAACGTTTATAAACTTTACGGCTTAAATCCCTAAAAAGGTGAAACGTTTGGATTTGTTTCGCAACTTTTGGATTTGTTTCATAACCTTTCAAAACCAAACATTTCACCTTATTAGCAATTTAAGCCAAACGTTTACAAACATTACAAAACGAATCCGAACGTTTCACCTTTTTAGCGATTTAAGCCAAACGTTTACAAACGTTACGAAACAAATCCAAACGTTTCTCCATTTTAGCGTTTTAAGCCAAACTTTTAAAACGTTACGAATTAAATGCAAACGTTTCATCTTTTTAGCGATTTAAGCCAAACGTTTATAAACGTTACGAAATAAATCTAAACATTTCACCTTTTTTGCGATTTAAGCCAAACGTTTTCAAACGTTATGCAACAAATCCAAACGTTTCACCCTTTTAGCGATTTAAGCCAAACGTTTACAAACGTTATGAAACAAATCCAAACGTTTCACCTTTTTAGTGATTTAAGCCAAACGTTCACAAACGTTACGAAATAATTCCAAACATTTCACCGTTTTAGCGATTTAAGCAAAACGTTTACAAAGGTTACGAAACAAATCCAAACGTGTCACCTTTTTAGCAATTTATGCAAACGTAACGAAACAAATCCAAACGTTCACCTTTTTTGCGATTTCAGCCAAACGTTTACAAAGGTTATGAAACAAAACAAAATGTTTCACCTTTTTAGCGATTTAAGCCAAACGTTTACAAAGGTTACAAAACAAATCAAAACGTTTCACCTTTTTAGCGATTTAAGCCAAACGTTTACAAAGGTTACAAAACAAATCAAAACGTGTCACCTTTTTAGCAATTTAAGCCAAACGTTTACAAACGTTACGAAACAAATCCAAACGTTTCAGCTTTTTAGCGATTTAAGTCAATTGTTTACAAACATTACGAAACTAATACAAACATTTCACATTTTTAGCGACTTAAGCCGAACGTTTACAAACGTTACGAAATAAATCAAAACGTTTTTACCTTTTTAGCAATTTAAGCTAAACGTTTACAAACGTTACGAATTTCAAACGTTTCACCTTTTTAGCGATTTAAGCCAAATGTTTACAAACGTTACGAAACAAATCCAAACGTTTCACCTCTTTAGCGATTTAAGCCAAATGTTTACAAATGTTACGAAATAAATCCAAAGGTGTCGCCTTTTTAGCAATTTAAGCCAAACGTTTATAAACGTTACAAAACAAATCCAAACGTTTCACCTTTTTAGCGATTTAAGCAGAAGGTTTACAAACGTTACAAAATAAAACTAAACATTTCACCTTTTTCGTAATTTAAGCCAAACGTTTAAAAATGTTACGAAACAAATCCAAACGTTTCACATTTTTAGCAGTTTAAGCCGAACGTTTACAAACGTTACGAAAAAAAACCAAACGTTTAAAACGTTACGAACTAAATCAAAACGTTTCACCTTTTTAACAAATTAAGCCAAAAGGTTACAAATGTTACGAAATTTCAAACGTTTCACCTTTTTAACGATTTAAGACAAACGTTTACAAACGTTACGAAACAAATCCAAACGTTTCCCCTCTTTTACGATTTAAGCCAAACGTTTGCAAATGTTACGAAATAAATCCAAACGTTTCGTGTTAATAGCAATTTAAGCCAAACATTTATAAATGTTACGAAACAAATCCAAACGTTTCACCTTTTTAGCGATTTAAGCGGAAAGTTTACAAACATTACAAAACAAAACTAAACATTTCACCTTTTTAGTAATTTAAACCAAACGTTTAAAAATGTTACGAAACAAATCCAAAGGTTTCATCTTTTTAGCGATTTAAGCCAAATGTTTACAAACGTTACGAAAAAAATCCAAACATTTCACCTTTTTAGCAATTTAAGCCAATCGTTTACAAACATTACGAAACAAATACAAATGTTTCCCATTTTTACTGATTTAAGCCTAACGTTTACAAATGTTACGAAAAAAAAACAAACGTTTAAAACGTTACGAAACAAATCCAAACTTTTCACCTTTTTAGCAATTTAAGCCAAACTTTTACAAACGTTACGAAATTTTAAACGTTTACCCTTTTTAGCGATTTAAGCCAAACATTTACAAAGGTTCCTGAAAAAAATCCAAATGTTTCACCTTTTTTAGCAATTTAAGCCAAACGTTTGGGAATGTTATGAAAGAAATCTAAACGTTACGGAACAAATGCAAATGTTACACCTTTTCAGCGATTTAAGCCAAACGTTTATAAACGCTACGGCTTAAATCGCTAAAAAGGTGAAACGTTTGGATTTGATTTGTAACGTTTTAAACGTTTGGTTTTGCTTCATAACCTTTCAAAACCAAACGTTTCACCTTTTTAACGATTTAAGCCAAACATTTACAAATATTACGAAACAAATCCAAATGTTTCACCTTTTTAGCAATTTAAGCCAAATTTTTACAAAGGTTATGAAACAAAACCAAACGTTTCCCCATTTTAGCGATTTAATTCAATCCTAAGCTTCGTTTTTGTGTCAATCTAGTGTGTTTAGACTATGTGAAATGATTTGATATAAATGCATGATACGATTAGGAAAGTTGGAATACGAATGTGGATACGAGAGTGAACTCGGTTAGAGTAACCTGAGCCCCATATCTAGTGGGTTGAACTTGGTTGAGTTATCCTGGGGCCTACAACTTGGGATTAAGATGTTGGTCGCGGCTGACGCGGTTGAGTTATCCCGGGGCCGGACCATTTGGATCAGTTTGATTTGAATATTCGTAATTCGTGTTAAGTTTCAGGATTTTAGTTTCGAACGGATCAATTACTTGCTTATATGTATTTTCATATTATTTCTTTTTTTGAAATGCGATGTTATTTTATAATACGGTTAGTAAATTGCAAACTCACTCAGCATAGTCTGTGTCACGACCCATTTTCATGAATCGTGACCGGCGCTAGGGTATGGGTATGGTTGTACCGAAATCCGTAGCTAGCCTTGCGGATAACCAACTTATAACGTTTAAAACAATGTACCTGCATAAAACCACATGCTCGGGGGCAACCGAGACTCCAACCTAGTCTAGCAGTACATTTTAAGCAACATATATTCAAAGTATACTTAATCTCAAATTAAATTCCAACAGCATGGCAAATAATATATAATATCAAAATCACTGTAATCATGCCAAAGCTAATAAAATAATAGTTGGACCATGCCAACAAACAATAGTCAAAAATATAAACGTAAAACTAAGACATGAATAATCTGATACTACTACTGCGGTCTAAGAGTTTAAAATAGTTCGACTCTTTTATTCTGAAAATAAAATAAAGAACCTCCGAGAATGAAGAAACGGAGATCGACCAATGCTCAAATCATAAACCTGGAAAATTTGGTAAAAATAACGGGATCAGTATAACCATTTACATTTATTAAGTTGAAAACCTTTAAAAACGTTTAATAAAACATTTTCATTATGGATTATCAATGAAACCCTAAACCACAATTCTAAATCCATTGTCGTGTTGGTGAGACGTATCTCAATAACTGATCCCTGACTATCACTTAAATAAATTGTGAGCCCAGGATACGTATCTTCCACCGGTGCCCTCACTAAGGTGAGACGTATCTGAAACCTACCTCAATACCATAATCATTACCGGTGCGCACGCAGTCCCGATGATGCCCATCGAGTAGCACGTTCCAAATAAAATACACAATGCCGAAAAACAGTTCAAAAGATGTTTATACATATACATATACAAAATATAATATTTGCTTAATAAAGAGGTAAATAGAGATATAAACTCACTGCTTGCTATTCCACGTGAACCTGGCAAGCAACCTAACTCTGGTTCGCCTCTGAAGTACGAACAGTCGACGGGTCTAGACATAGTATAAAATCAGTATTAAAAACAGACCCTAACTTTAGAGAGTACTAGACACCACATAGGAATAGCACAATGACAAGTCAAGGTAAATCCAAATCAGAGTAATCATAATATTCAAATAATAAATAAGCCATAAACAAATCACGTCTATTGAATTCCCGCCTTAAAGTCCACATAGAACAATATTATTTAAATAATATTTAAATAATAAATTAATTTAATTTCCAAATAGTGGGTTAGCCGAGTTACCCATAACTACCAAGCTACCTCACATGTCGGGTGACCCAAGTCTAACCCGGCCCAAAATATTTTATCAAAAATATAAACCTTAGTTTATAATTCCTAAAATAACAATTTGATAAAATAATAAATCAGTATTTAAAACGTAACTCAATATCTTAAGATCCAAGTAACCAATAGTTACTAATAATTTATTTAATAAATAAATAAATAAATAAAACGTTAAAAATCTAAAATGTCAAATTGACACGCCTAGTCAATAATTTCAAAATATAATAATTACCCGAGTAATTATAAATTATTGATTAAAAATATAATTATCACTTTCCATTTATAATAATCAAAATAATAATTTTAATTATAAATGGACTATCATTATTTTAGATTTAAAATAATATTGACAATTTATAAATCGAAACGAAATTCGAAAGTTAAAATCAAATTCAAATAATAATAGTTAAAATGTGAAATAGTTAATAATTAACTTAAAGAATCAATTGATTAGAAACAAAATAATGAGTAACTTAGATGGCCATTTAGCCAGCACTTTCTATCAAAACAATAAGCCCAAAATAGACTTCCCGCCAAGACCATCATCATTATCATCAATTATGAATTTCCAAGTCACTGTAACCAAACCATGAATCTAATATCAAAAGCCAACATTTAAACAAGTTGGGAAAATATAACACAGTGGCTACATCAATATTGCAGCAAGACTATAACCAATTTAAGAGAACATTTCAAAAGACTTATGATTTACAGTCCACGCAAATCAACTAGGTGACGGCGGAACTCACACTGTCAAAGACAAAGGAGAATGAACGGAATTCAATCTCGAACACTATCGATTCAGATTTTGAATCAATAACGCAAACTATAATATCAAAAAGATTATCCTAAAACAGCAGCATCAGGAACAAAAGGGACGACATAACATGAATCATGGAAGATCGGCGGTCATCGCACGAACAACAAGAAATCTAACAAAATTTTCGTAGGAATTGAACGTACCGTATTGAAAATTACTATCGTTGTGAATGAAGTCGAACAATATGACGAAGAAAGAATTTCGAAATGATACTACAACAATAATGAATAGAATTATAAACGAAAGTACGATATCGAATAGAATAAACGGATGAGACGAAAGCGATCTTCTTACCGAATCCGAGGCGAGTGAAGGAACGATGAATGTGATATCTCAGAATGGTTTGAAGCGTTTGACGGCTAGGGTTTCAGAATAGAAAAATGAAAAGAATAGGATTTTGAAATAATGAATGAAAGAAATAAAAAAGAAACGTATATATATTTGATGGTTTGCTACATAAATCATGAATAATTCATTTTACACAGGTGATGTGCTTTATATGTTGTAAAGGAATGGGCTTAATCATGCTTAAAAAGAAAGAATGGCCAACATTTAAATTCTTTTTTTTTCTTTTGTTTTTTTTCCTTTTAAGATTTAATAATACCAACCAAATATGAATCGGAACATGACCGAATCAACGAGCGATTCCAATAATATTAAATAAAAATATTTAATAAAAATAATAATAAATTACCTAAAACTTGACGGAATGCAAAATTATAATTAGAAATTTAAAAATAATAATTTAAAAATACGGGATATTACATTCTCCCCAACTTATTGAAAATTCGTCCTCGAATTTAAAACGAAAACGACTGACGTAATACACAACATAAATTACATACAGAACACACATAACCAACGCAAAACTCACAAACCAGATATCGAAGGTAAACAAGGACAACAATAATAATAATTATGCGTAACGAACTCCGTCTCTTAAGAACATTACTCAACCAAGTAATCAATAAAACCAAAACCATACAACAGTTAAGCCATATCGAGCTCCATTTGAAAACATAATCCGAAAACATTTTCAAAACATTTGATAAAACAACTTAAAAGAACAAATGGTACAAAGCCGAGTCAACCAAGAATTCCAATCTTAATAACGTGTCAGGCGACCCAAGTCAAACCCGAACCAAAGAAACCCCAATATGTACCAATGTTTAAAATCTGAAAATTCATTTGATAAAATAACATGAAGTTTGAAAAGCAACAGAACTCAACATTACTTAACTAGTCAGCAACTAACAACACGCACCCAGAGTGTTTGATAAAATCCAGAATAACAAACATGCTAAAAATGGCACCACAAGCGAGAACATAGTAATTCCGTGCTTAACGACTTAAGCGCTTGCGTAAGCAAAACTCAACAGGTTGTTCCTCGAAGAATAACTAAATATTACAACCCATATACTAAACAATCTCAAATGGTCACAAAAAGTAATTCACTAACTTTCACTTGACATAAATGATAACACCTTATCTAAGTGACATCCACGAGGGAAAACAAACTCTCCCACTAAAGTTTTAACTGAAAAACTTAAAATAATCTAGAACGAAACCTCGAATCTCTCGCAATGATAACTCCAAACAAAATTTCCACTCAGGAAGGTCAACACAAGACAAAACATGTCGAAAACATATGGGGTATTACATTCTCCCCAACCTATGAAAAACTCGACCTCGAATTTTAAATATGAAACTGTCTCGCAGTTTAAACGGTCACAACACACTTATGCGCAAAATTCTGATTCTAACAACTTAGTGTCCTAATCACTCGATCAACATAATGTAAATAATCAACCATTATCCAATTGAGAGCCACAAATACTCTTTAACAAGTTGGCTTCAATAACTTAATAAATCTATATGATTTCTAACTCCACATTATCAAAGTGCAAGAACAAGCCCTAAGCTCAACAATAGTTCTTACAATTCCGAACTCTATCGTTTCATACAAGGTATTGAAAACACAAGTTGATAAAATCTTGCGTTCTACAACACCTATTCACTTATCCACTTATAACGAGCTCGACATCCAAACCAATCGATAACAATACTCCATAACAACTAAATAGTATTTTGGCAAAAAAACAACCACTATTTGAATCTTTTGGTCCAACAATTTACACCAATTTCGATAATACCATTAACTTCATGAATCAAAAACACAAAACTCTTACCGTCATTCAAAAGAATACGTAAACTTAACTCAAGATAACAAAATTTCCAAATTAGCAACAAAATCTCAATCCTAGTTATTCCTCCAATCATTCAAAAATAAAATAGGTCGTAATACTCTAAGTATCTAATCATCAACTTACATCCTAACTATGTCTCATTGGCTTAACTTTATTCCGTACAAAAAGATTTTAATATTCGAATAAAATGATATTAAAACTCTTAACAATTAAACCCTTAATCTACAGTGTCGACCAACCAACTTTGTTGTGAAACTCACCAAACACAATCATCAGATTTTTTCCAAATCAACTAGTTCATGTACCCAAATCAAATCTAAATTCTCAAAATTATTCCATCGATTGACTATAAGCTCGTATACAACAAGAAATCACTACGACCAATTTACCGACCGGATTGTTAATTATGCTCAAAACCAACCTATGGAAGTATAAAATTTTTAAATACGCAGAAGATTTTATATTTAAAATTTTTCACCTTAATTTTAAAAGACTTAACATTTTACACCTTCTTTTTATATATCAAAATCGAAGCACCTTTACCATTGGAAAACCATCAGTTTGTAAACCCGTGAAAATTTTCAAAATATTTGCATTTTTAAATTTGCAGATTCCCCTTACTTTTAAATAAGTTTGCAATTTGTGAAACCGTTCAAATGGTAAAACTTATGTGATCTGTAAATCAAACTTACTAAATAATTTATCCTTTTCTCGTAAATAATCAAATAGTGGAAAAATCCTCTGTATTCAAAATACACATTGAAGTTTCAAAATATCCAAAATTTAAGTCGCTCTTAAGTCTTACTCTCAAAAAAAACACGATTTAAAGAATCGTTCAACCGAAAAATTAATTATTCCTTTTGAATCAAATTTGAAAAAATTGTTTTCTTTCCGCCCGACTTAAAATTTAGTAATGCATATCTCTTTGTTTATGAAAACACCTTTATATCAATACCGAAACATTTGAATAAACAACTTACTTTTAAAATTCCAGTGTAAAAAAAAACATAAATGGAGCATATAACCAAATCCCTTAATCTAACAATCCTCTAATCAAAATCGTAAATTTTCCACGAAAGTTTTCTAATCTACATATAACTATATAACTCACTTAGCACAACTAAATTCCCGCATGCAACCTTAAGATATTCCTTCAATTCCATACTTACAATCTATCAAATCATACGATACCAAAAAAAAAATCAAAACGATATCTCCACTAAAATTCATAAGTATAAAGTTATTTCTAATAAAACTCCAAATAAACTGAAACTTAATTCAGAAAAAAAATCACATGCATTTCTTCTAAACTTACCACCAGTTGCCGCATCACACCGAATCAATTTAATTAAAACATCAGCGTATTAAATATCGATAATTAGGTTATTTCCATCGCTAATTAGGAGTATTGGCGACGGATTCAGCGACAGACGCAGAATCCGTCACCAATATGGCAAAAAGATTGGCGGGAATGCTCCCGCCACATTAGCGACGGACGTTTCCGTCGCTAACTCGTCGCTAAAGTGGCGGGAGCATGGCGGGAACCTT
The DNA here is from genome assembly GCF_937616625.2 of Mercurialis annua. NCBI lineage: Eukaryota > Viridiplantae > Streptophyta > Magnoliopsida > Malpighiales > Euphorbiaceae > Mercurialis > Mercurialis annua. The sequence goes on along the minus strand of NC_065572.1, from coordinate 32,532,757 downwards.
TGGCGGATATATTAATCGCAAAATTGGCGACGGATTTAAATATCCTCGCCAATTTTGCCCCTAATTAAAATGTTCCGTTTCAATTGGAGGTCTAGCGACGGATATACATATCCGTCTCTATATTGTAGCGATGGATATACATATCCGTCGCTAAATATCTAATTGAAACGGAACGTTTTAATTGGGGCAAAGATTAGCGACGGATATTGTCCGTCGCTAATCTTAGACCTAATTAAAATAGTTTTCTCCTTTCTTCTTCCCCATTTCTGCATACCCATTTCTCTTTTCTTCTCCCGCCACTCCCTCGTCTGCCGTTGCTTTCGTCTCGCTAACCACTGCCGTTACTCCCCCACCGTTCGTCTCGCCAACCACCGTCTCTCCTTCCATTTCTCCTCCCGCCAGCCACCGCCTCTCCTTCCTCCTTTGCTGCCAACCACCGCCTATCCTTTGTTGTCAACCACCGCCTCTCCTTTGCTATCAACCACCGCCGTTCCCTGCACCACCGCGCTGCCGCCACCGCCTCAGCTAAGTTGTTTTTTTATTATTTGTTCTTTTTTATTTGGTTTTAATTAAAATAATAAAAAAACAGTCTTCCCGCTGCCGCCGCTGCCGCTGCTTACTTCGCTGCTGCCGCTGTTGCCACGCTGCCGCTGTCTTATATTGTAAGTTTAAGTTTTTTTTATTAATTAGTTTTGTAATTAAATGTTAAATGTTAATTATGTTATATTAGTTATAGGTTATTTGTTAGGTTAGATAGGAGTTTATAATTTGTTAGGTTAAATTAGATTAAAATTGTTAATTATTTTTGGTAATTAGTTGTTTAATTGTTTACTTAGTTGAATAAATTAGCTTGTTAATAATTTGTTTAATTATTGATTAATTAATTTAAATAGGTTAATTTGATAATTTTGGTTAATTAATTAAACCCATAACTTTGCAAATGTAATTTAGGGAAATTAATTATTGAAATTAATTTAATGTATTTTAGTTTAAATACAATTGTTCTAGTTAATAATAATATTTAATTAATTAAGCTTTTTTATATTGGTTTAGATTAACTTGTTATTCAAATGATTTTTTTATTTAATTAGGTTAAATAATTGTTTAATTAGGTCACATAATTATCTTTAATTTTTGGTAATTGAATTAATTGTTATTTAGAAAAATTAGTTGTCTAATGTAGATTGTGGTTTGTGGATTGTAATTTCCTTGCAGGACTTCCCTGAAAAATGGGTGATGCTCATTTTTAGGGGAAGTGCTGCCCAATTTTTTCTATAAATTTAATATATTTATTGCGTGATAGGTGTGATATCCGTTAGTTTGTTGCAGCGGCTCGACATTCCTTATTGTTCTTTTATATCTGTTGCAGTTTTGCTCTACAACAAGTAAGTACCATTATTATTTTTATTTTTATTTTCATTTATAATTAATTAGTTAATTTAGAAGCTGTTTCAACCTAAATTGACCTCGATTTTATTCCCACGGAATAAAATTGTAAACCTAGCCATAGATTTCCCGTCCCGTGTGTTCAAGAGATTGAACGACACGGGATTGTATAGTTTGTACAGTTCGCAAAATTGGTTCTCCCGTAACTCGATTACGAAAACCATATATGTCTAGTAGCGGTAGAAAAATATTTGGTTGTTTTCCAGCGTTTGTTCTCCGGGTGGATGTATAGTATATGTTTTGTAACGCTTTTTCGTCGCGGAATATATAATTAGCGTTACAACACATATACTAAATATCGCACTTAAGGAGAACGACGCCGGAAGGCTGCCGAATATTTTTCTCCGTTGCTAGGCATATATCGTGTCCGAGTTAAGGGGCGCTAGTTTTGCGAATGGGATAGGTCCATACCTTTAAAGCAGTCAATTATATTGACTTTGCTATTTTCGAGCAAAAACCCCTCCTAATTATCCGTGCTACAAAAATGGAATCAGACCGAAGTTGGATGTATAGGCGGCTCCATGGCGGGTTGTTGTACCCAGGTTTTGACGAGCGCGTACAACAGTTTGTGAATTTCGCCTTACGTCATCCTGCGTGTATGAGTGGGGCTGAGATTAAATGTCTTGTCCTAGGACAGGATGTAAAAATACGAGTTATCGGGATGTCGAAACAGTCAAGCTTCTCATTTTGCAGAAAGGGTTTGTCAAAGATTATCAAGTCTGGGTTTTTCATGGTGAGTGAAATGTTTTAAATCCCCGTCCCGTTGCACAGCTACCGGAGTATGACGTTGACATGGAATATGAGGGGGGTGACGAGTTCAGCTCCGTTCAGAGAATGGTTATCGATGATGCTGGTCCAGAAGTAGTGTTCACGGAGGAGGAACTGAATAATGAAGCTAAACACTTTTAGGATATGATGCGTGCGGCCAAAGAACCTGTATGCCCCAGTAATAGCAAACACTCTCCCTTGTCTGCAGCTGCTAAAATGTTAGACATCAAATGTCGACATAGTGGGTCAGTAGCTTTAGTAGATGATGTGACCGAATTTATACAAGAGCTGCTCCCAGAGGACAACAAGATGCCAAAGAACTTTACTGAAATAAAGAAGATAATTAGAGGTCTTGGGTTGCCGGTTGAAGTTATCGATTGCTGTTTCCGCAACTGCAAGATTTACTGGGGGTCAGACGCGGAGTTAACAAGATGCAAAATTTGCGATCACGAACGGTGGAAACCGCCCCCTAAAGGAAATTCTGTGAAAAGACGAATTAACGTCCCTTATAGGAAAATGTTTTATTTTCCTATAACTCTGAGACTGCAGAGATTGTACGCTTCTATAGCCACCGCCAAGCATATGACGTGGCACGCAGAACACGAGATGGTTGATGGAAAGATTTTTCACCCGTAAGACTCTCCGGCGTGGAAACATTTCAGTGAATTGCATACAGAGTTTGCGGGAGAAATTCGAAACGTTAGACTAGGCCTGTGTACTGATGGGTTTCAACCATTTGGGGACTTCGGGCAGAATTATTCATCATGGCCAGTAATTTTGACACCCTACAATCTCCCCCCAGGGATGTGTATGAAAGATGAGTTCATGTTTTTAATTGTTATTGTCCCTGGGCCTCGAAATCCTAAACACCAAATGGATATATTCCTGCAGCCATTAATAGCTGAGCTAAACCAACTGTGGGAATTTGAAGTCCAGACATTCGACGCTCATAGGCGACAGAATTTTCAAATGAAAGCGGCACTGATGTGGGCAATTAATGATTTTCCCGCTTATTCCATGTTGTTTGGCCGGAGCACATCTGGGAGACTGGCTTGACCACACTGCATGGAAAATAAGGATGCTTTCACGCTTAAAGGGAGTAGAAAACAGTCGTGGTTTGATTGCCACAAAAGGTTCTTGCCTCGTGGTCACCCGTACCGTCATAACACAACTCATTTCCGTAAAGGGAAAACCGTAAATCAAGAATTCAGACAGCCGAAAACCGGAGAAGAATTGCTGGCAGAGGTGGACAGTCTGGGTTTTATGAAGGCATATGAAATTGGGGCTGAGAAAAATAATGTTGCAAAGTCGACAGATTATGGTTGGAATAAAAAAAGCATTTTTTGGGATTTGCCGTATTGGAAAACGAATCTCATTCGTCACAATCTCGATGTCATGCACATTGAGAAAAACGTATTCGACAACATTTTCAATACGGTACTAAATGTTCCCGGGAAAACGAAAGACCATGCAAAATCTAGAGATGAGTTGAATGACATATGTGATCAGCCTGAGTTAGCAAAAGATCCGGTTACTGGGAGATTTCCTAAGGCGATGTATGCTTTGGACAGGGACGGAAAAAAGGCTTTACTCGAGTGGATTAAGTTAATAAAGTTTCCAGATGGTTATGCGTCTAACTTTTCCAGATGTGTCGATACAATCAGTCTGAAAATGCATGGAATGAAAAGTCATGACTGCCACATTTTTATGCAAAGAATTTCGCCAATCGCTCTCCGTGAGCTATTACCGAAGGAAGTGTGGGAGCCATTAATAGAGCTGAGTATCTTTTTCCGTGCGTTAACCTCCACGTCTCTAACAGAGAAAGATATAGAACGTATGAGGCTGGAAATCCCAAAGATACTGTGCAAGCTAGAACGTATTTTTCCGCCAAGGTTTTTTGACTCCATGGAACATCTACCCGTACATCTACCGATCGAAGCTATGATGGCAGGGCCGGTTCAGTATCGCTGGATGTACCCATTTGAAACGTAATGTTACTGAATTTTCTCAATACTGTGTATTAACATGTAATGTTTACTAACTGTGGCATGTGGAATCAGATATTTAAGAAAACTGAAAAAAAGAGTCTCCAATAAAGGGAGGGTAGAAGGAAGCATCAGCAGCGGATACTTGAATGAAGAAATAGCAAAATTTGCAGCTTATTACTTTTCAGAAGGTGACCCAATGATACCTGAGCGGCTGCAAAGAAATGAAGTTTGTGACATTAAAATCGACGACGATGTTGACAGACTATCTATTTTCAAGCCTCACGGGCAATCAGTGGGTGCTTGCCGAAAGAGATATCTCGAAGATGCTGAGATTGTTGCTGCTCAGACATATGTTCTGTTGAATTGTTCAGAAATTGAAAATTACAGAGAGTAAGGTCTAATACAGCTGTCAATGTACTTAATAATAACGATTCAGACTCTAATTATTGATTATTAACTTAAGTATTTTCGAAGGCGAGTTGCGGAGAGGAAACCCCGATATCAGCACCTCGCAAATTGAAGCAAATTTTCAGAGTGACTTTGCCTACTGGTTTCAACAATATGTAAGTATTTTAAAAATTGACTTTTATGGAGTTCTGACAGACATAATTGAGTTGGAGTATCCGACGCTTCCAATGAAGACGACTGTCTTATTTAAATGCGAGTGGTTCGACCCAGCGCACAATTCTGGCACAATTAGTAACAAAAAATACAACATGGTGGATACTAATAACAGAAAGAGATATAATAAGTATGAACCTTTCATCTTAGCCGAACAGGCCGATCAAGTTCATTGCCTACCATATCCAAGTAAAAAAAGGGATAAATTAAATTGGTGGGCAATTTGCAGAATAAAGGCACGATCAGAATTTGACATGCCCGAGGGGATTATCCCGGCCTTTCAAGTGAGACAGAAGAAAATCCTCTAATTGTTGCAACAGACGGCAATCCAACATATTTCGCTGATCAAAATGGAGAAGCATAAGAAGATGCGTTGTTTATGCCTCCTGAACAAGAAACAGAAGATGAGTTCATCGCATCCTCATCAGATGAAGATGAAAGCGAAGAGCTTTAGTAGTTTAGTAAATTTTTTCTATTAGATTTTTTCAAACTATAATCAATTTTAGAAGACGATATAAGGCTGAAATTATGTTTCTTAATTTTATTTAAGTGTATACTCGTTGAATTTGAATTAATATTTATTAGTTTTATGTTTCACGAAATATTTCTTAATTTATATAATGTGTTGGTTGGTTGTGGAACATGTAAAATTGACGTATGTAAACGTATGAGGGGTCGAGGTCGAGGCACTGGCTCAGTCCGTGGCACAGGCCAAGAACGCGGACAGGGAGACGACCCTGTTGTTGGCGATACCTGACGTTGCTGAGGAGCAGCAACAGCTGGAGGCCGGAGGACCTGTTCAGCCTCGGCAGCAGCGTGAGCCTGGCGAGCCCCCGGCTATTATGGACGACAAGGGCAGGGCGAGGGTTCACCCGGACCCTAGGAAGTTTGATTACTATTTAGTTTTTAATGATATCGTAATATGTAATTAATTTGTAATTAATTTTTATTTAAACTAATTTATGCTTATCTATTCACAGGACTTTGTTGCTGGACTCAGGGCCGGTTTCTCGTGCCATCAGAGACATTTTTAGGAAGTGCTGGTTTGAGACTGGCTATGCATGGTGCTTTCTGACTGCGGATCAGAGGGATTTCTATTTCCAGGAGTTCCAGGTAATTAAATTAAAGTTAATACATTTAAGTTTTGATTTTCGTGAAAAACTAACTCACAACATATGTTTTTGCTGTTGCAGAAATAATTCTGGTGGGATAGTTTGGTCTACAGCGACGAGCTCATCAGACATGTCTTCATGACCCACGCAGCCACCCGCTACAAAGACAACGTCCATAAAATGAAGTCCAAAAAGGAGAAGCATATATCTGTGTGCCAGGAAATATGGGATGCCTGGAATGCCTTCTAGGACACAGAGGCGGAGAAGAAGAAGTCGGAGATAGCCCGGGCAAACCGGATGAGCGAGCCGGCGGGCGCCGGTACTGCACCGGTCCGTCATACTGGGGGATCCCGCTTTGCTCTCAAACATATGGACGTTATGGTATATTTCTAAATTCAGTAAGTAAAATAATGTATTTTCTTTATTTTCGTACTTATTTAATTATATTTTTTCTGATAGGCTAAGGAGCTCGGCCGGAAACCGAGTGTGACGGAGCTGTACACTCGCCTTCACTCCACGAAGGGTGAGAAGAAACCTGTAGACAAGCGGGCTCAGAACATGACTGTAAGTTTTTATAAATTTATAAATCTATTAATTATGTTTAGGCTTTGGTGTTGAATATATATATTGTACTTGTTAAATATATTTGGATTGACTATTTAAGTACATAAGTTATGTAGACTTGACGTTTGTGTACTTAATTAGATTGAAAGTGTTTGTTGTTTGGGTTATATATTGTAATTTTCTTGCAGGATTTTCCTGAAAAATGAGTGATGCTCATATTATAAAAGAAATGCTTCCGAAATTTCTTTAAAAATTAGAATTACTTTTAATATGTGATGCTTTTTTATTTGTTATTTACCTGAACTGATATGTTTTTTAACTGTTTTGTAGGACGCTATTGCTGAGAGGCTGGCTGCTGCGACTCAGTCGCCGACTGGAGAGAGTAGCTCGATGAGTCCAGCGGAGGTGGATGAGACCCAACTGATTCTGGACATCGAGGGCGTGAATAAGAAGCACCGCGTGTACGGTTTAGGTTCGGCGAGTAGCAGGTATGCAGCCCCGAGTAGCAGCAGGGCGCAGCGAGGCAGCTCTTCTAGGTCGACACAGCTGGCGGACGAGGACATCGAGCGCTGTGTGCAGACAGGAATTCAGGAGGGCCTGCGAGAGGTTGACCAGACGCTAGCGGAGCAAAATCGTCAACAGCTGGCAGAGCAACAGCGTGAGCACCAAGCAGAAATGGCCCATCTTATCCGAGAGGAGATTGCAAGGATGATGCCTAATCTTCCTCCAGAGTATCAGCCACAGTTTCCCGCTCCCCCACCAGACCGTGATGACACTACAGATTTGTAGTGTCCTGTTAGATTAGGATTCTGAACAAATTATGTATATTTTTTCTTTTAGACGACGCTATATTTGTATTTTGATATTAATCTATATATTTAGTGTCAACTTTCTATTAATTTTTATCCGTAAATGAATTTTAATTACTGTATTTAACAGATTTGAAAGGATCGACAGGGAAAAAATGCGAAAAATGGCAAAAATCTGCCGATAAAACATATATTGGCGACAGATTGCATACGTTGGCGACAGATATATCCGTCGCCAATGTGCCAAATTGGAGATAAATTTGGCAAGGTTGGCGACAGATATAATTCGTCGCTAACGTTGTGGATTTGGCGACGGATATATTCATCGCCAAACGTGCCCATTCTGTCTCCAAATTGGCACGTTTGGCGACGGAAAACATTACATCCGTCTCTAGTTGGTCTCAGCTTTGGTCTCAGCTTGAGACCATGTAGCGACGGTTCAGGTAAATATAGCGACGGGTTATCTGTCGCTAAATTTGCCACGGAATACAATATTGGTCGCTAACTTATTTTGCGACCAATATTGTTGCGATGGACACAGTCCATCACTAACTGCAGTTAGCGACGGAATATAGGGCATTAGCGACGGATAAATAATGCCCTGTTTTCTAGTAGTCTGATTTATCATCTCGGGTCAGGATTTCCAATATCCTTTTCCAGGATAATCAGAAATCACCAACCGTTCCAAGGAAATAATTCCCTTAACTTTCTCGATATCGAAACCCAAAGATTTCGACCCACAAACAAAACACCAAATCCATCGAAACTAAAAATGAAGACAAAGGCAACTGGGTCTAAACGAAGATCTTACTCACAAATTAAGACCACACAATAAGGTAAGCCATCTATGACCACGTGAATTAATTAATCTCACGTGTTACTCCGAATGAAAAGATAAAATAAAAACAATCAAAATAGTTCAACCAAACATGACATTCAGCAAAATCAGCCCAACATATTGAAAAGACCAAAATCAAGACATGCTACAACAAGCTTGAATTTTCGTATCAAAATCAACTTGTAATTATATCATCTTATAAGAGTGCAATTCCAAATTCAATTTGAAATTTAAAGTTAATCATAAAACTTTTCAAGTTCAAGTTTCAGCCTCATGTTTTTTTTTAAAATTAATTTTCCGGAAAAACCTCATTTACAAGTTAATTGCTTTAAAAGTACCTAAATATCTTAATTCGTAAAACAATCGAGTTAGCTGAGTTATTACAACTTCCAAGTTCAACTCCTAAATTTGGGTGACCCAAGTCAAACCCTAAACAACCGTTTATAAAACGTATTTTAAATATTTGTAAATCTGGAAAATGCACTTTAAAACAAAATCTCAATTTTTTTAAAATAGGAAGCTCGACGTCACCCAAACAGCAACATAGGACTCATCACCCAAGTGAGAAAACAATTAATCTTTAACAAACTTTTAGAAAACACATACTTCGACCATAACTAGCAAATCGAGTATGAAACCAACGACATCAAAGTGTAAACAAACCACAACCTGGTAAAATTATAAAAGTAATATTTATTCTTCAAAACAGTATCACCTTTCAAAATAATTTTATTACAAAAAAATCACTCTTTTCGAATCATTAGTAAGTTTTGAATATGAAAAAAATTATTTTACTGGCAACATAATGAAAATCACCTTTTAGGTTATCATGCTCAGATAACTCATCCGACTTTTATGTCAAAATCACCTTTTAGGTTATTGATAACTTGTGGAACGGCGGCGACACTCTGATCCGGCGGAAGCTTCAAGACCGTACCTGAAAGGCACAACACAACCGTAAGAAGGATGCCGGAAGGGGATTCCGGCAAACCACTCCGACGGTCTAGTCAATAGGTATTTTAGTGAGAGAAAGAATAAGAAGTGAAAGTGAGTTAAGAGTTGAGAGAAAAAGAGAATTAACCTTTTTACCTACTTTTTCTTAGCCTTTTATAGTATGCCTATGTTCCTCTTTGTCTGGGCCGACAATCCTGATTTCATTCTCTTTGTCCGTGCAGATATTGTCTGGAATGTCAGGGTACTTTCTGACAGTTCTGTCGTTGTAATCAGTGAGAGGCGAACCTCGGACAAAACCGAGGTAGTGTGTTTCATTCGATTATCATGAGGTGACGATGTGGTATGTCCTTGTTCGGTTTGAGCCGAGAAGGATTGGCAGTGTTCCTTACTAACTAGATTTATGATGTGTCTTGCTCGGTCTGTAGTATGTCTTGTTTGGTTTGAGCCGAGAGGGGTTGGCAGTGTGTTTTGTTCGAGGTTTTATGATGCGTCTTACTCGGTCTGTATTGTATCTTGTTCGGTTGATGTTCTATTTTTGAGATTATTCATCTGTGTTATTATCACAAGTCCCCCCCTGTTAAGTCGGATATTTATGTCCGAGTTTGTCTTCTGGCTCTATTCATTTTGCATGCGTGTTTTTGCTGTATTTAATGTCTGCCTTGTTGTTACACGTGTCATCTTTTTGCTGCTTTGTAACTGACGCTGTCTCCAACTATCACATTTATTGAGGTGACTACTGAGTTATGGCTCTTTAATTAAGGTGACTCTTCAGTTGGACCTGTTCGGTTTCTATATAAACCTTTGTTTTGTTCATTTTTTGTTTTCTTCTTTTCCTTCTTTCTCTCTCTATACTTGCTGTTCTTGCTTTTCTTTCCTTCTTTTTTCAATTTTCTTCGAGTTTTGCATCAATATCATTCGTAAGTTCATAAGCTTTTCTCTATTTTGATCTTTTTATTTGGTTGTCGTGTTCTTTTTTTCTTGTTTGTCTATTAGGATCATATATTTAGGGTTTGTTTCTTTTTGATTTTCTGTTTTTGTTTGTGTTTGAATAAATGTCGAACGAAGAAGACTCTCAAAATTTGTCTGAGCAAGACCTAGGTGTTGATGTCAACGAGACTGTTAGTAGTACCGATAGTGACCATCATGAGGATACCGAGGATGGGGTTGTTGGTGAAAATAGGTTCGATGGTCTGGGATGTTCAGAGGATACTTCTTATGCTCGGCCTAGGCGAGTTAGACCTAGGAAATCTAAGACTTCTTTAGCTAGGAGGGTGATGATGGAAACGATGTTTGCCGAGCTTACCCAAAATTATTTGGACTACTTAGGTTCGAAGCTTAAGATTCCTACTGGTTATACCCTAGAATTATCGCCTCCGGGCATAACCATAAATGCTCCTGTTGGTCCGGGATATGTAGTTGTGTGTGTGGAACACCTTCATTCTGGGGTTAGGATCCCTTTTCAAAACGACCTTCTTTCTCTTCTTCGGTGGTATAATATGCCTCTAAGTCAGTTTCATCCTAATGGTATTAGGCATTTTTTCACTGTGCAGGCCTTTTGTTTGAAAAATAAGATCCCTTTTTCTGTAAAAATATTTGCTAGTATGTATGGCTTAGTTTTTAACAGCGAGTATGACTTTGCCTATTTTAAAATTCTGAAGTCGGAGCCTAGGCGAGTTGTCGATCACGTGACTACGTCGCTTAAGCGCTTTAGGGTAGACTGGTTCCGAATTAGGCATCCTTCTGCCTTTTCTGAATTGCCTCTGGGCTGGTCGTGTGTTTCTCCGGAGAAGAGGCACACACCCGACTTCAGGCTTTGTTGGAACGAACCGGTCCTGTAAATACCGAGGAAGTCCTTCCTCGATTGAGGATTGTAAGGTTTAACCCCAATCGCCAAGCTTGTTTTTGGTTTTTATTTTTTGTTTGTCTTTGTTTTTGCCTTTGTCGGTTATTTTCCCACTATCTTTGTTTTATGCTTGTCCTTTGTTTGTTGATCGGTTTTTAATTTCATATGCAGTGATGGATATGGCTGCCTTTGCTGCTGGGAGGCGGGCTCGGCCTAGTAAGTGACAAACGTCCCAAATCGTGGATGCATCTCAACCGAAGATGCCTGATGTCCTAAAGGTTCCTGGATTTGTGCCGAGTAAGAATGCTGGCTCGGATAATGTGCCTCCCCCTGCCGAGAAGAAAAGAAAGAGGGGGAAGACTACGGGCAAGAAACCTTTTGAGCCTTGTGCTGATCAGTTATCTGCCGAGATTGATGCTTTTGATGATCCGTCTGGCGAGGAAAACCGACCAGAGCCTGTGGTGTTGGCCCTGAATGCTTGTTTGGGTGTTGCTGGTGCTGATGCCGAAGTAGGGTCTGTTCCTATTGCGGTTGACGGCGCATCTCGGGCTCGGAAGGGAAAGAATAAGGTTGGGGATTCCTCCGATGTTCCGGTTGATGTTGTTGCCGAGATTTCGTTGACTCCCTCAACCATGGATCGGTTTTTAAAGAGGAAGACGTCGGATGATTCTGTGGAAAATTATCCGACCGCGCTCTTCATAGCCCGACTCTGCTCCTTACCCAAGGATGTGGATAGCTTGAAAATAACTCACCCTCAGGATTTCATTGACGGGGGTTGCTCTTTGTCTTTCTAGGTATTTATTGTTATGTTGTATATGTGTGTGTTATTTTTACATGTATGTATATACATATTTTTTTGTTTTATATGAGCCTTACTTCGGGGTATTTTTGTTAGTTGATCAATCATTTTCTAGGGGCCCGCTCGGTCCAGGATGATTTGGTGAATCAAGCATCTGCTGATCGGGAGAAAGCCGAAGCTGCTGCTGCTGCTTTGGAATCAGAGCAGCTTGCTCGGGCGAATGTTCAGTCGGTGCTTGATAATCATATCAAAGAGTATAATGCTCAAATTGCCGAGCTGAAGAAGGAAGTTGCTGCTTTGACTGAGACCCGGGTTGAGCTTAAACGAAAACATGAGCTGGATCTTATAAAACAGAGGGAGCAGCATGATGCGCTTGTAGCTGAGCAGAAAAAGTTAGCTTCGGAGGAGCTTGAAAAGGCTGTGAAGGTCGTTCGTACCGAAGTTACTGCTGAATTCGGTCAATTGACTGATCTTCTGGAGGACGATTTGAGAGAGAGAGTGGGTCCTCTGTTGCTGCCTAATGCTGATCCGGAGTGTCTCTATCTCGACGTGGCCGCTATGTATGAGGTGCTGATGCAAAAGAAGGCCGAGGTGTCTGATGCTGCTACTGAAATGGCGGCCACGCTAAGCAAGGAATTTGATCGGATAGATCAGGAAAATGCCCAAGTTGTTAGCGATCAGAGGAACGATCTTCATGTTGTTCCTCCGGTGCCCGGTCAGCTTAATGTGAGTCATTATGAAGAAGCTGGATTGAGCGAGGGTGGTGGTTCTATGTCGGGGAATGGTTTGAATTTGCCCGATGATGTTTCCCGGGCTGTAATAGATTAGCAACTGTACTTTCTTTTTTCCTATCTTTGTGTGCGGATTTTTGTCTGGTGATATATATATCAGTTTTTATTCTGTTTTTCCTGTTTAGTATTTATCTTTATTTTTGTATGTGTATCTTTGTCTTCGATGTTTGTTTAAAAATGTGAATATTGTTTAAGGGATATTTCATCTTTGTGCTCGGTTTTTTGTTCTTTTAGTTCAGACAAAACTATTGATTTAAATCGTTTTAAGCTATGGCGTAGTTCGGATAAAGCAATTGCTTTTTCGTTTTAAGCTACGGCTTAGTTCGGGTAAAGCAATTGCTTTTTCGTTTTAAGCTATGGCTTAGTTCGGATAAAGCAATTGCTTTTTCGTTTTAAGCTATGGCTTAGTTCGGATAAAGCAATTGCTTTTTCGTTTTAAGCTATGGCTTAGTTCGGGTAAAGCAATTGCTTTTTCCTTTTAAGCTATGGCTTAGTTCGGGTAAAGCAATTGTTTTAAATCGTCTTAAGCTATGGCTTATTTCGGGCAAAGCAATTGCTTTTAGTCATCTTAAGCTATGGCTTAGTTCTGGCAAAGCAATTGCTTTTAGTTTTCAGGCTATATTTTTGGCACACTTTGTTTTTTCTTTTATTGATAGGGAAAAAACTTGCATTTTTGCCTACAACCGACCTTGACCAAAATGCAAGTGAAAAAACCCCCGACTGACTCGATTAACCTGAATGTTGTCTACTGATAGAATCTTGTAAGAACCCTGGCATTCCAGGTTCTTGGCAGGTCTCAGCCTAACAGATATGTTAAATAATAGGCTCCTCCTTTCCCTACTTTCTTTACTTGGTAAGGCCCATCCCAGTTTGCTCCGAGTTTGGATACTCCTGCGTTACCTCTTGCTATGTCGGCTCTTCGTAGTACTAAGTCTCCGACTTAAAACGTTAGGGGTTTGACCCTCTTGTTGTGATATGTTTCTATGTGTAGCAAGGCTTGCTCTCTTCTTTCTTCTAGCAAGTCGAGGCAGAGTCTAGTGCTTTCTTCATTTTGTTCCTCATCAAAATATTGGACTCTGATGGTGGGCATACCTATCTCTACTAGTACCATTGCCTCGCACCCGTAGGTTAGGTTATATGGGGTCCTTCCTGTGCTAGCTTTCGGCGTGGTTCTGTATGACCATAGGACACTGTGTAGCTCATCGGCCCATCGACCTTTTGCCTCGTCTAGCACTTTTTTAAACCATTGACAATGGTTTGGTTGGTTACTTCAGTCATCCCGTTGCTCTGTGGGTGGGTGACCGATGTGAACCTTAGATCACTTCCTTTTTCAGTGCAGAATTCTCTGAAGTTTTTGTTGTCGAATAGCTTGAAAATAACTCACCCTCAGGATTTCATTGACGGGGGTTGCTCTTTGTCTTTCCAGGTATTTATTGTTATGTTGTATATGTGTGTGTTATTTTTACATGTATGTATATACATATTTTTTTGTTTTATATGAGCCTTACTTCGGGGTATTTTTGTTAGTTGATCAATCATTTTCTAGGGGGCCGCTCGGTCCAGGATGATTTGGTGAATCAAGCATCTGCTGATCGGGAGAAAGCCGAAGCTGCTGCTGCTGCTGCTTTGGAATCAGAGCAGCTTGCTCGGGCGAATGTTCAGTCGGTGCTTGATAATCATATCAAAGAGTATAATGCTCAAATTGCCGAGCTGAAGAAGGAAGTTGCTGCTTTGACTGAGACCCGGGTTGAGCTTAAACGAAAACACGAGCTGGATCTTATAAAACAGAGGGAGCAGCATGATGCGCTTGTAGCTGAGCAGAAAAAGTTAGCTTCGGAGGAGCTTGAAAAGGCTGTGAAGGTCGTTCGTACCGAAGTTACTGCTGAATTCGGTCAATTGACTGATCTTCTGGAGGACGATTTGAGAGAGAGAGTGGGTCCTCTGTTGCTGCCTAATGCTGATCCGGAGTGTCTCTATCTCGACGTGGCCGCTATGTATGAGGTGCTGATGCAAAAGAAGGCCGAGGTGTCTGATGCTGCTACTGAAATGGCGGCCACGCTAAGCAAGGAGTTTGATCGGATAGATCAGGAAAATGCCCAAGTTGTTAGCGATCAGAGGAACGATCTTCATGTTGTTCCTCCGGTGCCCGGTCAGCTTAATGTGAGTCATTATGAAGAAGCTGGATTGAGCGAGGGTGGTGGTTCTATGTCGGGGAATGGTTTGAATTTGCCCGATGATGTTTCCCGGGCTGTAATAGATTAGCAACTGTACTTTCTTTTTTCCTATCTTTGTGTGCGGATTTTTGTCTGGTGATATATATCAGTTTTTATTCTGTTTTTCCTGTTTAGTATTTATCTTTATTTTTGTATGTGTATCTTTGTCTTCGATGTTTGTTTAAAAATGTGAATATTGTTTAAGGGATATTTCATCTTTGTGCTCGGTTTTTTGTTCTTTTAGTTCAGACAAAACTATTGATTTAAATCGTTTTAAGCTATGGCGTAGTTCGGATAAAGCAATTGCTTTTTCGTTTTAAGCTACGGCTTAGTTCGGGTAAAGCAATTGCTTTTTCGTTTTAAGCTATGGCTTAGTTCGGATAAAGCAATTGCTTTTTCGTTTTAAGCTATGGCTTAGTTCGGGTAAAGCAATTGCTTTTTCGTTTTAAGCTATGGCTTAGTTCGGATAAAGCAATTGCTTTTTCGTTTTAAGCTATGGCTTAGTTCGGGTAAAGCAATTGCTTTTTCCTTTTAAGCTATGGCTTAGTTCGGGTAAAGCAATTGTTTTAAATCGTCTTAAGCTATGGCTTATTTCGGGCAAAGCAATTGCTTTTAGTCATCTTAAGCTATGGCTTAGTTCTGGCAAAGCAATTGCTTTTAGTTTTCAGGCTATATTTTTGGCACACTTTGTTTTTTCTTTTATTGATAGGGAAAAAACTTGCATTTTTGCCTACAACCGACCTTGACCAAAATGCAAGTGAAAAAACCCCCGACTGACTCGATTAACCTGAATGTTGTCTACTGATAGAATCTTGTAAGAACCCTGGCATTCCAGGTTCTTGGCAGGTCTCAGCCTAACAGATATGTTAAATAATAGGCTCCTCCTTTCCCTACTTTCTTTACTTGGTAAGGCCCATCCCAGTTTGCTCCGAGTTTGGATACTCCTGCGTTACCTCTTGCTATGTCGGCTCTTCGTAGTACTAAGTCTCCGACTTAAAACGTTAGGGGTTTGACCCTCTTGTTGTGATATGTTTCTATGTGTAGCAAGGCTTGCTCTCTTCTTTCTTCTAGCAAGTCGAGGCAGAGTCTAGTGCTTTCTTCATTTTGTTCCTCATCAAAATATTGGACTCTGATGGTGGGCATACCTATCTCTACTAGTACCATTGCCTCGCACCCGTAGGTTAGGTTATATGGGGTCCTTCCTGTGCTAGCTTTCGGCGTGGTTCTGTATGACCATAGGACACTGTGTAGCTCATCGGCCCATCGACCTTTTGCCTCGTCTAGCACTTTTTTAAACCATTGACAATGGTTTGGTTGGTTACTTCAGTCATCCCGTTGCTCTGTGGGTGGGTGACCGATGTGAACCTTAGATCACTTCCTTTTTCAGTGCAGAATTCTCTGAAGTTTTTGTTGTCGAATAGCTTGAAAATAACTCACCCTCAGGATTTCATTGACGGGGGTTGCTCTTTGTCTTTCCAGGTATTTATTGTTATGTTGTATATGTGTGTGTTATTTTTACATGTATGTATATACATATTTTTTTGTTTTATATGAGCCTTACTTCGGGGTATTTTTGTTAGTTGATCAATCATTTTCTAGGGGCCCGCTCGGTCCAGGATGATTTGGTGAATCAAGCATCTGCTGATCGGGAGAAAGCCGAAGCTGCTGCTGCTGCTTTGGAATCAGAGCAGCTTGCTCGGGCGAATGTTCAGTCGGTGCTTGATAATCATATCAAAGAGTATAATGCTCAAATTGCCGAGCTGAAGAAGGAAGTTGCTGCTTTGACTGAGACCCGGGTTGAGCTTAAACGAAAACACGAGCTGGATCTTATAAAACAGAGGGAGCAGCATGATGCGCTTGTAGCTGAGCAGAAAAAGTTAGCTTCGGAGGAGCTTGAAAAGGCTGTGAAGGTCGTTCGTACCGAAGTTACTGCTGAATTCGGTCAATTGACTGATCTTCTGGAGGACGATTTGAGAGAGAGAGTGGGTCCTCTGTTGCTGCCTAATGCTGATCCGGAGTGTCTCTATCTCGACGTGGCCGCTATGTATGAGGTGCTGATGCAAAAGAAGGCCGAGGTGTCTGATGCTGCTACTGAAATGGCGGCCACGCTAAGCAAGGAGTTTGATCGGATAGATCAGGAAAATGCCCAAGTTGTTAGCGATCAGAGGAACGATCTTCATGTTGTTCCTCCGGTGCCCGGTCAGCTTAATGTGAGTCATTATGAAGAAGCTGGATTGAGCGAGGGTGGTGGTTCTATGTCGGGGAATGGTTTGAATTTGCCCGATGATGTTTCCCGGGCTGTAATAGATTAGCAACTGTACTTTCTTTTTTCCTATCTTTGTGTGCGGATTTTTGTCTGGTGATATATATATCAGTTTTTATTCTGTTTTTCCTGTTTAGTATTTATCTTTATTTTTGTATGTGTATCTTTGTCTTCGATGTTTGTTTAAAAATGTGAATATTGTTTAAGGGATATTTCATCTTTGTGCTCGGTTTTTTGTTCTTTTAGTTCAGACAAAACTATTGATTTAAATCGTTTTAAGCTATGGCGTAGTTCGGATAAAGCAATTGCTTTTTCGTTTTAAGCTACGGCTTAGTTCGGGTAAAGCAATTGCTTTTTCGTTTTAAGCTATGGCTTAGTTCGGATAAAGCAATTGCTTTTTCGTTTTAAGCTATGGCTTAGTTCGGGTAAAGCAATTGCTTTTTCGTTTTAAGCTATGGCTTAGTTCGGATAAAGCAATTGCTTTTTCGTTTTAAGCTATGGCTTAGTTCGGGTAAAGCAATTGCTTTTTCCTTTTAAGCTATGGCTTAGTTCGGGTAAAGCAATTGTTTTAAATCGTCTTAAGCTATGGCTTATTTCGGGCAAAGCAATTGCTTTTAGTCATCTTAAGCTATGGCTTAGTTCTGGCAAAGCAATTGCTTTTAGTTTTCAGGCTATATTTTTGGCACACTTTGTTTTTTCTTTTATTGATAGGGAAAAAACTTGCATTTTTACCTACAACCGACCTTGACCAAAATGCAAGTGAAAAAACCCCCGACTGACTCGATTAACCTGAATGTTGTCTACTGATAGAATCTTGTAAGAACCCTGGCATTCCAGGTTCTTGGCAGGTCTCAGCCTAACAGATATGTTAAATAATAGGCTCCTCCATTCCCTACTTTCTTTACTTGGTAAGGCCCATCCCAGTTTGCTCCGAGTTTGGATACTCCTGCGTTACCTCTTGCTATGTCGGCTCTTCGTAGTACTAAGTCTCCGACTTAAAACGTTAGGGGTTTGACCCTCTTGTTGTGATATGTTTCTATGTGTAGCAAGGCTTGCTCTCTTCTTTCTTCTAGCAAGTCGAGGCAGAGTCTAGTGCTTTCTTCATTTTGTTCCTCATCAAAATATTGGACTCTGATGGTGGGCATACCTATCTCTACTAGTACCATTGCCTCGCACCCGTAGGTTAGGTTATATGGGGTCCTTCCTGTGCTAGCTTTCGGCGTGGTTCTGTATGACCATAGGACACTGTGTAGCTCATCGGCCCATCGACCTTTTGCCTCGTCTAGCACTTTTTTAAACCATTGACAATGGTTTGGTTGGTTACTTCAGTCATCCCGTTGCTCTGTGGGTGGGTGACCGATGTGAACCTTAGATCACTTCCTTTTTCAGTGCAGAATTCTCTGAAGTTTTTGTTGTCGAATTGCTTTCCGTTGTCGGTTATGATGGTTTTTGGGATTCCGAAACGACATATGATTTCTCTTCGGACAAAGCTTCGCACTCGTGCTTCCATTATAGTGGATACAGCTTCGGCTTCTACCCACTTTGAGAAATGGTCAACTGCTACTATTATGAATTTTCTCTGCCCACTTGCCGTTGGAAAAGGTCCAACGATGTCTATTCCCCACATGCTGAATGGCCAAGGACTTATTATTGGATTTTGTTCGGTCGTTGGTTGATATGTGTACATTTTGGTGGTACTGACATTTCTCACATTTTTGTACCAGGTTTGATGCGTCTTGTGCCAGTGTCGGCCAGTAGTAACCTTGTAAGACGGCTTTACGACAGAGTGCCAGGTGTGAGATGTGGCTTCCACATACACCTTCGTGTATCTCGGCTAAGACATATTTCCCTTCCTCCACCGTGAGGCATCTGGACCAGGGGTGTGAGAATGATTTTCTGTACAGAGTCCCGTCTCAGTATGAGAAGTGTGGTGCTCGGTGTTTTACTTTCTTTGCTTCTTTGTTATCTTCGGGCAGGCTCCCGTTTTCAATGTATGATATGATGTGTTCCATCCACTGGTTCAATGGGTTGATGAGGAACGTTGCTTCGGGATTCTGGATACTGCTGAAATTTTGAACCGAGCACGGTATGCCAGACATTGTTTCTTTGGCTGCTCCGGCTTTTGCCAATGTATCTGCTTCTGTGTTTTCCTCTCTGGGTATTTGTTCTAACTCCCATTTTCCACCCTCTTCGGTAATTTTTGCGAGCAGCTCTTTCACTCGGTCTACGTATTTTTTCATCTCTGGATCTTTTACCTCGTATAAACCAAGTACCTGGTTAACCACCAGTTGAGAGTAACTCTGAATTTTGATGTACTCGGTCTTGACTACCGGTTCCATCCTTAATCCATTTATCAAGCTTCGTATCCCGCTGCATTGTTGGTTGTTGGAAAATTTAGATGGATCGAGTTTTGCATTTTGATCTTATGTGGTCCTCTTAGTATCATGCCCGCTCCTGCTCCGCTCATATTTGATGCTCCGTCTACTTTAGCGTCCAGCTGACTAGGCCCTTGTCTACCTCGGTAGGTTGATCGTGTGTTGTTGTTTCTGCTACAAAGTCGGCTAAGATTTAAGCTTTCATTGCTGTTCTCTGTTCGTATTTGATGTCGTATGATCCTATCATGACTGACCAGTTGATTAGTCGTCCTGATGTTTCTGGTCTTGCGAGCGCTTTTCTCAGAGGTTGGTTTGTTCGGACTATTGCTGTGTGAGCCTGAAAATATCTTTTTTGTTTTTCAACTGTTAAGACCAATGCTAATGCAAATTTCTCGATTTTGCTATATCTGAGCTCGGGTCCTTTCAACACCTTGCTCGTGTAGTATACCGGCTTTTGCTCGGATGCCTCTTCCTTTACTAGTACCGATGCCACTGTTTCATTAGTGACACTTAGGTATAGGTATAGCACTTCTCCGGTTTCAGGTCTTCCGAGTAGTGGTGGTGAACTCAGGAATTTCTTGAGCTCTTCAAAAGATTGTTCGCATTCTTCGGTCCACTCGAATTTTTTCACATTTCTTAATGTTTTGAAGAACGGGAGACATCTTTTGGCCGAGTTAGACACGAATCGACCGAGAGCCGTGACTCTACCGTTTAGCTTTTGAACTTCTTTAGCTGATTTTGGCGCCTTCATTTCCAAAATTGCTTTTGTTTTCTCCGGGTTTACTTTAATGCCTTTTTGAGAGATGAGGTAACCGAGGAATTTTCCTGCTGGGACTCCGAATGCGCATTTGTCCGGATTTAGCTTGAGTTTGTATTTTTTAAGCTTGGTGAAGACTTCTTTTAGGTCTTTCGCATGATCTTCTACCTTTTTGGACTTGACGATGATGTTGTCGACATAAACTTCCATGTTACGACCGATCTGGTCTTTGAATACGAAGTTCATTAGCCTTGGGCCGCGTCTATAGATGAGTAGACTTCGTAACCGCTGGTTGAATCGACCAGTTGGTCAATGTTTGGCAAGGGGTAGCTGTCCTTGGGGCATGCTCAGTTCAGATCTGTGAAGTCTATGCACAATCTCCATTTCCCATTTGGCCTTTTTATGAGCACGACATTTGACAGCCATTCCGGGTAATACACTCTTCTGATAAAACCTGCTGCTAATAATTTGTCTACTTCGGCTCTGATGGAGATTTGTCTGTCTACTGCGAAGGCTCTTTTCTTTTGTTTGACTGGCTTGTGCTTTGGATCAACATTTAGTTTATGTGATATTATTGACGGGTCGACCCCTTCTATCTCGCCTGGGGTGTTAACAAATTCGACCTCGTTCCTGATTAGCATGTCGGTTATCTCCTGTTTTATCGGTTTAGGCAGTGTTGTGCCTATTTGGACCGATCTTGGTGTTATTCCTGTCAGATTAACCCTTTCTAACTTTCCATGCGGTTCGAGCTTGCCTTCATCCGAGTCTGGTATCTCCATTGTTTCAATAGCCAAGGTTTCTGATACTCCTTTCATTGATATCAAGTAGCATTGTTTGGCTATATCTTGCCTTCCTTTGACCGTTACCACTCCTTCTTCGGTTGGTATTTTCATACACAAGTATTTGATGCATGTGACAGCCCCGGTGTTGTATAACGTTGGTCTGCCGAGTATGACGTTGTAAGCAAGTGGCATGTCGACAACCATAAATAGTGTTTTGAATTTCTTTGTGATGCCGATCAGGCCTCCTTTTGGCGAGCCATTTTCTTTCCCTAATTCCACCGTCAGTTCCGCAACCCCTTCTCCTTGTACCGGTGTTCCTCCTAGGCCGACTAGGGGAGTTCTGACTGGTTGCAGTCTGACTCTGTTGGGGTTTAATATTTTCAGGTGCTTAGCGTCTGGACCTAGTTAGAAGTCGTTTTTGAGATCCGGAAGTCAGCAGTCCATGTATAGTTCTTGACTTCCGTAGAGCTGCAATAGTGGTCCTGTGTCGACAGAGTTGTAGCCTTGACAGCAGTATATTTTGATTTATGTTTTACTTGCTGTCTTTGTTTCTATCTTTTTGTAGGCTACGTATGTTAGGTTTTGTTGACGGCACCGGATGCCCGTGATATGTTTTGATACATAATATGTATATAATCCCGTGAGGCCAGTTTGTACAGGGCACAGTAACTAGAGCCCACGTGGATATTAGAAAGTGTAGTGTAAGTATTTGTATATATGTCTTGCTTCCGTTGATGTATATGTGTTTCCTTATTTAAGAAAAGGTTTCAGTTAATTTAGGCTAGCTACGAGTTTCAGAGCTACCACTCCCATTCCCTAGCGCCGGTTGCGGCTCAATATTTTGGGCCGTGACACATTTGGCTTAAATTGCTAAAAATGTGAAACGCTTGGATTTATTTCGTAAAGTTTGTAAATGTTTGGCTTAAATCGCTAAAAAGGTGAAACGTTTGAATTTGTTTCGTAATGTTTTAAACGTTTGGCTTAAATCGCTAAAATGGGAAAACGTTTGGATTTGTTTCTTAACGTTTGTAAACGTTTGGCTTAAATCGCCAAAAAGGTGAAATGTTTGGATTTGTTTCGTAATGTTTGTAAACGTTTGGCTTAAATTGCTAAAAAGGTGAAAAGTTTTGTTTTGAAAGGTTATGAAACAAAACCAAACGTTTAAAACGTTACGAAACAAATCCAAACGTTTCACATTTTTGGCGATTTAAGCCGTAACGTTTATAAACGTTTTTCTTAAATCGCTAAAAAGGTGAAACATTTGGATTTGTTCCATAGCGTTTGTAAACATTTGGACTTGTTTCATAACGTTTGCAAACGTTTGGCTTAATTTGCTAAAAAGGGAAAACGTTTGGTTTTGTTTCATAAAGTTTGTAAACGTTTAGCTTAAATTGCTAAAATGGTGAAACGTTTAGATTTGTTTCATAACGTTCGTAAACATTTGGCTTAAATTTCTAAAAAGGTGAAACGTTTGGATTTGTTTCGTATCGTTTGTAAACGTTTGGCTTAAATTGCTAAAAAGGTGAAATGTTTGGTTTTGTTTCGTAACGTTTGTAAACGTTCTGCTTAAATCGCTAAAAAGATTAAACATTTGGATTTGTTTCGTAACGTTTATAAAAGTTTGGCTTAAATTGCTAAAAAGGCGAAACGTTTGTAAACGTTTGGCTTAAATCGCTAAAAAGGTGAAACGTTTGGATTTGTTTTGTACCGTTTGTAAACGTTAGGCTTAAATCGCTAAAAAGGTGAAACTTTTGAAATTTCGTAACTTTTGTAAACGTTTGGCTTAAATTGCTAAAAAGGTGAAACACTTAGATTTGTTTCGCAACGTTTGTAAACGTTTGGCTTAAATTTATAATAAGGTGAAACGTTTGGATTTGTTTGTAACGTTTGTAAAAGTTTGGTTTAAATTGCTAAAAAGTTGAAACGCTTGGATTTGTTTTGTAACTCTTGTAAACGTTTGGCTTAAATTGCTTAAAAGGTGAAACGTTTGGATTTGTTTTGTAACGTTTTAAATGATTGGTGAAACGTTTGGATTTGTTTGTAAACATTTGGTTTTGTTTCGTAACGTTTGTAAACGTTTGGCTTAAATTGCTAAAATGGTTAAACGTTTGGTTTTATTCCGTAACATTTACAAACATTACATAACAAATCCAAACGTTTCCCCTTTTAAGCGATTTAAGCCAAACGTTTACAAACGTTACGAAACAAATCCAAGCGTTTCACCTTTTTAGCGATTTAAGCCAAATGTTTACAAACGTTACGAAACAAATCCAAACGTTTCATATTTTTAGCGATTTAAGCCAAACGTTTACAAACGTTACAAAACAAATCCAAACATCTCCCAATTTTAGCGATTTAAGCCAAACATTTAAAACGTTACGAACCAAATTCAAACGTTTCCAGCGGTTTAAGCCAAACGTTAAGAAACAAATTCAAATCTTTCTACTTATTAGCGATTTAAGCCAAACGTTTACAAAGGTTATGAAACAAAACATTTGGTTTAAATCGCTAAAATGGGGAAAGGTTTTGATTGGATCTGTTTCGTAACGTTTGTAAACGGTTGGCTTAAATCGCTAAAAATATTAAACATTTGGATTTGTTTCGTAAAGTTTGTAAAACGTTTGACTTAAATCACTCAAAAATGTTAAAGCTTTGGATTTGTTTCGTAACATTTGTAAACATTTGGCTTAAATGTCTAAAAAGGTAAAACGTTTGGATTTGTTTCGTAACGTTTGTAAACATTTCCCCATTTTAGTGACTTAAGCCAAATGTTTACAAACGTTACGAAAAAAATCCAAGCGTTTCCCCATTTTTGCAATTTAAGCCAAACGTTTACAAAATGTTATGAAATAAATCAAAATGTTTCACCTTTTTAGAGATTTAAGCCAAACATTTACAAACGTTACGAGACAAATTCAAACGTTTAACCTTTTTAGAGATTTAACCTAAACATTTACAAACGTTACGAAACAAATCCAAGCGTTCCAACTTTTTAGCGATTTAAGCCAAACGTTTACAAACATTATGAAACAAATCCAAACATTTCACCTTTTTAGCGATTGAAGACAAACGTTTACAAACGCTATGAAGAAATCCAAATGTTTCCTCTTTTTAGCAATTTAGGTCAAACGTTTATAAACGTTACGAAACAAATCAAAACATTTCACCTTTTTAGAAATTTAAGCCAAACGTTTACAAATGTCACGAAAGAAGTCCAAATGTTTCACCTTTTTAGCAATTTAAGCCAAATTTTTACAAATATTACGAAACAAAATCAAACGTTTCACTTTTTTTGCAATTCAAGCCAAATGTTTGTAAACGTTACAAACAAATCCAAACGTTTTACATTTTTAGCAATTTAAGCCAAACTCTTACAAATGTAACGGAACAAAACCAAATGTTTATAATGTTACGAAACAAATCCAAACATTTCACATTTTTAGCAATTTACACCAAACGTTTTCCTTACATTACGAGACAAAGCCAAACGTTTACAAGCGTTACAAAACAAATCCAAGCGTTTCACCTTTTTAGCAATTAAAGTCAAATGTTTATAAATGTTATAAAACAAATCCAAATGTTTCACCTTTTTAGCGATTTAAGCCAAACGTTTACAAACGTTACAAAACAAATCCAAATGTTTCACCTTTTTAACGATTTAAGCCAAACGTTTACAAATCCAAAGGTTCACCTTTTTAGCGATTTAAGCCAAACATTTACAAACGTTACAAAAGAAAACCAAACTTTTATCTTTTTTAGCGATTTAAGCCAAACGTTTATAAACGTTACAAAACAAATCCAAATTTTTCACATTTTTAGCAATCTAAACCAAACGTTTACAAACTTTACGAAACAAATCGAAACGTTTCCCCATTTTAGCGATTGAAGCCAAACGGTTACAAACGTTACGAAACAAATCCATGCATTTCATCTTTTTGGCAATTTAAGCCAAACGTTTAACCTTTTTAGTGATCTAAGCCAAACATTTACAAATGTTACGAAACAAATCCAAATGTTTCCTGTTTTTAGCAATTTAAGCCAAACGTTTATAAACATTACCAAAGAAATCCAAAAGTTTCCACTATTTAGCAATTTAAGCTAAACGTTTACAAACGATACGAAACAAATCCAAACATTTTACCTTTTTAGCAATTTAAGCCAAACGTTTACAAACGTTATGAAACAAATCCAAACATTTCACCTTTTTAGCAATTTAAGCCAAACGTTTACAAACATTAGGAAAAAAAATCCAAACGTTTTACCTTTTTAGAAATTTAAGACAAACGTTTACAAATGATATGAAACAAATCCACGCGTTTCACCTTTTTAGAAAATTAAGCCAAACGTTTACAAACGTTACGAAACAAATCCAAAAGTTTCACCTTTTTAGTCATTTAAGCCAAACGTTTACAAACATTACGAAACAAATCCAGTCGTTTCACCTTTTTAGCGATTTAAGCCAAACATTTACAAAGGTTATGAAACAAATCCACATGTTTCACCTTTTTAGCAATTTAAGCCAAACGTTTACAAACGTTACGAAACAAATCCAAGCGTTTCACCTTTTTAGCAATTTAAGCCAAACGTTTACAAACATTACGAAACAAATCCAATCGTTTAACCATTTTAGCAAAAAAAGCCAAGCGTTTACAAACGTTACGATTTAAGCCAAGCGTTTACAAACGTTACACATTTTTAGCGATTAAAGCCAAACGTTTACAAACGTTACAAAACAAATCCAAACGTTGAACCTTTTTAGCGATTTCATTCAAACTTTTACAAACGTTACGGAGAAAAATTCAAATGTTTCACCTTTTTAGCGATTTAAGCCAAACGTTTTGTCTTTTTAGTAATTCAAGCAAAACATTTACAAATCTTACAAAACAAATCCAAACATTTCGTCTTTTTAGCGATTCAAGCCAAATGTTTACAAACGTTACGAAACAAAATCAAACGTTTAAAACGTTATGAAACAAATTCAAATGTTTCACATTTTTACGAAATGTTACGAAACAAAATCAAGCGTTTCCCCTTTTTAGCAAATTAAGTGAAACGTTTACAAACGTTATGAAACAAATCCAAGCGATTCACCTTTTTAGCAATATAAGCTAAACATTTAAAAACGTTTTGAAACAAATCCAAGCGTTTCACCTTTCTAGTAATTTAAGCCAAATGTTTACAAACGGTACGAAACAAATCCAAACTTTTAACCTTTTTAGCGATTTAAGCTGAACGTTTACAAACTTTACGAAATAAAACAAAACATTTCTCCTTTTTAGCAATTTAAGCCAAACGTTTACGAACGTTACGAAACAAATCCAAATGTTTCCCCATTTTAGCGATTTAAGCCAAAAGTTTAAAACGTTACGAAACAAATCCAAAAATTTCACCTTTTTAGCAATTTATGCCAAACGTTTACAAACGTTACAAAACAAAACCAAACGTTTCACATTTTTAGCGATTTAAGCCAAACATTTACAAACGTTACGGAACAAAACCAAACGTCTCAAATTTTTAGCGATTTAAGCCAAACGTTTACAAACTTTACGAAACAAATCCAAACGTTTCACCTCTTTAGCGATTTAAGCCAAACGTTTACAAGCGTTACGAAACAAATCCAAACGTTTTACCTCTTTAGCGATTTAAGCCAAACGGTTACAAACGTTCGAAACGAATCCAAAAGTTTCACATTTTTTGCAACTTAAGCCAAACGGGTACAAACGTTACGAAACAAATGCAAACATTTTCCCATTTTAGCGATTTAAGCCAAACTTTTCCAAATGTTACGAAACAAATCCAAACGTTTCACATTTTTAGTGATATAAGCCAAACATTTACAAAAGCTACAAAACAAAACGAAACGTTTCCCCTTTATAGCTATATAAGCCAAACGTTTATAAACTTTACGAAACAAATCCAAGCGTTTCACCTTTTTAGCGATTTAAGCCAAACGTTTACAAACGTTACAAAATAAATCCAAACGTTTCATATTTTTAGCGATTAAACCAAACGTTTACAAACGTTACAAAACAAATCCAAGAGTTTCCCCATTTTAGCAATTTAAGCCCAACGTTTAAAACGTTACGAAGCAAATCCAAACGTTTGTAGGGGTTTAAACCAAACGTTTACAAACGTTACGAAACAAATCCAAAAGTTTCACCTTTTTAGCGATTTAAGCCAAACGTTTACAAAGGTTATGAAACAAAACGTTTGGCTTAAATCTCTAAAATGGGGAAAGGTTTGGACTGGATTTGTTTCGTAACGTTTGGCTTAAATCGCTAAAAATGTGAAACATTTGGATCTGTTTCGTAAAGTTTGTAAAACGTTTGACTTAAATAACTAAAAATGATAAACATTTGGTTTAGTTCCGTAACGTGTGTAAACATTTCGCTTAAATTGAAAAAAAGGAGAAACGTTTAGATTTTTGTTAACGTTTGGCTTTGTTTCGTAACATTTTTAAACCTTCGGCTTAAATCGCTAAAATGGGGAAACGTTTGGTTTTGTTTTATAACCTTTGTAAACATTTGGCTTAATTTTCTAAAAAGGCAAAACGTTCGGATTTGTTTCGTAACGTTTAAAATTTTTTCACCATTTTAGCGACTTAAGCCAAACTTTTACAAACGTTACGAAATAAATCCAAGCGTTTCACCATTTTAGCAATTTAAGCCAAACGTTTACAAACTTTCCGAAATAAATCAAAATATTTCACCTTTTTAGTGATTTAAGCCAAACATTTACAAACATTACGAGACAAATTCAAACGTTTCACCGTTTAAGAGATTTAAGCCAAATATTTACAAACGTTACGAAAGAAATCCAAATGTTTCACCTTTTTAGTGATTTAAGCCAAACGTTTACAAACGGTACGAAACAAATCCAAACGTTTCACCTTTTCAGCGATTGAAGCCAAACGTTGACAAACGCTATGAAAAAATCCAAACGTTTCCCCTTTTTAGCAATTTAGGCCAAACGTTTATAAACGTTACGAAACAAATCAAAACATTTCACCTTTTTAGCAATTTAAGCCAACCATTTACAAACGTCACGAAAGAAATCCAAATGTTTCACCTTTTTAGCAATTCAAGCCAAACGTTTATAAATGTTACGAAACAAATCCAAACGTTTCTCCATTTTAGCGATTTAAGCCAAAAGTTTACAAACGTAACAAAACAAATCCAAATGTTTCACCTTTTTAGCGATTGAAGCCAAACATTTACAAATGTTACAGAACAAAACCAAACGTTTCACCATTTTAGCAATTTAAGCCAATCGTTTACAAACGTTACGAAACAAAACCAAATATTTATAAACAAATCCAAACGTTTCACCAAACATTTAAAAAGTTACGAAATAAATCCAAAAATTCTCCTTTTTAACAATTTAAGCCAAACATTTACAAACGTTACGGAACAAAACCAAGCGTTTACAAACGCTACGAAATAAATCCAAGCGTTTCACCTTTTTAGCAATTTAAGTCAAACGTTTACAAACGTTACGAAAAAAGTCCAAACGTGTCACCTTTTTAGCGATTTAAGCTAAACGTTTTAAACGTTACGAAACAAATCCAAACGTTTAAAACGTTACGAAACAAATAAAAATCCAAACGTTTAAAACTTTACGAAAAAAATCCAAACGTGAAAAGGTGAAACGATTTGGGGAAGCATTTACAAACGTTACGAAACAAAACCAAACGTTTTCCATTTTTTGCGATTTAAGCCAAACATTTTAAACGTTATGAAACAAAACCAAACAGTTAAAACATTACGAAACAAATCCAAATCCAAACGTTTATAACATTACAAAACAAATCCAAATGTGAAAAGGTGAAACAAATTGGGGAACCGTTTACAAACGTTACGAAACAAAACAAAACGTTTCCCATTTTTAACGATTTAGGCCACACGTTTTAGACATTACGAAAAAAGCAAACGTTTAAAACGTTACGAAATAAATTCAAACATTTCCCCATTTTAGCGATTTAAGCCGAACGTTAACAAACGTTACAAAAGAAATCCAAACGTTTCTCCTTTTTAGCGATAGAAGCCAATCGTTTACAAACGTTATGAAACAAAACCAAACGTTTAAAACGTTACGAAACAAAACCAAACGTTTTACATTTTTAGCGATTTAAGCCAAACATTTAAAACGTTACGAAACAAATCAAAACGTTTCACCTTTTTAGCGATTTAAGCCAAACGTTTACAAACGTAACAAAACAAATCCAAATGTTTCACCTTTTTAGCGATTGAAGCCAAACATTTACAAATGTTACAGAACAAAACCAAACGTTTCACCATTTTAGCAATTTAAGGCAATCGTTTACAAACGTTACGAAACAAAACCAAATATTTATAAACAAATCCAAACGTTTCACCAAACATTTAAAAAGTTACGAAATAAATCCAAAAATTCTCCTTTTTAACAATTTAAGCCAAACATTTACAAACGTTACGGAACAAAACCAAGCGTTTACAAACGCTACGAAATAAATCCAAGCGTTTCACCTTTGTAGCAATTTAAGTCAAACGTTTACAAACGTTACGAAAAAAGTCCAAACGTGTCACCTTTTTAGCGATTTAAGCTAAACGTGTTAAACGTTACGAAACAAATCCAAACGTTTAAAACGTTACGAAACAAATAAAAATCCAAACGTGAAAAGGTGAAACGATTTGGGGAAGCATTTACAAACGTTACGAAACAAAACCAAACGTTTTCCATTTTTTGCGATTTAAGCCAAACATTTTAAACGTTATGAAACAAAACCAAACAGTTAAAACATTACGAAACAAATCCAAATCCAAACGTTTATAACATTACAAAACAAATCCAAATGTGAAAAGGTGAAACAAATTGGGGAACCGTTTACAAACGTTACGAAACAAAACAAAACGTTTCCCATTTTTAACGATTTAGGCCACACGTTTTAGACATTACGAAAAAAGCAAACGTTTAAAACGTTACGAAATAAATTCAAACATTCCCCATTTTAGCGATTTAAGCCGAACGTTAACAAACGTTACAAAAGAAATCCAAACGTTTCTCCTTTTTAGCGATAGAAGCCAATCGTTTACAAACGTTATGAAACAAAACCAAACGTTTAAAACGTTACGAAACAAAACCAAACGTTTTACATTTTTAGCGATTTAAGCCAAACATTTAAAACGTTACGAAACAAATCAAAACGTTTCACCTTTTTAGCGATTTAAGCCAAACGTTTACAAACGTAACGTAACAAATCCAAACGTTTCCCCTATTAAGTGATTTAAGCCAAACGTTTACAAACGTTACGAAACAAATCCAAGCGTTTAATTTTTTTAGCAATTTAAGCCAAATGTTTACAAACGTTACAAAACAAAACCAAACATTTCACATTTTTAGCGATTTAAGCCAAACATTTTAAAAAAGTAACGAAACAAATCCAAGCGTTTCACTTTTTGAGCAATTTAAGCCAAACGTTTACAAACGTTACAAAACAAAACCAAATGTTTTACCTCTTTTGCGATTTACGCCAAACATTTACAAACGTTACGAAACAAATCCAAGCGTTTCACCTTTTTAGCAATTTAAGCCAAGGGTTTACAAACGTTACGAAACATATCCAAAAGTTTCACATTTTTAGCAATTTAAGCCAAACGGGTACAAGCATTACGAACAAATGAAAAAATTTCCCCAATTAAGTAATTTAAGCCAAACTTTTACAAATGTTACGAAACAAATCCAAACGTTTCACAATTTTAGTGATTTAAGCCAAACATTTCCAAACATTACAAAACAAAACCAAACGTTTCCCCTTATTAGCGATTTAAGCCAAACCTTTATAAACGTTACGAAACAAATCCAAGCGTTTCACCTTTTTAGCGATTTAAGCCAAATGTTTACAAACGTTACGAAACAAATCCAAACGTTTCACATTTTTAGCGATTTAAGCCAAACATTTACAAACGTTACAAAACAAATCCAAACGTCTCCCAATTTTAGCGATTTAAGCCAAACATTTAAAACGTTACGAACCAAATCCAAACGTTTCCCAATTTTAGCGATTTACGCCAAACGTTTAAAATGTTACGAAAAAAATCCAAACGTTTCACCTCTTTAGTGATTTAAGCCAAACGTTTACAAACGTTACGAAACAAATCCAAACGTTTTACCTCTTTAGCGATTTAAGCCAAACGTTTACAAACGTTACGAAACGAATCCAAAAGTCTCACATTTTTTGCAACTTAAGCCAAACGGGTACAAACGTTACGAAACAAATGCAAACATTTAGCAATTTAAGCCAAACTTTTCCAAATGTTACGAAACAAAACGAAACGTTTCACCTTTTTAGTGATATAAGCCAAACGTTTAAAAACTTAACGAAACAAATCTAAACGTTTCACCTTTATAGCGATATAAGCCGAACGTTTACAAACTTTACGAAACAAATCCAAGCGTTTCACCTTTTTAGCGAATTAAGCCAAACGTTTACAAACGTTACGAAATAAATCCAAATGTTTCACATTTTTAGCAATTTAAACCAAACGTTTACAAACGTTACAAAACAAATCCAAGCGTTTCCCCATTTTAGCAATTTAAGCCAAACGTTTAAAACGTTACTAAGAAAATCCAAACGTTTGTAGGGGTTTAAACCAAACGTTTACAAACATTACGAAACAAATCCAAAAGTTTCACCTTTTTAGCGATTTAAGCCAAACGTTTACAAAGGTTATGAAACAAAACGTTTGGCTTAAATCTCTAAATGGGGAAAGGTTTGGACTGGATTTGTTTCGTAATGTTTGGCTTAAATCGCTAAAAATGTGAAACATTTGGATTTGTTTCGTAAATTTTGTAAAACGTTTGACTTAAATAACTAAAAATGTTAAACATTTGGTTTAGTTCCGTAACGATTGTAAACATTTGGCTTAAATTGAAAAAAAGGAGAAACGTTTGGATTTTTGTTAACGTTTGGCTTTGTTTCGTAACATTTGTCAACGTTCGGCTTAAATCGCTAAAATGGGGAAACGTTTGGTTTTGTTTCATAACCTTTGTAAACATTTGGCTTACATTTCTAAAAAGGTAAAACGTTTGGATTTCTTTCGTAACGTTTAAATTTTTTCCCCCATTTTAGCGACTTAAGCCAAACGTTTACAAACGTTACGAAATAAATCCAAGCGTTTCACCATTTTAGCAATATAAGCCAAACGTTTACAAACTTTACGAAATAAATCAAAATGTTTCACCTTTTTAGTGATTTAAGCCAAACATTTACAAACCTTACGAGACAAATTCAAACGTTTCACCTTTTAAGAGATTTAAACCAAACATTTACAAACGTTACGAAAGAAATCCAAGCGTTTCACCTTTTTAGTGATTTAAGCCAAACGTTTACAAACGGTACAAAACAAATCCAAACGTTTCACCTTTTCAGCGGTTGAAGCCAAACGTTTACAAACGCTACGAAAAAATCCAAACGTTTCCCCTTTTTAGCAATTTAGGCCAAACATTTATAAACGTTACGAAACAAATCAAAATATTTCACCTTTTTAGCAACTTAAGCCAAACGTTTACAAACGTCGCGAAAGAAATCCAAATGTTTCACCTTTTTAGCAATTCAAGCCAAACGTTTATAAATGTTACGAAACAAATCCAAACGTTTCTCCATTTTAGTGATTTAAGCCAAAAGTTTACAAACATAATGAAACAAATCCAAATGTTTCACCTTTTTAGCGATTGAAGCCAAACATTTACAAACGTTACAGAACAAAACCAAACGTTTCACCATTTTAGCAATTTAAGGCAATCGTTTACAAACGTTACGAAACAAAACCAAACATTTATAAACAAATCCAAACGTTTCACCAAACATTTAAAACGTTACGAAATAAATCCAAGAAATCTCCTTTTTAACAATTTAAGCCAAACATTTACAAACGTTACGGAACAAAATCAAGCGTTTACAAACGCTACGAAATAAATCCAAGCGTTTCACCTTTTTGGCAATTTAAGTCAAACGTTTACAAACGTTACGAAAAAATCCAAACGCGTCACCTTTTTAGCGATTTAAGCTAAACATTTAAAATGTTACGAAACAAATCCAAACGTTTAAAACGTTACAAAACAAATACAAATCCAAACGTTTAAAACGTTACGAAAAAAATCCAAACGTGAAAAGGTGAAACGATTTGGGGAAACATTTACAAACGTTACGAAACAAAACCAAACGTTTTCCATTTTTTGCGATTTAAGCCAAACGTTTTAAACGTTATGAAACAAAACCAATTAGTTAAAACGTTACGAAACAAATCCAAATCCAAACGTTTATAACATTACAAAACAAATCCAAATGTGAAAAGGTGAAACAAATTGGGGAACCGTTTACAAACGTTACGAAACAAAACAAAACATTTCCCATTTTTAACGATTTAAGCCACACGTTTTAGACATTACGAAACAAAAGCAAACGTTTAAAACTGTCACGACCCATTTTCATGAATCGCGACTGGCGCTAGGGTATGGGTATGGTTGTACCAAAACCCGTAGCTAGCCTTGCGGATAGCCAACAAATACATATGCTTGCAAGAAAACCAATGCTCGGGGGCAACCGAGACTTCAGCCTAGTTCTAGCAGTTCATAATATACAACATTTATTATAAAGTGTTCAACCAACTCTGAGTCTTAAACATGGCAGAAGTATATATTAACGCAGGTTAATAAAAGAATGCCAAAATAGCAATAATTCATTGAATAAATTTATAACAAGTATTCGACATAAGACTTCTATTTACTACTGCGGTCTAAGAATAAAATTAGTTTAATAAATTTTATAAAATAAAGCAAAACCTCCGAGGAAATAAAGAATCGGAGAGCAGCTGACTCGCTCATATCATAACCCTGGAAAAATTGGGAAAACAACGGGGTCAGATATACTGAGATGAGTTCATACTACTATTTACATTTATCAAGTGGAAAACCTTTAAAACCATTTAAAACATTTAATAACAACATTATAATTAATAGTTGGAACCCTAATCCACAATACTAAATATAACCATAATCCAATAGGTCTGGTCCCGAGAGCTGAACTACACCGAGTTACCACTGACCACTCTTAATCCATAACCAGAGTCCCGAGAGCTGAGCTACACCGAGTTACTCTATTGGTCCCGAGAGCTATGCTCACACCGAGTTACCACCATATATCACATACCTTATCTAGATCAATACCGGTGCGCACGCAGTCCTAATGATGCCCATTAGGTAGCACGTTCCAACTAGAAGCCATAATGATAAAACAGTTCGAAATATACGTACAATATATATTTATATATTAAAACAACAATTTACTTAATAAAGAAGTAAATAGTAAGTACAAACTCACAGCTTGCTAATCCACGTGAAAACTCCTGGCAAGCAACCTAGACTCGGTTCGCCTCAAAAGCACGAACGATCGACGAGTCTAAACAATTATAAACCGTTATTAAAAACATACCCTAAATCTAGAGAGTACTAGACACCACATAGGACTAGCACAAATAACAAGTCAAGATAAAACCAAGTCAGAGTAAACACAATACTCGAATCGCAATAAAGTCATAACAAACCAAGCCTATTGAGTTCTCGTTTTAAAATTCGTTCCGCAAATATTATGTAAATAAAATTAATTAATAAAATAATCTGATTTTCAAAATAATGGGTTAGCCGAGTTACCGATAACTACCAAGCTAACCTCACATGTCGGGCGACCCAAGTCTAGCTCGACCAAAAATATATTATCAAAAATATAAACCAGAAATATAATTCCCAAAAATAACTTTGATAAAATAAATATAATTATATTGAATTATAAACCATAGTTTATAATTGTAGAAAACAACTTGATAAGTAATTATATTAAAAGCCAATTATAAACCATAGTTTATAATTATAGAATAACCTTGATAAAATAATAGTAAAAAAATCAAAACGGAACTCAATAGCTTAAAGTTCAAGTAACCCAAGTTACAAACCAAAAACTTAACTAAATTAAGTTAAAAAAACATTTAAGGGCTAAAATTGTAATTTAGCCCAAAACGACATGCCAAATTGAAATTCAAATTCAAGTATCACCGGTATTGATCTAGATAAGGCATGTGATATACGGTGGTAACTCGATGTGAGCATAGCTCTCGGGACCAGTAGAGTAACTCGGTGTAGCTCAGCTCTCGGGACTCTGGTTATGAATTAAGAGTGGTCGGTGGTAACTCGGTGTAGCTCAGCTCTCTGGACCAGACCTATTGGATTATGGTTATATTTAGTATTGTGGATTAGGGTTCCAACTATTAAACGTAATGTTGTTATTAAATGTATTAAATGGTTTTAAAGGTTTTCCACTTGATAAATGTAAATAGTGGTATGAACTCATCTGAGTATATCTGACCCTGTTGTTTCCCCAATTTTTCCAGGGTTATGATATGAGCGAGTCAGCTGCTCTCCGATTCTTTATTTCCTCGGAGGTTTTACTTTATTTTATAAAGTTTATTAAACTAATTTTATTCTTAGACCACAGTAGTAAATATAAGTCTTATGTCGAATACTTGTTATAATTTTATTCAATGAATTATTGCTATTTTGGCTTTCTTTTATTAACTTGGGTTAATATATACTTCTGCCATGTTTAAGACTCAGAGTTGGCTGAGCACTTTATAATAAATGTTGTATATTATGAACTGCTAGAACTAGGCTGAAGTCTCGGTTGCCCCCGAGCATTGGTTTTCTTGCAAGCTTATGTATTTGTTGGTTATCCGCAAGGCTAGCTTCCGGTTTTTGGTACAACCATACCCATACCCTAGCGCCAGTCGCAATTCATGAAAATGGGTCGTGACAAAGTTGGTATCAGAGCTTTAGTTTCAAACCAAGGCCTTATTCATGTTATGTGTTTATTATTTTGGCATGATAAATTGGTGTCGTGTCATAGGAACTACTGCGGAATTAGGATTCATGTCTTTTCTTTTAAAACGTCATCGTTTTCTTTTCAAATTTTCAGCCTACATCCTATAGGTGATGTCTGTCAGTGTTTATTTGGTGTTGATGCTATGATTGGAAATTTATTGCACTTGGGTGTTAATTGTTGTGTTATATTAAGTTGAGGTTATCACACTTGGCTGATTACTATTGCTTTCGATTTCTCGGGAAATCTTAGGTTGGTAAATGTTTTCTAAAATTCATACTTGGCTATGATGCTGTTTGAAAAACATTGGCCTTATGCCACTAATGATTTAATAACGATAGATTATATGGTAGTACATTTTGGCTTTGGCCGAAATTGTTAGGTGCTATATACGCTAGCACCTATGAGGATACATTTAGGCATGAACCTTGTTTTCTATTAAAGTATTTTTGGGTTAAACTTTTAAACGTGTCTTGTGGTCATATATGGTTTGACAACATGCTGCTTTAAGGATCTTCATTGAGAAAATTAATTTTTATTCGAATTGTATTTTGACACAGAATCATAAAGGAAGTTTGGTTTTAAATTATTAAAAGGTTGATTTTGGTTAAGTCACCAGTAAAAAGAAATTCTTGTATTTTGAAATATTATGTTTGGTATTGTGTTAACAAGCGATGATTTCAAAATGATATTTTATGAGATGAGCCATTGTTTTAAGAATTTAACGTTGAAGTTATTTTATCATGTTGTAGTATGTCAGCATTTTAATTTTTTGAGATTTACGGAATAGATGTTTGAAATCAAAGATTTCTCACTTGAGTTTTAAATTACCGTTTTAGCGGTTGGTTTAAGTTGAGCACCCAAATTTGAAAGGATGGAAATTTTGTTAAAATATTTTTCCGGACTTACAAATATTTTGAATACGTTTTATAAACGATTGTTTTGGGTTCGACTTGGGTCACCCAAATTTAGGAGTTGAGCTTGGTAGTTGTAATGACTCGGCTAACTCGATGGTTTCATGAATTGAGATAATTGGGAATTCTTTTAAGCAATGGTTTTATAAGAATATTTTTTCCAGATTCTGATTTTGTTTTAACAAAGGGGCTCAACAAAATTTGGAAGTTTTTGTATTTGACTTTAAATTTCAAAACGAATTTTGAAGCGTACTATTAAATAATGATATATTTACATGGTGATTTTGTAAGGAGATTTCAAAAAAATGTTGTGACATGTCCCGATTTGTCTTTTAAGTATGTTTGAGTTAATTGTGTTCAATGGAAACACGTACGTGGTTTATGATTCGTAGAAATCATAATATTTTGATTTTAAATTGCGTGGTATAATTTTCTTACCTGTTGAAATACGTTAATTGTTTTGTTTCGTCTCTTCGTACGAAGTAGCACGTGGGATGATTTATTTCATCTGGTCAAGGTTGGCTTACCTTGATGTATGATTCGTGGATCGAAATCTTTGGGTTTCAATATCGAGGAAGATGAGGGAAATATTACCTTGGATTAGCTGATGATTTCTGATTATCACAGAACGGATATCGGAAACTCTGAACAAAGAAGATAGATCGGTATATGAATACTCTGGTGTTTCCATCAAGTCTGATGATGCAATGCGGGAGCTGGCGGTAAGTTTTGTAGGAACGTATTGATGTGTTATTTCTTTAGAAATAAGCTCAGTATAAATTGAGGTTATTGGGATATCTTATATGGTAGGGTTGTAATGAAGTTATTAGGATGAGTTGTCATATAGCATCGAGTATTGCTAGGTTGCAAGTAAGGAATTTGAGAAATATTTTGATGTTATCGAGTGCACATCTCACAGAGTGTAACGTCTAGCAAATATTTTATTTTGAAAAGAATTTCAAAGGTTGATTTGTTAAAATATTTGAATTTTTTTTTACACGTAATTGTGCCCAGACAAATCATGAACATGCATTTTGAATGTCACGAATAGGATTGCATTAAGCACTAAGTATGTTCACTAAATAAAAGATAAATTAATAATTGATACATGCATAATAGTACATGCATCACGTGCATAGATATGATTAGGGTTGGATGCAACTCTTTGGGGATGAGAGATGTCATCACCCTGGCGCAAAATTTTATAAAATGGATTTTGTCAATAAAGTGTGTTGAGGAAAGTATTTTGAAACAAACTCGCGAGTCCCTTTAATGTATTTATAAAGTTGTGGAATTTCAAATGATTTTGAAACTGTTACCGAGAGGTAGCTAGAAAAATACTATGTGATGATGGTGGTGAATTTTGGACGATTACGTTGTTAGGGATCAGTTAGTGTTTTTTAGAATCTTATGCTTCTTAGGAAGTATTAATGGCGTTGAGGTTTGCGCTCGAGATATAGTTGTGCTAAGTGCAGTATAGAGTAATTTAGGATAGAAAGCTATCGTGATAATTTACGATTTCTGATTTAAGGAATTGTGGATTAAGGATGTTGGTTATGCTCATGTGTGTGTATACACTACGTTTTTAAAAGAAACTTTATCTTTCCAGATTTGAATTATCCAAAGTATTTTGGTGTACTGATATAAAGGTATGTTTATAAACAAGAGATTTACATTGCTGATTATACCTTTCTGAGGAAAGGGAGAAATTTTGTCAAAATTGATTCACAAAGGGATAAATTTTTTTTTCGCTTGAGCGATTTTTTCAATTGTGTTTTTGTTTAAGAGCAAAAATTTAGATACGATTTAAATTTTTAACGTTTTAAAACATTAATGTATATTTTGAATACGGAGGATTTTGCTACAGTTTGACTTTTACAAGAAAAGTATAAACTATTTAACAAGTGTTTTAACAAGTTTGATTTAGAGAGAACATAAATTTTGTCAGTTGAACTGTTTCATAGATTTGCTAATGTGTTGGAAAGTAAGAGGAAATTTCGGATTCAAAATGTGAATATTTTGAAAATTTTCAAGGGTTTACAAACCGATGGTTTTTTCAACGGTAAAGGTATTTCGATTTTGAATGCAAAAGGAGGTATAAGACGTAGGGTTTTTTTTAACAGGGTGGAGAATTTTGTATATAAAATATTTTGTATTAAAAGATTTTATACCCCAGGGGTTGGTTTTGGGCATAACTAACAATCCGGTCGTGGTGATTTGATCGTAGTTATCACTCGTTGTATACGAGGCAATAGTCAATTGAATGATTAATTTTGAGAATTTGAGTTCGATTTGGTTATATGAGATAGTTGATTTGAGAATTGGGAATCGCGGTTAATAGGTTTCGACAACCATGATTGGTTGATAGATTTTGTTAATTGATGATATTGTTGTAATGTTTATATATCGTTTGATCATGGTTGAACCCTTGTTGTGAGAGACAAAATTTTGAAGTTGTCAGATGCAGTCAATGTTCAACTTAGTTGGGGTGTTATGTTTCTAAATGATTGGAGGAATCATTGTAATTGAGATTGTTTATTGCTAATCTTGAGATTCTATTATTATGAGTTAATTTCACGTTTTCTTGGGGAAAAAAACGGTAATGCGTCTTGTGTTTTATGATTCACAAGTTAATGTTATTATCGAGTTGGTATTAATCATCAAGATTTAATGATTATTATAGCAATGTTGTGGCACCCAAATATTATATGAAGTTTATTAGGTTTTGTTATCGATTATTTTAATGTCTAGATGTTATAAGTGGAAGTAAGAAATTGTTTTAGAACGATAGATTTTATCAGCTATGTTTGCAGTATCCTTGTTTTTGTTTGAGACAAAAGAGTTTGGAATTGAAAGAACTATAGTCGAGCTTAGTGCTTAATCTTGTATTTGATATCGGGGATTTCATAATAGATGAGTTTTGAGCTGGTTTTGGAAGCCACTCCGGTATAGAGTAATTGTGACTCTCGGTTGAATAATTGTGTTATTATTAGTTGGAGCATCTAATTGCTAAAAACAGAATTTGGTACATATGTGTGTTGTGATCGCTTATATTACGAAGCAGTGTCAGTTTTGAGATTTGAGATTCGTTCTTTATTATCTTAAGTATATCAGCCGAGTGTTGTGTAATACAGTTTGTTTTATCTTAGTTGATCTCACCTAGAGTTGTGTTATCGTTTATGCCTAGTGGAAGTTGTGTGGGTACTTTGGTGACCTGGAGTATGTTTGTTTTTCTTTTTGCAACTGGAAGAATTGAGTTGTTTGAGGGACAACCTGTTGAGTTTTTCCTACGCGCGTGCGTATGTCGTTGAGCATGTAATACCATTGACTACAGTTGGGTAAGTTTCTTGGTTGAGAACTGTTCTTTAATGACAGAGGTCGTTTGCAGTTTCATTTTTTTTGTTGTCCTGGTTTACGTTGGGTACCTTGTAAATGCGTTTTCTTATCGGCTTTGAAAATTTTGTTCAGCTGGACGTGTAACTTTAAATTATGTGGTACGTCGTTGGTTTTGTTTTAAATTCGAGGACGAATTTTATATAAGTTGGGGAGATTGTAATATCCCGTATTTTTCCGTCATAGTTTCGTTGTGTTTCCGACTTAATTTCGGATTATTAATGGTGGACTTAGTAAGTGTGAAACTTTAATTGGGGTTGGAGTTGTACCTTTTAGGTGTCGCATGTGTCGTGTGAGTTTTCGA
This sequence comes from Mercurialis annua, assembly GCF_937616625.2. NCBI lineage: Eukaryota > Viridiplantae > Streptophyta > Magnoliopsida > Malpighiales > Euphorbiaceae > Mercurialis > Mercurialis annua. The sequence continues at coordinate 32,492,318 of NC_065572.1, read as the reverse complement.
TGCAGATTTGATTTGTATCCGGATTATAATCGATGTTGTGTTCGTATGCCTTCTAAATCTGACATGTTTTGATAAAACATCCATATCTCCCAATTTCACCCTTGGATTGAGCTCATCTTTGGATATGTTATGCGCGACAAACAGTTGACTGTTGGATCAAAATTTAAGACGCATTGGAGTAGTCTTCGAGTGTGCGAACGAACAACTAGTGTGCGAACGCACACCCTTGAAATCATGCAGTGTGCGAACGCACACACTTAGTGTGCAAACGCACACTTGGTTCTGCGTGACTCACGTACTGTTCCTATAAATATATGTGTTACGCATTTCCTTTCTTTTCTTTCGTTCATTTGTTTAAAACCCTATTTCGTTACTTTCTAACCCTAGCCGACCTAAACCTTAACATTCACTCAGAGAATAACCCATCTTCTAATCTCTTCAGTTTGCTTTCGAATCGTCGGTAATTTTCTTTGATCTCTATCAATTGCTTTCGTTCATTACCTCTCGACATCGCTTGTCCGTTCATAATTATACGATTATTATCATTATAGCATCGTCGTGAGATCGTGTTTGTCGTGACATTGATCTGTTCGCTCTCAACCGATAGGGCGTTCATCATCGTTCATTACGGTACGTGAATCCTTTGGGATTTCCTACGCTTTTGTTGGGTGGTTTGTTGCTGCCGATATGTATATTAAAATTGTGTTATCTATTTCATGATCAAGGGTCAGATTCCACATGTTTATTGTTGGTAGTCAGAATCGTTTAGGTTATAGTTGTTTTAAACGTTCGTTTAAATTTCGTATCTCTGTTATTCTTTGTTCGGCTGCCATTATTGGTCTTGCTTCAACTCTTGATTTCTATGATTATTGATAGTTTTTTTAACCCTTGATAATTTCTTTTGGAAGTTGGCCATATGAGAGATTGGTGATTGTTCTTAATATTGAGTTATTGTGATTGAATTTTTAAAAGAAATTGTTGGCGAGATTTGCTTATGTTTCCAATTGAATGTAGGAGATGGTGAAAACACATGAATAGTCCTTAGGTTATCTTGTTTTAAATCATTTGATTTCTAATGTTAAACTCTAGCTAATCACATTTATTAAGTTATTTGATAACTATAATTTGAAAACGATATGATCTATAACATAAGCTTATTAATTACTCGGGTAATTATAATTGAATTTCAATTACAATTTGGCATGTCGTTTTGGGCTAAATTACAATTACGTTACGAAATAAATCCAAACGTTTCCCCATTTTAGCGATTTAAGCCGAACGTTTACAAATGTTACAAAACAATTCCAAACATTTCGCCTTTTTAGCGATTGAAGCCAAACGTTTACAAACGTTATGAAACAAAACCAAACGTTTAAAAAGTTACGAAACAAAACCAAACGTTTTACATTTTTAGCGATTTAAGCCAAACATTTAAAATTTTACGAAACAAATCAAAATGTTTCACCTTTTTAGCGATTTAAGCCAAACGTTTACAAACGTTACGTAACAAATCCAAACGTGTCACCTATTAAGCGATTTAAGCCAAACGTTTACAAACGTTACGAAACAAATCCAAGCCTTTAACCTTTTTAGCAATTTAAGCTAAATGTTTACAAACGTTACAAAAAAAAACCAAACATTTCACATTTTTAGCGATTTAAGCCAAACATTTTAAAAAAAGTAATGAAACAAATCCAAGCGTTTCACTTTTTGAGCAATTTAAGACAAATGTTTACAAACGTTACAAAATAAAAACAAATGTTTTACCTCTTCTGCGATTTACGCCAAACATTTACAAATGTTACGAAACAAATCCAAACGTTTCACCTTTTTAGCAATTTAAGCCAAATGTTTACAAACGTTACGAAACATATCCAAAAGTTTCACATTTTTAGAAATTTAAGCCAAACGGGTACAAGCGTTCTGAACAAATACAAACATTTCCCCAATTTAGTAATTTAAGCCAAACTTTTCAAATGTTACGAAACAAATCCAAACGTTTCACATTTTTAGTGATTTAAGCCAAACATTTACAAACATTACAAAAAAAAACAAATGTTTCCCCTTTTTAGCGATTTAAGCCAAACATTTACAAACGTTACGAAACAAATCCAAGCGTTTCACCTTTTAGCGATTTAAGCCAAATATTTACAAACGTTACGAAACAAATCCAAACATTTCACATTTTTAGCGATTTAAGCCAAACGTTTACAAACGTTACAAAACAAATCCAAACGTCTCCCAATTTTAGCGATTTAAGCCAAACATTTAAAACATTACGAAGCAAATCCAAACGTTTCCAGCGGTTTAAGCCAAACGTTTAGAAAAAAATTCAAATGTTTCACCTTATTAGCGATTTAAGCCAAACGTTTACAAAGGTTATGAAACAAAACGTTTGGCTTAAATCGCTAAAATGGGGAAAGGTTTTGATTGGATTTGTTTCGTAACGTTTGTAAACGTTTGGCTTAAATCGCTAAAAATGTTAAACATTTGGATTTGTTTCGTAAAGTTTGTAAAACGTTTGACTTAAATCACTCAAAAATGTTAAAGGTTTGGTTTTGTTCCGTAACGTTTGTAAATGTTTGTCTTAAATTGCTAAAAAGGCGAAACGTTTTTATTTGTTTCGAACGTTTGTAAACGTTTGGCTTAAATCACAAAAAAGGTGAAACGTTTGTATTTTTGTAAACGTTTGGCTTTATTTCGTAACGTTTGTAAACTTTTGGCTTAAATAGCTAAAATGGGCAAACTTTGGTTTTGTTTCATAACCTTTGTAAATATTTGGCTTAAATTTCTAAAAAGGTAAAACGTTTGGATTTGTTTCGTAACGTTTGTAAACGTTTCCCCATTTTAGCGACTTAAGCCAAATGTTTAAAAACGTTACGAAACAAATCTAAGCGTTTCACCATTTTTGCAATTTAAGCCAAACGTTTACAAAACCTTACGAAATAAATAAAAATGTTTCACCTTTTTAGCGATTTAAGCCAAACCTTTACAAACGTAACGAGACGAATTCAAACGTTTCACCTTTTTAGAGATTTAAGCCAAACATTTACTAACGTTACGAAACAAATCCAAGCGTTTCAACTTTTTAGTGATTTAAGCCAAACGTTTACAAACGTTATGAAACAAATCCTAACATTTCACCATTTTAGCGATTGAAGACAAACGTTTACAAACACTACGAACAAATCCAAAAGTTTCCTCTTTTTAGCAATTTTGGTCAAACGTTTATAAACGTTACGAAAAAAATCAAAACATTTCACCTTTTTAGAAATTTAAGCCAAACGTTTACAAACATCACGAAAAATTCCAAATGTTTCACCTTTTTAGCAATTTAAGCCAAACTTTTACAAACATTACGAAACAAAATCAAACGTTTCACTTTTTTTGGCAATTCAAGACAAATGTTTATAAACGTTACAAACAAATCCAAACGTTTCACATTTTTAGCAATTTAAGCCAAACTTTTACAAATGTTACGGAACAAAACCAAATGTTTATAACGTTACGAAACAAATCCAAACATTTCACATTTTTAGCGATTTAAACCAAACGTTTTACATACGTTACGAGACAAAGCCAAACGCTTACAAGCGTTACAAAACAAATCCAAGCGTTTCACCTTTTTAGCAATTAAAGTCAAATGTTTATAAATGTTATAAAACAAATCCAAACGTTTCACCTTTTTAGCGATTTAAGCCAAACGTTTACAAACGTTACAAAACAAATCCAAATGTTTCACCTTTTTAACGATTTAAGCCAAACGTTTACAAATGTTACGAAACAAATCCAAACGTTCACCTTTTTAGCGATTTAAGCCAAACATTTACAAACGTTACGAAAGAAAACCAAACTTTTATCGCTTTTAGCGATTCAAGCCAAACGTTTATAAACGTAACAAAACAAATCCAAATTTTTCACATTTTTAGCAATCTAAACCAAACGTTTACAAACTTTACGAAACAAATCAAAACGTTTTCCCATTTTAGCGATTGAAGCAAAACTGTTACAAACGTTACAAAACAAATCCATGCATTTCATCCTTTTGGAAATTTAAGCCAAACGTTAACAAACATTACGGCATGAATCAAAACGTTTCGCCTTTTTACTGATTTAAGTCAAACGTTTACAAACGTTGAAAGACAAATCCAAACGTTTAACCTTTTTAGTGATCTAAGCCAAACATTTACAAATGTTACGAAACAAATCCAAACGTTTCCTGTTTTTAGCAATTTAAGCCAAACGTTTATAAACATTACCAAAGAAATCCAAACTTTTCGCCTTTTTAGCAATTTAAGCCAAACGTTTACAAACGCTACGAAACAAATCCAAACATTTTACCTTTTTAGCAATTTAAACCAAATGTTTACAAATGTTATGAAACAAATCCAAACGTTTCACCTTTTTAGAAATTTAAGCTAAACGTTTACAAACATTAGAAAAAAAATACAAACGTTTCGCCTTTTTAGAAATTTAAGACAAACGTTTACAAATGATATGAAACAAATTCATGCGTTTCACCTTTTTAGCAATTTAAACCAAACGTTTACAAACGTTACGAAACAAATCCAAGAGTTTCACTTTTTTACTCATTTAAGAAAAACGTTTACAAACGTTACGAAACAAATCCAAACGTTTCACTTTTTTAGCGATTTAAGTCAAACATTTACAAAGGTTAAGAAACAAATCCACATGTTTCACCTTTTTAGCAATTTAAGCCAAACGTTTACAAACGTTACGAAACAAATCCAAGCGTTTCACCTTTTTAGCAATTTAAGCCAAACGTTTACAAACATTACGAAACAAATCCAATCGTTTAACCATTTTAGCAATTTAAGCCAAACGTTTACAAACGTTACGAAACAAATCGAAACGTTTCACATTTTTAGCGATTTAAGCCAAACGTTTACAAACGTTATGAAACAAATCCAAGAGATTCACCTTTTTAGCAATATAAGCTAAACATTTAAAACCGTTTTGAAACAAATCCAAGCGTTTTACCTTTCTAGTAATTTAAGCCAAACGTTTACAAACGGTACGAAACAAATCAAAACTTTTAACCTTTTTAGCGATTTAAGCTTAACGTTTACAAACTTTTACGAAATAAAACCAAACATTTCTCCTTTTTAGCAATTTAAGCCAAACGTTTACGAACGTTACGAAACAAATCCAAATGTTTCCCCATTTTAGCGATTTAAGCCAAAAGTTTAAAACGTTACGAAACAAATCCAAAAATTTCACCTTTTTAGCGATTTATGCCAAACGTTTACAAACGTTACAAAACAAAACCAAACGTTTCACATTTTTAGCGATTTAAGCCAAACATTTACAAACGTTACAAAACAAATCCAAGAGTTTCAGTTTTTGAGCAATTTAAGCCAAACGTTTACAAACGTTACAAAACAAAACCAAACTTTCCCCTTTTTAGCAATTGAAGCAAAACGTTAACAAACGTTACGAATTAAATCCAAACGTTTCCCAATTTTAGCGATTTACGCCAAACGTTTAAAATGTTACGAAAAGAATCCAAACGTTTCACCTCTTTAGCGATTTAAGCCAAACGTTTACAAATGTTACGAAACAAATCCAAACGTTTTACCTCTTTAGCGATTTAAGCCAAACGTTTACAAACGTTACGAAACGAATCCAAAAGTTTCACATTTTTTGCAACTTAAGCGAAACGGGTACAAACGTTACGAAACAAATGCAAACATTTCCCCATTTTAGCGATTTAAGCCAAACTTTTACAAATGTTACGAAACAAATCCAAACGTTTCACATTTTTAGTGATATAAGCCAAACATTTACAAACGCTACAAAACAAAACGAAACATTTCACCTTTATAGCGATATAAGCCAAACGTTTACAAACGTTACGAAACAAATCCAAGCGTTTCACCTTTTAAGCGATTTAAGCCAAACGTTTACAAACGTTACGAAATAAATCCAAATGTTTCACATTTTTAGCGATTTAAACCAAACGTTTACAAACGTTACAAAACAAATCCAAGCGTTTCCTCATTTTAGCAATTTAAGCCAAACGTTTAAAACGTTACGAAGCAAATCCAAACGTTTGTAGGTGTTTAAACCAAACGTTTACAAACGTTACGAAACAAATCCAAAAGTTTCACCTTTTTAGCGATTTAAACCAAACGTTTACAAAGGTTATGAAACAAAACGTTTGGCTTAAATCGCTAAAATGGGGAAAGGTTTGGACTGGATTTGTTTCGTAAAGTTTGTAAAACGTTTGACTTAAATAACTAAAAATGTTAAACATTTGGTTTAGTTCCGTAACGTTTGTAAACATTTGGCTTAAATCGAAAAAAAGGAGAAACGTTTGGATTTTTGTAAACGTTTGGCTTTGTTTCGTAACATTTGTAAACGTTCGGGTTAAATCGCTAAAATGGGGAAACGTTTGATTTTGTTTCATAACCTTTGTAAACATTTGGCTTAAATTTCTAAAAAGGTAAAACGTTTGGATTTTTTTCGTAACGTTTAAAAATGTTTCCCCATTTTAGCGACTTAAGCCAAACGTTTACAAACGTTACAAAATAAATCCAAGCGTTTCACCATTTTAGCAATTTAAGCCGAACGTTTACAAACTTTACGAAATAAATCAAAATGTTTCACCTTTTTAGTGATTTAGGCCAAACATTTACAAACATTACGAGGCAAATTCAAACGTTTCACATTTTAAGAGATTTAAGCCAAACATTTACAAATGTTACGAAACAAATCCAAGCGTTTCACCTTTTTAGTGATTTAAGCCAAACGTTTACAAACGTTATGAAACAAATCCAAACGTTTCACCTTTTGAGCGATTGAAGCCAAACGTTTACAAACGCTACGAAAAAATCCAAACATTTCCCCTTTTTAGCAATTTAGGCCAAACGTTTATAAACGTTACGAAACAAATCAAAACATTTCACCTTTTTAGCAATTTAAGCCAAACGTTTACAAATGTCACGAAAGAAATCCAAATGTTTCACCTTTTTAGCAATTCAAGCCAAATGCTTACAAACGTTTGAAAAAAAAATCAAACGTTTCACCTTTTTAGCAATTCAAGCCAATCTTTTATAAACGTTACAAAACAAATCCAAACGTTTCATATTTTTAGCAATTTAAGACAAACTTTTACAAGCGTTACGGAACAAAACGAAACGTTTATAACGTTATGAAACAAATCCAAACATTTCACATTTATAGGATTTAAACCAAATGTTTTACAAACGTTACGAGACAAAGCCAAATGTTTACAAGCATTACAAAATAAATCCAAGCGTTTCACCTTTTTAGCAATTTAAGTCAAACAATTATTAAAGTCACAAAACAAATCCAAACGTTTCACCTTTTTAGCGATTTAAGCCAAATGTTTACAAACGTCGCAAAACAAATCCAAATGTTTCACCTTTTTAACGATTTAAGCCAAACGTTTACTAACGTTACGAAAACGTTTTACCTTTTTAGCGATTTAAGCCAAACATTTACAAACGTTACGAAAGAAAACAAGGCTTTTCACCTTTTTAGTGATTTAAGCCAAACGTTAATAAACGTTACAAAACAAATCCAAATTTTTCACATTTTTAGCAATCTAAACCAAACGTTTACAAACATTATGAAATAAATCGAAACGTATCCCCATTTGAGCGATTGAAGCCAAACGTTTACAAACGTTACGAAACAAATCCAAGCGTTTCATCCTTATGGCAATTTAAGCCAAACGTTTACAACCGTTACGGAATAAATCAAAACGTTTCGCCTTTTTACCGATTTAAGCCAAACATTCACAAATGTTAAGAGACAAATCCAAACGTTTAACCTTTTTAGTGATTTAAGCCAAACATTTACAAACGTTACGAAAAAAATCCAAACGTTTCCCGTTTTTAGCAATTTAAGCCAATCGTTAATAAACATTACCAAAGAAATCCAAACGTTTCACCTTTTTATCAATTTAAGCCAAACGTTTACAAACGCTACGAAACAAATCCAAACGTTTTATCTTTTTAGCAATTTAAGCCAAACGTTAATAAACGTTACAAAACAAATCCAAATTTTTCACATTTTTAGCAATCTAAACCAAACGTTTACAAACATTACGAAACAAATCCAAACGCTATATTTGTATTTTGATATTAATCTATATATTTAGTGTCAACTTTCTATTAATTTTTATCCGTAAATGAATTTTAATTACTGTATTTAACAGATTTGAAAGGATCGACAGGGAAAAAATGCGAAAAATGGCAAAAATCTGCCGATAAAACATATATTGGCGACAGATTGCATACGTTGGCGACAGATATATCCGTCGCCAATGTGCCAAATTGGAGATAAATTTGGCAAGGTTGGCGACAGATATAATTCGTCGCTAACGTTGTGGATTTGGCGACGGATATATTCATCGCCAAACGTGCCCATTCTGTCTCCAAATTGGCACGTTTGGCGACGGAAAACATTACATCCGTCTCTAGTTGGTCTCAGCTTTGGTCTCAGCTTGAGACCATGTAGCGACGGTTCAGGTAAATATAGCGACGGGTTATCTGTCGCTAAATTTGCCACGGAATACAATATTGGTCGCTAACTTATTTTGCGACCAATATTGTTGCGATGGACACAGTCCATCACTAACTGCAGTTAGCGACGGAATATAGGGCATTAGCGACGGATAAATAATGCCCTGTTTTCTAGTAGTCTGATTTATCATCTCGGGTCAGGATTTCCAATATCCTTTTCCAGGATAATCAGAAATCACCAACCGTTCCAAGGAAATAATTCCCTTAACTTTCTCGATATCGAAACCCAAAGATTTCGACCCACAAACAAAACACCAAATCCATCGAAACTAAAAATGAAGACAAAGGCAACTGGGTCTAAACGAAGATCTTACTCACAAATTAAGACCACACAATAAGGTAAGCCATCTATGACCACGTGAATTAATTAATCTCACGTGTTACTCCGAATGAAAAGATAAAATAAAAACAATCAAAATAGTTCAACCAAACATGACATTCAGCAAAATCAGCCCAACATATTGAAAAGACCAAAATCAAGACATGCTACAACAAGCTTGAATTTTCGTATCAAAATCAACTTGTAATTATATCATCTTATAAGAGTGCAATTCCAAATTCAATTTGAAATTTAAAGTTAATCATAAAACTTTTCAAGTTCAAGTTTCAGCCTCATGTTTTTTTTTAAAATTAATTTTCCGGAAAAACCTCATTTACAAGTTAATTGCTTTAAAAGTACCTAAATATCTTAATTCGTAAAACAATCGAGTTAGCTGAGTTATTACAACTTCCAAGTTCAACTCCTAAATTTGGGTGACCCAAGTCAAACCCTAAACAACCGTTTATAAAACGTATTTTAAATATTTGTAAATCTGGAAAATGCACTTTAAAACAAAATCTCAATTTTTTTAAAATAGGAAGCTCGACGTCACCCAAACAGCAACATAGGACTCATCACCCAAGTGAGAAAACAATTAATCTTTAACAAACTTTTAGAAAACACATACTTCGACCATAACTAGCAAATCGAGTATGAAACCAACGACATCAAAGTGTAAACAAACCACAACCTGGTAAAATTATAAAAGTAATATTTATTCTTCAAAACAGTATCACCTTTCAAAATAATTTTATTACAAAAAAATCACTCTTTTCGAATCATTAGTAAGTTTTGAATATGAAAAAAATTATTTTACTGGCAACATAATGAAAATCACCTTTTAGGTTATCATGCTCAGATAACTCATCCGACTTTTATGTCAAAATCACCTTTTAGGTTATTGATAACTTGTGGAACGGCGGCGACACTCTGATCCGGCGGAAGCTTCAAGACCGTACCTGAAAGGCACAACACAACCGTAAGAAGGATGCCGGAAGGGGATTCCGGCAAACCACTCCGACGGTCTAGTCAATAGGTATTTTAGTGAGAGAAAGAATAAGAAGTGAAAGTGAGTTAAGAGTTGAGAGAAAAAGAGAATTAACCTTTTTACCTACTTTTTCTTAGCCTTTTATAGTATGCCTATGTTCCTCTTTGTCTGGGCCGACAATCCTGATTTCATTCTCTTTGTCCGTGCAGATATTGTCTGGAATGTCAGGGTACTTTCTGACAGTTCTGTCGTTGTAATCAGTGAGAGGCGAACCTCGGACAAAACCGAGGTAGTGTGTTTCATTCGATTATCATGAGGTGACGATGTGGTATGTCCTTGTTCGGTTTGAGCCGAGAAGGATTGGCAGTGTTCCTTACTAACTAGATTTATGATGTGTCTTGCTCGGTCTGTAGTATGTCTTGTTTGGTTTGAGCCGAGAGGGGTTGGCAGTGTGTTTTGTTCGAGGTTTTATGATGCGTCTTACTCGGTCTGTATTGTATCTTGTTCGGTTGATGTTCTATTTTTGAGATTATTCATCTGTGTTATTATCACAAGTCCCCCCCTGTTAAGTCGGATATTTATGTCCGAGTTTGTCTTCTGGCTCTATTCATTTTGCATGCGTGTTTTTGCTGTATTTAATGTCTGCCTTGTTGTTACACGTGTCATCTTTTTGCTGCTTTGTAACTGACGCTGTCTCCAACTATCACATTTATTGAGGTGACTACTGAGTTATGGCTCTTTAATTAAGGTGACTCTTCAGTTGGACCTGTTCGGTTTCTATATAAACCTTTGTTTTGTTCATTTTTTGTTTTCTTCTTTTCCTTCTTTCTCTCTCTATACTTGCTGTTCTTGCTTTTCTTTCCTTCTTTTTTCAATTTTCTTCGAGTTTTGCATCAATATCATTCGTAAGTTCATAAGCTTTTCTCTATTTTGATCTTTTTATTTGGTTGTCGTGTTCTTTTTTTCTTGTTTGTCTATTAGGATCATATATTTAGGGTTTGTTTCTTTTTGATTTTCTGTTTTTGTTTGTGTTTGAATAAATGTCGAACGAAGAAGACTCTCAAAATTTGTCTGAGCAAGACCTAGGTGTTGATGTCAACGAGACTGTTAGTAGTACCGATAGTGACCATCATGAGGATACCGAGGATGGGGTTGTTGGTGAAAATAGGTTCGATGGTCTGGGATGTTCAGAGGATACTTCTTATGCTCGGCCTAGGCGAGTTAGACCTAGGAAATCTAAGACTTCTTTAGCTAGGAGGGTGATGATGGAAACGATGTTTGCCGAGCTTACCCAAAATTATTTGGACTACTTAGGTTCGAAGCTTAAGATTCCTACTGGTTATACCCTAGAATTATCGCCTCCGGGCATAACCATAAATGCTCCTGTTGGTCCGGGATATGTAGTTGTGTGTGTGGAACACCTTCATTCTGGGGTTAGGATCCCTTTTCAAAACGACCTTCTTTCTCTTCTTCGGTGGTATAATATGCCTCTAAGTCAGTTTCATCCTAATGGTATTAGGCATTTTTTCACTGTGCAGGCCTTTTGTTTGAAAAATAAGATCCCTTTTTCTGTAAAAATATTTGCTAGTATGTATGGCTTAGTTTTTAACAGCGAGTATGACTTTGCCTATTTTAAAATTCTGAAGTCGGAGCCTAGGCGAGTTGTCGATCACGTGACTACGTCGCTTAAGCGCTTTAGGGTAGACTGGTTCCGAATTAGGCATCCTTCTGCCTTTTCTGAATTGCCTCTGGGCTGGTCGTGTGTTTCTCCGGAGAAGAGGCACACACCCGACTTCAGGCTTTGTTGGAACGAACCGGTCCTGTAAATACCGAGGAAGTCCTTCCTCGATTGAGGATTGTAAGGTTTAACCCCAATCGCCAAGCTTGTTTTTGGTTTTTATTTTTTGTTTGTCTTTGTTTTTGCCTTTGTCGGTTATTTTCCCACTATCTTTGTTTTATGCTTGTCCTTTGTTTGTTGATCGGTTTTTAATTTCATATGCAGTGATGGATATGGCTGCCTTTGCTGCTGGGAGGCGGGCTCGGCCTAGTAAGTGACAAACGTCCCAAATCGTGGATGCATCTCAACCGAAGATGCCTGATGTCCTAAAGGTTCCTGGATTTGTGCCGAGTAAGAATGCTGGCTCGGATAATGTGCCTCCCCCTGCCGAGAAGAAAAGAAAGAGGGGGAAGACTACGGGCAAGAAACCTTTTGAGCCTTGTGCTGATCAGTTATCTGCCGAGATTGATGCTTTTGATGATCCGTCTGGCGAGGAAAACCGACCAGAGCCTGTGGTGTTGGCCCTGAATGCTTGTTTGGGTGTTGCTGGTGCTGATGCCGAAGTAGGGTCTGTTCCTATTGCGGTTGACGGCGCATCTCGGGCTCGGAAGGGAAAGAATAAGGTTGGGGATTCCTCCGATGTTCCGGTTGATGTTGTTGCCGAGATTTCGTTGACTCCCTCAACCATGGATCGGTTTTTAAAGAGGAAGACGTCGGATGATTCTGTGGAAAATTATCCGACCGCGCTCTTCATAGCCCGACTCTGCTCCTTACCCAAGGATGTGGATAGCTTGAAAATAACTCACCCTCAGGATTTCATTGACGGGGGTTGCTCTTTGTCTTTCTAGGTATTTATTGTTATGTTGTATATGTGTGTGTTATTTTTACATGTATGTATATACATATTTTTTTGTTTTATATGAGCCTTACTTCGGGGTATTTTTGTTAGTTGATCAATCATTTTCTAGGGGCCCGCTCAGTCCAGGATGATTTGGTGAATCAAGCATCTGCTGATCGGGAGAAAGCCGAAGCTGCTGCTGCTGCTTTGGAATCAGAGCAGCTTGCTCGGGCGAATGTTCAGTCGGTGCTTGATAATCATATCAAAGAGTATAATGCTCAAATTGCCGAGCTGAAGAAGGAAGTTGCTGCTTTGACTGAGACCCGGGTTGAGCTTAAACGAAAACATGAGCTGGATCTTATAAAACAGAGGGAGCAGCATGATGCGCTTGTAGCTGAGCAGAAAAAGTTAGCTTCGGAGGAGCTTGAAAAGGCTGTGAAGGTCGTTCGTACCGAAGTTACTGCTGAATTCGGTCAATTGACTGATCTTCTGGAGGACGATTTGAGAGAGAGAGTGGGTCCTCTGTTGCTGCCTAATGCTGATCCGGAGTGTCTCTATCTCGACGTGGCCGCTATGTATGAGGTGCTGATGCAAAAGAAGGCCGAGGTGTCTGATGCTGCTACTGAAATGGCGGCCACGCTAAGCAAGGAATTTGATCGGATAGATCAGGAAAATGCCCAAGTTGTTAGCGATCAGAGGAACGATCTTCATGTTGTTCCTCCGGTGCCCGGTCAGCTTAATGTGAGTCATTATGAAGAAGCTGGATTGAGCGAGGGTGGTGGTTCTATGTCGGGGAATGGTTTGAATTTGCCCGATGATGTTTCCCGGGCTGTAATAGATTAGCAACTGTACTTTCTTTTTTCCTATCTTTGTGTGCGGATTTTTGTCTGGTGATATATATATCAGTTTTTATTCTGTTTTTCCTGTTTAGTATTTATCTTTATTTTTGTATGTGTATCTTTGTCTTCGATGTTTGTTTAAAAATGTGAATATTGTTTAAGGGATATTTCATCTTTGTGCTCGGTTTTTTGTTCTTTTAGTTCAGACAAAACTATTGATTTAAATCGTTTTAAGCTATGGCGTAGTTCGGATAAAGCAATTGCTTTTTCGTTTTAAGCTACGGCTTAGTTCGGGTAAAGCAATTGCTTTTTCGTTTTAAGCTATGGCTTAGTTCGGATAAAGCAATTGCTTTTTCGTTTTAAGCTATGGCTTAGTTCGGGTAAAGCAATTGCTTTTTCGTTTTAAGCTATGGCTTAGTTCGGATAAAGCAATTGCTTTTTCGTTTTAAGCTATGGCTTAGTTCGGGTAAAGCAATTGCTTTTTCCTTTTAAGCTATGGCTTAGTTCGGGTAAAGCAATTGTTTTAAATCGTCTTAAGCTATGGCTTATTTCGGGCAAAGCAATTGCTTTTAGTCATCTTAAGCTATGGCTTAGTTCTGGCAAAGCAATTGCTTTTAGTTTTCAGGCTATATTTTTGGCACACTTTGTTTTTTCTTTTATTGATAGGGAAAAAACTTGCATTTTTGCCTACAACCGACCTTGACCAAAATGCAAGTGAAAAAACCCCCGACTGACTCGATTAACCTGAATGTTGTCTACTGATAGAATCTTGTAAGAACCCTGGTATTCCAGGTTCTTGGCAGGTCTCAGCCTAACAGATATGTTAAATAATAGGCTCCTCCTTTCCCTACTTTCTTTACTTGGTAAGGCCCATCCCAGTTTGCTCCGAGTTTGGATACTCCTGCGTTACCTCTTGCTATGTCGGCTCTTCGTAGTACTAAGTCTCCGACTTAAAACGTTAGGGGTTTGACCCTCTTGTTGTGATATGTTTCTATGTGTAGCAAGGCTTGCTCTCTTCTTTCTTCTAGCAAGTCGAGGCAGAGTCTAGTGCTTTCTTCATTTTGTTCCTCATCAAAATATTGGACTCTGATGGTGGGCATACCTATCTCTACTAGTACCATTGCCTCGCACCCGTAGGTTAGGTTATATGGGGTCCTTCCTGTGCTAGCTTTCGGCGTGGTTCTGTATGACCATAGGACACTGTGTAGCTCATCGGCCCATCGACCTTTTGCCTCGTCTAGCACTTTTTTAAACCATTGACAATGGTTTGGTTGGTTACTTCAGTCATCCCGTTGCTCTGTGGGTGGGTGACCGATGTGAACCTTAGATCACTTCCTTTTTCAGTGCAGAATTCTCTGAAGTTTTTGTTGTCGAATAGCTTGAAAATAACTCACCCTCAGGATTTCATTGACGGGGGTTGCTCTTTGTCTTTCCAGGTATTTATTGTTATGTTGTATATGTGTGTGTTATTTTTACATGTATGTATATACATATTTTTTTGTTTTATATGAGCCTTACTTCGGGGTATTTTTGTTAGTTGATCAATCATTTTCTAGGGGGCCGCTCGGTCCAGGATGATTTGGTGAATCAAGCATCTGCTGATCGGGAGAAAGCCGAAGCTGCTGCTGCTGCTGCTTTGGAATCAGAGCAGCTTGCTCGGGCGAATGTTCAGTCGGTGCTTGATAATCATATCAAAGAGTATAATGCTCAAATTGCCGAGCTGAAGAAGGAAGTTGCTGCTTTGACTGAGACCCGGGTTGAGCTTAAACGAAAACACGAGCTGGATCTTATAAAACAGAGGGAGCAGCATGATGCGCTTGTAGCTGAGCAGAAAAAGTTAGCTTCGGAGGAGCTTGAAAAGGCTGTGAAGGTCGTTCGTACCGAAGTTACTGCTGAATTCGGTCAATTGACTGATCTTCTGGAGGACGATTTGAGAGAGAGAGTGGGTCCTCTGTTGCTGCCTAATGCTGATCCGGAGTGTCTCTATCTCGACGTGGCCGCTATGTATGAGGTGCTGATGCAAAAGAAGGCCGAGGTGTCTGATGCTGTTACTGAAATGGCGGCCACGCTAAGCAAGGAGTTTGATCGGATAGATCAGGAAAATGCCCAAGTTGTTAGCGATCAGAGGAACGATCTTCATGTTGTTCCTCCGGTGCCCGGTCAGCTTAATGTGAGTCATTATGAAGAAGCTGGATTGAGCGAGGGTGGTGGTTCTATGTCGGGGAATGGTTTGAATTTGCCCGATGATGTTTCCCGGGCTGTAATAGATTAGCAACTGTACTTTCTTTTTTCCTATCTTTGTGTGCGGATTTTTGTCTGGTGATATATATATCAGTTTTTATTCTGTTTTTCCTGTTTAGTATTTATCTTTATTTTTGTATGTGTATCTTTGTCTTCGATGTTTGTTTAAAAATGTGAATATTGTTTAAGGGATATTTCATCTTTGTGCTCGGTTTTTTGTTCTTTTAGTTCAGACAAAACTATTGATTTAAATCGTTTTAAGCTATGGCGTAGTTCGGATAAAGCAATTGCTTTTTCGTTTTAAGCTACGGCTTAGTTCGGGTAAAGCAATTGCTTTTTCGTTTTAAGCTATGGCTTAGTTCGGATAAAGCAATTGCTTTTTCGTTTTAAGCTATGGCTTAGTTCGGGTAAAGCAATTGCTTTTTCGTTTTAAGCTATGGCTTAGTTCGGATAAAGCAATTGCTTTTTCGTTTTAAGCTATGGCTTAGTTCGGGTAAAGCAATTGCTTTTTCCTTTTAAGCTATGGCTTAGTTCGGGTAAAGCAATTGTTTTAAATCGTCTTAAGCTATGGCTTATTTCGGGCAAAGCAATTGCTTTTAGTCATCTTAAGCTATGGCTTAGTTCTGGCAAAGCAATTGCTTTTAGTTTTCAGGCTATATTTTTGGCACACTTTGTTTTTTCTTTTATTGATAGGGAAAAAACTTGCATTTTTGCCTACAACCGACCTTGACCAAAATGCAAGTGAAAAAACCCCCGACTGACTCGATTAACCTGAATGTTGTCTACTGATAGAATCTTGTAAGAACCCTGGCATTCCAGGTTCTTGGCAGGTCTCAGCCTAACAGATATGTTAAATAATAGGCTCCTCCTTTCCCTACTTTCTTTACTTGGTAAGGCCCATCCCAGTTTGCTCCGAGTTTGGATACTCCTGCGTTACCTCTTGCTATGTCGGCTCTTCGTAGTACTAAGTCTCCGACTTAAAACGTTAGGGGTTTGACCCTCTTGTTGTGATATGTTTCTATGTGTAGCAAGGCTTGCTCTCTTCTTTCTTCTAGCAAGTCGAGGCAGAGTCTAGTGCTTTCTTCATTTTGTTCCTCATCAAAATATTGGACTCTGATGGTGGGCATACCTATCTCTACTAGTACCATTGCCTCGCACCCGTAGGTTAGGTTATATGGGGTCCTTCCTGTGCTAGCTTTCGGCGTGGTTCTGTATGACCATAGGACACTGTGTAGCTCATCGGCCCATCGACCTTTTGCCTCGTCTAGCACTTTTTTAAACCATTGACAATGGTTTGGTTGGTTACTTCAGTCATCCCGTTGCTCTGTGGGTGGGTGACCGATGTGAACCTTAGATCACTTCCTTTATCAGTGCAGAATTCTCTGAAGTTTTTGTTGTCGAATAGCTTGAAAATAACTCACCCTCAGGATTTCATTGACGGGGGTTGCTCTTTGTCTTTCCAGGTATTTATTGTTATGTTGTATATGTGTGTGTTATTTTTACATGTATGTATATACATATTTTTTTGTTTTATATGAGCCTTACTTCGGGGTATTTTTGTTAGTTGATCAATCATTTTCTAGGGGCCCGCTCGGTCCAGGATGATTTGGTGAATCAAGCATCTGCTGATCGGGAGAAAGCCGAAGCTGCTGCTGCTGCTTTGGAATCAGAGCAGCTTGCTCGGGCGAATGTTCAGTCGGTGCTTGATAATCATATCAAAGAGTATAATGCTCAAATTGCCGAGCTGAAGAAGGAAGTTGCTGCTTTGACTGAGACCCGGGTTGAGCTTAAACGAAAACACGAGCTGGATCTTATAAAACAGAGGGAGCAGCATGATGCGCTTGTAGCTGAGCAGAAAAAGTTAGCTTCGGAGGAGCTTGAAAAGGCTGTGAAGGTCGTTCGTACCGAAGTTACTGCTGAATTCGGTCAATTGACTGATCTTCTGGAGGACGATTTGAGAGAGAGAGTGGGTCCTCTGTTGCTGCCTAATGCTGATCCGGAGTGTCTCTATCTCGACGTGGCCGCTATGTATGAGGTGCTGATGCAAAAGAAGGCCGAGGTGTCTGATGCTGCTACTGAAATGGCGGCCACGCTAAGCAAGGAGTTTGATCGGATAGATCAGGAAAATGCCCAAGTTGTTAGCGATCAGAGGAACGATCTTCATGTTGTTCCTCCGGTGCCCGGTCAGCTTAATGTGAGTCATTATGAAGAAGCTGGATTGAGCGAGGGTGGTGGTTCTATGTCGGGGAATGGTTTGAATTTGCCCGATGATGTTTCCCGGGCTGTAATAGATTAGCAACTGTACTTTCTTTTTTCCTATCTTTGTGTGCGGATTTTTGTCTGGTGATATATATATCAGTTTTTATTCTGTTTTTCCTGTTTAGTATTTATCTTTATTTTTGTATGTGTATCTTTGTCTTCGATGTTTGTTTAAAAATGTGAATATTGTTTAAGGGATATTTCATCTTTGTGCTCGGTTTTTTGTTCTTTTAGTTCAGACAAAACTATTGATTTAAATCGTTTTAAGCTATGGCGTAGTTCGGATAAAGCAATTGCTTTTTCGTTTTAAGCTACGGCTTAGTTCGGGTAAAGCAATTGCTTTTTCGTTTTAAGCTATGGCTTAGTTCGGATAAAGCAATTGCTTTTTCGTTTTAAGCTATGGCTTAGTTCGGGTAAAGCAATTGCTTTTTCGTTTTAAGCTATGGCTTAGTTCGGATAAAGCAATTGCTTTTTCGTTTTAAGCTATGGCTTAGTTCGGGTAAAGCAATTGCTTTTTCCTTTTAAGCTATGGCTTAGTTCGGGTAAAGCAATTGTTTTAAATCGTCTTAAGCTATGGCTTATTTCGGGCAAAGCAATTGCTTTTAGTCATCTTAAGCTATGGCTTAGTTCTGGCAAAGCAATTGCTTTTAGTTTTCAGGCTATATTTTTGGCACACTTTGTTTTTTCTTTTATTGATAGGGAAAAAACTTGCATTTTTACCTACAACCGACCTTGACCAAAATGCAAGTGAAAAAACCCCCGACTGACTCGATTAACCTGAATGTTGTCTACTGATAGAATCTTGTAAGAACCCTGGCATTCCAGGTTCTTGGCAGGTCTCAGCCTAACAGATATGTTAAATAATAGGCTCCTCCTTTCCCTACTTTCTTTACTTGGTAAGGCCCATCCCAGTTTGCTCCGAGTTTGGATACTCCTGCGTTACCTCTTGCTATGTCGGCTCTTCGTAGTACTAAGTCTCCGACTTAAAACGTTAGGGGTTTGACCCTCTTGTTGTGATATGTTTCTATGTGTAGCAAGGCTTGCTCTCTTCTTTCTTCTAGCAAGTCGAGGCAGAGTCTAGTGCTTTCTTCATTTTGTTCCTCATCAAAATATTGGACTCTGATGGTGGGCATACCTATCTCTACTAGTACCATTGCCTCGCACCCGTAGGTTAGGTTATATGGGGTCCTTCCTGTGCTAGCTTTCGGCGTGGTTCTGTATGACCATAGGACACTGTGTAGCTCATCGGCCCATCGACCTTTTGCCTCGTCTAGCACTTTTTTAAACCATTGACAATGGTTTGGTTGGTTACTTCAGTCATCCCGTTGCTCTGTGGGTGGGT
Source organism: Mercurialis annua (assembly GCF_937616625.2). Classification (NCBI taxonomy): domain Eukaryota; kingdom Viridiplantae; phylum Streptophyta; class Magnoliopsida; order Malpighiales; family Euphorbiaceae; genus Mercurialis; species Mercurialis annua. The sequence continues at coordinate 32,473,142 of NC_065572.1, read as the reverse complement.
GACCGATGTGAACCTTAGATCACTTCCTTTTTCAGTGCAGAATTCTCTGAAGTTTTTGTTGTCGAATTGCTTTCCGTTGTCGGTTATGATGGTTTTTGGGATTCCGAAACGACATATGATTTCTCTTCGGACAAAGCTTCGCACTCGTGCTTCCATTATAGTGGATACAGCTTCGGCTTCTACCCACTTTGAGAAATGGTCAACTGCTACTATTATGAATTTTCTCTGCCCACTTGCCGTTGGAAAAGGTCCAACGATGTCTATTCCCCACATGCTGAATGGCCAAGGACTTATTATTGGATTTTGTTCGGTCGTTGGTTGATATGTGTACATTTTGGTGGTACTGACATTTCTCACATTTTTGTACCAGGTTTGATGCATCTTGTGCCAGTGTCGGCCAGTAGTAACCTTGTAAGACGGCTTTACGACAGAGTGCCAGGTGTGAGATGTGGCTTCCACATACACCTTCGTGTATCTCGGCTAAGACATATTTCCCTTCCTCCACCGTGAGGCATCTGGACCAGGGGTGTGAGAATGATTTTCTGTACAGAGTCCCGTCTCAGTATGAGAAGTGTGGTGCTCGGTGTTTTACTTTCTTTGCTTCTTTGTTATCTTCGGGCAGGCTCCCGTTTTCAATGTATGATATGATGTGTTCCATCCACTGGTTCAATGGGTTGATGAGGAACGTTGCTTCGGGATTCTGGATACTGCTGAAATTTTGAACCGAGCACGGTATGCCAGACATTGTTTCTTTGGCTGCTCCGGCTTTTGCCAATGTATCTGCTTCTGTGTTTTCCTCTCTGGGTATTTGTTCTAACTCCCATTTTCCACCCTCTTCGGTAATTTTTGCGAGCAGCTCTTTCACTCGGTCTACGTATTTTTTCATCTCTGGATCTTTTACCTCGTATAAACCAAGTACCTGGTTAACCACCAGTTGAGAGTAACTCTGAATTTTGATGTACTCGGTCTTGACTACCGGTTCCATCCTTAATCCATTTATCAAGCTTCGTATCCCGCTGCATTGTTGGTTGTTGGAAAATTTAGATGGATCGAGTTTTGCATTTTGATCTTATGTGGTCCTCTTAGTATCATGCCCGCTCCTGCTCCGCTCATATTTGATGCTCCGTCTACTTTAGCGTCCAGCTGACTAGGCCCTTGTCTACCTCGGTAGGTTGATCGTGTGTTGTTGTTTCTGCTACAAAGTCGGCTAAGATTTAAGCTTTCATTGCTGTTCTCTGTTCGTATTTGATGTCGTATGATCCTATCATGACTGACCAGTTGATTAGTCGTCCTGATGTTTCTGGTCTTGCGAGCGCTTTTCTCAGAGGTTGGTTTGTTCGGACTATTGCTGTGTGAGCCTGAAAATATCTTTTTTGTTTTTCAACTGTTAAGACCAATGCTAATGCAAATTTCTCGATTTTGCTATATCTGAGCTCGGGTCCTTTCAACACCTTGCTCGTGTAGTATACCGGCTTTTGCTCGGATGCCTCTTCCTTTACTAGTACCGATGCCACTGTTTCATTAGTGACACTTAGGTATAGGTATAGCACTTCTCCGGTTTCAGGTCTTCCGAGTAGTGGTGGTGAACTCAGGAATTTCTTGAGCTCTTCAAAAGATTGTTCGCATTCTTCGGTCCACTCGAATTTTTTCACATTTCTTAATGTTTTGAAGAACGGGAGACATCTTTTGGCCGAGTTAGACACGAATCGACCGAGAGCCGTGACTCTACCGTTTAGCTTTTGAACTTCTTTAGCTGATTTTGGCGCCTTCATTTCCAAAATTGCTTTTGTTTTCTCCGGGTTTACTTTAATGCCTTTTTGAGAGATGAGGTAACCGAGGAATTTTCCTGCTGGGACTCCGAATGCGCATTTGTCCGGATTTAGCTTGAGTTTGTATTTTTTAAGCTTGGTGAAGACTTCTTTTAGGTCTTTCGCATGATCTTCTACCTTTTTGGACTTGACGATGATGTTGTCGACATAAACTTCCATGTTACGACCGATCTGGTCTTTGAATACGAAGTTCATTAGCCTTGGGCCGCGTCTATAGATGAGTAGACTTCGTAACCGCTGGTTGAATCGACCAGTTGGTCAATGTTTGGCAAGGGGTAGCTGTCCTTGGGGCATGCTCAGTTCAGATCTGTGAAGTCTATGCACAATCTCCATTTCCCATTTGGCCTTTTTATGAGCACGACATTTGACAGCCATTCCGGGTAATACACTCTTCTGATAAAACCTGCTGCTAATAATTTGTCTACTTCGGCTCTGATGGAGATTTGTCTGTCTACTGCGAAGGCTCTTTTCTTTTGTTTGACTGGCTTGTGCTTTGGATCAACATTTAGTTTATGTGATATTATTGACGGGTCGACCCCTTCTATCTCGCCTGGGGTGTTAACAAATTCGACCTCGTTCCTGATTAGCATGTCGGTTATCTCCTGTTTTATCGGTTTAGGCAGTGTTGTGCCTATTTGGACCGATCTTGGTGTTATTCCTGTCAGATTAACCCTTTCTAACTTTCCATGCGGTTCGAGCTTGCCTTCATCCGAGTCTGGTATCTCCATTGTTTCAATAGCCAAGGTTTCTGATACTCCTTTCATTGATATCAAGTAGCATTGTTTGGCTATATCTTGCCTTCCTTTGACCGTTACCACTCCTTCTTCGGTTGGTATTTTCATACACAAGTATTTGATGCATGTGACAGCCCCGGTGTTGTATAACGTTGGTCTGCCGAGTATGACGTTGTAAGCAAGTGGCATGTCGACAACCATAAATAGTGTTTTGAATTTCTTTGTGATGCCGATCAGGCCTCCTTTTGGCGAGCCATTTTCTTTCCCTAATTCCACCGTCAGTTCCGCAACCCCTTCTCCTTGTACCGGTGTTCCTCCTAGGCCGACTAGGGGAGTTTTGACTGGTTGCAGTCTGACTCTGTTGGGGTTTAATATTTTCAGGTGCTTAGCGTCTGGACCTAGTTAGAAGTCGTTTTTGAGATCCGGAAGTCAGCAGTCCATGTATAGTTCTTGACTTCCGTAGAGCTGCAATAGTGGTCCTGTGTCGACAGAGTTGTAGCCTTGACAGCAGTATATTTTGATTTATGTTTTACTTGCTGTCTTTGTTTCTATCTTTTTGTAGGCTACGTATGTTAGGTTTTGTTGACGGCACCGGATGCCCGTGATATGTTTTGATACATAATATGTATATAATCCCGTGAGGCCAGTTTGTACAGGGCACAGTAACTAGAGCCCACGTGGATATTAGAAAGTGTAGTGTAAGTATTTGTATATATGTCTTGCTTCCGTTGATGTATATGTGTTTCCTTATTTAAGAAAAGGTTTCAGTTAATTTAGGCTAGCTACGAGTTTCAGAGCTACCACTCCCATTCCCTAGCGCCGGTTGCGGCTCAATATTTTGGGCCGTGACACATTTGGCTTAAATTGCTAAAAATGTGAAACGCTTGGATTTATTTCGTAAAGTTTGTAAATGTTTGGCTTAAATCGCTAAAAAGGTGAAACGTTTGAATTTGTTTCGTAATGTTTTAAACGTTTGGCTTAAATCGCTAAAATGGGAAAACGTTTGGATTTGTTTCTTAACGTTTGTAAACGTTTGGCTTAAATCGCTAAAAAGGTGAAATGTTTGGATTTGTTTCGTAATGTTTGTAAACGTTTGGCTTAAATTGCTAAAAAGGTGAAAAGTTTTGTTTTGAAAGGTTATGAAACAAAACCAAACGTTTAAAACGTTACGAAACAAATCCAAACGTTTCACATTTTTGGCGATTTAAGCCGTAACGTTTATAAACGTTTTTCTTAAATCGCTAAAAAGGTGAAACATTTGGATTTGTTCCATAGCGTTTGTAAACATTTGGACTTGTTTCATAACGTTTGCAAACGTTTGGCTTAATTTGCTAAAAAGGGAAAACGTTTGGTTTTGTTTCATAAAGTTTGTAAACGTTTAGCTTAAATTGCTAAAATGGTGAAACGTTTAGATTTGTTTCATAACGTTCGTAAACATTTGGCTTAAATTTCTAAAAAGGTGAAACGTTTGGATTTGTTTCGTATCGTTTGTAAACGTTTGGCTTAAATTGCTAAAAAGGTGAAATGTTTGGTTTTGTTTCGTAACGTTTGTAAACGTTCTGCTTAAATCGCTAAAAAGATTAAACATTTGGATTTGTTTCGTAACGTTTATAAAAGTTTGGCTTAAATTGCTAAAAAGGCGAAACGTTTGTAAACGTTTGGCTTAAATCGCTAAAAAGGTGAAACGTTTGGATTTGTTTTGTACCGTTTGTAAACGTTAGGCTTAAATCGCTAAAAAGGTGAAACTTTTGAAATTTCGTAACTTTTGTAAACGTTTGGCTTAAATTGCTAAAAAGGTGAAACACTTAGATTTGTTTCGCAACGTTTGTAAACGTTTGGCTTAAATTTATAATAAGGTGAAACGTTTGGATTTGTTTGTAACGTTTGTAAAAGTTTGGTTTAAATTGCTAAAAAGTTGAAACGCTTGGATTTGTTTTGTAACTCTTGTAAACGTTTGGCTTAAATTGCTTAAAAGGTGAAACGTTTGGATTTGTTTTGTAACGTTTTAAATGATTGGTGAAACGTTTGGATTTGTTTGTAAACATTTGGTTTTGTTTCGTAACGTTTGTAAACGTTTGGCTTAAATTGCTAAAATGGTTAAACGTTTGGTTTTATTCCGTAACATTTACAAACATTACATAACAAATCCAAACGTTTCCCCTTTTAAGCGATTTAAGCCAAACGTTTACAAACGTTACGAAACAAATCCAAGCGTTTCACCTTTTTAGCGATTTAAGCCAAATGTTTACAAACGTTACGAAACAAATCCAAACGTTTCATATTTTTAGCGATTTAAGCCAAACGTTTACAAACGTTACAAAACAAATCCAAACATCTCCCAATTTTAGCGATTTAAGCCAAACATTTAAAACGTTACGAACCAAATTCAAACGTTTCCAGCGGTTTAAGCCAAACGTTAAGAAACAAATTCAAATCTTTCTACTTATTAGCGATTTAAGCCAAACGTTTACAAAGGTTATGAAACAAAACATTTGGTTTAAATCGCTAAAATGGGGAAAGGTTTTGATTGGATCTGTTTCGTAACGTTTGTAAACGGTTGGCTTAAATCGCTAAAAATATTAAACATTTGGATTTGTTTCGTAAAGTTTGTAAAACGTTTGACTTAAATCACTCAAAAATGTTAAAGCTTTGGATTTGTTTCGTAACATTTGTAAACATTTGGCTTAAATGTCTAAAAAGGTAAAACGTTTGGATTTGTTTCGTAACGTTTGTAAACATTTCCCCATTTTAGTGACTTAAGCCAAATGTTTACAAACGTTACGAAAAAAATCCAAGCGTTTCACCATTTTTGCAATTTAAGCCAAACGTTTACAAAATGTTATGAAATAAATCAAAATGTTTCACCTTTTTAGAGATTTAAGCCAAACATTTACAAACGTTACGAGACAAATTCAAACGTTTAACCTTTTTAGAGATTTAACCTAAACATTTACAAACGTTACGAAACAAATCCAAGCGTTCCAACTTTTTAGCGATTTAAGCCAAACGTTTACAAACATTATGAAACAAATCCAAACATTTCACCTTTTTAGCGATTGAAGACAAACGTTTACAAACGCTATGAAGAAATCCAAATGTTTCCTCTTTTTAGCAATTTAGGTCAAACGTTTATAAACGTTACGAAACAAATCAAAACATTTCACCTTTTTAGAAATTTAAGCCAAACGTTTACAAATGTCACGAAAGAAGTCCAAATGTTTCACCTTTTTAGCAATTTAAGCCAAATTTTTACAAATATTACGAAACAAAATCAAACGTTTCACTTTTTTTGCAATTCAAGCCAAATGTTTGTAAACGTTACAAACAAATCCAAACGTTTTACATTTTTAGCAATTTAAGCCAAACTCTTACAAATGTAACGGAACAAAACCAAATGTTTATAATGTTACGAAACAAATCCAAACATTTCACATTTTTAGCAATTTACACCAAACGTTTTCCTTACATTACGAGACAAAGCCAAACGTTTACAAGCGTTACAAAACAAATCCAAGCGTTTCACCTTTTTAGCAATTAAAGTCAAATGTTTATAAATGTTATAAAACAAATCCAAATGTTTCACCTTTTTAGCGATTTAAGCCAAACGTTTACAAACGTTACAAAACAAATCCAAATGTTTCACCTTTTTAACGATTTAAGCCAAACGTTTACAAATCCAAAGGTTCACCTTTTTAGCGATTTAAGCCAAACATTTACAAACGTTACAAAAGAAAACCAAACTTTTATCTTTTTTAGCGATTTAAGCCAAACGTTTATAAACGTTACAAAACAAATCCAAATTTTTCACATTTTTAGCAATCTAAACCAAACGTTTACAAACTTTACGAAACAAATCGAAACGTTTCCCCATTTTAGCGATTGAAGCCAAACGGTTACAAACGTTACGAAACAAATCCATGCATTTCATCTTTTTGGCAATTTAAGCCAAACGTTTAACCTTTTTAGTGATCTAAGCCAAACATTTACAAATGTTACGAAACAAATCCAAATGTTTCCTGTTTTTAGCAATTTAAGCCAAACGTTTATAAACATTACCAAAGAAATCCAAAAGTTTCCACTATTTAGCAATTTAAGCTAAACGTTTACAAACGATACGAAACAAATCCAAACATTTTACCTTTTTAGCAATTTAAGCCAAACGTTTACAAACGTTATGAAACAAATCCAAACATTTCACCTTTTTAGCAATTTAAGCCAAACGTTTACAAACATTAGGAAAAAAAATCCAAACGTTTTACCTTTTTAGAAATTTAAGACAAACGTTTACAAATGATATGAAACAAATCCACGCGTTTCACCTTTTTAGAAAATTAAGCCAAACGTTTACAAACGTTACGAAACAAATCCAAACGTTTCACCTTTTTAGCCATTTAAGCCAAACGTTTACAAACATTACGAAACAAATCCAAACGTTTCACCTTTTTAGCGATTTAAGCCAAACATTTACAAAGGTTATGAAACAAATCCACATGTTTCACCTTTTTAGCAATTTAAGCCAAACGTTTACAAACGTTAGGAAACAAATTCAAGCGTTTCACCTTTTTCGCAATTTAAGCCAAACGTTTACAAACATTACGAAACAAATCCAATCGTTTAACCATTTTAGCAAAAAAAGCCAAGCGTTTACAAACGTTACGATTTAAGCCAAGCGTTTACAAACGTTACACATTTTTAGCGATTAAAGCCAAACGTTTACAAACGTTACAAAACAAATCCAAACGTTGAACCTTTTTAGCGATTTCATTCAAACTTTTACAAACGTTACGGAGAAAAATTCAAATGTTTCACCTTTTTAGCGATTTAAGCCAAACGTTTTGTCTTTTTAGTAATTCAAGCAAAACATTTACAAATCTTACAAAACAAATCCAAACATTTCGTCTTTTTAGCGATTCAAGCCAAATGTTTACAAACGTTACGAAACAAAATCAAACGTTTAAAACGTTATGAAACAAATTCAAATGTTTCACATTTTTACGAAATGTTACGAAACAAAATCAAGCGTTTCCCCTTTTTAGCAAATTAAGTGAAACGTTTACAAACGTTATGAAACAAATCCAAGCGATTCACCTTTTTAGCAATATAAGCTAAACATTTAAAAACGTTTTGAAACAAATCCAAGCGTTTCACCTTTCTAGTAATTTAAGCCAAATGTTTACAAACGGTACGAAACAAATCCAAACTTTTAACCTTTTTAGCGATTTAAGCTGAACGTTTACAAACTTTACGAAATAAAACAAAACATTTCTCCTTTTTAGCAATTTAAGCCAAACGTTTACGAACGTTACGAAACAAATCCAAATGTTTCCCCATTTTAGCGATTTAAGCCAAAAGTTTAAAACGTTACGAAACAAATCCAAAAATTTCACCTTTTTAGCAATTTATGCCAAACGTTTACAAACGTTACAAAACAAAACCAAACGTTTCACATTTTTAGCGATTTAAGCCAAACATTTACAAACGTTACGGAACAAAACCAAACGTCTCAAATTTTTAGCGATTTAAGCCAAACGTTTACAAACTTTACGAAACAAATCCAAACGTTTCACCTCTTTAGCGATTTAAGCCAAACGTTTACAAGCGTTACGAAACAAATCCAAACGTTTTACCTCTTTAGCGATTTAAGCCAAACGGTTACAAACGTTCGAAACGAATCCAAAAGTTTCACATTTTTTGCAACTTAAGCCAAACGGGTACAAACGTTACGAAACAAATGCAAACATTTTCCCATTTTAGCGATTTAAGCCAAACTTTTCCAAATGTTACGAAACAAATCCAAACGTTTCACATTTTTAGTGATATAAGCCAAACATTTACAAAAGCTACAAAACAAAACGAAACGTTTCCCCTTTATAGCTATATAAGCCAAACGTTTATAAACTTTACGAAACAAATCCAAGCGTTTCACCTTTTTAGCGATTTAAGCCAAACGTTTACAAACGTTACAAAATAAATCCAAACGTTTCATATTTTTAGCGATTAAACCAAACGTTTACAAACGTTACAAAACAAATCCAAGAGTTTCCCCATTTTAGCAATTTAAGCCCAACGTTTAAAACGTTACGAAGCAAATCCAAACGTTTGTAGGGGTTTAAACCAAACGTTTACAAACGTTACGAAACAAATCCAAAAGTTTCACCTTTTTAGCGATTTAAGCCAAACGTTTACAAAGGTTATGAAACAAAACGTTTGGCTTAAATCTCTAAAATGGGGAAAGGTTTGGACTGGATTTGTTTCGTAACGTTTGGCTTAAATCGCTAAAAATGTGAAACATTTGGATCTGTTTCGTAAAGTTTGTAAAACGTTTGACTTAAATAACTAAAAATGATAAACATTTGGTTTAGTTCCGTAACGTGTGTAAACATTTCGCTTAAATTGAAAAAAAGGAGAAACGTTTAGATTTTTGTTAACGTTTGGCTTTGTTTCGTAACATTTTTAAACCTTCGGCTTAAATCGCTAAAATGGGGAAACGTTTGGTTTTGTTTTATAACCTTTGTAAACATTTGGCTTAATTTTCTAAAAAGGTAAAACGTTCGGATTTGTTTCGTAACGTTTAAAATTTTTTCACCATTTTAGCGACTTAAGCCAAACTTTTACAAACGTTACGAAATAAATCCAAGCGTTTCACCATTTTAGCAATTTAAGCCAAACGTTTACAAACTTTCCGAAATAAATCAAAATATTTCACCTTTTTAGTGATTTAAGCCAAACATTTACAAACATTACGAGACAAATTCAAACGTTTCACCGTTTAAGAGATTTAAGCCAAATATTTACAAACGTTACGAAAGAAATCCAAATGTTTCACCTTTTTAGTGATTTAAGCCAAACGTTTACAAACGGTACGAAACAAATCCAAACGTTTCACCTTTTCAGCGATTGAAGCCAAACGTTGACAAACGCTATGAAAAAATCCAAACGTTTCCCCTTTTTAGCAATTTAGGCCAAACGTTTATAAACGTTACGAAACAAATCAAAACATTTCACCTTTTTAGCAATTTAAGCCAACCATTTACAAACGTCACGAAAGAAATCCAAATGTTTCACCTTTTTAGCAATTCAAGCCAAACGTTTATAAATGTTACGAAACAAATCCAAACGTTTCTCCATTTTAGCGATTTAAGCCAAAAGTTTACAAACGTAACAAAACAAATCCAAATGTTTCACCTTTTTAGCGATTGAAGCCAAACATTTACAAATGTTACAGAACAAAACCAAACGTTTCACCATTTTAGCAATTTAAGCCAATCGTTTACAAACGTTACGAAACAAAACCAAATATTTATAAACAAATCCAAACGTTTCACCAAACATTTAAAAAGTTACGAAATAAATCCAAAAATTCTCCTTTTTAACAATTTAAGCCAAACATTTACAAATGTTACGGAACAAAACAAAGCGTTTACAAACGCTACGAAATAAATCCAAGCGTTTCACCTTTTTAGCAATTTAAGTCAAACGTTTACAAACGTTACGAAAAAAGTCCAAACGTGTCACCTTTTTAGCGATTTAAGCTAAACGTTTTAAACGTTACGAAACAAATCCAAACGTTTAAAACGTTACGAAACAAATAAAAATCCAAACGTTTAAAACTTTACGAAAAAAATCCAAACGTGAAAAGGTGAAACGATTTGGGGAAGCATTTACAAACGTTACGAAACAAAACCAAACGTTTTCCATTTTTTGCGATTTAAGCCAAACATTTTAAACGTTATGAAACAAAACCAAACAGTTAAAACATTACGAAACAAATCCAAATCCAAACGTTTATAACATTACAAAACAAATCCAAATGTGAAAAGGTGAAACAAATTGGGGAACCGTTTACAAACGTTACGAAACAAAACAAAACGTTTCCCATTTTTAACGATTTAGGCCACACGTTTTAGACATTACGAAAAAAGCAAACGTTTAAAACGTTACGAAATAAATTCAAACATTTCCCCATTTTAGCGATTTAAGCCGAACGTTAACAAACGTTACAAAAGAAATCCAAACGTTTCTCCTTTTTAGCGATAGAAGCCAATCGTTTACAAACGTTATGAAACAAAACCAAACGTTTAAAACGTTACGAAACAAAACCAAACGTTTTACATTTTTAGCGATTTAAGCCAAACATTTAAAACGTTACGAAACAAATCAAAACGTTTCACCTTTTTAGCGATTTAAGCCAAACGTTTACAAACGTAACAAAACAAATCCAAATGTTTCACCTTTTTAGCGATTGAAGCCAAACATTTACAAATGTTACAGAACAAAACCAAACGTTTCACCATTTTAGCAATTTAAGGCAATCGTTTACAAACGTTACGAAACAAAACCAAATATTTATAAACAAATCCAAACGTTTCACCAAACATTTAAAAAGTTACGAAATAAATCCAAAAATTCTCCTTTTTAACAATTTAAGCCAAACATTTACAAACGTTACGGAACAAAACCAAGCGTTTACAAACGCTACGAAATAAATCCAAGCGTTTCACCTTTGTAGCAATTTAAGTCAAACGTTTACAAACGTTACGAAAAAAGTCCAAACGTGTCACCTTTTTAGCGATTTAAGCTAAACGTGTTAAACGTTACGAAACAAATCCAAACGTTTAAAACGTTACGAAACAAATAAAAATCCAAACGTGAAAAGGTGAAACGATTTGGGGAAGCATTTACAAACGTTACGAAACAAAACCAAACGTTTTCCATTTTTTGCGATTTAAGCCAAACATTTTAAACGTTATGAAACAAAACCAAACAGTTAAAACATTACGAAACAAATCCAAATCCAAACGTTTATAACATTACAAAACAAATCCAAATGTGAAAAGGTGAAACAAATTGGGGAACCGTTTACAAACGTTACGAAACAAAACAAAACGTTTCCCATTTTTAACGATTTAGGCCACACGTTTTAGACATTACGAAAAAAGCAAACGTTTAAAACGTTACGAAATAAATTCAAACATTCCCCATTTTAGCGATTTAAGCCGAACGTTAACAAACGTTACAAAAGAAATCCAAACGTTTCTCCTTTTTAGCGATAGAAGCCAATCGTTTACAAACGTTATGAAACAAAACCAAACGTTTAAAACGTTACGAAACAAAACCAAACGTTTTACATTTTTAGCGATTTAAGCCAAACATTTAAAACGTTACGAAACAAATCAAAACGTTTCACCTTTTTAGCGATTTAAGCCAAACGTTTACAAACGTAACGTAACAAATCCAAACGTTTCCCCTATTAAGTGATTTAAGCCAAACGTTTACAAACGTTACGAAACAAATCCAAGCGTTTAATTTTTTTAGCAATTTAAGCCAAATGTTTACAAACGTTACAAAACAAAACCAAACATTTCACATTTTTAGCGATTTAAGCCAAACATTTTAAAAAAGTAACGAAACAAATCCAAGCGTTTCACTTTTTGAGCAATTTAAGCCAAACGTTTACAAACGTTACAAAACAAAACCAAATGTTTTACCTCTTTTGCGATTTACGCCAAACATTTACAAACGTTACGAAACAAATCCAAGCGTTTCACCTTTTTAGCAATTTAAGCCAAGGGTTTACAAACGTTACGAAACATATCCAAAAGTTTCACATTTTTAGCAATTTAAGCCAAACGGGTACAAGCATTACGAACAAATGAAAAAATTTCCCCAATTAAGTAATTTAAGCCAAACTTTTACAAATGTTACGAAACAAATCCAAACGTTTCACAATTTTAGTGATTTAAGCCAAACATTTCCAAACATTACAAAACAAAACCAAACGTTTCCCCTTATTAGCGATTTAAGCCAAACCTTTATAAACGTTACGAAACAAATCCAAGCGTTTCACCTTTTTAGCGATTTAAGCCAAATGTTTACAAACGTTACGAAACAAATCCAAACGTTTCACATTTTTAGCGATTTAAGCCAAACATTTACAAACGTTACAAAACAAATCCAAACGTCTCCCAATTTTAGCGATTTAAGCCAAACATTTAAAACGTTACGAACCAAATCCAAACGTTTCCCAATTTTAGCGATTTACGCCAAACGTTTAAAATGTTACGAAAAAAATCCAAACGTTTCACCTCTTTAGTGATTTAAGCCAAACGTTTACAAACGTTACGAAACAAATCCAAACGTTTTACCTCTTTAGCGATTTAAGCCAAACGTTTACAAACGTTACGAAACGAATCCAAAAGTCTCACATTTTTTGCAACTTAAGCCAAACGGGTACAAACGTTACGAAACAAATGCAAACATTTAGCAATTTAAGCCAAACTTTTCCAAATGTTACGAAACAAAACGAAACGTTTCACCTTTTTAGTGATATAAGCCAAACGTTTAAAAACTTAACGAAACAAATCTAAACGTTTCACCTTTATAGCGATATAAGCCGAACGTTTACAAACTTTACGAAACAAATCCAAGCGTTTCACCTTTTTAGCGAATTAAGCCAAACGTTTACAAACGTTACGAAATAAATCCAAATGTTTCACATTTTTAGCAATTTAAACCAAACGTTTACAAACGTTACAAAACAAATCCAAGCGTTTCCCCATTTTAGCAATTTAAGCCAAACGTTTAAAACGTTACTAAGAAAATCCAAACGTTTGTAGGGGTTTAAACCAAACGTTTACAAACATTACGAAACAAATCCAAAAGTTTCACCTTTTTAGCGATTTAAGCCAAACGTTTACAAAGGTTATGAAACAAAACGTTTGGCTTAAATCTCTAAATGGGGAAAGGTTTGGACTGGATTTGTTTCGTAATGTTTGGCTTAAATCGCTAAAAATGTGAAACATTTGGATTTGTTTCGTAAATTTTGTAAAACGTTTGACTTAAATAACTAAAAATGTTAAACATTTGGTTTAGTTCCGTAACGATTGTAAACATTTGGCTTAAATTGAAAAAAAGGAGAAACGTTTGGATTTTTGTTAACGTTTGGCTTTGTTTCGTAACATTTGTCAACGTTCGGCTTAAATCGCTAAAATGGGGAAACGTTTGGTTTTGTTTCATAACCTTTGTAAACATTTGGCTTACATTTCTAAAAAGGTAAAACGTTTGGATTTCTTTCGTAACGTTTAAATTTTTTCCCCCATTTTAGCGACTTAAGCCAAACGTTTACAAACGTTACGAAATAAATCCAAGCGTTTCACCATTTTAGCAATATAAGCCAAACGTTTACAAACTTTACGAAATAAATCAAAATGTTTCACCTTTTTAGTGATTTAAGCCAAACATTTACAAACCTTACGAGACAAATTCAAACGTTTCACCTTTTAAGAGATTTAAACCAAACATTTACAAACGTTACGAAAGAAATCCAAGCGTTTCACCTTTTTAGTGATTTAAGCCAAACGTTTACAAACGGTACAAAACAAATCCAAACGTTTCACCTTTTCAGCGGTTGAAGCCAAACGTTTACAAACGCTACGAAAAAATCCAAACGTTTCCCCTTTTTAGCAATTTAGGCCAAACATTTATAAACGTTACGAAACAAATCAAAATATTTCACCTTTTTAGCAACTTAAGCCAAACGTTTACAAACGTCGCGAAAGAAATCCAAATGTTTCACCTTTTTAGCAATTCAAGCCAAACGTTTATAAATGTTACGAAACAAATCCAAACGTTTCTCCATTTTAGTGATTTAAGCCAAAAGTTTACAAACATAATGAAACAAATCCAAATGTTTCACCTTTTTAGCGATTGAAGCCAAACATTTACAAACGTTACAGAACAAAACCAAACGTTTCACCATTTTAGCAATTTAAGGCAATCGTTTACAAACGTTACGAAACAAAACCAAACATTTATAAACAAATCCAAACGTTTCACCAAACATTTAAAACGTTACGAAATAAATCCAAGAATTCTCCTTTTTAACAATTTAAGCCAAACATTTACAAACGTTACGGAACAAAATCAAGCGTTTACAAACGCTACGAAATAAATCCAAGCGTTTCACCTTTTTGGCAATTTAAGTCAAACGTTTACAAACGTTACGAAAAAATCCAAACGCGTCACCTTTTTAGCGATTTAAGCTAAACATTTAAAATGTTACGAAACAAATCCAAACGTTTAAAACGTTACAAAACAAATACAAATCCAAACGTTTAAAACGTTACGAAAAAAATCCAAACGTGAAAAGGTGAAACGATTTGGGGAAACATTTACAAACGTTACGAAACAAAACCAAACGTTTTCCATTTTTTGCGATTTAAGCCAAACGTTTTAAACGTTATGAAACAAAACCAATTAGTTAAAACGTTACGAAACAAATCCAAATCCAAACGTTTATAACATTACAAAACAAATCCAAATGTGAAAAGGTGAAACAAATTGGGGAACCGTTTACAAACGTTACGAAACAAAACAAAACATTTCCCATTTTTAACGATTTAAGCCACACGTTTTAGACATTACGAAACAAAAGCAAACGTTTAAAACTGTCACGACCCATTTTCATGAATCGCGACTGGCGCTAGGGTATGGGTATGGTTGTACCAAAACCCGTAGCTAGCCTTGCGGATAGCCAACAAATACATATGCTTGCAAGAAAACCAATGCTCGGGGGCAACCGAGACTTCAGCCTAGTTCTAGCAGTTCATAATATACAACATTTATTATAAAGTGTTCAACCAACTCTGAGTCTTAAACATGGCAGAAGTATATATTAACGCAGGTTAATAAAAGAATGCCAAAATAGCAATAATTCATTGAATAAATTTATAACAAGTATTCGACATAAGACTTCTATTTACTACTGCGGTCTAAGAATAAAATTAGTTTAATAAATTTTATAAAATAAAGCAAAACCTCCGAGGAAATAAAGAATCGGAGAGCAGCTGACTCGCTCATATCATAACCCTGGAAAAATTGGGAAAACAACGGGGTCAGATATACTGAGATGAGTTCATACTACTATTTACATTTATCAAGTGGAAAACCTTTAAAACCATTTAAAACATTTAATAACAACATTATAATTAATAGTTGGAACCCTAATCCACAATACTAAATATAACCATAATCCAATAGGTCTGGTCCCGAGAGCTGAACTACACCGAGTTACCACTGACCACTCTTAATCCATAACCAGAGTCCCGAGAGCTGAGCTACACCGAGTTACTCTATTGGTCCCGAGAGCTATGCTCACACCGAGTTACCACCATATATCACATACCTTATCTAGATCAATACCGGTGCGCACGCAGTCCTAATGATGCCCATTAGGTAGCACGTTCCAACTAGAAGCCATAATGATAAAACAGTTCGAAATATACGTACAATATATATTTATATATTAAAACAACAATTTACTTAATAAAGAAGTAAATAGTAAGTACAAACTCACAGCTTGCTAATCCACGTGAAAACTCCTGGCAAGCAACCTAGACTCGGTTCGCCTCAAAAGCACGAACGATCGACGAGTCTAAACAATTATAAACCGTTATTAAAAACATACCCTAAATCTAGAGAGTACTAGACACCACATAGGACTAGCACAAATAACAAGTCAAGATAAAACCAAGTCAGAGTAAACACAATACTCGAATCGCAATAAAGTCATAACAAACCAAGCCTATTGAGTTCTCGTTTTAAAATTCGTTCCGCAAATATTATGTAAATAAAATTAATTAATAAAATAATCTGATTTTCAAAATAATGGGTTAGCCGAGTTACCGATAACTACCAAGCTAACCTCACATGTCGGGCGACCCAAGTCTAGCTCGACCAAAAATATATTATCAAAAATATAAACCAGAAATATAATTCCCAAAAATAACTTTGATAAAATAAATATAATTATATTGAATTATAAACCATAGTTTATAATTGTAGAAAACAACTTGATAAGTAATTATATTAAAAGCCAATTATAAACCATAGTTTATAATTATAGAATAACCTTGATAAAATAATAGTAAAAAAATCAAAACGGAACTCAATAGCTTAAAGTTCAAGTAACCCAAGTTACAAACCAAAAACTTAACTAAATTAAGTTAAAAAAACATTTAAGGGCTAAAATTGTAATTTAGCCCAAAACGACATGCCAAATTGAAATTCAAATTCAAGTATCACCGGTATTGATCTAGATAAGGCATGTGATATACGGTGGTAACTCGATGTGAGCATAGCTCTCGGGACCAGTAGAGTAACTCGGTGTAGCTCAGCTCTCGGGACTCTGGTTATGAATTAAGAGTGGTCGGTGGTAACTCGGTGTAGCTCAGCTCTCTGGACCAGACCTATTGGATTATGGTTATATTTAGTATTGTGGATTAGGGTTCCAACTATTAAACGTAATGTTGTTATTAAATGTATTAAATGGTTTTAAAGGTTTTCCACTTGATAAATGTAAATAGTGGTATGAACTCATCTGAGTATATCTGACCCTGTTGTTTCCCCAATTTTTCCAGGGTTATGATATGAGCGAGTCAGCTGCTCTCCGATTCTTTATTTCCTCGGAGGTTTTACTTTATTTTATAAAGTTTATTAAACTAATTTTATTCTTAGACCACAGTAGTAAATATAAGTCTTATGTCGAATACTTGTTATAATTTTATTCAATGAATTATTGCTATTTTGGCTTTCTTTTATTAACTTGGGTTAATATATACTTCTGCCATGTTTAAGACTCAGAGTTGGCTGAGCACTTTATAATAAATGTTGTATATTATGAACTGCTAGAACTAGGCTGAAGTCTCGGTTGCCCCCGAGCATTGGTTTTCTTGCAAGCTTATGTATTTGTTGGTTATCCGCAAGGCTAGCTTCCGGTTTTTGGTACAACCATACCCATACCCTAGCGCCAGTCGCAATTCATGAAAATGGGTCGTGACAAAGTTGGTATCAGAGCTTTAGTTTCAAACCAAGGCCTTATTCATGTTATGTGTTTATTATTTTGGCATGATAAATTGGTGTCGTGTCATAGGAACTACTGCGGAATTAGGATTCATGTCTTTTCTTTTAAAACGTCATCGTTTTCTTTTCAAATTTTCAGCCTACATCCTATAGGTGATGTCTGTCAGTGTTTATTTGGTGTTGATGCTATGATTGGAAATTTATTGCACTTGGGTGTTAATTGTTGTGTTATATTAAGTTGAGGTTATCACACTTGGCTGATTACTATTGCTTTCGATTTCTCGGGAAATCTTAGGTTGGTAAATGTTTTCTAAAATTCATACTTGGCTATGATGCTGTTTGAAAAACATTGGCCTTATGCCACTAATGATTTAATAACGATAGATTATATGGTAGTACATTTTGGCTTTGGCCGAAATTGTTAGGTGCTATATACGCTAGCACCTATGAGGATACATTTAGGCATGAACCTTGTTTTCTATTAAAGTATTTTTGGGTTAAACTTTTAAACGTGTCTTGTGGTCATATATGGTTTGACAACATGCTGCTTTAAGGATCTTCATTGAGAAAATTAATTTTTATTCGAATTGTATTTTGACACAGAATCATAAAGGAAGTTTGGTTTTAAATTATTAAAAGGTTGATTTTGGTTAAGTCACCAGTAAAAAGAAATTCTTGTATTTTGAAATATTATGTTTGGTATTGTGTTAACAAGCGATGATTTCAAAATGATATTTTATGAGATGAGCCATTGTTTTAAGAATTTAACGTTGAAGTTATTTTATCATGTTGTAGTATGTCAGCATTTTAATTTTTTGAGATTTACGGAATAGATGTTTGAAATCAAAGATTTCTCACTTGAGTTTTAAATTACCGTTTTAGCGGTTGGTTTAAGTTGAGCACCCAAATTTGAAAGGATGGAAATTTTGTTAAAATATTTTTCCGGACTTACAAATATTTTGAATACGTTTTATAAACGATTGTTTTGGGTTCGACTTGGGTCACCCAAATTTAGGAGTTGAGCTTGGTAGTTGTAATGACTCGGCTAACTCGATGGTTTCATGAATTGAGATAATTGGGAATTCTTTTAAGCAATGGTTTTATAAGAATATTTTTTCCAGATTCTGATTTTGTTTTAACAAAGGGGCTCAACAAAATTTGGAAGTTTTTGTATTTGACTTTAAATTTCAAAACGAATTTTGAAGCGTACTATTAAATAATGATATATTTACATGGTGATTTTGTAAGGAGATTTCAAAAAAATGTTGTGACATGTCCCGATTTGTCTTTTAAGTATGTTTGAGTTAATTGTGTTCAATGGAAACACGTACGTGGTTTATGATTCGTAGAAATCATAATATTTTGATTTTAAATTGCGTGGTATAATTTTCTTACCTGTTGAAATACGTTAATTGTTTTGTTTCGTCTCTTCGTACGAAGTAGCACGTGGGATGATTTATTTCATCTGGTCAAGGTTGGCTTACCTTGATGTATGATTCGTGGATCGAAATCTTTGGGTTTCAATATCGAGGAAGATGAGGGAAATATTACCTTGGATTAGCTGATGATTTCTGATTATCACAGAACGGATATCGGAAACTCTGAACAAAGAAGATAGATCGGTATATGAATACTCTGGTGTTTCCATCAAGTCTGATGATGCAATGCGGGAGCTGGCGGTAAGTTTTGTAGGAACGTATTGATGTGTTATTTCTTTAGAAATAAGCTCAGTATAAATTGAGGTTATTGGGATATCTTATATGGTAGGGTTGTAATGAAGTTATTAGGATGAGTTGTCATATAGCATCGAGTATTGCTAGGTTGCAAGTAAGGAATTTGAGAAATATTTTGATGTTATCGAGTGCACATCTCACAGAGTGTAACGTCTAGCAAATATTTTATTTTGAAAAGAATTTCAAAGGTTGATTTGTTAAAATATTTGAATTTTTTTTTACACGTAATTGTGCCCAGACAAATCATGAACATGCATTTTGAATGTCACGAATAGGATTGCATTAAGCACTAAGTATGTTCACTAAATAAAAGATAAATTAATAATTGATACATGCATAATAGTACATGCATCACGTGCATAGATATGATTAGGGTTGGATGCAACTCTTTGGGGATGAGAGATGTCATCACCCTGGCGCAAAATTTTATAAAATGGATTTTGTCAATAAAGTGTGTTGAGGAAAGTATTTTGAAACAAACTCGCGAGTCCCTTTAATGTATTTATAAAGTTGTGGAATTTCAAATGATTTTGAAACTGTTACCGAGAGGTAGCTAGAAAAATACTATGTGATGATGGTGGTGAATTTTGGACGATTACGTTGTTAGGGATCAGTTAGTGTTTTTTAGAATCTTATGCTTCTTAGGAAGTAATAATGGCGTTGAGGTTTGCGCTCGAGATATAGTTGTGCTAAGTGCAGTATAGAGTAATTTAGGATAGAAAGCTATCGTGATAATTTACGATTTCTGATTTAAGGAATTGTGGATTAAGGATGTTGGTTATGCTCATGTGTGTGTATACACTACGTTTTTAAAAGAAACTTTATCTTTCCAGATTTGAATTATCCAAAGTATTTTGGTGTACTGATATAAAGGTATGTTTATAAACAAGAGATTTACATTGCTGATTATACCTTTCTGAGGAAAGGGAGAAATTTTGTCAAAATTGATTCACAAAGGGATAAATTTTTTTTTCGCTTGAGCGATTTTTTCAATTGTGTTTTTGTTTAAGAGCAAAAATTTAGATACGATTTAAATTTTTAACGTTTTAAAACATTAATGTATATTTTGAATACGGAGGATTTTGCTACAGTTTGACTTTTACAAGAAAAGTATAAACTATTTAACAAGTGTTTTAACAAGTTTGATTTAGAGAGAACATAAATTTTGTCAGTTGAACTGTTTCATAGATTTGCTAATGTGTTGGAAAGTAAGAGGAAATTTCGGATTCAAAATGTGAATATTTTGAAAATTTTCAAGGGTTTACAAACCGATGGTTTTTTCAACGGTAAAGGTATTTCGATTTTGAATGCAAAAGGAGGTATAAGACGTAGGGTTTTTTTTAACAGGGTGGAGAATTTTGTATATAAAATATTTTGTATTAAAAGATTTTATACCCCAGGGGTTGGTTTTGGGCATAACTAACAATCCGGTCGTGGTGATTTGATCGTAGTTATCACTCGTTGTATACGAGGCAATAGTCAATTGAATGATTAATTTTGAGAATTTGAGTTCGATTTGGTTATATGAGATAGTTGATTTGAGAATTGGGAATCGCGGTTAATAGGTTTCGACAACCATGATTGGTTGATAGATTTTGTTAATTGATGATATTGTTGTAATGTTTATATATCGTTTGATCATGGTTGAACCCTTGTTGTGAGAGACAAAATTTTGAAGTTGTCAGATGCAGTCAATGTTCAACTTAGTTGGGGTGTTATGTTTCTAAATGATTGGAGGAATCATTGTAATTGAGATTGTTTATTGCTAATCTTGAGATTCTATTATTATGAGTTAATTTCACGTTTTCTTGGGGAAAAAAACGGTAATGCGTCTTGTGTTTTATGATTCACAAGTTAATGTTATTATCGAGTTGGTATTAATCATCAAGATTTAATGATTATTATAGCAATGTTGTGGCACCCAAATATTATATGAAGTTTATTAGGTTTTGTTATCGATTATTTTAATGTCTAGATGTTATAAGTGGAAGTAAGAAATTGTTTTAGAACGATAGATTTTATCAGCTATGTTTGCAGTATCCTTGTTTTTGTTTGAGACAAAAGAGTTTGGAATTGAAAGAACTATAGTCGAGCTTAGTGCTTAATCTTGTATTTGATATCGGGGATTTCATAATAGATGAGTTTTGAGCTGGTTTTGGAAGCCACTCCGGTATAGAGTAATTGTGACTCTCGGTTGAATAATTGTGTTATTATTAGTTGGAGCATCTAATTGCTAAAAACAGAATTTGGTACATATGTGTGTTGTGATCGCTTATATTACGAAGCAGTGTCAGTTTTGAGATTTGAGATTCGTTCTTTATTATCTTAAGTATATCAGCCGAGTGTTGTGTAATACAGTTTGTTTTATCTTAGTTGATCTCACCTAGAGTTGTGTTATCGTTTATGCCTAGTGGAAGTTGTGTGGGTACTTTGGTGACCTGGAGTATGTTTGTTTTTCTTTTTGCAACTGGAAGAATTGAGTTGTTTGAGGGACAACCTGTTGAGTTTTTCCTACGCGCGTGCGTATGTCGTTGAGCATGTAATACCATTGACTACAGTTGGGTAAGTTTCTTGGTTGAGAACTGTTCTTTAATGACAGAGGTCGTTTGCAGTTTCATTTTTTTTGTTGTCCTGGTTTACGTTGGGTACCTTGTAAATGCGTTTTCTTATCGGCTTTGAAAATTTTGTTCAGCTGGACGTGTAACTTTAAATTATGTGGTACGTCGTTGGTTTTGTTTTAAATTCGAGGACGAATTTTATATAAGTTGGGGAGATTGTAATATCCCGTATTTTTCCGTCATAGTTTCGTTGTGTTTCCGACTTAATTTCGGATTATTAATGGTGGACTTAGTAAGTGTGAAACTTTAATTGGGGTTGGAGTTGTACCTTTTAGGTGTCGCATGTGTCGTGTGAGTTTTCGATGCAGATTTGATTTGTATCCGGATTATAATCGATGTTGTGTTCGTATGCCTTCTAAATCTGACATGTTTTGATAAAACATCCATATCTCCCAATTTCACCCTTGGATTGAGCTCATCTTTGGATATGTTATGCGCGACAAACAGTTGACTGTTGGATCAAAATTTAAGACGCATTGGAGTAGTCTTCGAGTGTGCGAACGAACAACTAGTGTGCGAACGCACACCCTTGAAATCATGCAGTGTGCGAACGCACACACTTAGTGTGCAAACGCACACTTGGTTCTGCGTGACTCACGTACTGTTCCTATAAATATATGTGTTACGCATTTCCTTTCTTTTCTTTCGTTCATTTGTTTAAAACCCTATTTCGTTACTTTCTAACCCTAGCCGACCTAAACCTTAACATTCACTCAGAGAATAACCCATCTTCTAATCTCTTCAGTTTGCTTTCGAATCGTCGGTAATTTTCTTTGATCTCTATCAATTGCTTTCGTTCATTACCTCTCGACATCGCTTGTCCGTTCATAATTATACGATTATTATCATTATAGCATCGTCGTGAGATCGTGTTTGTCGTGACATTGATCTGTTCGCTCTCAACCGATAGGGCGTTCATCATCGTTCATTACGGTACGTGAATCCTTTGGGATTTCCTACGCTTTTGTTGGGTGGTTTGTTGCTGCCGATATGTATATTAAAATTGTGTTATCTATTTCATGATCAAGGGTCAGATTCCACATGTTTATTGTTGGTAGTCAGAATCGTTTAGGTTATAGTTGTTTTAAACGTTCGTTTAAATTTCGTATCTCTGTTATTCTTTGTTCGGCTGCCATTATTGGTCTTGCTTCAACTCTTGATTTCTATGATTATTGATAGTTTTTTTAACCCTTGATAATTTCTTTTGGAAGTTGGCCATATGAGAGATTGGTGATTGTTCTTAATATTGAGTTATTGTGATTGAATTTTTAAAAGAAATTGTTGGCGAGATTTGCTTATGTTTCCAATTGAATGTAGGAGATGGTGAAAACACATGAATAGTCCTTAGGTTATCTTGTTTTAAATCATTTGATTTCTAATGTTAAACTCTAGCTAATCACATTTATTAAGTTATTTGATAACTATAATTTGAAAACGATATGATCTATAACATAAGCTTATTAATTACTCGGGTAATTATAATTGAATTTCAATTACAATTTGGCATGTCGTTTTGGGCTAAATTACAATTACGTTACGAAATAAATCCAAACGTTTCCCCATTTTAGCGATTTAAGCCGAACGTTTACAAATGTTACAAAACAATTCCAAACATTTCGCCTTTTTAGCGATTGAAGCCAAACGTTTACAAACGTTATGAAACAAAACCAAACGTTTAAAAAGTTACGAAACAAAACCAAACGTTTTACATTTTTAGCGATTTAAGCCAAACATTTAAAATTTTACGAAACAAATCAAAATGTTTCACCTTTTTAGCGATTTAAGCCAAACGTTTACAAACGTTACGTAACAAATCCAAACGTGTCACCTATTAAGCGATTTAAGCCAAACGTTTACAAACGTTACGAAACAAATCCAAGCCTTTAACCTTTTTAGCAATTTAAGCTAAATGTTTACAAACGTTACAAAACAAAACCAAACATTTCACATTTTTAGCGATTTAAGCCAAACATTTTAAAAAAAGTAATGAAACAAATCCAAGCGTTTCACTTTTTGAGCAATTTAAGACAAATGTTTACAAACGTTACAAAATAAAAACAAATGTTTTACCTCTTCTGCGATTTACGCCAAACATTTACAAATGTTACGAAACAAATCCAAACGTTTCACCTTTTTAGCAATTTAAGCCAAATGTTTACAAACGTTACGAAACATATCCAAAAGTTTCACATTTTTAGAAATTTAAGCCAAACGGGTACAAGCGTTCTGAACAAATACAAACATTTCCCCAATTTAGTAATTTAAGCCAAACTTTTCAAATGTTACGAAACAAATCCAAACGTTTCACATTTTTAGTGATTTAAGCCAAACATTTACAAACATTACAAAAAAAAACAAATGTTTCCCCTTTTTAGCGATTTAAGCCAAACATTTACAAACGTTACGAAACAAATCCAAGCGTTTCACCTTTTTAGCGATTTAAGCCAAATATTTACAAACGTTACGAAACAAATCCAAACATTTCACATTTTTAGCGATTTAAGCCAAACGTTTACAAACGTTACAAAACAAATCCAAACGTCTCCCAATTTTAGCGATTTAAGCCAAACATTTAAAACATTACGAAGCAAATCCAAACGTTTCCAGCGGTTTAAGCCAAACGTTTAGAAAAAAATTCAAATGTTTCACCTTACTAGCGATTTAAGCCAAACGTTTACAAAGGTTATGAAACAAAACGTTTGGCTTAAATCGCTAAAATGGGGAAAGGTTTTGATTGGATTTGTTTCGTAACGTTTGTAAACGTTTGGCTTAAATCGCTAAAAATGTTAAACATTTGGATTTGTTTCGTAAAGTTTGTAAAACGTTTGACTTAAATCACTCAAAAATGTTAAAGGTTTGGTTTTGTTCCGTAACGTTTGTAAATGTTTGTCTTAAATTGCTAAAAAGGCGAAACGTTTTTATTTGTTTCGAACGTTTGTAAACGTTTGGCTTAAATCACAAAAAAGGTGAAACGTTTGTATTTTTGTAAACGTTTGGCTTTATTTCGTAACGTTTGTAAACTTTTGGCTTAAATAGCTAAAATGGGCAAACTTTGGTTTTGTTTCATAACCTTTGTAAATATTTGGCTTAAATTTCTAAAAAGGTAAAACGTTTGGATTTGTTTCGTAACGTTTGTAAACGTTTCCCCATTTTAGCGACTTAAGCCAAATGTTTAAAAACGTTACGAAACAAATCTAAGCGTTTCACCATTTTTGCAATTTAAGCCAAACGTTTACAAAACCTTACGAAATAAATAAAAATGTTTCACCTTTTTAGCGATTTAAGCCAAACCTTTACAAACGTAACGAGACGAATTCAAACGTTTCACCTTTTTAGAGATTTAAGCCAAACATTTACAAACGTTACGAAACAAATCCAAGCGTTTCAACTTTTTAGTGATTTAAGCCAAACGTTTACAAACGTTATGAAACAAATCCTAACATTTCACCATTTTAGCGATTGAAGACAAACGTTTACAAACACTACGAACAAATCCAAAAGTTTCCTCTTTTTAGCAATTTTGGTCAAACGTTTATAAACGTTACGAAAAAAATCAAAACATTTCACCTTTTTAGAAATTTAAGCCAAACGTTTACAAACATCACGAAAAATTCCAAATGTTTCACCTTTTTAGCAATTTAAGCCAAACTTTTACAAACATTACGAAACAAAATCAAACGTTTCACTTTTTTTGGCAATTCAAGACAAATGTTTATAAACGTTACAAACAAATCCAAACGTTTCACATTTTTAGCAATTTAAGCCAAACTTTTACAAATGTTACGGAACAAAACCAAATGTTTATAACGTTACGAAACAAATCCAAACATTTCACATTTTTAGCGATTTAAACCAAACGTTTTACATACGTTACGAGACAAAGCCAAACGCTTACAAGCGTTACAAAACAAATCCAAGCGTTTCACCTTTTTAGCAATTAAAGTCAAATGTTTATAAATGTTATAAAACAAATCCAAACGTTTCACCTTTTTAGCGATTTAAGCCAAACGTTTACAAACGTTACAAAACAAATCCAAATGTTTCACCTTTTTAACGATTTAAGCCAAACGTTTACAAATGTTACGAAACAAATCCAAACGTTCACCTTTTTAGCGATTTAAGCCAAACATTTACAAACGTTACGAAAGAAAACCAAACTTTTATCGCTTTTAGCGATTCAAGCCAAACGTTTATAAACGTAACAAAACAAATCCAAATTTTTCACATTTTTAGCAATCTAAACCAAACGTTTACAAACTTTACGAAACAAATCAAAACGTTTTCCCATTTTAGCGATTGAAGCAAAACTGTTACAAACGTTACAAAACAAATCCATGCATTTCATCCTTTTGGAAATTTAAGCCAAACGTTAACAAACATTACGGCATGAATCAAAACGTTTCGCCTTTTTACTGATTTAAGTCAAACGTTTACAAACGTTGAAAGACAAATCCAAACGTTTAACCTTTTTAGTGATCTAAGCCAAACATTTACAAATGTTACGAAACAAATCCAAACGTTTCCTGTTTTTAGCAATTTAAGCCAAACGTTTATAAACATTACCAAAGAAATCCAAACTTTTCGCCTTTTTAGCAATTTAAGCCAAACGTTTACAAACGCTACGAAACAAATCCAAACATTTTACCTTTTTAGCAATTTAAACCAAATGTTTACAAATGTTATGAAACAAATCCAAACGTTTCACCTTTTTAGAAATTTAAGCTAAACGTTTACAAACATTAGAAAAAAAATACAAACGTTTCGCCTTTTTAGAAATTTAAGACAAACGTTTACAAATGATATGAAACAAATTCATGCGTTTCACCTTTTTAGCAATTTAAACCAAACGTTTACAAACGTTACGAAACAAATCCAAGAGTTTCACTTTTTTACTCATTTAAGAAAAACGTTTACAAACGTTACGAAACAAATCCAAACGTTTCACTTTTTTAGCGATTTAAGTCAAACATTTACAAAGGTTAAGAAACAAATCCACATGTTTCACCTTTTTAGCAATTTAAGCCAAACGTTTACAAACGTTACGAAACAAATCCAAGCGTTTCACCTTTTTAGCAATTTAAGCCAAACGTTTACAAACATTACGAAACAAATCCAATCGTTTAACCATTTTAGCAATTTAAGCCAAACGTTTACAAACGTTACGAAACAAATCGAAACGTTTCACATTTTTAGCGATTTAAGCCAAACGTTTACAAACGTTATGAAACAAATCCAAGAGATTCACCTTTTTAGCAATATAAGCTAAACATTTAAAACCGTTTTGAAACAAATCCAAGCGTTTTACCTTTCTAGTAATTTAAGCCAAACGTTTACAAACGGTACGAAACAAATCAAAACTTTTAACCTTTTTAGCGATTTAAGCTTAACGTTTACAAACTTTTACGAAATAAAACCAAACATTTCTCCTTTTTAGCAATTTAAGCCAAACGTTTACGAACGTTACGAAACAAATCCAAATGTTTCCCCATTTTAGCGATTTAAGCCAAAAGTTTAAAACGTTACGAAACAAATCCAAAAATTTCACCTTTTTAGCGATTTATGCCAAACGTTTACAAACGTTACAAAACAAAACCAAACGTTTCACATTTTTAGCGATTTAAGCCAAACATTTACAAACGTTACAAAACAAATCCAAGAGTTTCAGTTTTTGAGCAATTTAAGCCAAACGTTTACAAACGTTACAAAACAAAACCAAACTTTCCCCTTTTTAGCAATTGAAGCAAAACGTTAACAAACGTTACGAATTAAATCCAAACGTTTCCCAATTTTAGCGATTTACGCCAAACGTTTAAAATGTTACGAAAAGAATCCAAACGTTTCACCTCTTTAGCGATTTAAGCCAAACGTTTACAAATGTTACGAAACAAATCCAAACGTTTTACCTCTTTAGCGATTTAAGCCAAACGTTTACAAACGTTACGAAACGAATCCAAAAGTTTCACATTTTTTGCAACTTAAGCGAAACGGGTACAAACGTTACGAAACAAATGCAAACATTTCCCCATTTTAGCGATTTAAGCCAAACTTTTACAAATGTTACGAAACAAATCCAAACGTTTCACATTTTTAGTGATATAAGCCAAACATTTACAAACGCTACAAAACAAAACGAAACATTTCACCTTTATAGCGATATAAGCCAAACGTTTACAAACGTTACGAAACAAATCCAAGCGTTTCACCTTTTAAGCGATTTAAGCCAAACGTTTACAAACGTTACGAAATAAATCCAAATGTTTCACATTTTTAGCGATTTAAACCAAACGTTTACAAACGTTACAAAACAAATCCAAGCGTTTCCTCATTTTAGCAATTTAAGCCAAACGTTTAAAACGTTACGAAGCAAATCCAAACGTTTGTAGGTGTTTAAACCAAACGTTTACAAACGTTACGAAACAAATCCAAAAGTTTCACCTTTTTAGCGATTTAAACCAAACGTTTACAAAGGTTATGAAACAAAACGTTTGGCTTAAATCGCTAAAATGGGGAAAGGTTTGGACTGGATTTGTTTCGTAAAGTTTGTAAAACGTTTGACTTAAATAACTAAAAATGTTAAACATTTGGTTTAGTTCCGTAACGTTTGTAAACATTTGGCTTAAATCGAAAAAAAGGAGAAACGTTTGGATTTTTGTAAACGTTTGGCTTTGTTTCGTAACATTTGTAAACGTTCGGGTTAAATCGCTAAAATGGGGAAACGTTTGATTTTGTTTCATAACCTTTGTAAACATTTGGCTTAAATTTCTAAAAAGGTAAAACGTTTGGATTTTTTTCGTAACGTTTAAAAATGTTTCCCCATTTTAGCGACTTAAGCCAAACGTTTACAAACGTTACAAAATAAATCCAAGCGTTTCACCATTTTAGCAATTTAAGCCGAACGTTTACAAACTTTACGAAATAAATCAAAATGTTTCACCTTTTTAGTGATTTAGGCCAAACATTTACAAACATTACGAGGCAAATTCAAACGTTTCACATTTTAAGAGATTTAAGCCAAACATTTACAAATGTTACGAAACAAATCCAAGCGTTTCACCTTTTTAGTGATTTAAGCCAAACGTTTACAAACGTTATGAAACAAATCCAAACGTTTCACCTTTTGAGCGATTGAAGCCAAACGTTTACAAACGCTACGAAAAAATCCAAACATTTCCCCTTTTTAGCAATTTAGGCCAAACGTTTATAAACGTTACGAAACAAATCAAAACATTTCACCTTTTTAGCAATTTAAGCCAAACGTTTACAAATGTCACGAAAGAAATCCAAATGTTTCACCTTTTTAGCAATTCAAGCCAAATGCTTACAAACGTTTGAAAAAAAAATCAAACGTTTCACCTTTTTAGCAATTCAAGCCAATCTTTTATAAACGTTACAAAACAAATCCAAACGTTTCATATTTTTAGCAATTTAAGACAAACTTTTACAAGCGTTACGGAACAAAACGAAACGTTTATAACGTTATGAAACAAATCCAAACATTTCACATTTATAGGATTTAAACCAAATGTTTTACAAACGTTACGAGACAAAGCCAAATGTTTACAAGCATTACAAAATAAATCCAAGCGTTTCACCTTTTTAGCAATTTAAGTCAAACAATTATTAAAGTCACAAAACAAATCCAAACGTTTCACCTTTTTAGCGATTTAAGCCAAATGTTTACAAACGTCGCAAAACAAATCCAAATGTTTCACCTTTTTAACGATTTAAGCCAAACGTTTACTAACGTTACGAAAACGTTTTACCTTTTTAGCGATTTAAGCCAAACATTTACAAACGTTACGAAAGAAAACAAGGCTTTTCACCTTTTTAGTGATTTAAGCCAAACGTTAATAAACGTTACAAAACAAATCCAAATTTTTCACATTTTTAGCAATCTAAACCAAACGTTTACAAACATTATGAAATAAATCGAAACGTATCCCCATTTGAGCGATTGAAGCCAAACGTTTACAAACGTTACGAAACAAATCCAAGCGTTTCATCCTTATGGCAATTTAAGCCAAACGTTTACAACCGTTACGGAATAAATCAAAACGTTTCGCCTTTTTACCGATTTAAGCCAAACATTCACAAATGTTAAGAGACAAATCCAAACGTTTAACCTTTTTAGTGATTTAAGCCAAACATTTACAAACGTTACGAAAAAAATCCAAACGTTTCCCGTTTTTAGCAATTTAAGCCAATCGTTAATAAACATTACCAAAGAAATCCAAACGTTTCACCTTTTTATCAATTTAAGCCAAACGTTTACAAACGCTACGAAACAAATCCAAACGTTTTATCTTTTTAGCAATTTAAGCCAAACGTTAATAAACGTTACAAAACAAATCCAAATTTTTCACATTTTTAGCAATCTAAACCAAACGTTTACAAACATTACGAAACAAATCCAAACGTATCCCCATTTAAGCGATTAAAGCCAAACGTTTACAAACGTTACGAAACAAATCCAAGCGTTTCATCCTTTTGGAAATTTAAGCCAAACGTTTACAACCGTCACGGAATAAATCAAAACGTTTCGCCTTTTTACCGATTTAAGCCAAACGTTTACAAACGTTAAGAGACAAATACAAACTTTTAACCTTTTTAGTGATTTAAGCCAAACATTTACAAACGTTACGAAACAAATCCAAATGTTTCCCGTTTTTAGCAATTTAAGCCAATCGTTAATAAACATTACCAAAGAAATCCAAACGTTTCACCTTTTCAATTTAAGCCAAACGTTTACAAACGCTACGAAACAAATCCAAACGTTTCCCCTTTTTAGCAATTTAAGCCAAATGTTTACAAACGCTACGAAAAAAATCCAAACATTTTACCTTTTTAGCAATTTAAACCAAACGTTTACAAACGTTAGGAAACAAATCCAAACGTTTCACCTTTTTAGCAATTTAAGACAAAGGTTTACAAATGTTACAAAACAAATCCAAGCGTTTCACCTTTTTAGCAATATAAGCCAAACGTTTACAAACATTACGAAACAAATCCAAAAGTTTCACCTTTTTAGTCATTTAAGCCAAACGTTTACAAACGTTACGAAACAAATCCAAAAGTTTCACTTTTTTAGCGATTTAAGCCAAACAATTACAAAGGTTATAAAACAAATCCACATGTTCACCTTTTTAGCAATTTAAACAAAACGTTTACAAACGTTAGGAAACAAATCCAAGTGTTTCACATTTTTTGCAATTTAAGCCAAACGTTTTCAAACATTACGAAACAAATACAATCGTTTCACCTTTTTAGCAATTTAACCCAAACGTTTACAAACGTTATGAAACAAATCCAAACGTTTCACATTTTTAGCGATTTAAGCCAAACGTTTACAAACGTTACAAAACAAATCCAAAAGTTTCACCTTTTTAGCGATTTAAGCCAAACGTTTACAAATATGACAAAACAGATCTAAACGTTGAACCTTTTTAGCGATTTCAGGCAAACGTTTAAAACCGTTACGGAACAAATTCAAACGTTTCACCTTTTTAGCGATTTAAGCCAAACGTTTACAAACGTTACGAAAGAAATCCAAACGTTTTGCCTTTTTAGTATTTAAAGCAAAACGTTTACAAACATTACAAAACAAATCCAAACGTTTCGCCGTTTTAGCGATTTAAGCCAAACGTTTACAAACATTTTGAAACAAAACCAAACGTTTAAAACATTACGAAATGTTACGAAACAAAACCAAACATTTCACCTTTTTAGCAATTTAAGCCAAATATTTACGAACGTTACGAAACAAATCCAAATGTTTCCCCATTTTAGCGAATTAAGCCAAAAGTTTAAAACGTTACGAAACAAATCCAAACATTTCACCTTTTTAGCAATTTATGCCAAACATTTACAAACGTAACAAAACAAAACCAAACGTTTCACATTTTTAGCGATTTCAGCCAAACATTTACAAACGTTACGAAATAAATCCAAGAGTTTCACTTTTTGAGCAATTTAAGCCAAACGTTTACAAACGTTACAAAACAAAACCAAACATTTCCCCTTTTTAGCGATTTAAGCCAAACGTTTACAAACGTTGCGAAACAAATCCAAACGTTTCCCCTTTTTAGCTATTTAAGCCAAACTTTTACAAATGTTACGAACAAATCCAAACGTTTCACATTTTTAGTAATTTAAGCCAAACATTTACAAACGTTACAAAACAAAGCGAAACCTTTCACCTTTTTAGCGATTTAAACCAAACGTTTACAAACTTTACAAAACAAATCCAAGCGTTTCACCTTTTTAGCGATTTAAGCCAAATGTTTACAAACGTTACGAAACAAATCCAAACGTTTCACATTTTTAGTGATTTAAGCCAAACGTTTACAAACGTTACAAAACAAATCCAAGCGTTTCCCCATTTTAGCGATTTAAGCCAAACGTTTAACACGTTACGAAGCAAATCCAAAATGTTTCACCTTTTTAGCGATTTAAGCAAAACGTTTACAAAGGTTAGGAAACAAAACGTTTGGCTTAAATCGCTAAAATGGGGAAAGGTTTCGATTTGTTTCGTAAAGTTTGTAAAACGTTTGACTTAAATCACTAAAAATTTTAAACGTTTGGTTTAGTTCCGCAAGGTTTGTAAACGTTTGGATTTCTCTAAACGTTTGGATTTCTCTAAACGTTTGGCTTTGTTTCGTAATGTTTGTAAACGTTTGGCTTAAAACGCTAAAATGGGGAAACGTTTGGTTTTGTTTTATAACCTCTGTAAACATTTGGCTGAAATTTCTAAAAAGATAAAACGTTTGGATTTGTTACGTCACGTTTGTAAACGTTTCCCCATTTTAGCGACATAAGCCAAACGTTTACAAACGTTATGAAACAAATCCAAGCGTTTCACCATTTTAGCAATTTAAGCCAAACGTTTACAAACGTTACGAAATAACTCAAAATGATTCACCTTTTTAGTGATTTAAGCCAAACATTTACAAATGTTACGAGAAAAATTCAAACGTTTCACCTTTTTAGAGATTTAAGCAAAACATTTACAAACGTTACGAAACAAATCCAAGGGTTTCACCTTTTTAGCGATTTAAGCCAAACGTTTACAAATGGTACGAAACAAACAAAAAACGTTTCACCTTTTTAGTGATTGAAGCCAAACGTTTACAAACTCTACGAACAAATCCAAACGTTTCCCCTTTTTAGCAATTTAGGCCAAACTTTTATAAACGTTACGTAACAAATCAAAACATTTCACCTTTTTAGCAATTTAAGCCAAACGTTTACAAACGTCACGAAAGAAATCCAAATGTTTGACCTTTTTAGCAATTTAAGCCAAACGTTTACAAACGTTACGAAACAAAATCAAATGTTTCACCTTTTTAGCAATTCAAGCCAAATGTTTATAAACGTTACAAAACAAATCTAAACGTTTCACATTTTTAGCAATTTAAACCAAACTTTTTACAAACGTTACGAAAAAAAGCCAAATGTTTACAAGCGTTACAAAACAAATCCAAACGTTTCACCTTTTTAGTGATTTAAGCCAAACGTTAACAAACGTTACAAAACAAATCCAAACATTTCACCTTTCTAGCGATTTATGCCAAATGTTTACAAACGTTACGAAACAAAACCGAACGTTTCACCTTTTTAGCGATTTAAGCCGAACGTTTATAAACGTTTTAAAACAAATCCAAATTTTTCACATTTTTAACAATCTAAAAAAAACGTTTACCAACGTTACGAAACAAATCCAAACGTTTCCCCATTTTAGCGATTTAAGCCAAACGTTTACAAACGTTACGAAACAAATCCAAGCGTTTCATCCTTTTGGCAATTTAAGCCAAACAATTACAAACGCTACGAAATAAATCAAAACTTTTCACCTTTTTAGCGATTTAAGCCAAACATTTACAAACGTTGTGAGACAAATCCAAATGTTTAACCTTTTTAGTGATTTAAGCCAAACATTTACAAATGTTAGGAGACAAATCCAAACGTTTCCCGTTTTTAGCAATTTAAGCCAAACGATTACAAACGGTACGAAACAAATCCAAACGTTTCCCGTTTTTAGCAATTTAAGCCAAACGTTTACAAACGCTACGTAACAAATCCAAGTATTTCCCGTTTTTAGCAATTTAAGCCAAACGTTTACAAACGCTACGAAACAAATCCAAATGTTTTACCTTTTTAGCAATTTAAGCCAAACGTTTCACCTTTTTAGCAATTTAAACGAAACATTTAAAAACTTAATGAAACAAATCTAAACGTTTTACCTTTTTTGCAATTTAAGACAAACGTTTACAAATGTTACAAAACAAATCCAAGCGTTTCACCTTTTTAGCAATTTAAGCCAAAAATTTACAAACGATACGAAACAAATCCAAAAGTTTCATCTTTTTAGCAATTTAAGCCAAACGTTTACAAACGCTACGAAACAAATCCAAACGTTTCCCCATTTTAGCGATTTAAGCCAAACGTTTACAACGGTTATGAAACAAATTCACATGTTTCACCTTTTTAGCAATTTAAGCCAAACATTTACAATCTTAAGAAACAAATCCAAGCATTTCACCTTTTTTGCAATTTAAGCCATACGTTTACAAATATTACGAAACAAATCCAATCGTTTCACCTTTTTAGCAATTTAAGACAAACGTTTCCAAACGTTATGAAACAAATCCAAACGTTTCACATTTTTAGCGATTTAAGCCAAACGTTTTCAAACGTTTCCCCTTTTTAGCGATTTAAGCCAAACGTTTACAAATGTTACAAAACAAATCCAAACGTTGAACCTTTTTAGCGATTTTAGCCAAACGGTTACAAACGTTACGAAACAAATTCAAACGTTTCACCTTTTTAGCGATTTAAACCAAACGTTTACAAACGTTACGAAAGAAATCAAAACGTTTCTCCTTTTTAGCAATTCAAGCGAAACGTTTACAAACGTTACAAAACAAATCCAAACGTTTCTCCTTTTTAGGGATTGAAGCCAAACGTTTACAAACGTTACGAAACAAAACCAAACGTTTAATACGTTATGAAACAAATCCAAATGTTTCACATTTTTCGCGATTTGAACCAAACCTTTACAAATGTTATGAAACAAAATAATGCGTTTCACCTTTTTAGCAAATTAAACCAAACGTTTACAAATGTTACGAAACAAATCCAAGCGTTTCACCTTTTTATCAATTTAAGCCAAACATTTACCAACGTTTCGAAACAAATCCAAGCGTTTCACCTTTTGAGTAATTTAAGCCAAATGTTTACAAATGTTACGAAACAAATCCAAGCGTTTCACCCTTCTAGTAATTTATGCCAAACGTTTATAAACGGTACAAAACAAATCCAAACGTTCAACCTTTTTAGCAATTTAAGCCGAACGTTTACAAACGTTACGAAACAAAACCAAACATTTCACCTTTTTCGCAATTTAAGGCAAACGTTTACGAACGTTACAAAACAAATCCAAATCTTTCCCCATTTTAGCTATTTAAGCCAAACGTTTAAAATGTTATGAAACAAATCCAAACATTTCACCTTTTTATGGATTTCTGCCTGTCACGACCAAATTTCATGGATCACGACCGGCGCTAGGGTATGGGTATGGTCGTACCGAAACCCGTAGCAAGCCTCGCGGAAAACGTTATATTCAATATAACCTGCAAGAAAACCAATGCTCGGGGTCAACCGAGACTTCAGCCTAAGTTTAACAACTTATATAGCAGTTCTAGTATAATTACTTGATAACAATTCAAAAAATATGAAACATGCCTCATATATAAATAATCCAATGCAACATAGCAAAGTATAATAATATAAAAGTTGTACCACTACGACAACCAAAGTACAATAATAGAGACAACTAGTTCTACTGCGGTCTAAGAGGTAAAACAGTTGACTAGTCTAATAACATAAAAAGACCTCCGAGGAATCAAAAGATCGGAGATGACCAACGCTCTCAAAATCATAAACCTGGAAAGCTTGGAAAACAACGGGGTCAGATATACTGAGATGAGTTCATAATGCTATCTACATTTATAAAGTTTAAAACCCTTAATACAAATCCTTTTATACTAATATATATACTTGATTATGGAAAACAGTATTGAAATGAAATCACAAAGTCTTTAATCCAAAGTAGATGGGAACATATCCTCATCGATTCCCAAAGTAGGCCAGACATTAGTCAGCCAATCCCAAAGTACTTAACGGTGCACACAGTCTCGATACAAGCCTATCGAGTAGCTCGTTTCAATCCAGATCCATAATCATTAAAACAGTTCATAAACATTTGATATACTAAAATAACTTGCGGTACTTAATAAAGCGGTAAATAACACTATAAACTCACTGCTTGCTTATCCACGTAAATCTTGGCAAACAGCTAACCCTGCGTAGACTCCGAAGCACGAGCAGTCGACGGGTCTAAAACATTATATAAGTCAAAATCCGAACAACCCCTAAATCTAAGAATATTAGACTCCACATAGGACTAGCATTTCATCACGCAACCAAAGATTCAAACAAGGTAATCAAAATACCACCAAGTATCTATACAACCAATTTACAAATAAGGCAAGTTACGCTTAGGTGAGTTCTTATCTTTTAAAACGAAACCAAAGTACTTAAATACTTAAATAGTCTTTACAAAACAATTACAGTTCCCAAAGTAGTGTGTTAGCCTTATTGCAATATAGCTCAACACAACATGTCGGGAGACCACGTCTAACCCGACCCATCCATAAACCAAGTTTAAAACCAAAGTCTTTAATCAAACCTTAAATGAAATCAAAGTTATTTATAATAAGAACTCACACCGTAGCTTAATAATGCCATAAACAATTTAGCTTGCTAACACTTAGCAAGTAGTATCCCAAGTACATTTAATTATGTCTCCTCAAATAGAACCAATAAGATTCAACACCTTTCAAGTATCAACTTGAAGTTAAATAGTTCAACCGAAACCCTACATGACATATAACGCCTTGTATGCCTTATATTATTTAATTCAAGACAAACTACATCCTAAGATAATCTAACATTCTTTTAACAAGTTTTAAACCATCTCCTAAACAATTTCCAGCCCTTATAATAAGTTCAAACCGAGTTTAAATTCAAAAATGTTAACCAAACTATACGCTATTCCATTTAAACGATTTCTCAAAACCACCCCATGTATTGTTTAGCATCTAATACCCTATGATCCATTACTTTGAAATTTCCAAATTTTAGTTTAATTTTAAAACATAATATTATCTCAAAAGCATTAATCAAACGATACTAAAATCCATTCATAAGATTACCCCAACACACCCAATGTACGTTTGATGTCTAACAACGTAAGATTAGCTATTAAGAAATTTCCAGATTTTTATATAAGCATCAAATGCAGTTTATAACCCAAAATCTTTAGCAATTCGATAAGTCTATCAATTGTAACATTAAAACCAAATCACCCAATGTAGAATTGAAATTCAAGAGACTAATATAACATCAAGTTACGATTTCCAGAATTTATAATTCAAAGCAATATAGAAATACAATCAAACCACCCAAAGTATTGATTGATACAACGATCTAGCAATCTCTACACCACATAAGAAAAAGGGAATTGAACCACATACCTCTTGATTAGGCTAATAGCAATAAAACTCAGAATTCAACCAACCCAAATCAGCCTACAATCACACACATATAGGCTATAGGATTTAGAACTCCTAGAATTGACGAACTATATATGAAATCACAAGGGAATGATTAGGAACACTTACCAAGAATCAAAATTGAGATGAAATGATGGAGGAATGACCTAAGATAGAGCCTCAGCCGAATTAGGGTTTTTAGAGAAGTTAAAAGTGTTTAAAATCTGTTTTAGGTCGAGTTAAGGTGAGTTTAAATAGAAATCAGCGAACTGCACAGTGCACGCATCGCGCCCGCTACACCTCCTTCGCGCCCGCGAAACATGAATCGCGCCCGTGATTCATGCATGTCGCTCCCGCGAAATGCTACTGCCTCCGATGAAAATTTGAGATTTTGAAATTGAAATCGAAAGCGTTTCAAACTCTGAGATTACTTCTAATACATCTTAAAACACATTTCAAAAGGTTTGGAACCTTTGACACGCGAATCTAAGTGGTCGAACCACTCAAATGAACCCAAGGTATCGTTTAGACTTAACGAAACAAGTTAGAAAAAATACGGGGTGTTACATTCTCCCCAACTTAAAATAAAATCGTCCTCGATTTTACAACAACGAAACTAAACAACAACTCACATAAACACACCAAAGTAATGCACATAGTACAATGCCCAAAATATCAATCACCAAGTAGCACATAAATACACACATAACCCAAAGTACTAACATAGCATAAAAGCAACCAACAATACCAACGTACCTCAAGGAAAGAGGAAAGGATAACGGTTCCTCATGTCGGACTCCGTCTCCCAAGTGCATTCTTCTACAGAGTGATTCCGCCACAGAACATTGACCATCGGAATCTCCTTGTTCCGCAACCTACGCACCTGCGTATCGACAATCTCAACAGGTTGTTCCTCATAAGACAGCTCTTGGTCAACCTCAACACTCTGTGGTACAATCACTTGAGAAGGGTCAGAAATGCACTTCCGCAACATCGAGATATGAAATACTGGATGCACCAAAGACATGTCTGGCGGCAAAGCCAAACGAAAAGCAACTGCCCCAACTCTCTCCGTAATCTCATACGGACCAACAAACCTAGGCGCTAACTTTCCCTTAACACCAAAACGCACAACGCCCTTCATAGGCGAAACTCGAAGAAATACAGTCACCAACCTGAAACTCAAAGTCCTTCCGCTTAAGATCGGCATAGCTTTTGTGCCGACTAAAGGCTGTCTCAAGCCTACGCTTGATCAAAGGTACCGTCTCAGAGGAAAACTGGATAATCTCAGCTCCAGAAAATTTATGCTCGCCGACCTCTTCCCAACATATAGGAGATCGACACTTGCGCCCGTACAAAGCCTCATAGGGTGCCATCTCAATACTAGCGTGGTAACTGTTGTTGTAGGAAAACTCAATCAAAGGCAAACGAGTATCCCAGCTACCCTGAAAATCCAGAACACACATCCTGAGCATGTCCTCCAAATTCTGAATAGTCCTCTCAGACTGTCCGTTAGTCTGAGGATGAAATGCAGTACTGAAATCCAACCTCGAACCCAAGGATTCCTGCAATGCGTTCCAAAACCGAGATGTGAATATCGAACCTCTGTCTGAAACTATCGACACAGGTACACCATGAAGACTAACAATCCGATCGATGTACAATTGTGCCAACTTCGAAGCCTGATAAGTAACCTTGATCGGTAAGAAGTGAGCTGACTTGGTTAAACAGTCAACTATCACCCAAATCAAATCATACCCCTGCCAAGTACGTGGTAAACCAACCACAAAATCCATAGCGATCCGCTCCCATTTCCACTATGGAATAGGTAGCGGTTGCAGATATCCAAACGGTCTCTGATGTTCTAACTTTACCTGCTGGCAAGTCAAACACTTAGACACAAACTCTGCAACATCCTCTTTCATTCCGCTCCACCAGTACGTACCCTTGAGATCATGATACATCTTGGTAGAACCCGGATGAACACTGTAAGCCTACTTGTGCGCTTCCTCCAGAATCTGGCCTCTCAAACCATCTGAATCCGGAATACACAGTCGAGAACCGAACCTGAGAACTCCATCCACCAGAACAAACTCAGAATTTCCATTCAGATGGATCTCATCCATAATCCGTTTCAATTGTGGATCATCAGCTTGTGAAGCTTTGATCCTATCAATCAAAACCGGTTGCACCTGCAATTGTGCCAACATACAACCTTTCTGCGAAACCTGAAATCTGTATCCCGAAGCTAAAAAACTATTCCACTCACGGACCATGGGTCTCCGCCCAACCTCAGAAATATGGGCCAAACTGCCCGAAGACTTGCGACTCAACGCATCGGCCACCACATTAGCCTTACCCGGATGGTACTGAATAGAACAATCGTAGTCTTTCAGTAGCTTCAACAATCTGTGCTGCCTCAGATTCAACTCCCGCTGATCAAAGATGTACTTAAGACTCTTATGACCAGTAAAGATCTCGCAAGTAGCACCGTACAAATAATGCCTCCAAATCTTAATAGTAAAAACCACAGTTGCTAACTCCAGATCATGAGTTGGATAATTCACCTCATGCTTCTTCAGCTGTCGAGAAGCATAGGCAATCACCTTACCATATTTCATTAACACACAACCCAAACCGATACGAGAAGCATCACAATATACAGTGAACCCCTCAAGGCCAGATGGCAAAGCCAACACAGGAGGTGTAGTCAAAATCTCTTTGAGCTTCTCAAAGCTTGCCTCAAACTTGTCAGTCCATTCAAACTTAACACCCTTCTATGTCAGTTTAGTCAACGGTGCAGATATTCTGGAGAAATCTTGCACGAACCGACGATAGTAGCCAGCCAACCCAAGAAAACTTCTGATCTCAATAAGTGACCTTGGCCTCTGCCAATCCATAACCGCCTCAATCTTCTTCGGGTCAACCTTGATCTTATCCTTCGACACCACGTGTCCTAAGAAAGTAACTTGGTCCAGCCAGAATTCGCACTTTGAGAACTTAGCATACAGTTGATCCTCACGCAAAGTCTGCAGTATTGTCCTCAAGTGGAAAGCATGCTCCTCCTCACTCCGAGAGTAAATCAGTATGTCATCAATAAACATAATAACGAACTGATCCAGAAAAGGCTTGAACACCCGGTTCATCATATCCATAAATGCTGCTGGTGCGTTAGTTAACCCAAAAGATATGACCAGAAACTCGAAGTGTCCATAAAGCTGCCTTAGGCACATCGATGTCTCGGATCCGAAGTTGATGATACCCGGATCTCAAGTCAATCTTCGAAAAACACTCAGCACCCTCTAACTGATCGAACAAATCATCAATACGAGGAAGAGGATACATGTTCTTGATAGTAACATTTTTCAGCTGTTTGTAGTCAATACACAGCAAAAAAGACCCATCCTTCTTCTTGACAAACAACACAGGAGCACCCCACGGAGAAGTACTCGGTCTGATAAAACCATTATCCAGTAACTCTTGCAACTGTTCCTTCAACTCTTTTAGCTCTGCAAGAGCCATCCAATACAGAGTTATCGAAATAAGAGCTGTTCCAGGAACAACATCGATACAGAACTCAATATCACGGTCAGGTGGTAATCCAGGTAACTCTTCTGGAAACACATCAGTGAACTCATTCACTATCGAGACACTATGCGCATTACCACTAACAGCCTCTAAGTCACGAACCACCGCTAAGAAACCATGGCAACCCTTGCCCATCATGCGCTTGCCCTTGATTGCTGAAATAAGATTCTTTGGTGTCTCTACCTTCTCCCCATGGAAAGAAAAAGGTACATCACCAGGAACCCCAAATACAACCGACTTCCCTCGAAAGTCGATAGAAGCAAAATGGCGTGAAAGCCAATCCATCCCCAAGATAACATCAAAAGATAACACGTCAAGTACAATCAAATCAGCCCTAAGATCTCTATCATGAATAACCACAGAACAAGACGGATAAACCACGTCCACCACAACACAGTCAGACAAAGGTGTAGATACAGATAAAGGCTCTAGCAACCTAGATGGTGTTTCACTCAACTTAGCAGCAAAACTCGAAGAAACAAAAGAGTGAGTTGCACCCGCATCAAACAAAACAACTGCATCTACAAAAGAAGTCGGAATAGTACCTTGCACCACGGCGTTTGATGCACGAGCATCCTGAGGAGTCAAACCAAACACTCTAGCCTGACCTTGTCCCTGCTGCGGTGCCTGAGCAGAACTGAAACTACCTGAACCTCTACCACCGTTACCACAGCCACCAAAATCATGTCCTCCTGAACCACGGCCCCGCTGGCCACCAAACGAAGCGGCGAGTTGAGAATACCCCGTCGAAGGAGTAAAAGCAGTCCTCTGCTGCTTAAAAGACGGCTGAGCAACACTAGCCGACGACAATTGCTGCCCAGATGTCGGGCACTGTCTCGCAAAATGGCCCGGTTGGCCACAAGCATAGCAGCTACCCGGGGCTACCGTACAAACTCCAAAGTGCCTGCGTCTGCAGTTCTGATAAAAAGGAACATTGGATGCTCCACTGCTACCCTGTCCAAAACTATGGCTACCACCGCTGTAACTAGAACTGTGGGAATACGGCTGATATCCCCTCCGTTCACCCCCTTTCTTACTCTTGTACTGGGAAGACTTGGACTGATAGCTACTGCTACCACTCTGCTGCCCACTACTCTGAACAACACCGCCCGCCTTCTTTGTCTCAGTCATTTTCCCAAAGTGCAGTAAATTTGCCTCCATCCGACAGGCACTATCCACTAGAACCGAAAATTCCTTGCTCGTCTCAGTTAGAAGACTGATAAAATATGAGCCTAAACCATTCACATACCTGTCGTTCACCCTTTGCTGCTCAGTCTGCAGATCTGGGGCAAAACGACACAGCCTCACAAACTCGGTAGTGTACTCGTTCACCGACCTGTCTCCCCTTTTCAAAACCAGCTATCTGTCTCTATGACTTTCGGTCACTGAAAAAGGCAAGTAAAAGTTCTTGAATCGAGTCATAAAATCCTCCCAAGTAATAGTAGCCATTTCAGCACGAATGGCACTACGAAAC
This sequence comes from Mercurialis annua, assembly GCF_937616625.2. Classification (NCBI taxonomy): domain Eukaryota; kingdom Viridiplantae; phylum Streptophyta; class Magnoliopsida; order Malpighiales; family Euphorbiaceae; genus Mercurialis; species Mercurialis annua. The sequence goes on along the minus strand of NC_065572.1, from coordinate 32,430,696 downwards.
CAATCACTTGCAGAACCCTTCAAAGACATTTCCATTAACATTATAGTTTGCCTCTCGGTAGCCTGCAATCTCTGAGCATTCCGCTCAACTTCCTCCACAAAGTCTAGGGCATCGCCGTCGCCCGAAAAATCAGTCGACTTTAGTCTTGCATAAGCCAACACCAAATCTTTGTCAGTGGTTCCGCCACCACCAACTGCAACACCACCAGCCTGTGGCACCTGCTGCTGTACAATCTGTCCCAGCATAGCGTACTGGTTCTGCATGGCTATCTGTCCCGCATGCAGTTGCACTTGATTATTCTGGAGTGCAGTGATCCCAGCTAGAAACGTCGTGAAGTCAAATGGATCCATAGGAGCTTGTGGTACACCTGGTGCCTGAACGACTGCACCACCACGTCCCCTACCTCTGCGTCCAGCAGCCTGTCCTCTGCCACCCCGTCCTCTGCCAGCTCGGCCTCTACCAGCCGGAACTCCACCTGCACGTCCCCTGCCAACTTGACCCTCTAGTTCATGTTTGTCAACTTCAATCGACATAGCGTCATCAGCTTCAGCCTCAGCCTGAGCTGCAGCACGCCTACGAGTATTCATTCCTAAGAATGAAACAGATAAATCTCAAACAATGCCCACATGGAAACACCAGAGTAAATTTAAATAGCTCAAAAATCCACAATTTATCCAAGTAATAACAACAACATTTCAAAGTAAAGCATAACTTGCAAAATAAAACATCAGTAACATATAAGACCGACTCAAACATTCCTAAAGGTGAAAATAGAAAGTTTTGAAAACAAATGATGACGTTTCAAAAGTCAAGATTTGAATCCTAGTTCCGCAATAGATCCTATAACACAACAGTAACACTTAACAAGCCTTAAAGCGATAAACACATAACATGCAAAAATTTGGCCTTAGTTCGAATCTAAGGCTCTGATACCAACTTTGTCACGACCCAATTTCATGGATCGCGACCGGCGCTAGGGTATGGGTATGGTCGTACCGAAACCCATAGCAAGCCTCACGGAAAACCTTATATTCAATATAACCTGCAAGAAAACCAATGCTCGAGGGCAACCAAGACTTCAGCCTAAGTCTAACAACTTATATGGTAGTTTTAGTATAATTACTTGATAGCAATTCAAAAACTATGAAACATGCCTCATATATAAAAAATCCAATGCAACATACCAAAGTATAATAATATAAAAGTCGTACCACTACGACAACCAAAGTACAATAATAGAGACAACTAGTTCTACTGCGGTCTAAGAGGTAAAACTGTTGACTAGTCTAATAACATAAAAAGACCTCCAAGGAATCAAAAGATCGAAGATGACCAACGCTCTCAAAATCATAAACCTGGAAAGTTTGCAAAACAACGGGGTCAGATATACTGAGATGAGTTCATAATGCTATCTACATTTATTAAGTTTAAAACCCTTAATACAAATCCTTTTATACTAATATATATACTTGATTATGGAAAACAGTATTGAAATGAAATCCCAAAGTATTTAATCCAAAGTAGATGTGAACATATCCTCATCGATTCCCAAAGTAGGCCGGACATTAGTCAGCCAATCCCAAAGTACTTACCGGTGCACACAGTCTCGATACAAGCCTATCGAGTAGCTCGTTTCAATCCAGATCCATAATCATTAAAACAGTTCATAAACATTTGATATACTAAAATAACTTGCGGTACTTAATAAAGCGGTAAATAACACTATAAACTCACTGCTTGCTTATCCACGTGAATCTTGGCAAACAGCTAACCCTGCGTAGACTCTGAAGCACGAGCAGTCGACGGGTCTAAAACATTATATAAGTCAAAATCCAAACAACCCCTAACTCTAAGAATACTAGACTCCACATAGGACTAGCATTTCATAACGCAACCAAAGATTCAAACAAGGTAATCAAAATACCACCAAGTATCTATACAACCAATTTACAAATAAGGCAAGTTAAGCTTAGGTGAGTTCTTATCTTTTAAAACGAAACCAAAGTACTTAAATACCTAAATAGTCTTTACAAAACAATTACATTTCCCAAAATAGTGTGTTAGCCTTATTGCAATATAGCTCAACACAACATGTCGGGAGACCACGTCTAACCCGACCCATCCATAAACCAAGTTTAAAACCAAAGTCTTTAATCAAACCTTAAATGAAATCAAAGTTATTTATAATAAGAACTCACACCGTAGCTTAATAATGCCATAAACGATTTAGCTTGCTAACACTTAGCAAGTAGCATCCCAAGTACATTTAATTATGTCTCCTCAAATAGAACCAATAAGATTCAACACCTTTCAAGTATCAACTTGAAGTTAAAATAGTTTAACCGAAACCCTACATGACATATAACGCCTTGTATGCCTTATATTGTTTAATTCAAGACACACCACATCCTAAGATAATCTAACATTCTTTTAACAAGTTTTAATCCATCTCCTAAACAATTTCCAGCCCTTAGTAATAAGTTCAAACCGAGTTTAAATTCAAAAATGTTAACCAAACTATATGCTATTCCATTTAAACAATTTCTCAAAACCACTCATGTATTGTTTAGCATCTAATACCCTATGATCCATTACTTTGAAATTTCCAGATTTTAGTTTAATTTTAAAACATAATTTTATCTCAAAAGCATTAATCAAACGATACTAAAATCCATTCACAAGATTCCCCCAACACACACAATGTACGTTTGTGTCTAACAACCTAAGATTAGCTTTTAAGAAATTTCTAGATTTTTAAATAAGCATCAAAAACAGTTTATAACCCAAAATCTTTAGCAATTCGATAAGTCTATCAATTGTAACATTAAAACCAAATCACCCAATGTAGAATTGAAATTCAAGAGACTAATATAACATCAAGTTAAGATTTCCAGAATTTAAAATTCAAAGCAATATAGAAATACAATCAAACCACCCAAAGTATTGATTCATACAACGATCTAGCAATCTCTACACCACATAAGAAAAGGGAATTGAACCACATACCTCTTGATTAGGCTAATAGCAATAAAACTCAGAATTCAACCAACCCAAATCAGCCTACAATCACACACATATAGGCTATAGGATTTAGAACTCCTAGAATTGACGAACTATAGATGAAATCACAAGGGAATGATTAGGAACACTTACCAAGAATCAAAATTGAGATGAAATGATGGAGGAATGACCTAAGATAGAGCCTCGGCCGAATTAGGGTTTTTAGAGAAGTTAAAAGTGTTTAAAATCTGTTTTAGGTCGAGTTAAGGTGAGTTTAAATAGAAATCAGCGAATTGCACAGTGCACGCGTCGCGCCCGCGAAACATGAATCGCGCATGTGATTCATGCATGTCGCGCCCGCGAAATGCTACTGCCTCCGATGAAAATTTGAGATTTTGAAATTGAAATCGAAAGCGTTTCAAACTCTGAGATTACTTCTAATACATCTTAAAACACATTTTAAAAGGTTTGGAATCTTTGACACGCGAATCTAAGTGGTCGAACCACTCAAATGAACCCAAGGTATCGTTTAGACTTAACGAAACAAGTTAGAAAAAATACGGGGTGTTACATTCTCCCCAACTTAAAACAAAATCGTCCTCGATTTTACAACAACGAAACTAAACAACAACTCACATAAACACACCAAAGTAATGCACATAGTACAATGCCCAAAATATCAATCACCAAGTAGCACATAAATACACACATAACCCAAAGTACTAACATAGCATAAAAGCAACCAACAATACCAACGTACCTCAAGGAAAGAGGAAAGGATAACGGTTCCTCATGTCGGACTCCGTCTCCCAAGTGCATTCTTCTACAGAGTGATTCCGCCACAGAACTTTGACCATCAGAATCTCCTTGTTCCGCAACCTACGAACCTGCGTATCGACAATCTCAACAGGTTGTTCCTCATAAGACAGCTCTTGGTCAACCTCAACACTCTGTGGTACAATCACTTGAGAAGGGTCAGAAATGCACTTCCGCAACATCGAGATATGAAATACTGGATGCACCAAAGACATGTTTGGCGGCAAAACCAAACGATAAGCAACTGCCCCAACTCTCTCCGTAATCTCATACGGACCAACAAACCTAGGCGCTAACTTTCCCTTAACACCAAAACGCACAACGCCCTTCATAGGCGAAACTCGAAGAAATACAGTCACCAACCTGAAACTCAAAGTCCTTCCGCTTAATATCAGCATAGCTTTTGTGCCGACTAAAGGCAGTCTCAAGCCTACGCTTGATCAAAGGTACCGTCTCAGAGGAAAACTGGATCCAGAAAATTTATGCTCGCCGACCTCTTCCCAACATATAGAAGATCGACACTTGCGCCCGTACAAAGCCTCATAGGGTGCCATCTCAATACTAGCGTGGTAACTGTTGTTGTAGGAAAACTCAATCAAAGGCAAACGAGTATCCCAGCTACCTTGAAAATCCAGAACACACATCCTGAGCATGTCCTCCAAAGTCTGAATAGTCCTCTCAGACTGTCCGTTAGTCTGAGGATGAAATGCAGTACTGAAATCCAACCTCGAACCCAAGGATTCCTGTAATGTCTTCCAAAACCGAGATGTGAAAATCGAACCTCTGTCTGAAACTATCGACACTGGTACACCATGAAGACTAACAATCCGATCGATGTACAATTGTGCCAACTTCGAAGCCTGATAAATAACCTTGATCGGTAAGAAGTGAGCTGACTTGGTCAAACGGTCAACTATCACCCAAATCAAATCATACCCCTGCCAAGTACGTGGTAAACCAACCACAAAATCCATAGCGATCCGCTCCCATTTCCACTCTGGAATAGGTAGCGGTTGCAGATATCCAAACGGTCTCTGATGTTCTAACTTTACCTGCTGGCAAGTCAAACACTTAGACACAAACTCTGCAACATCCTTTTTCATTCCGCTCCACTAGTACGTACCCTTGAGATCATGATACATCTTGGTAGAACCCGGATGAACACTGTAAGCTGACTTGTGCGCTTCCTCCAGAATCTGGTCTCTCAAACCATCTGAATCCGGAATACACAGTCGAGAACCGAACCTGAGAACTCCATCCACCAGAACAAACTCAGAATTTCCATCCAGATGGATCTCATCCATAATCCGTTTCAATTGTGGATCATCAGCTTGTGAAGCTTTGATCCTATCAATCAAAACAGGTTGCACCGGCAATTGTGCCAACATACAACCTTTCTGCGAAACCTGAAATTTGTATCCCGAAGCTAAAAAACTATGCCACTCACGGACCATGGGTCTCTGCCCAACCTCAGAAATATGGGCCAAACTGCCCGAAGACTTGCGACTCAACGCATCGGCCACCACATTAGCCTTACCCGGATGGTACTAAATAGAAAAATCGTAGTCTTTCAGTAGCTTCAACCATCTGTGTTGCCTCAGATTCAACTCCCGCTGATCAAAGATGTACTTCAGACTCTTATGACCAGTAAAGATCTCGCAAGTAGCACCGTACAAATAATGCCTCCAAATCTTAAGAGCAAAAACCACAGCTGCTAACTCCAGATCATGAGTAGGATAATTCACCTCATCCTTCTTCAGTTGTCGAGAAGCATAGGCAATCACCTTACCATATTGCATTAACACAAAGCCCAAACCGATACGAGAAGCATCACAATATACAGTGAACCCCTCAAGGCCAGATGGCAAAGCCAACACAGGAGGTGTAGTCAAAATCTCTTTGAGCTTCTCAAAGCTTGCCTCACACTTGTCAGTCCATTCAAACTTAACACCCTTCTATGTCATTTTAGTCAACGGTGCAGATATTCTGGAGAAATCTTGCACGAACCGACGATAGTAGCCAGCCAACCCAAGAAAACTTCTGGTCTCAATAAGTGACCTTGGCCTCTGCCAATCCATAACCACCTCAATCTTCTTCGGGTCAACCTTGATCCTATCCTTCGACACCACGTGTCCTAAGAAAGTAACTTGGTCCAGCCATAATTTGCACTTTGAGAACTTATCATACAGTTGATGCTCACGCAAAGTCTGCAGTATTGTCTTCAAGTGGAAAGCATGCTCCTCCTCACTCCGAGAGTAAATCAGTATGTCATCAATAAACACAATAACGAACTGATCCAGAAAAGGCTTGAACACCCGGTTCATCATATACATAAATGCTGCTGGTGCGTTAGTTAACCCAAAGGACATGACCAGAAACTCGAAGTGTCCATAAAGCAGTCTTAGGCACATCGATGTCTCGGATCCGAAGTTGATGATACCCGGATCTCAAGTCAATCTTCGAAAAACACTTAGCAACCTCTAACTGATCGAACAAATCATCAATACGAGGAAGAGGATACCTGTTCTTGATAGTAACTTTGTTCAGCTGTTTGTAGTCAATACACAGCAAAAAAGAACCATCCTTCTTCTTGACAAACAACACAGGAGCACCCCACGGAGAAGTACTCGGTCTGATAAAACCATTATCCAGTAACTCTTACAACTGTTCCTTCAACTCTTTTAGCTCTGCAAGAGCCATCCGATACAGAGGTATCGAAATAAGAGTTGTTCCAGGAACAACATCGATACAGAACTCAATATCACGGTCAGGTGGTAATCCAGGTAACTCTTCTAGAAACACATCAGTGAACTCATTCACTATCGAGACACTATGTGCATTACCACTGACAGCCTCTAAGTCACGAACCACCGCTTAGTGACTTAAGCCAAATGTTTACAAACGTTAGTGACTTAAGCCAAATGTTTACAAACGTTACGAAACAAATCCAAGCGTTTCACTATTTTTGCAATTTAAGCCAAACGTTTACAAAACGTTATGAAATAAATCAAAATGTTTCACCTTTTTAGCGATTTAAGCCAAACATTTACAAACGTTACGAGACAAATTCAAACGTTTAACCTTTTTAGAGATTTAACCCAAACATTTACAAACGTTACGAAACAAATCCAAGCGTTCCAACTTTTTAGCGATTTAAGCCAAACGTTTATAAACATTATGAAACAAATCCAAACATTTCACCTTTTTAGCGATTGAAGACAAACGTTTACAAACGCTATGAAGAAATCCAAATGTTTCCTCTTTTTAGCAATTTAGGTCAAACGTTTATAAACGTTACGAAACAAATCAAAACATTTCACCTTTTTAGAAATTTAAGCCAAACGTTTACAAATGTCACGAAAGAAGTCCAAATGTTTCACCTTTTTAGCAATTTAAGCCAAATTTTTACAAATATTACGAAACAAAATCAAACGTTTCACTTTTTTTGCAATTCAAGCCAAATGTTTGTAAACGTTACAAACAAATCCAAACGTTTTACATTTTTAGAAATTTAAGCCAAACTCTTACAAATGTAACGGAACAAAACCAAATGTTTATAATGTTACGAAACAAATCCAAACATTTCACATTTTTAGCAATTTAAACCAAACGTTTTACTTACATTACGAGACAAAGCCAAACGTTTACAAGCGTTACAAAACAAATCCAAGCGTTTCACCTTTTTAGCAATTAAAGTCAAATGTTTATAAATGTTATAAAACAAATCCAAATGTTTCACCTTTTTAGCGATTTAAGCCAAACGTTTACAAACGTTACAAAACAAATCCAAATGTTTCACCTCTTTAACGATTTAAGCCAAACATTTACAAATCCAAAGGTTCACCTTTTTAGCGATTTAAGCCAAACATTTACAAACGTTACAAAAGAAAACCAAACTTTTATCTTTTTTAGCGATTTAAGCCAAACGTTTATAAACGTTACAAAACAAATCCAAATTTTTCACATTTTTAGCAATCTAAACCAAACGTTTACAAACTTTACGAAACAAATCGAAACGTTTCCCCATTTTAGCGATTGAAGCCAAACGGTTACAAACGTTACGAAACAAATCCATGCATTTCATCTTTTTGGCAATTTAAGCCAAACGTTTAACCTTTTTAGTGATCTAAGCCAAACATTTACAAATGTTACGAAACAAATCCAAATGTTTCCTGTTTTTAGCAATTTAAGCCAAACGTTTATAAACATTACCAAAGAAATCCAAAAGTTTCCACTATTTAGCAATTTAAGCTAAACGTTTACAAACGATACGAAACAAATCCAAACATTTTATCTTTTTAGCAATTTAAACCAAACGTTTACAAACGTTATGAAACAAATCCAAACATTTCACCTTTTTAGCAATTTAAGCCAAACGTTTACAAACATTAGGAAAAAAAATCCAAACGTTTTACCTTTTTAGAAATTTAAGACAAACGTTTACAAATGATATGAAACAAATCCACGCGTTTCACCTTTTTAGAATATTAAGCCAAACGTTTACAAACGTTACGAAACAAATCCAAAAGTTTCACCTTTTTAGTCATTTAAGCCAAACGTTTACAAACATTACGAAACAAATCCAAACGTTTCACTTTTTTAGCGATTTAAGTCAAACATTTACAAAGGTTATGAAACAAATCCACATGTTTCACCTTTTTAGCAATTTAAGCCAAACGTTTACAAACGTTAGGAAACAAATTCAAGCGTTTCACCTTTTTCGCAATTTAAGCCAAACGTTTACAAACATTACGAAACAAATCCAATCGTTTAACCATTTTAGCAAAAAAAGCCAAGCGTTTACAAACGTTACGAAACAAATCGAAACGTTTCACATTTTTAGCGATTTAAGCCAAAAGTTTACAAACGTTACACATTTTTAGCGATTAAAGCCAAACGTTTACAAACGTTACAAAACAAATCCAAACGTTGAACCTTTTTAGCGATTTCATTCAAACTTTTACAAACGTTACGGAGAAAAATTCAAATGTTTCACCTTTTTAGCGATTTAAGCCAAACGTTTTGTCTTTTTAGTAATTCAAGCAAAACATTTACAAATCTTACAAAACAAATCCAAACATTTCGTCCTTTTAGCGATTCAAGCCAAATGTTTACAAACGTTACGAAACAAAACCAAACGTTTAAAACGTTATGAAACAAATCCAAATGTTTCACATTTTTACGAAATGTTACGAAACAAAATCAAGCGTTTCCCCTTTTTAGCAAATTAAGTGAAACGTTTACAAACGTTATGAAACAAATCCAAGCGATTCACCTTTTTAGCAATATAAGCTAAACATTTAAAAACGTTTTGAAACAAATCCAAGCGTTTCACCTTTCTAGTAATTTAAGCCAAATGTTTACAAACGGTACGAAACAAATCCAAACTTTTAACCTTTTTAGCGATTTAAGCTGAACGTTTACAAACTTTACGAAATAAAACAAAACATTTCTCCTTTTTAGCAATTTAAGCCAAACGTTTACGAACGTTACAAAACAAATCCAAATGTTTCCCCATTTTAGCGATTTAAGCCAAAAGTTTAAAACGTTACGAAACAAATCCAAAAATTTCACCTTTTTAACAATTTATGCCAAACGTTTACAAACGTTACAAAACAAAACCAAACGTTTCACATTTATAGCGATTTAAGCCAAACATTTACAAACGTTACGAACAAAACCAAACGTCTCACATTTTTAGCGATTTAAGCCAAAGGTTTACAAACTTTACGAAACAAATCCAAACGTTTCACCTCTTTAGCGATTTAAGCCAAACGTTTACAAGCGTTACGAAACAAATCCAAACGTTTTACCTCTTTAGTGATTTAAGCCAAACGTTTACAAACGTTCGAAACGAATCCAAAAGTTTCACATTTTTTGCAACTTAAGCCAAACGGGTACAAACGTTACGAAACAAATGCAAACATTTTCCCATTTTAGCGATTTAAGCCAAACTTTTCCAAATGTTACGAAACAAATCCAAACGTTTCACATTTTTAGTGATATAAGCCAAACATTTACAAAAGCTACAAAAAAAAACGAAACGTTTCACCTTTATAGCTATATAAGCCAAACGTTTATAAACTTTACGAAACAAATCCAAGCGTTTCACCTTTTTAGCGATTTAAGCCAAACGTTTACAAACGTTTACAAACGTTACAAAATAAATCCAAACGTTTCATATTTTTAGCGATAAAACCAAACGTTTACAAACGTTACAAAACAAATCCAAGAGTTTCCCCATTTTAGCAATTTAAGCCCAACGTTTAAAACGTTACGAAGCAAATCCAAACGTTTGTAGGGGTTTAAACCAAACGTTTACAAACGTTACGAAACAAATCCAAAAGTTTCACCTTTTTAGCTATTTAAGCCAAACGTTTGGTTTAGTTCCGTAAACATTTGGTTTAGTTCCGTAACGTGTGTAAACATTTGGTTTAGTTCCGTAACGTGTGTAAACATTTCGCTTAAATTGAAAAAAAGGAGAAACGTTTAGATTTTTGTTAACGTTTGGCTTTGTTTCGTAACATTTTTGAACCTTCGGCTTAAATCGCTAAAATGGGGAAACGTTTGGTTTTGTTTTATAACCTTTGTAAACATTTGGCTTAAATTTCTAAAAAGGTAAAACGTTCGGATTTGTTTCGTAACGTTTAAAATTTTTTCACCATTTTAGCGACTTAAGCCAAACTTTTACAAACGTTACGAAATAAATCCAAGCGTTTCACCATTTTAGCAATTTAAGCCAAACGTTTACAAACTTTACGAAATAAATCAAAATATTTCACCTTTTTAGTGATTTAAGCCAAACATTTACAAACATTACGAGACAAATTCAAACGTTTCACCTTTTAAGAGATTTAAGCCAAACAATTACAAACGTTACGAAAGAAATCCAAATGTTTCACCTTTTTAGTGATTTAAGCCAAACGTTTACAAACGGTACGAAACAAATCCAAACGTTTCACCTTTTCAGCGATTGAAGCCAAACGTTTACAAACGCTATGAAAAAATCCAAACGTTTCCCCTTTTTAGCAATTTAGGCCAAACGTTTATAAACGTTACGAAACAAATCAAAAAATTTCACCTTTTTAGCAATTTAAGCCAAACATTTACAAACGTCACGAAAGAAATCCAAATGTTTCACCTTTTTAGCAATTCAAGCCAAACGTTTATAAATGTTACGAAACAAATCCAAACGTTTACCCATTTTAGCGATTTAAGCCAAAAGTTTACAAACGTAACAAAACAAATCCAAATGTTTCACCATTTTAGCAATTTAAGGCAATCGTTTACAAACGTTACGAAACAAAACCAAATATTTATAAACAAATCCAAACGTTTCACCAAACATTTAAAAAGTTACGAAATAAATCCAAAAATTCTCCTTTTTAACAATTTAAGCCAAACATTTACAAACGTTACGGAACAAAACCAAGCGTTTACAAACGCTACGAAATAAACCCAAGCGTTTCACCTTTTTTGCAATTTAAGTCAAACGTTTACAAACGTTACGAAAAAAGTCCAAACGTGTCACCTTTTTAGCGATTTAAGCTAAACGTTTTAAACGTTACGAAACAAATCCAAACGTTTAAAACGTTACGAAACAAATAAAAATCCAAACGTTTAAAACTTTACGAAAAAAATCCAAACGTGAAAAGGTGAAACGATTTGGGGAAGCATTTACAAACGTTACGAAACAAAACCAAACGTTTTCCATTTTTTGCAATTTAAGCCAAACATTTTAAACGTTATGAAACAAAACCAAACAGTTTAAACATTACGAAACAAATCCAAATCCAAACGTTTATAACATTACAAAACAAATCCAAATGTGAAAAGGTGAAACAAATTGGGGAACCGTTTACAAACGTTACGAAACAAAACAAAACGTTTCCCATTTTTAACGATTTAGGCCACACGTTTTAGACATTACGAAAAAAGCAAACGTTTAAAACGTTACGAAATAAATTCAAACATTTCCCCATTTTAGCGATTTAAGCCGAACGTTAACAAACGTTACAAAAGAAATCCAAACGTTTCTCCTTTTTAGCGATAGAAGCCAATCGTTTACAAACGTTATGAAACAAAACCAAACGTTTAAAACGTTACGAAACAAAACCAAACGTTTTACAGTTTTAGCGATTTAAGCCAAACATTTAAAACGTTACGAAACAAATACAAACGTTTCACCTTTTTAGCGATTTAAGCCAAACGTTTACAAACGTAACAAAACAAATCCAAATGTTTCACCTTTTTAGCGATTGAAGCCAAACATTTACAAATGTTACAGAACAAAACCAAACGTTTCACCATTTTAGCAATTTAAGGCAATCGTTTACAAACGTTACGAAACAAAACCAAATATTTATAAACAAATCCAAACGTTTATCCAAACATTTAAAAAGTTACAAAATAAATCCAAAAATTCTCCTTTTTAACAATTTAAGCCAAACATTTACAAACGTTACGGAACAAAACTAAGCGTTTACAAACGCTACGAAATAAATCCAAGCGTTTCACCTTTTTAGCAATTTAAGTCAAACGTTTACAAACGTTACGAAAAAAGTCCAAACGTGTCACCTTTTTAGCGATTTAAGCTAAACGTGTTAAACGTTACGAAACAAATCCAAACGTTTAAAACGTTACGAAACAAATAAAAATCCAAACGTTTAAAACTTTACGAAAAAAATCCAAACGTGAAAAGGTGAAACGATTTGGGGAAGCATTTACAAACGTTACGAAACAAAACCAAACGTTTTCCATTTTTTGCGATTTAAGCCAAACATTTTAAACGTTATGAAACAAAACCAAACAGTTAAAACATTACGAAACAAATCCAAATCCAAACGTTTATAACATTACAAAACAAATCCAAATGTGAAAAGGTGAAACAAATTGGGGAACCGTTTACAAACGTTACGAAACAAAACAAAATGTTTCCCATTTTAAACGATTTAGGCCACACGTTTTAGACATTACGAAAAAAGCAAACGTTTAAAACGTTACGAAATAAATTCAAACATTTCCCCATTTTAGCGATTTAAGCCGAACGTTAACAAACGTTACAAAAGAAATCCAAACGTTTCTCCTTTTTAGCGATAGAAGCCAATCGTTTACAAACGTTATGAAACAAAACCAAACGTTTAAAACGTTACGAAACAAAACCAAACGTTTTACATTTTTTGCGATTTAAGCCAAACATTTAAAACGTTACGAAACAAATCAAAACGTTTCACCTTTTTAGCGATTTAAGCCAAACGTTTACAAACGTAACAAAACAAATCCAAATGTTTCACCTTTTTAGCGATTGAAGCCAAACATTTACAAATGTTACAGAACAAAACCAAACGTTTCACCATTTTAGCAATTTAAGGCAATCGTTTACAAACGTTACGAAACAAAACCAAATATTTATAAACAAATCCAAACGTTTCACCAAACATTTAAAAAGTTACAAAATAAATCCAAAAATTCTCCTTTTTAACAATTTAAGCCAAACATTTACAAACGTTACGGAACAAAACTAAGCGTTTACAAACGCTACGAAATAAATCCAAGCGTTTCACCTTTTTAGCAATTTAAGTCAAGCGTTTACAAACGTTACGAAAAAAGTCCAAACGTGTCACCTTTTTAGCGATTTAAGCTAAACGTGTTAAACGTTACGAAACAAATTCAAACGTTTAAAACGTTACGAAACAAATAAAAATCCAAACGTTTAAAACTTTACGAAAAAAATCCAAACGTGAAAAGGTGAAACGATTTGGGGAAGCATTTACAAACGTTACGAAACAAAACCAAACGTTTTCCATTTTTTGCGATTTAAGCCAAACATTTTAAACGTTATGAAACAAAACCAAACAGTTAAAACATTACGAAACAAATCCAAATCCAAACGTTTATAACATTACAAAACAAATCCAAATGTGAAAAGGTGAATCAAATTGGGGAACCGTTTACAAACGTTACGAAACAAAACAAAACGTTTCCCATTTTAAACGATTTAGGCCACACGTTTTAGACATTACGAAAAAAGCAAACGTTTAAAACGTTACAAAATAAATTCAAACATTTCCCCATTTTAGCGATTTAAGCCGAACGTTAACAAACGTTACAAAAGAAATCCAAACGTTTCTCCTTTTTAGCGATAGAAGCCAATCGTTTACAAACGTTATGAAACAAAACCAAACGTTTAAAACGTTACGAAACAAAACCAAACGTTTTACATTTTTAGCGATTTAAGCCAAACATTTAAAACGTTACGAAACAAATCAAAACGTTTCACCTTTTTAGCGATTTAAGCCAAACGTTTACAAATGTAACGTAACAAATCCAAACGTTTCCCCTATTAAGTGATTTAAGCCAAACGTTTACAAACGTTACGAAACAAATCCAAGCGTTTAATTTTTTTAGCAATTTAAGCCAAATGTTTACAAACGTTACAAAACAAAACCAAACATTTCACATTTTTAGCGATTTAAGCCAAACATTTTAAAAAAAGTAACGAAACAAATCCAAGCGTTTCACTTTTTGAGCAATTTAAGCCAAACGTTTACAAACGTTACAAAACAAAACCAAATGTTTTACCTCTTTTGCGATTTACGCCAAACATTTACAAACGTTACGAAACAAATCCAAGTGTTTCACCTTTTTAGCAATTTAAGCCAAGTGTTTACAAACGTTACGAAACATATCCAAAAGTTTCACATTTTTAGCAATTTAAGCCAAACGGGTACAAGCATTACGAACAAATGAAAACATTTCCCCAATTAAGTAATTTAAGCCAAACTTTTACAAATGTTACGAAACAAATCCAAACGTTTCACAATTTTAGTGATTTAAGCCAAACATTTCCAAACATTACAAAACAAAACCAAACGTTTCCCCTTTTTAGCGATTTAAGCCAAACCTTTATAAACGTTACGAAACAAATCCAAGCGTTTCACCTTTTTAGCAATTTAAGCCAAATGTTTACAAACGTTACGAAACAAATCCAAACGTTTCACATTTTTAGCGATTTAAGCCAAACATTTACAAACGTTACAAAAAAAATCCAAACGTCTCCCAATTTTAGCGATTTAAGCCAAACATTTAAAACGTTACGAACCAAATCCAAACGTTTCCCAATTTTAGCGATTTACGCCAAACGTTTAAAATGTTACGAAAAAAATCCAAACGTTTCACCTCTTTAGTGATTTAAGCCAAACGTTTACAAACGTTACGAAACAAATCCAAACGTTTTACCTCTTTAGCGATTTAAGCCAAACGTTTACAAACGTTACGAAACGAATCCAAAAGTCTCACATTTTTTGCAACTTAAGCCAAACGGGTACAAACGTTATGAAACAAATGCAAACATTTCCCCATTTTAGCAATTTAAGCCAAACTTTTCCAAATGTTACGAAACAAAACGAAACGTTTCACCTTTTTAGTGATATAAGCCAAACGTTTAAAAACTTAACGAAACAAATCTAAACGTTTCACCTTTATAGCGATATAAGCCGAACGTTTACAAACTTTACGAAACAAATCCAAGCGTTTCACCTTTTTAGCGAATTAAGCCAAACGTTTACAAACGTTACGAAATAAATTCAAATGTTTCACATTTTTAGCAAATTAAACCAAACGTTTACAAACGTTACAAAACAAATCCAAGCGTTTCCCCATTTTAGCAATTTAAGCCAAACGTTTAAAACGTTACTAAGAAAATCCAAACGTTTGTAGGGGTTTAAACCAAACGTTTACAAACATTACGAAACAAATCCAAAAGTTTCACCATTTTAGCGATTTAAGCCAAACGTTTACAAAGGTTATGAAACAAAACGTTTGGCTTAAATCTCTAAATGGGGAAAGGTTTGGACTGGATTTGTTTCGTAACGTTTGGCTTAATCGCTAAAAATGTGAAACATTTGGATTTGTTTCGTAAATTTTGTAAAACGTTTGACTTAAATAACTAAAAATGTTAAACATTTGGTTTAGTTCCGTAACGATTGTAAACATTTGGCTTAAATTGAAAAAAAGGAGAAACGTTTGGATTTTTGTTAACGTTTGGCTTTGTTTCGTAACATTTGTCAACGTTCGGCTTAAATCGCTAAAATGGGGAAACGTTTGGTTTTGTTTCATAACCTTTGTAAACATTTGGCTTAAATTTCTAAAAAGGTAAAACGTTTGGATTTGTTTCGTAACGTTTAAATTTTTTTCCCCATTTTAGCGACTTAAGCCAAACGTTTACAAACGTTACGAAATAAATCCAAGCGTTTCACCATTTTAGCAATATAAGCCAAACGTTTACAAACTTTACGAAATAAATCAAAATGTTTCACCTTTTTAGTGATTTAAGCCAAACATTTACAAACCTTACGAGACAAATTCAAACGTTTCACCTTTTAAGAGATTTAAGCCAAACATTTACAAACGTTACGAAAGAAATCCAAGCGTTTCACCTTTTTAGTGATTTAAGCCAAACGTTTACAAACGGTACAAAACAAATCCAAACGTTTCACCTTTTCAGCGGTTGAAGCCAAACGTTTACAAACGCTACGAAAAAATCCAAACGTTTCCCCTTTTTAGCAATTTAGGCCAAACATTTATAAACGTTACGATACAAATCAAAACATTTCACCTTTTTAGCAACTTAAGCCAAACGTTTACAAACGTCGCGAAAGAAATCCAAATGTTTCACCTTTTTAGCAATTCAAGCCAAACGTTTATAAATGTTACGAAACAAATCCAAACGTTTCTCCATTTTAGTGATTTAAGCCAAAAGTTTACAAACGTAATGAAACAAATCCAAATGTTTCACCTTTTTAGCGATTGAAGCCAAACATTTACAAACGTTACAGAACAAAACCAAACGTTTCACCATTTTAGCAATTTAAGGCAATCGTTTACAAACGTTACGAAACAAAACCAAACATTTATAAACAAATCCAAACGTTTCACCAAACATTTAAAACGTTACGAAATAAATCCAAGAATTCTCCTTTTTAACAATTTAAGCCAAACATTTACAAACGTTACGGAACAAAATCAAGCGTTTACAAACGCTACGAAATAAATCCAAGCGTTTCACCTTTTTGGCAATTTAAGTCAAACGTTTACAAACGTTACGAAAAAATCCAAACGCGTCACCTTTTTAGCGATTTAAGCTAAACATTTAAAATGTTACGAAACAAATCCAAACGTTTAAAACGTTACAAAACAAATACAAATCCAAACGTTTAAAACGTTACGAAAAAAATCCAAACGTGAAAAGGTGAAACGATTTGGGGAAACATTTACAAACGTTACGAAACAAAACCAAACGTTTTCCATTTTTTGCGATTTAAGCCAAACGTTTTAAACGTTATGAAACAAAACCAATTAGTTAAAAAGTTACGAAACAAATCCAAATCCAAACGTTTATAACATTACAAAACAAATCCAAATGTGAAAAGGTGAAACAAATTGGGGAACCGTTTACAAACGTTACGAAACAAAACAAAACGTTTCCCATTTTTAACGATTTAAGCCACACGTTTTAGACATTACGAAACAAAAGCAAACGTTTAAAACTGTCACGACCCATTTTCATGAATCGCGACTGGCGCTAGGGTATGGGTATGGTTGTACCAAAACCCGTAGCTAGCCTTGCGGATAGCCAACAAATACATATGCTTGCAAGAAAACCAATGCTCGGGGGCAACCGAGACTTCAGCCTAGTTGTAGCAGTTCATAATATACAACATTTATTATAAAGTGTTCAACCAACTCTGAGTCTTAAACATGGCAGAAGTATATATTAACACAGGTTAATAAAAGAATGCCAAAATAGCAATAATTCATTGAATAAATTTATAACAAGTATTCGACATAAGACTTCTATTTACTACTGCGGTCTAAGAATAAAATTAGTTTAATAAATTTTATAAAATAAAGCAAAACCTCCGAGGAAATAAAGAATCGGAGAGCAGCTGACTCGCTCATATCATAACCCTGGAAAAATTGGGAAAACAACGGGGTAAGATATATTGAGATGAGTTCATACTACTATTTACATTTATCAAGTGGAAAACCTTTAAAACCATTTAAAACATTTAATAACAACATTATAATTAATAGTTGGAACCCTAATCCACAATACTAAATATAACCATAATCCAATAGGTCTGGTCCCGAGAGCTGAACTACACCGAGTTACCACTGACCACTCTTAATTCATAACCAGAGTCCCGAGAGCTGAGCTACACCGAGTTACTCTATTGGTCCCGAGAGCTATGCTCACACCGAGTTACCACCATATATCACATACCTTATCTAGATCAATACCGATGCGCACGCAGTCCTAATGATGCCCATTAGGTAGCACGTTCCAACTAGAAGCCATAATGATAAAACAGTTCGAAATATACGTACAATATATATTTATATATTAAAACAACAATTTACTTAATAAAGAAGTAAATAGTAAGTACAAACTCACAGCTTGCTAATCCACGTGAAAACTCCTGGCAAGCAACCTAGACTCGGTTCGCCTCAAAAGCACGAACGATCGACGAGTCTAAACAATTATAAACCGTTATTAAAAACATACCCTAAATCTAGAGAGTACTAGACACCACATAGGACTAGCACAAATAACAAGTCAAGATAAAACCAAGTCAGAGTAAACACAATACTCGAATCGCAATAAAGTCATAACAAACCAAGCCTATTGAGTTCTCGTTTTAAAATTCGTTCCGCAAATATTATGTAAATAAAATTAATTAATAAAATAATCTGATTTTCAAAATAATGGGTTAGCCGAGTTACCGATAACTACCAAGCTAACCTCACATGTCGGGCGACCCAAGTCTAGCTCGACCAAAAATATATTATCAAAAATATAAACCAGAAATATAATTCCCAAAAATAACTTTGATAAAATAAATATAATTATATTGAATTATAAACCATAGTTTATAATTGTAGAAAACAACTTGATAAGTAATTATATTAAAAGCCAATTATAAACCATAGTTTATAATTATAGAATAACCTTGATAAAATAATAGTAAAAAAATCAAAACGGAACTCAATAGCTTAAAGTTCAAGTAACCCAAGTTACAAACCAAAAACTTAACTAAATTAAGTTTAAAAAACATTTAAGGGCTAAAATTGTAATTTAGCCCAAAACGACATGCCAAATTGAAATTCAAATTCAAGTATCACCGGTATTGATCTAGATAAGGCATGTGATATACGGTGGTAACTCGATGTGAGCATAGCTCTCGGGACCAGTAGAGTAACTCGGTGTAGCTCAGCTCTCGGGACTCTGGTTATGAATTAAGAGTGGTCGGTGGTAACTCGGTGTAGCTCAGCTCTCTGGACCAGACCTATTGGATTATGGTTATATTTAGTATTGTGGATTAGGGTTCCAACTATTAAACGTAATGTTGTTATTAAATGTATTAAATGGTTTTAAAGGTTTTCCACTTGATAAATGTAAATAGTGGTATGAACTCATCTGAGTATATCTGACCCTGTTGTTTCCCCAATATTTCCAGGGTTATGATATGAGCGAGTCAGCTGCTCTCCGATTCTTTATTTCCTCGGAGGTTTTACTTTATTTTATAAAGTTTATTAAACTAATTTTATTCTTAGACCGCAGTAGTAAATATAAGTCTTATGTCGAATACTTGTTATAAATTTATTCAATGAATTATTGCTATTTTGGCTTTCTTTTATTAACTTGGGTTAATATATACTTCTGCCATGTTTAAGACTCAGAGTTGGCTGAGCACTTTATAATAAATGTTGTATATTATGAACTGCTAGAACTAGGCTGAAGTCTCAGTTGCCCCCGAGCATTGGTTTTCTTGCAAGCTTATGTATTTGTTGGTTATCCGCAAGGCTAGCTACCGGTTTTTGGTACAACCATACCCATACCTTAGCGCCAGTCGCAATTCATGAAAATGGGTCGTGACAAAGTTGGTATCAGAGCTTTAGTTTCAAACCAAGGCCTTATTCATGTTATGTGTTTATTATTTTGGCATGATAAATTGGTGTCATGTCATAGGAACTACTGCGGAATTAGGATTCATGTCTTTTCTTTTAAAACGTCATCGTTTTCTTTTCAAATTTTCAGCCTACATCCTATAGGTGATGTCTGTCAGTGTTTATTTGGTGTTGATGCTATGATTGGAAATTTATTTCACTTGGGTGTCAATTGTTGTGTTATATCAAGTTGAGGTTATCACACTTGGCTGATTACTATTGCTTTCGATTTCTCGGGAAATCTTAGGTTGGTAAATGTTTTCTAAAATTCATACTTGGCTATGATGCTGTTTGAAAAACATTGGCCTTATGCCACTAATGATTTAATAACGATAGATTATATGGTAGTACATTTTGGCTTTGGTCGAAATTGTTAGGTGCTATATACGCTAGCACCTATGAGGATACATTTAGGCATGAACCTTGTTTTCTATTAAAGTATTTTTGGGTTAAACTTTTAAACGTGTCTTGTGGTCATATATGGTTTGACAACATGCTGCTTTAAGGATCTTCATTGAGAAAATTAATTTTTATTCGAATTGTATTTTGACACAGAATCATAAAGGAAGTTTGGTTTTAAATTATTAAAAGGTTGATTTTGGTTAAGTCACCAGTAAAAAGAAATTCTTGTATTTTGAAATATTATGTTTGGTATTGTGTTAACAAGCGATGATTTCAAAATGATATTTTATGAGATGAGCCATTGTTTTAAGAATTTAACGTTGAAGTTATTTTATCATGTTGTAGTATGTCAGCATTTTAATTTTTTGAGATTTACGGAATAGATGTTTGAAATTAAAGATTTCTCACTTGAGTTTTAAATTACCGTTTTAGCGGTTGGTTTAAGTTGAGCACCCAAATTTGAAAGGATGGAAATTTTGTTAAAATATTTTTCCGGACTTACAAATATTTTGAATACGTTTTATAAACGATTGTTTTGGGTTCGACTTGGGTCACCCAAATTTAGGAGTTGAGCTTGGTAGTTGTAATGACTCGGCTAACTCGATGGTTTCATGAATTGAGATAATTGGGAATTCTTTTAAGCAATGGTTTTATAAGAATATTTTTTCCAGATTCTGATTTTGTTTTAACAAAGGGGCTCAACAAAATTTGGAAGTTTTTGTATTTGACTTTAAATTTCAAAACGAATTTTGAAGCGTACTATTAAATAATGATATATTTACATGGTGATTTTGTAAGGAGATTTCAAAAAAATGTTGTGACATGTCCCGATTTGTCTTTTAAGTATGTTTGAGTTAATTGTGTTCAATGGAAACACGTACGTGGTTTATGATTCGTAGAAATCATAATATTTTGATTTTAAATTGCGTGGTATAATTTTCTTACCTGTTGAAATACGTTAATTGTTTTGTTTCGTCTCTTCGTACGAAGTAGCACGTGGGATGATTTATTTCATCTGGTCAAGGTTGGCTTACCTTGATGTATGATTCGTGGATCGAAATCTTTGGGTTTCAATATCGAGGAAGATGAGGGAAATATTACCTTGGATTAGCTGATGATTTCTGATTATCACAGAACGGATATCGGAAACTCTGAACAAAGAAGATAGATCGGTATATGAATACTCTGGTGTTTCCATCAAGTTTGATGATGCAATGCGGGAGCTGGCGGTAAGTTTTGTAGGAACGTATTGATGTGTTATTTCTTTAGAAATAAGCTCAGTATAAATTGAGGTTATTGGGATATCTTATATGGTAGGGTTGTAATGAAGTTATTACGATGAGTTGTCATATAGCATCGAGTGTTGCTAGGTTGCAAGTAAGGAATTTGAGAAATATTTTGAGGTTATCGAGTGCACATCTCAGAGAGTGAAACGTCTAGCAAATATTTTATTTTGAAAAGAATTTCAAAGGTTGATTTGTTAAAATATTTGAATTTTTTTTTACACGTAATTGTGCCCAGACAAATCATGAACATGCATTTTGAATGTCACGAATAGGATTGCATTAAGCACTAAGTATGTTCACTAAATAAAAGATAAATTAATAATTGATACATGCATAATAGTACATGCATCACGTGCATAGATATGATTAGGGTTGGATGCAACTCTTTGGGGATGAGAGATGTCATCACCCTGGCGCACAATTTTATAAAATGGATTTTGTCAATAAAGTGTGTTGAGGAAAGTATTTTGAAACAAACTCGCGAGTCCCTTTAATGTATTTATAAAGTTGTGGAATTTCAAATGATTTTGAAACTGTTACCGAGAGGTAGCTAGAAAAATACTATGTGATGATGGTGGTGAATTTTGGACGATTACGTTGTTAGGGATCAGTTAGTGTTTTTTAGAATCTTATGCTTCTTAGGAAGTAATAATGGCGTTGAGGTTTGCGCTCGAGATATAGTTGTGCTAAGTGCAGTATAGAGTAATTTAGGATAGAAAGCTATCGTGATAATTTACGATTTCTGATTTAAGGAATTGTGGATTAAGGATGTTGGTTATGCTCATGTGTGTGTATACACTACGTTTTTAAAAGAAACTTTATCTTTCCAGATTTGAATTGTCCAAAGTATTTTGGTGTACTGATATAAAGGTATGTTTATAAACAAGAGATTTACATTGCTGATTATACCTTTCTGAGGAAAGGGAGAAATTTTGTCAAAATTGATTCACAAAGGGATAATTTTTTTTCGCTTGAGCGATTTCTTCAATTGTGTTTTTGTTTAAGAGCAAAAATTTAGATACGATTTAAATTTTTAACGTTTTAAAACATTAATGTATATTTTGAATACGGAGGATTTTGCTACAGTTTGACTTTTACAAGAAAAGTATAAACTATTTAACAAGTGTTTTAACAAGTTTGATTTAGAGAGAACATAAATTTTGTCAGTTGAACTGTTTCATAGATTTGCTAATGTGTTGGAAAGTAAGAGGAAATTTCGGATTCAAAATGTGAATATTTTGAAAATTTTCAAGGGTTTACAAACTGATGGTTTTTCAACGGTAAAGGTATTTCGATTTTGAATGCAAAAGGAGGTATAAGACGTAGGGTTTTTTTTAACAGGGTGGAGAATTTTGTATATAAAATATTTTGTATTAAAAGATTTTATACCCCAGGGGTTGGTTTTGGGCATAACTAACAATCCGGTCGTGGTGATTTGATCGTAGTTATCACTCGTTGTATACGAGGCAATAGTCAATTGAATGATTAATTTTGAGAATTTGAGTTCGATTTGGTTATATGAGATAGTTGATTTGAGAATTGGGAATCGCGGTTAATAGGTTTCGACAACCATGATTGGTTGATAGATTTTGTTAATTGATGATATTGTTGTAATGTTTATATATCGTTTGATCATGGTTGAACCCTTGTTGTGAGAGACAAAATTTTGAAGTTGTCAAATGCAGTCAATGTTCAACTTAGTTGGGGTGTTATGTTTCTAAATGATTGGAGGAATCATTGTAATTGAGATTGTTTATTGCTAATCTTGAGATTCTATTATTATGAGTTAATTTCACGTTTTCTTGGGGAAAAAAACGGTAATGCGTCTTGTGTTTTATGATTCACAAGTTAATGTTATTATCGAGTTGGTATTAATCATCAAGATTTAATGATTATTATAGCAATGTTGTGGCACCCAAATAATATATGAAGTTTATTAGGTTTTGTTATCGATTATTTTAATGTCTAGATGTTATAAGTGGAAGTAAGAAATTGTTTTAGAACGATAGATTTTATCCGCTATGTTTGCAGTATCCTTGTTTTTGTTTGAGACAAAAGAGTTTGGAATTGAAAGAACTATAGTCGAGCTTAGTGCTTAATCTTGTATTTGATATCGGGGATTTTATAATAGATGAGTTTTGAGCTGGTTTTGGAAGCCACTCCGGTATAGAGTAATTGTGACTCTCGGTTGAATAATTGTGTTATTATTAGTTGGAGCATCTAATTGCTAAAAACAGAATTTGGTACATATGTGTGTTGTGATCGCTTATATTACAAAGCAGTGTCAGTTTTGAGATTTGAGATTCGTTCTTTATTATCTTAAGTATATCAGCCGAGTGTTGTGTAATACAGTTTGTTTTATCTTAGTTGATCTCACCTAGAGTTGTGTTATCGTTTATGCCTAGTGGAAGTTGTGTGGGTACTTTGGTGACCTGGAGTATGTTTGTTTTTCTTTTTGCAACTGGAAGAATTGAGTTGTTTGAGGGACAACCTGTTGAGTTTTTCCTACGCGCGTGCGTATGTCGTTGAGCATGTAATACCATTGACTACAGTTGGGTAAGTTTCTTGGTTGAGAACTGTTCTTTAATGACAGAGGTCGTTTGCAGTTTCATTTTTTTTGTTGTCCTGGTTTACGTTGGGTACCTTGTAAATGCGTTTTCTTATCGGCTTTGAAAATTTTGTTCAGCTGGACGTGTAACTTTAAATTATGTGGTACGTCGTTGGTTTTGTTTTAAATTCGAGGACGAATTTTATATAAGTTGGGGAGATTGTAATATCCCGTATTTTTCCGTCATAGTTTCGTTGTGTTTCCGACTTAATTTCGGATTATTAATGGTGGACTTAGTAAGTGTGAAACTTTAATTGGGGTTGGAGTTGTACCTTTTAGGTGTCGCATGTGTCGTGTGAGTTTTCGATGCAGATTTGATTTGTATCCGGATTATAATCGATGTTGTGTTCGTATGCCTTCTAAATCTGACATGTTTTGATAAAACATCCATATCTCCCAATTTCACCCTTGGATTGAGCTCATCTTTGGATATGTTATGCGCGACAAACAATTGACTGTTGGATCAAAATTTAAGACGCATTGGAGTAGTCTTCGAGTGTGCGAACGAACAACTAGTGTGCGAACGCACACCCTTGAAATCATGCAGTGTGCGAACGCACACACTTAGTGTGCAAACGCACACTTGGTTCTGCGTGACTCACGTACTGTTCCTATAAATATATGTGTTACGCGTTTCCTTTCTTTTCTTTCGTTCATTTGTTTAAAACCCTATTTCGTTACTTTCTAACCCTAGCCGACCTAAACCCTAACATTCACTCAGAGAATAACCCATCTTCTAATCTCTTCAGTTTGCTTTCGAATCGTCGGTAATTTTCTTTGATCTCTATCAATTGCTTTCGTTCATTACCTCTCGACATCGCTTGTCCGTTCATAATTATACGATTATTATCATTATAGCATCGTCGTGAGATCGTGTTTGTCGTGACATTGATCTGTTCGCTCTCAACCGATAGGGCGTTCATCATCGTTCATTACGGTACGTGAATCCTTTGGGATTTCCTACGCTTTTGTTGGGTGGTTTGTTGCTGCCGATATGTATATTAAAATTGTGTTATCTATTTCATGATCAAGGGTCAGATTCCACATGTTTATTGTTGGTAGTCAGAATCGTTTAGGTTATAGTTGTTTTAAACGTTCGTTTAAATTTCGTATCTCTGTTATTCTTTGTTCGGCTGCCATTATTGGTCTTGCTTCAACTCTTGATTTCTATGATTATTGATAGTTGTTTTAACCCTTGATAATTTCTTTTGGAAGTTGGCCATATGAGAGATTGGTGATTGTTCTTAATATTGGGTTATTGTGATTGAATTTTTAAAAGAAATTGTTGGCGGGATTTGCTTATGTTTCCAATTGAATGTAGGAGATGGTGAAAACACATGAATAGTCCTTAGGTTATCTTGTTTTAAATCATTTGATTTCTAATGTTAAACTCTAGCTAATCACATTTATTAAGTTATTTGATAACTATAATTTGAAAACGATATGATCTATAACATAAGCTTATTAATTACTCGGGTAATTATAATTGAATTTGAATTTCAATTTGGCATGTCGTTTTGGGCTAAATTACAATTACGTTACGAAATAAATCCAAATGTTTCCCCATTTTAGCGATTTAAGCCGAACGTTTACAAATGTTACAAAACAAATCCAAACATTTCGCCTTTTTAGCGATTGAAGCCAAACGTTTACAAACGTTATGAAACAAAACCAAACGTTTAAAAAGTTACGAAACAAAACCAAACGTTTTACATTTTTAGCGATTTAAGCCAAACATTTAAAATTTTACGAAACAAATCAAAATGTTTCACCTTTTTAGCGATTTAAGCCAAACGTTTACAAACGTTACGTAACAAATCCAAACGTGTCACCTATTAAGCGATTTAAGCCAAACGTTTACAAACGTTACGAAACAAATCCAAGCCTTTAACCTTTTTAGCAATTTAAGCTAAATGTTTACAAACGTTACAAAACAAAACCAAACATTTCACATTTTTAGCGATTTAAGCCAAACATTTTAAAAAAAGTAATGAAACAAATCCAAGCGTTTCACTTTTTGAGCAATTTAAGACAAACGTTTACAAACGTTACAAAATAAAAACAAATGTTTTACCTCTTCTGCGATTTACGCCAAACATTTACAAATGTTACGAAACAAATCCAAATGTTTCACCTTTTTAGCAATTTAAGCCAAATGTTTACAAACGTTACGAAACATATCCAAAAGTTTCACATTTTTAGCAATTTAAGCCAAACGGGTACAAGCGTTCTGAACGAATGCAAACATTTCCCCAATTTAGTAATTTAAGCCAAACTTTTCAAATGTTATGAAACAAATCCAAACGTTTCACATTTTTAGTGATTTAAGCCAAACATTTACAAACATTACAAAAAAAACAAACGTTTCCCCTTTTTAGCGATTTAAGCCAAACGTTTACAAACGTTACGAAACAAATCCAAGCGTTTCACCTTTTTAGCGATTTAAGCCAAATATTTACAAACGTTACGAAACAAATCCAAACATTTCACATTTTTAGCGATTTAAGCCAAACGTTTACAAACGTTACAAAACAAATCCAAACGTCTCCCAATTTTAGCGATTTAAGCCAAACATTTAAAACATTACGAAGCAAATCCAAACGTTTCCAGCGGTTTAAGCCAAACGTTTAGAAAAAAATTCAAATGTTTCACCTTATTAGCGATTTAAGCCAAACGTTTACAAAGGTTATGAAACAAAACGTTTGGCTTATATCGCTAAAATGGGGAAAGGTTTTGATTGGATTTGTTTCGTAACGTTTGTAAACGTTTGGCTTAAATCGCTAAAAATGTTAAACATTTGGATTTGTTTCGTAAAGTTTGTAAAACGTTTGACTTAAATCACTCAAAAATGTTAAAGGTTTGGTTTTGTTCCGTAACGTTTGTAAATGTTTGTCTTAAATTGCTAAAAAGGCGAAACGTTTTTATTTGTTTCGAACGTTTGTAAACGTTTGGCTTAAATCACAAAAAAGGTGAAACGTTTGTATTTTTGTAAACGTTTGGCTTTATTTCGTAACGTTTGTAAACTTTTGGCTTAAATAGCTAAAATGGGCAAACTTTGGTTTTGTTTCATAACCTTTGTAAATATTTGGTTTAAATTTCTAAAAAGGTAAAACGTTTGGATTTGTTTCGTAACGTTTGTAAACGTTTCCCCATTTTAGCGACTTAAGCCAAATGTTTAAAAACGTTACGAAACAAATCTAAGCGTTTCACCATTTTTGCAATTTAAGCCAAACGTTTACAAAACCTTACGAAATAAATAAAAATGTTTCACCTTTTTAGCGATTTAAGCCAAACATTTACAAACGTAACGAGACGAATTCAAACGTTTCACCTTTTTAGAGATTTAAGCCAAACATTTACAAACGTTACGAAACAAATCCAAGCGTTTCAACTTTTTAGCGATTTAAGCCAAACGTTTACAAACGTTATGAAACAAATCCAAACATTTCACCATTTTAGCGATTGAAGACAAACGTTTACAAACACTACGAACAAATCCAAAAGTTTCCTCTTTTTAGCAATTTTGGTCAAACGTTTATAAACGTTACGAAAAAAATCAAAACATTTCACCTTTTTAGAAATTTAAGCCAAACGTTTACAAACATCACGAAAAATTCCAAATGTTTCACCTTTTTAGCAATTTAAGCCAAACTTTTACAAACATTACGAAACAAAATCAAACGTTTCACTTTTTTTGGCAATTCAAGACAAATGTTTATAAACGTTACAAACAAATCCAAACGTTTCACATTTTTAGCAATTTAAGCCAAACTTTTACAAATGTTACGGAACAAAACCAAATGTTTATAACGTTACGAAACAAATCCAAACATTTCACATTTTTAGCGATTTAAACCAAACGTTTTACTTACGTTACGAGACAAAGCCAAACGCTTACAAGCGTTACAAAACAAATCCAAGCGTTTCACCTTTTTAGCAATTAAAGTCAAATGTTTATAAATGTTATAAAACAAATCCAAACGTTTCACCTTTTTAGCGATTTAAGCCAAACGTTTACAAACGTTACAAAACAAATCCAAATGTTTCACCTTTTTAACGATTTAAGCCAAACGTTTACAAATGTTACGAAACAAATCCAAACGTTCACCTTTTTAGCGATTTAAGCCAAACATTTACAAACGTTACGAAAGAAAATCAAACTTTTATCGCTTTTAGCGATTCAAGCCAAACGTTTATAAACGTTACAAAACAAATCCAAATTTTTCACATTTTTAGCAATCTAAACCAAACGTTTACAAACTTTACGAAACAAATCAAAACGTTTTCCCATTTTTGCGATTGAAGCCAAACTGTTACAAACGTTACAAAACAAATCCATGCATTTCATTCTTTTAGAAATTTAAGCCAAACGTTAACAAACATTACGGCATGAATCAAAACGTTTCGCCTTTTTACTGATTTAAGTCAAACGTTTACAAACGTTAAAAGACAAATCCAAACGTTTAACCTTTTTAGTGATCTAAGCCAAACATTTACAAATGTTACGAAACAAATCCAAACGTTTCCTGTTTTTAGCAATTTAAGCCAAACGTTTATAAACATTACCAAAGAAATCCAAACTTTTCGCTATTTTAGCAATTTAAGCCAAACGTTTACAAACGCTACGAAACAAATCCAAACATTTTACCTTTTTAGCAATTTAAACCAAACGTTTACAAAGGTTATGAAACAAATCCAAACGTTTCACCTTTTTAGCAATTTAAGCTAAACGTTTACAAACATTAGAAAAAAAATACAAACGTTTCGCCTTTTTAGAAATTTAAGACAAACGTTTACAAATGATATGAAACAAATTCATGTGTTTCACCTTTTTAGCAATTTAAACCAAACGTTTACAAACGTTACGAAACAAATCCAAGAGTTTCACCTTTTTACTCATTTAAGAAAAACGTTTACAAACGTTACGAAACAAATCCAAACGTTTCACTTTTTTAGCGATTTAAGTCAAACATTTACAAAGGTTAAGAAACAAATCCACATGTTTCACCTTTTTAGCAATTTAAGCCAAACGTTTACAAACGTTAGGAAACAAATCCAAGCGTTTCACCTTTTTAGCAATTTAAGCCAAACGTTTACAAACATTACGAAACAAATCCAATCGTTTAACCATTTTAGCAATTTAAGCCAAACGTTTACAAACGTTACGAAACAAATCGAAACGTTTCACATTTTTAGCGATTTAAGCCAAACGTTTACAAACGTTATGAAACAAATCCAAGAGATTCACCTTTTTAGCAATATAAGCTAAACATTTAAAACCGTTTTGAAACAAATCCAAGCGTTTTACCTTTCTAGTAATTTAAGCCAAACGTTTACAAACGGTACGAAACAAATCAAAACTTTTAACCTTTTTAGCGATTTAAGCTTAACGTTTACAAACTTTTACGAAATAAAACCAAACATTTCTCCTTTTTAGCAATTTAAGCCAAACGTTTACGAACGTTACGAAACAAATCCAAATGTTTCCCCATTTTAGCGATTTAAGCCAAAAGTTTAAAACGTTACGAAACAAATCCAAAAATTTCACCTTTTTAGCGATTTATGCCAAACGTTTACAAACGTTACAAAACAAAACCAAACGTTTCACATTTTTAGCGATTTAAGCCAAACATTTACAAACGTTACAAAACAAATCCAAGAGTTTCAGTTTTTGAGCAATTTAAGCCAAACGTTTACAAACGTTACAAAACAAAACCAAACTTTCCCCTTTTTAGCAATTGAAGCAAAACGTTTACAAACGTTACGAATTAAATCCAAACGTTTCCCAATTTTAGCGATTTACGCCAAACGTTTAAAATGTTACGAAAAAAATCCAAACGTTTCACCTCTTTAGCGATTTAAGCCAAACGTTTACAAATGTTACGAAACAAATCCAAACGTTTTACCTCTTTAGTGATTTAAGCCAAACGTTTACAAACGTTACGAAACGAATCCAAAAGTTTCACATTTTTTGCAACTTAAGCGAAACGGGTACAAACGTTACGAAACAAATGCAAACATTTCCCCATTTTAGCGATTTAAGCGAAACTTTTACAAATGTTACGAAACAAATCCAAACGTTTCACATTTTTAGTGATATAAGCCAAACATTTACAAACGCTACAAAACAAAACAAAACGTTTCACCTTTATAGCGATATAAGCTAAACGTTTACAAACGTTACGAAACAAATCCAAGCGTTTCACCTTTTAAGCGATTTAAGCCAAACGTTTACAAACGTTATGAAATAAATCCAAATGTTTCACATTTTTAGCGATTTAAACCAAACGTTTACAAACGTTACAAAACAAATCCAAGCGTTTCCTCATTTTAGCAATTTAAGCCAAACGTTTAAAACGTTACGAAGCAAATCCAAACGTTTGTAGGTGTTTAAACCAAACGTTTACAAACGTTACGAAACAAATCCAAAAGTTTCACCTTTTTAGCGATTTAAACCAAACGTTTACAAAGGTTATGAAACAAAACGTTTGGCTTAAATCGCTAAAATGGGGAAAGGTTTGGACTGGATTTGTTTCGTAAAGTTTGTAAAACGTTTGACTTAAATAACTAAAAATGTTAAACATTTGGTTTAGTTCCGTAACGTTTGTAAACATTTGGCTTAAATCGAAAAAAAGGAGAAACGTTTGGATTTTTGTAAACGTTTGGCTTTGTTTCGTAACATTTGTAAACGTTCGGGTTAAATCGCTAAAATGGGGAAACGTTTGATTTTGTTTCATAACCTTTGTAAACATTTGGCTTAAATTTCTAAAAAGGTAAAACGTTTGGATTTTTTTCGTAACGTTTAAAAATGTTTCCCCATTTTAGCGACTTAAGCCAAACGTTTACAAACGTTACGAAATAAATCCAAGCGTTTCACCATTTTAGCAAATTAAGCCAAACGTTTACAAACTTTACGAAATAAATCAAAATGTTTCACCTTTTTAGTGATTTAGGCCAAACATTTACAAACATTACGAGGCAAATTCAAACGTTTCACATTGTAAGAGATTTAAGCCAAACATTTACAAACGTTACGAAACAAATCCAAGCGTTTCACCTTTTTAGTGATTTAAGCCAAACGTTTACAAACGTTATGAAACAAATTCAAACGTTTCACCTTTTGAGCGTTTGAAGCCAAACGTTTACAAACGCTACGAAAAAATCCAAACATTTCCCCTTTTTAGCAATTTAGGCCAAACGTTTATAAACGTTACGAAACAAATCAAAACATTTCACCTTTTTAGCAATTTAAGCCAAACGTTTACAAATGTCACGAAAGAAATCCAAATGTTTCACCTTTTTAGCAATTCAAGCCAAACGCTTACAAACGTTTGAAAAAAAAATCAAACGTTTCACCTTTTTAGCAATTCAAGCCAATCTTTTATAAACGTTACAAAACAAATCCAAACGTTTCATATTTTTAGCAATTTAAGACAAACTTTTACAAGCGTTACGGAACAAAACGAAACGTTTATAACGTTATGAAACAAATCCAAACATTTCACATTTATAGGATTTAAACCAAATGTTTTACAAACGTTACGAGACAAAGCCAAATGTTTACAAGCATTACAAAATAAATCCAAGCGTTTCACCTTTTTAGCAATTTAAGTCAAACAATTATTAAAGTCACAAAACAAATCCAAACGTTTCACCTTTTTAGCGATTTAAGCCAAATGTTTACAAACGTCGCAAAACAAATCCAAATGTTTCACCTTTTTAACGATTTAAGCCAAACGTTTACTAACGTTACGAAAACGTTTTACCTTTTTAGCGATTTAAGCCAAACATTTACAAACGTTACGAAAGAAAACAAGGCTTTTCACCTTTTTAGTGATTTAAGCCAAACGTTAATAAACGTTACAAAACAAATCCAAATTTTTCACATTTTTAGCAATCTAAACCAAACGTTTACAAACATTATGAAATAAATCGAAACGTATCCCCATTTGAGCGATTGAAGCCAAACGTTTACAAACGTTACGAAACAAATCCAAGAGTTTCATCCTTATGGCAATTTAAGCCAAACGTTTACAACCGTTATGGAATAAATCAAAACGTTTCGCCTTTTTACCGATTTAAGCCAAACATTTACAAACGTTAAGAGACAAATACAAACGTTTAACCTTTTTAGTGATTTAAGCCAAACATTTACAAACGTTACGAAACAAATCCAAATGTTTCCCGTTTTTAGCAATTTAAGCCAATCGTTAATAAACATTACCAAAGAAATCCAAACGTTTCACCTTTTTATCAATTTAAGCCAAACGTTTACAAACGCTACGAAACAAATCCAAACGTTTCACCTTTTTAGCAATTTAAGCCAAATGTTTACAAACGCTACGAAAAAAATCCAAACATTTTACCTTTTTAGCAATTTAAACCAAACGTTTACAAACGTTAGGAAACAAATCCAAACGTTTCACCTTTTTAGCAATTTAAGACAAAGGTTTACAAATGTTACAAAACAAATCCAAGCGTTTCACCTTTTTAGCAATATAAGCCAAACGTTTACAAACATTACGAAACAAATCCAAAAGTTTCACCTTTTTAGTCATTTAAGCCAAACGTTTACAAACGTTACGAAACAAATCCAAAAGTTTCACTTTTTTAGCGATTTAAGCCAAACAATTACAAAGGTTATAAAACAAATCCACATGTTCACCTTTTTAGAAATTTAAACAAAACGTTTACAAACGTTAGGAAACAAATCCAAGTGTTTCACATTTTTTGCAATTTAAGCCAAACGTTTTCAAACATTACGAAACAAATACAATCGTTTCACCTTTTTAGCAATTTAACCCAAACGTTTACAAACGTTATGAAACAAATCCAAACGTTTCACATTTTTAGCGATTTAAGCCAAACGTTTACAAACGTTACAAAACAAATCCAAAAGTTTCACCTTTTTAGCGATTTAAGCCAAACGTTTACAAATATTACAAAACAGATCTAAACGTTGAACCTTTTTAGCGATTTCAGGCAAACGTTTACAACAGTTACGGAACAAATTCAAACGTTTAACCTTTTTAGCGATTTAAGCCAAACGTTTACAAACGTTACG
The DNA here is from genome assembly GCF_937616625.2 of Mercurialis annua. Classification (NCBI taxonomy): domain Eukaryota; kingdom Viridiplantae; phylum Streptophyta; class Magnoliopsida; order Malpighiales; family Euphorbiaceae; genus Mercurialis; species Mercurialis annua. The sequence continues at coordinate 32,397,512 of NC_065572.1, read as the reverse complement.
AAAGAAATCCAAACGTTTTGCCTTTTTAGTATTTAAAGCAAAACGTTTACAAACATTACAAAACAAATCCAAACGTTTCGCCGTTTTAGCGATTTAAGCCAAACGTTTACAAACATTTTGAAACAAAACCAAACGTTTAAAACATTACGAAATGTTACGAAACAAAACCAAACATTTCACCTTTTTAGCAATTTAAGCCAAATATTTACGAACGTTACGAAACAAATCCAAATGTTTCCCCATTTTAGCGAATTAAGCCAAAAGTTTAAAACGTTACGAAACAAATCCAAACATTTCACCTTTTTAGCAATTTATGCCAAACATTTACAAACGTAACAAAACAAAACCAAACGTTTCACATTTTTAGCGATTTCAGCCAAACATTTACAAACGTTACGAAATAAATCCAAGAGTTTCACTTTTTGAGCAATTTAAGCCAAACGTTTACAAACGTTACAAAACAAAACCAAACATTTCCCCTTTTTAGCGATTTAAGCCAAACGTTTACAAACGTTGCGAAACAAATCCAAACGTTTCCCCTTTTTAGCTATTTAAGCCAAACTTTTACAACTGTTACGAACAAATCCAAACGTTTCACATTTTTAGTAATTTAAGCCAAACATTAATAAACGTTACAAAACAAAGCGAAACCTTTCACCTGTTTAGCGATTTAAACCAAACGTTTACAAACGTTACAAAACAAATCCAAGCGTTTCACCTTTTTAGCGATTTAAGCCAAATGTTTACAAACGTTACGAAACAAATCCAAACGTTTCACATTTTTAGTGATTTAAGCCAAACGTTTACAAACGTTACAAAACAAATCCAAGCGTTTCCCCATTTTAGCGATTTAAGCCAAACGTTTAACACGTTACGAAGCAAATCCAAAATGTTTCACCTTTTTAGCGATTTAAGCCAAACGTTTACAAAGGTTAGGAAACAAAACGTTTGGCTTAAATCGCTAAAAAGGGGAAAGGTTTCGATTTGTTTCGTAAAGTTTGTAAAACGTTTGACTTAAATCACTAAAAATGTTAAACATTTGGTTTAGTTCCGCAAGGTTTGTAAACGTTTGGTTTAAATCGTAAAAAAGGTGAAACGTTTGGATTTCTCTAAACGTTTGGCTTTGTTTCGTAATGTTTGTAAACGTTTGGCTTAAAACGCTAAAATGGGGAAACGTTTGGTTTTGTTTTATAACCTCTGTAAACATTTGGCTGAAATTTCTAAAAAGATAAAACGTTTGGATTTGTTACGTAACGTTTGTAAACGTTTCCCCATTTTAGCGACATAAGCCAAACGTTTACAAACGTTATGAAACAAATCCAAGCGTTTCACCATTTTAGCAATTTAAGCCAAACGTTTACAAACGTTACGAAATAACTCAAAATGATTCACCTTTTTAGTGATTTAAGCCAAACATTTACAAACGTTACGAGAAAAATTCAAACGTTTCACCTTTTTAGAGATTTAAGCAAAACATTTACAAACGTTACGAAACAAATCCAAGGGTTTCACCTTTTTAGCGATTTAAGCCAAACGTTTACAAATGGTACGAAACAAACAAAAAACGTTTCACCTTTTTAGTGATTGAAGCCAAACGTTTACAAACTCTACGAACAAATCCAAACGTTTCCCCTTTTTAGCAATTTAGGCCAAACTTTTATAAACGTTACGTAACAAATCAAAACATTTCACCTTTTTAGCAATTTAAGCCAAACGTTTACAAACGTCACGAAAGAAATCCAAATGTTTGACCTTTTTGGCAATTTAAGCCAAACGTTTACAAACGTTACGAAACAAAATCAAATGTTTCACCTTTTTAGCAATTCAAGCCAAATGTTTATAAACGTTACAAAACAAATCTAAACGTTTCACATTTTTAGCAATTTAAACCAAACTTTTTACAAACGTTACGAAAAAAAGCCAAATGTTTACAAGCGTTACAAAACAAATCCAAACGTTTCACCTTTTTAGTGATTTAAGCCAAACGTTAACAAACGTTACAAAACAAATCCAAACATTTCACCTTTCTAGCGATTTATGCCAAATGTTTACAAACGTTACGAAACAAAACCGAACGTTTCACCTTTTTAGCGATTTAAGCCGAACGTTTATAAACGTTTTAAAACAAATCCAAATTTTTCACATTTTTAACAATCTAAAAAAAAACGTTTACCAACGTTACGAAACAAATCCAAACGTTTCCCCATTTTAGCGATTTAAGCCAAACGTTTACAAACGTTACGAAACAAATCCAAGCGTTTCATCCTTTTGGCAATTTAAGCCAAACAATTACAAACGCTACGAAATAAATCAAAACTTTTCACCTTTTTAGCGATTTAAGCCAAACATTTACAAACGTTGTGAGACAAATCCAAATGTTTAACCTTTTTAGTGATTTAAGCCAAACATTTACAAATGTTAGGAGACAAATCCAAACGTTTCCCGTTTTTAGCAATTAAAGCCAAACGATTACAAACGTTACGAAACAAATCCAAACGTTTCCCGTTTTTAGCAATTTAAGACAAACGTTTACAAACGCTACGTAACAAATCCAAGTATTTCCCGTTTTTAGCAATTTAAGCCAAACGTTTACAAACGCTACGAAACAAATCCAAATGTTTTACCTTTTTAGCAATTTAAGCCAAACGTTTCACCTTTTTAGCAATTTAAGCGAAACATTTAAAAACTTAATGAAACAAATCTAAACGTTTTACCTTTTTTGCAATTTAAGACAAACGTTTACAAATGTTACGAAACAAATCCTAGCGTTTCACCTTTTTAGCAATTTAAGCCAAAAATTTACAAACGATACGAAACAAATCCAAAAGTTTCATCTTTTTAGCAATTTAAGCCAAACGTTTACAAACGCTACGAAACAAATCCAAACGTTTCCCCATTTTAGCGATTTAAGCCAAACATTTACAACGGTTATGAAACAAATTCACATGTTTCACCTTTTTAGCAATTTAAGCCAAACATTTACAATCTTAAGAAACAAATCCAAGCATTTCACCTTTTTTGCAATTTAAGCCATACGTTTACAAATATTACGAAACAAATCCAATCGTTTCACCTTTTTAGCAATTTAAGACAAACGTTTCCAAACGTTATGAAACAAATCCAAATGTTTCACATTTTTAGCGATTTAAGCCAAACGTTTACAAACGTTTCCCCTTTTTAGCGATTTAAGCCAAACGTTTACAAATGTTACAAAGCAAATCCAAACGTTGAACCTTTTTAGCGATTTTAGCCAAACGGTTACAAACGTTACGAAACAAATTCAAACGTTTCACCTTTTTAGCGATTTAAACCAAACGTTTACAAACGTTACGAAAGAAATCAAAACGTTTCTCCTTTTTAGCAATTCAAGCGAAACGTTTACAAACGTTACAAAACAAATCAAAACGTTTCTCCTTTTTAGGGATTGAAGCCAAACGTTTACAAACGTTACGAAACAAAACCAAACGTTTAAAACGTTATGAAACAAATCCAAATGTTTCACATTTTTCGCGATTTGAACCAAACCTTTACAAATGTTATGAAACAAAATAATGCGTTTCACCTTTTTAGCAAATTAAACCAAACGTTTACAAATGTTACGAAACAAATCCAAGCGTTTCACCTTTTTATCAATTTAAGCCAAACATTTACCAACGTTTCGAAACAAATCCAAGTGTTTCACCTTTTGAGTAATTTAAGCCAAATGTTTACAAATGTTACGAAACAAATCCAAGCGTTTCACCCTTCTAGTAATTTATGCCAAACGTTTATAAACGGTACAAAACAAATCCAAACGTTCAACCTTTTTAGCAATTTAAGCCGAACGTTTACAAACGTTACGAAACAAAACCAAACATTTCACCTTTTTAGCAATTTAAGGCAAACGTTTACGAACGTTACAAAACAAATCCAAATCTTTCCCCATTTTAGCTATTTAAGCCAAACGTTTAAAATGTTATGAAACAAATCCAAACATTTCACCTTTTTATGGATTTCTGCCTGTCACGACCAAATTTCATGGATCACGACCGGCGCTAGGGTATGGGTATGGTCGTACCGAAACCCGTAGCAAGCCTCGCGGAAAACCTTATATTCAATATAACCTGCAAGAAAACCAATGCTCGGGGTCAACCGAGACTTCAGCCTAAGTCTAACAACTTATATAGCAGTTCTAGTATAATTACTTGATAACAATTCAAAAAATATGAAACATGCCTCATATATAAATAATCCAATGCAACATAGCAAAGTATAATAATATAAAAGTTGTACCACTACGACAACCAAAGTACAATAATAGAGACAACTAGTTCTACTGCGGTCTAAGAGGTAAAACAGTTGACTAGTCTAATAACATAAAAAGACCTCCGAGGAATCAAAAGATCGGAGATGACCAACGCTCTCAAAATCATAAACCTGGAAAGCTTGGAAAACAACGGGGTCAGATATACTGAGATGAGTTCATAATGCTATCTACATTTATAAAGTTTAAAACCCTTAATACAAATCCTTTTATACTAATATATATACTTGATTATGGAAAACAGTATTGAAATGAAATCACAAAGTCTTTAATCCAAAGTAGATGGGAACATATCCTCATCGATTCCCAAAGTAGGCCAGACATTAGTCAGCCAATCCCAAAGTACTTACCGGTGCACACAGTCTCGATACAAGCCTATCGAGTAGCTCGTTTCAATCCAGATCCATAATCATTAAAACAGTTCATAAACATTTGATATACTAAAATAACTTGCGGTACTTAATAAAGCGGTAAATAACACTATAAACTCACTGCTTGCTTATCCACGTGAATCTTGGCAAACAGCTAACCCTGCGTAGACTCTGAAGCACGAGCAGTCGACGGGTCTAAAACATTATATAAGTCAAAATCCAAACAACCCCTAACTCTAAGAATACTAGACTCCACATAGGACTAGCATTTCATAACGCAACCAAAGATTCAAACAAGGTAATCAAAATACCACCAAGTATCTATACAACCAATTTACAAATAAGGCAAGTTAAGCTTAGGTGAGTTCTTATCTTTTAAAACGAAACCAAAGTACTTAAATACTTAAATAGTCTTTACAAAACAATTACATTTCCCAAAGTAGTGTGTTAGCCTTATTGCAATATAGCTCAACACAACATGTCGGGAGACCACGTCTAACCCGACCCATCCATAAACCAAGTTTAAAACCAAAGTCTTTAATCAAACCTTAAATGAAATCAAAGTTATTTATAATAAGAACTCACACCGTAGCTTAATAATGCCATAAACAATTTAGCTTGCTAACACTTAGCAAGTAGCATCCCAAGTACATTTAATTATGTCTCCTCAAATAGAACCAATAAGATTCAACACCTTTCAAGTATCAACTTGAAGTTAAAATAGTTTAACCGAAACCCTACATGACATATAACGCCTTGTATGCCTTATATTGTTTAATTCAAGACACACCACATCCTAAGATAATCTAACATTCTTTTAACAAGTTTTAATCCATCTCCTAAACAATTTCCAGCCCTTAGTAATAAGTTCAAACCGAGTTTAAATTAAAAAATGTTAACCAAACTATATGCTATTCCATTTAAACAATTTCTCAAAACCACTCATGTATTGTTTAGCATCTAATACCCTATGATCCATTACTTTGAAATTTCCAGATTTTAGTTTAATCTTAAAACATAATTTTATCTCAAAAGCATTAATCAAACGATACTAAAATCCATTCACAAGATTCCCCCAACACACACAATGTACGTTTGTGTCTAACAACCTAAGATTAGCTTTTAAGAAATTTCCAGATTTTTATATAAGCATCAAATGCAGTTTATAACCCAAAATCTTTAGCAATTCGATAAGTCTATCAATTGTAACATTAAAACCAAATCACCCAATGTAGAATTGAAATTCAAGAGACTAATATAACATCAAGTTAAGATTTCCAGAATTTATAATTCAAAGCAATATAGAAATACAATCAAACCACCCAAAGTATTGATTCATACAACGATCTAGCAATCTCTACACCACATAAGAAAAGGGAATTGAACCACATACCTCTTGATTAGGCTAATAGCAATAAAACTCAGAATTCAACCAACCCAAATCAGCCTACAATCACACACATATAGGCTATAGGATTTAGAACTCCTAGAATTGACGAACTATATATGAAATCACAAGGGAATGATTAGGAACACTTACCAAGAATCAAAATTGAGATGAAATGATGGAGGAATGACCTAAGATAGAGCCTCAGCCGAATTAGGGTTTTTAGAGAAGTTAAAAGTGTTTAAAATCTGTTTTAGGTCGAGTAAAGGTGAGTTTAAATAGAAATCAGCGAACTGCACAGTGCACGCATCGCGCCCGCGAAACATGAATCGCGCCCGTGATTCATGCATGTCGCTCCCGCGAAATGCTACTGCCTCCGATGAAAATTTGAGATTTTGAAATTGAAATCGAAAGCGTTTCAAACTCTGAGATTACTTCTAATACATCTTAAAACACATTTCAAAAGGTTTGGAACCTTTGACACGCGAATCTAAGTGGTCGAACCACTCAAATGAACCCAAGGTATCGTTTAGACTTAACGAAACAAGTTAGAAAAAATACGGGGTGTTACATTCTCCCCAACTTAAAATAAAATCGTCCTCGATTTTACAACAACGAAACTAAACAACAACTCACATAAACACACCAAAGTAATGCACATAGTACAATGCCCAAAATATCAATCACCAAGTAGCACATAAATACACACATAACCCAAAGTACTAACATAGCATAAAAGCAACCAACAATACCAACGTACCTCAAGGAAAGAGGAAAGGATAACGGTTCCTCATGTCGGACTCCGTCTCCCAAGTGCATTCTTCTACAGAGTGATTCCGCCACAGAACTTTGACCATCAGAATCTCCTTGTTCCGCAACCTACGCACCTGCGTATCGACAATCTCAACAGGTTGTTCCTCATAAGACAGCTCTTGGTCAACCTCAACACTCTGTGGTACAATCACTTGAGAAGGGTCAGAAATGCACTTCCGCAACATCGAGATATGAAATACTGGATGCACCAAAGACATGTCTGGCGGCAAAGCCAAACGAAAAGCAACTGCCCCAACTCTCTCCGTAATCTCATACGGACCAACAAACCTAGGCGCTAACTTTCCCTTAACACCAAAACGCACAACGCCCTTCATAGGCGAAACTCGAAGAAATACAGTCACCAACCTGAAACTCAAAGTCCTTCCGCTTAAGATCGGCATAGCTTTTGTGCCGACTAAAGGCTGTCTCAAGCCTACGCTTGATCAAAGGTACCGTCTCAGAGGAAAACTGGATAATCTCAGCTCCAGAAAATTTATGCTCGCCGACCTCTTCCCAACATATAGAAGATCGACACTTGCGCCCGTACAAAGCCTCATAGGGTGCCATCTCAATACTAGCGTGGTAACTGTTGTTGTAGGAAAACTCAATCAAAGGCAAACGAGTATCCCAGCTACCCTGAAAATCCAGAACACACATCCTGAGCATGTCCTCCAAAGTCTGAATAGTCCTCTCAGACTCTCCGTTAGTCTGAGGATGAAATGCAGTACTGAAATCCAACCTCGAACCCAAGGATTCCTGCAATGCCTTCCAAAACCGAGATGTGAAAATCGAACCTCTGTCTGAAACTATCGACATTGGTACACCATGAAGACTAACAATCCGATCGATGTACAATTGTGCCAACTTCGAAGCCTGCTAAGTAACCTTGATAGGTAAGAAGTGAGCTGACTTGGTCAAACGGTCAACTATCACCCAAATCAAATCATACCCCTGCAAAGTACGTGGTAAACCAACCATAAAATCCATAGCGATCCGCTCCCATTTCCACTCTAGAATAGGTAGCGGTTGCAGATATCCAAACGGTCTTTGATGTTCTAACTTTACCTGCTGGCAAGTCAAACACTTAGACACAAACTCTGCATCATCCTTTTTCATTCCGCTCCACCAGTACGTACCCTTGAGATCATGATACATCTTGGTAGAACCCGGATGAACACTGTAAGCTGACTTGTGCGCTTCCTCCAGAATCTGGTCTCTCAAACCATCTGAATCCGGAATACACAGTCGAGAACCGAACCTGAGAACTCCATCCACCAGAACAAACTCAGAATTTCCATCCAGATGGATCTCATCCATAATCCGTTTCAATTGTGGATCATCAGCTTGTGAAGCTTTGATCCTATCAATCAAAACCGGTTGCACCTGCAATTGTGCCAACATACAACCTTTCTGCGAAACCTGAAATTTGTATCCCGAAGCTAAAACACTATTCCACTCACGGACCATGGGTCTCCGCCCAACCTCAGAAATATGGGCCTAACTGCCCGAAGACTTGCGACTCAACGCATCGGCCACCACATTAGCCTTACCCGGATGGTACTGAATAGAACAATCGTAGTCTTTCAGTAGCTTCAACCATCTGTGCTGCCTCAGATTCAACTCCCGCTGATCAAAGATGTACTTCAAACTCTTATGACCAGTAAAGATCTCGCAAGTAGCACCGTACAAATAATGCCTCCAAATCTTAATAGCAAAAACCACAGCTGCTAACTCCAAATCATGAGTAGGATAATTCACCTCATGCTTCTTCAGCTGTCGAGAAGCATAGGCAATCACCTTACCATAATGCATTAACACACAACCCAAACCGATACGAGAAGCATCACAATATAGAGTGAACCCCTCAAGGCCAAATGGCGAAGCCAACACAGGAGGTGTAGTCAAAATCTCTTTGAGCTTCTCAAAGCTTGCCTCAAACTTGTCAGTCCATTCAAACTTAACACCCTTCTATGTCAGTTTAGTCAACGGTGCAGATATTCTGGAGAAATCTTGCACGAACCGACGATAGTAGCCAGCCAACCCAAGAAAACTTCTGATCTCAATAAGTGACCTTGGCCTCTGCCAATCCATAACCGCCTCAATCTTCTTCGGGTCAACCTTGATCCTATCCTTCGACACCACGTGTCCTAAGAAAGTAACTTGGTCCAGCCAGAATTCGCACTTTGAGAACTTAGCATACAGCTGATGCTCACGCAAAGTCTGCAGTATTGTCCTCAAGTGGAAAGCATGCTCCTCCTCACTCCGAGAGTAAATCAGTATGTCATCAATAAACACAATAACGAACTGATCCAGAAAAGGCTTGAACACCCGGTTCATCATATCCATAAATGCTGCTGGTGCGTTAGTTAACCCAAAAGATATGACCAGAAACTCGAAGTGTCCATAAAGCAGCCTTAGGCACATAGATGTCTCGGATCCGAAGTTGATGATACCCGGATCTCAAGTCAATCTTCGAAAAACACTTAGCACCCTCTAACTGATCGAACAAATCATCAATACGAGGAAGAGGATACATGTTCTTGATAGTAACTTTTTTTAGCTGTTTGTAGTCAATACACAGCAAAAAAGACCCATCCTTCTTCTTGACAAACAACACAGGAGCACCCCACGGAGAAGTACTCGGTCTGATAAAACCATTATCCAGTAACTCTTGCAACTGTTCCTTCAAATCTTTTAGCTCTGCAAGAGCCATCCGATACAGAGTTATCGAAATAAGAGCTGTTCCAGGAACAACATCGATACAGAACTCAATATCACGGTCAGGTGGTAATCCAGGTAACTCTTCTGGAAACACATCAGTGAACTCATTCACTATCGAGACACTATGCGCATTACCACTAACAGCCTCTAAGTCACGAACCACCGCTAAGAAACCATGGCAACCCTTGCCCATCATGCGCTTGCCCTTGATTGCTGAAATAAGATTCTTTGGTGTCTCTACCTTCTCCCCATGGAAAGAAAAAGGTACATCACCAGGAACCCCAAATACAACCGACTTCCCTCGAAAGTCGATAGAAGCAAAATGGCGTGAAAGCCAATCCATCCCCAAGATAACATCAAAAGATAACACGTCAAGTACAATCAAATCAGCCCTAAGATCTCTATCATGAATAACCACAGAACAAGACGGATAAACCACGTCCACCACAACACAGTCAGACAAAGGTGTAGATACAGATAAAGGCTCTAGTAACCTAGATGGTGTTTCACTCAACTTAGCAGCAAAACTCGAAGAAACAAAAGAGTGAGTTGCACCCGCATCAAACAAAACAACTGCATCTACAAAAGAAATCGGAATAGTACCTTGCACCACGGCGTTTGATGCACGAGCATCCTGAGGAGTCAAACCAAACACTCTAGCCTGACCTTGTCCCTGCTGCGGTGCCTGAGCAGAACTGAAACTACCTGAACCTCTACCACCGTTACCACGGCCACCAAAATCATGTCCTCCTGAACCACGGCCCCGCAGGCCACCAAACGAAGCGGCGAGTTGAGAATACCCCGCCGAAGGAGTAAAAGCAGTCCTCTGCTGCTTAAAAGACGGCTGAGCAACACTAGCCGACGACAATTGCTGCCCAGATGTCGGGCACTGTCTCGGAAAATGGCCCGGTTGGCCACAAGCATAGCAGCTACCCGGGGCTACCGTACAAACTCCAAAGTGCCTGCGTCTGCAGTTCTGACAAAAAGGAACATTGGATGCTCCACTGCTACCATGCCCAAAACTATGGCTACCACCGCTGTAACTAGAACTGTGGGAATACGGCTGATATCCCCTCCGTTCACCCCCTTTCTTACTCTTGTACTGGGAAGACTTGGACTGATAGCTACTGCTACCACTCTGCTGCCCACTACTCTGATCAACATCGCCCGCCTTGTTGGTCTCAGTCATTTTCCCAAAGTGCAGTAAATTTGCCTCCATCCGACGGGCACTATCCACTAGAACCGGAAATTCCTTGCTCGTCTCAGTTAGAAGACTGATAAAATATGAGCCTAAACCTTTCACATACCCATCGTTCACCCTTTGCTGCTCAGTCTGCAGATCTGGGGCAAAACGACACAGCCTCACAAACTCGGTAGTGTACTCGTTCACCGACCTGTCTCCCCTTTTCAAAACCAGCAATCTGTCTCTATGACTTTCGGTCACTGAAAAAGGCAAGTAAAAGTTCTTGAATCGAGTCATAAAATCCTCCCAAGTAATAGTAGCCATTTCAGCACGAATGGCACTACGAAACCAATCACTTGCAGAACCCTTCAAAGACATTTCCATTAACATTATAGTTTGCCTCTCGGTAGCCTGCAATCTCTGAGCATTCCGCTCAACTTCCTCCAGAAAGTCTAGGGCATCGCCGTCGCCCGAAAAATCAGTCGACTTTAGTCTTGCATAAGCCAACACCAAATCTTTGTCAGTGGTTCCGCCACCACCAACTGCAACACCACTAGCCTGTGGCACCTGCTGCTGTACAATCTGTCCCAGCATAGCATACTGGTTCTGCATGGCTATCTGTCCCGCCTGCAGTTGCACTTGATTTTTCTGGAGTGCAGTGATCCAAGCTAGAAACATCGTGAAGTCAAATGGATCCATAGGAGCTTGTGGTACACCTGGTGCCTGAACGCCTGCACCACCAAGTCCCCTACCTCTGCCTCCAGCAGCCTGTCCTCTGCCACCCCGTCCTCTGCCAGCTCGGCCTCTACCAGCCGGAACTCCACCTGCATGTCCCCTGCCAACTTGACCCTCTAGTTCATGTTTGTCAACTTCAATCGACATAGCGTCATCAGCTTCAGCCTCAGCCTGAGCTGCAGCACGCCTACGAGTATTCATTCCTAAGAATGAAACAGATAAATCTCAAACAATGCCCACATGGCAACACCAGAGTAAATTTAAATAGCTCAAAAATCCACAATTTATCCAAGTAATAACAACAACATTTCAAAGTAAAGCATAACTTGCAAAATAAAACATCAGTAACATATAAGACCGACTCAAACATTCCTAAAGGTGAAGGTAGAAAGTTTTGAAAACAAATGATGACGTTTCAAAAGTCAATATTTGAATCCTAATTCCGCAATAGATCCTATAACACAACAGTAACACTTAACATGCCTTAAAGCGATAAACACATAACATGCAAAAATTTGGCCTTAGTTCGAAACTAAGGCTCTGATACCAACTTTGTCACGACCCAATTTCATGGATCGCGACCGGCGCTAGGGTATGGGTATGGTCGTACCGAAACCCATAGCAAGCCTCACGGAAAACCTTATATTCAATATAACCTGCAAGAAAACCAATGCTCGAGGGCAACCGAGACTTCAGCCTAAGTCTAACAACTTATATGGTAGTTCTAGTATAATTACTTGATAGCAATTCAAAAACTATGAAACATGCCTCATATATAAAAAATCCAATGCAACATACCAAAGTATAATAATATAAAAGTCGTACCACTACGACAACCAAAGTACAATAATAGAGACAACTAGTTCTACTGCGGTCTAAGAGGTAAAACTGTTGACTAGTCTAATAACATAAAAAGACCTCCAAGGAATCAAAAGATCGAAGATGACCAACGCTCTCAAAATCATAAACCTGGAAAGTTTGCAAAACAACGGGGTCAAATATACTGAGATGAGTTCATAATGCTATCTACATTTATTAAGTTTAAAACCCTTAATACAAATCCTTTTATACTAATATATATACTTGATTATTGAAAAAAGTATTGAAATGAAATCCCAAAGTATTTAATCCAAAGTAGATGGGAACATATCCTCATCGATTCCCAAAGTAGGCCGGACATTAGTCAGCCAATCCCAAAGTACTTACCGGTGCACACAGTCTCGATACAAGCCTATCGAGTAGCTCGTTTCAATCCAGATCCATAATCATTAAAACAGTTCATAAACATTTGATATACTAAAATAACTTGCGGTACTTAATAAAGCGGTAAATAACACTATAAACTCACTGCTTGCTTATCCACGTGAATCTTGGCAAATAGCTAACCCTGCGTAGACTCTGAAGCACGAGCAGTCGACGGGTCTAAAATAAGTCAAAATCCGAACAACCCCTAACTCTAAGAATACTAGACTCCACATAGGACTAGCATTTCATAACGCAACCAAAGATTCAAACTAGGTAATCAAAATACCACCAAGTATCTATACAACCAATTTACAAATAAAGCAAGTTAAGCTTAGGTGAGTTCTTATCTTTTAAAACGAAACCAAAGTACTTAAATACTTAAATAGTCTTTACAAAACAATTACATTTCCCAAAGTAGTGTGTTAGCCTTATTGCAATATAGCTCAACACAACATGTCGGGAGACCACGTCTAACCCGACCCATCCATAAACCAAGTTTAAAACCAAAGTCTTTAATCAAACCTTAAATGAAATCAAAGTTATTTATAATAAGAACTCACACCGTAGCTTAATAATGCCATAAACAATTTAGCTTGCTAACACTTAGCAAGTAGCATCCCAAGTACATTTAATTATGCCTCCTCAAATAGAACCAATAAGATTCAACACCTTTCAAGTATCAACTTGAAGTTAAAATAGTTCAACCGAAACCCTACATGACATATAACGCCTTGTATGCCTTATATTATTTAATTCAAGACAAACCACATCCTAAGATAATCTAACATTCTTTTAACAAGTTTTAATCCATCTCCTAAACAATTTCCAGCCCTTAGTAATAAGTTCAAACCGAGTTTAAATTCAAAAATGTTAACCAAACTATATGCTATTCCATTTAAACAATTTCTCAAAACCACCCTATGTATTGTTTAGCATCTAATACCCTATGATCCATTACTTTGAAATTTCCAGATTTTAGTTTCATCTTAAAACATAATTTTATCTCAAAAGCATTAATCAAACGATACTAAAATCCATTCACATGATTCCCCCAACACACCCAATGTACGTTTGTGTCTAACAACCTAAGATTAGCTTTTAAGAAATTTATAGATTTTTAAATAAGCATCAAAAACAGTTTATAACCCAAAATCTTTAGCAATTCGATAAGTCTATCAATTGTAACATTAAAACCAAATCACCCAATGTAGAATTGAAATTCAAGAGACTAAGATAACATCAAGTTAAGATTTCCAGAATTTATAATTCAAAGCAATATAGAAATACAATCAAACCTCCCAAAGTATTGATTCATACAACGATCTAGCAATCTCTACACCACATAAGAAAAGGGAATTGAACCACATACCTCTTGATTAGGCTAATAGCAATAAAACTCAGAATTCAACCAACCCAAATCAGCCTACAATCACACACATATAGGCTATAGGATTTAGAACTCCTAAAATTGACGAACTATAGATGAAATCACAAGGGAATGATTAGGAACACTTACCAAGAATCAAAATTGAGATGAAATGATGGAGGAATGACCTAAGATAGAGCCTCGACCGAATTAGGGTTTTTAGAGAAGTTAAAAGTGTTTAAAATCTGTTTTAGGTCGAGTTAAGGTGAGTTTAAATAGAAATCAGCAAACTGCACAGTGCACGCGTCGCGCCCGCGAAACATGAATCGCGCCTGTGATTCATGCATGTCGCGCCCGCGAAATGCTACTGCCTCCGATGAAAATTTGAGATTTTGAAATTGAAATCGAAAGCGTTTCAAACTCTGAGATTACTTCTAATACATCTTAAAACACATTTTAAAAGGTTTGGAACCTTTGACACGCGAATCTAAGTGGTCGAACCACTCAAATGAACCCAAGGTATCGTTTAGACTTAACGAAACAAGTTAGAAAAAATACGGGGTGTTACATTCTCCCCAACTTAAAACAAAATCATCCTCGATTTTACAACAACGAAACTAAACAACAACTCATATAAACACACCAAAGTAATGCACATAGTACAATGCCCAAAATATCAATCACCAAGTAGCACATAAGTACACACATAACCCAAAGTACTAACATAGCATAAAAGCAACCAACAATACCAACGTAGCTCAAGGAAAGAGGAAAGGATAACGGTTCCTCATGTCGGACTCCGTCTCCCAAGTGCATTCTTCTACAGAGTGATTCCGCCACAGAACTTTGACCATCGGAATCTCCTTGTTCCGCAACCTACGCACCTGCGTATCGACAATCTCAACTGGTTGTTCCTCATAAGACAGCTCTTGGTCAACCTCAACACTCTGTGGTACAATCACTTGAGAAGGGTCAGAAATGCACTTCCACAACATCGAGATATGAAATACTGGATGCACCAAAGACATGTCTGGCGGCAAAGCCAAACGATAAGCAACTGCCCCAACTCTCTCCGTAATCTCATACGGACCAACAAACCTAGGCGCTAACTTTCCCTTAACACCAAAACGCACAACGCCCTTCATAGGCGAAACTCGAAGAAATACAGTCACCAACCTGAAACTCAAAGTCCTTCCGCTTAAGATCGGCATAGCTTTTGTGCCGACTAAAGGCAGTCTCAAGCCTATGCTTGATCAAAGGTACCGTCTCAGAGGAAAACTGGATAATCTCAGCTCCAGAAAATTTATGCTCGCCGACCTCTTCCCAACATATAGGAGACCGAAACTTGCGCCCGTACAAAGCCTCATAGGGTGCCATCTCAATACTAGCGTGGTAACTGTTGTTGTAGGAAAACTCAATCAAAGGCAAACGAGTATCCCAGCTACCTTGAAAATCCAGAACACACATCCTGAGCATGTCCTCCAAAGTCTGAATAGTCCTCTCAGACTGTCCGTTAGTCTGAGGATGAAATGCAGTACTGAAATCCAACCTCGAACCCAAGGATTCCTGTAATGTCTTCCAAAACCAAGATGTGAAAATCGAACCTCTGTCTGAAACTATCGACACTGGTACACCATGAAGACTAACAATCCGATCGATGTACAATTGTGCCAACTTCGAAGCCTGATAAGTAACCTTGATCGGTAAGAAGTGAGCTGACTTGGTCAAACGGTCAACTATCACCCAAATCAAATCATACCCCTGCCAAGTACGTGGTAAACCAACCACAAAATCCATAGCGATCCGCTCCCATTTCCACTCTGGAATAGGTAGCGGTTGCAGATATCCAAACGGTCTCTGATGTTCTAACTTTACCTGCTGGCAAGTCAAACACTTAGACACAAACTCTGCAACATCCTTTTTCATTCCGCTCCACCAGTACGTACCCTTGAGATCATGATACATCTTGGTAGAACCCGGATGAACACTGTAAGCTGACTTGTGCGCTTCCTCCAGAATCTGGTCTCTCAAACCATCTGAATCCGGAATACACAGTCGAGAACCGAACCTGAGAACTCCATCCACCAGAACAAACTCAGAATTTCCATCCAGATGGATCTCATCCATAATCCGTTTCAATTGTGGATCATCAGCTTGTGAAGCTTTGATCCTATCAATCAAAACCGGTTGCACCGGCAATTGTGCCAACATACAACTTTTCTGCGAAACCTGAAATTTGTATCCCGAAGCTAAAAAACTATGCCACTCACGGACCATGGGTCTCTGCCCAACCTCAGAAATATGGGCCAAACTGCCCGAAGACTTGCGACTCAACGCATCGGCCACCACATTAGCCTTACCCGGATGGTACTAAATAGAACAATCGTAGTCTTTCAGTAGCTTCAACCATCTGTGTTGCCTCAGATTCAACTCCCGCTGATCAAAGATGTACTTCAGACTCTTATGACCAGTAAAGATCTCGCAAGTAGCACCGTACAAATAATGCCTTTAAATCTTAAGAGCAAAAACCACAGCTGCTAACTCCAGATCATGAGTAGGATAATTCACCTCATCCTTCTTCAGTTGTCGAGAAGCATAGGCAATCACCTTACCATATTGCATTAACACAAAGCCCAAACCGATACGAGAAGCATCACAATATACAGTGAACCCCTCAATGCCATATGGCAAAGCCAACACAGGAGGTGTAGTCAAAATCTCTTTGAGCTTCTCAAAGCTTGCCTCACACTTGTCAGTCCATTCAAACTTAACACCCTTCTATGTCAGTTTAGTCAACGGTGCAGATATTCTGGAGAAATCTTGCACGAACCGACGATAGTAGCCAGCCAACCCAAGAAAACTTCTGGTCTCAATAAGTGACCTTGGCCTCTGCCAATCCATAACCGCCTCAATCTTCTTCGGGTCAACCTTGATCCTATCCTTCGACACCACGTGTCCTAAGAAAGTAACTTGGTCCAGCCATAATTTGCACTTTGAGAACTTAGCATACAGTTGATGCTCACGCAAAGTCTGCAGTATTGTCTTCAAGTGGAAAGCATGCTCCTCCTCACTCCGAGAGTAAGTCAGTATGTCATCAATAAACACAATAACGAACTGATCCAGAAAAGGCTTGAACACCCGGTTCATCATATCCATAAATGCTGCTGGTACGTTAGTTAACCCAAAGGACATGACCAGAAACTCGAAGTGTCCATAAAGCAGTCTTAGGCACATCGATGTCTCGGATCCGAAGTTGATGATACCCGGATCTCAAGTCAATCTTCGAAAAACACTTAGCAACCTCTAACTGATCGAACAAATCATCAATACGAGGAAGAGGATACCTGTTCTTGATAGTAACTTTGTTCAGCTGTTTGTAGTCAATACACAGCAAAAAAGAACCATCCTTCTTCTTGACAAACAACACAGGAGCACCCCACGGAGAAGTACTCGGTCTGATAAAACCATTATCCAGTAACTCTTGCAACTGTTCCTTCAACTCTTTTAGCTCTGCAAGAGCCATCCGATACAGAGGTATCGAAATAAGAGTTGTTCCAGGAACAACATCGATACAGAACTCAATATCACGGTCAGGTGGTAATCCAGGTAACTCTTCTAGAAACACATCAGTGAACTCATTCACTATCGAGACACTATGTGCATTACCACTGACAGCCTCTAAGTCACGAACCACCGCTAAGAAACCCTGGCAACCCTTGCCCATCATGCGCTTGGCCTTGATTGCTGAAATAAGATTCTTTGGTGTCTCTACCTTCTCCCCATGGAAAGAAAAAGGTACATCACCAGGAACCCCAAACACAACCGACTTCCCTCGAAAGTCGATAGAAGCAAAATGGCGTGAAAGCCAATCCATCCCCAAGATAACATCAAAAGATAACACGTCAAGTACAATCAAATCAGCCCTAAGATCTCTACCATGAATAACCACAGAACAAGACGGATAAACCACGTCCACCACAACACAGTCAGACAAAGGTGTAGATACAGATAAAGGCTCTAGCAACCTAGATGGTGTTTCACTCAACTTAGCAGCAAAACTCGAAGAAACAAAAGAGTGAGTTGCACCCGCATCAAACAAAACCACTGCATCTACAAAAGAAATCAGAATAGTACCTTGCACCACGGCGTTTGATGCACGAGCATCATGAGTAGTCAAAGCAAACACTCTAGCCTGACCATGTCCCTGCTGCGGTGCCTGAGCAGAACTCAAACTACCCGAACCTCTACCACCGTTACCACGGCCACCAAAACCACGTCCTCCTGAACCACGGCCCCGCTGGCCACCAAACGAAGCGGCGGGTTGAGAATACCCCGCCGAGGGAGTAAAAGCAGTCCTCTGCTGCTGAAAAGACGGCTGAGCAACACTAGCCGACGACAATTGCTGCCCAGATGTCGGGCACTGTCTCGCAAAATGGCCCGGTTGGCCACAAGCATAGCAGCTACCCGGGGCTACCGTACAAACTCCAAAGTGCCTGCGTCTGCAGTTCTGACAAAAAGGAACATTGGATGCTCCACTGCTACCCTGTCCAAAACTATGGCTACCACCGCTGTAACTAGAACTGTGGGAATACGGCTGATATCCCCTCCGTTCACCCCCTTTCTTACTCTTGTTCTGGGAAGACTTGGACTAATAGCTACTGCTACCACTCTGCTGCCCACTACTCCGAACAACACCGCCCGCCTTGTTGGTCTCAGTCATTTTCCCAAAGTGCAGTAAATTTGCCTCCATCCGACGGGCACTATCCACTAGAACCGGAAATTCCTTGCTCGTCTCAGTTAGAAGACTGATAAAATATGAGCCTTAACCTTTCACATACCTGTCGTTCACCCTTTGCTGCTCAGTCTGCAGATGTGGGGCAAAACGACACAGCCTCACAAACTCGGTAGTGTACTCGTTCACCGACCTGTCTCCCCCTTTCAAAACTAGCAATCTGTCTCTATGACTTTCGGTCACTGAAAAAGGCAAGTAAAAGTTCTTGAATCGAGTCATAAAATCCTCCCAAGTAATAGTAGCCATTTCAGCACGAATGGCACTACGTAACCAATCACTTGCAGAACCCTTCAAAGACATTTCCATTAACATTATAGTTTGCCTCTCGGTAGCCTGTAATCTCTGAGCATTCCGCTCAACTTCCTCCAGAAAGTCTAGGGCAACGCCGTCGCCCAAAAAATCAGTCGACTTTAGTTTTGCATAAGCCAACACCAAATCTTTGTCAGTGGTTCCGCCACCACCAACTGCAACACCACCAGCCTGTGGCACCTGCTGCTGTACAATCTGTCCCAGCATAGCATACTGGTTCTGCATGGCTATCTGTCCCGCCTGCAGTTGCACTTGATTATTGTGGAGTGCAGTGATCCCAGCTAGAAACGTCGTGAAGTCAAATGGATCCATAGGAGCTTGTGGTACACCTGGTGCCTGAACGCCTGCACCACCACGTCCCCTACCTCTGCCTCCAGCAGCCTGTCCTCTGCCACCCCGTCCTCTGCCAGCTCGGCCTCTACCAGCCGGAACTCCACCTGCATGTCCCCTGCCAACTTGACCCTCTAGTTCATGTTTGTCAACTTCAATCGACATAGCGTCATCAGCTTCAGCCTCAGCCTGAGCTGCAGCACGCCTACGAGTATTCATTCCTAAGAATGAAACAGATAAATCTCAAACAATGCCCACATGGCAACACCAGAGTTAATTTAAATAGCTCAAAAATCCATAATTTATCCAAGTAATCACAACAACATTTCAATGTAAAGCATAACTTGCAAAATAAAACATCAGTAACATATAAGACCGACTCAAACATTCCTAAAGGTGAAGGTAGAAAGTTTTGAAAACAAATGATGACGTTTCAAAAGTCAAGATTTGAATCCTAATTCCGTAATAGATCCTATAACACAACAGTAACACTTAACATGCCTTAAAGCGATAAACACATAACATGCAAAAAATTGGCCTTAGTCATGACCCAATTTCATGGATCGCGACCGGCGCTAGGGTATGGGTATGGTCGTACCGAAACCCATAGCAAGCCTCACGGAAAACCTTATATTCAATATAACCTGCAAGAAAACCAATGCTCGAGGGCAACCGAGACTTCAGCCTAAGTCTAACAACTTATATGGTAGTTCTAGTATAATTACTTGATAGCAATTCAAAAACTATGAAACATGCCTCATATATAAATAATCCAATGCAACATACCAAAGTATAATGATATAAAAGTCGTACCACTACGACAACCAAAGTACAATAATAGAGACAACTAGTTCTACTGCGGTCTAAGAGGTAAAACTGTTGACTAGTCTAATAACATAAAAAGACCTCCAAGGAATCAAAAGATCGAAGATGACCAACGCTCTCAAAATCATAAACCTGGAAAGTTTGGAAAACAACGGGGTCAGATATACTGAGATGAGTTCATAATGCTATCTACATTTATTAAGTTTAAAACCCTTAATACAAATCCTTTTATACTAATATATATACTTGATTATGGAAAACAGTATTGAAATGAAATCCCAAAGTATTTAATCCAAAGTAGATGGGAACATATCCTCATCGATTCCCAAAGTAGGCCAGACATTAGTCAGCCAATCCCAAAGTACTTACCGGTGCACACAGTCTCGATACAAGCCTATCGAGTAGCTCGTTTCAATCCAGATCCATAATCATTAAAACAGTTCATAAACATTTGATATACTAGAATAACTTGCGGTACTTAATAAAGCGGTAAATAACATTATAAACTCACTGCTTGCTTATCCACGTGAATATTGGCAAACAGCTAACCCTGCGTAGACTCTGAAGCACGAGCAGTCGACGGGTCTAAAACATTATATAAGTCAAAATCCGAACAACCCCTAACTCTAAGAATACTAGACTCCACATAGGACTAGCATTTCATAACGCAACCAAAGATTCAAACAAGGTAATCAAAATACCACCAAGTATCTATACAACCAATTTACAAATAAGGCAAGTTAAGCTTAGGTGAGTTCTTATCTTTTAAAACGAAACCAAAGTACTTAAATACTTAAATAGTCTTTACAAAACAATTACATTTCCCAAAGTAGTGTGTTAGCCTTATTGCAATATAGCTCAACACAACATATCGGGAGACCACGTCTAACCCGACCCATCCATAAACCAAGTTTAAAACCAAAGTCTTTAATCAAACCTTAAATGAAATCAAAGTTATTTATAATAAGAACTCACACGGTAGCTTAATAATGCCATAAACAATTTAGCTTGCTAACACTTAGCAAGTAGCATCCCAAGTACATTTAATTATGCCTCCTCAAATAGAACCAATAAGATTCAACACCTTTCAAGTATCAACTTGAAGTTAAAATAGTTCAACCGAAACCCTACATGACATATAACGCCTTGTATGCCTTATATTATTTAATTCAAGACAAACCACATCCTAAGATAATCTAACATTCTTTTAACAAGTTTTAATCCATCTCCTAAACAATTTCCAGCCCTTAGTAATAAGTTCAAACCGAGTTTAAATTCAAAAATGTTAACCAAACTATATGCTATTCCATGTAAACAATTTCTCAAAACCACCCCATGTATTGTTTAGCATCTAATACCCTATGATCCATTACTTTGAAATTTTCAGATTTTAGTTTAATCTTAAAACATAATTTTATCTCAAAAGCATTAATCAAACGATACTAAAATCCATTCACAAGATTCCCCCAACACACCCAATGTACGTTTGTGTCTAACAACCTAAGATTAGCTTTTAAGAAATTTCTAGATTTTTAAATAAGCATCAAAAACAGTTTATAACCCAAAATCTTTGGCAATTCGATAAGTCTATCAATTGTAACATTAAAACCAAATCACCCAATGTAGAATTGAAATTGAAGAGACTAATATAACATCAAGTTAAGATTTCCAGAATTTATAATTCAAAGCAATATAGAAATACAATCAAACCACCCAAAGTATTGATTCATACAACGATCTAGCAATCTCTACACCACATAAGAAAAGGGAATTGAACCACATACCTCTTGATTAGGCTAATAGCAATAAAACTCAGAATTCAACCAACCCAAATCACCCTACAATCACACACATATAGGCTATAGGATTTAGAACTCCTAGAATTGACGAACTATAGATGAAATCACAAGGGAATGATTAGGAACACTTACCAAGAATCAAAATTGAGATGAAATGATGGAGGAATGACCAAAGATAGAGCCTCGGCCGAATTAGGGTTTTTAGAGAAGTTAAAAGTGTTTAAAATCTGTTTTAGGTCGAGTTAAGGTGAGTTTAAATAGAAATCAGCGAACTGCACAGTGCACGCGTCGCGCCCGCTACACCTCCTTCGCGCCCACGAAACATGAATCGCGCCTGTGATTCATGCATGTCGCGCCCGCGAAATGCTACTGCCTCAAATGAACCCAAGGTATCGCTTAGGCTTAACGGAACAAGTTAGAAAAAATACGGGGTGTTACAATGCCAAACGTATACAAACATTACAAAAAAAATTCAAACGTTTCACCTTTTTAGCAATTGAAGCCAAACGTTTAAAAACCTTACGCAACAAATCCAAATGTTTCACCTTTTTTAGCGATTTAAGCAAAACGTTTACAAACGTTACGAGACAAATCCAAACGTTTCACCTTTTTAGCGATTTAAACCAAACGTTTACAAAGGTTATGAAACAAATCCAAATGTTTCACGTTCTTAGAAATTTAAGCCAAACATTTACAAACGTTACGAAACAAATCCAAGCGATTCACCTTTTAAGCAATTTAAGCCAAACGTTTACAAACGTTACGAAACAAATCCAAATGTTTCACCTTTTAATAGAAATTTAAGCCAAATGTTACGAAACAAATCCAAACGTTTCACCTTTTTAGTGATTTAAGGCAAACGTTACGAAAAAAATCCAAACGTTTCACCTTTTTAGCGATTTAAGCCAAACGTTTACAAACGTTACAAAACAAATCCAAACGTTTCACCTTTTTATCGATTTAAGCCAAATGTTTTCAAACGTTACGAAACAAATCCATAAGTTTCACCTTTTTAGCTACTTAAGCCAAACGTTTACAAACATTACGAAACAATCCAAAAATTTCGCTTTTTTAGCAATTTAAGCAAAACATTTACCCCTTTTTAGTGATTTAAGCCAAACGTTTACAAACATTACGAAACAAAACTAAACGTTTAAAACGTTAAGAAACAAATCCAAACGTTTAACATTTTTAGCGATTTAAGCCAAACCTTTACAAACGTTACGAAACAAAACCAAGCATTTCACCTTTTTAGCGAATTATGCCAAACGTTTATAAAGGTTACGAAACAAATCCAAACGTTTCACATTTTTAGCAATTTTAGCCGAACGTTTACAAAGGTTATGAAACAAATCCAAATGTTTCAACTTTTTAGCAATTTAAGCCAAACATTTACAAACGTTAGGAAACAAATCCAAGCGTTTCACCTTTTTAGCAATTTAAGCCAAACGTTTACAAACGTTACGAAACAAATGCAAAAGTTTCACTTTTTAGCGATTTAAACCACACGTTTTTCAAACGTTATGAAACAAATCCAAACGTTTGACCTTTTTAGCAATTTAAGCCAAACGTTTACAAACTTTACAAAACAAATACAAATGTTTAACCTTTTTAGCGATTTCAGCCAAACGTTTACAAACGTTACAAAATAAATCCAAACGTTTCACCTTTTTAACGATTTAAGCCAAAAGTTTACAAACGTTACGAAAGAAATCCAAACGTTTCATCTTTCTAGCAATTCAAGCCAAACTTTTACAAATGTTACAAAACAAATCCAAATGTTTCATCTTTTTACCGATCTAAGCCAAACGTTTACAAACGTTACTAAAAAAAACCAAACGTTTAAAATGTTAAGAAACAAATCCAAACGTTTCACCTTTTTAGCGATTTAAGCCAAATGTTACGAAACAAATCCAGACGTTTCACCTTTTTAGCGATTTAAGCAAAACGTTACGAAACAAATCCAAATGTTTCACCTTTTTAGCGATTTAAGCCAAACGTTTACAAACGTTACAAAACAAATCAAAACGTTTCACCTTTTTATCGATTTAAGCCAAACGTTTATAAACGTTACGAAACAAATCCATACGTTTCACCTTTTTAGCGATTTAAGCCAAACGTTTACAAACGTTACAAAACAAATCCAAACGTTTCACCTTTTTATCGATATAAGCCAAATGTTTACAAAAGTTACGAAACAAATCCATAAGTTTCACCTTTTTAGCGATTTAAGCCAAACGTTTACAAACATTACCAAACGAATCCAAACATTTTGCCTTTTTCGCAATATAAGCAAATCATTAACAAACGTTACGAAACAAATCCAAACGATTCCCCTTTTTAGCGATTTAAGTCAAAAGTTTACAAACATTACAAAACGAATCTAATAGTTTAAAACGTTACGAAACAAATCCAAACGTTTAACATTTTTAGCGATTTAAGCGAAACCTTTACAAACGTTACGAAACAAAACCAAGCATTTCACCTTTTTAGCAATTTAAGCCAAACGTTTAGAAACGTTACAAAACAAATCCAAGCGTTTCACCTTTTTAGTTATTTAAGCCAAACCTTTACAAACGCTTCAAAACAAATCCAAGCGTTTCACATTTTTAGGAATTTAAGACAAATGTTTACAAACATTACGAAACAATTCCAAGCGTTTCAACCTTTTAGCAATTTAAGCCATATGCTTACAAACGTTACAAAACAATTCCAAACGTTTCCCCTTTTTAGCGATTTAAACCAAATTTTTAAAATGTTTCGAAGCAAATCCAAACGTTTCACCTTTTTAGCGAATTATGCCAAACTTTTCCAAATGTTAAGAAACAAATCCAAACGTTTGACCTTTTTAGCGATTGAAGCCAAACGTTTATAAATGTTACGAAACAAATCCAAACGTTTCACATTTTTAGCGATTTTAGCCGAACGTTTACAAAGGTTATGAAACAAATCCAAATGTTTCAACTTTTTAGCAATTTAAGCCAAACATTTACAAACGTTAGGAAACAAATCCATGCGTTTCACCTTTTTAGCAATTTAAGTCAAACGTTTACAAACGTTACGAAACAAATGCAAACGTTTCCTTTTTTAGCGATTTAAGCCAAACGTTTTTCAAACGTTATGAAACAAATCCAAATGTTTGACCTTTTTAGCAATTTAAGCCAAACGTTTACAAACGTTACAAAACAAATACAAATATTTAACCTTTTTAGCGATTTCAGCCAAACGTTTACAAACGTTACAAAATAAATCCAAACGTTTCACCTTTTTAACGATTTAAGCCAAAAGTTTACAAACGTTACGAAAGAAATCCAAACGTTTCGCCTTTTTAGCAATTGAAGCCAAACTTTTACAAACGTTACAAAACAAATCCAAATGTTTCATCTTTTTAGCGATTTAAGCCAAATGTTTACAAACGTTACTAAAAAAAAAAAACGTTTAAAATGTTAAGAAACAAATCCAAATGTTTCACCTTTTTAGCGATTTAAGCCAAACGTTACGAAACAAATCCAAACGTTTCACCTTTTTAGCGATTTAAGCCAAACGTTACGAAAAAAATCCAAATGTTTCACCTTTTTAGCGATTTAAGCCAAACGTTTACAAACGTTACAAAAAAATCAAGACATTTCAAATTTTTATCGATTTAAGCCAAACGTTTATAAACGTTACGAAACAAATCCATACGTTTCCCCTTTTTAGCGATTTAAGCCAAACGTTTACAAACGTTACAAAACAAATCCAAACGTTTCACCTTTTTATCGATTTAAGCCAAATGTTTACAAAAGTTACGAAACAAATCCGGATATTAAACTCCTTGGGTCACTAGACTTACCTCGAATTATATAATGATCACTAAACTTCATTTTGTTACAAAATGGTCACTGAACTATACCTTTTATTACAAAGGGGTGTCACTCATATAAAACGTAACGTTTTTGCTTACATGGCAAGCTATAATTACAAAAAGGTACATAGTTCAGTGACCTTTTTGCAATAAAAAGTATAACTCAATGACTTTTTTGTAATTCATGAAAAGTTTAGTATTCTTTTTGTAACAACTTAAGCATGAAAACGATGCGTTTTATATGGGTGACACCCCTTTGTAATAAAAGGTATAGTTCAGTGACCATTTTGTAACAAAATGAAGTTTAGTGATCATTATGTAATTTGAGTTAACCCTAGTGACCCAGAGAGTTTAATATCCAAACAAATCCATATGTTTCACATTTTTAGCGATTTAAGTCAAACGTTTACAAACATTACGAAACGAATCCAAACATTTTGCCTCTTTAGCAATTTAAGCAAAACATTAACAAACTTTACGAAACAAATCCAAACGGTTCTCCTTTTTAGCGATTTAAGCCAAAGTTTACAAACATTACGAAACAAAACTAAACGTTTAAAACGTTACGAAACAAATCCAAACGTTTAACATTTTTAGCGATTTAAGCCAAACCTTTACAAACGTTAAGAAACAAAACCAAGCATTTCACCTTTTTAGCAATTTAAGCCAAACGTTTAGAAACGTTACAAAACAAATCCAAGCGTTTCACCTTTTTAGTTATTTAAGCCAAACCTTTACAAACGTTTCAAAACAAATCCAAGCGTTTCACATTTTTAGGAATTTAAGCCAAATGTTTACTAACATTACGAAACAATTCCAAGCGTTTTAACCTTTTAGCAATTTAAGCCATATGTTTACAAACGTTACAAAACAATTCCAAACGCTTCACCTTTTTTGCGATTCGAGCCGAACGGTTACAAACTTTGCGAAACAAAACCAAACCTTTCTAGCGATTTAAGCAAAATGTTTAAAATGTTTCGAAACAAATCCAAACCTTTCACCTTTTTAGCGAATTATGCCAAACGTTTCCAAATATTAAGAAACAAATCAAAACGTTTCACCTTTTTAGCGATTGAAGCCAAACGTTTACGAACGTTACGAAACAAATCCATACGTTTCACCTTTTTAGCGATTTAAGCCAAACGTTTACAAACGTTACAATACTAATCCAAACGTTTCACCTTTTTATCGATTTAAGCCAAATGTTTGCAAACGTTACGAAACAAATCCATAAGTTGTTTCACCTTTTTAGCGATTTAAGCCAAACGTTTACAAACATTACGAAACAAATCCAAATTTTTTGCTTTTTTAGCAATTTAAGCAAACATTTACAAACGTTACGAAACAAATCAAAACATTTCCCCGTTTTAGAGATTTAAGCCAAACGTTTACAAACATTACGAAATAAAACTAAACGTTTAAAACATTACGAAACTAATCCAAACGTTTCACATTTTTAGCGATTTAAGCCAAACCTTTACAAACGTTACGAAACAAAACCAAGCATTTCACCTTTTTAGCAATTTAAGCCAAACGTTTAGAAAAGTTACAAAACAAATCCAAGCGTTTCACCTTTTTAGTTATTTAAGCCAAACCTTTACAAACGTTTCAAAACAAATCCAAGCGTTTCACATTTTTAGGAATTTAAGCCAAATGTTTACAATTATTATGAAACAAATCCAAGCGTTTCAACCTTTTAGCAATTTAAGCCAAATGTTTACAAACGTTACAAAATAATTCCAAACGCTTCACCTTTTTAGAGATTTGAGCCGAACAGTTACAAACTTTGTGAAACAAAACCAAACGTTTCACTGATTTAGCAATTTAAGCCAAACGTTTACAAACGTTACAAAACAAATCCAAACGTTTCCCCTTTTTAGAGATTTAAACCAAACGTTTAAAATGTTTCGAAGCAAATCCAAACGTTTCACCTTTTTAGCGAATTATGCCAAACGTTTCCAAATGTTAAGAAAAAAATCCAAACGTTTGGCCTTTTTAGCGATTGAAGCCAAACGTTTATAAAGGTTACGAAACAAATCCAAACGTTTCACATTTTTAGCAATTTTAGCCGAACGTTTACAAAGGTTATGAAACAAATCCAAATGTTTCAACTTTTTAGCAATTTAAGCCAAACATTTACAAACGTTAGGAAACAAATCCAAGCTTTTCACCTTTTTAGCAATTTAAGTCAAACGTTTACAAACGTTACGAAACAAATGCAAACGTTTCCCTTTTTAGCGATTTAAGCAAAACGTTTTTCAAACGTTATGAAACAAATCCAAACGTTTGACCTTTTTAGCAATTTAAGCCAAACGTTTACAAACGTTATAAAACAAGTAGAAATGTTTAACCTTTCTAGCGATTTCAGCCAAACGTTTACAAACGTTACAAAACAAATCCAAACGTTTCACCTTTTTAACGATTTAAGCCAAAAGTTTACAAACGTTACGAAAGAAATCCAAACATTTCGCCTTTTTAGCAATTCAAGACAAACTTTTACAAACGTTACAAAACAAATCCAAATGTTTCATCTTTTTAGCGATTTAAGCCAAACATTTACAAACGTTACTAAAAAAAACCAAACGTTTAAAATGTTAAGAAACAAATCCAAACGTTTCACCTTTTTAACGATTTAAGCCAAATGTTATGAAACAAATCCAAATGTTTCACCTTTTTAGCGATTTAAGCCAAACATTATGAAACAAATCCAAATGTTTCACCTTTTTAGCGATTTAAGCCAAACGTTTACAAACGTTACAAAACATATCAAAACGTTTCACCTTTTTATCGATTTAGGCCAAACGTTTATAAACGTTACGAAAAAAATCCATACGTTTCACCTTTTTAGCGATTTAAGCCAAACGTTTACAAACGTTACAAAACAAATCCAAACGTTTCACCTTTTTATCGATTTATGCCAAATGTTTACAAAAGTTACGAAACAAATCCATAAGTTTCACCTTTTTAGCGATATAAGCCAAACATTTTGCTTTTTTAGCAATTTAAGCAAAACCTTAACAAACGTTACGAAACAAATCCAAACGCTTCCCCTTTTTAGCGATTTAAGCCAAACGTTTACAAACATTACGAAACAAAGCTAAACGTTTAATACGTTGTGAAACAAATCCAAACGTTTCACATTTTAAGCGATTTAAGCCAAACCTTTACAAACGTTACGAAACAAAACCAAGCATTTCACCTTTTTAGCAATTTAAGCCAAACGTTTAGAAACGTTACAAAACAAATCCAAGCGTTTCACTTTTTTACTTATTTAAGCCAAACCTTTATAAACGTGTCAAAACAAATCCAAACGTTTAATATTTTTTGGAATTTAAGCCAAATGTTTACAAACATTATGAAACAAATCCAAGCGTTTCAACCTTTTAGCAATTTAAGCCAAATGTTTACAAACGTTACAAAACAATTCCAAACGCTTCACCTTTTTAGCGACTTGAGCCGAACGGTTACAAACTTTGCGAAACAAAACCAAACGTTTCCCCAATTTAGCAATTTAAGCCAAACGTTTACAAACGTTACAAAACAAATCCAAGCGTTTCCCCTTTTTAGCGATTTAAGCCAAACGTTTAAAATGTTTCGAAACAAATTCAAACGTTTCCCTTTTTTAGCGAATTTATGCCAAACGTTTCCAAATGTTAAGAAAGAAATCCAAACGTTTCACCTTTTTAGCGATTGAAGCCAAACGTTTACAAAGGTTATGAAACAAATCCAAACGTTTCACCTTTTTAGCGATTGAAGCCGAACGTTTACAAAGGTTACGAAACAAATCCAAACGTTTCACATTTTTAGCGATTTTAGCCGAACGTTTACAAAGGTTATGAAACAAATCTAAATGTTTCAACTTTTTAGCAATTTAAGCCAAACATTTACAAACGTTAGGAAACAAATCCAAGCGTTTCACCTTTTTAGCAATTTAAGCCAAACGTTTACAAACGTTACGAAACAGATCCAATCGTTTCACCTTTTTAGCAATTTAAGCCAAACGTTAACAAACTTTACAAAACAAATGCAAACGTTTCCCTTTTTAGCAATTTAAGCCAAACGATTTTCAAACGTTACGAAACAAATCCAAACGTTTGACCTTTTTAGCAATTTAAGCCAAACATTTACAAACGTTACAAAACAAATACAAATATTTAACGTTTTTAGCGATTTCAGACAAACGTTTACAAACGTTAAGAAACAAATCCAAACGTTTCACCTTTTTAATGATTTAAGCCAAAAGTTTACAAACGTTACGAAAGAAATCCAAACATTTCGCCTTTTTAGCAATTCAAGCCAAACTTTTACTAACGTTACAAAACAAAACCAAATGTTTCATCTTTTTAGTGATTTAAGCTAAATGTTTACATACATTACTAAACAAAACCAAACGTTTAAAACGTTACGAAAGAAATCCAAACATTTCGCCTTTTTAGCAATTCAAGCCAAACTTTTACTAACGTTACAAAACAAATCCAAATGTTTCATCTTTTTAGTGATTTAAGCTAAATGTTTACATACATTACTAAACAAAACCAAACGTTTAAAACGTTACGAAACAAATCCAAACATTTCACCTTTTTAGTGATTTAAGCCAAACGTTACGAAACCAATCCAAACGTTTCACCTTTTTAGCTATTTAAGCCAAATGTTTACAAACGTTACAAAACAAATAAAAACGTTTCACCTTTTTATCGATTTATGCCAAACGTTTACAAACGTTAAGAAAAAAAATCCATACGTTTCACCTTTTTAGCGATTTAAGCCAAACGTTTACAAACATTACGAAACGAATCCAAACATTTCGCTTTTTTAGCAATTTAGATAAAACATTTACAAACGTTACGAAACAAATCCAAACGTTTCCCCTTTTTAGCGATTTACGCCAAACATTTACAAACATTACGAAACAAAACTAAACGCTTAAAACGTTACGAAACCAATCCAAACGTTACACATTTTTAGCGATTTAAGCCAAACCTTTACAAAAGTTACAAAACAAATACAAGAGTTTCACCTTTTTAGTTATTTAAGCCAAACCTTTACAAACGTTTCAAAACAAATCCATGTGTTTCACATTTTTAGGAATTTAAGCCAATTGTTTACAAACATTACGAAACAAATCCAAGCGTTTCAACCTTTTAGTAATTTAACCAAATGTTTACAAACGTTACGAAACAAATCCAAATGCTTCACCTTTTTAGCGATTTAAGCCGAACGGTTACAAACTTTACGAAACAAAACCAAACGTTTCACCTATTTAGCAATTTAAGCCAAACGTTTACAAACGTTAAGAAACAAATCCAAATGTTTCCCCTTTTTAGCGATTTAAGCCAAACGTTTAAAATGTTTTGAAACAAATCCAAATGTTTCACCTTTTTAGCGATTTAAACCAAACGTTTACAAACGTTACGAAAGAAATAAAAACGTTTCGCCTTTTTAGCAATTCAAGCCAAACGTTTACAAACGTTACAAAATAAATCAAAACGTGTCTCCTTTTTAGGGATTGAAGCCAAACGTTTACAAACGTTACTTATGAAACAAATCCAAACGTTTCACATTTTTCACGATTTGAACCAAACCTTTACAAATGTTACGAAACAAAATCAAGCGATTTAAACCAAACGTTTATATAGGTTATGAAACAAATCCAAATGTTTCACGTTCTTAGGAATTTAAGCCAAACATTTATAAATGTTACAAAACAAATCCAAGCGATTCACCTTTTAAGCAATTTAAGCCAAACGTTTACAAACATTACGAAACAAATCCAAACGTTTAACCTTTTAATAGAAATTTAAGCTAAACGTTACGAAACAAATCCAAACGTTTCCCCTTTTTAGGGATTTAAGCCAAACGTTATGAAACAAATCCAAATGTTTCACCTTTTTAGCGATTTAAGCCAAACGTTTACAAACGTTACAAAACAAATCTAAATGTTTCAACTTTTTATCAATTTAAGCCAAACGTTACGAAGCAAATCCGTAAGTTTCACCTTTTTAGCGATTTAAGCCAAACGTTACAAACATTACGAAACGAATCCAAACATTTCGCTTTTTTAGCAATTTAAGCAAATCATTTACAAAAGTTACGAAACAAATCCAAACGTTTCCCCTTTTTAGCGATTTAAGCCAAACGTTTACAAACATTACGAAACAAAGCTAAACGTTTAAAACGTTACGAAACAAATCCAAACGTTTCACATTTTTAGCGATTTAAGCCAAACCTTTACAAACGTTACGAAACATAAAAAAGCATTTCACCTTTTAGCAATTTAAGCCAAACGTTTAGAAACGTGACAAAACAAATCCAAGCGTTTCACCTTTTTAGTTATTGAAGCCAAACCTTTACAAACCTTTCAAAACAAATCCAAGCATTTCACATTTTTAGGAATTTAAGCCAAATGTTTACAAACATTATGAAACAAATCCAAGCGTTTCAAACTTTTAGCAATTTAAGCCAAATGTTTACAAAAGTTACAAAACAATTCCAAACGCTTCACCTTTTTAGCGATTTGAGCCGAACGGTTACAAACTTTGCGAAACAAAAGCAAACGTTTCACCTATTTAGCAATTTAAGCCGAACGTTTACAAACGTTACAAAACAAATCCAAACGTTTCCCCTTTTTAGCGATTTAAGCCAAACGTTTAAAAAGTTTCGAAACAAATCCAAACGTTTCACCTTTTTAGCGAGTTATGCCAAACATTTACAAACGTTAAAAAATAAATTCAAACGTTAAAAAAGGTTACGAAACAAATCCATACGTTTCACCTTTTTAGCAATTTTAGCCGAACGTTTACAAAGGATATGAAACAAATCCAAATATTTCAATTTTTTAGCAATTTAAGCCAAACGTTAGAAAACAAATCCAAGTGTTTCATCTTTTTAGCAATTTAAGCCAAACATTTACAAACGTTACGAAACAAATCCAATTGTTTCACCTTTTTAGCAATTTAAGCCAAACGTTTACAAACGTTACGAAACAAATGCAAACGTTTCACCTTTTTAGCGATATAAGCCAAACGTTTTTCAAAGGTTACGAAACAAAAGTCCAAACGTTGACCTTTTTAGCAATTAAAGACAAACGTTTACAAACGTAACAAAACAAATCCAAACGTTTAACCTTTTTAGCAATTTCAGCCAAACGTTTACAAACGTTACGAAACAAATCCAAACAATTCACCTTTTCAACGATTTAAGCCAAAAGTTTACAACCGTTACGAAAAAAATCCAAACGTTTCGCCTTTTTAGCAATTCAAGCCAAACTTTTACAAACGTTACAAAACAAATCCAAGTGTTTCACCTTTTTAGCAATTTAAGCCAAACATTTACAAACGTTACGAAACAAATCCAATCGTTTCACCTTTTTAGCAATTTAAGCCAAACGTTTACAAACGTTACGAAACAAATGCAAACGTTTCACCTTTTTAGCGATATAAGCCAAACGTTTTTCAAAGGTTACGAAACAAAAGTCCAAACGTTGACCTTTTTAGCAATTAAAGACAAACGTTTACAAACGTAACAAAACAAATCCAAACGTTTAACCTTTTTAGCAATTTCAGCCAAACGTTTACAAACGTTACGAAACAAATCCAAACATTTCACCTTTTTAACGATTTAAGCCAAAAGTTTACAACCGTTACGAAAAAAATCCAAACGTTTCGCCTTTTTAGCAATTCAAGCCAAACTTTTACAAACGTTACAAAACAAATCCAAGTGTTTCACCTTTTTAGCAATTTAAGCCAAACATTTACAAACGTTACGAAACAAAACCAAACTTTTTAAACGTTATGAAACAAATCTAAACATTTCACATTTTTAGCGATTTAAGCCAAACCTTTACAAATGTTACGAAACAAAACCAAACGTTTGATCTTTTTAGCAAATTAAGCCGTTTACAAACATCACGAAACAAATCCAAGAGTTTCACCTTTTTAACAATTTAAGCCAAACATATACAAACGTTCCCAAACAAATCCAAGCGATTCACCTTTTTAGCAATTTAAGCCAAACGTTTACAAACGTTACGAAACAAATCTAAGCGTTTCACCTTTTAAGCAATTTAAGCGAAACGTTTACAAACGTTACGAAACAAATCCTAAAGTTTCACCTTTTTAGCGATTTAAGCCAATTGTTTTTCAACGTTACGAAACAAATCCAAACATTTTCCCTTACAAACGTTACGAAACAAATCCAAATGTTTCACCATTTTAGCTATTTAAGCCAAACGTTTAAAACGTTACGAAACAAATCAAAACATTTCACCTTTTTAGCAATTTATGCCAAATGTTAACAAACGTTACGAAAAAAATACAAACGTTTCATCCTTTTAGCAATTTATGCCAAACGTTTACAAAAGTTACGAAATAAATTAACATGTTTCACATTTTTAGCGATTTATGCCAAACGTTTACAAACGTTACGAGACAAATCCAAACGTTTAACCTTTTTAGTGATTTAAGCAAAACATTTACAAACATTACGAAAGAAATCCAAACGTTTCCCGTTTTTAGTAGTTTAAGCCAAACGTTTATAAACATTACGAAACAAATTCAAACATTTCCCCTTTTAAGCTATTTAAGCTAGACGTTTACAAACGTTGCAAAACAAATCCAAACGTTTTACCTTTTTTGCAATTTACGCCAAACGTTTACAATAATTACGAAACAAATCCAAACGTTTCACCTTTTTAACAATTTAAGCCAAACGTTTACAAACGTTATGTAAATCCAAACGTTTACACGTTATGTAAATCCAAACGTTTCAATTTAAGCCAAACGCTTACAAACGTTATGAAACAAATCAAAACGTTTCACCTTTTTAGCGATTTAAGCCAAACATATATAAACGTTTTAAACGATTTGGATTTATTTTGTAACGTTTTAAACGTTTGGTTTTGTTTCATAACCTCTTTTTAGCAATTTAAGCCAAACATTTACAAACGTTACGAAACAAATCCAAACGTTTAACCTTTTCAGCGATATAAGCCAAACGTTTACAAACGTTACGAAACAAATCCAAAAGTTCCATCTTTTTGGCGATTTAAGCCAAACATTTACAAAGGTTATGAAATAAATCCAAATGTTTCACTTTTTTAGCAATTTGAACCAAACATTTACAAACGTTGCGAAACAAATCTAACCGTTTCATCTTTTTAGCAATTTAAGCCAAACGTTTACAAACGTTACGAAAAAATCCAATCGTTTCACCTTTTTACCAATTTAAGCCAAACGTTTACAAACTTTACTATACAAATCTAAACGTTTCCCCTTTTTAGCGATTTAAGCCAAACGTTTACAAACGATACAAAATAAATCCAGACGTTGAACCTTATTAGCGATTTAAGCCAAACGTTTACAAATGTTACGAAACTAATCCAAATGTTTCACCTTTTTAGCGATTTAAGCCAAACGTTTACAAACGTTAATAAAGAAATCCAAACGTTTCGCCTTTTTAGCAATTCAAGCCAAACGTTTACAAACGTTACAAAACAAATCCAAACATTTCGCCTTTTTAGCGATATAAGTCAAAAGTTTACTAACGTTTCAAAAGAGAACCTAACATTTAAAACGTTATGAAACAAATCCAAACGTTTAACATTTTTAGCGATTTCAGGCAAACCTTTACAAATGTTACGAAACAAAATCAAGGGTTTCACCTTTTTAGAAAATTAAGCCAAACGTTTACAAACGTTACGAAACAAATCCAAGCGTTTCACCTTTTTAGCAATTTAAGCCAAACATATACAAACATTTTGAAACAAATCCAAGGGTTTACCTTTTTAGTAATTTAAGCCAAACATTTACAAACGCTACAAAACAAATCCAAGCGTTTCACCTTTTTAGTAATTTAAGCCAAACGTTTACAAACGTTACGAAACAAATACACACGTTTAACCTTTTTAGCGATTTAAGCCGAATATTTACAAACATTACGAAACAAAACCAAACATTTCGCTTATTTAAGCCAAACGTTTACAAATGTTACGAAACAAATCCAAACGTTTCATCTTTTTAGCAAATTATGCCAAACGTTTACAAACTTTACGAAACAAATCCAAACGTTTCACCTTTTTAGCGATTGAAACCAGACGTTTACAAACGTTACGAAACAAATCCAAACGTTTCACATTTTTAGTAATTTTTGACAAACGTTTACAAACATTACGAAATAAAAACCAAGCGTTTCACCTTTTTAGCAATTTAAGCCAAATGTTTACAAACTTAACGATACAAATCCAAGCGTTTCTCTTTTTTAGCAATTTAAGTCAAACATTTACAAACGTTACGAAACAAATCCAAACAGTTCATATTTTTAGCGATTTAAGCCAAACGTTTACAAACGGTATGAAATAAATCCAAGCGTTTCAGCTTTATAGCAATTTAAACCAAACGTTTACAAACGTTACGAAACAAATCCAAGTGTTTCACATTTTTTGGAATTTAAACCAAATATTTACAAGCGTTACAAAACAAATCCAAACGTTTCACCTTTTTAGCAATTTAAGCCAAATGTTTACAAACATTACGAAACAAATTCAAACGTTTCAACTTTTTAGCGATTTAAGACGAACGTTTACAAAGGCTACGAAACAAAATCAAAACTTTCACCTTTTTATAAATTGAAGTTAAACGTTTACAAACGTTACGAAACAAATCCAAACGTTTCTCCTTTTTAGCGATTTAAGCCAAACGTTTAAAACGATTCGAAACAAATCCAAACGTTTCACCTTTTTACCGAATTATTCAAAACGTTTACAAACGTTACGAAACAAATCCAAACGTTTCACCTTTTTAGCGATTGAAGCCAAACGTTTACAAACATTACGAAACAAATCCAAACATTTCACATTTTTAGCAATTTAAGCCAAACGTTTACAAACATTATGAAATAAAAACCAAGCGTTTCACCTTTTTAGAAATTTAAGCCAAACGTTTACAAACTTAACGATACAAATCCAAGCGTTTCACCTTTTTAGCAATTTAAGCCAAACATTTACAAACGTTACGAAACAAATCCAAACATTTCTTGGCTCAGCGGGACGCGCGCGTCAGGATCGTATATTTCAATTCAAAATCAAAATTCCAACAATCAAAATTCTATGGTTGATCATATCAACAACAAATGGATCGTCGTATCATTTAGTAATTAAAGCACGCATCTAGGAATCGTAAGAAGAATACCTATGTCGATTCTCCAACGATTTTTGTAATCCGGAAAGTATGGCGACCTCAAGCTCATCCACACGAGTATGCGTCCGATTGAATTCTCGCCTTGAACTAATCCTGCAAGAGTTCCTCTTGCCGAGCAGCCCGAAGCTCAACCTCTCGCCGTGATCACGACCTTGCTTGGATGTATGAAAAACGTCGCCAAGTTTTTGCCGTGATTGATGACTCCTTGAACTCCTTCAAGTGCTTTCTCTCTCTACAACTTTGTAGTGAGATGTGTGTTGTGTGGTGTAATAAAATGAGCAAGGACAAGCTCTATTTATAGGCTAGAGCATGTCTTAAGAATGCAACACCTTGCATGCTAGGTGCCGAAAACACCAAGCAAAGGTGTTGCCACCACATGACACCTTTCATGTGGTGACATCACATATGTGATGTCATCATATGATATCACATATATGACATAAGCTTATCTCATTAAATCATCACCATGAACATCATCATTCCATTAGCTTATGATTAGTGATTTAACTAACATTAATGACACTAATTAATTACTTAAGCCTTTTAATCATAAAACTTGGTTAAAATATAATTAGGTTCCTACTAATTTATAACTCTTATTAATTAGTCCCTAATTAACATGGACATAGTACAATTAGGTTCCTACTAATTAATAACTCTTACAAATTAGTCCCTAATTGTACTTGTTTTTCATCTTAGATTAATTTCCGAGATATGGTAGTATCTATATGAATTCAATCTTTCATAAACTCAATCGATTGCACACTCTATTGTGTGTGACTAACTAGGTTCACATCTATATGGCAACGAGAGTCATAAGAAACGCCTTTCATATATTAAATAATTAAATCCCATTTAATTAATAATTCTCGTAGATCGAGAGTGACGTCTAGCAACATATCACGACCCCCAAATAGAGATGAATGTTTCGATGCATTCTTTATGAACCAATGTTCATAATTACCGTACACTCAAAATTCCCTTTATCTAAGATTCCAATCTCGACTAGTGTCACGGTTTAGTCAAACACTGTTTGTCTTGATTATATGACCTCATCTCTTAGTTCTAATTCTTGATCAATATGACTTCCACTAGAAACAACTTTCTATATAAGTCATATACACCTGCGCAGGTTTTATCATCCATCAAGAACAATTCGAGATAGCATAGAATCTTCTCTCCGTTCATCCAGAGTGATGAATCCTTTCTAGGTTAAACCCCTATCTTCATAAACAACTAACTTGAGCCAACACATCCCGCAGCCCTAGCTCATGAAAGATCTAGGGTTAAGGAGTATCAAACTCTAATCACCTATATACAAGATAGTGTCACCGCAAGTCAAAGGACATATGTACAATTATGAACTAGATGACATTAAATTGACTTTAATGAATTACCATTTATAAGTCATTTAGCGTCACTTGTTCGACTCACTCAACACCTTGAGTGTCCACATGTTTATTCTGATCCCCATCAAGTAGTATGAGACTCACTACTTTCTTTAATTAGTAACTCTTTACAAATCAAGAGAATAAACAGAGGTGACGATCTTTCCGGGATAATGCTATGCCCTTTTTCGTAGGATCCCATCAATCGTGAACAGTTATTTAGATCACTTGTATAATAGAATTTGTCATTCATATTCTTAACACCTTAACAATAGATTCTATCACAATGTGATAAGGACAATATGTAATAAATAAACACTTAG
Source organism: Mercurialis annua (assembly GCF_937616625.2). Classification (NCBI taxonomy): domain Eukaryota; kingdom Viridiplantae; phylum Streptophyta; class Magnoliopsida; order Malpighiales; family Euphorbiaceae; genus Mercurialis; species Mercurialis annua. The sequence continues at coordinate 32,358,586 of NC_065572.1, read as the reverse complement.
TTGATGAGACACTTAGTTCAAATAAAACATATATATCATTGCCAATGGGATTTGTTTATACAAGAATAAATACAAAATGGCCCTAGGGCACATACTACTAACAATATCCCACTTGCACTAGTTCCATTGGCTACTATATCTAAGCCCCATATTCTCAAGATGTAAATCTAATTGACTCTGGGTCATAGGCTTTGTCAGTGGGTCAGCAGTGTTATCGGCTGATGCTATCCTTTGGAGAGACACTTCTCCTTTTCCAATAATTTCTCGAATAATATGATATCGCCTTTCTATGTGTTTGGATTTTTGGTGAGACCGGGGTTCCTTTGCCTGGGCTATAGCACCATTGTTGTCGCAGAAAAGAGGAACTGCGGACTCAATGGTAGGAACCACACCAAGTTCAGAAACAAACTTCCTAATCCAAACAGCTTCCTTTGCAGCATCTGATGCCGCAATATACTCGGCTTCTGTACTGGAATCTGCAGTGGTTTCTTGTTTGGAACTCTTCCAACTCACTGCTCCTCCATTACACGTGAATACGAATCCAGATATAGACTTACGATCGTCTATATCGGATTGAAAATCAGAATCTTTAAAGCCATCTATTTTATAATCACCTCTTCCATATGTTAAGACCATATCTTTAGTTCTTCTCAAGTACTTAAAGATATTCTTAACCGTCATCCAGTGTTCTGAACTTGGATTTGATTGATATGTGCTAGTCAAACTAACTGCGTAGGCAATATCTGGCCTCGTACACAACATAGCGTACATAAGACTACCAATTGCCGAAGCATATGGTACCTTTGCTATTTCAACTCTTTCTTCAGAAGTCTTTGGAGACATTTCCTTTGAAAGGTGAATTCCATGCCTAACAGGAATCAATCCTCTATTAGAATTTTCCATATTGAACTTTTTCAATATATTTTCTAAGTAGAGCCTTTGGGAGAGACCAGTCATTCTCTTAGATCTATCTCTATAGAGTCTAATACCGAGAATGTAAGTCGCTTCTCCGAGGTTTTTCATGGAGAAAGTTTTAGACAACCAAATCTTTACAAAGGTTAACATACCGACATCATTTCCTATTAGTAAAATATCATCTACGTACAAGACTAGGAAAGTAACTGCACTCCCACTAACCTTCTTGTAAACACATGGTTCATCTTCGTTTTTTATAAACTCGTAATTCTTTACGGCTTCATCAAAACGACGATTCCAACTTCTCAAAGCTTGCTTCAATCCATATATGGATCGTTTTAGCTTACACACCTTGGAACCTTTTTCGTATTCAAAACCCTTAGGTTGTTCCATATAGATTTCCTCCTCAATATACCCTTAGGTTGTTCCAAATGCGGTCTTGACATCCATTTGCCAAACCTCATAATCTAAATGTGCAGCTATGGCAAAAAGAATTCGGATGGACTTAAGCATAGCTACCAGCGAGAAAGTCTCTTCATAATCGACTCCTTGCCTCTGCCAAAACCTTTTCGCAACAAGCTTAGCTTTAAAAGTTTCCACTTTTCCATCAGCAACAATTTTACGCTTGAAGATCCATTTGTTCCCTATTGGTATAATACCTTCGGGTGGATCAACTAGCTCCCATACTGGGTTACTATACATGGAATCCATTTCGGATTTCATAGCTTCAAGCCATCTTGAAGAATCTATATCACATATAGCTTCCTCATAAGTAGAGGGATCAACTATTTGATAATTTTCTCCATGAATGAACAACTCTTGTATATCATGAAAAAACCATATCTCTCTGGTGGATGAGATACTCTACTTGATCTTCGAGATGTTTTTGTAGATTTTACTAATTCTGGTTCACTATGGGTTTGATCAATCTCCATTGTATCATATTGTTGGTCTTTAGATGATTCCTCATCTAATTCTATATTTCTTCCTTTGCCCCCTTCTTGAATAAACTCCTTTTCAAGAAATTGGGCATCCCGACTAATCTTAATTGTTTGTTCGGATGGAATATAGAAATAATATCCTAAACTGTCTTTAGGATAACCAACAAACATTCCCATGATTGATCTCGATTCCAACTTGTCGGTTATCAACTTTTTAATATATGCCGAACATCCCCAAATGTTAATATGTTTAAGACTTGCTTCCTTACCATATCATATCTCATACGGTATTCTTGGAGTGGATTTAGTTGGAACTCGATTTAGAATATAATTTGTGCTAAGAAGTGCATGACCCCATAATGAAATGGGTAAATCAGTATAGCTCATCATTGATCGTACCATGTCTAACAATGTATGATTCCTCCGTTCTGATACATCATTCAATTGTGGTGTTCCCGTAGGAGTCTGTTGGGAAATAATACCTCATTCTTTTAAGAATGTAGCAAATTCCTCAAGTATTCACCTCCTCGATCAGATCGAAGGATATTAATACTTTTTCCAATTTGGTTTTCTACTTCATTTTTGAAATCTTTGAATTTTTCAAAAGCTTCACTCTTGTTCTTCATAAGAACAACATATCCATACCGTGATAAATCATCGGTGAAGGTAATGAAGTATAAATAAACACCTCGTACCATTTCTTTAAATGGTCCACATACATCACTATGTATGATTTCCAAAACATCTTTGGCTCTACAACTTTGTCCAACAAAGGGTGATCGGGTCATCTTGCCTTTAAGACACGACTCACAAGTCGAAATTGATGCAAAATCAAGATTGCTCAATATTCCCATCTTATCAATCTTGTTAAGTCTATCTTCCGCAATATGTCCTAATCGTAAGTGCCAAAGTTGTTTCGAGGTTTGATTACTTACGGTATTTATTTCTAAAACATTATTTGTATTACGAACATCTCCATTTATACAATAAAGACCATTTTGTACATAACCATAACTAACGATTTCATTATTATAGATAATTTCATAAACATCCTTTGTAAATAGAAAATCATATGCTAATCTTGTCATACAAGAAATAGACATGATATTTCTATAAGCGTTTGGCAAGTACAAAACATTGTTCAAATACAAAACATGCTTATACAACAAAATAGAAGACGATCCAACAGCTTTAGCCGCAACACTTGCGTAATTTCCAAGCTTCAAGATCACTTAATCCTTGTCCAACTTCCTCTCATTTGCTAGATCCTGTAAGGATGAACAAATGTGAGAACTAGCTCCGGTATCTAATACCCAAGCTTTGGACGAGCTATCGTTATTGGAATTGAAAGAACAAGAAATAGACATACCTTCACCGGTATTTTCATTCTTCTTGTTCTTTCCCTTAAATTCCTTATACTTGGGGCAATTTTGTTTCCAATGTCCCTCGCCCTTGCAAAAGAAACACTTTCCTTTGCTCTCCAAGGTGCGCTTCCTTTTTGCAATGGCCTTTTGGGCCTTCAAAACATTCTTCTTAGTTTTCTTCTTCTCAGTCTTTCTAAAAGAAGCAACCAGAAGAGAAACTTCCTTCCTTTCCCATCACATTGTTCTTTTGAGCGGTTATCAACATGCTTGATAACTCGGCAAGTGTACATTCTATCCGATTCATATAGTAATTCGTGATGAAATTACCATATGAATTCGGAAGGGATTTGAGGATCATATCCGTTTGGAGAATGAAGTCCATGATGAAATCTAGACCCTCTAGACGTTCGATACATCTAATCATCTGTTCAGATGTTCTCCAACATCCTTTCCCTTGGAGAGCTTCGCTCGAAATAATTGCTTAGATATCTCATACCTAGTAGAACGACTTGATTCACCATACAACTCTTGTAAGTGAAACAATATTTCGCGGGCTCCCGGATATTTCTCATGTTGCTTTTGCAACTCGTTATTCATAGATGCCAACATGTAGCACTTGACTTGTTCGTCATCTAACTTCCACTTGCGCGATGCCTCATGTTCCTCAGGAGGTGCCTCAATCGGCAATGGTCCTGGAGCATTTGCATCAAGAACATATTCTATGTGTTCACTTGCAAGAACTATTTTGAGATTTCTTAACCAATCAACAAAGTTAGGACCCACTAATCGATTATTGTCGAGAATGCTACTTAACAGATTCGATTTCATCTTATCTTATCAACCTATGGATAGCAAAGATCTCTAATTAGTATTATTGTCTTGTATATTTAACCATAAAGATTTGGTCTTTATCAAAATGGCCTCCCACTATTTTTTTTCGAATCCTACACTTCCAAAATAGGAAACGTAAATCTTCGTTGGAAAAGATTTCAAGCAGGTGATTAATTTCTTATATTCATTTATCTTTCCCTCAAGTATTTAATGCTATTCTTAGGATCAAAATGATATATAAGTGAACAACTACTTATTCATCATATCTCATAGGAGGTTCAATCAATTCCGGCTCCTAATGCTTTCACCCTCAAGTACTTAATGCTATTCTTAGGTTTCCACATTAGTTAAGTCTAACCCATTGAATCAACTAAGATGTATCGATTTAAATAATATACGACTCAGGTACGCCTAATTGCCTTTCTCGCCGTATATTATATCGACTACACCCGTAACATCTCATGCTTAACAATAAACTCAACAATATCTTTTTACGATATCATCTTACCCCTATGTATACATAGCCGAGAAGATGAGAACTTAAAGCGTGTTAGTTTATTGCTCCAATATAAACTTAATCTTTCAACTTTTAGGAATATTTCTTAGGGTTTTAAGTTATTCTGGTCTCACTAAACACACAACACATTTTAGCATGCATCCCATACATATTAAAGCTAAAATAAATCATGCAATCACACATGATTCTCTAATCATTACATATCTCGGAAATGATTCTCTAATCATTACATATCTCGGAAATGATTCTCTAATCATTTACTATGTAATATCTACTTTCTTTAGGTATCGAGGAATCATCCTAGAACCTCCGAAAACTTCAACCGATTGCTGATCCTAAAAAAAATTACTTTATTTTTTTACGTTTTTTTTTACGGTTTTTTTTCGAGTCGAAAACTTTTTCCCAGGTGTAAAACCCCTTTTTCAGCATATCGGTTTTTTACAGAAAAAAAATAATTTTTTTTTCAAGCCGAAAACTTTTTTCCGGGTGTAAAACCCGTTTTTCATCATTTTTTAATTTTTATGAAAAAAAAAAAAATTTGTTTTGGGTTTTTTTTTTTGTTTCGAGTTTCGCTTTTTCCGCATATTCCGTTGATGACAACATAATGCACAAGCGAATCACGTCTTATGTTAAATGATCAGATTAGAAAAATTACCAGGATAGATTGGAGGGTCACGAGCGGACCACTTAAGTACAAATTTCCTAGACAGAATTTAATTAAATGTAGTTAATATCACAATAGTGATTGTTCGTTTTGGGAAAGAAAAAAAAATAAGCCCTTGGAATTATAAATTACATGCCCAATAATAATTCCTAAGTCCTAGATTATTTATACATGTATTCAATCGTAGAGCATTAATACTCGATGATACAGTGGCTCCGATACAACTGTTGACGCAGCGGGACGCGCGGGTCCGGATCATATATTTCAATTCAAATCGGAATTTCAACAATCCGAATCCTAAAGTTGATCATATCAACAACAAATGGATCGTCGTATCATTTAGTAATTAAAGCACGCATCTAGGAATCGTAAGAAGAATACCTATGTCGATTCTCCAACGATTCATGTAGTCCCGAAAGTACGGCGACCAAAAACTCGTCCACACGAGTATGCGTCCGATTGAATTCTCGCCTTGAAGTAATCCTGAAAGAGTTCCTCTTGCCGAGCAGCCCTAAGCTCAACCTCTCGCCGTGATCACGACCTTACTCGGATGTATGAAAAACGTCGCCAAGGTTTTGTCGTGATTGATGACTCCTTTAACTCCTTCAAGTGCTCTCTCTCTATACAACTTTGTAGTGAGATATGTGTTGTGTGGTGTAATGAAATGAGCAAGGTGATGTCATTATATGATATCACATATATGACATAAGCTTATCTCATTACATCATCACCATGACATCATCATTCCACTAGCTTATGATTAGTGATTTAAGTAACATTAATTACACTAATTAATTACTTAAGTCTTTTAATCATAAAACTTGGTTAAATTATAATTAGGTTCCTACTAATTTATAACTCTTATAAATTAGTCCCTAATTAACATGGACATAGTACAATTAGGTTCCTAGTAATTTATAACTCTTACAAATTAGTCCCTAATTTGTACTTGTTTTTCATCTTAGATTAATTTCCGAGATATGCTAGTATCTATATGCAATCGATCTTTCGTAAACTCAATCGGTTGCACACTCTATTGTGTGTGACTAACTAGGTTCACATCTATATGGCAACAAGAGTAATAAGAAACGCCTTTCTTATATTAAATAATTAAATCCCATTTAATTATTAATTCTCATAAATCGAGAGTGATGAATGTTTCGATGCATTCTTTATGAACCAATGTTCATAATTACCGTACACTCAAAATTCTCTTCATCTAAGATTCCAATCTCGACTAGTGTCACGGTTCAGTCAAACACTTTTTTTCTTGATTATATGACCTCATCTCTCAGTTCTAATTCTTGATAAATATGACTTCCACTAGAAACAACTTTCTATATAAGTCATATACACATGCGCAGGTTTTATCATCCATCAAGAACAATTCGAGATAGCATAGAATCTTGTCTCCGTTCATCCAGAGTGATGAATCCTTTCTAGGTTAAACCCCTATCTCCATATACAACTAATTAAAGCCAACACATCCCGCAGCCCTAGCTCATGAAAGATCTAGGGTTAAGGAGTATTAAACTCTAATCACCTATATACAAGATAGTGTCACCGCAAGATATAGGACATATGTACAATTATGAACTAGATGACATTAAATTGACTTTAATAAATTACCATGTATAAGTCATCTAGCGTCACTTGTTCGACTCACTCAACACCTTGAGTGTCCACATGTTTATTCTGATCCCCATCAAGTAGTATGAGACTCACTACTTCCTTTAATTAGTAACTCTTTACTAATCAAGAGAATAAACAGAGGTGGCGAACTTTCCGGGATAATGCGATGCCCTTATTCGTAGGACCCCATCGATCGTAAACGGTTATTTAGATCACTTGTACAATAGAATCTGTCACTCATACTCTTAACACCTTAAGAATATATTCTATCACAATGTGATAAGGACAATATGTAATAAATAAACACTTAGTTGATGAGACACTTAGTTCTAATAAAACATATATATCATTGCCAATGGAATTTGTTTATACAAGAATAAATACAAAATGGCCCTAGGGCACATACTACTAACGACATGTCACATTTTTTACGATTTAAGCCAAACGTTTACAAATGGTATAAAACAAATCCAAGCGTTTCACCTTTTTAGCAATTTAAGCCAAACATTTACAAACGTTATGTAACAAATCCAAGCGTTTCACCTTTTTAGCAATTTAAGCCAAACGTTTACACACATTATGATAAAAATCCAAACGTTTCACCATTTTAGTGATTTAAACCAAACGTTTACAAAGGTTATGAAACAAATCCAAATGTTTCACCTTTTTAGCAATTTAAGCCAAACGTTTGCAAACGTTACGAAACAAATCCAAGTGTTTCACCTTTTTAGCAATTTAAGCCAAATGTTTACAAACGTTACGAAATAAATCCAAGCGTTTCACCTTTGTAGCAATCTAAGCCAAACGTTTACAACCGTTACGAAAGAAATCCAAACGTTTCACCTTTTAAGCCGAACATTTACAAACGTTACAAAACAAAACCAAACGTTTTACCTTTTTAGCGATTTTATCCAAACGTTTACAAACGTTACGAAACAAATAAAAAGGCTTAACCTTTTTAGCGATTTAAGCCGAACGTTTACAAACATTACGAAAAAAAACCAAACATGTCACCTTTTTAGAAAATTTAAGCCAAACGTTTACAAACGTTACGAAACAAATCCAAATGTTTCCCCTTTTTAGGGATTTAAGCCAAACATTTAAAACATTTCGAAACAAATCCAAACGTTTCACCTTTTTAGCAAATTCTGCCAAACGTTTACAAACGTTACGAAACAAATCCAAACGTTTCACCCTTTTAGCGAGTGAAATGAGACGTTTACAAACGTTACGAAACAAATCCAAACGTTTCACATATTTAGCAATTTAAGACAAACGTTTACAAAGGTTATGAAACAAATCCAAATGTTTCACCTTTTTAGCAATTTATGCCAAACGTTTACAAACGTTATGAATCAAATTATAGCGTTTTACCTTTTTAGCAATTTAAGCCAAACGTTTACAAACTGTACGAAACAAATCCAATCGTTTCACCTTTTAAGAAGTTTAAGCCAAACGTTTACAAACGTTACGAAACAAATCCAAACGTTTAACTTTTTTATTGATTGAAGTCAAACGTTTACAAATGTTACGAAACAAATCCAAACGTTTCCCCTTTTTAGCGATTTAAGCCAAACATTTACAAATGTTACAAAACAAATCCAAACGTTTAACCTTATTAGCGATTTCAGCCAAATTTTTACAAACGTTACTAAATAAATCCAAACATTTAACCTTTTAGTAATTTAAGCCAAAAGTTTACTCACGTTACGAAACAAATCCAAGCGATTCACCTTTTTAGAAATTTAAGCCAAACGTTTGCAAACGTTACAAAACAAATCCAAGCGTTTCACGTATTTAGAAATATAAGCCAAACGTTTACAAACGTTCCGAAACAAATCCAAACGTTTCACCGTTTTAGCGATTTAAGCCAAACGTTACGAAACAAATCCAAACGTTTCACCAGTTTAGCTATTTAAGCCTAACATTTACAAACTTTACAAAACAAATCCAAACGTTTCACCTTTTTATCGATTTAAGCCAAACGTTTACAAACGTTATGAAACAAATCCAAACGTTTCACCTTCTTTGCGAATAAAGCCAAACGTTTACAAACTTTACTAAACAAATGCAAACGTTTCCTCTTTTTAGCACTTTAAGCCAAACGTTTACAAACATTACGAAGCAAATCCAAATGTTTCTCCTTTTTAGCGATTGAAGGAAAACGTTTACAAACATTACGAAACAAAACAAAACGCTTAAAACATTACGAAACAAATCCAAACGTTTCACATTTTTAGCGATTTAAGCCAAACCTTTACAAACGTTACGAAACAAAACCAAGTGTTTCACCTTTCTAGTAATTTAAGCCAAACATTTACAAATGTTTCAAGCGTTTCACCTTTTTAGCAATTTAAGCAAAACGTTTACAAACGTTTTGAAACAAATCCAAGTGTTTCACATTTTTAGGAATTTAAGCCAAATGTTTACAAACGTTACGAAACAAATCCAAACGTTTCACCATTTTAGCAATTTAAGCCAAATGTTAACAAACATTACGAAACAAATCCAAACGTTTAAAATTTTTAGCGATTTAAGCTGAACGTTTATAAACGTTAAGAAACAAAATCAAACCTTTTACCTTTTTAGAAATTTAAGCCAAACGTTTACAAACGTTACGAAACAAATCCAAACGTATCTCCTCTTTAGTGATTTAAGCCAAACGTTTAAAACGTTTCGAAACAAATCCAAACGTTTCACCTTTTTACCAATTTAAGCCAAACATTTACAAATGTTACAAAACAAATCCAAACATTTCACCTTTTTGCGATTGAAGCCAAATGTTTACAAGCATTACGAAACAAATGCAAATATTTCACATTTTTAGCAATTTAAGCCAAACATTTACAAACATTACGAAATAAAAACCAAGCGTTTCACCTTTTTAGCAATTTAAGCCAAACGTTTACAAACTTAACGATACAAATCCAAGCGTTTCACCTTATTAGCAATTTAAGCCAAACATTTACAATCTTTACGAAACAAATCCAAGCATTTCGACTTTTTATCTATTTAAGCCAATCGTTTACAAATGGTACGAAACAAATCCAAGTGTTTCCCCTTTGTAGCAATTTAAGTCAAACGTCTACAAACGTTACGAAACAAATCAGAGCGTTTCACCTTTTTGGCAATTTAAGCCAAGCGTTTACACACGTTACGATAAAAATCCAAACGTTTCACCTTTTTAGTGATTTAAACCAAACGTTTACAAAGGTTATGAAAATGAATCTAAATGTTTCACCTTTTTAGTAATTTAAGCCAAACGTTTACAAACTTTACGAAACAAATCCAAGCGTTTCACTTTTTTAGCAATTTAAGCTAAACGTGTACAAATGTTACGAAATAAATCCAAGCTTTTCACCTTTGTAGCAATTTAAGCCAAACGTTTACAAACCTTACGAAAAAAATCCAAACGTTTCACCTTTTTAGCGATTTAAGCCGAACGTTTACAAACGTTACAAAAAAAAGCAAATGTTTCACTTTTTTAGCGATTTTAGCCAAATGTTTACAAACGTTATGAAAAAAATTCAAACATTTCACCATTTTATAGATTTAAGCCAAACATTTAAAACGTTACGAAACAAATTCAAACATTTCACCTTTTTAGCGATTTAAGCCAAACTTTTAAAAATGTATGAAACAAATCCAGACGTTTCACCTTTAGAGCGATTTACAAATGTTACGAAATAAAACCAAACGTTTAAAACATTAAGAAACAAACCAAACGTTTCATATATTAAGCGATTTAAGCCAAATGTTTACAAACATTACGAAACAAAACCAAGCGTTTTACCTTATTAGCAATCTAAGCCACACGTTAAGAAACAAATCTAAGCGTTTCACCTTTTTAACAATTTAAGCCAAACATTAATAAACTTTATGATACAAATCCAAGTGTTTCACCTTTTTAGCAATGTTGGCCAAACGTTTACAAACGTTACGAAACAAATCCAAACATTTCATCTTTTTAGCGTTTTAAGCCAAACGTTTACAAACATAAGAAACAAATGCAAACATTTTACCTTTTTAGCGATTTAAGCCAAACGTTTACAAAGGTTACGAAACTAATCCAAAATTTTCACCTTTTTAGCAAGTTAAGCAAAACATTTACAAACGTTACGAAACAAATCCAAGCATTTCACCTTTTTAGCAATTTATGCTACAAACATTATGAAACAAGTCCAAACGTTCCACCTTTTTAGCAATTTAAGCCAAATGTGTACAAACATTACGAAATAAATCCAACCGTTTCAACTTTTTAGCGATTTAAGCTTAACGTTTACAAACTTTAAGAAACAAAATCAAACCTTTCACCTTCTTAGAAAATTAAGACAAAGGTTTACAAACGTTACGAAACAAATCCAAACGTTTCTCCTTTTTAGTGAATTGAGCCAAACGTTTACAATGATTCGAAACAAATCCAAACGTTTAACCTTTTTACCGAATTATGCCAAACGTTACAAAACAAATCCAAACGTTTCACCTTTTTTGCGATCGAAACCAAACGTTTGCAAATGTTACGAAACAAATCCAAATATTTCACATTTTTAGCAATTTAAGCCAAACGTTAACAAACATTACGAAATAAAAACCAAGCGTTTCACCTTTTGAGCAATTTAAGCCAAACGTTTACAAACATAACAATACAAATCCAAGCATTTCACCTTATTAGCAATTTAAGCCAAATATTTACAATCTTTACGAAACAAATCCAAGCATTTCACCTTTTTAGCAATTTATGTCAAACGTCTACAAACGTTACGAAACAAATCAGAGCGTTTCACCTTTTTGGCAATTTAAGCCAAGCGTTTAAACACGTTACGATAAAAATCCAAACGTTTCACCTTTTTAGTGATTTAAACCAAACGTTTACAAAGGTTATGAAACGAATCTGAATGTTTCACCTTTTAAGCAATTTAAGCCAAACGTTTACAAACTTTACAAAACAAATTCAAGCGTTTCACCTTTTTAGAAATTTAAGCCAAACGTTAACAAACGTAACGAAATAAATCCAAGCGTGTCATATTTGTAGCAATCTAAGCCAAACGTTTACAAACGTTACGAAAGAAATCCAAACGTTTCACTTTTTTAGCGATTTAAGCCGAACATTTACAAACGTTACAAAACAAAACCAAACGTTTCATCTTTTTAGCGATTTTAGCCAAACGTTTACAAACGTTATGAAAAAAAAATCAAACGTTTCCCCATTTTAGCGATTTAAGCCAAACGTTTAAAACGTTACGAAACAAATCCAAACATTTCACCTTTTTAGCGATTTATGCAAAACATTTTCAAACATTACGAAACAAATCCAAACGTTTCACCTTTTCAGCGATTCAAGCCTAACGTTATGAAACAAATCCAAACGTTTCAAATTTTTAGTAATTAAAGCCAAACGTTTACAAACGTTACGAAACAAAACCAAGCGTTTCACCTTTTTTGCAATTTAAGCCAAACGTTTACAAACGTTAAGAAACAATTCCAAGCGTCTCCACCTTTTTAGCAATTTAAGCCAAACGTGTACAAACGCTACGAAACAAATTCAAACGTTTCACCTTTTTAGCGATTTAAGCCAAATGTTTATAAACGCTAGGAAAGAAATCCAAACATTTCACCTTTTTAGCAATGTAAGCTAAACGTTTACAAACGTTACGAAACAAATCCAAACATTTCATCTTTTTAGCGTTTTAAGCCAAACGTTTACACACGTAAGAAACAAATCCAAACATTTCACCTTTTTAGCGATTTAAGCCCAATGTTTACCAAGGTTACGAAACTAATCCAAAATTTTCACCTTTTTAGCAATTTAAGCCAAACATTTACAAACGTTACAAAACAAATCCAAGCATTTCACCTTTTTAGCAATCTATGCCAAGCGTTTACAAACGCTATGAACCAAGTCTAAATGTTTTACCTTTTTAGCGATTTAAGTTGAACGTTTACAAAGGTTATGAAACAAATCCAAATGTTTCACCTTTTTAGAAATTTAAGCCAAACGTTTAAAAACGTTACGAAACAAATCCAAACGTTTCCCCTTTTTCGCGATGTAAGCCAAACGTTTACAAACGTTTCGAAACAAAGCCAAACGTTTCACCTTTTTAGCGATTGAAGGCAAACGTTACGAAACAAATCAAAACGTTTCCCATATTTAGTAATTTAAGCCAAACGTTTACAAATGTTACGAAACAAAACCAAGCGTTGCACCTTTTTAGGACTTAATTACTCAAAAACCACTCACCTTGAACTTTTTTTTCGTTTATACCCTGACCTAGAAAAAAATTCATTTATACCATGACGTATGTATTTATGTTTCACCTCTACCCCGAGGCACTAAATTAACCTCTTTTTATTAAGAAAAAAGTTTAAAATAGTTCTTCATTTTTAACCTAAGCTAATTAGAGTTTAATTAGAAATGAATTTTTCCCTAAATGAAGGACTATTTTAAACTTTTTTTTAAATGAAAAGAGGTTAATTTAGTGCTTCGGTGTAGAAGTGAAACATAAACACATATGTCAGGGTATAAATGAAATTTTTCCTAGGTCAAGGTATAAACGAAAAAAAAGTTCAAGGTGGGTGGTTTTTAAATAATTAAGCCCCTTTTTAGCAATTTAAGCCAAACGTTTAGAAACGTTACGAAACAATTCCAAGCGTCTCCACCTTTTTAGTAATTTAAGCCAAACGTTTGCAAACGTTACGAAACAAATCCAAGCGTTTCACCTTTTTAGCAATTTTAGCCAAACGTTTACAAACGTTACAAAACAAATCCAATTGTTTTACCTTTTTAGCGATATAAGCCAAACGTTTACTAACGTTGCGAAACAAATCCAAACATTTCACCTTTTTAGCGATTTAAGCCAAATGTTTACATTACGACACAAAACCAAACGTTCAAAACGTTACGAAACAAATCGAATTTCATATTTTTATCGATTTAAGTAAAATGTTTACAAACATTACGAAACAAAACCAAGCGTTTCACCTATTAAGCCATTTAAGACACACGTTACGAAACAAAACCAAGCGTTTCACCTTTTTTGCTATTTAAGCGAAACGTTTATAAAGGTTACAAAAGAAATCCAAGCGTTTTACCTTTTTAGTAATTTAAGCCAAACGTTTACAAACGTTACGAAAGAAATCCAAACATTTCACCTTTTTAACGAATTAAGCCAAACGTTTATAACGTTTCACCTTTTTAACGATTTAAGCCAAAAGTGTACAAAGTTTGCGAAACAAATCCAATTTTTTTACCTTTTTAGCAATTTAAGCCAAACGTGTACAAACGTTACGAAGCAAATCCAAGCATTTCACCTTTTTAGCAATTTATGACAAACGTTTACAAACGTTACGAAACAAATCCAAACGTTCCACCTTTTTAGCAATTTATGCCAAACGTTAATAAACGTTACGAAAGAAATCCAAACATTTTACCTTTTTAGCCAAACGTTTACACACGTAAGAAACAAATCCAAACGTTTCCCTTTTTTAGCGATTTAAGCCAAACCTTTACAAAGGTTGCGAAACAAATCCAAAATTTTAACCTTTCTAGCAATTTAAGCCAAACTTGTTCAAACGTTACGAAGCAAATCCAAGTATTTCATCTTTTTAGCAATTTATGCCAAACGTTTACAAATGTTACGAAACAAATCCAAGTGTTTCACCTTTTTAGCAATTTATGCCAAACGTTTACAAACGTTACGTAACAAATGTAAGCGTTTCACCTTTTCAGCGATTTAAGCCAAACGTTAACAAACGTTACGAAGCAAATCCAAGCATTTCACCTTTTTAGCGATTTAATCCAAACGTTTACAAACGTTACGAAACAAATCTGAGAGTTTCACCTTTTTAGCAATTTAAGCCAAACGTTTACAAACGTTACGAAACAAATCTAAGCGTTTCACCTTTTTACCGATTTAAGCCAAATGTTAACAAACGTTACGAAATTAATCCAAACGTTTCACCTTTTTAGCAATTTAAGTCAAACGTTAAAAACGTTACGAAGCAAATCAAATCGTTTCACCTTTTTAGCGTTTTAAGCCAAATGTTTAGAAAGGTTACGAAACAAATCCAAACGTTTCACCTTTTTAAAATTTAAGCCAAACGTTAACAAACGATGCGAAACAAATCTAAACGTTTCACCATCTTAGCGATTTATGCCAAACGTTTACAAACATTACGAAAGAAATTCAAACGTTTCACCTTTTTAGCGATTTGAGCCCAATGTTTACCAAGGTTACGAAACTAATCCAAAATTTTCACCTTTTTAGCAATTTAAGCCAAACATTTACAAACGTTACAAAACAAATCCAAGCATTTCACCTTTTTAGCAATCTATGCCAAGCGTTTACAAACGCTATGAACCAAGTCTAAATGTTTTACCTTTTTAGCGATTTAAGTTGAACGTTTACAAAGGTTATGAAACAAATCCAAATGTTTCACCTTTTTAGAAATTTAAGCCAAACGTTTAAAAACGTTACGAAACAAATCCAAACGTTTCCCCTTTTTCGCGATGTAAGCCAAACGTTTACAAACGTTTCGAAACAAAGCCAAACGTTTCACCTTTTTAGCGATTGAAGGCAAACGTTACGAAACAAATCAAAACGTTTCCCATATTTAGTAATTTAAGCCAAACGTTT
This sequence comes from Mercurialis annua, assembly GCF_937616625.2. Lineage (NCBI taxonomy): Eukaryota > Viridiplantae > Streptophyta > Magnoliopsida > Malpighiales > Euphorbiaceae > Mercurialis > Mercurialis annua. The sequence goes on along the minus strand of NC_065572.1, from coordinate 32,343,089 downwards.
ACAAATGTTACGAAACAAAACCAAGCGTTGCACCTTTTTAGGACTTAATTACTCAAAAACCACTCACCTTGAACTTTTTTTTCGTTTATACCCTGACCTAGAAAAAAATTCATTTATACCATGACGTATGTATTTATGTTTCACCTCTACCCCGAGGCACTAAATTAACCTCTTTTTATTAAGAAAAAAGTTTAAAATAGTTCTTCATTTTTAACCTAAGCTAATTAGAGTTTAATTAGAAATGAATTTTTCCCTAAATGAAGGACTATTTTAAACTTTTTTTTAAATGAAAAGAGGTTAATTTAGTGCTTCGGTGTAGAAGTGAAACATAAACACATATGTCAGGGTATAAATGAAATTTTTCCTAGGTCAAGGTATAAACGAAAAAAAAGTTCAAGGTGGGTGGTTTTTAAATAATTAAGCCCCTTTTTAGCAATTTAAGCCAAACGTTTAGAAACGTTACGAAACAATTCCAAGCGTCTCCACCTTTTTAGTAATTTAAGCCAAACGTTTGCAAACGTTACGAAACAAATCCAAGCGTTTCACCTTTTTAGCAATTTTAGCCAAACGTTTACAAACGTTACAAAACAAATCCAATTGTTTTACCTTTTTAGCGATATAAGCCAAACGTTTACTAACGTTGCGAAACAAATCCAAACATTTCACCTTTTTAGCGATTTAAGCCAAATGTTTACATTACGAAACAAAACCAAACGTTCAAAACGTTACGAAACAAATCGAATTTCATATTTTTATCGATTTAAGTAAAATGTTTACAAACATTACGAAACAAAACCAAGCGTTTCACCTATTAAGCCATTTAAGACACACGTTACGAAACAAAACCAAGCGTTTCACCTTTTTTGCTATTTAAGCGAAACGTTTATAAAGGTTACAAAAGAAATCCAAGCGTTTTACCTTTTTAGTAATTTAAGCCAAACGTTTACAAACGTTACGAAAGAAATCCAAACATTTCACCTTTTTAACGAATTAAGCCAAACGTTTATAACGTTTCACCTTTTTAACGATTTAAGCCAAAAGTGTACAAAGTTTGCGAAACAAATCCAATTTTTTTACCTTTTTAGCAATTTAAGCCAAACGTGTACAAACGTTACGAAGCAAATCCAAGCATTTCACCTTTTTAGCAATTTATGACAAACGTTTACAAACGTTACGAAACAAATCCAAGCGTTCCACCTTTTTAGCAATTTATGCCAAACGTTTATAAACGTTACGAAAGAAATCCAAACATTTTACCTTTTTAGCCAAACGTTTACACACGTAAGAAACAAATCCAAACGTTTCCCTTTTTTAGCGATTTAAGCCAAACCTTTACAAAGGTTGCGAAACAAATCCAAAATTTTAACCTTTCTAGCAATTTAAGCCAAACTTGTTCAAACGTTACGAAGCAAATCCAAGTATTTCATCTTTTTAGCAATTTATGCCAAACGTTTACAAATGTTACGAAACAAATCCAAGTGTTTCACCTTTTTAGCAATTTATGCCAAACGTTTACAAACGTTACGTAACAAATGTAAGCGTTTCACCTTTTCAGCGATTTAAGCCAAACGTTAACAAACGTTACGAAGCAAATCCAAGCATTTCACCTTTTTAGCGATTTAATCCAAACGTTTACAAACGTTACGAAACAAATCTGAGAGTTTCACCTTTTTAGCAATTTAAGCCAAACGTTTACAAACGTTACGAAACAAATCTAAGCGTTTCACCTTTTTACCGATTTAAGCCAAATGTTAACAAACGTTACGAAATTAATCCAAACGTTTCACCTTTTTAGCAATTTAAGTCAAACGTTAAAAACGTTACGAAGCAAATCAAATCGTTTCACCTTTTTAGCGTTTTAAGCCAAATGTTTAGAAAGGTTACGAAACAAATCCAAACGTTTCACCTTTTTAAAATTTAAGCCAAACGTTAACAAACGATGCGAAACAAATCTAAACGTTTCACCATCTTAGCGATTTATGCCAAACGTTTACAAACATTACGAAAGAAATTCAAACGTTTCACCTTTTTAGCGATTTGAGCCAAACGTTTACAAACGTTACGAAACAAAACCAAACGTTTAAGATGTTACGAAACAAATCCAAACGTTTCACATTTTTAGCGAGTTAAGCCAAACGTTTACAAACGTTACGAAACAAAACCAAGCGTTTCACCTTTTTAGCAATTTAAGCCAAATAATTACAAACGTTACGAAACAAATCAAAGCGTTTCACCTTTTTAGAAATTTAAGCCAAACGTTTACAAACTTTACGAAACAAATCCAAGCGTTTCACCTGTTTCGCAATTTAAGCCAAACGTTTAGAATCGTTATGAAACAAATTCTAACGTTTCACATTTTTAGTGATTGAAGCCAAACGTTTACAAATGTTACGAAACAAATCGAAACGTTTTGAAACAAATCATAACGTATAAAACGTTATGAAACAAATTCAAACGTTTCACCTTTTTAGCGATTTAAGCCAACCGTTTACAAACATTACAAAACAAATCCAAGCGTTTCACCTTTATAGCAATTTAAGCCAAACGTTTACAAACGTTACTAAACAAAATCGAACGTTACACCTTTTAGCGACTTAAGCCAAAAGTTTACAAACATTACAAACCAAATCCAAGCGTTTCACCTTTTTAGCAATTTATGCCAAACATTTACAAACGTTACGAAATAAAACCAAACGTTTACAACTTTACGAAACAAATCCAAACGTTTCCCATTTTTAGCGATTTAAGCCAAAAGTTTACAAACATTACGAAACAAAACCAAGCGTTTCACCTTTTTTCCAATTTAAGCCAAACATTTACAAACGTTATGAAACAAATCCAATCGTTTCTCCTTTTTAGTAATTTAAGCAAAACGTTTATAAATGTTACGAAACAACTCCAAGCGTTTCGCCTTTTTTAGCAATTTAAGCCAAACGTTTACAAACGCTACGAAACAAATCCAAACATTTCACATTTTTAGCGATTTAATCCAAACGTTTACAAACGTATGCAACAAATCCAAATGTTTTACTTTTTTAGCGATTTAAGCCAAACGTTTACGAAACAAATCCAATTTTTTCACATTTTGAGCAATTTATGCCAAACGTTACGAAACCAATCAAAGCGTTTCACCTTTTTAGCAGTTTAAGCCAAGCGTGAACAAATGTTACGAAACAAATCCAAGCCTTTCAGCGTTTTAGCAATTTAAGCCAAACGTTTACAAACGTTACAAAACAAATCCAAATGTTACACCTTTTTAGCGATTTAAGCCAAACGTTTAGAAACGTTAGGAAACAAATCCAAACGTTTCACCTTTTAGCGATTTAAGCCAAACGTTTACAAACGTTACGAAACAAATCCAAGCGTTTCACCTTTTTAGCTATTTATGCCAAACTTTGAGAAACGTTACGAAACAAATCCAAGCGTTTCACCTTTTTAGCAATTTAAGCCAAACGTTAACAAACGTTACGAAATAATTCAAAACGTTTCACCTTTTTAGCGATTAAAGCCAAACGTGTACAAACGTTACGAAACAAATCCAAGCATTTCACCTTTTTAACAATTTAAGCCAAACGTTTACCAACATTACGAAATAAATCCAAGCGTTTCACCTTTTTAGCGATTTAAGACAAATGTTAACAAACATTACGAAACAAATCCAAACATTTCACCTTTTTAGTGATTTAAGCCAAACGTTTACAAAGGTTACGAAACAAATCTAATTTTTTTACCTTTGTTAGCAATTGAAGCCAAACGTTTACAAGCCAAACGTTTACAAGCGTATGAAACGAATCAAAATGTTTTGTCTTTTTAGCGATTTAAGTCAAACTTTTACAAAGGTTACGAAACAAATCCAAAATTGTCACATTTTTTACAAGTTAAGCCAAACGCTTACAAACGTTACGAAACAAATCCAAATGTATCCCCTTTTTAGCAATTTAAGCCAAACGTTTGCAAAGGTTACGAAACAAATCAAGGCGTTTCACCTTTTTAGCGATTTAAGCAAAACATTTACAAACGTTACGAAACAAATCCACACATTTCACCTTTTTAGCGATTTATGCCAAACGTTTGCAAACGTTACGAAACAAATTCAAGCGTTTCATTTTTTTAGCAATATAAGCCAAACGTTAAAAAGCGTTTCGAAACAAATTGAAACGTTTCACCTTTTTAGCTATTTAAGCCAAATGTTTACAAATGTTATGAAACAAATCCAAGCATTTCACCTTTTTAGCGATTTAAGCCAAATGTTTACAAACATTACAAAATAAATCCAAGCTTTTAACCTTTTTAGCGATTTAAGCCAAACGTTAACAAACGTTACGAAAAAAAATTCAAACGTTTCTCCTTTTTATAGATTTAAGCCAAACGTTTACAAACGTTACGAAACAAATCCAAACATTTCACCTTTGTAGCGATTTAAGCCAAACGTTTACAAATGTATGAAACAAATCCAAACGTTTCACCTTTTTAGCAATTTAAGCTAAACGGTTACAAAGGATATGAAACAAATCCAAATTTTTCACATTTTTAGCAATTTAAAAACGTTTACTAACGTTATGGAACAAATCCAAACGTTTCACCTTTTTAGCAATTTAAGCCAAACATTTACAAACGTTATGAAACAAAACAAAACGTGTACAACGTTATGAAATAAATCCAAACGTTTCGCATTTTTAGCAATTTAAGCCAAACGTTTACAATCATAACAAAACCATGCGTTTCACCTTTTTAGCAATTTAAGCCAAACGTTTACGAATATTACGAAACAAATCCAAGCGTTTCTCCTGTTTAGAAATTTAAGCCAAACGTTTATAAACGTTACGTAACAAATCCAAGTGTTTCGCCTTTTTAGCAATTTAAGCCAAACGTTCATAAACGTTACGAAACAAATCCAAACATTTCCCCTTTTTAGCGATTTAAGCCAAACGTTTACAAACGTATGAAACAGATCCAAACATTTCTCCTTTTTTGCGATTTAAGGAAAACGTTTACAAAGATTACGAAACAAATCCAAAGTTTTCATATTTTTAGCAATTTAAGCCAAACGTTTACAAACGTTAACAAATCCAAGTGTTTCTCGTTTTTAGCAATTTAAGCCAAACATTTACAAACGTTACGAAACAAACCCAAAAATTTCATCTTTTTAACGATTTAAGCCATACGTTTAGAAACGTTTGAAACAAATCCAAAACTTTCCCCTTTTTAGCAATTTAAGCCAAACGTTTACATAGATTACGAAACAAATCCAAATTATTCACCTTGTTAGCAATTTAAGCCAAACGTTTACAAACGTTATGAAACAAATCCAAGCGTTTCACCTTTTTAGCAATTTAAGCCAAACGTTTACAAATGTTACGAAACATATCCAAACATTTCACCTTTTTAACGGTTTAAGCCAAACGTTTACAAGCGTATGAAACAAATCCAAACGTTTCACCTTTTTAGCAATTTAAGAAAAACGTTTACAAACATTACGAAACTAATCCAAGTGTTTCACCTTTTTAGCAATTTAAGTCAAACGTTAATAAACGTTACGAAATAAATCCAAGCGTTTCACCTTTTTAGAAATTTAAGCCAAAAATTTACAAACGTTGCGAAAGAAATCCAAACATTTCACCTTTTTAGTGATTTAAGCCAAACGTTTACAAACATATGAAACAAATCCAAATGTTTCACCTTTTTAGAGATATAAGCCAAACGTTTATAAAGGTTTCGAAACAAATCCAATTTTTTTTACCTTTTTAGCAATTTAAGCCAAACGTTTATAAACGTTACGAAGCAAATCCAAGGATTTCACCTTTTTAGCAATTTATGCCAAACGTTTACAAACGTCAAGAAAAAAAATGCAAACGTTTAACCTTTTTAGCAATTTTAACCAAACGTTAACAAACGTTACGAAACAAATCCAAATGTTTCACCTTTTTAGCGATTTAAGCCAAATGTTTACAAACATTACGAAACAAATCCAAACGTTTCCCCTATTTAGCAATTTAAGCCAAACGTTTACAAACATTACGAAATAAATCCAAACGTTTCACCTTTTTAGCGATTTAAGCAAAACGTTTGCAAACATTATGAAAAAAATCCAAGCGTTTCACCTTTTTAGCCATTTAAATCAAACGTTAATAATCGTTACGAAACAAATCCAAGCGTTTCCCCTTTTTAGCAATTTAAGCCAAACGTTTACAAACGTTACGAAACAAATCTAAACATTTCACTTTTTTAGCGATTTAAGCCAAACGTTTACAAACGTATGAAACAAATCCAAATGTTTCACCTTTTTAGCGATATATGCCAAACGTTTACATAAATTTCGAAACAAATCCAAATTTTTCACCTTTTTAGAAATTTAAGCCAAACGTTTACAAACGTTACGAAACAAATCCAAGGGTTTCACCTTTTTAGCAATTTTTGCCAATCGTTTACAAATGTCAAGAAAAAAATCCAAGCGTTTAACTTTTTTAGCAATTAAAACCAAGCGTTAACAAACGTTACGAAACAAATCCAAACATTTCACCTTTTTTGCGATTTAAGGAAAACGTTTACAAAGGTTACGAAACAAATCCAAAGTTTTCACATTTTTAGCAATTTAAGCCAAACGTTTACAAACGTTACGAAATAAATCCAAGTGTTTCTCCTTTTTAGCAATTTAAGCTAAACGTTTACACACGTTACGAAATAAATCCAAGCGTTTCACATTTTTAGCAATTTAAGCCAAACGTTTACAAACGTTACGAAACAAATCCAAACATTTCATCTTTTTAACGATTTCAGCCAAACGTTTACAAACGTATGAAACAAATCCAAAAGTTTCACCTTTTTAGATTTAAGCCAAAAGTTTACAAAGATTACGAAACATATCCAAAATTTTCACCTTTTTAGTGATTTAAGCCAAACGTTTACAAACGTTACGAAACAAATCCAAGCGTTTCACCTTTTTACCAATTTAAGCCAAATGTTTACAAACGTTACGAAACAAAACCAAACATTTCACATTTTTAGCAGTTTAAGCCAAACGTTTACAAGCGTATGAAACAAATTCAAATGTTTCACCTTTTTAGCTATTTAAGCAAAACGTTTACAAACATTACGAAACAAATCCAAGCGTTTCACCTTTTTAGCAATTTAAGTCAAACGTTAATAAACATTACGAAACAATTCCAAACATTTCACCTTTTTAGAAATTTAAGCCAAACGCTTACAAACGTTACGAAACAAATCCAAACGTTTCCCCATTTTAGCGATTTATGCCAAACGTTTACAAACGTTACGAAATAAATTCAAACGTTTCACATTTTTAGCGATTTAAGCCAAACGTTTGCAAACATTACGAAAGAAATTCAAACGTTTCACATTTTTAGTGAGTTAAGCCAAACGTTTACAAACGTTACGAAACAAAACCAAGCGTTTCACCTTTTTAGCAATTTAAACCAAATATTTACAAACGTTACGAAACAAATCAAAGAGTTTCACCTTTTTAGCAATTTAAGCTAAACGTTTACAAACTTTACGAAACAAATCCAAGCGTTTCACTTGTTTAGCAATTTAAGCCAAACGTTTAGAAACGGTACGAAACAAATCCTAACGTTTCACATTTTTAGTGATTGAAGCCAAACGTTTACAAATGTTACGAAACAAATCGAAATGTTTCCAAACAAATCCAAACGTTTAAAACGCTATGAAGCAAATTCAAACGTTTCACCTTTTTAGCGATTTAAGCCAAACGTTTACAAACATTTCTAAACAAAGCCAAACGTTTACAAACATTATAAAACAAATCCAAGCGTTTCACCTTTATAGCAATTTAAGCCAAACATTTTCAAACGTTACTAAACAAAACGAAACTTTACACCTTTTTAGCGACTTAAGCCAAACGTTAACAAACGTTACGAAACAAATACAAGCGTTTCACCTTTTTAGCAATTTAAGCCAAACGTTTACAAACGTTACGAAACAAAACCAAACGTTTACAACATTACGAAACAAATCCAAACGTTTCCCATTTCTAGCGATTTAAGCCAAACGTTTACAAACATTACGAAACAAAACCAAGCGTTTCACATTTTTTGCAATTTAAGCCAAATGTTTACAAACGTTACGAAACAAATCCAATCGTTTCTCCTTTTTAGTAATTTAAGCAAAACGTTTATAAACTTTAGGAAACAACTCCAAGCGTTTTGCCTTTTTAGCAATTTAAGCCAAACATTTACAAACGCTACGAAACAAATCCAAACATTTCACTTTTTTAGCGATTTAATCCAAACGTTTACAAACGTATGAAACAAATCCAAACGTTTCACTTTTTTAGCGATTTAAGCCAAACGTTTACAAAGGTTACGAAACAAATCCATTTTTTCCACATTTTTAGCAATTTATGCCATACGTTTACAAACGTTACGAAACCAATCAAAGCGTTTCACCTTTCTAGCAGTTTAAGCCAAGCGCGAACAAACATTACGAAACAAATCGAAGCCTTTCAGCTTTTGAGCAATTTAAGCCAAACGTTTACAAACGTTACGAAACAAATCCAAATGTTACACCTTTTTAGAGATTTAAGCCAAACATTTACAAACGTTACGAAACAAATCAAAACGTTTCACCTTTTTAGCGATTTAAGCCAAACATATACAAACGTTACGAAACAAATCCAAGTGTTTCACCTTTTTAGCTATTTACGCCAAACCCTTACAAACGTTACAAAACAAACCCAAGCGTTTCACCTTTTTAGCAATTTAAGCCAAACGTTAACAAACGTTACGAAATAATTCAAAACGTTTCACCTTTTTAGCGATTTAAGCCAAACGTTTACAAACGTTACGAAACAAATCCATGGATTTCACCTTTTTAGCAATTTAAACCAAACGTTTACCAACATTACGAGATAAATCAAATCGTTTCACCTTTTTAGCGATTTAAGCCAAATGTTAAAAAACATTACAAAACAAATCCAAACATTTCACCTTTTTAGCGATTTAAGCCAAACGTTTACAAAGGTTACAAAACAAATCCAAATTTTTCAAGCCAAACGTTTACAAACGTTATGAAACAAATCCAAATTTATCCCCTTTTTAGCGATTTAAGCCAAACGTTTACAAAGGTTACGAAACAAATCCAAAATTTTCACCTTTTTTTGCAATTGAAGCCAAACGTTTACAAACGTTATGAAACAAATCCAAATATATTCCAGTTTTAGCGATTTAAGCCAAACGTTTAAAAAGGTTACGAAACAATTCCAGGCGTTTCACCTTTTTAGCGATTTAAGCAAAACGTTTACAAACGTTACGAAACAAATCCACACATTTCACCTTTTTAGCGATTTATGCCTCACGTTTACAAATGTTACGAAACAAATTCAAGCGTTTCACCTTTTTAGCAATTTAAGCCAAACGTTAACAAATGTTAAGAAATAAATCTAAACGTTTCACCCTTTTAGCGATTTAAGCCAAACGTTTACAAACGTTACGAAATAAATCTAAACATTTCACCTTTTAAGCGATTTAAGCAAAACGTTTGCAAACATTATGAAAAAAATCCAAGCGTTTCACCTTTTTAGCAATTTAAATCAAACTTTAATAAACGTTACAAAACAAATCCAAATGTTTCCCCTTTTTAGCAATTTAAGCCAAACGTTTACAAACGTTACGAAATAAATCTAAGCATTTCACCTTTTTAGCGATTTAAGCCAAACGTTTACAAACGTATGAAACAAATCAAAATGTTTCACCTTTTTAGCGATATAAGCCAAACGTTTACAAAGGTTTCGAAACAAATCCAAATTTTTCACCTTTTTAGCAATTTAAGCCAAACGTTTACAAACGTTACGAAACAAATCCAAGGGTTTCACCTTTTTAGCAATTTTTGCCAAACGTCAAGAAAAAAATCCAAGCGTTTAACGTTTTTAGCAATTTAAACCAAACGTTTACAAACGTTACGAAACAAATCCAAACGTTTCACCTTTTTTGCGATTTAAGAAAAACGTTTACAAAGGTTACGAAACAAATCCAAAGTTTTCACATTTTTAGCAATTTAAGCCAAACGTTACGAAATAAATCCAAGTGTTTCTCCTTTTTAGCAATTTAAGCCAAATGTTGACACGCGTTACGAAACAAATCCAAGCGTTTCACCTTTTTAGCAATTTAAGCCAAACGTTTACAAACGTTACGAAACAAATCCAAACATTTCACCGTTTTAGCGATTTAAGCGAAACGTTTACAAACGTATGAAATAAATCCAAAAGTTTCACCTTTTTAGAGTTAAGCCAAACGTTTACAAAGATTACGAACCAAATCCAAAGTTTTCACCTTTTTAGCAATTTAAGCCAAATGTTTACAAACGTTACGAAACAAATACAAGAGTTTCACCTTTTTACCAATTTATGCCAAATGTTTACAAACGTTACGAAAAAAAACGAAACATTTCACCTTTTTAGCGGTTTAAGCCAAACGTTTACAAACGTATGAAACAAATCCAAATGTTTCACTCTTTTAGCGATTTAAGCCAAACGTTTACAAAGGTTACGAAACAAATCCATTTTTTCACATTTTTAGCAATTTATGCCATACGTTTACAAACGTTACGAAACCAATCAAAGCGTTTCACCGTTTTAGCAGTTTAAGCCAAGCGTGAACAAACATTACGAAACAAATCGAAGCCTTTCAGCTTTTGAGAAATTTAAGCCAAACGTTTACAAACGTTACGAAACAAATCCAAATGTTATACCTTTTTAGCGATTTAAGCCAAACGTTTACAAACGTTACGAAACAAATCCAAACGTTTCACCTTTTTATAGATTTAAGCCAAACGTATACAAACGTTACGAAACAAATCCAAGTGTTTCACCTTTTTAGCTATTTATGCCAAACTCTTAAAAACGTTACAAAACAAACCCAAGCGTTTCACCTTTTTAGCAATTTAAGCCAAACGTTAACAAACGTTACGAAATAATTCAAAACGTTTCACCTTTTTAGCGATTTAAGCCAAACGTTTACAAATGTTACGAAACAAATCCAAGGATTTCACCTTTTTAGAAATTTAAACCAAACGTTTACCAACATTATGAGATAAATCAAAGCGTTTCACCTTTTTAGCGATTTAAGCCAAATGTTAACAAACATTACGAAACAAATCCAAACATTTCACCTTTTTAGCAATTTAAGCCAAACGTTTACAAATGTTACAAAACAAATCCAAATTTTTCACCCTTTTTAGCAATTAAAGCCAAACGTTTACAAACGTTATGAAACAAATCCAAATGTATCCCCTTTTTAGCGATTTAAGCCAAACGTTTACAAAGGTTACGAAACAAATCCAAAATTTTCACCTTTTTTTGCAATTGAAGCCAAACGTTTACAAACGTTACGAAACAAATCCAAATATATCCCCTTTTTAGCGATTTAAACCAAACGTTTACAAAGGTTACGAAACAAATCCAGGCGTTTCACCTTTTTAGCGATTTAAGCAAAACGTTTACAAACGTTACGAAACAAATCCACTCATTTCACCTTTTTAGCGATTTATGCCTAACGTTTAGAAACGTTACGAAACAAATTCAAGCATTTTACCTTTTTAGCAATTTAAGCCAAACGTTAACAAACGTTAAGAAATAAATCTAAACGTTTCACCTTTTTAGCGACTTAAGCCAAACGTTTACAAACGTTACGAAATAAATCTAAACATTTCACCTTTTTAGCGATTTAAGCAAAACGTTTGCAAACATTATGAAAAAAATCCAAGCGTTTCACCTTTTTAGCAATTTAAATCAAACTTTAATAAATGTTACAAAACAAATCCAAGCGTTTCCCCTTTTTAGCAATTTAAGCCAAACGTTTACAAACGTTACGAAATAAATCTAAGCATTTCACCTTTTTAGCGATTTAAGCCAAACGTTTACAAACGTATGAAACAAATCCAAATGTTTCACCTTTTTAGCGATATATGCCAAACGTTTACAAAAATTTCGAAACAAATCCAAATTTTTCACCTTTTTAGAAATTTAAGCCAAACGTTTACAAACGTTACGAAACAAATCCAAGGGTTTCACCTTTTTAGCAATTTTTGCCAAACGTCAAGAAAAAAATCCAAGCGTTTAACGTTTTTAGCAATTTAAACCAAACGTTTACAAACGTTACGAAACAAATCCAAACGTTTCACCTTTTTTGCGATTTAAGAAAAACGTTTACAAAGGTTACGAAACAAATCCAAAGTTTTCACATTTTTAGCAATTTAAGCCAAACGTTACGAAATAAATCCAAGTGTTTCTCCTTTTTAGCAATTTAAGCCAAATGTTTACACGCGTTACGAAACAAATCCAAGCGTTTCACCTTTTTAGCAATTTAAGCCAAACGTTTACAAACGTTACGAAACAAATCCAAACATTTCACCGTTTTAACGATTTAAGCCAAACGTTTACAAACATATGAAACAAATCCAAAAGTTTCACCTTTTTAGATTTAAGCCAAACGTTTACAAAGATTACGAACCAAATCCAAAGTTTTCACCTTTTTAGCAATTTAAGCCAAACGTTTACAAACGTTACGAAACAAATCCAAGATTTTCACCTTTTTACCAATTTAAGCCAAATGTTTACAAACGTTATGAAAAAAAACAAAACATTTCCCCTTTTTAGCGGTTTAAGCCAACGTTTACAAGCGTATAAAACAAATCCAAATGTTTCACCTTTTCAGCGATTTAAGCAAAACGTTTACAAACATTACGAAACAAATCCAAGCGTTTCACCTTTTTAGCAATTTAAGTCAAACGTTAGTAAACGTTATGAAACAAATCCAAACATTTCACCTTTTTAGAAATTTAAGCCAAACATTTACAAACGTTACGAAACAAATCCAACCGTTTCACCATCTTAGCGACTTATGCCAAACGTTTACAAACGTTACGACATAAATTCAAACGTTTCATATTTTTAGCGATTTAAGCCAAACGTTTACAAACCTTACGAAACAAAACCAAACGTTTAAGACGTTAAGAAACAAATCCAAACGTTTCACATTTTTAGCGAGTTAAGCCAAACGTTTACAAACGTTACGGAACAAAACCAAGCGTTTCACCTTTTTAGCAATTTAGGCCAAATGTTTACAAACGTTACGAAACAAATCAAAGCGTTTCACCTTTTTAGCAATTTAAACCAAACATTTCACATTTTTAGCGGTTTAAGCCAAACGTTTACAAGCGTATGAAAGAAATTCAAATGTTTCACCTTTTTAGCGATTTAAAGCAAAACGTTTACAAACATTACGAAACAAATCCAAGCGTTTTACCTTTTTAGCAATTTAAGTCAAACGTTAATAAACATTACGAAACAATTCCAAACATTTCACCTTTTTAGAAATTTAAGCCAAACGTTTACAAACGTTACGAAAAAAATCCAAACGTTTCCCCATTTTAGCGATTTATGCCAAACGTTTACAAACGTTACGAAATAAATTCAAACGTTTCACATTTTTAGCGATTTAAGCCAAACGTTTACAAACATTATGAAAGAAATTCAAACGTATCACATTTTTAGCGAGTTAAGCCAAACGTTTACAAACGTTACGAAACAAAACCAAGTGTTTCACCTTTTTAGCAATTTAATCCAAATGTTTACAAACGTTACGAAACAAATCAAAGCGTTTCACCTTTTTAGCAATTTAAACCAAACGTTTACAAACTTTACGAAACAAATCCAAGCGTTTCACTTGTTTAGCAATTTAAGCCAAACGTTTAGAAACGTTTCACATTTTTAGTGATTGAAGCCAAACGTTTACAAATGTTACGAAACAAATCGAAATGTTTCCAAACAAATCCAAACGTTTAAAACGTTATGAAGCAAATTCAAACGTTTTACCTTTTTAGTGATTTAAGCCAAACGTTTACAAACATTTCTAAACAAAGCCAAACGTTTACAAACATTATAAAACAAATCCAAGCGTTTCACCTTTATAGCAATTTAAGCCAAACATTTACAAACGTTACTAAACAAAACGAAACTTTACACCTTTTTAGCGACTTAAGCCAAACGTTTACAAACGTTACGAAACAAATACAAGCGTTTCACCTTTTTAGCAATTTAAGCCAAACGTTTACAAACGTTACGAAACAAAACCAAACGTTTACAACGTTACGAAACAAATCCAAACGTTTCCCATTTTTAGCGATTTAAGCCAAACGTTTACAAACATTACGAAACAAAACCAAGCGTTTCACATTTTTTGCAATTTAAGCCAAATGTTTACAAACGTTACGAAACAAATCCAATCGTTTCTCCTTTTTAGTAATTTAAGCAAAACATTTATAAATTTTAGGAAACAACTCCAAGCGTTTCGCCTTTTTAGCAATTTAAGCCAAACATTTACAAACGCTACGAAACAAATCCAAACATTTCACTTTTTTAGCGATTTAATCCAAACGTTTACAAACGTATGAAACAAATCCAAACGTTTCACTTTTTTAGCGATTTAAGCCAAACGTTTACAAAGGTTACGAAACAAATCCATTTTTTCCACATTTTTAGCAATTTATGCCATACGTTTACAAACGTTACGAAACCAATCAAAGCGTTTCACCTTTCTAGCAGTTTAAGCCAAGCGTGAACAAACATTACGAAACAAATCCAAGCCTTTCAGCCTTTGAGCAATTTAAGCCAAACGTTTACAAACGTTATGAAACAAATCCAAATGTTACACCTTTTTAGAGATTTAAGCCAAACATTTACAAACGTTACGAAACAAATCAAAACGTTTCACCTTTTTAGCGATTTAAGCCAAACGTATACAAACGTTACGAAACAAATCCAAGTGTTTCACCTTTTAAGCTATTTATGCCAAACCCTTACAAACGTTACAAAACAAACCCAAGCGTTTCACCTTTTTAGCAATTTAAGCCAAACGTTAACAAACGTTACGAAATAATTCAAAACGTTTCACCTTTTTAGCGATTTAAGCCAAACGTTTACAAACGTTACGAAACAAATCCATGGATTTCACCTTTTTAGCAATTTAAACCAAACGTTTACCAACATTACGAGATAAATCAAAGCGTTTCACCTTTTTAGCGATTTAAGCCAAATGTTAACAAACATTACGAAACAAATCCAAACATTTCACCTTTTTAGCGATTTAAGCCAAACGTTTATAAAGGTTACAAAACAAATCCAAATTTTTCAAGCCAAACGTTTACAAACGTTATGAAACAAATCCAAATTTATCCCCTTTTTAGCGATTTAAGCCAAACGTTTACAAAGGTTACGAAACAAATCCAAAATTTTCACCTTTTTTTGCAATTGAAGCCAAACGTTTACAAACGTTATGAAACAAATCCAAATATATTCCAGTTTTAGCGATTTATGCCAAACGTTTAAAATGGTTACGAAACAAATCCAGGCGTTTCACCTTTTTAGCGATTTAAGCAAAACGTTTACAAACGTTACGAAACAAATCCACACATTTCACCTTTTTAGCGATTTATGCCTAACGTTTACAAATGTTACGAAACAAATTCAAGCGTTTCACCTTTTTAGCAATTTAAGCCAAACGTTAACAAATGTTAAGAAATAAATCTAAACGTTTCACCCTTTTAGCGATTTAAGCCAAACGTTTACAAACGTTACGAAATAAATCTAAACATTTCACCTTTTAAGCGATTTAAGCAAAACGTTTGCAAACATTATGAAAAAAATCCAAGCGTTTCACCTTTTTAGCAATTTAAATCAAACTTTAATAAACGTTACAAAACAAATCCAAATGTTTCCCCTTTTTAGCAATTTAAGCCAAACGTTTACAAACGTTAAGAAATAAATCTAAGCATTTCACCTTTTTAGCGATTTAAGCCAAACGTTTACAAACGTATGAAACAAATCAAAATGTTTCACCTTTTTAGCGATATAAGCCAAACGTTTACAAAGGTTTCGAAACAAATCCAAATTTTTCACCTTTTTAGCAATTTAAGCCAAACGTTTACAAACGTTACGAAACAAATCCAAGGGTTTCACCTTTTTAGCAATTTTTGCCAAACGTCAAGAAAAAAATCCAAGCGTTTAACGTTTTTAGCAATTTAAACCAAACGTTTACAAACGTTACGAAACAAATCCAAACGTTTCACCTTTTTTGCGATTTAAGAAAAACGTTTACAAAGGTTACGAAACAAATCCAAAGTTTTCACATTTTTAGCAATTTAAGCCAAACGTTACGAAACAAATCCAAGCGTTTCACCTTTTTAGCAATTTAAGCCAAACGTTTACAAACGTTACGAAACAAATCCAAACATTTCACCGTTTTAGCGATTTAAGCGAAACGTTTACAAACGTATGAAACAAATCCAAAAGTTTCACCTTTTTAGAGTTAAGCCAAACGTTTACAAAGATTACGAACCAAATCCAAAGTTTTCACCTTTTTAGCAATTTAAGCCAAATGTTTACAAACGTTACGAAACAAATACAAGAGTTTCACCTTTTTACCAATTTATGCCAAATGATTACAAACGTTATGAAAAAAAACGAAACATTTAACCTTTTTAGCGGTTTAAGCCAAACGTTTACAAGCGTATGAAACAAATCCAAACGTTTCACCTTTTCAGCGATTTAAGCAAAACGTTTACAAACATTACGAAACAAATCCAAGCATTTCACCTTTTTAGCAATTTAAGTCAAACGTTAGTAAACGTCATGAAACAAATCCAAACATTTCACCTTTTTAGAAATTTAAGCCAAACATTTACAAACGTTACGAAACAAATCCAACCGTTTCACCATCTTAGCGACTTATGCCAAACGTTTACAAACGTTACGACATAAATTCAAACGTTTCATACTTTTAGCGATATAAGCCAAACGTTTACAAACCTTACTAAACAAAACCAAACGTATAAGACGTTACGAAACAAATCCAAACGTTTCACATTTTTAGCGAGTTAAGCCAAACGTTTACAAACGTTACGGAACAAAACCAAGCGTTTCACCTTTTTAGCAATTTAGGCCAAATGTTTACAAACGTTACGAAACAAATCAAAGTGTTTCACCTTTTTAGCAATTTAAGCCAAACGTTTACAAACTTTATAAAACAAATCCAAGTGTTTCACCTGTTTAGCAATTTAAGCCAAATGTTTAGAAACGTTACGAAACAAATGTTAACATTTCACATTTTTAGTGATTGAAGCCAAACATTTACAAATGTTACGAAACAAACCGAAACGTTTCGAAACAAATCCAAACGTTTAAAACGTTACGAAGCAAATTCAAACGTTTCATATTTTTAGCGATTTAAGCCAAACGTTAACAAACATTTCTAAACAAAGCCAAAAGTTTACAAACATTACAAAACAAATTCAAGCGTTTCACCTTAATAGCAATTTAAGTCAAACGTTTACAATCGTTACTAAACAAAACCAAACGTTACACCTTTTTAGCGACTTATGCCAAAAGTGTAATATCTCGTATTTTTAAATTATTATTTTTTTAAATCTTAATTATAATTTTTGCATTCCGTCAAGTTTTGGGTAATTTATTATTAATATCATTATATATTTTAATTTAATTTTATTAGAGTCGCTCGCTGATTCAGTCGTTATTCGATTTCGTGTTTGGTTTGTATTATTAAATCTAAAAAAAATGAATAGACATCCCATGCAATAACTCCATGCATTTGCTTTCTTTTTCCACGTGAAAGTGGCCTTTTCAAATTAAGCATGGCCTAAGGCCCATTCTGATTTTAGCTTCAATATTGAAGAGAAGCCAAAATGTTGGAAGCAGTATTTACTGCGTTTTCTTTTAACTCAAACTCCTTACTTCATAAACCTAAAAATTAAACAAACCCTAGCCCCTTCAACGCCATTACAATATGAGACAACACAATCTTCATACTTTCGATTCCCGCTTGATTTGGTAAGTTATTTTCACATCTCTTTTCCTAGTTCTTCGATTCGATATCGTTCTCGTCATTTGTAACTTGTGATGTTCTTCATGCTAGTTTCAAATCTGAAGTATTTATCTTCGTTCCATCTATCTTAATCGTTCTCGATCATCGTTGCATTTTGGAATCATAATTGGTACGTGAAATTCTGTCTGTTCGTAGCCGTTACGGTTTATCGATTCGTTTGTTATTTTCTGCGTGTATCTTATTGTTCTTCGACTGTACATTCCTTGCTGCCATGCTCTTAAATCCGCAACCTGTCATGGGTGTTGTAATAAACTGAATTGCTTGAGTTGTGTTGTTTTGTTGTGTTGTTTCCATCGTTGGGACTCGGCTGTTTGCTGGACTTCTTGTTGATTGCCGTGGGTTTATTCTTTGTTTAGGTTAATTACTGTGCATGCTTCCATCATCGATATTTAAATGATTGTTAAGGGTTATAGGTTGATTGTTAAAGAATTATGGAGTTTGTGTTGTAAGTTTGGTGTTCTTGGTTGCTTCTTACTGCAATTGTTCTAATTATTGAAGATGATTATTTGGTGGCTGGTTTAATTCTATTGGGCATTGCTATTGGGTTTTGGTTACTTAATTATTTGGGCTTGTTCTATTTGATTGTGGATTAATTGGTTTGCTTGTTCTTTGGGCTGAATTTGTAATTGTTTAAAGTTTTGATTTGATTATATACCGATTTTGAACCGGACTTTCTATTGTCGCTTTGATTTCTAATATAGTAATTGGTAGGTATTATTTTATAAATAAAAATAATATTATTAATTCAATTTTAATTCGATTATTATATTTTGAAACGATATTTATTTTAATCTTTAAATCGAATAAATATTTGGGTAATTATTGTTTTCGAGAACTATGGCATATTGTGCCATTTTGGCTAAAGTTACGTTTTAACTTTTAAAACGTCTTCTTGACTTATTTCAATTAAGTATTTGATTGTAACTTGGGTTACTTGAAGTTAAAGCTATTGGGTTCCGTTTTAAATTTTGATTATTATTTTATCAAAGTTATTATAAACATATTTATTTTATCAAAGTTATTTTTGAGAATTATAAACTCTGGTTTATAATCAAATATAAATATATTTATTTTATTAAAGTTATTATTGAGAATTATAAACTATAGTTTATATTTTTCGATAAATATTTTGTGTCGGGTTAGACTTGGATCACCGACATGTGAAGTAGCTTGGTAGTTATCGGTAACTCGGCTAACCTACTATTTGAGGAATTTATTTTAAGTTATCATTTAAATATTATTTTTATAATATTTTCGGATTGGATTTTAAGTGCGAACTCAATAGTCTTGAATTAATTACGGCATTACAATTTATTTGAAAATTGTGTTTCTCTGTGATTTATCTGGTTATTTAATTGTGCTAGTCCTGCGTGGTGTCTAGTGATCTTAGAGTTAGGGGTCGTACGGATATTAACCTATTTATTATTTTAGACCCGTCGACTGCTCGTGCTTCGGAGTCTACGCAGGGTTAGCTGTTTGCCAAGATCACGTGGATAAGCAAGCAGTGAGTTTGTAGTGCTATTTACCGCTCTATTAAGTACCGCATTATATTTTAATATTATAAATGATTTTGAACTGTTTTAAGCGATTATGGATCTGGATTGAAACGAGCTACTCGATAGGCTTGTATCGAGACTGTGTGCACCGGTAAGTACTCTGGGAATCGGCAGACTAAAGTCTTGCTTACGCTGGTATATATATATGACGAGGATTTGTTCCTGTCCACTCTGGGTTTATCAGTATGATATGTCATACTTACACTGGGATCATTTCAATACTGTTTTCCATAATCATATTATAGTAGTATAAAATGTTTGATTTAAGGGTTTTAAACTTAATAAATGTAAATAGTATTGCGAACTCATCTCAGTATATCTGACCCCGTTGTTTTCCCAAATTTTCCAGGTTAATGATTTGAAAGCTGGTCCACTCCGATTCTTTTGATTCCTCGGAGGTTTTATGTTATTTAAACTACTTCTGTTTTCAAACTCTTAGACTGCAGTAGAACTAGTTAGTATATTACATTGTTATTGCAGTTTGGGATTATCGATTTGATCGATTATTTATTATTAGCATGTCTACTCTTGATTACTTTAATATTATATTTAAGTCATGCTGTTGAGCATTTTTGGATAATTAAGTTATTTATATTAGAACTGTAATATAAATTGCTATACTTAGGTTGGAGTCTCGGTTGCCTCCGAGCAGTTTTTTGCAGGTTTAAATATTTAATTATTTTCCACAAGGCTTGCTACGGGTTTTGGTACAACCATACCCATACCCTAGCGCCGGTCACGATTCATGAAATTGGGTCGTGACAAAGTTGGTATCAGAGCTTTGGTTTCAAACCAAGGCCATTTGCATGCTATGTGTTTACTATGTTTAGTTATTATTGAGTCATAGGGACTACTGCGGAATTAGGTTCGTGTCTTGTCTTTGAAACGTCATCTTTTGATTTTAAAACTTTTTGCCTACACCGATAGGATTGCGTCGTGTCAGTCGGTATTTATGCTTTGATCTGATGCTTTTATTTTATTTTATTGATGTTATTTTCACTTGGATGATTATAAACTGCTTTTGATTTCTCGGGAAATCTTGCAACAGTAATATTCTTTATGTCATACTTGGGTATGATGTTAATTGCCTTATCGTAATGATGTTTCTCATCACTTGGGTGATATATGTTGGCTGTTATGCTTTAAGGATGTTGTGGACGATTAAATTATTTTGTGAGTACTTCTGGTTTTGGCCGAGAGCCTTTATTTAAAAAAATAAAACGATATTTGTCAGGATTTGACATTGTTTTGAGTTTAAATGATTTTTGACCGAATTTTTTTTTGTGAATTTCGTTGTTGGCCACGTTTGATTTTAAACTACCTTAAGAATTGTTTTTTTCCTAACTAGTGTTTTGACGTAAAAAGTCAAATGGGTAGTCTGGACACGACACCCTAAAATATTATTTTCAGTATCTTGCCAAAAATAAAATAAAATTATATTTGACTAAGGATGGAAAAGGGGTTTGTTCTTTGAAATAAAATGAATTTCTCGAAGTCTTAAAATTAAAATGTTACGTCTAGCTTGGTGTTTTCAAAATGATTGTTTTGAAAAAAAAATTATTTGAAAGGTATTACAGTTTTGGTAATTTTATATTACTTTTGTAATTTTTACCATATTTGGTTGTCAACACTTTGGTGTTGTTGGCCTTATGCTCGATTCACCAGTTTTGACTAAAACTTGTGTTTTTGATAAGGTTGTTAAAAAAAAATATAATTGTTTTCACTTGGGCGATGAGTCTGATGTTGTTATTGGGTGACGTTGAGCTTCTTATTTTGAAAATACTAAGATTTGTTTTGAAATGCGTTTTCCGGACTTGAGAATATTTGTATACTTTTACAATTGGTTATTAGGGGTTTGACTTGGGTCACCCAAATTGGGAGTTGAGTTCGGAAGTGGTAATCACTCGGCTAACTCGACGATTTTAATATGAGGCGTTTGGGAATAATTATATCTGATGTTTTATAAAAGAGGTTTTCCGGAAAATGAAAATTTAACACTGTGGGCCTCGACATAAACTTGAATCCTGTTTTGTAAATACTATCTTTCGAAATTGGTTTTAATGCGTACTTTTAATCAGTATCACAATTCGTTTTATTCTGAGTTGACGTTTTGTACATATTATTACACGATTTAATGTTTTAATCGTTGTTGGGCTATTTAAGATTACTGCAATGTCGGTAGGAATTCGTGGATCATATAAGATGTTGTGTGCCTAACCTCTTGAAATTATTTTGGTTATCTACCCTAATGAGTAGTTGTTTTACTGCAAGATGCTTTAGTTCTTTTCGGTTGTGTGATTAATTCTTGATCTATACTACTATGTTATTATTATTGTATCTCGTGTTTGATTAAGTTAAGCCATATCAGTTTTATCCTCGTTGACCTCATTGTGTGGAGTAGCACGTGAGGGTATTCCTCGCTGGTTTTTCTTTGGCTTAACATTGGCGTTGGTGTCGACGTGCGATTCGAACCTTTGCTTTGACCCTGTGATTAGTTTAGATGTTCTAATTGGTTTAGTTAGATTGAACGTTGGACTCTGTAAATAGAAGTTATTAATTTTGTCATCAAGAAATTTGAGGAGCGATTCTCAAGAGCTGTTCGCAGATTCGAATCCCGAAACTGTCCTGGTCGGAGGAAGGCAAATTGAGTTATATTACTCAGCGCCGGTGGAATAATTCTTCTCGTAAGGGTTTACCTCGTGCGTGAAATTTTGAACGTTATCTGTTTCTATGTCGGACTCGTTTGTAATAATTTGTTGTAGTCGAAAGTTAGCTATTAGTGTTCTAGAATTAGATATCGAATCTGTGAATCGAGGTTGATCAGTGTAGTAATACACTAGTGTTTTTTTTAGATAGATCGGTGATATACAGAAACCGATAGTGAAGCTGTGAAGGCGGTCGTGTTGCTTTGATGCCTTTGGAAAATTTTCAAATTGATTTGAAGGGAAATTTGTTGTTCTGTAAATTTTAGTTTTGTTGTTGATTTTAGGTTATTTTGTTTTGACAATTCAAATTAGTGGATTAGGATAATGGAGATGGGAAAATATGTCAAAATGGGCGAGTGCACGTCTCACGGAATGTAATATCTAGAAAATGTTTCGAGGGAAAATTGATTTCAAATGTTAATTTTTTAAAGTAATTGAAATGTTTTTATCACATAATTGTACCCAGATATGTCATGAATATGCATTTTGGAATGCCACGAATAGGAAACTGCATTGAGCATTGAGCATGATCACTAATTAAAAGAGAAATAAATAATTGATACATGCATTTAGAACATTCATCACGGCATTAAATTATTAGGGTTGAATGCAACTCTTTGGGGATGAGAGCTATCATCACCCTGGCGCACAATTATGTAAAATAAATTTTGTCAGTGAGATTTTTCAAGAAATGTTTTGTTTAAAACTCGCGAGTTATATTGTGAAAATAGTGTTTAAAATGTTATTAAATTTCAAACGGTTTTAAAGTTTTATTTGGTTGGAAACTAGACAAATACTCTATGATGACGGTACTTATTTAAGAAAAAAATTCATTGTAAGGATTTGTTCATATTGTTGGAGTAATTGACTCGATAAAGAAGAGCTATGGTTATAAGGTTGTACTCGAGGTTTAGTTATGGCGAATGCGGAAAAATATTGAATTCGGATTAAAAAATTGTGTCAGCTTATAGTATATAATTTGAGGATTTTAGTTTTAAGGAAATTGGTTATGCTCTGCGTATTCATTTGCACTGAAAGATTTAAAAAGAAATTTTACTTTTACAAATTCGATTTCTGTTTAATAAAAAATTGATACCGATATGGAAATTTTCGTAAATAAAGGAATTTTTATTTGTAAAAATTTAACTTATGAGAAGTGATGAAACTTTGCCAGTTTTGATTTAGAAGCAGATAGTAAATTGTTTTAAATGAACAATTTTATAAAATCATAAAATTATTGTGAAAGTAACGTTCGGTTATGATTTCAAATTGAGAGTATTTTATTATGTTGATATGTTTAGAAAAAAAAACTTTTCAATGGGTTAATTATTTACGGTTGAAAGTGAAAATTAAATTTGAGGTGCTAGTGATTTCAAATTAAAGGTGGATTGTGATATTATATAATTGTGTTTACGGAAAGCGTCTTTCTAGAAAAATTTTGTTTTGAGCATAACCAATAATCCAATTGATTGCGATTTAATCTTAATGATCTTCGGTAGGATTCGAGGTTTTGGTGATTCAGAAATAAATGTCGAGGATGGAAAATATTATTGCCAGAAGTTTAAGTTATGTATTCCTTAGAAATTATGTGTTTTCTTACGTCTTGATTCGAAAGGTAGATGGTATCAATGAGCTGATCTTAGTTAGTTAACCGAGACGATTCTAATGGTGTTAGTGTTCAGCCATTATTTTTGTGAGAGCATTTTTTTATCAGATGATATATTGATTTGCTGTTAAATTTTGTCATTTGAAGTATTTGGTGTTGCGACCACTACAGGTGATATAGTGCGTAGGCATTAAGGAATGTAAGATTATTTTTCAGTTAATAGTGTCTGTAGGTTTTCGGTTTGTAGCATTGGAGTTTGACTTTTTAATACTACGATTTAAATTTGGAATTGTTCCTACACTTGTAGTGTTGCTTGATAGTCTTTTAGACTTGAGCCTGTTAATTTTGAAATTTTTTCTCGTATAGCGTTTTGGTTATTCCCGGTTAGAAAGTAAATTATCAATTCGTTTACCAGTGGTGTTTGAGAAGTCGTTGAGGTATCAAATTGTTGAGCTCGGAATTTTGTTTCTCCTATGCATGTGGTGACTATTCGAGTTTTTAAATCAGTTTTAAACTCGAGATAGAATTTCTCTAAATTGAGGAGAATGTAATACCCCGTATATTTTTCAGCGTGTTTTCAGTTGATTTATATTTCGTTTTGCTTTGACTCTCCTCAGTTTTCATTGTGGTAGGATTACCCTTGATGAGAGTTTGTTTAATCTAGTGAGATTGCGATTGTGTTTTTCTTAAATTGAATTAGGCGGTGTTATATTTTTTTTCCGTTGAGTTGTCACCTGGTCATAAAGTGATTTTGAAAATCTTAAATTGTTATGATTAGTTGTTTTCTTTCGTTCTGTTGAGGATGCGTTGCTCCATATTTTTAGAGTTACGTGTGATTTTATGTGTGATATAATTAATTTTACATTACTTTGGTTTATGGTAAATTCGAGCACGAATTTTTCATAAGTTAGGGAGAATATAATATCTCGTATTTTTAAATTATTATTTTTTTAAATCTTAATTATAATTTTTGCATTCCGTCTAGTTTTAGGTAATTTATTATTAATATCATTATATATTTTAATTTAATTTTATTAGAGTCGCTCGCTGATTCAGTCGTTATTCGATTTCGTGTTTGGTTTGTATTATTAAATCTAAAAAAAATGAATGGACATCCCATGCAATAACTCCATGCATTTGCTTTATTTTTCCACGTGAAAGTGGCCTTTTCAAATTAAGCATGGCCTAAGGCCCATTCTGATTTTAACTTCAATATTGAAGAGAAGCCAAAATGTTGGAAGCAGTATTTACTGCGTTTTCTTTTAACTCAAACTCCTTACTTCATAAACCTAAAAATTAACGCCATTACAATCTGAGACAACACAATCTTCATACTTTCGATTCCCGCTTGATTTGGTAAGTTATTTTCACATCTCTTTTCCTAGTTCTTCGATTCGATATCGTTCTCGTCATTTGTAACTTGTGATGTTCTTCATGCTAGTTTCAAATCTGAAGTATTTATCTTCGTTCCATCTATCTTAATCGTTCTCGATCATCGTTGCGTTTTGGAATCATAATTGGTACGTGAAATTCTGTCTGTTCGTAGCCGTTACGGTTTATCGATTCGTTTGTTATTTTCTGCGTGTATCTTATTGTTCTTCGACAGTACATTCCTTGCTGCCATGCTCTTAAATCCGCAACCTGTCATGGGTGTTGTAATAAACTGAATTGCTTGAGTTGTGTTGTTTTGTTGTGTTGTTTCCATCGTTGGGACTCGACTGTTTGCTGGACTTCTTGTTGATTGTCGTGGGTTTATTCTTTGTTTAGGTTAATTACTGTGCATGCTTCCATCATCGATATTTGAATGATTGTTAAGGGTTATAGGTTGATTGTTAAAGAATTATGGAGTTTGTGTTGTAAGTTTGGTGTTCTTGGTTGCTTCTTACTGCAATTGTTCTAATTATTGAAGATGATTATTTGGCGGCTGGTTTAATTCTATTGGGCATTGCTATTGGGTTTTGGTTACTTAATTATTTGGGCTTGTTCTATTTGATTGTGGATTAATTGGTTTGCTTGTTCTTTGGGCTGAATTTGTAATTGTTTAAAGTTTTGATTTGATTATATACCGATTTTGAACCGGACTTTCTATTGTCGCTTTGATTTCTAATATAGTAATTGGTAGGTATTATTTTACAAATAAAAATAATATTATTAATTCAATTTTAATTCGATTATTATATTTTGAAACGATATTTATTTTAATCTTTAAATCGAATAAATATTTGGGTAATTATTGTTTTCGAGAACTATGGCTTATTGTGCCATTTTGGCTAAAGTTACGTTTTAACTTTTAAAACGTCTTCTTGACTTATTTCAATTAGGCTTATCCCCTTAAAATCCCCTCACCTTTTACCCCCAATTCATTTGCACCCTCACGTTGTAAAACCACCAAATATACCCAAATTACGACCTTTCACTTTCAATTGCACCCTCAAGCATTAAATTGACCTCTTTTCACTTAAAAAATATTCAAATCAATACTTTAAATTCTAGCATATATTTTAAAATAGGACTTAATATTTTATTTAAAACAAAAATAAACCTATTTTTTCAAGTGAAAAGAGATCAATTTAATGCTTGAGGGTGCAATTGAAAGTAAAAGGTCGTAATTTGGGTATATTTGGTGGTTTTGCAACGTGAGGGTGCAAACGAATTGGGGGTAAAAGGTGAGGGGTTTTTAAGGGGATAAGCCTTTCAATTAAGTATTTGACTGTAACTTGGGTTACTTGAAGTTAAAGCTATTGGGTTCCGTTTTAAATTTTGATTATTATTTTTATCAAACTTATTATAAACATATTTATTTTATCAAAGTTATTTTTGAGAATTATAAACTCTGGTTTATAATCAAATATAAATATATTTATTTTATTAAAGTTATTATTGAGAATTATAAACTATAGTTTATATTTTTCGATAAATATTTTGTGTCGGGTTAGACTTGGATCACCGACATGTGAAGTAGCTTGGTAGTTATCGGTAACTTGGCTAACCTACTATTTGAGGAATTTATTTTAAGTTATCATTTAAATATTATTTTAATAATATTTTCGGATTGGATTTTAAGTGCGAACTCAATAGTCTTGAATTAATTACGGCATTACAATTTATTTGAAAATTGTGTTTCTCTGTGATTTATCTGGTTATTTAATTGTGCTAGTCCTGCGTGGTGTCTAGTGATCTTAGAGTTAGGGGTCGTACGGATATTAACCTATTTATTATTTTAGACCCGTCGACTGCTCGTGCTTCGGAGTCTACGCAGGGTTAGCTGTTTGCCAAGATCACGTGGATAAGCAAGCAGTGAGTTTGTAGTGCTATTTACCGCTCTATTAAGTACCGCATTATATTTTAATATTATAAATGATTTTGAACTGTTTTAAGCGATTATGGATCTGGATTGAAACGAGCTACTCGATAGGCTTGTATCGAGACTGTGTGCACCGGTAAGTACTCTGGGAATCGGCAGACTAAAGTCTTGCTTACGCTGGTATATATATATGACGAGGATTTGTTCCTGTCCACTCTGGGTTTATCAGTATGATATGTCATACTTACACTGGGATCATTTCAATACTGTTTTCCATAATCATATTATAGTAGTATAAAATGTTTGATTTAAGGGTTTTAAACTTAATAAATGTAAATAGTATTGCGAACTCATCTCAGTATATCTGACCCCGTTGTTTTCCCAAATTTTCCAGGTTAATGATTTGAAAGCTGGTCCACTCCGATTCTTTTGATTCCTCGGAGGTTTTATGTTATTTAAACTACTTCTGTTTTCAAACTCTTAGACTGCAGTAGAACTAGTTAGTATATTACATTGTTATTGCAGTTTGGGATTATCGATTTGATCGATTATTTATTATTAGCATGTCTACTCTTGATTACTTTAATATTATATTTAAGTCATGCTGTTGAGCATTTTTGGATAATTAAGTTATTTATATTAGAACTGTAATATAAATTGCTATACTTAGGTTGGAGTCTCGGTTGCCTCCGAGCAGTTTTCTGTAGGTTTAAATATTTAATTATTTTCCGCAAGGCTTGCTACGGGTTTTGGTACAACCATACCCATACCCTAGCGCCGGTCACGATTCATGAAATTGGGTCGTGACAAAAAGTTTACAAACGTTACGAAACAAATCCAAGCGTTTTACCTTTTTAGCAACTTAAGCCAAACGTTTACAAATGTTAGAAACAAAACCAAAGTTTACAACGTTACGAAACAAATCCAAACGTTTCCTATTTTTAGCGATTTAAGCCAAACTGTTTACAAACATTACGAAACAAAACCAAGCGTTTTCACCTTTTTTGAAATTTAAGCCAAACGTTTACAAACGTTACAAAACAAATCCAATCGGTTCTCCTTTTTAGTAATTTAAGCAAAATGTTTATAAACATTACGAAACAGCTCCAAGTGTTTCGCCTTTTTAGCAATTTAAGCCAAACGTTTACAAACGCTACGAAACAAGTTCAAACATTTCACCTTTTTAGCGATTTAATCCAAAAGTTTACAAACGTATGAAACAAATCCAAACGTTTCACTTTTTAAGCGATTTAAGCCTAACGTTTACAAAGGCTACGAAACAAATCCAATTTTTCACATTTTTAGCAATTTATGCAAAACGTTTACAAACGTTACGAAACCAATCAAAGCGTTTCACCTTTTTAGCAGTTTAAGCGAAGCTTGAACAAACGATACGAAACAAATCCAAGCCTTTCAGCTTTTTAGCAATTTAAGCCAAACGTTTACAATGGTTACGAAACAAATCCAAATGTTACACCTTTTTAACGATTTAAGCCAAACGTTTACATACGTTACGAAACAAATCCAAACGTTTCACCTTTTTAGAGATTTAAGCCAAATATACAAACGTTGTAAAACAAATCCAAGCGTTTCACCGTTTTAGCTATTTACGCCAAACTTTTACCAACGTTATAAAACAAATCCAAGCATTTCACCTTTTTAGTAATTTAAGCCAAACGTTAACAAACGTTACGAAATAATTCAAAACGTTTCACCTTTTTAGCGATTTAAGCCAAGTTTACAAACGTTACGAAACAAATCCAAGCATTTCACCTTTTTAGCAATTTAAGTAAAACGTTTACCAACATTACTAGATAAATCCAAGCGTTTCACCTTTATAGCGATTTAAGCCAAATGTTAACAAACATTACGAAACAAATCCAAACGTTTCACCTTTTTAGCGATTTAAGCCAAACGTTTACAAAGGTTACGAAACAAATCCAATTTTTTCACCTTTTTTAGCAATTGAAGCCATACGTTTACAAACGTTACGCAACAAATTCAAACATTTCACCTTTTTAGCGATTTAAGCCAAAAGTTTACAAGCGTATGAAACGAATCAAAACGTTTTGGCTTTTTTGCGATTTAAGCCAAACCTTTACAAAAGTTACGAAACAAATCCAAAATTGTCACATTTTTAACAAGTTAAGCCAAACGCTTACAAACGTTACGAAACAAATCCAAATGTATCCCTTTTTTAGCGATTTAAGCAAAACGTTTGCAAAGGTTACGAAACAAATCCAGGCGTTTCACCTTTTTAGCGATTTAAGCAAAACGTTTACAAACGTTAAAAAACAAATCCACACATTTCACCTTTTTAGCGATTTATGTCAAACGTTTACAAACGTTACGAAACAAATTCAAGCGTTTCACCTCTTTAGCAATTTAAGCCAAACGTTAACAAACGTTACGAAACAAATCCAAACATGTCACCTTTTTAGCGATTTAAGCCAAATGTTTACAAATGTTATGAAACAAATCCAAGCATTTCACCTTTTTAGCGATTTAAGCCAAAGGTTTAAAAACATTACAAAATAAATCCAAGCTTTTAACCTTTTTAGCGATTTAAGCCAAACGTTAACAAACGTTACGAAACAAATCCATACGTTTCTCCTTTTTATAGATTTAAGCCAACGTTTACAAACGTTACGAAACAAATCCAAACATTTCACCTTTTTAGCGATTTAAGCCAAACGTTTACAAATGTATGAAACAAATCCAAACGTTTCCCCTTTAGAACGATTTAAGCTAAACGTTTACAAAGGTTACGAAACAAATCCAAATTTTTCACATTTTTAGCAATTTAAGAAAATGTTTACTAACGTTATGGAACAAATTCAAACGTTTCACCTTTTTAACAATTTAAGCCAAACGTTTACAAACGTTTTGAAACAAAACAAAACGTGTACAACGTTATGAAACAAATCCAAACGTTTCACATTTTTAGCAATTTTAGCCAAACGTTTACAAACGTTTTGAAACAAAACAAAACGTGTACAACGTTATGAAACAAATCCAAACGTTTCACATTTTTAGCAATTTTAGCCAAACGTTTACAAGCATAACAAAACCATGTGTTTCACCTTTTTAGCAATTTAAGCCAAACGTTTACAAATATTATGAAAGAAATCCAAGCGTTTCTCCTGTTTAGAAATTTAAGCCAAACGTTTATAAACGTTACGAAACAAATCCAAGCGTTTCACCTTTTTAGCAATATAAGCCAAACGTTTACAAACGTTACGAAACAAATCAAAACATTTCACCGTTTTAACGATTTAAGCCAAACGTTTACAAACTTATGAAACAAATCCAAAAGTTTCACCTTTTTAGATTTAAGCCAAACGTTTACAAAGATTACGAACCAAATCCAAAGTTTTCACCTTTTTAGCAATTTAAGCCAAACGTTTACAAACGTTACGAAACAAATCCAAGATTTTCAGCTTTTTACCAATTTAAGCCAAATGTTTACAAACGTTATGAAAAAAAACGAAACATTTCCCCTTTTTAGCGGTTTAAGCCAAACGTTTACAAGCGTATGAAACAAATCCAAATGTTTCACCTTTTCAGCGATTTAAGCAAAACGTTTACAAACATTACGAAACAAATCCAAGCGTTTCACCTTTTTAGCAATTTAAGTCAAACGTTAGTAAACGTTATGAAACAAATCCAAACATTTCACCTTTTTAGAAATTTAAGCCAAACATTTACAAACGTTACGAAACAAATCCAACCGTTTCACCATCTTAGCGACTTATGCCAAACGTTTACAAACGTTACGACATAAATTCAAACGTTTCATATTTTTAGCGATTTAAGCCAAACGTTTACAAACCTTACGAAACAAAACCAAACGTTTAAGACGTTGCGAAACAAATCCAAACGTTTCACATTTTTAGCGAGTTAAGCCAAACGTTTACAAACGTTACGGAACAAAACCAAGCGTTTCACCTTTTTAGCAATTTAGGCCAAATGTTTACAAACGTTACGAAACAAATCAAAGCGTTTCACCTTTTTAGCAATTTAAACCAAACATTTCACATTTTTAGCGGGTTTAAGCCAAACGTTTACAAGCGTATGAAACAAATTCAAATGTTTCACCTTTTTAGCGATTTAAAGCAAAACGTTTACAAACGTTACGAAACAAATCCAAGCGTTTCACCTTTTTAGCAATTTAAGTCAAACGTTAATAAACATTACGAAACAATTCCAAACATTTCACCTTTTTAGAAATTTAAGCCAAACGTTTACAAACGTTACGAAACAAATCCAAACGTTTCCCCATTTTAGCGATTTATGCCAAACGTTTACAAACGTTACGAAATAAATTCAAACGTTTCACATTTTTAGCGATTTAAGCCAAACGTTTACAAACATTACGAAAGAAATTCAAACGTTTCACATTTTTAGTGAGTTAAGCCAAACGTTTACAAACGTTACGAAACAAAACCAAGCGTTTCACCTTTTTAGCAATTTAAACCAAATGTTTACAAACGTTACGAAACAAATCAAAGCGTTTCACCTTTTTAGCAATTTAAGCCAAACGTTTACAAACTTTACGAAACAAATCCAAGCGTTTCACTTGTTTAGCAATTTAAGCCAAACGTTTAGAAAAGTTACGAAACAAATCCTAACGTTTCACATTTTTAGTGATTGAAGCCAAACGTTTACAAATGTTACGAAACAAATCGAAATGTTTCCAAACAAATCCAAACGTTTAAAACGTTATGAAGCAAATTCAAACGTTTCACCTTTTTAGCGATTTAAGCCAAACGTTTACAAACATTTCTAAACAAAGCCAAACGTTTACAAACATTATAAAACAAATCCAAGCCTTTCACCTTTATAGCAATTTAAGCCAAACATTTACAAACGTTACTAAACAAAACAAACTTTACACCTTTTTAGCGACTTATGCCAAACGTTTACAAACGTTACGAAACAAATACAAGGGCTTCACCTTTTTAGCAATTTAAGCCAAACTTTTACAAACGTTACGAAACAAAACCAAACGTTTACAACGTTACGAAACAAATCCAAACGTTTCCCATTTTTCGCGATTTAAGCCAAACGTTTACAAACATTACGAAACAAAACCAAGCGTTTCACATTTTTTGCAATTTAAGCCAAATTTTTACAAACGTTACGAAACAAATCCAATCGTTTCTCCTTTTTAGTAATTTAAGCAAAACGTTTATAAATTTTAGAAAACAACTCCAAGCGTTTCGCCTTTTTAGCAATTTAAGCCAAACATTTACAAACGCTACGAAACAAATCCAAACATTTCACTTTTTTAGCGATTTAATCCAAACGTTTACAAACGTATGAAACAAATCCAAACGTTTCACTTTTTTTAGCGATTTAAGCCAAACGTTTACAAAGGTTACGAAACAAATCCATTTTTTCCACATTGTTAGCAATTTATGCCATACGTTTACAAACGTTACGAAACCAATCAAAGCGTTTCACCTTTCTAGCAGTTTAAGCCAAGCGTGAACAAACATTACGAAACAAATCCAAGCCTTTCAGCTTTTGAGAAATTTAAGCCAAACGTTTACAAACGTTACGAAACAAATCCAAATGTTACACCTTTTTAGCGATTTAAGCCAAACATTTACAAACCTTACGAAACAAATCCAAACGTTCCACCTTTTTAGAGATTTAAGCCAAATGTATACAAACGTTACGAAACAAATCCAAGTGTTTCACCTTTTTAGCTATTTATGCCAAACTCTTACAAACGTTACAAAACAAACCCAAGCGTTTCCCCTTTTTAGCAATTTAAGCCAAACGTTAACAAACGTTACGAAATAATTCAAAACGTTTCACCTTTTTAGCGATTTAAGCCAAACGTTTACAAACGTTACGAAACAAATCCAAGGATTTCACCTTTTTAGCAATTTAAACCAAACGTTTACCAACATTACGAGATAAATCAAAGCGTTTCACCTTTTTAGCGATTTAAGCCAAATGTTAACAAACATTACGAAACAAATCCAAACATTTCACCTTTTTAGCGATTTAAGCCAAACGTTTACAAAGGTTACAAAACAAATCCAAATTTTTCACCTTTTTTAGGAATTGAAGCCAAACGTTTACAAACGTTATGAAACAAATCCAAATTTATCCCCTTTTTAGCGATTTAAGCCAAACGTTTACAAAGGTTACGAAACAAATCCAAAATTTTCACCTTTTTTTGCAATTGAAGCCAAACGTTTACAAACGTTATGAAACAAATCCAAATATATTCCCGTTTTAGCGATTTAAGCCAAACGTTTAAAAAGGTTACGAAACAAATCCAGGCGTTTCACCTTTTTAGCGATTTAAGCAAAACGTTTACAAACGTTACGAAACAAATCCACACATTTCACCTTTTTAGCGATTTATGCCTAACGTTTACAAACGTTACGAAACAAATTCAAGCGTTTCACCTTTTTAGCAATTTAAGCCAAACGTTAACAAATGTTAAGAAATAAATCTAAACGTTTCACCTTTTTAGCGATTTAAGCCAAACGTTTACAAAGGTTACGAAATAAATCTAAACATTTCACCTTTTTAGCGATTTAAGCAAAACGTTTGCAAACATTATGAAAAAAATCCAAGCGTTTCACCTTTTTAGCAATTTAAATCAAACTTTACTAAACGTTACAAAACAAATCCAAGCGTTTCCCCTTTTTATCAATTTAAGCCAAACGTTTACAAACGTTACGAAACAAATCTAAGCATTTCACCTTTTTAGCGATTTAAGCCAAACGTTTACAAACGTATGAAACAAATCAAAATGTTTCACCTTTTTAGCGATATAAGCCAAACGTTTACAAAGGTTTCGAAACAAATCCAAATTTTTCACCTTTTTAGCAATTTAAGCCAAACGTTTACAAACGTTACGAAACAAATCCAAGGGTTTCACCTTTTTAGCAATTTTTGCCAAACGTCAAGAAAAAAATCCAAGCGTTTAACGTTTTTAGCAATTTAAACCAAACGTTTACAAACGTTACGAAACAAATCCAAACGTTTCACCTTTTTTGCGATTTAAGAAAAACGTTTACAAAGGTTACAAAACAAATCCAAAGTTTTCACATTTCTAGCAATTTAAGCCAAACGTTATGAAATAAATCCAAGTGTTTTTCCTTTTTAGCAATTTAAGCCAAATGTTTACACGCGTTACGAAACAAATCCAAGCGTTTCACCTTTTTAGCAATTTAAGCAAAACGTTTACAAACGTTACGAAACAAATCCAAACATTTCACCGTTTTAACGATTTAAGCCAAACGTTTACAAACGTATGAAACAAATCCAAAAGTTTCACCTTTTTAGATTTAAGCAAAATGTTTACAAAGATTACGAACCAAATCCAAAGTTTTCACCTTTTTAGCAATTTAAGCCAAACGTTTACAAACGTTACAAAAAAAATCCAAGAGTTTCACCTTTTTACCAATTTATGCCAAATGTTTACAAACGTTACGAAAAAAACGAAACATTTCACCTTTTTAACGGTTTAAGCCGAACGTTTACAAGCGTATGAAACAAATCCAAACGTTTCACCTTTTCAGCGATTTAAGGAAAACGTTTACAAACATTACGAAACAAATCCAAGCATTTCACCTTTTTAGCAATTTAAGTCAAATGTTAGTAAACGTCATGAAAAAAATCCAAACATTTCACCTTTTTAGAAATTTAAGCCAAACATTTACAAACGTTACGAAACAAATCCAACCGTTTCATCATCTTAGCGACTTATGCCAAACGTTTACAAACGTTACGACATAAATTCAAACGTTTCATATTTTTAGCGATATAAGCCAAACGTTTACAAACCTTACTAAACAAAACCAAACGTTTAAGACGTTACAAAACAAATCCAAACGTTTCCCATTTTTAGCGAGTTAAGCCAAACGTTTACAAACGTTACGGAACAAAACCAAGCGTTTCACCTTTTTAGCAATTTAGGCCAACTGTTTACAAACGTTACGAAACAAATCAAAGCGTTTCACCTTTTTAGCAATTTAAGCCAAACGTTTACAAACTTTACAAAACAAATCCAAGCATTTCACCTGTTTAGCAATTTAAGCCAAACGTTTAGAAACGTTACGAAACAAATCCTAACATTTCACATTTTTAGTGATTGAAGCCAAACGTTTACAAATGTTACGAAACAAATCGAAACGTTTCGAAACAAATCCAAACGTCTAAAACGTTACGAAGAAAATTCAAACGTTTCATCTTTTTAGCGATTTAAGCCAAACGTTAACAAACATTTCTAAACAAAGCCAAAAGTTTACAAACATTACAAAACAAATTCAAGCGTTTCACCTTAATAGCAATTTAAGTCAAACGTTTACAAACGTTACTAAACCAAACCAAACGTTACACCTTTTTAGCGACTTATGCCAAAAGTTTACAAACGTTACGAAACAAATCCAAGCGTTTTACCTTTTTAGCAACTTAAGCCAAACGTTTACAAATGTTACGAAACAAAACCAAAGTTTACAACGTTATGAAAAAAATCCAAACGTTTCCCATTTTTAGTGATTTAAGCCAAACTGTTTACAAACATTACGAAACAAAACCAAGCGTTTTCACCTTTTTTGAAATTTAAGCCAAACGTTTACAAACGTTACGAAACAAATCCAATCGGTTCTCCTTTTTAGTAATTTAAGCAAAATGTTTATAAACGTTACGAAACAGCTCCAAGTGTTTCGCCTTTTTAGCAATTTAAGCCAAACGTTTACAAACGCTACGAAACAAGTTCAAACATTTCACCTTTTTAGCGATTTAATCCAAAAGTTTACAAACGTATGAAACAAATCCAAACGTTTCACTTTTTTAGCGATTTAAGCCAAACGTTTACAAAGGCTACCAAACAAATCCGATTTTTCACATTTTTAGCAATTTATGCAAAACGTTTACAAACGTTACGAAACCAATCAAAGCGTTTCACCTTTTTAGCAGTTTAAGCGAAGCTTGAAGAAACGTTACGAAACAAATCCAAGCCTTTCAGCTTTTTAGCAATTTAAGCCAAACGTTTACAATGGTTACGAAACAAATCCAAATGTTACACCTTTTTAACGATTTAAGCCAAATGTTTACATACGTTACGAAACAAATCCAAACGTTTCACCTTTTTAGAGATTTAAGCCAAATATACAAACGTTGTGAAACAAATCCAAGCGTTTCACCATTTTAGCTATTTACGCCAAACTTTTACCAACGTTACAAAACAAATCCAAGCGTTTCACCTTTTTAGCAATTTAAGCCAAACGTTAACAAACGTTACGAAATAATTCAAAACGTTTCACCTTTCTAGCGATTTAAGCCAAGTTTACAAACGTTACGAAACAAATCCAAGCATTTCACCTTTTTAGCAATTTAAGTAAAACGTTTACCAACATTACTAGATAAATCCAAGCGTTTCACCTTTTTAGCGATTTAAGCCAAATGTTAACAAACATTACGAAATAAATCCAAACGTTTCACCTTTTTAGCGATTTAAGCCAAACGTTTACAAAGGTTACGAAACAAATCCAAATTTTTCACCTTTTTTAGCAATTGAAGCCATACGTTTACAAACGTTACGCAACAAATTCAAACATTTCACCTTTTTAGCGATTTAAGCCAAAAGTTTACAAGCGTATGAAACGAATCAAAACGTTTTGCCTTTTTCGCGATTTAAGCCAAACCTTTACAAAAGTTACGAAACAAATCCAAAATTGTCACATTTTTAACAAGTTAAGCCAAACGCTTACAAACGTTACGAAACAAATCCAAATGTATCCCTTTTTTAGCGATTTAAGCAAAACGTTTGCAAAGGTTACGAAACAAATCCAGGCGTTTCACCTTTTTAGCGATTTAAGCAAAACGTTTACAAACGTTAAAAAACAAATCCACACATTTCACCTTTTTAGCGATTTATGTCAAACGTTTACAAACGTTACGAAACAAATTCAAGCGTTTCACCTTTTTAGCAATTTAAGCCAAACGTTAACAAACGTTACGAAAAAAATCCAAACATTTCACCTTTTTAGCGATTTAAGCCAAATGTTTACAAATGTTATGAAACAAATCCAAGCATTTCACCTTTTTAGCGATTTAAGCCAAACGTTAACAAACGTTACGAAACAAATCCATACGTTTCTCCTTTTTATAGATTTAAGCCAACGTTTACAAACGTTACGAAACAAATCCAAACAATTCACCTTTTTAGCGATTTAAGCCAAACGTTTACGAATGTATGAAACAAATCCAAACGTTTCACCATTAGAACGATTTAAGCTAAACGTTTACAAAGGTTACGAAACAAATCCAAATTTTTCACATTTTTAGCAATTTAAGAAAATGTTTACTAACGTTATGGAACAAATTCAAACGTTTCACCTTTTTAACAATTTAAGCCAAACGTTTACAAACGTTTTGAAACAAAACAAAACGTGTACAACGTTATGAAACAAATCCAAACGTTTCACATTTTTAGCAATTTTAGCCAATCGTTTACAAGCATAACAAAACCATGTGTTTCACCTTTTTAGCAATTTAAGCCAAACGTTTACAAATATTACGAAAGAAATCCAAGCGTTTCTCCTGTTTAGAAATTTAAGTCAAACGTTTATAAACGTTACGAAACAAATCCAAGCGTTTCGCCTTTTTAGCAATTTAAGCCAAACGTTTATAAACGTCACGAAACAAATCCAAATATTTCCCCTTTTTAGTGATTTAAGCCAAACGTTTACAAACGTATGAAACAAATCCGAACGTTTAACCTTTTTTGCGATTTAAGGAAAACGTTTACAAAGGTTACAAAACAAATCCAAAGTTTTCACATTTTTAGCAATTTAAGCCAAACGTTTCCACACGTTACGAAACAAATCCAAGCGTTTCACCTTTTTAGCAATTTAAGCCAAACGTTAACAAACGTTACGAAATAATTCAAAACGTTTCACCTTTTTAGCGATTTAAGCCAAGTTTACAAACGTTACGAAACAAATCCAAGGATTTCACCTTTTTAGCAATTTAAGTAAAACGTTTACCAACATTACTAGATAAATCCAAGCGTTTCACCTTTTAGCGATTTAAGCCAAATGTTAACAAACATTACGAAACAAATCCAAACGTTTCACCTTTTTAGCGATTTAAGCCAAACGTTTACAAAGGTTACGAAACAAATCCAAATTTTTCACCTTTTTTCGCAATTGAAGCCATACGTTTACAAACGTTACGCAACAAATTCAAACATTTCACCTTTTTAGCGATTTAAGCCAAAAGTTTACAAGCGTATGAAACGAATCAAAACGTTTTGCCTTTTTCACGATTAAAGCCAAACCTTTACAAAAGTTACGAAACAAATCCAAAATTGTCACATTTTTAACAAGTTACGAAACAAATCCAAATGTATCCCTTTTTTAGCAATTTAAGCAAAACGTTTGCAAAGGTTACGAAACAAATCCAGGCGTTTCACCTTTTTAGCGATTTAAGCAAAACGTTTACAAACGTTAAAAAACAAATCCACACATTTCACCTTTTTAGCGATTTATATCAAACGTTTACAAACGTTACGAAACAAATTCAAGC
Source organism: Mercurialis annua (assembly GCF_937616625.2). Taxonomy (NCBI): domain Eukaryota; kingdom Viridiplantae; phylum Streptophyta; class Magnoliopsida; order Malpighiales; family Euphorbiaceae; genus Mercurialis; species Mercurialis annua. Next base: position 32,304,426 of record NC_065572.1, on the reverse strand, counting down.
GTTTCACCTTTTTGGCAATTTAAGCCAAACGTTAACAAACGTTACGAAACAAATCCAAATGTTTCACCTTTTTAGCGATTTAAACCAAATGTTTACAAATGTTATGAAACAAATCCAAGCATTTCACCTTTTTAGCGATTTAAGCCAAAGGTTTAAAAACATTACAAAATAAATCCAAGCTTTTAACCTTTTTAGCGATTTAAGCCAAACGTTAACAAACGTTACGAAACAAATCCATACGTTTCTCCTTTTTATAGATTTAAGCCAACGTTTACAAACGTTACGAAACAAATCCAAACATTTCACCTTTTTAGCGATTTAAGCCAAACGTTTACAAATGTTTGAAACAAATCCAAACGTTTCACCTTTAGAACGATTTAAGCTAAACGTTTACAAAGGTTACGAAACAAATCCAAATTTTTCACATTTTTAGCAATTTAAGAAAATGTTTACTAACGTTATGGAACAAATTCAAACGTTTCCCCTTTTTAACAATTTAAGCCAAACGTTTACAAACGTTTTGAAACAAAACAAAACGTGTACAACGTTATGAAACAAATGCAAACGTTTCACATTTTTAGCAATTTTAGCCAAACGTTTACAAGCATAACAAAACCATGTGTTTCACCTTTTTAGCAATTTAAGCCAAACGTTTACAAATATTACGAAAGAAATCCAAGCGTTTCTCCTGTTTAGAAATTTAAGCCACACGTTTATAAACGTTACGAAACAAATCCAAGCGTTTCGCCTTTTTAGCAATTTAAGCCAAACGTTTATAAACGTTACGAAACAAATCCAAATATTTCCCCTTTTTAGTGATTTAAGTCAAACGTTTACAAACGCATGAAACAAATCCGAACGTTTAACCTTTTTTGCGATTTAAGGAAAACGTTTACAAAGGTTACAAAACAAATCCAAAGTTTTCATATTTTTAGCAATTTAAGCCAAACGTTTCCACACGTTACGAAACAAATCCAAGCGTTTCACCTTTTTAGTAATTTAAGCCAAACGTTTACAAACGTTACGAAAAAAAATCCAAACATTTCACCTTTTTAACGATTTAAGCCATACGTTAACAAACGTATGAAACAAATCCAAACATTTCACTTTTTTAGCGGTTTAAGCCAAACGTTTACAAATATTACGAAACAAATCCAAGTGTTTCACCTTTTTAGCAATTTAAGTCAAACGTTAATAAACGTTACAAAACAAATCCAAGCGTTTCACCTTTTTATAAAATTAAGCCAAACGTTTACAAAAGTTTCGAAACAAATCCAAACATTTCACCTTTTTAGCGATTTAAGCCAAACGTTTACAAACATATGAAACAAATCCAAATGTTTCACTTTTTTAGCGATATACGCCAAATATTTACAAAGGTTTCGAAACAAATCCAAATTTTTCACCTTTTTAGCAATTTAAGCCAAACGTTTATAAACGTTACGAAGCAAATCCAAGGATTTCCCCTTTTTAGCAATATATGCCAAACGTTTACAAACGTCAAGAAAAAAATTCAAGCGTTTAACCTTTTTAGCACTTTTAACCAAACGTTAACAAACGTTACGAAACTGTACTACCCCGTATTCTTATAAGTCACGTGTAAGGATTTTATTAGCCGGGAATACGTATATTAAATTTAAACGTAAATTTAATTTATAAGTATCCCTAAAAGTATATTGTAATAATAGAAATTTAAAATTTAAAACGTAGATTTAAATTTTAATAAAGGGATATGAACGAGAGTAATAATATAAGAAATACGACTGGAGTCGTAAGATAAAAATATATTGATAATTAATATATCAATATACCACTCTAAGTGGAGAGTTTAATATTTCGGACAAAACCCCGAAATTAAAATGTCGATACTCGGAAGTTTCGACGTGTAATTAACGAATATAAGTTAAAGATACATATAAATATATATATATATATATATATATATATATATATATATTATATAAAAAAAGAAATTTAAAAAAAAAGGAAATGAATTATAGTGAGGCGGTGATGAAGTGGTAACCGAGTAATGAAAAAGGGCAATTTTGATCCCTGAACTTTAACTTCAATTAATTTTTGATTATAAACTAATTAAGTATTATTTGTTAGTACAAATTCAAATAAAATAATTTATATGTTCCGAGCGAATAATTTTGGTGTCATTATTCGCGAAATAATTTGACAAAGCTATCGTCAAAGTTTCATGAAATTTGGACGTAGAAAGTTTAATCAAGTGGGACTGATTTGCACCTAATAAATCTTCAGAGATTTATTAAAGATAAAATATAAGTCGGATAAGAATAAAAATTATATTTTTATTCTTATTATATTTTATTAGATTTTTGGGTAAAGTTTTACGAAATTTAAAAGTCGTTTCCGTTTAAGTTACGGACGACAATTTAAGAATTTGAGTTAAAGTAATATTTTAACCAAAACTTATATATATAACTTGAATTGGAATAAATTTAGACAGCAAATTCATTTCTTCACTTGCCAAAGAAATGAAAGAGCAGAAGCTCTCTCTATCAGGCGACGTGAGATAGGGTTTCGATCTAATTCCGTCCGTTTCTCGATTTTAACTCCGTTTCTTCGACGATTACTCGAGTAATCGAGATATTAATCCCGTATTAAACATTTATTTTAATATATTTCGATATAATTCGAATATATATTCGTTTATAAACGGTTACCGTATCGAACGATCGATTTAAACGTCCGATTTATAATTGGATTGTGTATATATGTTATAGGACGTTAAATTTGCATTTTTGGACGTTTCGAACTAAAAAAAGCACGTCGGAACGGTCCGGGAATTGATTTTCCCGGGGCGGCGTGTGGCGTGCGCCCGCACAAGCGGGCGACGCGCCCGCACAGTTTGTGCGGTGTGCGCCCGCACAACTGTGCGACGCGCCCGCACAGTTTGTGTGGTGTGCGCCCGCACAAGCGGGCGACGCGCCCGCACAGTTTGTGCGATGCGCCCGCACAGGCCGGCGGCTCGCCCGCATTGATAGTTCCTCGAGCGCATACGTGGGGATTTTTTCGGACTTTGACGGGGGCGATTCCAAGGGGTTTTCGCTTAATAACCCGAGATGTTTTCCGACCTAATCTAAAACGTTTTAAAGAAATGTTTTTAAATCTAAGATAAATACTTTTAAAATGAGATTTTAAAAGTAAAGTTAAACGTTTAAAAAGGACTTTAAAAGAGTTAGAGTCGACGTTTAACCAGTTTAAAAGATTTAGCAATCGGCTTTGCTAAATAATTAGTATACGACTGTGAATTGTTTTGACAATCAAGTCTATACTATTAAATGATTTTAATTAGGTATTTCTATACCTAAAATGACTTCTAGAGAGAAGTCTAAACGTTTTCTCGAGATGAAAACGATGCAAATGGTTTTTAAAAATAAAAAGGACCATAAGTGTTATATGTTATATGTTTGTGTGATTTGTCTGGACCTAGGTTTCAGGACCTAGATGTTTATACCAGAAATAGATATTGATGTATTGTCTTGTGTATTTTGTATGTTTGATCCGACTAGCTGTCCAGCAGTCAGACCAGGACTCCAGGGAGTCTGTCACACATACGGCAGGGCTAAGTAGTAACTTAGCAGTACTGTGAGTTTACGTGCTTACTTTTGAATATCAGTATTCAATTATTTTAAATCCATAAATCGCAGTAGTATAAACTAGCCAAGAGAGGTCCATTGGAACGAGCTACCTATTGGGCAACAATAGGGTTGCGTGATCACCAACACCGATTTTTAGATGTACTTTTGTCGAGGTATAGAGGTATGCATGTCGTGTAAGTCATTGGGAAAGTAGATGCCCTGACTTCACGGGTAAACCCTGAGACGGCAGTAATACAGTTACGGTCGTGGAATAAGCCGCGAAGGCAGTTTCTGATTAAGGTCCAGGTACCAGAGATACAGAATTGGACGGCAGTGATTCATTTCACGGTCTTTATTCTGTTGTCCATAAGCTCGTAAGATTAGTGTGTCCGTTAGGACATTTGTGAACTAGGGTTTCATATGGATCGACGTAATTGGTCATATTTTATATATAACTGTTTTATATATATAATGCGATTTTGGTATTTATCTGTAAATTGTTTACTCACTCAGAAATATTTATATTTCTGACTCCGTTGTTGTTTCCCTATTTTCAGGAAACGAGCTTTGAGGTCAGTCGAGCTTCCACATCCTTTCTTCAGGAAAGCTCTTCTTTGGTAAAGTACATAGGATTTTGTACTCTTAGTATGCTGCAATAGTATAAGTGTAGTGTGCCAGCAATCGTGCCACTAGTCCTCTGTTCAGACACTCTGATAGGATCTAGTACACATGTATACCTTTCGGGTGGCTGCTTAGTGGCATATTTTATCTAGTTACCGAGTCGGCCTCATGTGTTTTTATGAGGTTCAAAAACAATATGTTTTATATACGCCGGCTATGTGTAACCGGTCCGCTGTGTATTTTAATATGTTTAATACCACCGTTGCGAGACGCAGAGGTGTCCGCTTTATTTTATTAAACATATTAACAGTGGCGTATGGTTGGAACAGGGATGCCTATGTGTTGAGGCAAGCAAAAGATAAGTCCCTGGCTTTCCAATGCCTATACGCCAGGTTTTCAGAAGGAAGCGAGCGTTGAGATAACGAGGTTATCTAGATTTCGCTTATATGTATATTTTCAGAAATGTGTTTGCATAAAACGAGAAAAGAATAACGGTATTTTCTGAAAACGGATCGTACGCGAGGTACGATCCAGTAATAATATTTGCGAAAAATTTCTAGAGGTTCTAGGCTTGCTACGGGTTTCGGAACAACCATTCCCATTCCCTAGCGCCGGTCGTGACTTGGATTAGGGTGGAATTCGGGTCGTGACAAAGGTGGTATCAGAGCAACGTTTTAAGTACTAGACCATCCGAAGTAATGTTGCAGATACTGTTAAGTAAGTTGTGTTAGGAATTGTGGGGATTCTTAGTAGACTATTGCAGCAACATAGGATTCGAGTCATGTCTTGATCAGTTTTCAGTCGTTGAAAACATTCAGCTATAAGTAGCAGCCTGTATATGTGTGTAGAGTATATGTGATGTTTGATCAAGAACATATGAAATGTTCTTTTGTTTGAAACGCGACGCTAACGAGGGAACATGTGAGATGTTCCTGTGTTCGAGACGCTCTATTAGAGTAGTACGCAATGGTCAGATCAATTGACCAGTATTCAAAGAAGTTGATTCTGTTCGAATACAGGACAAAGTGAAGATTTTAGAAGAAGCGTTTGTTCGAGAAAATAGTTAGATTTTCTCTGAACTATATGTGTGATTGCTATGTGTTTTATTTTATATGTGTTTAAAAGGTGTTGTGTGTTATATGAAAAAATGTATTTTTCTATAACTGTTATATCGGCTACTCGCGTTATGGCCACAAGTGTTTCAGCATGTTTGGGCCTAGTCGAGCTTAGCTACATGTTGCGCCTGATCCACATGGTTGCCTGATCAGCCAATTGTGCCTAGAGGCTAAAGATTTTGCTTCAGTTAATGAGATGGATACGGACGATGATGTTATCGAATTAGAGGATCTGGAGAGATCAATGGGATACATAGATGTTAATGATGACAGTTATGATTCAGTGTCTGAATCTACTGTTATACCAGCCTATAAAGGGTTCAGGCTGGAGCACTTTTTAGGAGAAGTGAACCATTTGAGAAGTATCCGGAAAGGGATAGTTAAACTCCGTTGCAGACAAGGAGAAGGTCCGATGATTCGAGAGGCACTACTGCCTCAACAATCATCATCAGGTAACATTTAGACATATGTCTTGTGTTTAAGGAAGTACATATATGTGTTTTAGTACGAAATACTAAAACTAGAAAACATAAAGTACAGAGATAAAGCATATCCTTAAACAAAACACACATACTAATGAACAATAACTGTTAATAAACAGCATAACGATGAATAATAACATAAAAGGTAAATGTTGAATACAGAACAATAAATCCTAATGTGAGGATTAGGAAAACCTTGAAATGGCACAGAGAAGTAGTTTGAAAGAAACTTATTAAAGTTTTGTTTTACAGTTGAACATATAATTGTGCTCAGATGCATTAAAGGTGCATGTTGCAAAAATCACTATAGAAGAAGCATACCTGAATTTTATATATATCATATATATACATAAAATGATTTTGATTAGGGCATGCATCATATATATTGATATATCAGTATATCAATAAAAAGTGAATTGAAATAGCAACTCCTTGGGGATGAGAGATGTCATCACCCTGAAGCACAATTGTATGAAAAGGTTTTGAACCGTGAATTTGAGAATTCACAATTTGTTTTTAAAGTGAGATTTAAAGAAAGGCTTGCAAGCAAAACAAATTGATTTGAAATTGTTGAGCGTCAGTGTACGCGAGACAAAACTGTATTTGCTCAAACGAAAACTCTGTGATAGTGACAAGGTAGATGGGAAAAAAAAGAGATAAAGAATAATGGTTTTTATTATAAGAATAAATAATAAAGACCTAGATTCTAATGTTTCATTCCGAGACATTAGAGATTAATGAAAGTACAGGAAGAGTAGAGTGAGTGAGAATCTATATTCTTACTCAGGTGTAGACTGGTATAAGTCTAGTGATGAACTTTTATGGTAAATAAAAGTTCGAGGGTAGACAATAGAAGATTGTCACGATTAAGATAAGAGAGTAGGATCTAATTGAACACGACTCGGTTTGTTTGACTTCAAGTAGCTATAAGTGAACAAAGTCATACACACGTGTTTAATTAATCGGATTGGAGATTAGTCTTACAGACAGAGCAGATGTCAGTAATGGACATATCTCTTAAATCCATACGAGTGGTTAGATAAACCATAATTCATAAGTCTGAGAGGAGTAAACCTCAGCACTTAAACTATAAACAACAACGGAACATCTAAGAGAAAGATTATGAAAGGAAGTATGAGTATTCTCAGAACCAAGTAGAACCAAGGAAGTATGAAAGAATATAAAAAGTGTTTCACCTTTTTAGCAATTTAAGTCAAACGTTAATAAACGTTACGAAACAAATGTTTACAAACGTTGCGAAACAAATCCAAACATTTCACCTTTTTAGCAATTTAAGCCAAACGTTTACAAACATATGAAACAAATCCAAATGGTTAACCTTTTTAGCGATATAAGCCAAACGTTTACAAAGGTTTCGAAACAAATCCAAATTTTTCACCTTGTTAGCAATTTAAGCCAAACGTTTATAAATGTTACGAAGCAAATCCAAAGATTTCACCTTTTTAGCAATATATGCCAAACGTTTACAAACGGCGAAAACAAATCCAAGCGTTTAACCTTTTTAGCAATTTTAACCAAACGTTACGAAACAAATCCAAAATGTTTCTCCCTTTTAGCGATTTAAGTCAAACGTTTACAAACGTTACGAAACAAATCCAAACTTTTCGCCTATTTAGCAATTTAAGCCAAACGTTTACAAACATTACAAAATAAATCCAAACGTTTCACCTTTTTACCGATTTAAACAAAACGTTTGCAAATATTATGAAAAAAATCCAAGCGTTTCACCTTTTTAGCCATTTAAATCAAACATTAATAAACATTACGAAACAAATCCAAGCGTTTCCCCTTTTTAGTAATTTAAGCCAAACGTTTACAAACGTTACGAAACAAATCCAAACATTTCACCTTTTTAGAAATTTAAGCCAAACGTTTACAAACGTATGAAAAAAAATCCAAGCGTTTCACCTTTTTAGCCATTTAAATCAAACGTTAATAAACGTTACGAAACAAATCCAAGCGTTTCCCCTTTTTAGCAATTTAAGCCAAACGTTTACAAACGTTACGAAACAAATCCAAACATTTCACCTTTTTAACGATTTAAGCCAAACGTTTACAAACGTTTGAAACAAATCCAAATGTTTCACCTTTTTAGCGATATAAGCCAAATGTTTACAAAGGTTTCGAAACAAATCCAAATTTTCCACCTTTTTAGCAATTTAAGCCAAACGTTTACAAACGTTACGAAACAAATCCAAGGGTTTCACCTTTTTAGCAATTTTCGCCAAACGTTTACAAACGTCAAGAAAAAAATCCAAGCGTTTAACTTTATTAGCAATTTAAACCAAACGTTTACAAACGTTACGAAACAAATCCAAACGTTTCACCTTTTTTGCGATTTAAGGAAAACGTTTACAAAGGTTACGAAACAAATCCAAAGTTTTCACATTTTTAGCAATTTAAGACGAACATTTACAAACGTTACAAAATAAATCCAAGTGTTTTTCCTTTTTAGCAATTTAAGCCAAACGTTTACACACGTTACGAAATAAATCCAAGCGTTTTAACCTTTTTAGCAATTTAAGACAAACGTTTACAAACGTTACGAAACAAATCCAAACATTTCACCTTTTTAACGTTTTAAGCCAAACGTTTACAAACGTATGAAACAAATCCAAAAGTTTCACCTTTTTAAGTTTAAGCCAAACGTTTGCAAAGATTACGAAACAAAACCAAGCGTTCCACCTTTTTAGCAATTTAATCCAAACATTTACAAACGTTACGAAACAAATCCAAGCGTTTCACCTTTTTACCAATTTAAGCCAAACGTTTAAAATGTTACGAAACAAAACCAAACATTTCACCTTTTTAGCGGTTTAAGACGAACGTTTACAAGCGTATGAAACAAATCCAAATGTTTCACCTTTTCAGCGATTTAAGCAAAATGTTTACAAACATTACGAAACAAATCCAAGCGTTTCACCTTTTTAGCAATTTAAGCCAAACGTTTATAAAAGTTACGAAGCAAATCCAAGGATTTCACCTTTTTAGCAATTTATGCCAAACGTTTACAAACGTCAAGAAAAAAATCCAAGCGTTTAACCTTTTTAGCAATTTTAACCAAACGTTAACAAACGTTACGAAACAAATCCAAATGTTTCACCTTTTTAGTGATTTAAGCCATATGTTTACAAACATTACGAAACAAATCCAAACGTTTCCCCTATTTAGCAATTTAAGCCAAACGTTTACAAACATTACGAAATAAATCCAAACGTTTCACCTTTTTAGCGATTTAAGCAAAACGTTTGCAAACATTATGAAAAAAATCCAAGCGTTTCACCTTTTTATCCATTTAAGTCAAACGTTAATAAACGTTACGAAACAAATCCAAGCGTTTCACCTTTTTAACAATTTAAGCCAAACGTTTACAAACGTTACGAAACAAATCCAAACATTTCACCTTTTTAGCGATTTAAGCCAAACGTTTACAAACGTATGAAACAAATCAATGTTTCACCTTTTTAGCGATATAAGCCAAACGTTTACAAAGGTTTCGAAACAAATCCAAATTTTTCACCTTTTTAGCAATTTAAGTCAAACGTTTACAAACGTTACGAAACAAATCCAAGGGTTTCACCTTTTTAGCAATTTTTGCCAAACGTTTACAAACGTCAAGAAAAAAATCCAAGCGTTTCACCTTTTTTGCGATTTAAGGAAAACGTTTACAAAGGTTACGAAAAAAATCCAAAATTTTCACATTTTTAGCAATTTAAGCCAAACGTTTACAAACGTTACGAAATAAATCCAAGAGTTTCTCCTTTTTAACAATTTAAGCCAAACGTTTACACAAGTTACGAAACAAATCCAAGCGTTTCACCTTTTTAGCAATTGAAGGCAAACGTTTACAAACGTTATGAAACAAATCCAAACATTTCACCTTTCTAACGATTTAAGCTAAACGTTTACAAACGTATGAAACAAATCCAAAAGTTGCACCTTTTTAGATTTAAGCCAAACGTTTACAAAAATTACGAAACAAATTCAAATTTTTCACCTTTTTAGCAATTTAAGCCAAACGTTTACAAACGTTACGAAAATCCAAGCGTTTCACCTTTTTAGCAATTTAAGCCAAATGATTACAAACGTTACGAAACAAATCCAAATATTTCACCTTTTTAGCGATTTAAGCCAAACGTATACAAGCGTATGAAACAAATCCAAACGTTTCAACTTTTTAGCGATTTAAGCAAAACGTTTACAAACATTACGAATCAAATCCAAGCGTTTCACCTTTTTAGCAATTCAAGTCAAACGTTAATAAACGTTACGAAACAAATCCAAGCGTTTCACCTTTTTAGAAATTAAAGCCAGACGTTTACAAACGTTACGAAACAAATCCAAACATTTCACCTTTTTAGCGATTTAAGCCAAATATTTACAAACGTATGAAACAAATTCAAATATTTCAGCTTTTCTAGTGATATAAGACAAGCGTTTGCAAAGGTTTCGAAACAAATCTAAATTTTTCACCGTTTTAGCAATTTAAGCCAAACGTTTACAAACATTACGAAGCAAATCCAAGGATTCCACCTTTTTGGCAATTTATGCCAAACGTTTACAAACGTCAAGAAAAAAAATCCAAGCGTTTAACCTTTTTAGCAATTTAAACCAAACGTTAACAAACGTTACGAAACAAATCCAAATGTTTCACCTTTTTAGCGATTTAAGCCAAATGTTTACAAACATTACAAAACAAATCCAAACGTTTCACCTATTTAACAATTTAAGCCAAACGTTTACAAACATTACGAAATAAATCCAAACGTTTCACCTTTTTAGCGATTTAAGCAAAACGTTTGCAAAAATTATGAAAAAAAGTCCAAGTGTTTCACCTTTTTAGCCATTTAAGTCAAACGCTAATAAACGTTACGAAACAAATCCAAGCGTTTCACCTCTTTAGCAAATTAAGCCAAACGTTTACAAACGTTACGAAACAAATCCAAACATTTCACCTTTTTAGCGATTTAAGCCAAACGTATACAAACGTATGAAACAAATCCAAATGTTTCACCTTTTTAGTGATATAAGCCTAACGTTTACAAATGTTTCGAAACAAATCTAAATTTTTCACCTTTTTAGCAATTTATGCCAAACGTTTACAAACGTTACGAAACAAATCCAAGGGTTTCACCTTTTTAGCAATTTTGCCAAACGTTTACAAACGTCAAGAAAAAATCCAAGAGTTTAATTTTTTTAGCAATTTAAACCAAACGTTAACAAACGTTATGAAACAAATCCAAACTTTTCACCTTTTTTGTGATTTAAGCCAAAGGTTTACAAACGTATGAAACAAATCAATGTTTCACCTTTTTAGCGATATAAGCCAAACGTTTACAAAGGTTTCGAAATAAATCCAAACGTTTCACATTTTTAGCGATTTAAGCCAAACGTTTACAAACATTACGAAACAAATTCAAACGTTTCACCTTTTTAGCGATTTAAGCCAAACGTTTACAAACATTACGAAACAAATCCAAGCGTTTCACCTTTTTAGCAATTCAAGTCAAACGTTAATAAACGTTACGAAACAAATTCAAGCGTTTCACCTTTTTAGAAATTTAAACCAAACGTTTACAAGCCTTACGAAACAAATCCAAACATTTCACCTTTTTAGCGATTTAAGCCAAACGTTTACGAACGTATGAAACAAATCCAAATGTTTTACCTTTTTAGCGATATAACCCAAATGTTTACAAAGGTTTCGAAACAAATCCAAATTTTTCACCTTTTTAGCGATTTAAGCCAAATGTTTACAAACGTTACGAAACAAAACCAAGCGTTTCACCTTTTTACCAATTTAAGCCAAACGTTTACAAACGTTATGAAACAAATTAAAGCGTTTTACCTTTTTAGTAATTTAAGCCAAATGTTTACAAACATTACGAAACAAATCCAAGGGTTTCATCTTTTTAGTAATTTTTGCCACACGTTTACAAACGTCAAGAAAAAAATCCAAGCGTTTAACCTTTTTAGCAATTTAACCCAAAACGTTAACAAACATTATGAAACAAATCCAAACGTTTCACCTTTTTAGCGATTTAAGCCAAATATTTACAAACACTACAAAACAAATCCAAACATTTCACCTTTTTAGCAATTTAAGCCAAACGTTTACAAAAATTACGAAATAAATCCAAACGTTTCACCTTTTTAGCAATATATGCCAAACGTTTACAAACGGCGAAAAAAAATCCAAGCGTTTAACCTTTTTAGCAATTTTAACCAAACGATACGAAACAAATCCAAAATGTTTCTCCCTTTAAGCGATTTAAGTCAAACGTTTACAAACGTTACGAAACAAATCCAAACTTTTCGCCTATTTAGCAATTTAAGCCAAACGTTTACAAACATTACAAAATAAATCCAAACGTTTCACCTTTTTACCGATTTAAACAAAACGTTTGCAAATATTATGAAAAAAATCCAAGCGTTTCACCTTTTTAGCCATTTAAATCAAACATTAATAAACATTACGAAACAAATCCAAGCGTTTCCCCTTTTTAGCAATTTAAGCCAAACGTTTACAAACGTTACGAAACAAATCCAAACATTTCACCTTTTTAGAAATTTAAGCCAAACGTTTACAAACGTATGAAAAAAAATCCAAGCGTTTCACCTTTTTAGCCATTTAAATCAAACGTTAATAAACGTTACGAAACAAATCCAAGCGTTTCCCCTTTTTAGCAATTTAAGCCAAACGTTTACAAACGTTACGAAACGAATCCAAACATTTCACCTTTTTAACGATTTAAGCCAAACGTTTACAAACGTTTGAAACAAATCCAAATGTTTCACCTTTTTAGCGATATAAGCCAAACGTTTACAAAGGTTTTAAAACAAATCCAAATTTTCCACCTTTTTAGCAATTTAAGCCAAACGTTTACAAACGTAACGAAACAAATCCAAGGGTTTCACCTTTTTAGCAATTTTCGCCAAACGTTTACAAACGTCAAGAAAAAAATCCAAGAGTTTAACTTTTTTAGCAATTTAAACCAAACGTTTACAAACGTTACGAAACAAATCCAAACGTTTCACCTTTTTTGCGATTTAAGGAAAACGTTTACAAAGGTTACGAAACAAATCCAAAGTTTTCACATTTTTAGCAATTTAAGACGAACATTTACAAACGTTGCGAAATAAATCCAAGTGTTTTTTCTTTTTAGCAATTTAAGCCAAACGTTTACACACGTTACGAAATAAATCCAAGCGTTTTAACCTTTTTAGCAATTTAAGACAAACGTTTACAAACGTTACGAAACAAATCCAAACATTTCACCTTTTTAACGTTTTAAGCCAAACGTTTACAAACGTATGAAACAAATCCAAAAGTTTCACCTTTTTAAGTTTAAGCCAAACGTTTGCAAAGATTACGAAACAAAACCAAGCGTTTCACCTTTTTAGCAATTTAATCCAAACATTTACAAACGTTACGAAACAAATCCAAACGTTTCACCTTTTTACCAATTTAAGCCAAACGTTTAAAATGTTACGAAACAAAACCAAACATTTCACCTTTTTAGCGGTTTAAGACGAACGTTTACAAGCGTATGAAACAAATCCAAATGTTTCACCTTTTCAGCGATTTAAGCAAAACGTTTGCTAACATTACGAAACAAATCCAAGTGTTTCACCTTTTTAGCAATTTAAGCCAAACGTTTATAAAAGTTACGAAGCAAATCCAAGGATTTCACCTTTTTAGCAATTTATGCCAAACGTTTACAAACGTCAAGAAAAAAATCCAAGCGTTTAACCTTTTTAGCAATTTTAACCAAACGTTAACAAACGATACGAAACAAATTCAAATGTTTCACCTTTTTAGCGATTTAAGCCATATGTTTACAAACATTACGAAACAAATCCAAACGTTTCCCCTATTTAGCAATTTAAGCCAAACGTTTACAAACATTACGAAATAAATCCAAACGTTTCACCTTTTTAGCGATTTACGCAAAACGTTTGCAAACATTATGAAAAAAATCCAAGCGTTTCACCTTTTTATCCATATAAGTCAAACGTTAATAAACGTTACGAAACAAATCCAAGCGTTTCACCTTTTTAGCAATTTAAGCCAAACGTTTACAAACGTTACGAAACAAATCCAAACATTTCACCTTTTTAGCGATTTAAGCCAAACGTTTACAAACGTATGAAACAAATCAATGTTTCACCTTTTTAGCGATATAAGCCAAACGTTTACAAAGGTTTCGAAACAAATCCAAATTTTTCACCTTTTTAGCAATTTAAGTCAAACGTTTGCAAACGTTACGAAACAAATCCAAGGGTTTCACCTTTTTAGCAATTTTTGCCAAACGTTTACAAACGTCAAGAAAAAAATCCAAGCGTTTCACCTTTTTTGCGATTTAAGGAAAACGTTTACAAAGGTTACGAAAAAAATCCAAAATTTTCACATTTTTAGCAATTTAAGCCAAACGTTTACAAACGTTACGAAATAAATCCAAGAGTTTCTCCTTTTTAGCAATTTAAGCCAAACGTTTACACAAGTTACGAAACAAATCCAAGCGTTTCACCTTTTTAGCAATTGAAGCCAAACGTTTACAAACGTTATGAAACAAATCCAAACATTTCACCTTTCTAACGATTTAAGCTAAACGTTTACAAACGTATGAAACAAATCCAAGAGTTTCACCTTTTTAGATTTAAGCCAAACGTTTACAAAAATTACGAAACAAATTCAAATTTTTCACCTTTTTAGCAATTTAAGCCAAACGTTTACAAACGTTACGAAAATCCAAGCGTTTCACCTTTTTAGCAATTTAAGCCAAATGATTACAAACGTTACGAAACAAATCCAAATATTTCACCCTTTTAGCGATTTAAGCCAAACCTTTACAAGCGTATGAAACAAATCCAAACGTTTCAACTTTTTAGCGATTTAAGCAAAACGTTTACAAACATTACGAATCAAATCCAAGCGTTTCACCTTTTTAGCAATTGAAGTCAAACGTTTATAAACGTTACGAAACAAATCCAAGCGTTTCACCTTTTTAGAAATTTAAGCCAGACGTTTACAAACGTTACGAAACAAATCCAAACATTTCACCTTTTTAGCGATTTAAGCCAAATATTTACCAACGTATGAAACAAATTCAAATATTTCAGCTTTTCTAGTGATATAAGCCTAGCGTTTGCAAAGGTTTCGAAACAAATCTAAATTTTTCACCGTTTTAGCAATTTAAACCAAACGTTTACAAACATTACGAAGCAAATCCAAGGATTCCACCTTTTTAGCAATTTATGCCAAACGTTTACAAACGTCAAGAAAAAAATCCAAGCGTTTAACCTTTTTAGCAATTTAAACAAAACGTTAACAAACGTTACGAAACAAATCCAAATGTTTCACCTTTTTAGCGATTTAAGCCAAATGTTTACAAACATTACAAAACAAATCCAAACGTTTCACCTATTTAACAATTTAAGCCAAACTTTTACAAACATTACGAAATAAATCCAAACGTTTCATCTTTTTAGCGATTTAAGCAAAACGTATGCAAACATTATGAAAAAAAATCCAAGTGTTTCACCTTTTTAGCCATTTAAGTCAAACGTTAATAAACGTTACGAAACAAATCCAAGCGTTTCACCTCTTTAGCAAATTAAGCCAAACGTTTACAAACGTTACGAAACAAATCCAAACATTTCACCTTTTTAGCGATTTAAGCCAAACGTATACAAACGTATGAAACAAATCCAAATGTTTCACCTTTTTAGCGATATAAGCCTAACGTTTACAAATGTTTCGAAACAAATCTAAATTTTTCACCTTTTTAGCAATTTATGCCAAACGTTTACAAACGTTACGAAACAAATCCAAGGTTCACCTTTTTAGCAATTTTGCCAAACGTTTACAAACGTCAAGAAAAAATCCAAGAGTTTAACTTTTTTAGCAATTTAAACCAAACGTTAACAAACGTTATGAAACAAATCCAAACTTTTCACCTTTTTTGTGATTTAAGCCAAAGGTTTACAAACGTATGAAACAAATCAATGTTTCACCTTTTTAGCGATATAAGCCAAACGTTTACAAAGGTTTCGAAATAAATCCAAACGTTTCACATTTTTAGCGATTTAAGCTAAACGTTTACAAACATTACGAAACAAATTCAAACGTTTCACCTTTTTAGCGATTTAAGCCAAACGTTTACAAACATTACGAAACAAATCCAAGCGATTCACCTTTTTAGCAATTTAAGTCAAACGTTAATAAACGTTACGAAACAAATTCAAGCGTTTCACCTTTTTAGAAATTTAAACCAAACGTTTACAAACCTTACGAAACAAATCCAAACATTTCACCTTTTTAGCGATTTAAGCCAAACGTTTACGAACGTATGAAACAAATCCAAACGTTTACAAACATTACGAAAAAATCCAAGGGTTTCACCTTTTTAGTAATTTTTTCCAAACGTTTACAAACGTCAAGAAAAAAATCCAAGCGTTTAACCTTTTTAGCAATTTAACCCAAAACGTTAACAAACATTACGAAACAAATCCAAACGTTTCACCTTTTTAGCGATTTAAGCCAAATATTTACAAACACTACGAAACAAATCCAAACGTTTCACCTTTTTAGCAATTTAAGCCAAACGTTTACAAAAATTACGAAATAAATCCAAACGTTTCACCTTTTTAACGATTTAAGCAAAACGTTTGCAAACATTATGAAAAAAATCCAAGCGTTTCACCTTTTTATCCATTTAAGTCAAACGTTAATAAACGTTACGAAACAAATCCAAGCGTTTCACCTTTTTATCAATTTAAGCCAAACGTTTACAAACGTTACGAAACAAATCCAAACATTTCACCTTTTTAGCGATTTAAGCCAAACGTTTACAAACGTATGAAACAAATCAATGTGTCACCTTTTTAGCGATATAAGCAAAACGTTTATAAAGGTTTCAAAACAAATCCAAATTTTTCACCTTTTTAGCAATTTAAGCCAAACGTTTACAAACGTTACGAATCAAATCCAAGGGTTTCACCTTTTTAGCAATTTTTGCCAAACTTTTACAAACGTCAAGAAAAAAATCCAAGAGTTTAACTTTTTTAGCAATTTAAACCAAACGTTAACAAACGTTATAAAACAAATCCAAACGTTTCACCTTTTTTGCGATT
Organism: Mercurialis annua; assembly: GCF_937616625.2. Lineage (NCBI taxonomy): Eukaryota > Viridiplantae > Streptophyta > Magnoliopsida > Malpighiales > Euphorbiaceae > Mercurialis > Mercurialis annua. Next base: position 32,287,443 of record NC_065572.1, on the reverse strand, counting down.
TAAGGAAAACGTTTAAAAAGGTTACGAAAAAAATCCAAAGTTTTCACATTTTTAACAATTTAAGCCAAACGTTTACAAACTTTACGAAATAAATCTAAGAGTTTCTCCTTTTTAGCAATTTAAGCCAAACGTTTACACACGTTACGAAACAAATCCAAGCGTTTCACCTTTTTAGCAATTGAAGCCAAACGTTTACAAACGTTATGAAACAAATCCAAAAATTTCACCTTTCTAACAATTTAAGCTAAACGTTTACAAACGTATGAAACAAATCCAAAAGTTTCACCTTTTTAGATTTAAGCCAAACGTTTACAAAAATTACGAAACAAATTCAAATTTTTCACCTTTTTAGCAATTTAAGGCAAACGTTTACAAACGTTACGAAACAAATCCAAGCGTTTCACCTTTTTAGCAATTTAAGCCAAATGTTTACAAACGTTACGAAACAAATCCAAATATTTATCCTTTTTAGCGATGTAAGCAAAACGTTTACAAACATTACGAATCAAATCCAAGCGTTTCACCTTTTTAGAAATTTAAGTCAAACGTTAATAAACGTTACGAAACAAATCCAAGCGTTTCACCTTTTTAGAAATTTAAGCCAGACGTTTACAAAGGTTACGAAGCAAATCCAAGGATTTCACCTTTTTAGCAATTTATGCCAAACGTTTACAAACGTCAAGATAAAAATCCAAGCGTTTAACCTTTTTAGCAATTTAAACCAAACGTTAATAAACGTTACAAAACAAATCCAAATGTTTCACCTTTTTAGCGATTTAAGCCAAATGTTTACAAACATTACGAAACAAATCCAAACGTTTCACCTATTTAGCAATTTAAGCCAAACTTTTATAAACATTACGAAATAAATCCAAACGTTTCACCTTTTTAGCGATTTAAGCAAAACGTTTGCAAACATTATGAAAAAAAATCCAAGTGTTTCACCTTTTTAGCCATTTAAGTCAAACGTTAATAAACATTACGAAAGAAATCCAAGCGTTTCACCTTTTTAGCAAATTAAGCCAAACGTTTACAAACGTTACGAAACAAATCCAAACATTTCACCTTTTTAGCGATTTAAGCCAAACGTATACAAACGTATGAAACAAATCCAAATATTTCACCTTTTTAGCGATATAAGCCTAACGTTTACAAATGTTTCAAAACAAATCTAAATTTTTCACCTTTTTAGCAATTTATGCCAAACGTTTACAAACGTTACGAAACAAATCCAACGGTTTCATCTTTTTAGCAATTTTGGCCAAACGTTTACAAACGTCAAGAAACAAATCCAAGTGTTTAACTTTTTTAATAATTTAAAAAAAACGTTAACAAACGTTACGAAACAAATCCAAATGTTTCACGTATTTAGCGATTTAAGCCAAATGTTTACAAACATTAAGAAACAAATCCAAAGTTTTCACATTTTTAGCAATTTAAGCCAAACGTTTACAAACGTTGCGAAATAAATCCAAGCGTTTCTCCTATTTAGCAATCTAAGCCAAACGTTTACACACGTTACGAAAAAAATCCAAGCGTTTCACCTTTTTAGAAATTTAAGCCAAACGTTTACAAACGTTATGAAACAAATCCAAACGTTTCAACTTTTTAGCGATTTAAGCAAAAACGTTTACAAACATTACGAAACAAATCTAAGTGTTTCACCTTTTTAGCCATTTAAGTCAAACGTTAATAAACATTACGAATAAAATCCAAGCGTTTCACCTTTTTAGCAATTTAAGCCAAACGTTTACAAACGTTACGAAACAAATCCAAACATTTCACCTTTTTAGCGATTTAAGCCAAACGTTTACAAACGTATGAAACAAATCCAAATGTTTTACCCTTTTAACGATATAAGCCAAATGTTTACAAAGGTTTCGAAACAAATCCAATTTTTTCACCTTTTTAGCAATTTAAGCCAAATGTTTACAAACGTTACGAAACAAATCCAAGGGTTTCACCTTTTTAGCAATTTTTGCCAAACGTTTACAAATGTCAAGAAAAAAATCCAAGTGTTTAACTTTTTTAGCAATTTAAACCAAACGTTAATAAAAGTTATGAAACAAATCCAAACGTTTCACGTTTTTAGCGATTTAACCCAAATGTTTACAAACATTAAGAAACAAATCCAAAGTTTTCACATTTTTAGCAATTTAAGCAAAACGTTACAAACGTTGCGAAATAAATCCAAGCGTTTCTCCTATTTAGCAGTTTAACCCAAACGTTTACACACGTTACGAAACAAATCTAAGCGTTTTACCTTTTTAGAGATTTAAGCCAAACGTTTACAAACGTTATGAAACAAATCCAAACGTTTCAACTTTTTAGCGATTTAAGTAAAAACGTTTACAAACATTACGAAACAAATCTAAGTGTTTCACCTTTTTAGCCATTTAAGTCAAACATTAATAAACATTACGAATAAAATCCAAGCGTTTCACCTTTTTAGCAATTTAAGCCAAACGTTTACAAACGTTACGAAACAAATCCAAACATTTCACCTTTTTAGCGATTTAAGCCAAACGTTTACAAACGTATGAAACAAATCCAAATGTTTTACCTTTTTAACGATATAAGCCAAACGTTCGAAAAAATCCAATTGTTTCACCTTTTTAGCAATTTAAGCCAAACGTTTACAAACGTTACGAAACAAATCCAAGGGTTTCACCTTTTTAGCAATTTTTGCCAAACGTTTACAAACGTCAAGAAAAAAATCCAAGCGTTTAACCTTTTTAGCAATTTAACCCAAAACGTTAACAAACATTACGAAACAAATCCAAACGTTTCACCTTTTTAGCGATTTAAGCCAAATATTTACAAACACTACGAAACAAATCCAAACGTTTCACCTTTTTAGCAATTTAAGCCAAACGTTTACAAAAATTACGAAATAAATCCAAACGTTTCACCTTTTTAGCGATTTAAGCAAAACGTTTGCAAACATTATGAAAAAAATCCAAGCGTTTCACCTTTTTATCCATTTAAGTCAAACGTTAATAAACGTTACGAAACAAATCCAAGCGTTTCACCTTTTTATCAATTTAAGCCAAACGTTTACAAACGTTACGAAACAAATCCAAACATTTCACCTTTTTAGCGATTTAAGCCAAACGTTAACAAACGTATGAAACAAATCAATGTGTCACCTTTTTAGCGATATAAGCAAAACGTTTATAAAGGTTTCAAAACAAATCCAAATTTTTCACCTTTTTAGCAATTTAAGCCAAACGTTTACAAACGTTACGAATCAAATCCAAGGGTTTCACCTTTTTAGCAATTTTTGCCAAACTTTTACAAACGTCAAGAAAAAAATCCAAGCGTTTAACGTTTTTAGCAATTTAAACCAAACGTTAACAAACGTTATAAAACAAATCCAAACGTTTCACCTTTTTTGCGATTTAAGGAAAACGTTTAAAAAGGTTACGAAAAAAATCCAAAGTTTTCACATTTTTAGCAATTTAAGCCAAACGTTTACAAACTTTACGAAATAAATCTAAGAGTTTCTCCTTTTTAGCAATTTAAGCCAAACGTTTACACACGTTACGAAACAAATCCAAGCGTTTCACCTTTTTAGCAATTGAAGCCAAACGTTTACAAACGTTATGAAACAAATCCAAAAATTTCACCTTTCTAACAATTTAAGCTAAACGTTTACAAACGTATGAAACAAATCCAAAAGTTTCACCTTTTTAGATTTAAGCCAAACGTTTACAAAAATTACGAAACAAATTCAAATTTTTCACCTTTTTAGCAATTTAAGGCAAACGTTTACAAACGTTACGAAACAAATCCAAGCGTTTCACCTTTTTAGCAATTTAAGCCAAATGTTTACAAACGTTACGAAACAAATCCAAATATTTATCCTTTTTAGCGATGTAAGCAAAACGTTTACAAACATTACGAATCAAATCCAAGCGTTTCACCTTTTTAGAAATTTAAGTCAAACGTTAATAAACGTTACGAAACAAATCCAAGCGTTTCACCTTTTTAGAAATTTAAGCCAGACGTTTACAAACGTTACGAAGCAAATCCAAGGATTTCACCTTTTTAGCAATTTATGCCAAACGTTTACAAACGTCAAGATAAAAATCCAAGCGTTTAACCTTTTTAGCAATTTAAACCAAACGTTAACAAACGTTACAAAACAAATCCAAATGTTTCACATTTTTAGCGATTTAAGCCAGACGTTTACAAACATTACGAAACAAATTCAAACGTTTCACCTTTTTAGCGATTTATGGCAAACATTTACAAACATTACGAAGCAAATCCAAGCGTTTCACCTTTCTAGCAATTTAAGTCAAACGTTAATAAACGTTACGAAACAAATCCAAGCGTTTCACCTTTTTAGAAATTTAAGCCAAACGTTTACAAACCTTACGAAACAAATCCAAACATTTCACCTTTTTAGCGATTTAAGCCAAACGTTTACAAAGGTTTCGAAACAAATCCAAATTTTTCACCTCTTTAGCGATTTAAGCCAAACGTTTACAAACGTTACGAAACAAAACCAAGTGTTTCACCTTTTTACAAATTGAAGCCAAACGTTTACAAACGTTATGAAACAAATCAAAGCGTTTCACCTTTTTAGTAATTTAAGCCAAATGTTTACAAACGTTACGAAACGAATCCAAGGGTTTCACCTTTTTAGCAATTTTTGCCAAACGTTTACAAACGTCAAGAAAAAAATCCAAGCGTTTAACCCAAAACGTTAACAAACATTACGAAACAAATCCAAACGTTTCACCTTTTTAGCGATTTAAGCCAAATTTTTACAAACACTACGAAACAAATCCAAACGTTTCACCTTTTTAACAATTTAAGCCAAACGTTTACAAACATTACGAAATAAATCCAAACATTTCACCTTTTTAGCGATTTAAGCAAAACATTTACAAACGTTACAAAACCAATCCAAACATTTCACCTCTTTTACCGATTTAAGCCAAACGTTTTTACAAACATTACGAAACAAATCCAAACGTTTTCCCTTTTTAGTGATTTAAGCCAAACGTTTACAAACGTTACAAAACAAAACCGAACGTTTAAAACATTACGAAACAAATCCAAATGTTTCGCATTTTAAGCTATTTAAGCCAAACGTTTACAAACGTTACGAAACAAAACCAAACGTTTGACCTTTTTATCAATTTAAGCCAAACGTTTACAAACATTTGACCTTTTTATCAATTTAAGCCAAAACCAAACAAATCCAAATATTACCCTGTTTGCATACAATGCCAACAGTACATGAAAACGGGTTCTTAAAACCCGATTGTATTTTAAGAAACCAGAGCGCAAACATCAATCTCTTATGACGTACCTGCTCTGTTTCTAATACAATCCTAAAATGGTAAAAACATGAAACCAGTGTATCACTCAAACAATTGGTCCAAGCATTTTAGAAAACATGCAACTTTTCAAAACATATATCTTATACAGTCGTTCAAATCAGAGTTTATCAAAATAGTTTGAACTGCTGTAAACAGAAAGACAGACTTCCTAGTACCCAACTACTTGCAGCTCTAGAGGTATGGCTGACATTGACTTCCGGAATTATTGTGGAAATCAGACCTCGTACATGATAACCTGAAAGGTGAATATTGGGGAGGGTCAGAAATATAAATATTTCTGAGTGAGTTCACATATTTACAGTTGAAGATTTAAATCGCATATACATAAAGCATTTGTATGTATAAAATATAACCAAATAATTGATCCAAATGAAACCCTAGAAGGAACCCCATTTGGTTAACTATGGATATCGCCATAGTTCATGCTCACTTGTTTAACACAGGCTGAACTGTGAACTCTCAATGTCACAGTCATCTTATCACTGTGTAAGGTTTGCTGGGCCTTATATTGAATTACTGGCTCCCCAGTACAACCTGTAGGGTCTAGGCCGCTTTGCAAGTATCTAGTCAAAGAACCCAGTCAATATGAAATGCAGTGATTTATTAACACCGGTGATCACACAGTCCTATTGTTGCCCAATAGATAGCATTTTCTAATGGATCTAAAATGGCTTAATTATAATAGTGCGATTTGTTATTTAAAACAGTTTAAATATAAACATTCAAAAGTAAAAACCACAAAGTAAAACTCACAGTACTGTCGTCCCCATTTTTAAAAAACATAAGCTCCAAACAAGCATGTTAGTCAAACACGTTGGTGTTTGGCTCGCTAGATCGACTATTCATCGGATCTAATTAAAATTCGAATGTCAAAATAATATTAGACATTGAATTTCTAACTCTAGTCCTATCGTATAAAAGATAGACTCAACAACTAATGTTTATAGACGACTCTATAAACAAACACATAAACTAATCTTAATATTGAACTTCTCGTTCAATATGTAATACCAGTCTTGGTATAGACTTATAGTCCTTTTAACATTAATCACATTTATTAATGTAGGGTTTTATTAAAACATCACATCGTTTTAATAACCCGACTATCCTCAAACTTTTAGGTTCTTTTAACCTTATTAAACGTCCTAGTTCATATTTTAAAATTCAATCAAATCACAATTGATCACACGACATGAAACTATTCAAAGATCGAGTTTTCGCGTCGCGTTAGGGCCCCGAAAAGCCCACTTAAAATCCGTCGGAAGAAGACTGCACGATCGTGCAATAGCATGTTGTACGGTCATGCAGTGTGCTGCACGTTCGTGCAGCCCACTGGCTGTACGACGTGCAGCCTCAGGGTGACTCCCCGGGCTGATTTCTGACGTGCTCGAATCCATTTTTCTGCTCCTAACACTTAAACTCAATCCAAAAAATTCAATTCTATAATTAAAACATTGAATCGATACGTACGCGATCGATTCGATAAGTTTACCGTTTAATATCGAATATATAATTAATATATATCAAAATAAACATCGTATACGAGATTAATACCTCGATTACTAATGGATTCATTGAAGAATCGGAGTCGGAATCGCCAAATGCATCGCGCCGCCACGGCCCGCTTGCTATAACTTGTAATACCCCGTGTTTTCCAACTTGTTTGGTCGTCTGGTTGTCCGTTTAAAGTTTGGTTTATGATGGACTTTGGCTGTGTTTTCGCTTCGACATGTTCTCGTTGTGATTCCGACTTGTTTTCGAATTGATATATGTTCGGATTAGCATATGTGGTACCTTTGTTGTGTTATGTTGAGTGACTTATGTGTACCCCTTGAGCCTCTAAGTATTTAATGTCGAATTGATTTATTTCCGGGTTTATATTGAAACAGTGTTCGCATGTTATCCAAATCTGCCATGCTGTAGTAAAACGTCCATATCTCCCAATTGAATCGTCGGATCGGGCTGAATATTTGATATGTTGTACCTAAGAGGATTGTCTTTCATTTGACCGTTCGGATCGTCGATTTGACCTTTGTTCGGGTCAACCGGATCTGTAAACCGGACCTGCTGGGTAGAACAAGCCGTAGGTCCGGTTCACTTCATTTTTTGTTGTGGCAGTGGGTCAACCAGACCTAGAACCGGACCTGCTGGGTAGAACCGCCTGTAGGTCCGGTTAGCTTTGATTTTACCTATTTAAACCCCGTTTCTGAGACCTAATCCGCCCCTATTCGATTATTAAAACCATAAACTCATTCAAAACTATTCCTAAGCGATTTTCTTCTGATTAGTGGTGTCCAAAATATTTGGTAAGTGATTTAATTCTCATAATTTTATCTCAATTCTTGGTTTTACATGTGATTCGATTCTTAGCTCAATGTCTCTTTGTTTCTCAATTTATAGGCTGAGATTGATTAAGAAATTCTGGGTTTGGATTCCTTTGGCTTTCAAAAGGTATGTAATCCCTATTCCTTTGATTTTTGTGTAGAGAATCCTAGATTGTTGTGGTGGTTTGGTTATTTGTGTGTTGTGGCTCATATATTCTGGTTTTTGTTGTTATTAAATCTGTAATTTTATTAAGGGTTAAGTTTAGCATGATTGTTGATAATTAAACAAGTTAATTCTAGGGTTTCAATGAATTGTATGCTATACCTTGAATTGGTTACTGTTTTATAAAGGTTTAAGGTGGCTGGTACGTATGATGTAGGGCTGTTTTGGTGCTTGAGATTTATACCTTGGTTATTCGGTTGTTTGGCGAATTGATTGTTGGAGTTATGGCTTGTAAATGTTTAGACACACATGGTTGAATTGATTGTTGTGTTGGGTTATGTCATGGCTGCCTATGGTTGCATCTAGAGGTGTTTTGTTGTTTGTGGTATGTTGACATTGTTTATGTTGATTGGAAAAGGTCTTACATGATTGTAGTGAAGTCATGTTATGTTTTTCCATGCTAAATTGATGGTATTGATTAAGTATTTGAGATCTGAATTGAGTATGCTAAATGTGTTTTAAATCATATTTGACTTCGTTGCGATGACTTGTTTAAGTCATAAATACTTTGGGTGAAGTTTGCCAAGTGTTGGCAAACTGTTTAACACGTGTCGCTAGTGTTAAACTTTGGTTTTGTTAAGCTTAAGTTGAGTTCTCGATTTTCAAATAACTTTGGTTTTGATTTCAAACTTGGTTTACACTCTGGCTTAAGGTTGGGTCGGGTTAGACTTGGGTCGCCCGACATGTTGTTGAGCATATAGTTGATATATGGCTAACATACTACTCTGGAATTTCTTTTGAATCAAAAGGCGTTATCTAAATTAATAGAACTCTGGATTGTTTAAAATGAGAACACATATAAGCTTAACTGGTTATTGAATTAGTTGGATGTATCTGTGCTTTGGCTTTGGATTGCTTGTATTAGAATGTTATTCCTTGGCTATAATTTGGTTGTGGTTTGAGATGTTGGTCGTACATTGTGTCTAGCATTCTTAGAGTTGGGGGTTGTATGTGAAATATTGTCCTTTCAAACTCCTTTTGTTTTGACTTTGACAATCAACTATGAGTGATCTAATCATGTTTTGATTCTTTTTGTGCTTGTTAAAGGGGGAGAAGTTTCCATGCTCAAATTGCTAAGTTTTTTTTTCAAAATTTCTTGCTTATGCATTATAAATTGCTTATATCTTTTGTGCATAAAGTGAGGGGGAGCCAAAAACAATTTGACTCTTACTTAACTTAGTCATTTTTGCATGTTGATTGTCAAACTCAAAACAAAAGGAGTTTGAAAGGACAAAGGTCCAACAGTATGGTTTTTAACCTGTGCCTTGTTTTGGACCCGTCGACTGCTCGTGCTTCGGAATCTATGCAGGGTTAGCTGTTTGCCAAGACTTTCACGTGGATTAGCAAGCAGTCAGTTTGTAGTGTTATTTACCGCTTTATTAAGTACCACAATTATTTTAGTATATAAACTGTTTTCTAACTGTTTTAAACAATTACGGATCTGGATTGGAACGAGCTACTCGATAGACTTGTATCGAGACTGTGTGCACCGGTAAGTACTCTGGGATCGGCAGACAAATGTCTTGCTTACGCTGGTGTTTGACGAGGATTTGTTCCCATCCACTCTGGGTTCGGTATGATACGTCATACTTACGCTAGGATCATTTCAATACTGCTATTTCCATAATCTTACAAATATTAGTATAAAAGGATTTGTTTTAAGGGTTTTGAACTTAATAAATGTAAATAGCATTATGAACTCATCTCAGTATATCTGACCCCGTTGTTTTCCCAAATTTTCCAGGTTTATGATTTGAAAGCTGGTCCACTCCGATTCTTTTGTTTCCTCGGAGGTTTTATGTTATTTAAGTAGTTACTGTTTTCGAACTCTTAGACCGCAGTAGAACTAGTTTATATATTACATTGTTATTGAACTTGTGATTGTTGATATGTTCGATTATTTATTATTGGCATGTTTACTCTTGAATATTTTATTATTATATTTAAGGCATGCTGTTGAGTAATTCAGATATTTAAGTTATTTATATTAGAACTGTAATATAAATTGCTAGACTTAGGTTGGAGTCTCGGTTGCCCCCGAGCAGCTTCTGCAGGTTAATGTGTTTGTTGATTTCCGCAAGGATTGCTACGGGTTTTTGGTACGAACATACCCATACCCTAGCGCCGGTCACAATTCATGAAATTGGGTCGTGACAAAGTTGGTATCATAGCCTGGTTTCAAACCAAGGCCATTTTGCATGTTATGTGTTTACTATTTTATGGCATGTTTAGTTGTTGTTGTGTCATAGGAGCTACTATGGAATTAGGATTCAAGTCTTGTCTTTTGTAACGTCATCTTTTGTTTTCAAAACTTTCTACCTTCACATATAAGAATGTTGAGTGTCGGTCTTATGTGTTACTGATGCTTTACTCTGGAATGTTTATTGCTTATACATTGGGTGATTTATTGGCCGTTGTGCCATATGTGAGATATACTTTGGGAGATTTTTTGTTGGCTGTTGTACCTTATATGGTGTTTACTTCGGGTGACGTTTTGGTTGGCTGTTGTGCCTTATATGGTGTTTACTTCGAGTGATGCTTTGTTGGCTGTTGTGCCTTGTATGATGTTTACCTTTGGAGATTAGTTGTTGGCTTTTACGCCTTGGATGGTTTTGATTATAATATGATTGCTTTCACCTTGCTGGTGAGTACAGTTTGGTTTTGGCTGTGTTTGTTAGGTGCTAAATAGGTTGGCATGTACTATGATATGTTCGTTGTTGGCCTTATGTGGTTTTTAAAGGATTTTTGTGTTAAATCTTTAAGCATGTTTTGTGGCTTTATGTTGTTTGACCACACATTGGTTTTATAGTTTTATTAAGGAAATTTTTTTAATTTTGGTTTGTGTTTTGACACGAGTGCCGGATGAGCGGTCTGATCGTAATACTTTAAAAATGTAATTTTTGGTTATTTTGCAAGTAAAACGAAGTTCTCGTATATCAGAATTTTACGTTTGGATTGGATAGACGAACATTGTTTTTTTATTTTTTTTAAATAGTAATATTTATAAGATATTGCACCGTATGGAGGATTAAGGTTGTTGTTGTTATATTTTTACCGTATTGTGGTTTGTCGACGTTTGAAGCGTCGTTGGTCAGATGTCTGGTATTTTATGTTTGGCTGGGTTAGGTGTATACAGAATGGTTGTTGTGAATTATGTTTTTCTCAATTGAGTGATTGAGTTAATTTTTGATACTTGGGTAGCGTTGAGCTCTTATTTTGAAAGGATTGAGATTTTTAATTAAAAGAATTTTTCCTGATTTATTAATATTTTAAATACGTTTTATAAATGGTAGTTTTGGGTTTGACTTGGGTCACCCAAATTTGGGAGTTGAGCTTGGTAGTTGTAATGACTCGGCTAACTCAATGGTTGATTTGGATTGAGATATTTTGGAAACTCTTAAGTAAATTGATTTATAAAGGAAGGTTTTCCGAAAAATGAATTTTTTTAAAATTCGTGAGACTCAACTAGAACTTGGAAACTTTTATGATTGACTTATATTTCAAAATGAGTTTTGATGCGTATTTTAATCGATGACTTAATACTTGTTGATTTTGTTACAACAATTTGGAGGATGTTGTAGCACATTTTGATTTTATCTTTTTAGATAGCTTTGAGTTTAATGTGAATAATGGCATGTTTGAGTTATTTTTGGTTTGTGGGAAATATAAATTTTTGATATTGTTTGCGTTTGAATACATGTATGTTCGTTGATTAATTTTTGTTCTGTCTCGTCGTGCAGAGTAACACATGAGGTAATTTCTTTCATGCGGTTCTTTTTGTCATAACCTTGATGTTTTAGTTTTGATTGTGAGTCGAACCTTTGTTAGACCTTGTGTTTCTTTTGATGTCGGTTTTGGGATACGTTGGGTTTGGTGTATCGATTTATGGATCGAAGTCTTTTGGATTATGATACCGAGAAAGACTAGGAGAGTTACTCTTTGGAACAGTTAGTGGTTTCTGATAATACTAGAAAAGAATGTTAGAATTTTGACCGAGATGATAGATCAGTGTAGTAATAAACTGGTGAGTACATTATGATGAACGGTGCGATGCTGAAACTAATGGTAAGTTTTGTTGAGACGTATGAGATGTATTGGTTTCCTTCAAGTATTGTTTACTTGAGTATAATTTCATTTTGATTTGAGGTTAATCTAGATATTAGCACTGCATAAGTGGATTTAGTTGAATTATCGGTTTGAACTGTTATGATAGTACCGTATAAACTGATAGATTACAAGTATGGAATCTGAAAATTATTTTGAGACTATCGAGTGCACATCTCACAGAGTGTAACATCTAGCAAATGTTTTTATCGAGAAACTGATTTCAAATGTTGAGTTTTTGAAAATATTTGAAATATTTTTCCTACATAATTGTGCTCAGACATGTATCATGAACATGAATTTTTAATGTCATGAATAGGGAATTTCATTGAGCACTGAGTATGTTCACTGAATAAAAGAGAAATTAACAATTGATTCATGCATAATAGTACATGCATCACGTGCATAGAAATGACTAGAGTTGGATGCAACTCTTTGGGGATGAAAGGTGTCATCGCACTGGAGCACAATTAAGTAAAATGGATTTTATCGATAAAGTGTTTTTGAGAAATATGTTTTGAAATGAACTCGCGAGTCACTTAGAGATAAATGTATTAATAAAGTTGTTGGATTTCAAATGGTTTGAAGTTTTGTTTTACCGAAAGGTAGTTAAACAAATACTCTGTGACGATAGTGGTGATTTAAGGACAACTACATTGTAAAGGATCAGGTTATATTATTTGAATAACTATGTTTCGTAGTATATAGTATTCGATTTAAGGTTGCACTCGATATTTTGTTTTGATAAGTACGATAAGATGTTGGAATCGGAGTTCAAGGCTTATGTGTTAATTTCCGATTTATGACATGAGTAGTGTTGAATTAAGGAATTTGGTCATGCTCCACGCATGTGTGTGATTTTAATGGATGTTTTGTTTTTCAATGTTTTGATATATTTATATAAAAATATTTTTGTAAACATAGAGATTTTTTTTTGATAATTTAAACAGAGAGATTTTCTTTGCAAGATTCTATCTTTTGAATATGGCTGGACTTTTTATCAAGTTTGATTTAAAGCAAATGATAAATTTCATCGGTTGAACGATTTTGTAAATTTACAAATTTATTCAAAAGCGAAATTTAATGCGAATTCAGAAATTATGGGAGTTTTAAAACATGATGTGTATAAGAAGCGGGATGTTTTTCAAAGGTTGTTATTTTGGTTTTTTAAAAATAAAATGGAGTTTATGTTGTTGTGTTCTTTAAAGAGAAGTGGATTTTTTTTACTATATAATATATGGTAAAAGGAAATTATTTTACTATAAGATTGGTTTTGAGCCTAACCAATGACCTAACAACTCGTGATCTGGATCTGAGAGATCCTTAGTTATACATGAGGTTATATTTAAGATATAATTTTGAAGAATTAATCTTAATTAAAATATTTGGGTTTGTTGATCGGAGGATAGTGATTGATGGGTTTCGACAACAAGGTTGGTTGCTCGAGACTTTTGATTGAGCTTTTTATAGGTTAAATTTTTGTTATTGATTGATTGGTTGTTTAACCGAGTGTATAGAATTCGAATGATTCATTTATGGTTTTTTGTTTATATAACCTTTTGGTATAGCGAGTATTTTGATAAAGTCTACTTGGTTTTGAGATCAATAGTGAATGAGTGGTAAGTGTTGGTGAATTTATTTTGGTTTGTGAATTTTATCATTTTCAAATTTGAGGCCATAGAATTGGGTATACAATTTGAGACGCGGGCTTGTTATCGCACCTTGTTAGTGTGTTTTTAAAGTCGGTCAGATTGGAGCTGTTTTCGGTTTCACTCTATTATATGGTGTTTTATAGTGTTTGGCTATAGAACTTTTAGGCATTAAATTGTTGTTTGATCGAGTGTATGTTTGCGCGTTTGTGTGTTCGATCTTTTGAGACATAGATGATGTTTGAAATTTAAGTTCGATAATGGAGAGAGTATCTTCGGCTTGTTGCAGTGGAAAACTGTTTAATTTGACATAAGAATTTTGGGATTCAGAATGTAAGATTTTCATTTTTAGTTAGAGGCTTGTGTGTTCCTTCGTGTCCACCTAGTCTTGGTGTTGATGTTTTCTGTTATGCATGAGTTTAGCTTTAAGGCTGATTTAACCATATGAGATTGATAAGAGTAATCGAGCGGTTGTATTTGAGATATCTTTCAGGGGGAAACTGTTAGAGAGGTGTACGATCGTATGTAAGTTGTTGAGTAAAGGAATTCATGTGGTTAAACTTGTTACTTAGTCACACAGTTAAGACGTGTGTTAAAGATTAGTAGGCTGATGAGCGAATAAGTTATCTTTTTTTTTCTTGGAGTACATTGGCTTTATTGTTTATATGTATTTATTGATTTTTGTGTGCGTGCTATGTTTCATGTTTTATTGAAATGTTTTATGTTAAATTCGAGGACGAATTTTTATAAGGTGTGGAGAATGTAATACCCCGTGTTTTCCAACTTGTTTTGGTGGTTTGGTTGTCCGTTTAAAGTTTGGCTAATGATGGACTTTGGCTGTGTTTTCGCTTCGACAAGTTCTCGTTGTGATTCCGACTTGTTTTCGAATTGATATATGTTCGGATTAGCATATGTGGTACCTTGGTTGTGTCATGTTTAGTGACTTATGTGTACCCCTTTAGCCTTTAAGTATTTAATGTCGAATTGATTTATTTCCAGGTTTATATTGAATCAGTGTTTGCTTGTTATCCAAATCTGCCACTGTCACGATCCAAATTATTGAGCCACAACCGGCGCTAGGGAACGGGAGTGGTAGCTCTGGAACCCGTAGCATGCCTTAAACCGCTAATAATTAGTCTGAAATAATAACAGATAATAATAAACAACGAAAGCAAGTACGCATTTATAACATCTAATCAAATATTTACACTAATTGTTCAAAAACCTCATGGGCTCTAGTTACCGTACCCTGTACGAACTGGCCTCGCGGTACTGTATTCAAAAGTTAGTGTACTAAAACATATCACCGGCATCTGGGGCCATGAACAAACCGTACTACCTGTAGCCTATCAAAAGCGTATAAACAAGACAGCAAGTAATATGTACACTCAAAATGTACTGCTGTCTAGGTTACCACTCTGTCACACGGGACCACTACTGCAGCATTCACAGAAGTCAGATACTATACATACACAGCTGACTTCTAGGCTTTTAAATTGGCCTCTACCTAGGTCCACATACTAAGCACCTGAAAGCATCAAAGGTGAGGGGTCGATAGGGAAAATACTGAGTGAGTTTGCATTTAGTAACGGTATTAATATAAAAACATAGCATCGCATCTCAAGAAAATAATAATATAAAACATATAAATAGGTATCTGATCCATTCGAAACTAATATCCTAGCATGCGACACATCTCTTGAATAATCATATATCGTTCAACCCAATCATAAATCTGAAGTTGTGAGTCCAACTCACTAGTGGGTTCAACCAACTAGATACGGTGACTCCAGGTTACACCGTAACCGAGCGCTCACTCGTATCAAATCATTATCTGATTTCGAAATTCTTATTCGTATCTCGTTATACGTATCAATTTATTTCTCAAATTCAAACACACTAGACCGACTCGATACTGGTGATCACACAGCCTATTGACACCTAATAGGTAGCTAGTTTCTTCGGATCGCATACTAGTTCTCGTATATATACTTAATAGAAATATCAAACATTTAATCAAATCATATAACATGTGATGCGTAAAAACAATATATGTATCAATATAAAATAACTTTAGCATATAATACACGAAAGTGAAGTGCAACTCACAGTGACCGCTATCCAAGTAATGATGTGGTCGATCTGATAGTATGCCCTCGCTAATCCACGTCTACTGACTCCACTACTCGCTGACACGTCTGACAAATCGTTTAACAGTTAGACGTGAAACTCGTACTTTTACACGTATATTACTTTCAAATTCTAAGATTTTTCGTATTCGAGAAACATATAATATCCTTAGCGTGTAGACCCTAGTTCTTGTATTCGAGAAACATATAATATCCTTAGCGTTTTTCATTATCGCTGCTCGCGTAAAATGTCGAGCTAAAACTTTATTTTTCGAATTATCGGGGTCCTTAATCGTTTTTAGGGTCTATTATTCAAAAATACTAAATCCCGTTTAATTAGGGCAAAAATTCCATTTTGGTCCTCCGGACTAAAATTCCATTTTGGTCCTCCGTGGACCCACTGTGCGCCTGCGCAGGGTGGTGTGCGTTCGCACACTGTGGGTGTGCATCCGCACACCGCGTGCAATTCACACACAGCCCCCGAAAACATTGTTTCCGGGCATCCTGTCGTGCCACCATTCACCATATACATACAAAACCTCATTTCCTTCAAAACCCGCAGCTCGGTTTTCGATAAAACGCTAAAACCGAGCTTAAATCGATAAATTTCCGTTTTATACTAAAACCGCCATTTAATTCGTATTTATCACCAAATATCAAAATATTTACCTCTAAACGAAGCTTAGGATCGATAGAGGATTCGATTCTGAAGAAATTGCCGCTTGAATCACTTGAATCGGACGTCGAACGGCGAAACGGCGGCGAAACGATCGTAATCGGCGATGGTTTCTAAATTTCTCTCGAACCTTCCTCTGCTTCCCCGATTCATATTCTTTTCTTATATATTGAATGGATAAAGTGCCACTTTGGTCCTTGTTCTTTTTGTTTACTATCGTTTATCCTTTAAACTTCTCTTTTGTACAATTTAGTCCATAACTAAATCGATTAATTCTTAAATTATAACTTATACGTATTATTTATATCCAATAAATAATACGAAGCTCGATATTAACACTTTCCCGTCAAAATCCAATGTTTCCATTTTCGACACAAAGTGGATAAATTACCCCTTTAGTCCCTGTACTTTATTTTGGGGTTTTCTTGACATTTTTCCTTTTAAGTCCAATTATATCTTTAGAATTGAAATATAACCTTAATGTCCTTATAATTAATTTTCCCGAAACCGACCTACTTGAAATTTATTTACTTTATCTTTTCAGAGATTCTTCTGATATCGTCACTCTGGCGAATCAAAACTGGACACGTGGTCCAATTAGCTAATTAAATATTTTGGGGTATTACATTCTTCCCCCCTTATAAAAATTCGTACTCGAATTTTGATAAAACTTCTTAGGTGTAATACCCCGTAGAATTATTAGTGTTTATTTTCGTTAGTGTCCAATCTTAATTAATTAGGACCTCGAAAATAGTGAATAAATTCACGTGATGAATTTATATGGGTGAAAATGTGATTTGCTATGTGTTTGCCTTAAATTTGATTTTTGACAATTTTACGTGTTAAAAGTGAATTTTGCGATTTTTCACTAAAAACCGTAAAAATAATTATTTTAAATATTTTAAAAGGCCCAAAAATATTTTAACTCAGCCCATATGATATGATTTAATGTTTTTGAATATTTGGTAAAATTGAGTTTATTTTGCCCATAGAGTTCGAATTATTTACAAGAATGCCATAATGGCAAACTTGTAAATAATTGAACAACCAAATAATATCTAGATATTTTTTTAAGCTAAACTTGGTGCCCAAGTTAATTCATCTTCTTCTCCATTTGAGTGTGGGTGCCGAATACTCCATAGCTCACAACACAAAAATTTATTCTTACATTTTCTCTCAAAATTTTCTTAACAAAAGTTGTCGGGGATATTGCGTAGAACGTTAATCTCTATTTGCATGTTCGTTTGAGGTATAATTTCAAGCTCAAATCTTAGTTTTTAGTTGCTGATGTTGGTTGAATCTTAGAAACATGCTTAGGATGGTTTATATGTGATGTTTGATGGATAATTAGTTGGTTTTAGTAGTTGTTTATATGGGTTTCGGTTTTTAAATAATTTTTCCGTGAAAATTAAATTATTTATTTAAATTTCTGGGCTGATCTATATGTTCAGGTTTATATATGCTTTAAAGTGTAATTTTTGTGGATTAAAAATGTTAAACATTTCGGGTGTTAATTTAAATAGTTGGGTTTCGGTTTTTAATTGTTTTAAGGCTTAAAAAAATGCTTAAATGTGGATAAATCTAATGATTTTAAATTTCTAGAAATGAGTTTGTTTAAGGTTGATCTAAATGTTTGAATAATGTTAATTAAATGTTTAATGGTGAATTTTTAGCGGTTTAATAATCGGGTTTAATTTTTAATAACTCTATTCGGCTAAAATTTGATGAAAAAGGGTAAAACTGTCATTTTAATTTCTGGGCAGAAAATATTTATGAAAAATTTATGAAATGTGTTTGATAATTATTTGTGGAGTTTAAATGATTTTTGTGAAGTGTTTTGACGGATTAATAATCGGTTTTGATTATTAATCATTATTTCGGTTTTAATGGTTAAAATAATGGAAAATATTATTTTAAAAATATTGGGCTGCTTTTTTTACAAGATGGAAATTAAAAATGTATTTGAAATTATTTTTGGTGAATTTCGGTATAAAAATGGCTTAAAATGAATTTTTAAGCGTTTTTAGCGTTTTTAGCGTTTTTGAGTTTTCCGGCCAAAACCACCGGAATACGGTGACCGGAGTTTGAGTGAAGGGGATAGAGCATGTTGGCTCAGTCCTAAACTCAGTTGGCAGCAGTTAGTGCCGAAATGTTTTTGGCAAACAATAAGGGGGGGCCGAGCCCCGGGTCAAAAATATTTTACGGAAAAATATTTTTGGATATTTTTGAATTGTGGTATGTTTGTTGAGATTTTCTAAAAGTGTATTTTTAGAAAATTATGTGAATTGAATGTGTGTTATAATTATATGGAATTATAATTCTATGTTTATTTATTGAAATAAATAAACTATGTGATGTATCGTATAGAAATACGATGACGCGGAAAGAGATAGTCGGAATCAAATTTGGTTTGTGATTATGTGGTTTATATGGTTGAGTCGGTCTAGAGTATATCCTAGAATTTAGAGTTATTACATTTATTAATGTTTTAATCTCTAAATTAGATCCAGCGAGTTTTGTCGCGAAACCGGCGAGCAAAGGTTTTGATATTCGACGGGTGATATTTTTATATTTGGAATAAGCGAGTACTGTGAGTGTGTTTACAACTTATACTGCTAAATATTAGTATTAAAAATATTGCGAACTGCTTTACATGATTTGCAAATGCTTTATTTTATTTTGAATTTAAATCGCATGAACTATATACATAGTTTTGAAACCGATTTAGATTCATTGAAACATGCTTACTATTGGGCGGCAATAGTGCTGTGTGATCACCGGTATTGCATTTAGAATGGGTTGCATGTGAATGTGCTGTGTGAATCCTGTCGACGGCCTGGAAAGTCAGGCGACGGCCTAGACTCTGTGTGAACAGATCTTCAGAGGCAACGGAATATAGACGACCAAAGGCAATCAGCAAACTGCCGAGATCTGAGAGGTTGAACCTTTTATTAAAAAAAGTGAAATTGGCGACAGTATTTATGTACTGCCGAAATCCGTTGTATTGTAAGAAGAGTCTGGGACTTTCAAATACGTAAAATAAGAATAATCGGATTTGACTGGCTAAAAGTACAAAAAGAGAAAATAAATACGGCCAAAGAAAAATAAAAGGTTAACCCGAATACGATGAAATAATGTGGAATATTTATGTTTCCTGTGTTGAAAGCATATAAGAACATGAATCATGGTTTAGGGTTTCATATGAATCGGTAATCTGGAATGCATTGCTTTCATATTAATGTTTATTAGTACATGTTGTACGCATTCACCAGTTTTTATAACTGACCCCGTTGAATTTAATATTTTTACAGGCGAGTAGTTTGACGTGTGGATTTCCAATTTCTTGTTCCGGAAATCCCTGGCTTGAATAAAGTGAGAATGACCTTTCCTTTGTGTGTCTAGAGTTGCAGTAGCTAGAATAATGAACGGTGATACCTTAATAGTCGTTGGACTTATTTATGCTTTATATTTTATAACGCTAAACTCTGATAATATGTAATATGTGAATGCTGTGCGAAAGTCCGAGCGACTGCACTTGAATAAAATGCGGCGAACGCATCTGCATAGTGAAATGCAGTTAAGTCCATTAGAGAAATGGCCTGCATACTGAAATGCAGTAATTAACATAGTAAGATGGTATGCACCTGAGATGCATGATAAACCATAGAGAAATGGTTTTGAAACTAAAATGTAATAATTAAAGAGAAAATTATGTGCATGTTTTAAATGGTAATTTTTATGAGAACGTTTTAAACTGCGATTTTAAAATGTTCGAAAATGATTTGAATTCCGCGAAAAATTTTAAGTGATTTTTAATGTATTTTTAAGGCTTGCTACGGGTTTCGGAGCAACCACTCCCATTCCCTAGCGCCGGTCTCGATGCCGAGAATCGGGTCGTGACAAAGGTGGTATCAGAGCAATGGTCGAAAAACGGGCCATTGTCGAGTTTGATATCAAAGTGATGGTTTATAGTCTTAAACCATTACTAATATGAGTAAGGAGTGTTAAAGATGATAAAAGTGATAAAGTTGGTATCATTTCCACTGACTGAGTGATAGTCGAAAAGTGGTTGATAGTAAAGGTGGTATCATTGTCAAATACCGTATGGAACGTGTACCTAGGAAATTAATATATATATAGAGTCTACTGCAACATATAAGTTTCTGTCATGTCATTTGTTAAGTCATCATTTGTTTTTAAATATTCCCAGCTGTGCTTTAGGATCGAGTCTGTATGCTTGTTAGGAGTAAGTAGAGCCTGATAGTATACGATTAGAACGTTTAGATAGATTTTTAATAGACGACGTGCTTTGATCAGAATGGCTGATCAGCATGAGGAAAACACTCAAGAGGAGAATGTTCATGATGAGGAGTCCGTTCATAACGATGCGATACCCGCAGCAGGCGAAGGTCGTGGTCGTGGACGTGGACGTGGTCGAGGTCGTGGTAGAGGCCGTGGGCCAAATTTTAATATTCCGGGCTTTGATTTCGAACAATTTTTAGCTGGCATAGTAGCCATGCAAACGAATCAAGTGGAAGTGCAAAATATGCACAGAGAGCAGTTGGATTACCAACAGCAGAGAGTTGGTGTTAATGTTGATCATGATCTCGTTATGGCTTACATGAGGCTCAAGCCTATGAAGTTTGATGGATCAAACGATGCATTAGATTTCTTAGATGAAGTAGAGATGAATGCTAGACGTCTTAATGCTAGTGAAAGACAGTCTATACTGATGGTGGAGATGTCAGTAAAAGGATCTGCGAAGGATTGGTTTCAAAGGCATATTCAACCAAGTATGGGAGAGATGACTTGGAATGAATTTGTCACTCGATTTAAGGAATTCTTTCTGCCGTTATCAGTAACGGAGAATCATCGAGAGAAGTTGTTGAATTTGAATAAGATAGGAAAGACGGTGCAGGAGTATGTGACAGAGTTCACAAGGTTGAGTCGTTTCACACCTGATCTGATGTTGGATAGAGATAGGGTGAATTCAAGGTTTATTAAGGGGCTAGGACCCGAATATATTGGATTGCTATCTGATGTAAGGAAGGATTTGGTGCAAATCATCGATAGTGCACGTCAGATGGAAAGTACTTTGATCCAATTTGGAAAGATCAATGTTTCTGGTGAGCTCGTAAGAGAAGGAACTGCTAGTTCGAATACGAATAGGTTCACTGGACCATATCGTAAAGGATTTAAGAAAGGAAAGAAAGATAGGTTCAGTATGTCTGGATCAAGTTCTAGTGGACGAAGTTCAGGAGGAACAGTACCACTATGTAATACTTGTGGAAAGAAGCATTTTGGAGCATGCTATTGGGCAACGAGAGGATGTTACACATGTGGACAGCAAGGTCATTTCTCAAGAGAATGTCCTCTGGACCACAAGGTTCAAGTGCTAGTGTTGTTCAACCAGTGTTTCAACAACCTAGACCTGTATATCCTGCAGTGTCTGGGCAGGCACAGAACCAGAGTGTGTTTAATGGACAACGTGGAAGAGGATATGGTTTTGGTAATCGTGGTGGAGGAAGGACCACAGGCGGACGAGGATCTGGAGCAACTGCTAGCGGAGGGCAGGCTAGAGTTTTTGCGATCAATCCTCAAGAGGCGAATGCGTCAAATGCGGTAGTGCAAGGTATATTTTCAATATCTTCGCATGATGCATCAATTTTATTTGATCCCGGTGCTACGCATTCATTTGTATCGTCGAGTTTTGCATTAAAATTAGGAATTCAACCTGTGATTTTGCAAAACCCATTGTTAGTAGCTACACCTGTAGGCGAAAGCATAGACGTTACTGTAGTGTATCTGTCGTGTCCTGTGTTAATCGGAGAGCGAGAATTGCTTGCAGATTTGTTGTTGCTTAATGTTTTAGAATTCGATGTCATCCTAGGAATGGATTGGTTGTCGCGACATTATGCGAATGTGGATTGTAGAGAGAAGATAGTGACGTTCCATGCACCTGGAACTGAACTTATCTCTATTCGGGGAGAGAAGTTAGAGACCCCAAAGAGTTTAGTCTCGGCTTTGAAAGCGAGAAAGATGTTAAGTAAAGGATGTCAAGGATTTTTAGCTCTGGTACGAGATATTCAGAAGGAAGTTGGAAATGTGAATGATGTACCAGTAGTTTCGGAGTATTCTGATGTGTTTCCAGAAGAGTTACCTGGATTACCACCAGATCGAGAGATTGAATTCTGTATTGATCCAGTTCCTGGTACAAGTCCAATATCGATACCTCCGTATCGTATGGCACCAGCAGAACTAAAGGAGTTGAAGGATCAATTAGAAGAATTGATTGATCGTGGATTTATACGACCAAGTGTTTCACCTTGGGGAGCACCTGTGTTGTTCGTAAAGAAGAAGGATGGATCTATGAGACTCTGTATAGATTACAGACAACTCAATAAGGTCACAATCAAGAATAAGTATCCTTTACCCAGAATTGACGATTTATTCGATCAATTGCAAGGAACGAGGTACTTTTCGAAGATTGATCTGAGGTCTGGTTATCATCAGTTGAAGATCAGAAATGATGATATTCCAAAGACTGCATTCAGAACAAGATACGGTCATTATGAATTTTTGGTGATGTCATTTGGATTGATAAATGCACCAGCGGCTTTCATGGATTTGATGAATCGGATTTTTTAAATCGTTTCTAGATCAATTCGTGATAGTGTTCATAGATGATATCTTGATTTATTCGCGCACAGAGGAGGAGCATGCGCAACACTTAAGGATTGTGTTACAAACTTTGAGAGATCATCAACTTTATGCCAAATTCTCGAAGTGTGAATTTTGGTTAGAAGAAGTAGCATTTTTGGGACATGTAGTATCTCAAAGTGGGATTAAGGTGGATCCTAAAAAGATTGAAGCTGTGATGGATTGGAAAAGGCCAAGTTCAGTGACAGAAATTCGTAGTTTCTTGGGTTTAGCTGGTTATTATAGACGGTTTGTGCAAGACTTTTCTAAGTTGTCTGCACCATTAACTAAGCTAACTCAGAAGAACGTGAAGTTCATTTGGACTGATCAATGTGAAGTGAGTTTCCAGAAGCTGAAGGAGTGTTTGACAACAGCTCCAGTTCTGGCATTACCAGAAGGTAGTGATGGACTTACAGTCTATTGTGATGCTTCTAGGATCGGGTTAGGATGTGTACTGATGCAACATGGACGAGTTATAGCTTATGCTTCTCGCCAGTTGAAAAAGCATGAAGTTAATTATCCAACCCATGATCTAGAATTAGCAGCAGTGATATTCGCATTAAAGATTTGGAGACATTACCTATATGGAGCAAAATGCAAAATATTCACTGATCACAAGAGTCTGAAATACATATTTGATCAGAGAGAGTTGAATCTCAGACAGAGGAGGTAGATGGAGTTGCTAAAGGATTATGACTGTACGATACAGTATCATCCTGGCAAAGCTAACGTAGTGGCTGATGCGTTGAGCAAAAAATCAGCAGGAAGTTTAGCTCATGTTACTTTAGTTGAGAAGAGACCAATGATTAGAGAAGTGCATTCGTTGTTTGATCAAGGAGTTCAATTAGAGGTTTCGTATTTGGGGATTTTGTTAGCTCAAATGACGATTAAACCTACATTGAATGATCAGATTAAGGAACTTCAGACAACAGATCCTCAACTAAAGCATGTTATTGCAGAAGTTCAAAAGGGAATGAACTCTGAGTATAATTTGAAAGGTGGTATTATGAAATTTGGTACAAGGGTATGTGTACCAAATGTAGAGGAATTGAAACAGAGAATTATGATGGAGGCACATGGATCTAAGTATAGTGTTCATCCTGGTTCTACCAAGATGTATCACGATGTTAAGGAGATGTATTGGTGGAATGGTATGGAAAGAGATATAGCAAAATTTGTTGCTAAGTGTCCGATATGCCAACAGGTGAAGTTGGAACATCAGAGACCATTTGGATTTTTGCAACAATTACCAATACCAGAATGGAAATGTGAAAGAATAACCATAGATTTTGTCGTTGGATTGCCTAAGTCGCAACGTGGTTTTGATTCGATATGGGTTATCGTTGATCGAATGACAAAGTCGGCTCATTTCATTCCGATCAAGGTTACCTATACGGCAGCAAAATTGGCACAGAATTATATTGACAAAGTAGTCAGTTTACATGGAGTTCCTGTGTCAATTGTGTCAGATCGAGGATCAGTTTTTACATCCCGATTTTGGCAAAGTCTGCAAGAGGCTTTAGGAACGCGCTTAGATTTTAGTACAGCGTTTCATCCCCAAACAGATGGACAGTCTGAAAGGACCATCCAGACTTTGGAGGATATGTTAAGAATGTGTGTTTTAGATTTCGGAGGCCATTGGGATGAGTATCTACCGTTAGTAGAGTTTTCATATAACAATAGTTATCATTCCAGTATTGAGATGGCACCGTATGAGGCGTTGTATGGACGTAAGTGTAGATCTCCAATTTGTTGGGAGGAAGTTGGAGAAAGAAAGTTGACAGGAGCTGCAATTGTTCAGATTACGTCTGAGAAAGTTCCGTTGATTAAGCAACGTTTAGAAACTGCATTTAGTCGGCAAAAGAGCTATGCTGATGTGAGGAGAAAGGATATAGAATTTCAAATCGGAGATTTTGTGTTTCTTAAAATATCACCTATGAAAGGTGTAATCCGATTTGGAAAGAAAGGAAAGCTAGCGCCGAGATATGCAGGACCTTACGAGGTTATTGAGCGAATAGGAGCGGTAGCTTATAAGTTAGCATTACCGTCTGAGATGTCGCAAGTACATCCAGTGTTTCACGTGTCGATGCTTAGGAAGTATATTCCTGACCCTCATAGACTTATTCAACCTCAGGAGGTTGAGATAGACGAGGAACTATCTTATGAGGAGGAACCCATAGAAATTGTGGATACCCAGATTAGGAAATTCCGTAGTAAGGAGATACCTATGGTAAAAGTGCTCTGGAGGAGCCGTAAAATTGAGGAATGTACATGGGAAACAGAGGCGGATATGCGGAAACGATATCCCCACTTGTTTGCTCAAGGTAATAATTTGTTTTGAAATTCGAGGACGAATTTCTTGTAAGGAGGGGTGAATGTAATACCCCGTAGAATTATTAGTGTTTATTTTCGTTAATGTCCAATCTTAATTAATTAGGACCTCGAAAATAGTGAATAAATTCACGTGATGAATTTATATGGGTGAAAATGTGATTTGCTATGTGTTTGCCTTAAATTTGATTTTTGGCAATTTTACGTGTTAAAAGTGAATTTTGCGATTTTTCACTAAAAACCGTAAAAATAATTATTTTAAATATTTTTAAAGGCCCAAAAATATTTTAACTCAGCCCATATGATATGATTTAATGTTTTTGAATATTTGGTAAAGTTGAGTTTATTTTGCCCCTAGAGTTCGAATTATTTACAAGAATGCCATAATGGCAAACTTGTAAATAATTGAACAACCAAATAATATCTAGATATTTTCTTAAGCTAAACTTGCTGCCCAAGTTAATTCATCTTCTTCTCCATTTGAGTGTGGGTGCCGAATACTCCATAGCTCACAACACAAAAATTTATTCTTACATTTTCTCTCAAAATTTTCTTAACAAAAGTTGTCGGGGATATTGCGTAGAACGTTAATCTCTATTTGCATGTTCGTTTGAGGTATAATTTCAAGCTCAAATCTTAGTTTTTAGTTGCTGATGTTGGTTGAATCTTAGAAACATGCTTAGGATGGTTTATATGTGATGTTTGATGGATAATTAGTTGGTTTTAGTAGTTGTTTATATGGGTTTCGGTTTTTAAATAATTTTTCCGTGAAAATTAAATTATTTATTTAAATTTCTGGGCTGATCTATATGTTGAGGTTTATATATGCTTTAAAGTGTAATTTTTGTGGATTAAAAATGTTAAACATTTCGGGTGTTAATTTAATTAGTTGGGTTTCGGTTTTTAATTGTTTTAAAGCTTAAAAAATGCTTAAATGTGGATAAATCTAATGATTTTAAATTTCTGGAAATGAGTTTGTTTAAGGTTGATCTAAATGTTTGAATAATGTTAATTAAATGTTTAATGGTGAATTTTTAGCGGTTTAATAATCGGGTTTAATTTTTAATAACTCTATTCGGCTAAAATTTGATGAAAAAGGGTAAAACTGTCATTTTAATTTCTGGGCAGAAAATATTTATGAAAATTTATGAAATGTGTTTGATAATTATTTGTGGAGTTTAAATGATTTTTGTGAAGTGTTTTGACGGATTAATAATCGGTTTTGATTATTAATCATTATTTCGGTTTTAATGGTTAAAATAATGGAAAATATTATTTTAAAAATATTGGGCTGCTGTTTTTACAAGATGGAAATTAAAAATGTATTTGAAGTTATTTTTGGTGAATTTCAGTATAAAAATGGCTTAAAATGAATTTTTAAGCGTTTTTAGCGTTTTTGAGTTTTCCGGCCAAAACCACCGGAATACGGTGACTGGAGTTTGAGTGAAGGGGATAGAGCATGTTGGCTCAGTCCTAAACTCAGTTGGCAGCAGTTAGTGCCGAAATGTTTTTGACAAAAAATAAGGGGGGGCCGAGCCCCGGGTCAAAAATATTTTACGGAAAAATATTTTTGGATATTTTTGAATTGTGGTATGTTTGTTGAGATTTTCTAAAAGTGTATTTTTAGAAAATTATGTGAATTGAATGTGTGTTATAATTATATGGAATTATAATTCTATGTTTATTTATTGAAATAAATAAACTATGTGATGTATCGTATAGAAATACGATGACGCGGAAAGAGATAGTCGGAATCAAATTTGGTTTGTGATTATGTGGTTTATATGGTTGAGTCGGTCTAGAGTATATCCTAGAATTTAGAGTTATTACATTTATTAATATTTTAATCTCTAAATTAGATCCAGCGAGTTTTGTCGCGGAAACCGGCGAGCAAAGGTTTTGATATTCGACGGGTGATATTTTTATATTTGGAATAAGCGAGTACTGTGAGTGTGTTTACAACTTATACTGCTAAATATTAGTATTAAAAATATTGCGAACTGCTTTACATGATTTGCAAATGCTTTATTTTATTTTGAATTTAAATCGCATGAACTATATACATAGTTTTGAAACCGATTTAGATTCATTGAAACATGCTTACTATTGGGCGGCAATAGTGCTGTGTGATCACCGGTATAGCATTTAGA
This sequence comes from Mercurialis annua, assembly GCF_937616625.2. Lineage (NCBI taxonomy): Eukaryota > Viridiplantae > Streptophyta > Magnoliopsida > Malpighiales > Euphorbiaceae > Mercurialis > Mercurialis annua. The sequence continues at coordinate 32,259,801 of NC_065572.1, read as the reverse complement.
ATGGGTTGCATGTGAATGTGCTGTGTGAATCCTGTCGACGGCCTGGAAAGTCAGGCGACGGCCTAGACTCTGTGTGAACAGATCTTCAGAGGCAACGGAATATAGACGACCAAAGGCAGTCAGCAAACTGCCGAGATCTGAGAGGTTGAACCTTTTATTAAAAAAAGTGAAATTGGCGACAGTATTTATGTACTGCCGAAATCCGTTGTATTGTAAGAAGAGCCTGGGACTTTCAAATACGTAAAATAAGAATAATCGAATTTGACTGGCTAAAAGTACAAAAAGAGAAAATAAATACGGCCAAAGAAAAATAAAAGGTTAACCCGAATACGATGAAATGATGTGAAATATTTATGTTTCCTGTGTTGAAAGCATATAGGAACATGAATCATGGTTTAGGGTTTCATATGAATCGGTAATCTGGAATGCATTTCTTTCATATTAATGTTTATTAGTACATGTTGTACGCATTCACCAGTTTTTATAACTGACCCCGTTGAATTTAATATTTTTACAGGCGAGTAGTTTGACGTGTGGATTTCCAATTTCTTGTTCCGGAAATCCCTGGCTTGAATAAAGTGAGAATGACCTTTCCTTTGTGTGTCTAGAGTTGCAGTAGCTAGAATAATGAACGGTGATACCTTAATAGTCGTTGGACTTATTTATGCTTTATATTTTATAACGCTAAACTCTGATAATATGTAATATGTGAATGCTGTGCGAAAGTCCGAGCGACTGCACTTGAATAAAATGCGGCGAACGCATCTGCATAGTGAAATGCAGTTAAGTCCATTAGAGAAATGGCCTGCATAGTGAAATGCAGTAATTACCATAGTAAGATGGTATGCACCTGAGATGCATGATAAACTATAGAGAAATGGTTTTGAAACTAAAATGCAATAATTAAAGAGAAAATTATGTGCATGTTTTAAATGGTAATTTTTATGAGAACGTTTTAAACCGCGATTTTAAAATGTTCGAAAATGATTTGAATTCCGCGAAAATTTTTATGTGAATTTTAATGTATTTTTAAGGCTTGCTACGGGTTTCGGAGCAACCACTCCCATTCCCTAGCGCCGGTCTCGATGGCGAGAATAGGGTCGTGACATTGGGATCTTAAAATTGTCCTTATACTTCTCTTGATGTTCATTGCTACGCGTTAGTCGTAGCTTTTTCTTTTACTGGAACTATTAGTTTTCCATGCACATAGAATAGCCTTTGGACGTATTCTTGATGTCGTAGTCCTTGCGTCATTACTACCTAGTTGTCACTAACCATTGTCTAATGTTTTCTCGTTCCATCATTTCATTCTTAGTAACCATGATGTTGCTACTCGTCCCCTTTATACGTGAATAGTCACGACGTGTCGGCTCCATCCTTAATGACGTACTTACTTTATTCATACTTCTATGAGTATTTTCTTTAACTGGTTATCTTCGTTTCTTATTTCTCTCTACCGTTATCTGACACTTCGCTTTTCATCAACCAATCTTTTTCAACTTGTACTTTGTCTAACACATTCATTGTTTCTTAACATAGCTAAGCCTAATATATCCTTTACTGTCTACAATTTCTCTTTTCTTTGTTTCTTTAAGCTATCATGATCTTCACGTCGTTCTGTTGGTCGTGATTCTTCATCCTTCACCATTGTCTTAAACATTTCATTTCATGTTACTTTAGATCGTATGGCTTGTATAGTTACCCTTGTTTACTAGTACTACTCGTATTCTTATCCTCTTCACTTCCTTGTAGTTGCTCTTTTGAGGTTTGTCTCGAATCTCTTATTGACTTCTTAGTCAACGATGTTCTTCCTTTACGTCACAGTTCCCTACTCATGATGACCTCATAAGAATCTCATATGTTTCTTTAGCATTTAACTGTTTCAAGAATCCTTATCGCTAGTTAGCCTTCGCTTAACTTCATCTTTACCTTAATTCCTTAACGGATTCAGTAGATCCTTAATAACTTATTTACTTCATTTATCGTCATTCCTTCGTACTGTATAAAAATTTTCTCTTCATCTTCTGTTTCTTACTTTCAAATAGCTTTACGACTTTATTCTTACTCTTTAAGGTATCGTCTTAATACTAGTTACGATTATTTCTTAGTTTGTCCTTATTCTGTCTTTCATCTTCTTCTCGAAGTGTTTCCTTAGCACTTATATCATGATTCTAATTGTCCTTTTAAATAACTTGATTCTCTATACTAGCATCATCTCTCGTCCTTATGACATCATGGCCTCTTGGATATAGTTTACTCCTATCTGTTCAATAGCAATGAAGTATCATCTTGCTCTTTACTTATTGTATCTTTTACGCCTTTCCTCTGTTCATAACAGTTTTGCTGTTACCGCTCTTTTCTGATAACTCTTCTAACGTACCTCTAGAACTTTTCATTTCTCTAATCCTCTTACTAAATTTCGAGGGTATTCAAGTTTTCCTACTATACTTTCTTTTATAATTTCCATCATTTTGATATTTACCGACACGTATGCCTATACGTGTACTTTTCTCCTTATGCTAGAATTTTACAACTTAACTTTTCTCCTTTCTGTTAACGCAACTTATAACTGTTAATGCTGATATTAGTAACTTTACGTAATATCAGTCATATAGCATCATGATCTCTCTTGATCTATCTAACCTTAAACCTTCACTTTTTTCAAAATAGTCTGCTTCGTCGTTTCGTTTCGTATCCTTTCTGTTTCTACTTCTGTATCTTCAAACACTGATATTGATAAGGTTATATATCCTTTAAATATCGCTTCATGTTCATCATTCATAGTATCATCTTCTTGTTCTTCATACTTTTAATCTCTCTCCTCCAATATGTCCCTCGATTGCTACATTACTTATCTTAACATAAGAATAATCATTATACTCTTCATCCTTTCGTATTTGTTACGTTTCTTTCGTCTAACATGACTCTCTGTCATTTCATCCTTTATTCTATCATAAGAATAATTACTATATCCTTAAATATTGCCAGCGCATCGCAGCTTAACTGCGTATACACTCCGGCGATAATTCCTTATTCGTATTTTACTTCAGCCTTATTGGCTTTGTTGCAATTAATCGTTAACATGGATTTATTCTGTTATTAGGGTTTGTTTTACAAGTCTTATTCTTATTTATTAGGAATCTTTTATTATCTGTCGCAGAGTTTCACATCTGAGTTCACTTACAACACCAATACGATTTCGAAAACATCTTTTTGGCTAGCTAGCACTTTAAATCACTTTTCATAAATCGTTTGAAATCGTTAGTACAATTGTAACTCAGAGTGATGACGCCTCTTATCACTAAAGAGTTGCTCAAAATTGCATTTTCTTTATCATTGTAAAAATATGATGTATGATCTATATTTTGAAAATCATTTTCTTATGCATTCCTATCATGATTATGCAATGTCATATGCGATGTCTGAGCACAATCGTACTTTAAAAAAATTTAAAAATTCTTCATACTTTTCATAAAACATAAGTTTACTCCAGATTGTACACTCTGCAACTATTAACGGCTTTCTTTATTATTATTGGGTACATTTCAAATTTTTGTATTGCTGTCACCGACTGTCGTCTTCCCTGACTATTCTTCTGTCACATCACTTCTCTTTCCATATCTCCGATAATTCAATTCAATTCAAAGTTCTCTGTTACCGTAATCCCTACATCCACTCCTTCGGTACACTATATCATATCATATACAAACGCAGGTACCGATGTTCTACATCGATTACCTTTTAGTAAACCATCTTTTCCTTCACAGGTTCTAGAACGTAATATAGAAATTACGTTCGCGATAGTGTATTATGTATTGTTTATTATATGATTGCTGTTGCAAATTATGTTTATATATTCTTTATTAGTCGCGTGTTTATTAACATCGCTTTCTCTAGGTTCTAGCTATCGAAGGTATTATCCTATAGGAATATCGTTAATTGCTATGCTCTATTAGGCAATGCAGCATATATATACACAACAATGCAACATATAAACACAATTACTCAAAGCATATTAATCATTTATACCTAAGGGTGCCTAATGTGGAACGCTAGATTCCCAAATAACTATTCCAGTGTGTCGACCCTTCTCTTTTCTACTGGTGTTGCCTCTGCCTCTATGCACGGAGTCGGGGTTAGTCCTAATACCATAAGATCGACTAGTATAATCTGGATAGAACGCAAGTCCGAAAAAGTAGGGTCGAATAGGACTGCCATCCCACTCGCGGTCAGCCTCGATCATACGGGCCATCGTAGTGAGCGTTCCAAAGTACTCGTGAACATACTCATATAGCTCATCAAACTCGAGCCCCAAACCCCTAACGTATCTACGGTTAATCGTCCTATTATCTTCATTAAGGTCTGGAACACTTTCGTCCATGCGCAGAAATTCAGTGGAATACAGTCCCACTGGTAGTATTCCTCTAGAAAAGGAGCGCATTTGCCTCCTAACCTGATTCAAAACCACATGCCCCTGACCTTTAGCTATCTCTGTATCCTCTCTCAAATTGCGGTATCTCCGCACATTGGACTAGAAATGTTCACTCCGATACTCCTCGACGTCTGACTCATCTGATAACTCTTCTTCTTCAAAGTCCTCCTCTTAAGGAACTTCTTCTGATATTTCCTCTAGATCCTCCTCTAGATCTTCCTCGGGATCTTCCTCACTTTCCTCACTATGCTCCATTTCAAGCGAGTGAGTTCTACCTCTAACCCTAGAAGAACTACCAATTTCTGATACTGGCGTGAAACCATTCTGATATATCTCAGATGATCTCCCACTATCTATGTGGAATCCATCCTGGTGGATTTCAGATGGTCCGCCTACTTTGTTGTGAAATCCATTTTGATAGATAGGAGGCGCTTCCTCCCGTTCCTCTGCAGCATGTGGCTGAGCTCCATTTTGCCCAGACATGCTGAAAATAAACAATTCCCAACGTCAGCGACCATCTGAGCCCCCCTTTTTCCTTGCTTATCTTCAGTATCATCTCATAAGGCATCACAAACATTAAACTTTCAATTAGTCTATACATAATTCATAAATATAGAATCACCTAATATTCCTTACACGAGCAATACACACTTAATTACCTTAGCCGTTCGTATTTCCAAACATTAATCACTTTATTCGCTTAAGATTTTGGGTTCGCGCGCGTTATATAACATACCACTAATGCATATATCAAATACATGCGAACAACTAAGGTCCGACTCTCTTGCTGCAGTAGTTCATAGGTTTACTTACTGACAGAATTTCACAAATCAGATAGACATCCAAAACAAACTAGTAGTCGTAACTTGACCAACTGCTCTCAAATAAACACTGAAACTATCTTGCAGTGGTAACTGGACCAACTGCTCTGATACCAACATTGTCACGACCCAAATTATTGAGCCGCAACCGGCGCTAGGGAACGGGAGTGGTAGCTCCGGAACCCGTAGCAAGCCTTAAACCGCTAATAATTTTTCGCAAATAATAACAGATAACAATAAACAACGGAAGCAAGTACGCATTTATAACATCTAATCAAATATTTACACTAACTATTCAAAAACCTAACGGGCTCTAGTTACCGTACCCTGTACGAACTGGCCTCGCGGTACTGTATACAAAAGTTAGTGTAATAAAACATATCACCGGCATCTAGGGTCGTGAACAAAGCGCACTACATGTAGCCTATCAAAAGCGTATAAACAAGACAGCAAGTAATATGTACACTCAAAATGTACTGCTGTCTAGGTTACGACTCTGTCACACGGGACCACTACGGCAGCATTCACAGAAGTCAGATACTATACATACACAGCTGACTTATAGGCTTCAAAATTAGCCTCTAGCTAGGTCCACATACTAAGCACCTGAAAGCATCAAAGGTGAGGGGTCAGTATTTGGGAAAATACTGAGTGAGTTTGCATTTACTAACGGTATTAATATAAAAACATAGCATCGCATCTCAAGAAAATAATAATATAAAACATATAAAGAGGTATCTGATCCATTTCGAAACTAATATCCTAGCATGCGACACATCTCTTGAATAATCATATATCGTTCAACCCAATCATAAATCTCAAGTTATGAGTCCAACTCACTGGTGGGTCCAACCCACTAGATACGGGGACTCCAAGTTACACCGTAACCGAGTGCTCACTTGTATCAAATCATTATCTGATTTCGAAATTCTTATTCGTATCTCGTTATACGTATCAATTTATTTCTCAAATGCAAACACACTAGACCGACTCGATACTGGCGATCACACAGCCTATTAACACCAATGGGTAGCTAGTTTTTTCGGATCGCATACTAGTTCTCGTGTATATACTTAATAGAAATATCTAACATTTAAACAAATCATATAACATGCGATGCGTAAAAACAGTATATGTATCAATATAAAAAAAATTTAGTATATAATACACGAAAGCAAAGTGCAACTCACAGTGACCGCTATCCAAGTAATGATGTGGTCGATCTGATAGTATGCCCTCGCTAATCCACGTCTACTGACTCCACTACTCGCTGACTCGTCTGACAAATCGTTTAACAGTTAGACGTGAAACTCGTACTTTTACACGTATATTACTTTCAAATTCTAAGGATTAGTTTCATTCCTAATGTTATTCGTGAACTCGGTATTCCTCTATCATATTCACGATATATCGAACCCTGGTTCTCGTATTCGAGAAACGTATAATATCCTTAGCGTTTTTCATTATCACTGCTCGCGTAAAACGTCGAGCTAAAACTTTATTTTTTTCGAATTATCGGGGTCCTTAACAGTTTTTAGGGTCTAATATTCAAAAATACTAAATCCCATTTAATTAGGGCAAAAAGCCCATTTTGGTCCTCCGGACTATAAGTCCATTTTTGTCCTCCGTGGACTCACTGTTGGCCCGCGCAGGGTGGTGTGCGTTCGCACACCGCCCCTAGAAACGTTGTTTCCGGGCGTCCCGTCGTGCCACCATTCACCATATACATACAAAACCTCTTTTCCTTCAAAACCCGCAACTCGGTTTTCGTTAAAACGCTAAAACCGAGCTTAAATCGATAAATTTCCGTTTTATACTAAAACCGCCATTTAATTCGAATTTATCACTAAATATCAAAGTATTTACCTCTAAACGAAGCTTAGGATTGATAGAGGATTCGATTCTGAAGAAATTGCCGCTTGAATCACTTGAATCGGACGTCGAACGGCGAAACGGCGGCGAAACGATCGTAATCGGCGATGGTTTCTAAATTTCTCTTGAACCTTCCTCTGTTTCCCCGATTCATATTCTTTTCTTATATATTGAATGGATAAAGTGTCTCTTTGGTCCTTGTTCTTTTTGTTTACTATCGTTTATCCTTTAAACTTCTCTTTTGTACAATTTAGTCCATAACTAAATCGATTAATTCTTAAATTATAACTTATACGTATTATTTATATCCAATAAATAATATGAAGCTCGATATTAACACTTTCCCGTCAAAATCCAATGTTTCCATTTTCGACACAAAGTGGATAAATTACCCCTTTAGTCCCTGTACTTTATTTTGGGGTTTTCTTGACATTTTTCCTTTTAAGTCCAATTATATCTTTAGAATTGAAATATAACCTTAATGTCCTTATAATTAATTTTCCCGAAACCGACCTACTTGAAATTTATTTACTTTTTCTTTTCAGAAATTCTTCTGATATCGCCACTCTGGCGAATCAAAACTACACACGTGGTCCAATTAGCTAATTAAATATTTTGTGGTATTACAGCCATACTGTATTAAAACGTTCATATCTCCCAATTGAACCGTCAGATCGGGCTGAATATTTGATATGTTGTACCGAAGAGGACTGTCTTTCATTCGACCGTTCGGATCGTCGATTTGACCTTTGTTTGGGTCAACCAGACCTGTGAACCGGACCTGCTGGGTAGAACAAGCCGTAGGTCTGTTTCACTTCATTTTTTGTTGTGGCAGTGGCTCAACCGGACCTAGAACCGGACATGCTGGGTAGAACCGGCCGTAGGTCCGGTTAGCTTTATTTTTACCTATTTAAACCCCGTTTCTCAGACCTAATCAGCCCCTATTCGATTTTTAAAACCCTAAACTCATTCTAAACTATTCCTAGGCGATTTTGCTCTAATTAGTGGTGTCCAAAAAATTTGGTAAGTGATTTAATTCTCATAGTTCCATCTCAATTCTTGGTTTTACATGTGATTCGATTCTTAGCTCAATGTCCCTTTGTTTCTTAATTTATAGGCTGAGATTGATTAAGAAATTTTGGGTTTTGATTCCTTTGGCTTTCAAAAGGTATGCAATCCCTATTCCTTTGATTTTTGTGTAGGGAATCCTAGATTGTTGTGGTGGTTTGGTTATTTGTGTGTTGTGGCTCACATATTCTGGTTTTTGTTGTTATTAAATCTATAATTTTATTAAGGGTTAAGTTTAGCATGATTGTTGATGATTAAACAAGTTAATTCTAGGGTTTCAATGAATTGTATGCTATACCTTGAATTGGTTACTGTTTTATAAAGGTTTAAGGTGGCTAGAAACGTAGATGTAGGGCTGTTTTGGTGCTTGAGATTTATACCTTGGTTATTCGGTTGTTGGGCGAATTGATTGTTGGAGTTAGTGCTTGTAAATGCTTAGACACACATGGTTGAATTGATTGTTGTGTTGGGTTATGTCATGGCTGCCTACGGTTGAATCTAGAGGTGTTTTGTTGTTTGTGGTATGTTGACATTGTTTATGTTGATTGACAAAGGTCTTACATGATTGTAGTGAAGTCATGTTAAGTTTTTCCATGCTAAATTGATGGTTTTGATTAAGTATTTCAGATCTGAATTGAGTATGCTAAATGTGTTTTAAATCATATTTGACTTCGTTGCGATGACTTGTTTAAGTCATAAATACTTTGGGTGAAGTTTGCCAAGTGTTGGCAAACTGTTTAACACGTGTCGCTAGTGTTAAACTTTGGTTTTGTTAAGCTTAAGTTGAGTTTTCGATTTTCAAATAACTTTGGTTTTGATTTAAGGAATTGGTTTCAAACTTGGTTTACACTCTGGCTTAAGGTTGGGTCGGGTTAGACTTGGATCGCCCGACATGTTGTTGAGCATGTAGTTGATATATGGCTAACACACTACTCTGGAATTTCTTTTGAATCAAAAGGCACTATCTAAATTAATAGGACTCTGGATTGTTTAAAATGAGAACTCATCTAAGCTTAACTGGTTATTGAATTGGTTGGATGTATCTGTGCTTTGGCTTTGAATTGCTTGTATTCGAATGTTATTCCTTGGCTATATTTTGGTTGTGGTTTGAGATGTTGGTCTTACATGGTGTCTAGTATTCTTAGAGTTAGAGGTCGTATAGTTTTTAACCTGTGCCTTGTTTTAGACCCGTCGATTGCGCGTGCTTCGGAGTGTATGCAGGGTTAGATGTTTGCCAAGACTTTCACGTGGATTAGCAAGCAGTCAGCTTGTAGTGTTATTTACCGCTTTATTAAGTACCGCAATTATTTTAGTATATAAACTGTTTTCGAACTGTTTTAAACGATTATGGATCTGGATTGGAACGAGCTACTCGATAGGCTTGTATCGAGACTGTGTGCACTGGTAAGTACTCTGGGATCGGCAGACTAATGTCTTGCTTATGCTGGTATATTGCAATATCCCGTATTTTTTTTTCAAAATTATTTAATTATAATTTTTGAAGTCTGTCAAGTTTGAGGTAATTTATTATTATTTTTAGTAAATATTTTTATTTAACTTTATTAGAGTCGCTCGTTGATTCGGTCATGATTCGATTCGTGTTAGTTGTATTATTAATTTTATTAAGAAAAAGAAAAGGATAAATAATATGCCATGCATCCATAAGCTCCATGCATGCACTTCTTTTTACTTTTCCACGTAAATAATGGGCCCAATTGATTATGTACTTGGCCAAAGGCCCTTTGCAATTTAAGCTTCACAAATTGAAGCAGAAGCTAACGTAGGAAGCAGTATTTAACTGCGTTTGCTTTTAACTCAAACTCCTTATTTCAGAAACCTACAAAAAAGATATATTAAACAAACCCTAGCCCCCTTCAACATCATTACAATTTGAGAACAACACAACCTTCATACTTTCCTTTCCCGCTTGATTTGGTAAGTTATTTTCACATGTCTTTTCCTAATTTTTTCGATTCGATATCACTTTCGTCGATTGTAACGTATTTGTTCTTCATGCTAGTCTCAAATCTGAGTTGGGTTTCGTTCGTTCTTTTATCTCGTTGTTCTCTATCATCATAACGCTTTGACATCGAAATTGGTACGTAAATCTATTCATTTCTTGCGCCGTTTCGATTTGCCGAGTTTGTGTTCTTTTAATGTTGTGCTCTTGTGTTGCCTACAGTCGTTCATGATTGATTCTTACTCCCTTTGTTATTGATCTTGAGGGCATGATTAGTGTAGTAGTTCCATCGTTTTGTGCCGTCACGAGTTCGGCCGTTTCTAGTTTCGGATTCGGCTGCTGTGACTTTATTCTTGGGTTGTTTATTTGATGTCTCTATGAATAGGGTTGTATGGTTTGGAATTGTTACTGTTAATAGGTTTCTGAGATTGGTTTTGTTTTTCATGATTGGTGGGTTGTTGTATGATCATGGCCAAAATTTGAGATTTGTTTATTTTGAATGTAAGTGATGGTTAAATGATTAGTGTGGTCCCTATATTGTTTTGTTTTAAATCAATTAATTCCTTAGGCTAAATTTTAATTAATCACTTAAATCTAATGTTATCTAATTTTGATTTTAACTTTCGAATTTAGTTTCAATTTTTTTGATTTGACAATTTGGCAACATTATTTTAAATCTAAAAATAATATTAGTTTTATCTATTATTCAATTATTTTTATTATATTAATCGGAAAACGATAATTATTATTTTAATTAACAATTTATAATTACTTGGGTAATTATGAATTATTAAAATATTATTTTGGCGTGCCGATTTGGCTAAATTATAATTTAGCCCTTAAACGTTTTTTAAACTTATTTAGTTAAGTTTTTGGGTTGAACTCGGGTTACTTGAAATTGAAGATATTGAGAAGCGAGAACTTAATAGAATTGTTCTATTTGGGCATTATATTTTATTTGGATATTGTGAATTGTTCTGGATTGTTTTACCGTGGTTGTTGTTGTGCTAGTCCTAAGTGGTGTCTAGTACTCTCTAGAGTTAGGGTCTGTTTTTAATTATGATTTTAATATCTTGTTTAGACCCGTCGACTGTTCGTACTTCAGAGGCGAACCAGAATTAGATTGCTTGTTAGGTTTCACGTGGAATAGCGAGCAGTGAGTTTATATCTCTATTTACCTCTTTATTAAGCAAATATTATATTTTGTATATGTATATGTAAACAGCTTTCGAACTGTTTTCGACATTGTGGATTTGATTTGGAACGTGCTATTCGATGGGCATCATCGGGACTGCGTGCGCATCGGTAATGATTATTATGGTATCGAGGTAGGTTTGAGATACGTCTCACCTTAGTGAGGGCACCGGTGGAAGATACGTCTCCTGGGCTCACTATTTTATTAAGTGGTAGTCGGGGATCGGTTATTGAGATACGTCTCACTGAAACGGCAATGGATTTAGAATTGTGGTTTAGGGTTTCAATGATAATCCATAATGAAAATGTTTTATTAAACGTTTTTAAAGGTTTTCAACTTAATAAATGTAAATGGTTATATAAACTCTACTCAGTAAATCTGACCCCGTTGTTTTTTCCAAATTTTCCAGGTTTATGATTTGAGCATTGGTCGATCTCCGTTTCTTCATTCTCGGAGGTTCTTTATTTTATTTCAGAATAAATAGTCGAACTGTTTTAAACTCTTAGACCGCAGTAGTAGTATTAGTTTATTTATGTTTTAGTCTTATACTTATCGTTTTAGACTATTGGTTGTTGGAATGGTCCAACTGTTACTTTATTTGCTCTGGCATGATTACAGTGTTTATGGTATTTTATATATTTCCATACTGTTGGAGGTTTTTCTTGAGATAAGCATACTTAAATTATATGTTGTTTATATGTACTGATAGACTGGGCTGAAGTCTCGGTTGCCCCCGAGCATTTGGTTTTCTGCAGGTACATAGCTGTTTATGATATTTAACTATTATCCGCAAGGCTTGCTACGGGTTTTGGTACAACCATACCCATACCCTAGCGCCGGTCATGATTCATGAAAATGGGTCGTGACAAACTTGGTATCAGAGCTTTGGTTTCAAACCAAGTCCTTTTGCATGTTATGTGTTTTTTGTTTTGGCATGATAAGTGGTCTTTGTGTCTTAGGAACTACTGCGGAATTAGGATTCGTGTGTTGTCTTTTGAAACGTCATCTTTTGTTTTCAAACTTTCTGCCTACACCTATAGGATGGTGTCGAGTCAATCGTGTCATATTTGATCTTATGCTAAGATTTTATGTGATAACTGTTATTTCACTTAAGTGATCCTTTATTTTTCTTTTAATTTCTCGGGAAATCTTATGATTGGTAATTTGTCTAAATTCATACTTGGCTATGACGTTGTTTGTCTTATCATGTTGATGTGGCATTTTATTGGGTAATAAACTTTTATTTTATGCCTTTAACGGTTTTATAACGCTGGGTTATTTGGTGAATAGTTTTGGCTTTGGCCGAAAACATAAAAACAAAATCGTTAGGTTTTGGCTTTGTTTATGGTATAAATGATTTTGATAGTAAAATCGTTTATCACGTTTTGTGACTTTACATTGCTGACCTCATTGATTTAGAAATTCTCTAGTAAAAATTATTTTGGTGTAACTGGTATTTTGGACATAAGAGTCATATGAGTAGTCTGAGCATGATAACTTAAAAGGTGATTTTCATTACGTAGCCACTAAAATAATTTTTCTCGTATTTCAAATTTACTTTGACTGATGATTTCAAAAGAGTTATTTTTCTTAAATAAAATTATTTTGTAAGGTGATACCAAAGATTTAAAATACTTTTGAAAGTTTATCGTTTGGTTGTTTGTCGACACTTTGGTGTTGTTGGTCTTAATTGCTTGGTTGCTATTTTTTTCGAAGTATGGTTTTGAATAGCTTAATTAAATTTTTCAGATGTCTCACTTGGGTGATGACTTGATGTTGTTACTTTGGTGTTGTCGAGTTCCCTAGTTGAAAAGATCGAGGTTTTGATTTAAATTGCGTTTTTTTAATTTAAAAATGTGTTGTATACGTTCTACAAATGGTTATTGCGGGCTTGACTTGGATCACCCAAATTAGAAGTTGAGCTTGGAAGTAGTAATTACTCGGCTAACTCAATGGTTTATAATTTGAGGCGTTTATGAAATTTAACCATTATTTTATAAAAGATGTTTCTGGAAAATGATTTTTAAAATGTGGGACTCGACACGAACTCGAAATTTATTTGTTAGTTTATATTTCAAATGAATTTTTAAGCGTACTCTTAAAAGATGATATAATTACAAGTTGATTTTGATACGAAAATTCAAAGCTTGTTGTAGCATTTTTTGATTTTTGTCTTTTAAATAGGTTGGGTTGATTTTGCTAAATGTCATGTTTGTATGGGTTATGATTTGTAGAATTCGTAGTCTTTGGTAATAATTTGCGTTGTATAACTCACATGCTTGATTGAACTATTTTGATTGTTTTTATTTTGTCTGTGAGTGCGGAGTAACACGTGAGGTGAATTATTTCACGTGGTCATGGATGGATTACCTTGTTGTATGACCTTAATTTATGAGTAAGATCTTTGTTTAGACCCTGGTTGCCTTTGTTTTTATTTTTAGTTTCGATGGTTTTAGTGTTTTGTTTGTGGGTCGAAATCTTTGAGTTTCGATACCGAAAATGTTGAGGGAAGTATTTTTCCTTGGAACTGTTGGTGATTTCGGATTACCCAAAAAAAGGATATTAGAAATCCTGACCCGAAATAATAGATCTGTGTATTTAATACGCCGGTGTTTTCATTAAGTTTATTCGGTCCAATTCGAGAACTGGTGGTAAATTTTATAAAAATGTATGTGATGTGTTGTCTTCTTTAAATTTCAGTTTATTTGTAGTTTTATTTGATATTACTTTATACTTATGGGTTTTAGTGGAGATATCATTTTAAATTGTTATGGTGGTATCATCTGATTTGATAGATTGTAAGTATGGAGTTGGCGGAATATTTTGAAGTTGCGTTCGAGATCTTAGTTATGCTAAGTGCAGTATATAGTTATATGTAGATTAGAAAACTTTCATAGAAATTTACGATTTTGATTTGAGGATTGTTAGATTAAGGGATTTGGTTATGCTCCATTTATGTTTTTTACACTGGAATTTTAAAAGTAAGTTGTTTATATAGATTCGATTTTTTATTCAAATGTTTCGGTATATTGATTTAAAGGTGTTTTCGTAAACAAAGAGGTTTGCATTGCTAAATTTTTACGTCCTAATGAAAAGAAAAGAATTTTATCAAATTTGATTTAAAAAGGGGAATAATAAATTTTTCCGTTGAATAATTTCTTTAAATCATGTTTTTATTTGAGCGCGACTTAAATTTTGGATGTTTTGAAACTTCAATGTGTATTTTGAATACGGTGGATTTTTCCATGGTTTGATCTTTACGAAAGAGGATAAATTATTTTAGCAAGTTTGATTTAAAGATAACATAAGTTTTGTCAGTTGAATTGCTTTATAAATTTGCATACTTATTAAAAAGTAAGGAGAATCTGCGAATTTACAAAATGCAAATATTTTGACAATTTTCAGGAGTTAACAAAACTGATGGTTTTCCAATCGTAAAGATACTTCGATTTTGATATATAAAAAAAAGGTGTAAAATGTTAAGTCTTTTAAAAGAGAGGTGGAAAACTTTGAATATAAAATGTTCTGTGTATTTGAAAATTTATACTTCCATAAGTTTGGTTTTGAGCATGACTAACAATCCGGTCGGAGTAAATTGGTCGTGGTGACTTTTTGTTTTATACGAGGTTGTAGTCAATTAATGGGATCATTTTGAGAAATTAAATTTAGTTTGGACATATGGGCTAGTTTATTTAAAAAATCTGATGATTGTGTTTGGTGAGTTTCGACAACAAAGTTGGTTGGCCGACACTGTAGATTGAGGTTTTAATTTTTGAGATTTTTGATATCGTTTTGTTCGAATATTAAAATCTATTTGTATGGAATAAAATTAAGTTTGTGAGACATAGTTAGGATGTAAGTTGATGATTAGATACTTAGATTATTACGACCTATTTTATTTTTAAATGATTGGAGGAACAAATAGGATTGAGATTTTGTTGCTAATCTGGAGATTTTGTTCTCGTGGGATTAGTTCACATTTTCTTTTGAATGACGATAAGAGTTTTTATATTTTATGATTCACGAAGTTGATGACATTATCGAATTTGGTGTTAATCGTCGGACCGAATGATCCTAGTAGTTATCGTTTTGGCCAAAATATTATCTAGTTGTTTATTGAGTAATGTTATCGTCTATTTTGTTGTAGAGCTTGCTATTAGTGGAAGGGAAGGAGTGTTGTAGAACGCAAGATGATATCATATTGTGTTTTCAGTTTTCACGTTTGGGACGATAGAGTTTGGAATTGTAAGAAGTATAGTTGAGCTTAGGGCTTGTTTTTGCACTTTGATAATGTAGAGTTAGTAATCATATAGATTTAAGTTAGTTTTGGAAGCCAACTTGTTAAAGAGTATTTGTGGCTCTCAATTGGATAATTGTTGATTATTGACATTATGTTGATCGAATGATCGTTGGGGCACTAAGTTGTTAGGATTAGAATTTTGCGCATAAGTGTGTTTTGACCGTTTAAACTGTGAGTCAGTTTCAAAAAAAAAAAAATCGAGTTCGATTCGAGTTTTTCATACGTTTGGGAGAATGTAATACCCTATATGTTTTCGGCGCGTTTCGTCTTATGTTGACCTTCCCGAGTGGAAATTTTGAGAGATTAGAGGTTTCGTTGTTGATTATTTTAAGTTTTTCAGTCAAAACTTTAGTGGGAGAGTTTGTTTTCCCTCGTTGATGTCACCTAGATATGGTGTTATCATTTATGTCAAGTGAAAGTTAGTGTTATTACTTTTTGTGCCCAATTGAGTTTGTTATATGTGAGTTGTAGCATTGAGTTATTGCTCGAGGAACAACCTGTTTAGTTTTGCTTACGCAAGCGCTCAAGTCGTTAAGCACGGAATTACTATGTTGTGGCTTGTGGTGCCATTTTTAGCATGTTTGTTATTCTGGATTTTATCGAAAACTCTGTGTGCGTGTTGTTAATTGTTGACTAGTTAAGTAATGTTGAGTTCCGTTGCTTTTCAAACTTCATGTTATTTTATCAAATAATTTTTCAGATTTTAAACATTGGTTTATATTGGGGTTTCTTTGGTTCAGGTTTGACTTGGGTCGCCTGACAGGTGATTTAAGCTTGGAAGTCTTGGTTGACTCTGCTAAGTACCATTTTGTTTTCTTTTAAGTTGTTTTGCCAAATGGTTTGAAAAGGTTTTCAGATTATATTTTCAAATGGAACTCGATAGGGCTTAACTGTTGTATGGTTTTGGTTTTATTAGTTACTTGGTTGACGAATGTTCTTAAGAGACGGAGTTCATTACGCAGAATTATTATTATTATTGCAGTCCTTGATTATCTTGAGTATCTGGTTCATGAATTTTACGTTGGTTATGTGTATTTTGTATGTAATTTTATGTTGTGTATTACGTTAGTCGTTTTTGCGTTCTAAATTCGAGGACGAATTTTTAATAAGTTTGGGAGAATGTAATATCCCGTATTTTTTTTCAAAATTATTTAATTATAATTTTTGAAGTCTGTCAAGTTTGAGGTAATTTATTATTATTTTTAGTAAATATTTTTATTTAACTTTATTAGAGTCGCTCGTTTATTCGGTCATGATTCGATTCGTGTTAGTTGTATTATTAATTTTATTAAGAAAAAGAAAAGGATAAATAATATGCCATGCATCCATAAGCTCCATGCATGCACTTCTTTTTACTTTTCCACGTAAATAATGGGCCCAATTGATTATGTACTTGGCCAAAGGCCCTTTGCAATTTAAGCTTCACAAATTGAAGCAGAAGCTAACGTAGGAAGCAGTATTTAACTGCGTTTGCTTTTAACTCAAACTCCTTATTTCAGAAACCTACAAAAAAGATATATTAAACAAACCCTAGCCCCCTTCAACATCATTACAATTTGAGAACAACACAACCTTCATACTTTCCTTTCCCGCTTGATTTGGTAAGTTATTTTCACATGTCTTTTCCTAATTTTTTCGATTCGATATCACTTTCGTCGATTGTAACGTATTTGCTCTTCATGCTAGTCTCAAATCTGAGTTGGGTTTTGTTCGTTCTTTTATCTCGTTGTTCTCTATCATCATAACGCTTTGACATCGAAATTGGTACGTAAATCTATTCATTTCTTGCGCCGTTTCGATTTGCCGAGTTTGTGTTCTTTTAATGTTGTGCTCTTGTGTTGCCTACGGCCGTTCATGATTGATTCTTACTCCCTTTGTTATTGATCTTGAGGGCATGATTAGTGTAGTAGTTCCATCGTTTTGTGCCGTCACGAGTTCGGCCGTTTCTAGTTTCAGATTCGGCTGCTGTGACTTTATTCTTGGGTTGTTTATTTGATGTCTCTATGAACAGGGTTGTATGGTTTGGAATTGTTACTGTTAATAGGTTTCTGAGATTGGTTTTGTTTTTCATGATTGGTGGGTTGTTGTATGATCATGGCCAAAATTTGAGATTTGTTTATTTTGAATGTAAGTGATGGTTAAATGATTAATGTGGTCCCTATATTGTTTTATTTTAAATCAATTAATTCCTTAGGCTAAATTTTAATTAATCACTTAAATCTAATGTTATTTAATTTTGATTTTAACTTTCGAATTTAGTTTCAATTTTTTTGATTTGACAATTTGGCAACATTATTTTAAATCTAAAAATAATATTAGTTTTATCTATTATTCAATTATTTTTATTATATTAATCGGAAAACGATAATTATTATTTTAATTAACAATTTATAATTACTTGGGTAATTATGAATTATTAAAATATTATTTTGGCGTGCCGATTTGGCTAAATTATAATTTAGCCCTTAAACGTTTTTTTAAACTTATTTAGTTAAGTTTTTGGGTTGCAACTCGGGTTACTTGAAATTGAAGATATTAAGAAGCGAGAACTTAATAGAATTGTTCTATTTGGGCATTATATTTTATTTGGATATTGTGAATTGTTCTGGATTGTTTTACCGTGGTTGTTGTTGTGCTAGTCCTAAGTGGTGTCTAGTACTCTCTAGAGTTAGGGTCTGTTTTTAATTATGATTTTAATATCTTGTTTAGACCCGTCGACTGTTCGTACTTCAGAGGCGAACCAGAATTAGATTGCTTGTCAGGTTTCACGTGGAATAGCGAGCAGTGAGTTTATATATCTATTTACCTCTTTATTAAGCAAATATTATATTTTGTATATGTATATGTAAACAGCTTTCGAACTGTTTTCGACATTGTGGATTTGATTTGGAACGTGCTACTCGATGGGCATCATTAGGACTGCGTGCGCACCGGTAATGATTATTATGGTATCGAGGTAGGTTTGAGATGCGTCTCACCTTAGTGAGGGCACCGGTGGAAGATACGTCTCCTGGGCTCACTATTTTATTAAGTGGTAGTCGGGGATCGGTTATTGAGATACGTCTCACTGAAACGACAATGGATTTAGAATTGTGGTTTAGGGTTTCAATGATAATCCATAATGAAAATGTTTTATTAAACGTTTTTAAAGGTTTTCAACTTAATAAATGTAAATGGTTATATAAACTCTACTCAGTAAATCTGACCCCGTTGTTTTTCCAAATTTTCCAGGTTTATGATTTGAGCATTGGTCGATCTCCGTTTCTTCATTCTCGGAGGTTCTTTATTTTATTTCAGAATAAATAGTCGAACTGTTTTAAACTCTTAGACCGCAGTAGTAGTATTAGTTTATTTATGTTTTAGTCTTATACTTATCGTTTTAGACTATTGGTTGTTGGAATGGTCCAACTGTTACTTTATTTGCTCTGGCATGATTACAGTGTTTATGGTATTTTATATATTTCCATACTGTTGGAGGTTTTTCTTGAGATAAGCATACTTAAATTATATGTTGTTTATATGTACTGCTAGACTGGGCTGAAGTCTCGGTTGCCCCCGAGCATTTGGTTTTCTGCAGGTTCATAGCTGTTTATGATATTTAACTATTATCTGCAAGGCTTGCTACGGGTTTTGGTACAACCATACCCATACCCTAGCGCCGGTCATGATTCATGAAAATGGGTCGTGACATATATGACGAGGATTTGTTCCCGTCCACTCTGGGTTCGGTATGATATGTCATATTTAAGCTGGGATCATTTCAATACTGCTATTTCCATAATCTTACGTATATTAGTATAAAAGGATTTGTTTTAAGGGTTTTAAACTTAATAAATGTAAACAGCATTATGAACTCATCTCGGTATATCTGACCCCGTTGTTTTCCCAAATTTTCCAGGTTTATGATTTGAAAGCTGGTCCACTCCGATTCTTTTGATTCCTCAGAGGTTTTATGTTATTTAAGTAGTTACCGTTTTCGAACTCTTAGACCACAGTAGAACTAGTTTATATATTATATTGTTATTGCACTTGGGATTGTCGATCTGTTCGATTATTTATTATTGGCATGTTTACTATGAAATATTTTATTATTATATTTAAGGCATGTTGTTGATTATTTCAGATATTTAAGTTATTTATATTAGAACTGTAATATAAATTGCTAGACTTAGGTTGGAGTATCGGTTGCCCCCAAGCAGTTTCTGCAGATTGATGTGTTTGTTGATTTCCGCGAGGCTTGCTACGGGTTTTGGTATGACCATACCCATACCCTAGCGCTGGTCACGATTCATGAAATTGGGTCGTGACACTAAACAAAGACTAATTCCAAATTTTACCCAAAATTCCAATGAAATATAAAACGAATAAAAATATAATTTTTATTCGCATCCGACTTATATTTTATTTTCAATAAATTCCAGAATATTTATTTGGTCCAAATTAGTCCCGCTTAATTAAAATTACTATTTCCCAACTCCATAAACATTTGACGCTAGCTTCGTAAAATTATTTTGCGAATATTAACACAAAAATTATTAGTTGATAATCAAAACTAATTGAAGTAAAAGTTTAAGGACTAAAATGGACAATTGTCCTTACTTGCCGCCCACAACTGCACCGCCTCTCTTTTTTATTCTTTCTTTTTATTTTTTATATAATATATATACATATATATTGTCCAAACGTTTACAAAGGTTACGAACCAAATACAAGCGTTTCATCTTTATAGCGATTTAAGCCAAACGTTTACAAACGTTACGAAATAAAACCAAACGTTACACCTTTTTAGTGATTTGAGCCAAACGTTTACAAACTTTACGAAACAAATCCAAGTGTTTCACATTTTTAGCAATTTAAGCAAACGTTTACTAGCATTATGGAAGAAATCCAAGCGTTTCACATTTTTAGCGATTTAAGCCAAACGTTTACAAACGTTACGAAACAAAACCAAGAGTTTCACCTTTTAGCAATTTAAGCCAAACGTTTACAAACGTTACAAAACAAATCCAAACATTTCAGCTTTTTAGCGATTAAAGCCAAACGTTTACAAACTTATGAAACAAATCCAAACGTTTACAAACTTATGAAACAAATCCAAACGTTTCACCTTTTTAGCGATTTAAGCCAAACGTTTACAAAGGTTACAAAACAAATCCAAATTTTTCACATTTTTAGCAGTTTAAGCCAAATGTTTACAAACGTTACGAAAAAAATCCAAGCGTTTCACCTTTTTAGCAATTTAAGCCAAACGTTTACAAACGTTACGAAACAAATCCAAACGTTTCACCTTTTTAGCAATTTAAGCCAAACGTTTACAAACGTTAGCAAACAAATCCAAATGTTTCACCTGTTTAGCGATTTAAGCCAATTCACCTTTTTAGTAAATTAAGCCAAACGTTTACAAACGTTACCAAACCAATCCAAACGTTTCACCTTTTTAGTTATTTAAGCCAAATGTTTACAAACATTACGAAACAAATCCGTTTCACCTATTTAGTGATTTAAGCCAAACGTTTACAAAGGTTACGAAAGAAAACCAAGCGTTTCACCTTTTAGCAATTTAAGCCAAACATTTACAAACGTTACAAAACAAATCCAAGCATTTCAGCTTTTTAGCGATTAAAGCCAAACGTTTACAAACTTATGAAACAAATCCAAACGTTTCGCCTTTTTAGCAATTTAAGCCAAACGTTTACAAAGGTTACAAAACAAATCCAAATTTTTCACATTTTTAGCAGTTTAAGCCAAATGTTTACAAACGTTACGAAAAAAATCCAAGCGTTTCACCTTTTTAGCAATTTAAGCCAAACTTTTACAAACGTTACGAAACAAATCCAAGCGTTTCACCTTTTTAGCAATTTAAGCCAAACGTTTACAAAGGTTACCAAACAAATCCAAACGTTTCACCTGTTTAGCGATTTAAGCCAATTCACCTTTTTAGCAAATTAAGCCAAACATTTACAAACGTTACCAAACCAATCCAAACGTTTCACCTTTTTAGTTATTTAAGCCAAATGTTTACAAACATTACGAAACAAATCCAAACGTTTCACCTATTTAGCGATTTAGGCCAAACGTTTATAAAGGTTACGAAACAAAACCAAACGTTTAAAACGTTACAAAACCAAACGGTTAAAACGTTACAAAACAAATACAAACTTTTCATATTTTTAGCGATTTAAGCCAAACATTTACAAACGTTACGAATCAAAATCAAACGTTTCACCTTTTTAGCAATTTAAGCCAAATGTTTACAAACGTTACGAAAGAAATCCAAGCGTTTCACCTTTTAGCGATTTAAGCAAAACGTTTACAAACGTTATGAAACAAATCCAAGCGTTTCACCTTTTTAGCAATTTAAGCCAAACGTTTACAAACGTTACGAAACAAATCCAATCGTTTCACCTTTTTAGTTATTGAAGCCAAACGTTTACAAATGTTACGAAACAAATTCAAACGTTTCGAAACAAATCAAAACGTTTAAAACGTTACAAAGCAAATTCAAACATTTCACCTTTACAGCAATTTAAGCCAAACGTTTACAAACGTTACGAAACAAACCCAAACGTTACACCTTTTTAGCGATTTGAGCCAAACGTTTAGAAACGTTACGAAAGAAATCCAAGCGTTTCACCTTTTTCACAATTTATGCAAACGTTTACAAACGTTACGGAAGAAATCCAAACGTTTCACCTTTTTAGCGATTTAAGCCAAACATTTATAAACGTTACGAAACAAAACCAAACATTTACAACGTTACGAAATAAATCCAAACGTTTCACATTTTTAGCGATTTAAGCCAAACGTTTACATACATTACGAAACAAAACCAAGCGTTTCATTCTTTTAGCATATTAAGCCAAACGTTTACAAATGTTACGAAACAAATCCAAGCGTTTCGCCTTTTTAGTAATTCAAGTCAAATGTTTATAAATATTGCGAAACAAAACCAAACATTTCACCTTTTTAGCAATTTAAGCCAAACGTTTACAAACGTTACGAAATAAAGCCAAAAGTTTACAAACAATACGAAACAAATCCAAGCGTTTCACTTTTACAGCAATTTAAGCCAAACGTTTACAAAAGATACGAAACAAACCAAAATGTTACACCTTTTTAGCGATTTGAGCCAAAAATTTATAAAAGTTACGAAAAAATCCAAGTGTTTCACCTCTTTATATATTTATGCAAACGTTTACAAATGTTACGGAAGAAATCTAAACTTTTCGCATTTTTAGCGAATTAAGCCAAACGTTTACAAACATTATGAAACAAAACCAAGCGTTTCACCTTTTTAGCATATTAAGTCAAACATTTACAAACGTTACAAAACAAATCCAAGCATTTCGCATTTTTAGTAATTCAAGTCAAATATTTATAAATATTGCGAAACAAAACCAAACAATTCACCTTTTTAGCGATTTAAGCCAAACGTTAACAAACGTATGGAACAAATCCAAACATTTTCCCCTTTTAGCGATTTAAGCCAAACGTTTACAAAAAGGTTACGAAACAAATCCAAATTTTTCACATTTTTAGCAGTTTAAGCCAAACGTTTACAAACGATACGAAACAAATCCAAGCGTTTCACCTTTTTAGCAATATAAGCCAAACGTTTACAAACGTTACCAAACAAATCCAAGCGTTTCACCCTTTTAGCAATTTAAGCCAAACATTTACAAACATTACAAAACAAATTCAAACGTTTCACCTTTTTAGAAATTTAAGCCAAACGTTTACAAACGTTATGAAACAAATTCAAACGTTTCACCTTTTTAGCGATTTAAGCCAAACGTTTACAAATGTTATAGAACAAATCCAAACGTTTCACGTTTTTAGCGATTTAAGCCAAACGTTCACAAACACTATGAAACAAATCCAAACGTTTCACCTTTTTAGCGATTTAAGCCAAACGATTACAAATGTTACAAATCAAAACCAAACGTTTAAAATTTACGAAACAAATCCAAACGTTTCACATTTTTAGCGATTTAAGGCAAACGTTTACAAACATTACGAAGCAGAACCAAGCGTTTCACCTTTTTAGCAATTTAAGCCAAACGTTTACAAACGTTACGAAACAAATCCAAGCGTTTCACCTTTTAGCAATTTAAGCCAAAGGTTTATAAACGTTATGAAACAAATCCAAGCGTCTCACCTTTTCAGCAATTTAAGCCAAACGTTTACAAACGTTACGAAACAAATCCTAACGTTTCACATTTTTAGAGATTGAAGCCAAACATTTACAAATGTTACGAAACAAATCCAAACGTTTCAAAACAAATTCAACCGTTTCACCTTTACAGTGATTGAAGCCAAACACTTACAAACGTTACGAAACAAAGCCAAACGTTTACAAACGTTACGAAACAAATCCAAGTGTTTCACCTTTATAGAAATTTAAGCCAAATGTTTACAAACGTTTCGAAATAAAACCAAACGTTACACCTTTTTACCGATTTGAGCCAAACGTTTACAACGTTGCGAAACAAATCCAAGCGTTTCACCTTTTTAGAAATTTAAGCCAAACGTTTACTAACGTTACGGAACAAAACCAAATGTTTAACATTTTTAGCGATTTAAGCCAAACGTATACAAACGCTACGAAACAAATCCAAACCTTTCACGTTTTTAGCGATTGAACCCAAACGTTTACAAGTGTTACCAAACTAATCCAAACGTTTCACCTTTTTAGCGATTTAAGCCAAACGTTTACAAACGTTACGAAACAAAACCAAACGTTTAAAACAATACGAAACAAACGTTACGAAACAAATCGAAACGTTTACAAACGTTGCGAAACAAAACCAAACTTTTCACCTTTTTAGCGATTAATACCAAACGTTTATAGACATTACGAAACAAAACCAAACTTTTCACCTTTTAGTGATTTAAGCCAAACGTTTACAAACTTTATGAAACAAAACCAAACGTTTAAAACGTAACGAAACAAACGTTACGAAAACAAATCCATATGTTTACAAACGTTTCAAAACAACACCAATTTTTTTACCTATTTAGTGATTCAAGCCAAACGTTTACAAACTTTACGAAAGAAACCAAACGTCTCACGTTTTTTGCGATATAAGCCATACGTTTACAAAAGTTTCGAAACAAATCCAAACGTTTCACCTTTTTAGCGATTGAAGCCAAACGTTAACAAATGATATGATACAAAACCAAACATTTAAAACGTTACGAAACAAATCCAAACGTTTCACATTTTTAGTGATTTAAGCAAAACGCTTACAAATGTTACGAAACAAAACCAAAAGTTTCACCTTTTTAGCGATTTATGCGAAACGTTTACAAGCGTTACGAAACAAAACCAAACATTTCAAGCGTTATGAAACAAATCTAAACGTTTACAAACGTTATAAAACAACACCGAACGTTTCCCTATTTTAGAGATTTAAGCCAAACGTTTATAAACGTTACGAAACAAAACCAAATGTTTCTAAACGTTATGAAACAAATCCAAACGTTTCACATTTTTAGGGATTTAAGCCAAACCTTTACAAACGCTACAAAACAAATCCAAATGTTTCATCGATTTAAGCCAAACGTTTATAAACGTTACAAAACAAATCCAAACATTTCACCTTATTAGCGATTTAAACCAAACGTTTACAAACTATGTGAAACAAATCCAAACATTTCCCCTTTTTAGCGATTGAACCCAAACGTTTACAAATGTTACGAAACAAATCCAAACGTTTCACCTTTTTAGCGATTTAAGCCAAACGTTAACAAAAATTACGAAACAAAACCAAATGTTTCACCTTTTTAGTAATTTAAGCCAAACGTTTATAAACGTTACAGAACAAATCCAAACATTTCACCTTATTAGCGATTTAAGCCAAACGTTTACAAACTATGTGAAACAAATCCAAACATTTCCCCTTTTTAGCGATTGAACCCAAACGTTTACAAATGTTACGAAACAAATCCAAACGTTTCACCTTTTTAGCGATTTAAGCCAAACGTTAACAAAAATTACGAAACAAAACCAAATGTTTCACCTTTTTAGTGATTTATGCCAAACGTTTACAAACGTTACGAAACAAAACCAAACGTTTAAAACGTTACGAAACAAACGTTACGAAACAGATCAAAATGTTTACAAACGTTACGAAGCAAAACCAAACGTTTCACCTTTCTACCGATTTAAGCCAAACATTTACAAACGTTACGAAACAAAACCAAACGTTTAAAATACTACGAAATAAACGTTCCAACAAATCCAAACGTTTACAAACGTTTCAAAACAAAACAAAACGCCTCACCTGTTTAGTGATTTAAATAAAACGTTTACAAATGTTACGTAACAAAACCAAACGTTTCCCCTTTTTAGCGATATAAGCCATACGTTTACAAACGTTGCGAAACAAATCCAAACGTTTCACCTTTTTAGCGATTTAAGACAAACGTTTGCAAACGTTATGAAACAAATCTAAATGTTTCACCTTTTTATCGATTTAAGCCAAACGTTTATAAACTTTACAAAACAAATCCAAACGTTTCACCTTTTTAGCGATTTACGCCAAACGTTTACAAACATTACGAAATAAATCCAAACGTTTCACATTTTTGTCGCTTTAAGCCAAACGTTTACAAACGTTACAAAACAAATCCAAACATTTCACCTTTTTAGCGATTTAAGCCAAACGTTTACCAAAATTACGAAACAAAACCAAATGTTTCAACTTATTAGCGATTTAAGCCAATCGTTTATAAACTATGTGAAACAAATCCAGACGTTTCCCCTTTTTAGCGATTGAACCCAAACATTTAACTTTTTTATCGATTTTAGGCAAGCGTTAACAAAAATTACGAAACAAAACCAAATGTTTCACTTTTTTAGCAATTTAAGCCAAACGTTTACAAACGTTACGAAACAAAACCAAACGTTTAAAACGTTACAAAACAAACGTTATGAAACAAATCAAAACGGTTACTAACGTTACGAAACAAAACCAAACGTTTCACCTTTTTACTGATTTAAGCCAAACGTTTACAAACGCTACGAAACAAAACCAAACGTTTAAAATGTTACGAAATAAACGTTCCAAAACAAATCCAAACGTTTACAAACGTTTCAAAACAAAACAAAACGTCTCACCTTTTTAGTGATTTAAATAAAACGTTTACAAATGTTACGTAACAAAACCAAACGTTTCGCCTTTTTAGCGATATAAGCCATATTTTTACAAACGTTACGAAACAAATCCAAACGTTTCACCTTTTTAGCGATTTAAGACAAACGTTTACAAACGTTATGAAACAAATCCAAATGTTTCACATTTTTATCGATATAAGCCATACGTTTACAAACGTTACGAAACAAATCCAAACGTTTCACCTTTTTAGCGATTTAAGACAAACGTTTACAAACGTTATGAAACAAATCCAAATATTTCACCTTTTTATCGATTTAAGCCAAACGTTTATAAACGTTACAAAACAAATGCAAACGTTTCGCCTTTTTAGCGATTTAAGCCACACGTTTACAAACCTTAAGAAACAAATCCAAATGTTTCCCCTTTTTAGCGATTTAAGCTAAACGTTTAGAAATGTTACAAAACAAATCCAAATGTTTCATCTTTTTAGCGATTTAAGCCAAACGTTTACAAACTTTACGAAACATATACAAACGTTTAGATTTGTTTCGAAGCGTTTGTAACAAACTTTACGAAACAAATCCAAACGTTTAAAACGTTACGTTTTTATTTGTTTCGTAACGTTTGTAAATGTTTTGCTTAAATTGTTAAAAAAGTGAAACGCTTGGATTTGTTTCGTACCGTTTGTAAACGTTTGGCTTTAATTACTAAAAGATTGAAACACTTGGATTTGTTTCGCAACGTTTGTAAACGTTTGGCTTAAATTGCTAAAAGGCAAAACGCTTGGATTTGTTTCGTAACGTTTGTAAACGTTTGGCTTAAATCACTAAAAAGGTGAAAGTTTTGGATTTGTTTCGTAACGTTTGTAAATGTTTGTCTTAAATCGCTAAAAAGGTGAAACGTTTGGATTTGTTTTGTAAACGTTTGGCTTAAATTGCTAAAAAGGGGAAACGTTTGGATTTGTTTCGTAACTTTTGTCAACGTTTGGCATAAATCGATAAGAAGATGAAACGTTTGGATATGTTTCACAACGTTTGCAAACGTTTGGCTTAAATTGCTAAAAAGGTGAAACACTCGGATTTTTTCGTAACGTTTGTAAACGTTTGGCCTAAATTGCTAAAAAGGTTAAACATTTTGATTTGTTTCATAACCTTTGTAAACTTTTGGCATAAATAGCTAAAAAAGTTAAATGTTTGGATTTGTTTCGTAACGTTTGTTAAAGTTTGGCTTGAATCGCTAAAAAGGTGAAACGTTTGGCATAAATTACAAAAAAGGTAAAATGTTTGGAATTGTTTCGTAACGTTTTAAACGTTTGGCTTCAATCGCGAAAATGGGGACACGTTTGGATTTTATTCGTAACGTTTGGCTTAAATTGCTAAAAAGTGAGATATTTGGTTTTGTTTAGTAACATTTGTAAACGTTCGGCTTAAATTGTTAAAAAGGTGAAACGTTTGGATTTGTTTCATAACGTTTGTAAATGTTTGGCTTAAATTGCTAAAAAGGTGAAACGCTTGGATTTATTTCGTAACGTTTGTAAACGTTTGGCTTAAATTGCTAAAAAGGTGAAACGCTTGAATTTGTTTCAGAATGTTTATTAACGTTTGGCTTAATTTGGTAAAAAGGTAAAATGTTTGGACTTGTTTCATAACGTTTGGAAACTATTGGCTTAAATAGCTAAAAAGGTGAAGCGCTTGGTTTTGTTTCGTGACGTTTGTAAGGGTTTCGCTTAAATCGCTAAAACTGTGAAACGTTTGGATTTTTTTCGCAACGTTTGGTTTTAATTCCTAATGTTTGTAAACGTTTGGCTTAAATCGCCAAAAAAGGTGAAACATTTGGATTTGTTTCGTAACGTTTGTAAACGTTTGGCTTAAATTGCTAAAAAGGCGAAACGTTTGGATTTGTTTCGTGAAGTTTGTAAATGTTTGGCACATATCGCTAAAAACGCGAAATATTTGGATTTGTTTCGTAACGTTTGTAAACGATTGGCTCAAATCGCTAAAAAGGTGAAACGTTTGAAATTTCGTAACGTTTGTAAACGTTTGGCTTCAATTGCTAAAAAGGTGAAACACTTGGATTTGTTTCATAATGTTTTTAAACGTTTGTCCTAAATTGCTAAAATGGTGAAACGTTGGGATTTGTTTCGTAACAATTTTAATGTTTTGTTTTGTTTCGTAACGTTTGTAAATGTTCTACTTAAAGCGCTAAAAATGTGAAACTTTTGTATTTGTTTCATAACGTTTGTAAATGTTTGGTTTAAATTGCTAAAAATGGGAAACGTTTAAATTTGTTTGGTAATGTTTGTAAACGTTTGGCTTAAATCGCAAAAAAGGTGAAACATTTGGATTTGTTTCGTATTATTTGTAAATGTTTGGCTTAAATCGCTAAAATGGGTTGTAACATTTGTAAACGTTTGGCTCAAATCGCTAAATAGGTGAAACGTTTGAAATTTCGTAACGTTTGTAAACGTTTAAATTGCTAAAAAAATGAAACGCTTGGATTTGTTTCGTAACGTTTTTAAACGTTTGGCTTAAATTGCTAAAAAGGTGAAACGTTTGGATTTGTTTCGTAACAATTTAAATGTTTGGTTTTGTTTCGTAACGTTTGTAAATTTTTGGCTTAAATCGCTAAAAATGTGAAACTTTGTATTTGTTTCATAACGTTTGTAAATGTTTGGCTTAAATCGCTAAAAAGGCGAAATGTTTGGATTTGTTTCATAACCTTTGTAAACGTTTGGCTTAAATTGCTAAAAAGGTGACACGTTTGGATTTGTTTCGTAACCTTTGTAAATGTTTGACTTAAATCGCTAAAAAGGGGAAACATTTGGATTTGTTTTGTAACATTTGTAAACGTTTTGCTTAAATTGCTGAAAAAATGACACGTTTGGATTTGTTTCGTAACCTTTATAAACCTTTGGCTTAAATTGCAAAAAAGTTTAAACATTTGGATTTGTTTCGTAACGTTTATAAACGTTTGGCTTGAATAGCTAAAAAGGTTAAACGTTTTTATTTGTTTCATAACGTTTGTAAACGTCTGGCCTAATTGCTAAAAAGGTGAAACGTTTGGATTTGTTCCGTAACGTTTGAAAACATTTGGCTTAAATCGAAAAAAAGGTGAAATGTTTGGTTTTGTTTCGTACTGTTTCTAACGTTCAGCTTAAATCTCTAAAAACGTGAAACGTTTGGATTTGTTTCGTAACGTTTGTAAACGTTTACATTAAATTTCCAAAAAGGCGAAACGTTTGGATTTGTTTAGTAATGTTTGTAAACGTTTGGCTTATATCGCTAAAAACGTGAAACGTTTGGATTTGTTTAGTAACGTTTGTAAACGTTTGGCTCAAATCGCTAAAAAGGTGAAACGTTTGAAATTTCGTAACGTTTGTAAACGTTTGGCTCAAATCGTTAAAAAGGTGAAACGTTTGAAATTTCTTAACGTTTGTAAACGTTTGGCTTAAATTGCTAAAAAGGTTAAACGCTTGAATTTGTTTCGTAACATTTGTAAATATTTTGCTTAAATTGCTAAAAAGGTTAAACACTTGGTTTTGTTTAGTGATGTTTGTAAAGGTTTGGCTTAAATCGCTAAAAATGTGAAACGTTTGGATTTGTTTCGTAACGTTTGTAAAGGTTTGGCTTATATCGCTAAAAACGTGAAACGTTTGGATTTGTTTAGTAACGTTTGTAAACGTTTGGCTCAAATTGCTAAAAAGGTGAAACGTTTGAAATTTCGTAACGTTTGTAAACGTTTGGCTTAAATCGCTAAAAATGTGAAACGTTTGAAATTTCTTAACGTTTGTAAACGTTTGGCTTAAATTGCTAAAAAGGTTAAACACTTGGATTTGTTTCGTAACGTTTGTAAATATTTTTCTTAAATTGCTAAAAAGGTTAAACGCTTGGTTTTGTTTCGTGATGTTTGTGAAGGTTTGGCTTAAATCGTTAAAAATGTGAAACGTTTGGATTTGTTTCGTAACGTTTTAAATGTTTGGTTTTGTTTCGTAACGTTTGTAAACGTTTGGCTTAAATCGCTAAAAAGGTGAAATGTTTGAATTTGTTTCGAAACGTTTGTAAACGTTTGGCTTAAATTGCTAAGAAGGAGAAACGTTTGGATTTGTTTCGTAGCATTTTTCGTAATGTTTGTAAATGTGTGGCTTAAATTGCTAAATAGGTGAAACGTTTGTAAACGTTTGGCTTAAATCGCTAAAAAGTTTAAACGTTTGAATTTATTTCGTAACGTTGTAAACGTTTGGCATAAAATGCTAAAAAGGTGAAACGTTTGGAATTGTTTCGTAACAATTGTAAACTTTTGGCTTAAATTTCTCAAAAGTTGAAACGCTTGGATTTGTTTCGTAACGTGTGTAAATGTTTGGCTTATATTGCTAAAAAGGTGAATTACTTAGATTTGTTTCTTAATGTTTGTAAACGTTTGGCTTAGATTGCTAAATAGGTGAAACATTTGGATTTGTTTCATAACCTTTGTAAACGGTTTGGGTTAAAAGGTGAAACGTTTGGATTTGTTTCGAAACGTTTGGCTTAAATTGCTAAAAAAGCAAAACATCTGGATTTGTTTCGTAACATTTGTAAACGTTCAGCTTAAATCACTAAAAAGGTGAAACGTTTGGATTTGTTTCGAAACGTTTGTAAACGTTTGGCCTAAATTGCAAAAAAGGCGAACGGTTTGGATATTTTCGTAACATTTTCTAAACGTTTGGCTTAAATCGCTAAAAAGGTGAAACGTTTGGATTTGTTTCGTAACGTTTGTAAACGTTTGGCTTAAATTACTAAAAAGGGGAAACGCTTGGATTTGTTTCGCAAAGTTTGTAAACGTTTGGCTTAAATTACTAAAAAAGTGAAACACTTGAATTTATTTCGGAAAGTTTGTAAACGTTTGGCTTAAATTTCTAAAAAGGTGAAACACTTGGATTTGTTTCGTAACATTTAACGTTTGGCTTAAATTGCTAAAATGGGGAAACGCTTGGTTTTGTTTCGTAACTTTTGTAAGGGTTTGGCTTAAATCGCTAAAAATGTGAAACGTTTAGATTTGTTTTGCAACATATTAAACGTTTGGTTTTGTTTCGCAACGTTTGTAAACATTTGGCTGAAATCGCTAATAAGGCGAAACGTTTGGATTTGTTTCGTAACTTTTGTAAATGTTTGGTTTAAATTGCTAAAAAGGCGAAACGTTTGGATTTGTTCCGTAACGTTTGTAAACGTTTGGAGTAAGTTGCTAAAAAGGAAAACGCTTGGATTTTTTTCATAACGTTTGTAAACGTTGGTCTTAAATTGCTAAAAAGGGGAAACGTTTGAATTTGTTTCGTAACGTTTTAAACGTTTGGTTTTTTTTGTAACGTTTGTAAACGTTCGGCTTAAATCGCTAAGAATGTGACACGTTTGTATTTGTTTTGAAACGTTTATAAATGTTTGGCTTAAATGGCTAAAACGGTGTCACGTTTGGATTTGTTTTCTAATCTTTGAAAACGATTGGCTGAAATCGCTAAAAAGTTGAAAAGTTTGGTTTTGTTTCATAACCTTTGTAAACGATTGGTTTAAATTGCTAAAAAGGTGAAACTTTTGGATTTGTTTCGTAACGTTTGTAAACATTTTTCTTAAATTGCTAAAAAGATGACACATTTTGATTTCTTTCGTAACCTTTGTAAACGTTTGGCTTAAATCGCTAAAACGGTAAAACATTTGGATTTGTTTCTTAACGTTTGTAAACGTTTGGCTTAAATCGCTAAAAAGTTGAAACGTTTGGATTTGTTTCATAACGTTTGTAAACGTTTGGCTTAAATCGCTAAAAGGTTAAAAAGTTTGGATTTGTTCCGTAACGTTTAAAAACGTTACACTTAAATCACAAAAAAGATAAAACGTTTGGTTTTGTTTCGTAACGTTTGTAAACGTTCAGCTTAAATCGCTAAAAAGGTGAAATGTTTGGATTTGTTTTGTAACGTTTGTAAAAGTTTGGCTTAAATTACTAATAATGTGAAACGTTTGGATTTGTTTCGTAATGTTTTAAACGTTTGGTTAAAATTTCTAAAAATGTGAAACGCTTGGATTTGTTTCATAACGTTTGTAAACATTTTGCTTAAATTGCTAAAAAGTTGAAACGCTTGGATTTGTTTCGTAAAGTTTGTAAACGTTTGGCTTATCTCGCTAAAAAGGTGAAACATTTGGATTTGTTTCGTATCGTTTGTAAACGTTTGGCTTAAATCGCTAAAAAGGTGAAACGTTTGGATTTGTTTCATAACATTTATAAACGCTTGGCTTAAATTCCTAAAAAGGCGAAATAGTTGGATTTGTTTTGTAACGTTTTAAATGTTTGGATTTGTTTTGTAACGTTTGTAAACATTTGGCTTCAATCACTAAAAATGTGAAACGTCTGGATTTGTTTCGTAACGTTTGTAAACGTTTGGCTTAAATCACTAAAATAGGGAAACGTTTGGATTTGTTTCGTAACGTTTACAAACGTTTGGCTTTGTTTCGTAACGTTTATAAATGTTTGTCTTAAATCGCTAAAATAGGGAAATGTTTGGTGTTGTTTTGTAACATTTGTAAACGTTTAGATTTGTTTCGTAACGTTTTAAACGTTTGGTTTTATTTCGTATAGTTTGTAAATGTTTGGCTTAAATTGCTAAAAAGGTGAAACATTTGGTTTTGTTTCGTATCGTTTGTAAACGTTTGGCTTAAATCGCTAAAAAGGTGAAACACTTAGATTTGTTTCGTAACATTTGTAAACGTTTGGCTTAAATTACTAAAAAGGAGATACGTTTGGATTTGTGTCGTACCGTTTGTAAACATATGGCTTAAATCGCTAAAAAGGTGAAATGTTTGGTTTTGTTTCGTAACGTTTGTAAACGTTTGGCTACAATCAGTAAAAAGGTGAGACGTTTGGTTTTGTTTTGTAACGTTTGTAAACGTTTGGATTTGTTTCGTAACGTTTTAAATGTTTGGTTTTGTTTTTGTAATGTTTGTAAACGTTTGGCTTAAATCACTAAAAAGGTGAAACGTTTTGTTTTGTTTCGTAACGTTTGTAAATGTTTGGTTTTGTTTCGTAACGTTTGTAAACGTTTGGCTTAAATCGCTAAAAAGGTGAAACGTGTTGTTTTGTTTTTAATGTTTGTAAACGTTTCGATTTGTTTCATAATGTTTGTTTCGTAACGTTTTAAACGTTTGGTTTTGTTTTTAATGTTTGGTCTTGTTTTGTACCGTTTGTAAACGTTTGCTTAAATCGCTAAAAAGGTGAGTGGTTTGGATTTGTTTCGTAACGTTTGTAAACATTTGGCTTCAATCGCTAAAAAGGTGAAACTTTTGGATTTGTTTCTAAACGTTTGTAAATGTTTGGCTTAAATCACTAAAAAGGTGAAACGTTTAGATTTGTTTCGTAACGTTTGTTAACGTTTGGCATAAATCGCTAAAAAGATGAAACGTTTGGATATGTTTCGTAACGTTTGTAAACGTTTGGATATGTTTCGTAACGTTTGTAAACGTTTGGTTTAAATGGCTAAAAAGGTGAAACGCTTGGATTTGTTTCGTAACGTTTGTGAACATTTGACTTGAATCGCTAAAAAAGTGAAACTTTTGGATTTGTTTCGTAACGTTTGTAAATGTTTGGCTTAAATCGCTAAAAAGGTGAAACGTTTGGATTTGTTTTGTAAACGTTTGGCTTAAATCGCTAAAAAGGTGAAACGTTTGGATTTGTTTCGTAATGTTTGTTAACGTTTGGCATAAATCGCTAAAAAGATGAAACGTTTGGATTTGTTTCGTAACATTTGTAAACGTTTGGCTTAAATTGCTAAAAAGGTGAAACGCTTGTATTTGTTTCGTTACATTTGTAAAGGTTTGGCCTAAATTGATAAAAAGGTTAAACTTTTGGATTTGTTTCGTAACCTTTTTAAACATTTGGCTTAAATAGCTAAAAAGGTGAACCGTTTCTATTTTTTCGTAACGTTTGTTAACTTTAGGCTTAAATCGCTAAAAAGGTGAAACGTTTGGATTTGTTTCGTAACATTTGTAAACGTCTGGCATAAATTGCTATAAAGGTGAAATATTTGGATTTGTTTCGTAACGTTTAAATCGTTTGGCTTAAATCGCTAAAATGGGGAAACGTTTGGATTTGTTTCGTAACGTTTGTAAACGTTTGGCTTAAATATCTAAAAAGGAGAAATATTTTGTTTTATTTCGTAACGTTTGTAAACGTTCGGCTTTAATCGCTAAAAAGGTGAAACGTTTGGATTTGTTTCGAAACGTTTGTAAACGTTTGGCCGAAATTGCAAAAAAGGCGAAACGTTTGGATATGTTTCGTAACATTTTGTAAACGTTTGGCTTAAATCGCTAAAAAGGGGAAACGTTTGGATTTGTTTCATAACGTTTATAAACGTTTGGCTTAAATTTCCAAAATGGTGAAATGCTTGGATTTGTTTTATAACGTTTGTAAACGTTTGGCTTAAATTACTAAAAAGGTGAAATGCTTGAATTTGTTTCGGAAAGTTTGTAAACGTTTGGCTTAAATTTCTAATAAGGTGAAACACTAGGATTTGTTTCGGAAAGTTTGTAAATGTTCGGCTTAAATTGCTAAAAAGGTTAAATGCTTGGTTTTGTTTCATAACGTTTGTAAGGGTTTGGCTTAAATCGCTAAGAATGTGAAACTTTTGGATTTATTTTGTAACGTATTAAACGTTTGGTTTTGTTTTCTAACGTTTGTAAACATTTGTCTTAAATCGCTAATAAGGCAAAAAGTTTGGATTTTTTTCATAACTCTTGTAAATGTTTGGCTTAAATTGCTAAAAAGGCGAAACGTTTGGATTTGTTCCGCAACATTTGTAAACGGTTGGCTTAAGTTGCTAAAAAGGTTCATGCTTGGATTTGTTTCGAATCGTTTGTAAATGTTGGGCTTAAATTGCTAAAAAGGAGAAACGTTTGGATTTGTTTCGTAACGTTTTAAACGTTTGGTTTTCTTTTGTAATGTTTGTAAACATTCGGCTTAAATCGCTAAAAATGTAAAACGTTTGTATTTGTTTCGTAACGTTTGTAAATGTTTGGCTTAAATCGCTAAAAAGGGGAAACGTTTGGATTTGTTTCGAAATGTTTGTAAACGTTTGGCTTAAATGGCTAAAACGGTGACACGTTTGGATTTGTTTTGTAATCTTTGAAAACGTTTGGCTTAAATCGCTAAAAAGTTGAAACGTTTGGTTTTTTTTCATAACCTTTGTAAACGATTGGTTTAAATTGCTAAATAGGTGAAAAGTTTGGATTTGTTTCGTAATGTTTGTAAACGTTTTGCTTAAATTGCTAAAAAGATGACACATTTGTATTTCTTTCGTAACCTTTGTAAACATTTGTCTTAAATCGCTAAAACGGTAAATTGTTTGTATTTGTTTCTTAACATTTGTAAACGTTTGGCTTAAATCGCTAAAAAGGTGAAACGTTTGGATTTGTTTCATAACGTTTGTAAACGTTTGGCTTAAATTGCCAAAAAGGGTAAAACGTTTGGATTTGTTCCGTAACGTTTCGCTTAAATCGCAAAAACGTGGAAACGTTTGGTTTTGTTTCGTAACGTTTGTAAACGTTCGACTTAAATCGCTAAAAAGGTGAAATGTCTGGATTTGTTTTGTAACGTTTGTAAAAGTTTCGCTTAAATTGTTAAAAATGTGAAACTTTTGGATTTTTTCGTAACGTTTTAAATGTTTGGTTTAAATTTCTAAGAATGTGAGACGATTGGATTTGTTTCGTAAAGTTTGTAAAACGTTTAGCTTAAATTGCTAAAAAGTTGAAACTCTTGGATTTGTTTCGTAAAGTTTGTAAACGTTTGGCTTATATCGTTAGAAAGGTGAAACGTTTGGATTTGTTTCGTATCCTTTGTCAACGTTTGGCTTAAATCGCTAAAAAGGTGAAACGTTTGGATTTGTTTCGTAACCTTTATAAACGTTTGGTGTTTTTTTGTAACATTTTTAAACGTTTTGATTTGTTTCGTAACGTTTTAAACGTTTGGTTTTGTTTCATAACGTTTGTAAACGTTTGTCTTAAATCGCTAAAAAGGTGAAACATTTGGTTTTGTTTCGTATCGTTTGTAAATGTTTGGCTTAAATCGCTAAAAAGGTGAAACACTTGGATTTGTTTCGTAACGTTTGTAAACGTTTGGCTTAAATTGCTAAAAAGGTGATACGTTTGGATTTGTGTCGTAACGTTTGTAAACGTATGGCATAAATCGCTAAAAAGGTGAAACGTTTGGTTTTGTTTCGTAACGGTTGTAAACGTTTGGCTTCAATCAGTAAAAAGGTGAGACGTTTGGTTTTGTTTCGTAACGTTTGTAAACGTTTGGATTTGTTTTGCAACGTTTGTAAACGTTTGGATTTGTTTTGCAACGTTTGTTTCGTAATGTTTTAAACGTTTGGTTTTGTTTCGTAATGTTTGTAAACGTTTGGCTTAATTCGCTAAAAAGGTGAAACAATTGTTTTGTTTCGTAACGTTTGTAAACGTTTGGTTTAAATCGCTAAAAAGGTGAAACATTTTGTTTTGTTTTGTAATGTTTGTAAACGTTTTGATTTATTTTGTAATGTTTATTTCGTAACATTGCAAACGTTTGGTTTTGTTTTGTAACGTTTGTAAACGTTTGGCTTAAATCGCTAAAAAGGGGAAACGTTTGGTTTTGTTTCGTAATGTTTGTAAACGTTTGGCTTAAATCGCTAAAAAGGTGAAACTTTTGGATTTGTTTCGTGACGTTTATAAACGTTTGTGTTCAATCGCTAAAAAGGGGAAACGTTTGGATTTGTTTCGTAGCGTTTGTAAACGTTTGGCCTAAATCGCTAAAACTGTGAAACGTTTGGTTTTGTTCCGTAACGTTAGTAAACATTTGGCTTAAATTGCTAAAAAGGTGAAATGCTTGGATTTGTTTCGTAACGTTTGTAAACGTTTGATTTAAATAGCTAAAAAGGTGAAATGTTTGATTTTGCTTCGCAACGTTTGTATACGTTCGGCTTAAATTGCTAAAAAGATGAAACGCTTGGATTTGTTTCGTTACGTTTGTAAACGTTTGGCTTAAATTGCCAAGAAGGTGAAACGCTTGGTTTTTGTTTCGTAACGTTTGTAAACGTTTGGCGTACATTGCTAAAAATGGGTTGGATTTGTTTCGCAACGTTAGTAAACGTTTGGCTTCAATCGCTTAAAAGGTGAAACGTTCGGATTTGTTTCGTAACGTTTGTAAATGTTTGGCTTTAATCGCTAAAAAGGTGAAACGTTTGGATTTATTTCGTAATGTTTTAACATTTGGCTTAAATCGCTAAAATTGGGTAACGTTTGGATTTGCTTCGTAGCGTTTTTTAATGTTTGGCTTAAATTGCTAAAAAGGTGAAACATTTGGTTTTGTTTCGTAGCGTTTGTAAACGTTCGGCTTAAATCTCTAAAAAGGTGAAACGTTTTGATTTGTTTCGTAACGTCTGTAAATGTTTGGCTTAATGTCACGGCCCAATTTCATGAATCTTGTCTGGCGCTAGGGTATGGGTATGGTCGTACCAAAACCCGTAGCAAGCCTTGCGAAAAACAATCAAACATATAAACCTGCAGAACACTGCTCGAGGGCAACCAAGACTCCAACCTAAAGTAGCAATTTATATCACAGTTCTAATATAAATAACTTAATATCTGAAATGCTCAACAGCATGCCTTAAATATAATAATAAAATAATCCAGAGTAAACAAGCTAACAATAAACAATCGGACAAACCGACAATCCCATTTGCAATAACCAAAGTACTACATAAACTAGTTCTACTGTGGTCTAAGAGTTCGAAAACATTAACTAGTTTAAATAACATAAAACCTCCGAGGAATCAAAAGAATCGGAGTGGACCAGCTTTCAAATCATAAACCTGCTTAGACAATCATCGATTATCAGAACAATTCAAGGTAAACTAACATCTTTTATAAGTTCAAATCATTTTCAAAACATATTTTTCAGCCTTTAATAACTTGGTTTAAATCAAAATTAAGCCAAAGCACTCAAATAATCAAGTATGGCAATTTTGCCGAAAATTGCCTAAACTAGCCAAACGATTCAAAACCAACAATCGATGAAACAGAGTATGTTACTACTGATTTAAAACCT
Source organism: Mercurialis annua (assembly GCF_937616625.2). Classification (NCBI taxonomy): domain Eukaryota; kingdom Viridiplantae; phylum Streptophyta; class Magnoliopsida; order Malpighiales; family Euphorbiaceae; genus Mercurialis; species Mercurialis annua. The sequence continues at coordinate 32,220,943 of NC_065572.1, read as the reverse complement.
TTAAAACATCACTTAGAATATATTATATCAGTAGGTATTGAATTTGAAAATCATATTGTATTCGTAACGTTCAATTTCCTTAAAATCGCCATTTTCGCAAATCGTAGAATTTTTATAAACCAAACCAATTTCGATTCTCATTTACAAATAAAAACTTTTTATTTCAGTAGCTATTGATATAAGAACACCTAATAATCAATAAATTTTGATTCAACCATTTAAATAATTCATTTAACGAATCCAATTCGCACAAGTCTAGAAATCGCCTAATCATTGTTTAATTACACCAATTCGTTATTGAATCATGCCAAAATCTCTCCAAAACTTATAACATCATATTATATATGTAAAACCCATCATTTAATCATATAAGTTCAGTAGCTTAAACATAGCATATCAATAACAACAATTCAATCCATCAAAATCCTATATTATGCATTTCTAGGCAAAATCACACAACAACGAATCCATAAATCAATTAGGAGTAAAATCATTACCTAAGAATGATGAACAAGATTATAATTGATGTATTAACCCAAGGTTCAAAGGGCTGGACCGAAATCAATTGGATCTACAAGCCACCAACGAAGAACACAGCGTAGAAATCGCGTAGATCTTGCAAGTATGATGAAAAATAAAGTTCTTAGCGTAATGAATCGCATCCGAACTTGTTAGAACAAAATAAATGTGTATTTTCTAAGGAGATATTCGTTTTAGGATTTTTGGAAAAGAAAAGGGGCTGCTCACATGAAAATTAGGGTCTACTTATAGACTTATGCGGGCTTTACATGGGCTTTGATAAAAACCACAGTTTAATTATCATTTTGAGAGTTATAAGAATCCAAACACCTTGAAAATTTTACTCATGCTAGAAAATACTCTTATGAACAACATATAAAAAAATGGGCGTGATCCGACATTTCAATTGGGAGATATCAACGTTTTACTAAAACAGGGCAGTTGTGGAAAACATGCGAATGCTGTTTTGATATATACCGGAAAATAAATCGAATCAATATTAAACACATACGAGATAATGGGACACATATAAGACATTCAAAAAGACACAACCAAGGTATCACAAGTGTTACTTCTAACATATAATCATTCAGAATCAAGTTCGAAACATAACAAGAAAAATGTTGAAATGCAAAATAACAATGAATGCAAGAAAACAACTAATTTGTAACGGATAACCAAACTGACAAATCAAGTTTGAAAACACGGGGTATTACACTTAAATTGGTAAAAAGGTGAAACACTTGGATTTGTTTCGTACCATTTGTAAACGTTTGGCTTTAATTACTAAAAAGGCAAAACGCTTGGATTTATTTCGGAACGTTTGTAAACGTTTGGCTTTTTTTTTATGGTAAAAATGATTTCATTGAATCAAATCAGAGGCAGTTACATTTGTGAGAAACTCAGGAAAGTGACTAAACCTCTCCTGATGACTTGACAAGTACCGGGCATTTTGCGCTAACAAATGCGCAGCCTGATTCGCAAATCGCCTCACGAAAGCAAAAGAAACATTATGAAACTGCCTAGCTAGGACCAACAATCAACTAACAGCATATCCTTCTCGACTAAGTCAGGATTACGTAGCTCTAAAATCACATTCATTGCGTCTGACTCAATCACCATATCATCTACACCCTTCAACCAACTCAAAGCCTCGCGAATCCCCATGATTTCAGCATGACGAGCAGAATACGAACAAAGCAAATTAACTTGCCTCGCTTGAACAATACTCCCTTTCCAATCTAGAACCACTATTCCCACTCACATCTCCAGCTTACCTGAAAACACGGCAGCGTCGACATTCACTTTCAATCTCCCCTTATCTGGAACGGACCAAATGACGCCTCCCTCATCCCTGCGAACTGCTGCCATACGAAGTTCGCCGTAGTTGCTATTTGCAGCTTGCCAAGAAGCTTGCTGGAACCCCGCTGCTGACACGATAGTCACAGGATTACCCTTCTCCTTCTTCAACACTGTGTTGTTTCTATTCAACCACACATTCCAGCACACAAAAGCAGCTAAGGCAGAATCCTCCTCACTGAAAGCTGACAGCCACGACTCACACCAAGAACCGAAATTCCCATCACAACTCTAAATTGCTAAAAAGGTGAAACGCTTGGATTTATTTCGTAATGTTTGTAAACGTTTGGCTTAAATCGCTAAAAAGGTGAAACTTTTGGATTTGTTTCGTAATGTTTGTAAATGTTTAGCTTAAATCGCTAAAAATGTGAAATTTTTGGATCTGTGTTGTAAATGTTTGGCTTAAATCGTTAAAAAGGTGAAACGCTTGGATTTGTTTCGTAACGTTTGTCAAAGTTTGGCATAAATCGCTAAAAAGATGAAACATGTGGATTTGTTTCGTAACGTTTGTAACCGTTTGGCACTATCGCTAAAAAGATGAAAAGTTAGGATTTGTTTTGTAAAGTTTGTAAACGTTTGGCTTAAATTGCTAAAATTGTGAACCGTTTGGATTTTTTTCGTAACGTTTGTTAACGTTAGGCTTCAATCGCTAAAAAGGTGAAACGTTTGGATTTTTTTCGTATCGTTTGTAAACGTTTGGCATAAATTTCTATAAAGGGGAAACGTTTGGATTTGTTTGGTAACGTTTTAAACGTTTGGCTTAAATCGCTAAAATGGGGAAACGTTTGGATTTGTTTCATAACATTTGTAAACGTTTGGCTTAAATGTCTAAAAGGATGAAATATTTGGTTTTGTTTCGTAACGTTTGTAAACGTTCGGCTTAAATCGCTAAAAAGGTGAAACATTTGGATTTGTTTCGTAACGTTTGGAAACGTTTGGCTTAAATTGCTAAAAAGGTGAAACGCTAAGATTTGTTTCGTACCGTTTTTAAACGTTTGGCTTAAATTGCTAAAAAGGTGAAATGCTCGAATTTGTTTTGGAACATTTATAAACGTTTGCCTTAATTTGCTAAAAAGGTGAAACGCTTGGATTTTGTTTCATAACGTTTTTAAATGTTTAGCTTAAATTGCTAAAAAGGTGAAACGTTGGGATTTGTTTCGTAACAATTTTAATGTTTTGGTTTGTTTCGTAAAGTTTGTAAATGTTCGGCTTATATTGCTAAAAATGTGAAACGTTTGTATTTGTTTCATAACGTTTGTAAATGTGTGGTTTAAATCGCTAAAAAGGTGAAACGTTTGGATTTGTTTCGTAATGTTTGTAAACGTTTGGCTTCAATCGCAAAAAAGGTGAAACATTTGGATTTGTTTCGTATCGCTTGTAAATGTTTGGCTTAAATAGTTAAAATGGGGAAACGTATGCATTTGTTTCGTAACGTTTTTAAACGTTTGGCTTAAATTGCTAAAAAGAGGAAATGTTTGGATTTGTTTCGTATCGTTTGTAAAGGTTTGGAATATATCGCTAAAATCATGAAACGTTTTGATTTCTTTCGTAACGTTTGTAAACGTTTGGCTCAAATCGCTAAAAAGGTGAAACGTTTCAAATGTCGTAACGTTTATAAACGTTTGGCTTATATTTCTAAAAAGGTGAATAGCTTGGATTTGTTTCGTAATGTTTTTAAACGTTTGGCTTAAAATGCTACAAAGGTGAAACATTTGGATTTGTTTCGTAATAATTTAAATCTTTGGTTTTATTGCGTAAAGTTTGTAAATATTTGGCTTAATTACTAAAAATGTGAAACGTTTGTATTTGTTTCGTAACGTTTGTAAATGTTTGGCTTAAATCGCTAAAAAGGTGAAATGTTTGGATTTGTTTCGTAACCTTTCTAAATTTTAGGTTTAAATTGCTAAAAAGGTGACAAATTTGGATTTGTTTCGTAACCTTTCTAAACGTTTGGCTTAAATCGCTAAAAAGGGGAAATGTTTGGATTTGTTTCGCAACGTTTGTAAACGTTTTGCTTAAATTGCTAAAAAGGTGACACGTTTGGATTTGTTTCGTAACCTTTGTAAACGTTTGGCTTAAATCGCTAAAAAGGTTAAACATTTGGATTTGTTTCGTAACTTTTGTAAACGTTTGGCTTAAATCGGTAAAAATATTAAACGTTTGGATTTGTTTCATAACGTTTGTAAACATCTGGCTTAAATTGCTGTTGAGTATTTCATATATTTAAGTTATTTATATTAGAACTGTAATATAAATTGATAGAGTTAGGTTGGAGTATCGGTTGCCCCCAAGCAGTTTCTGCAGATTAATGTGTTTGTTGATTTCCGCAAGGCTTGCTACGGGTTTTGGTACGACCATACCCATTCCCTAGCGCTGGTCACGATTCATGAAATTGGGTTGTGACACTAAAGAGAGACTAATTCCAATTTTTACGAAATTTTACCCAAAATTCCAATAAAATATAAAACGAATAAAAATATAATATTTATTCGCATCCGACTTATATTTTATTTTCAATAAATTCCAGAATATTTATTTGGTCCAAATTAGTCCCGCTTAATTAAAATTACTATTTCCCAACTCCATAAACATTTGACGGTAGCTTCGTCAAATTATTTTGCGAATATTAACACAAAACTTATTAGTTGATAATCAAAACTAATTGAAGTAAAAGTTTAGGGACTAAAATGGACAATTGTCCTTACTTGCCGCCCACAACTGCACCGCCTCTCCTTTTTATTCTTTCTTTTTATTTTTTATATAATATATATATTTCGTCCAAACGTTTACAAAGGTTACGAACCAAATCCAAGCGTTTCATCTTTATACCGATTTAAGCCAAACGTTTACAAATGCTACGAAATAAAACCAAACGTTACACCTTTTTAGCGATTTGAGCCAAAAGTTTACAAACGTTACGAAACAAATCCAAGTGTTTCACATTTTTAGCAATTTAAGCAAACGTTTACTAACATTATGGAAGAAATCCAAGCGTTTCACATTTTCAGCGATTTAAGCCAAACGTTTACAAACGTTACGAAACAAAACCAAGCGTTTCACCTTTTAGCAATTTAAACCAAACGTTTACAAACGTTACGAAACAAATCCAAACATTTCAGCTTTTTAGCGATTAAAGCCAAACGTTTACAAACTTATGAAACAAATCCAAACATTTCACCTTTTTAGTAATTTAAGCCAAACGTTTACAAAGGTTATGAAACAAATCCAAATTTTTCACATTTTTAGCAATTTAAGCCAAACGTTTACAAACGTTATGAAACAAATCCAAGCGTTTCACCATTTTAGAAATTTAAGCCAAACGTTTACAAACGTTACGAAACAAATCCAAGCGTTTCACCTTTTTAGCAATTTAAGCCAAACGTTTACAAACGTTACCAAACAAATCCAAACGTTTCACCTGTTTAGCGATTTAAGCCAATTCACCTTTTTAGCAAATTAAGCCAAACATTAACAAACATTACCAAACCAATCCAAACGTTTCACCTTTTTAGTTATTTAAGCCAAATATTTACAAACATTACGAAACAAATCCAAACGTTTCACCTATTTAGCGATTTAAGCCAAACGTTTATTAATGTTACGAAACAAAACCAAACGTTTAAAACGTTACAAAACGAATACAAACTTTTCACATTTTTAGCGATTTTAGCCAAACATTTACAAACGTTACGAAACAAAATCAAGCGTTTCACCTTTTTAGCAATTTAAGCCAAATGTTTACAAACGTTACGAAAGAAATCCAAGCGTTTCACCTTTTAGCAATTTAAGCAAAACGTTTACAAATGTTACGAAACAAATCCAAGCGTTTCACCTTTTTAGCAATTTAAGCCAAACGTTTACAAACGTTACGAAACAAATCCAATCGTTTCACCTTTTTAGTGATTGAAGCCAAACGTTTACAAATGTTACGAAACAAATCCAAACGTTTCGAAACAAATCAAAACGTTTAAAACGTTACAAAGCAAATTCAAACATTTCACCTTTACAGCAATTTAAGCCAAACGTTTACAAACGTTACGAAACAAACCCAAACGTTACACCTTTTTAGCGATTTGAGCCAAACGTTTAGAAACGTTACGAAAGAAATCCAAGCGTTTCACCTCTTTCACAATTTATGCAAACTTTTACAAACGTCACGGAAGAAATCCAAACGTTTCACCTTTTTAGCGATTTAAGCCAAACATTTACAAACATTACGAAACAAAACCAAACATTTACAACGTTACGAAATAAATCCAAACGTTTCACATTTTTAGCGATTTAAGCCAAACATTTACAAACATTACGAAACAAAATCAAACGTTTCATTCTTTTAGCATATTAAGCCAAACGTTTACAAATGTTACTAAACAAATCCAAGTGTTTCGCCTTTTTAGTAATTCAAGTCAAATGTTTATAAATATTGCGAAACAAAACCAAACATTTCACCTTTTTAGCAATTTAAGCCAAACGTTTACAAACGTTACGAAACAAGGCCAAATGTTTACAAACAATACGAAACAAATACAAGCGTTTCACTTTTACAGCAATTTAAGCCAAACATTTACAAAAGATACGAAACAAACCCAAACGTTACACCTTTTTAGCGATTTGAGCCAAACGTTTAGAAACGTTACGAAAAATATCCAAGTGTTTTACCTCTTTATACTTTTATGCAAACGTTACGGAAGAAATCCAAACTTTTCACATTTTTAGCGAATTAAGCCAAATGTTTACAAACATTATGAAACAAAACCAAGCGTTTCACCTTTTTAGCATATTAAAGTCAAACATTTACAAACGTTACAAAACAAATCCAAGCATTTCGCCTTTTTAGTAATTCAAGTCAAATGTTTATAAATATTGCGAAAGAAAATCAAACATTTCACGTTTTTAGCGATTTAAGCCAAACGTTAACAAACGTATGAAACGAATCCAAACATTTTCCCTTTTTTAGCGATTTAAGCCAAACGTTTACAAAGATTACGAAACAAATCCAAATTTATCACATTTTTAGCAGTTTAAGCCAAACGTTTACAAACGTTACGAAAAAAATCCAAGCGTTTCACCTTTTTAGCAATATAAGCCAAACGTTTACAAACGTTACCAAACAAATCCAAGCGTTTCACCTTTTTAGCGATTTAAGCCAAACATTTACAAACGTTACAAAACAAATTCAAACGATTCACCTTTTTAGCAATTTCAGCCAAACGTTTACAAACGTTACGAAACAAATTCAAACGTTTCCCCTTTTTAGCGATTTAAGCCAAACGTTTACAAATGTTATAGAACAAATCCAAACGTTTCACGTTTTTAGCGATTTAAGCCAAACGTTCACAAACACTATGAAACAAATCCAAACGTTTCACCTTTTTATCGATTTAAGCCAAACGATTACAAATGTTACAAATCAAAACCAAACGTTTAAATTTTACGAAACAAATCCAAACGTTTCACATTTTTAGCGATTTAAGACAAACGTTTACAAACATTACGAAACAAAACCAAGCGTTTTACCTTTTTAGCAATTTAAGCCAAACGTTTACAAACGTTACGAAACAAATCCAAGCGTTTCACCTTTTAGCCATTTAAGCCAAAGGTTTATAAACGTTATGAAACAAATCCAAGCGTTTCACCTTTTCAGCAATTTAAGCCAATCGTTTACAAACGTTACGAAACAAATCCTAACGTTTCACATTTTTAGAGATTGAAGCCAAACATTTACAAATGTTACGAAACAAATCCAAACGTTTCAAAACAAATTCAACCGTTTCACCTTTATAGTGATTTAAGCCAAACGCTTACAAACGTTACGAAACAAAGCCAAACGTTTACAAAAGTTACGAAACAAATCCAAATGTTTCACCTTTATATAAATTTAAGCCAAATGTTTACAAACGTTACGAAATAAAACCAAACGTTACACCTTTTTACCGATTTGAGCCAAACGTTTACAACGTTACGAAACAAATCCAAGCGTTTCACCATTTTAGAAATTTAAGCCAAACGTTTACTAACGTTACGGAACAAAACCAAATGTTTAAGATTTTTAGCGATTTAAGCCAAATGTATACAAACACTACGAAACAAATCCAAACGTTTCACGTTTTTAGCGATTGAACCCAAACGTTTACAAATGTTACCAAACTAATCCAAACGTTTCACCTTTTTAGCGATTTAAGCCAAACGTTTACAAACGTTACGAAACAAAACCAAACGTTTAAAACATTACGAAACAAACGTTACGAAACAAATCGAAACGTTAACAAACGTTGCGAAACAAAACCAAAGTTTTCACCGTTTTAGCGATTAATGCCAAACGTTTATAGACATTACGAAACAAAACCAAACTTTTCACTTTTTAGCGATTTAAGCCAAACGTTTACAAACGTTACGAAACAAACGTTACGAAAACAAATCCAAACGTTTACAAACGTTTCAAAACAAAACCAAACGTCTCACCTATTTAGTGATTTAAGCCAAACGTTTACAAACATTACGAAAGAAAACAAACGTTTCACCTTTTTTGCGATATAAGCCATACGTTTACAAAAGTTTCGAAACAAATCCAAACGTTTCCCCTTTTTAGCGATTTAAGCCAAACGTTTACAAATGATATGAAACAAAACCACACATTTAAAACATTACGAAACAAATCCAAACGTTTCACATTTTTAGTGATTTAAGCAAAACGTTTACAAATGTTACGAAACAAAACCAAACGTTTCACCTTTTTAGCGATTTATGCGAAACATTTACAAACGTTACGAAACAAAACCAAACATTTCAATCGTTACGAAACAAATCTAAACGTTTACAAACGTTACAAAACAACACCGAACGTTTCCCTATTTTAGCGATTTAAGCCAAACGTTTATAAACGTTATGAAACAAAACCAAATGTTTGTAAACGTTATGAAACAAATCCAAACGTTTCACAATTTTGGGGATTTAAGCCAAACCTTTACAAATGCTACAAAACAAATCCAAACGTTTCACATTTTTATCGATTTAAGCCAAACGTTACATAACAAATCCAAACATTTCACCTTTTTAGCGATTTAAGCCAAACATTTACCAAAATTACGAAACAAAACCAAACGTTTCAACTTATTAGCGATTTAAGCCAAACGTTTACAAACTATGTGAAACAAATCCAAATGTTTCCCCTTTTTAGCGATTGAACCCAAACGTTTACAAATGTTAGAAACAAATCCAAACGTTTCACCTTTTTAGCGATTTAAGCCAAACGTTAACAAAAATTACGAAACAAAACCAAATGTTTCACCTTTTTAGTGATTTAAGCCAAACCTTTACAAACGTTACGAAACAAAACCAAACGTTTAAAACGTTATGAAACAAACGTTACGAAACAGATCAAAACGTTTACAAACGTTACGAAACAAAACCAAACGTTTCACCTTTTTACTGATTTAAGCCAAACATTTACAAATGTTACGAAACAAAACCAAACGATTAAAATACTACGAAATAAACGTTCCAACAAATCCAAACTATTACAAACGTTTCAAAACAAAACAAAACGCCTCACCTTTTTAGTGATTTAAATAAAACGTTTACAAATGTTACGTAACAAAACCAAACGTTTCCCCTTTTTAGAGATATAAGCCATATGTTTACAAACGTTACGAAAAAATCCAAACGTTTCACCTTTTTAGCGATTTAAGACGAACGTTTACAAACGTTATGAAACAAATCCAAATGTTTCACCTTTTTATCGATTTAAGCCAAACGTTTATAAACTTTACAAAACAAATCCAAACGTTTCGCCTTTTTAGCGATTTAAGCCAAACGTTTACAAACATTACGAAACAAATCCAAACGTTTCACATTTTTATCGATTTAAGCCAAACGTTTACAAATGTTACAAAACAAATCCAAACATTTCACCTTTTTAGCGATTTAAGCCAAACGTTTACCAAAATTACGAAACAAAACCAAACGTTTCAACTTATTAGCGATTTAAGCCAAACGTTTATAAGCTATGTGAAACAAATCCAGACGTTTCCCCTTTTTAGCGATTAAACCCAAACATTTACAAACGTTACGAAACAAATCCAAACATTTCACGTTTTTATCGATTTAAGGCAAACGTTAACAAAAATTACGAAACAAAACCAAATGTTTCACTTTTTTAGCAATTTAAGACAAACGTTTACAAACGTTACGAAACAAAACCAAACGTTACGAAACAAACGTTACGAAACAAATCAAAACGGTTACTAACGTTACGAAACAAAACCAAACGTTTCACCTTTTTACCGATTTAAGCCAAACGTTTACAAATGCTACGAAACAAAACCAAACGTTTAAAATGTTACGAAATAAACGTTCCAAAACAAATCCAAACGTTTACAAACGTTTCAAAACAAAACAAAACGTCTTACCTTTTTAGTGATTTAAATAAAACGTTTACAAATGTTACGTAACAAAACCAAACGTTTCCCCTTTTTAGCGATATAAGCGATATGTTTACAAACGTAAAACAAATCCAAACGTTTCACCTTTTTAGCGATTTAAGACGAACGTTTACAAACGTTATGAAACAAATCCAAATATTTCACCTTTTTATCGATTTAAGCCAAACGTTTATAAACTTTACAAAACAAATCCAAACGTTTCGCCTTTTTAGCGATTTAAGCCAAACGTTTACAAACATTACGAAACAAATCCAAACGTTTCACATTTTAATCGATTTAAGCCAAACGTTTACAAACGTTACAAAACAAATCCAAACATTTCACCTTTTTAGCGATTTAAGCCAAACGTTTACCAAAATTACAAAACAAAACCAAACGTTTCAACTTATTAGCGATTTAAGCCAAACGTTTATAAACTATGTAAAACAAATCCAGACGTTTCCCCTTTTTAGCGATTGAACCCAAACATTTACAAACGTTACGAAACAAATCCAAACATTTCACCTTTTTATCGATTTAAGGCAAACGTTAACAAAAATTACGAAACAAAACCAAATGTTTCAGTTTTTTTAGCGATTTAAGCCAAACGTTTACAAACGTTACGAAACAAAACCAAGCGTTTAAAATATTACGAAACAAATCAAAACGGTTACTAACGTTACGAAACAAAACCAAACGTTTCACCTTTTTACCGATTTAAGCCAAACGTTTACAAACGCTACGAAACAAAACCAAACGTTTAAAATGTTACGAAATAAACGTTCCAAAACAAATCCAAACGTTTACAAACGTTTCAAAACAAAACAAAATGTCTCACCTTTTTAGTGATTTAAATAAAACGTTTACAAATGCTACGTAACAAAACCAAACGTTTCCCCTTTTTAGCGATATAAGCCATACGTTTACAAACGTAAAACAAATCCAAACGTTTCACCTTTTTAGCGATTTAAGACAAACGTTTACAAACGTTCTGAAAAAAATCCAAATGTTTCACCTTTTTATCGATATAAGCCATACGTTTACAAACGTTACGAAACAAATCCAAACGTTTCACCTTTTTAGCGATTTAAGACAAACATTTACAAACGTTATGAAACAAATCCAAATATTTCACCTTTTTATCGATTTAAGCCAAACGTTTATAAACGTTACAAAACAAATGCAAACATTTCGCCTTTTTAGCGATTTAAGCCACACGTTTACAAACCTTACGAAACAAATCCAAACGTTTCCTCTTTTTAGCGATTTAAGCTAAACGTTTAGAAATGTTACAAAACAAATCCAAATGTTTCATCTTTTTAGCGATTTAAGCCAAACGTTTACAAACTTTACGAAACATATACAAACGTAACGTTTTAAACGTTTAGATTTGTTTCGAAGCGTTTGTAACAAACTTTACGAAACAAATCCAAACGTTTAAAACGTTACGTTTTTATTTGTTTCGTAATGTTTGTAAATGTTTTGCTTAAATTGCTAAAGACGTGAAACGCTTGGATTTGTTTCGTACCGTTTGTAAACGTTTAGCTTTAATTACTAAAAAATTGAAACGCTTGGATTTGTTTCACAACGTTTGTGTAATACCCCAAAATATTTAAGTATCTAATTGGACCATGTGTCCAGTTCTGATTCGCCAGAGTGGCGATATTAGAAGTAATTTTTCAGAAATTAAGATAAATAAGTTTTAGTAGGTCGGTTTTGGGAAAAGATAATGGCGAAGAATTTACTAATATATTTCAATTCTAAAAGTCAGAATTGGAATTGAAAGAAAAAATGTCAGGAAAAGTCCCAAACTAGGGTTCAGGGACTAAATTGGTAATTTAACCAGTTAAGTCTGAAAATGGAAATTATCTTGCCAAGGTCCGTGAAATGTTTTATAGTATATGTGGTAAAAGTTTTGGGTCAATCGGAGACCTTTTAAAATTTGGACGCGGATGCGTTTTGGGCTAAATCGCAAGTTTGAAAAGTTTAAGGGCTAAAGTGCAAATTAGCCAATTAAAGCTCGAGAATAGTAATTGAAAGACATTGACGAAAAATAATAATTTTGGGATAGTATTATTTATCTAAATATAAATAATACGTATATAATTGAGTTAAAAGAATAATTTAACCGCTTGGTTAAATTAGAGAGTTTAAAAGAGAAATGGTTTAAGTTAAAGAAGTGAAGGATCAAAGTGAACTTTTAACCAATTATATATATATACAAATCCTTCTTCAAGAAGGAAAGAAGATGAGAGCAGAAGGGGAAAAGAGAAACGAGGGTTTATCGACGATCAATTTCGATTCGCCGCGGTTTCGCCGTTTTTCGTCCGAATCGAGTGATTCTCACGCCGTTGGAACGAGGATTCAATTCTCTATCAACTTCATGCTTCAAAACAAGGTAATATTTCTGTTTTGTTTCCTAAAATTGAAGGTTTAAGGGCTGTTACGTTGCGATCGAATCGTATCAACCGTAATCACGTCGTTTTTGACGTTTTTGATGATTATTGAGTTCAATTTTGTGACATATTGATGTAGAAGCATGCCGGGATGAATTAGGAGTGTCGAAAGCATGTCGAGGAAATATTTGGACCTGTTTAGGGGTATCGCACGACGTGCGACATAGTCCCGCGACGCGATCAAACTTGAAATCGACATAACTTCTTCGTTTGGACTCGGAATTGATCGATTCTCGTTGCGTTGGAAAGAGGAGATGATTCTCTATCTTCTAAGCCCTAAAATTCAAGGTAATGTTGATGTTTGATTCTCTGGAAATCAAGAGTTTGGGACTGTTATGTTACAAACGGGTCGAACTAATCGTAATCGTGTTGTTTTTGACATTTTAGATGTTGTTCAAGTGTTTTTGATATATATACAACTTGTGGTGTTGATGGATAAGTGAACGATGGTCGGAATGGAGTCCAGGACAAGTCGGTATCGCGTTCGGGGTCGAAGAACACGTCCTCACGACGTGAGGATGCTCCTCACAACGTGAGAAGCTCCCTCACGACGTGAGGGCAAACCTCACAACGCGAGGAAGGTCCTCACGACGTGAGGAGGGCCTGGCACGACGTGCCAGGCCTGTCTTGAAGCTGGAATAGCATCCCGTGGCCCGACGCAATGTATTTTTATTTGGTTTGAACTTACGGACTCCAAAAATATAAAAGTTGGACATATAACATGAGAAGTATGATTAGAGTTTGATATGAAGGGTTAAACGTATAGATTAAAAGTTATCGAGTTTATAAGTCGTATTAGGATCAAATGGAAATAACCTAAGTTTATAACTTAGGATCTCAATATGAAGTTTACGTTTAGGAATTTGAACGTACCTATAATTTGAATAGGTAATTGACGTATCGACGAGCTACCAGGCCGACGAACTGGAATAGCTACGAGATCGAACGACGTATGGAGCTTACGTTTACGGGATTATAATAATGCGGTTTTGGATAGCGGGTTCTGTGAGTTGCACTTTACTTTCACGTATTATATATTAAAGTTATTTTATATAGATATATATACTGTTTACACGCATCGCATTATATATAATTGATTGAAATGTTATATGTTTTATTAGTTTCTATATACGAGAACTAGTATGCGATCCGAAGAAACTAGCTACCTATTGGGTGTCAATAGGCTGTGTGATCACCAGTATTGAGTCAGTCTAGTGTGTTTGCATTTGAGAAATGGTTGGATATGTGTGATATGATATGAATTCGATACGAGAGTGAACTCGGCTACGGTGTAGTCTGGAAGTCCCCGTATCTAGTGGGATGGGCCCACGAGTGAGTTGGACTCACAACTTGAAATTACGATTGGGTTGAATGATATATGATTATTCGAGAAATATGTCGCATGCTAGGATATTAGTTTCGTACGGATCAAATACATGTTTATATGTTTTATATTATTGTTTTCTTGAGATGCGATGTTATGTTTCTATATTAATACTGTTAGTAAATGTCAACTCACTCAGTATTTCCCCAAATACTGACCCCTCACCATTATTGTTTTCAGGTTATCGGAGTCGGATCAGACAGACCATCTCCTTTGTGTTGGAAGTCGTTTGACTTGCACAAAGCACGTTGTTCTTTAGAGCTGCAGTAGTCCGTAGGTGTCTATATGAGATTTACGTTTATTTTCAAACGGTATTTGAAATGTGAATTCTGATATAAGAAGTTGTTTATAACAGTAATGCTTTTAACCGTTTGATTTCGTCAACCAATTACCATATGTGGAATTGGCAGTGACTATGACTAAAAGCAGGGCAGTGTTGGATATGGGATATCCCACTGTAAGACCCTAGCTATGGCGAATCATGTTTTAAAGATTTTCAGATGAGTAATATAAGATTTTGATATTTATTAATAAAATGTTTAAACGAGCTTTCTGAAAACGTTTTATATAAAATAATATGTTTTTAATTGCGAAAAAATAATAACGGTTTTAGGCTTGCTAAGGGTTTCGGAGCTACCACTCCCATTCCCTAGCGCCGGTCGCGGCTCAATAATTTGGGTCGTGACAGTTTGTAAACGTTTGACTTAAATTTCTAAAAGGCAAAACGCTTGGACTTGTTTCGTAAAGTTTGTAAACGTTTGGCTTAAATAACTAAAAAGGTGAAAGTTTTGGATTTGTTTTGTAACGTTTGTAAATGTTTGGCTTATATCGCTAAAAAGGTGAAACGTTTGGATTTGTTTTGTAAACGTTTGGCTTAAATTGCTAAATAGGGGAAACGTTTGGATTTGTTTCGTAACTTTTGTCAACGTTTGGCATAAATCGATAAGAAGGTGAAACGTTTGGATATGTTTCACAACATTTGTAAACGTTTGGCTTAATTTGCTAAAAAGGTGAAACGCTCGGATTTGTTTCGTAACGTTTGTAAACGTTTGGCCTAAATTGCTAAAAAGGTTAAACATTTGGATTTGTTTCATAACCTTTGTAAACTTTTGGCATAAATAGCTAAAAAAGTTAAATGTTTGTATTTGTTTCGTAACGTTTGTTAACGTTTGGCTTGAATCGCTAAAAAGGTGAAACGTTTGGCATAAATTCCAAAAAAGGTAAAATGTTTGGATTTGTTTCGTAACGTTTTAAACGTTTGGCTTCAATCGCGAAAATGGGGACACGTTTGGATTTTATTCGTAACATTTGGCTTAAATTGCTAAAAAGTGAGATATTTGGTTTTATTTAGTAACATTTGTAAACGTTCGGCTTAAATTGCTAAAAAGGTGAAACGTTTGGATTTGTTTCGTAACGTTTGTAAATGTTTGGCTTAAATTGCTAAAAAGGTGAAACGCTTGGATTTGTTTCGTAACGTTTGTAAACGTTTGGCTTAAATTGCTAAAAAGGTGAAACTCTTGAATTTGTTTCAGAATGTTTATAAACGTTTGGCTTAATTTGGTAAAAAGGTAAAATGTTTGGACTTATTTCATAACGTTTGGAAACTATTGGCTTAAATAGCTAAAAAGGTGAAGCGCTTGGTTTTGTTTCGTGACGTTTGTAAGGGTTTCGCTTAAATCGCTAAAACTGTGAAACGTTTGGATTTTTTTCGTAACGTTTTAAATGTTTGGTTTTAATTCGTAACGTTTGTAAACGTTTGGCTTAAATCGCCAAAAAAGGTGAAACATTTGGATTTGTTTCGTAACGTTTATAAACGTTTGGCTTAAATTGCTAACGTTTGGATTTGTTTCGTGACGTTTGTAAATGTTTGGCACATATCGCTAAAAACGCGAAACGTTTGGATTTGTTTCGTAACGTTTGTAAACGATTGGCTCAAATCGCTAAAAAGGTGAACGTTTGAAATTTCGTAACGTTTGTAAACGTTTGGCTTAAATTGCTAAAACGGTGAAACACTTGTATTTGTTTCATAATGTTTTTAAACGTTTGGCCTAAATTGCTAAAAAGGTGAAACGTTGGGATTGGTTTCGTAACAATTTGAATGTTTTGTTTTGTTTCGTAACGTTTGTAAATGTTCGACTTCAAGCGCTAAAAATGTGAAAAGTTTGTATTTGTTTCATAACATTTGTAAATGTTTGGTTTAAATTGCTAAAAATGGGAAACGTTAAATTAGTTTGGTAATGTTTGTAAACGTTTGGCTTCAATCGCAAAAAAGGTGAAACATTTGGATTTGTTTTGTAATGTTTGTAAACGTTTGGCTTAAATCGCTAAAATGGGTTTCGTAACGTTTGTAAACGTTTGGCTCAAATCGCTAAATAGGTGAAAGGTTTGAAATTTCGTAACGTTTGTAAACGTTTGGCTTAAATTGCTACAAAGATGAAACGCTTGGATTTGTTTCATAACGTTTTTAAACGTTTGGCTTAAATTGCTAAAAAGGTGAAACGTTTGGATTTGTTTCGCAACAATTTAAATGTTTGGTTTTGTTTCGAACGTTTGTAAATTTTTGGCTTAAATCGCTAAAAATGTGAAACTTTGTATTTGTTTCATAACGTTTGTAAATGTTTGGCTTAAATCGCTAAAAAGGCGAAATGTTTGGATTTGTTTCATAACCTTTGTAAACGTTTGGCTTAAATTGCTAAAAAGGTGACACGTTTGGATTTGTTTCCTAACCTTTGTAAATGTTTGACTTAAATCGCTAAAAAGGGGAAACATTTGGATTTCGTTTTGTAACGTTTGTAAACGTTTTGCTTAAATTCCTAAAAAGATGACACGTTTGGATTTGTTTCGTAACCTTTATAAACCTTTGGCTTAAATCGCTAAAAAGTTTAAACATTTGGATTTGTTTCGTAACGTTTATAAACGTTTGGCTTGAATAGCTAAAAAGGTTAAACGTTTTTATTTGTTTCATAACGTTTGTAAACGTCTGGCCTAAATTGCTAAAAAGGTGAAACGTTTGGATTTGTTCCGTAACGTTTGAAAACGTTTGGCTTAAATCGCAAAAAAGGTGAAATGTTTGGTTTTGTTTCGTACTGTTTGTAACGTTCGGCTTAAATCTATAAAAACGTGAAACGTTTGGATTTGTTTCGTAACGTTTGTAAACGTTTAGCTTAAATTGCTAAAAAGGCGAAACGTTTGGATTTGTTTCGTAACATTTGTAAACGTTTGGCTTATATCGCTAAAAACATGAAACGTTTGGATTTGGTTAGTAACGTTTGTAAACGTTTGGCTCAAATAGCTAAAAAGGTGAAACGTTTGAAATTTCGTAACGTTTGTAAACATTTGGCTCAAATCGCTAAAAAGGTGAAACGTTTGAAATTTCTTAACGTTTGTAAACGTTTGGCTTAAATTGCTAAAAAGGTTAAACGCTTGGATTTGTTTCGTAACGTTTGAAATATTTTGCTTAAATTGCTAAAAAGGTTAAACGCTTGGTTTTGTTTCGTGATGTTTGTAAAGGTTTGGCTTAAATCGCTAAAAATGTGAAACGTTTGGATTTGTTTCGTAACGTTTGTAAACGTTTGGCTTATATCGCTAAAAAAGTGAAAGGATTTGTTTAGTAACGTTTGTAAACGTTTGGCTCAAATCGCTAAAAAGGTGAAACGTTTGAAATTTCGTAACGTTTGTAAACGTTTGGCTCAAATCGCTAAAAAGGTTAAATGTTTGAAATTTCTTAACATTTGTAAACGTTTGTCTTAAATTGCTAAAAAGGTTAAACTCTTGGATTTGTTTCGTAACGTTTGTAAATATTTTGCTTAAATTGCTAAAAAGGTTAAACGCTTGGTTTTGTTTCGTGATGTTTCTAAAGGTTTGGCTTAAATCGCTAAAAATGTGAAACGTTTGGATTTGTTTCGTAACGTTTTAAATGTTTGGTTTTTTTTCGCAACGTTTGTAAACGTTTGGCTTAAATCGCTAAAAAGGTGAAACGTTTGAATTTGTTTTGAAACGTTTGTAAACGTTTGGCTTAAATTGCTAAGAAGGCAAAACGTTTGGATTTGTTTCGTAGCATTTTTCGTAATGTTTGTAAATGTTTGGCTTAAATTGCTAAAAAGTGGAAACGTTTGTAAACGTTTGGCTTAAATCGCTAAAAAGGTTAAACGTTTGAATTTATTTCGTAACGTTGTAAACGTTTGGCTTAAAATGCTAAAAAGGTGAAACGTTTGGAATTGTTTCGTAACGATTGTAAACTTTTGGCTTAAATTTCTCAAAAGGTGAAACGCTTGGATTTGTTTCGTAACGTGTGTAAATGTTTGGCTTATATTGCTAAAAAGGTGAAACACTTTGATTTGTTTCGTAATGTTTGTAAACGTTTGGCTTAGATTGCTAAATAGGTGAAACATTTGGATTTGTTTCATAACCTTTGTAAACTGTTTGGGTTAAAAGGGGAAACGTTTGGATTTGTTTCGAAATGTTTGGCTTAAATTGCTAAAAAAAGCAAAACATCTGGATTTGTTTCGTAATGTTTGTAAACGTTCAGCTTAAATCACTAAAAAGGTGAAACGTTTGGATTTGTTTCGAAACGTTTGTAAACGTTTGGCCTAAATTGCAAAAAAGGCGAACCGTTTGGATATTTTCGTAACATTTTCTAAACGTGTGGCTTAAATCGCTAAAAAAGTTAAACGTTTGGATTTGTTTCGTAACGTTTGGAAACGTTTGGCTTAAATTGCTAAAAAGGGGAAACGCTTGGATTTGTTTCATAACGTTTGTAAACGTTTGGCTTAAATTACTAAAAAGGTGAAACACTTGAATTTGTTTCGGAAAGTTTGTAAACGTTTGGCTTAAATTTCTAAAAAGGTGAAACACTTGGATTTGTTTCGTAACGTTTAACGTTTGGCTTAAATTGCTAAAAAGGGGAAACGCTTGGTTTTGTTTCGTAACGTTTGTAAGGGTTTGGCTTAAATCGCTAAAGAGTGAAACGTTTAGATTAGTTTTGCAACGTATTAAACGTTTGGTTTTGTTTCGTAACGTTTGTAAACGTTTGGCAGAAATCGCTAATAAGGCGAAACGTTTGGATTTGTTTCGTAACTTTTGTAAATGTTTGGCTTAAATTGCTAAAAAGGAGAAACGTTTGGATTTGTTCCGTAACGTTTGTAAACGTTTGGAGTAAGTTGCTAATAAGGGGAAACGCTTGGATTTTTTTTCATAACGTTTGTAAACGTTGGGCTTAAATTGCTAAAAAAGGGAAACGTTTGAATTTGTTTCGTAACGTTTTAACGTTTGGTTTTTTTTGTAACATTTGTAAACGTTCGGCTCAAATCGCTAAGAATGTGAAACGTTTGTATTTGTTTTGAAACGTTTATAAATGTTTGGCTGAAATGGCTAAAACGGTGTCACGTTTGGATTTGTTTTCTAATCTTTGAAAACGATTGGCTTAAATCGCTAAAAAGTTGAAACGTTTGGTTTTGTTTCATAACCTTTGTAAACGATTGCTTTAAATTGCTAAAAAGGTGAAACTTTTGGATTTGTTTCGAAACGTTTGTAAACATTTTTCTTAAATTGCTAAAAAGATGACACGTTTGGATTTCTTTCGTAACCTTTGTAAACGTTTGGCTTAAATCGCTAAAACGGTAAAATGTTTGGCTTACATCGCTAAAAAGGTGAAACGTTTGGATTTGTTTCATAAAGTTTGTAAACGTTTGGCTTAAATCGCTAAAAGGGTAAAACGTTTGGATTTGTTCCGTAACGTTTAAAAACGTTACACTTAAATCACAAAAAAGATAAAACGTTTGGTTTTGTTTCGTAACGTTTGTAAACGTTCGGCTTAAATCGCTAAAAATGTGAAATGTTTGGATTTGTTTTGTAACGTTTGTAAAAGTTTGGCTTAAATTGCTAATAATGTGAAACGTTTAGATTTGTTTCGTAATGTTTTAAACGTTTGGTTTAAATTTCTAAAAATGTGAAACGCTTGGATTTGTTTCATAACGTTTGTAAACATTTGGCTTAAATTGCTAAAAAGTTGAAACGCTTGGATTTGTTTCGTAAAGTTTGTAAACGTTTGGCTTATATCGCTAAAAAGGTGAAACATTTGGATTTGTTTCGTATCGTTTGTAAACGTTTGGCTTAAATCGCTAAAAAGGTGAAATGTTTGGATTTGTTTCATAACATTTGTAAAACGCTTGGCTTAAATTGCTAAAAAGGCGAAATAGTTGGATTTGTTTTGTAACGTTTTAAATGTTTGGATTTGTTTTGTAATGTTTGTAAACGTTTGGCTTAAATCACTAAAAATGTGAAACGTTTGGATTTGTTTCGTAAAGTTTGTAAACGTTTGGCTTAAATCACTAAAATAGGGAAACGTTTGGATTTGTTTCGTAACGTTTACAAACGTTTAGCTTTCTTTCGTAACGTTTATAAATGTTTGGCTTAAATCGCTAAAACAGGGAAATGTTTGGTGTTGTTTTGTAACATTTGTAAACGTTTAGATTTGTTTCGCAACATTTTAAACGTTTGGTTTTATTTCGTATAGTTTGTAAATGTTTGGCTTAAATTGCTAAAAAGGTGAAACATTTGGTTTTGTTTCGTATCGTTTGTAAACGTTTGGCTTAAATCGCTAAAAAGGTGAAACGCTTGGATTTGTTTCGTATCGTTTGTAAACGTTTGGCCTAAATTGCTAAAAAGGTGATACGTTTGGATTTATGTCGTACCGTTTGTAAACATATGGCTTAAATCGCTAAAAAGGTGAAATGTTTGGTTTTGTTTCGTAACGTTTGTAAACGTTTGGCTTCAATCAGTAAAAAGGTGAGAAGTTTGGTTTTGTTTCGTAACGTTTGTAAAAGTTTGGATTTGTTTCGTAACGTTTTAAACGTTTGGTTTTGTTTTCGTAATGTTTGTAAACGTTTGGCTTAAATCACTAAAAAGGTGAAACGTTTGGTTTTGTTTCGTAACGTTTGTAAATGTTTGGTTTTGTTTCGTAACGTTTGTAAACGATTGGCTTAAATCGCTAAAAAGGTGAAACGTGTTGTTTTGTTTTTAATGTTTGTAAACGTTTCGATCTGTTTCATAATATTTGTTTCTTAACGTTTTAAACGTTTGGTTTTGTTTTTAATGTTTGGTTTTGTTTTGTACCGTTTGTAAACGTTTGCTTAAATCGCTAAAAAGGTGAGTGGTTTGGTTTTTTTCTTAACGTTTGTAAACATTTGGCTTGAATCGCTAAAAAGGTGAAACTTTTGGATTTGTTTCTTAACGTTTGTGAATGTTTGGCTTAAATCACTAAAAAGGTGAAACGTTTGGATTTGTTTCGTAACGTTTGTTAACGTTTGGCATAAATCGCTAAAAAGATGAAACGTTTGGATATGTTTCGTAACGTTTGTAAACGTTTGGTTTAAATGGCTAAAAAGGTGAAACGCTTGGATTTTTTTCGTAACGTTTGTAAACATTTGACTTGAATCGCTAAAAAAGTGAAACTTTTGAATTTGTTTCGTAACGTTTGTAAATGTTTGGCTTAAATCGCTAAAAAGGTGAAACGTTTGGATTTGTTTTGTAAACATTTGGCTTTAATCGCAAAAAAGGTGAAACGTTTGGATTTGTTTCGTAACGTTTGTTAACGTTTGGCATAAATCGCTAAAAAGATGAAACATTTGGATTTGTTTCATAACGTTTGTAAACATTTGGCTTAAATTGCTAAAAAGGTGAAACGATTGTATTTGTTTCGTAACATTTGTAAAAGTTTGGCCTAAATTGCTAAAAAGGTTAAACTTTTGGATTTGTTTCGTAACCTTTTTAAACATTTGGCTTAAATAGCTAAAAAGGTGAACCGTTTCTATTTTTTCGTAACGTTTGTTAACTTTAGGCTTAAATCGCTAAAAAGGTGAAACGTTTGGATTTGTTTCGTAACATTTGTAAACGTCTGGCATAAATTGCTATAAAGGTGACATATTTGGATTTGTTTCGTAACGTTTAAATCGTTTGGCTTAAATCGCTAAAATGGGGAAACTTTTGGATTTGTTTCGTAACGTTTGTAAACGTTTGGCTTAAATATCTAAAAAGGAGATATATTTTGTTTTATTTCGTAACGTTTGTAAATGTTCGGCTTAAATCGCTAAAAAGGTGAAACGTTTGGATTTTTGTCCAAATGTTTGTAAACGTTTGGCCGAAATTGCAAAAAAGGCGAAACGTTTGGATATGTTTCGTAACATTTTGTAAACGTTTGGCTTAAATCGCTAAAAAGGGGAAACGTTTGGATTTGTTTCATAACGTTTGTAAACGTTTGGCTTAAATTGTTAAAATGGTGAAATGCTTGGATTTGTTTTTTAACGTTTGTAAACGTTTGGCTTAAATTACTAAAAAGGTGAAATGCTTGAATTTTTTTCGGAAAGTTTGTAAACGTTTGGCTTAAATTGCTAATAAGGTGAAACACTAGGATTTGTTTCAGAACGTTTGTAAACGTTTGGCTTAAATTGCTAAAAAGGTGAAATGCTTGGTTTTGTTTCATAACGTTTGTAAGGGTTTGGCTTAAATCGCTAAGAATGTGTAACTTTTGGATTTATTTTGTAACGTATTAAACGTTTGGTTTTGTTTTGTAACGTTTGTAAACATTTGGCTTAAATTGCTAATAAGGCAAAACGTTTTGATTTTTTTCATAACTCTTGTAAATGTTCGGCTTAAATTGCTAAAAAGACGAAACCTTTGGATTTGTTCCGCAATGTTTGTAAACGGTTGGCTTAAGTTGCTAAAAAGGTGAAATGCTTGGATTTGTTTCGTATCGTTTGTAAACGTTGGGCTTAAATTGCTAAAAAGGGGAAACGTTTGGATTTGTTTCGTAACGTTTTAAACGTTTGGTTTTCTTTTGTAATGTTTGTAAACATTCGGCTTAAATCGCTAAAAATGTAAAACGTTTGTATTTGTTTTGTAACGTTTGTAAATGTTTGGCTTATATCGCTAAAAAGGGGAAACGTTTGGATTTGTTTCGAAACGTTTGTAAACGTTTGGATTAAATGGCTAAAACGGTGAAACGTTTGGATTTGTTTTGTAATCTTTGAAAACGTTTGGCTTAAATCGCTAAAAAGTTGAAACGTTTGGATTTGTTTCATAACCTTTGTAAACGATTGGTTTAAATCGCTAAAACGGTAAATTGTTTGTATTTGTTTCTTAACATTTGTAAACGTTTGGCTTATATCGCTAAAAAGGTGAAACGTTTGGATTTGTTTTTTAACATTTGTAAACGTTTGGCTTAAATCGCCAAAAAAGGTAAAACGTTTGTATTTGTTCCGTAACGTTTGAAAACGTTTCGCTTAAATCGCAAAAACGGTGAAATGTTTGGTTTTGTTTCGTAACGTTTGTAAACGTTCGGCTTAAATCGCTAAAAAGGTGAAATGTCTGGATTTGTTTTATAACGTTTCTAAAAGTTTCATTTAAATTGCTAAAAATGTGAAACTTTTGGATTTTTTTCGTAACGTTTTAAATGTTTGGTTTAAATTTCTAAGAATGTGAAACGATTAGATTTGTTTCGTAACGTTTGTAAAACGTTTAGCTTAAATTGCTAAAAAGTTGAAACGCTTGGAATTGTTTCGTAAAGTTTGTAAACGTTTGGCTTATATCGTTAGAAAGGTGAAATGTTTGGATTTGCTTCGTATCCTTTGTAAACGTTTGGCTTAAATCGCTAAAAAGGTGAAACGTTTGGATTTGTTTCGTAACCTTTATAAACGTTTGGTGTTTTTTTGTAACATTTTTAATCGTTTTGATTTGTTTCGTAACGTTTTAAACGTTTGGTTTTGTTTCATAACGTTTGTAAACGTTTGGCTTAAATCGCTAAAAAGGTGAAACATTTGGTTTTGTTTCGTATCGTTTGTAAATGTTTGGCTTAAATCGCTAAAAAGTTGAAACACTTGGATTTGTTTCGTAACGTTTGTAAACGTTTGGCTTAAATTGCTAAAAAGGTGATACATTTGGATTTGTGTCGTAACGTTTGTAAACGTATGGCTTAAATCGCTAAAAAGGTGAAACGTTTGGTTTTGTTTCGTAACGTTTGTAAACGTTTGGCTTCAATCAGTAAAAAGGTGAGACGTTTGGTTTTGTTTCGTAACGTTTGTAAACGTTTGGATTTGTTTTGTAACGTTTGTTTCGTAACGTTTTAAACGTTTGGTTTTGTTTCGTAATGTTTGTAAACGTTTGGCTTAATTCGCTTAAAAGGTGAAACATTTGGTTTTGTTTCGTAACGTTTGTAAACGTTTGGTTTAAATCGCTAAAAAGGTGAAACATTTTGTTTAGTTTCGTAATGTTTGTAAACGTTTTGATTTATTTTGTAATGTTTGTTTCGTAACATTGTAAACGTTTGGTTTTGTTTTGTAACGTTTGTAAACGTTTGGCTTAAATTGCTAAAAAGGGGAAACGTTTGGTTTTGTTTCGTAATGTTTGTAAACGTTTGGCTTAAATCGCTAAAAAGGTGAAACGTTTGGATTTGTTTCGTGACGTTTGTAAACGTTTGTGTTCAATCGCTAAAAAGGTGAAACGTTTGGATTTGTTTCGTAGCATTTGTAAACGTTTGGCCTAAATCGCTAAAACTGTGAAACGTTTGGTTTTGTTCCGTAACGTTAGTAAACATTTGGCTTAAATTGCTAAAAAGGTGAAATGCTTGGATTTGTTTCGTAACGTTTGTAAACGTTTGGCTTAAATAGCTAAAAAGGTGAAACGTTTGATTTTGCTTCGCAACGTTTATATATGTTCGGCTTAAATTGCTAAAAAGATGAAACGCTTGGATTTGTTTCGTTACGTTTGTAAACGTTTGGCTTAAATTGCCAAGAAGGTGAAACGCTTGGTTTTTGTTTCGTAATGTTTGTAAACGTTTGGCGTACATTGCTAAAAATGGGTTGGATTTGTTTCATAACGTTGGTAAACGTTTGGCTTCAATCGCTTAAAAGGTGAAACGTTTGGATTTGTTACGTAACGTTTGTAAACGTTTGGCTTCAATCGCTAAAAAGGTGAAACGTTTGGATTTGTTTCGTAACGTTTTAACATTTGGCTTAAATCGCTAAAATTGGGTAACGTTTGGATTTGCTTCGTAGCCTTTTTTAATGTTTGGCTTAAATTGCTAAAAAGGTGAAACGTTTGGTTTTGTTTCGTAGTGTTTGTAAACGTTCGGCTTAAATCGCTAAAAAGGTGAAACGTTTTGATTTGTTTCGTAACGTCTGTAAATGTTTGGCTTAATGTCACGGCCCAATTTCATGAATCTTGACCGGCGCTAGGGTATGGGTATGGTCGTACCGAAACCCGTAGCAAGTCTTGCGAAAAACAATCAAACATATAAACCTGCAGAACACTGCTCGAGGGCAACCGAGACTCCAACCTAAAGTAGCAATTTATATCACAGTTCTAATATAAATAACTTAATATCTGAAATGCTCAACAACATGCCTTAAATATAATAATAAAATAATCCAGAGTAAACAAGCTAACAATAAACAATCGGACAAACCGACAATCCCAATGTGCAATAACCAAAGTAATATATAAACTAGTTCTATTGCGGTCTAAGAGTTCGAAAACAGTAACTAGTTTAAATAACATAAAACCTCCGAGGAATCAAAAGAATCGGAGTGGACCAGCTTTCAAATCATAAACCTGCAAAATTTGGAAAAACAACGGGGTCAGATATACTGAGATGAGTTCGCAATACTATTTACATTTATTAAGTTTAAAACCATTAAATCAAAACATTTTATACTAATATAGTATGATTATGGAAAGCAGTATTGAAATGATCCCAGCGTAAGTATGACAGAGCATACTGATAAACCCAGAGTGGACGGGAACATATCCTCGTCATATACCAGCGTAAGCAAGACATTTGTCTGCCGATCCCAGAGTATTTACCGATGCACACAGTCTCGATACAAGCATATCGAGTAGCTTGTTTCAATCATGATCCATAATTGCTTAAAACAGTTCAAAAACATTTATAATACTAAAATACATTGCGGTACTTAATAAAGCGGTAAATAGCACTACAAACTCACTGCTTGCTATCCACGTGAATCTTGGCAAACAGCTAACCCTACGTAAACTCCGAAGTACGATCTGTCGATGGGTCTAAAACAATATATAAGTTAAAATCCGAACAATCCCTAACTCTAAGATCACTAGACACCACATAGGACTTGTATCTTAACACAACCAAAGAACAACATTCAAAACACAGTAAGCCCAAAGGCAAAGTACATTACATATCCAACCAATACAATAACTAATTAAGCTTAGGTGAGTTCTCGTTTTAAAAACAATCCAGAGTAATATAATTGAAACAACACCTTTCGATATCCAAGAAATCCTAGAGTAACGTGTTAGCCATATATCAACTATATGATTAACACAACATGTCGGGCGACACAAGTGTAACCCGACCCAGCCAGAGTAAAATCCAAAGTTAAATCCTTTAAAACCAAACCAATGTATTTGAAAACAAAGAACTCACTATAAGCTTAACCCAACACAAGTCAAACTCATATCAACAAAATACAACAATATTGCCAACACTTGGCCACTTTCACCCGAAGTTCATACATCTCAAATAAAACACCTTAACTGTAACTAAACATGATTTCAATCATTTTAAATTAACTAAACTCGCATCTGAAGTATATACTTAAAATAGCCTTAAAATCCTGTAAGAATATCCACAACTCAAATGCTTAGACAATCATCGATTATCAAGACAATTAAAGGTAAACTAACATCTTTTATAAGTTCAAATCATTTTCAAAACATATTTTTCAGCCTTTAATAACTTGGTTTAAATCAAAATTAAGCCAAAAGCACTCAAATAATCAAGTATGGCAATTTTGCCGAAAATTGCCTAAACTAGCCAAACGATTCAAAACCAACAATTGATGAAACAAAGTATGTTACTACTGATTTAAAACCTTTAAAACATCACTTAGAATATATTATATCAGTAGGTATAGAATTTGAAAATCATATTGTATTCGTAACGTTCAATTTCCTTAAAATCGCCATTTTCGCAAATCGTAGAATTTTTACAAACCAAACCAATTTCGATTCTCATTTACAAATAAAAACTTTTTATTTCAGTAGCTATTGATATAATAACACCAAATAATCAATAAATTTTGATTCAACCATTTAAATAATTCATTAAACGAATCCAATTCGCACAAGTCTAGAAATCGCCTAATCATTGTTTAATTACACCAATTCGTTATTGAATTATGCCAAATTCTCTCCAAAACTTATAACATCAGATTATATATGTAAAAACCATCATTTAATCATATAAGTTCAGTAGCTTAAACATAGCATATCAATAACAACAATTCAATCCATCAAAATCCTATATTATGCATTTCTAGGCAAAATCACACAACAACGAATCCATAAATCAATTACGAGTAAAATCATTACCTAAGAATGATGAAAAAGATTATAATTGATGTATTAACCCAAGGTTCAAAGGGCTGGACCGAAATCAATTGGATCTACAAGCCACCAACAAAGAACACAACGTAGAAATCGCGTAGATCTTGCAAGTATGATGAAAAATCAAGTTCTTAGCGTAATGAATCACATCCGAACTTGTTAGAACAAAATAAATGTGTATTTTCTATGAAGATATTCGTTTTAGGATTTGTGGAAAAGAAAAGGAGGCTGCTCACATGAAAATAAGGGTCTATTTATAGACTTATGCGGGTTTTACATGGGCTTTGATAAAAACCACAGTTTAATTATCATTTTGAGAGTTATAAGAATCCAAACAACTTGAAAATTTTAATCATGATAGAAACTACTCTTATGAACAACATATCAAAAAATGGGCGTGATCTGACATTTCAATTGGGAGATATCAACGTTTTACTAAAACAGGGCAGTTTTGGAAAACATGCGAATGCTGTTTTGATATATACCCGAAAATAAATCGAATCAATATCAAACACATACGAGATCATGGGATACATATAAGACACTCAAAAAGACACAACTAAGGTATCACAAGTGTTACTTCTAACATATAATCATTCAGAATCAAGTTCGAAACATAACAAGAAAAATGTTGAAATGCAAAATAACAACGAATGCAAGAAAACAACCAATTTGTAACGGATAACCAAACTGACAAATCAAGTTTGAAAACACGGGGTATTACACTTAAATTGGTAAAAAGGTGAAACACTTGGATTTGTTTCGTACCGTTTGTAAACTTTTGGCTTTAATTACTAAAAAGGGAAAACGCTTGGATTTATTTCGTAACGTTTGTAAAAGTTTGGCTTTTTTTTATGGTAAAAATGATTTCATTGAATCAAATCAGAGGCAGTTACATTTGTGAGAAACTCAGGAAAGTGATAAAACTATTCTTGATGACCTGACAAGTACCGGGCATTGTGCGCTAACAAATGCGCAGCCTGATTCGCAGATCGCCTCATGAAAGCAAAAGAAACATTATGAAACTGCCTAGCTAGGACCAAACAATCAACTAACAGCATATCCTTCTCGACTAAGTCAGGATTACGTAGCTCTAAAATCACATTCATTGCGTCTGACTCAATCACCATATCATCTACACCCTTCAACCAACTCAAAGCCTCGCGAATCCCCATGATTTCAGCATGACGAGCAGAATACGAACCAAGCAACTTAACTTGCCTCGCTTGAACAATACTCCCTTTCCAATCTCGAACCACTATTCCCACTCCCATCTCCTGCTTACCTGAAAACACGGCAGCGTCGACATTCACTTTCAATCTCTCCTTATCTAGAACGGACCAAATGACGCCTCCCTCATCCCTGCGAACTGCTGCCATACGAAGTTCGCCGGAGTTTCTATTTGCAGCTTGCCAAGAAGCTTGCTGGAACCCCGCTGCTGACACAATGGTCACTGGATTACCCTTCTCCTTCTTCAACACTGTGTTGTTTCTATTCAACCACACATTCCAGCACACAAAAGCAGCTAAGGCAGAATCCTCCTCACTGAAAGCTGACAGCCACGACTCACACCAAGAACCGAAATTCCCATCACAACTCTAAATTGCTAAAAAGGTGAAACGATTGGATTTATTTCGTAATGCTTGTAAATATTTTGGCTTAAATCGCTAAAAAGGTGAAACTTTTGGATTTGTTTCGTAATGTTTGTAAATGTTTAGCTTAAATCGCTAAAAATGTGAAATTTTTGGATTTGTGTTGTAAATGTTTGGCTTAAATCGTTAAAAAGGTGAAACGTTTGGTTTTGTTTCGTAACGTTTGTCAACGTTTGGCATAAATCGCTAAAAAGATGAAACGTTTGGATTTGTTTCGTAACGTTTGTAACCGTTTGGCACTATTGCTAAAAAGATGAAACGTTAGGATTTGTTTCGTAAAGTTTGTAAACGTTTGGTTTAAATTGCTAAAATTGTGAAACAGTTGGATTTGTTTCGTAACGTTTGTAAAAGTTTGGCCTAAATTGCTAAAAAGGTTAAACTTTTGGATTTGTTTCGTAACCTTTGTTATCGTTTGACTTAAATAGCTAAAAAGGTGAACCGTTTGGATTTTTTTCGTAACGTTTGTTAACGTTAGGCTTTAATCGCTAAAAAGGTGAAACGTTTGGATTTTTTTCGTATCGTTTGTAAACGTTTGGCATAAATTCTATAAAGGTGAAATGTTTGGATTTGTTTGGTAACGTTTTAAACGTTTGGCTTAAATCGCTAAAATGGGGAAATTTTTGGATTTGTTTCATAACATTTGTAAATGTTTGGCTTAAATGTCTAAAAGGGTGAAATATTTGGTTTTTTTTCGTAACGTTTGTAAACGTTCGGCTTAAATCGCTAAAAAGGTGAAACATTTGGATTTGTTTCGTAACGTTTGGAAACGTTTGGCTTAAATTGCTAAAAAGGTAAAACGCTAAGATTTGTTTCGTAACGTTTGTAAACGTTTGGCTTAAATTGCTAAAAAGGTGAAATACTTGAATTTGTTTTGGAACATTTATAAACGTTTGCCTTAATTTGTTAAGAAGGTGAAACGCTTGGACTTGTTTCATAACGTTTGGAAACTATTGGCTTAAATTGCTAAAAAGGTGAAACGCTTGGATTTGTTTCATAACGTTTTTAAACGTTTAGCTTAAATTGCTAAAAAGGTGAAACGTTGGGATTTGTTTCATAACAATTTTAATGTTTTGGTTTGTTACGTATAGTTTGTAAATGTTCGGCTTATATTGCTAAAAATGTGAAATGTTTGTATTTGTTTCATAACATTTGCAAATGTGTGGTTTAAATCGCTAAAAAGGTGAAACGTTTGGATTTGTTTTGTAATGTTTGTAAACGTTTGGCTTCAATCGCAAAAAAAGTGAAACATTTGGATTTGTTTCGTATCGCTTGTAAATGTTTGGCTTAAATAGTTAAAATGGGGAAACGCATGCATTTGTTTCGTAACGTTTTTAAACGTTTGGCTTAAATTGCTAAAAAGAGGAAATGTTTGGATTTGTTTCGTATCGTTTGTAAAGGTTTGGAATATATCGCTAAAATCGTGAAACGTTTTGATTTCTTTCGTAACGTTTGTAAACGTTTGGCTCAAATCGCTAAAAAGGTGAAACGTTTCAAATGTCGTAACGTTTATAAACGTTTGGCATCTATTTCTAAAAAGGTGAATCGCTTGGATTTGTTTCATAATGTTTTTAAACGTTTGGCTTAAAATGCTAAAAAGGTGAAACGTTTAGATTTGTTTCGTAATAATTTAAATCTTTGGTTTTATTTCGTAACGTTTGTAAATGTTTGACTTAATTCGCTAAAAATATGAAACGTTTGTATTTGTTTCGTAACGTTTGTAAATGTTTGGCTTAAATCGCTAAAAAGGTGAAATGTTTGGATTTGTTTCGCAACGTTTGTAAACGTTTTGCTTAAATTGCTAAAAAGGTGACACATTTGGATTTATTTCGTAACCTTTCTAAACATTTGGCTTAAATCGCTAAAAAGGGGAAATGTTTGGATTTGTTTCGCAACGTTTGTAAACGTTTTACTTAAATTGCTAAAAAGGTGAAACGTTTGGATTTGTTTCGTAACGTTTGTAAAGGTTTGTCTTAAATCGCTAAAAATGTGAAACGTTTGGATTTGTTTCGTAACATTTGTTAACGTTAGGCTTAGATCGCGAAAAAGGTGAAACGTTTGGATTCATTTCGTAACGTTTTAAACGTTTTGATGTGTTTCGTAACGTTTGTAAACGTTTGGCTTAAATCGCTAAAAAGACGAAGCGTTTGGATTTATTTCTTAACGTTTGTAAACATTTGGCTTAAATCGCTAAAATGGCGAAACGTTTGGATGTGTTTCGTAACGTTTGTAAATGTTTGGCTTATATCGCTAAAAACGTGAAACGTTTGAATTTGTTTCGTAACGTTTGTAAACGTTTGGCTCAAATCGCTAAAAAGGTGAAACGTTTGAAATTTCGTAACGTTTGTAAACGTTACGCTTAAATTTCTAAAAAGGTGGAACGCTTGGATTTGTTTCGTAGCGTTTTTAAACGTTTGACTTAAATTGCTAAAAAGGTGAAACGTTTGTATTTGTTTCGTAACAATTTAAATGTTTGGTTTTATTTCGTAACGTTTGTAAACGTTTGGCTTAAATTACTAAAAAGGTGAAACACTTTGTTTTGTTTCGTAACGTTTCTAAGGGTTTGGCTTAAATTGCTAAAAATGTGAAACGTTTGGATTTGTTTCTTAACGTTTTAAACTTTTGGTTTTGTTTCGTAACGTTTGTAAACGTATGGCTTAAATCGCCAAAAAGGGGAATCCTTTGGATTTTTTTCGTAACGTTTGTAAACGTTTGGCTCAAATCGTTAAAAAGGTAAAACATTTGAAATTTCGTAACATTTTTAAACGTTTGGCTTAAATTGCTAAAAAGGTGAAACGCTTGGATTTTTTTCGTAACGTTTGTAAACGTTTGGCTTAAATTGCTAAAAAGGTTAAACGTTTGGATTTTGTTTCATAACCTTTGTAAACATTTTGCTTAAATCGCTAAAAAGGTGAAACGTTTGGATTTGTTTCGTAACATTTGTTAACGTTAGGCTTAGATCGCTAAAAAGGTGAAACGTTTGGATTCGTTTCGTAACGTTTTAAACGTTTGGATGTGTTTCGTAACGTTTGTAAACGTTTGGCTTAAATCGCTAAAAAGAACAAACGTTTGGATTTATTTTGTAACGTTTGTAAACATTTGGCTTAAATTTGCAAAAATGGCGAAACGTTTGGATGTGTTTCGTAACGTTTGTAAACGTTTGGCTTATATCGCTAAAAACGTGAAACGTTTGAATTTGTTTCGTAACGTTTGTAAACGTTTGGCTCAAATCGCTAAAAAGGTGAATTATTTGAAATTTCGTAACGTTTGTAAACGTTTGGCTTAAATTTCTAAAAAGGTGAAAGGCTTGGATTTGTTTCGTAGCGTTTTTAAACGTTTGGCTTAAATTGCTAAAAAGGTGAAACGTTTGGATTTGTTTCGTAACAATTTAAATGTTCGGTTTTATTTCATAACATTTGTAAATGTTCGGCTTAAATCGCTAAAAATATGAAACGTTTTGATTTGTTTCGTAACGTTTGTAAACGTTTGGCTTAAATCGCTAAATAGTTGAAACGTTAGGATTTGTTCCCTAACGTTTGAAAACATTTCGCTTAGATTGCTAAATAGGTGAAACATTTTGATTTGTTTCATAACCTTTGTAAACGGTGTGGGTTAAAAGGTGAAACGTTTGGATTTGTTTCTAAACGTTTGTAAACGTTTGGCTTAAATTGCTAAAAAGGCTAAATATTTGGATTTGTTTCGTAACGTTTGTAAACGTTCGGCTTAAGTCACTAAAAAGGTGAAACGTTTGGATTTGTTTCGAAACGTTTGGTCTAAATTGCAAAAAAGGCGAAACGTTTTGATTTTTTTCGTATCATTTTGTAAACCTTTGATTTAAATCGTTAAAAAGGGAAAACGTTTGGATTTGTTTCGTAACATTGGTAAATGTTTGGCTTAAATTGCTAAAAAGGCGAAACGTTTGGATTTGTTTCGTAACATTTTGTAAGCGTTTGGCTTAAATCGCTAAGAAGGCGAAACGTTTGGATTTGTTTCGTAACGTTTGTAAATGTTTGACTTATATTGTTAAAAAGGTGAAACGTTTGTAAACATTTGTCTTAAATTGCTAAAAAGGTTAAACGTTTAGATTTGTTTTGTAACATTTGTAAACGTTTGGCTTAAATTGCTAAAAAGGCGAAACGTTTGGATTTGTTTCGTAACATTTTGTAAATGTTTGGCTTAAATCGCTAAGAAGGTGAAACGTTTGGATTTGTTTCGTAACGTTTGTAAATGTTCGGCTTAAATTGTTAAAAAGGTGTAACGTTTGTAAACATTTGTCTTAAATCGCTAAAAAGGTTAAACGTTTGGATTTGTTTCGTAATGTTTGTAAACTTTTGGCTTTAATTTCTTAAAAGGTGAACCGCTTGGATTTGTTTCGTAATGTTTGTAAACGTTTGGCTTATATTGCTAAAACGGTGAAACGCTTGGATTTGTTTCGTAATGTTTGTAAACGTTTCGCTTAGATTGCTAAATAGGTGAAACATCTGGATTTGTTTCATAACCTTTGTAAACGGTTTGGGTTAAAAGGTGAATTGTTTGGATTTGTTTCGAAACGTTTGTAAACGTTTGGCTTAAATTGCTAAAAGGGCAAAACATTCGGATTTGTTTCGTAACGTTTGTAAACGTTCGGCTTACATCACTAAAAAGGTGAAACGTTTGGATTTGTTTCGAAACGTTTGTAAACGTTTGGCCTAAATTGCAAAAAAGGCGAAACGTTTTGATTTGTTTCGTAACATTTTGCAAACGTTTGGTTTAAATCGCTAAAAAGCGTGAAACATTTGGATTTGTTTCGTAACGTTCGTAAACGTTTGGCTTAAATTGCTAAAAAGGTAAAATGCTTGGATTTGTTTCGTAACGTTGTTAAACGTTTGGCTTAAATTCCTAAAAAGGTGAAACGCTTGAATTTGTTTCGGAAAGTTTGTAAACGTTTGTCTTAAATTGCAAAAAAGGTGAAACACTTTGTTTTGTTTCGTAACGTTTGTAAGGGTTTGGCTTAAATTGCTAAAAATGTGAAACGTTTGGATTTGTTTCGTAACGTTTTAAACGTTTGGTTTTGTTTCGTAACGTTTGTAAACGTTTGGCTTAAATCGCTAAAAAGGGGAATCATTTGGATTTTTTTCGTAATGTTTGTAAACATTTGGCTCAAATCGTTAAAAAGGTAAAACATTTGAAATTTCGTAACATTTGTAAACGTTTGGCTTAAATTGCTAAAAAGGTGAAACGCTTGGATTTGTTTCGTAAAGTTTGTAAACGTTTGGCTTAAATTGCTAAAAAGGTTAAACGTTTGGATTTTGTTTCATAACCTTTGTAAACATTTGGCTTAAATTGCTAAAAAGGTGAAACGTTTGGATTTGTTTCGTAACATTTGTTAACGTTAGGCTTAGATCGCTAAAAAGGTGAAACGTTTGGATTCGTTTCGTAACGTTTTAAACGTTTGGATGTGTTTCGTAACGTTTGTAAACGTTTGGCTTAAATCGCTAAAAAGACGAAACGTTTGGATTTATTTCATAACGTTTGTAAACATTTGGCTTAAATCGCTAAAATGGCGAAACGTTTGGATGTGTTTCGTAACGTTTGTAAACGTTTGGCTTATATCGCTAAAAACGTGAAACGTTTGAATTTGTTTCGTAACGTTTGTAAACGTTTGGCTCAAATCGCTAAAAAGGTGAAACGTTTGAAATTTCGTAACGTTTGTAAACGTTTGGCTTAAATTTCTAAAAAGGTGAAAGGCTTGGATTTGTTTCGTAGCGTTTTTAAACGTTTGGCTTAAATTGCTAAAAAGGTGAAACGTTTGGATTTGTTTCGTAAAAATTTAAATGTTTGGTTTTATTTCGTAACGTTTGTAAACGTTTGGCTTAAATTACTAAAAAGGTGAAACACTTTGTTTTGTTTCGTAACGTTTGTAAGGGTTTGGCTTAAATTGCTAAAAATGTGAAACGTCTGGATTTGTTTCGTAACGTTTTAAACGTTTGGTTTTGTTTCGTAACGTTTGTAAACGTTTGGCTTAAATCGCTAAAAAGGGGAATCATTTGGATTTTTTTCGTAACGTTTGTAAACGTTTGGCTCAAATCGTTGAAAAGGCTAAACATTTGAAATTTCGTAACATTTGTAAACGTTTGGCTTAAATTGCTAAAAAGGTGAAATGCTTGGATTTGTTTCGTAACGTTTGTAAACGTTTGGCTTAAATTGCTAAAAAGGTTAAACGTTTGGATTTTGTTTCATAACCTTTGTAAACATTTTGCTTAAATCGCTAAAAAGGTGAAACGTTTGGATTTGTTTCGTAACATTTGTTAACGTTAGGCTTAGATCGGTAAAAAGGTGAAACGTTTGAATTTGTTTCGTAACGTTTTAAACGTTTGGATGTGTTTCGTAACGTTTGTAAACGTTTGGCTTAAATCGCTAAAAAGAACAAACGTTTGGATTTATTTTGTAACGTTTGTAAACATTTGGATTAAATCGCAAAAATGGCGAAACGTTTGGATGTGTTTCGTAACGTTTGTAAACGTTTGGCTTATATCGCTAAAAACGTGAAACGTTTGAATTTGTTTCGTAACGTTTGTAAACGTTTGGCTCAAATCGCTAAAAAGGTGAAACATTTGAAATTTCGTATCGTTTGTAAACGTTTGGCTTAAATTTCTAAAAAGGTGAAACGCTTGGATTTGTTTCGTAGCGTTTTTAAACGTTTGGCTTAAATTGCTAAAAAGGTGAATTGTTGGATTTGTTTCGTAACAATTTAAATGTTTGGTTTTATTTCGTAACGTTTGTAAATGCTCGGCTTAAATCGCTAAAAATATGAAACGTTTTGATTTGTTTCGTAACGTTTGTAAACGTTTGGCTTAAATCGCTAAATAGTTGAAACGTTAGGATTTGTTCCCTAACGTTTGAAAACATTTTGCTTTAATTGCATAAAAGGTTAAACGTTTGGCTTTGTTTCGTAATGTTTGTAAACGTTCGGCTCAAATCGCTAAAAAGGTGAAACTTTGGGATTTGTTTCGTAACGTTTGTAAACGTTTGACTTAAATTGCCAAAATGGGGAATCGTTTGGATTTGTTTCGTAATGTTTGTAAACGTTTGGCTCAAATCGATAAAAAGTGGAAACGTTTGAAATTTCGTAGCATTTGTAAACGTTTAGCTTAAATTGCTAAAAAGGTTAAACATTTGGATTTGTTTCATAACCTTTGTAAACATTTGCCTTAAATCGCTAAAAAGGTGAAACGTTTGGATTTGTTTCGTAATGTTTGTTAACGTTGGGCTTAGATCGCTAAAAAGGTGAAACATTTGGATTTGTTTCGTAACGTTTTAAACGTTTGGTTTTAATTCGTAACTTTTGTAAATGTTTGGCTTAAATCGCTAAAAAGACGAACCGTTTGGATTTATTTCATAACGTTTGTAAACATTTGGCTAAAATTGCTAAAAATGCGAAACGTTTGGATGTGTTTCGTAACGTTTGTAAAAGTTTGGCTTATATCTCTAAAAACGAGAAACGTTTGGATTTCTTTCGTAACGTTTGTAAACGTTTGGCTCAAATCGCTAAAAAGGTGAAACTTTTGAAATTTCGTAACGTTTGCAATCGTTTGGCTTTGATTGATAAATAGGTGAAACATTTGGACTTGTTTCATAACCTTTGTAAACGGTTGGGGTTAAAAGATGAAACGTTTGGATTTGTTTCGAAACGTTTGTAAACGTTTGGCTTAAATTGCCAAAAAGGCGAAACGTTTGGATTTGTTTCGTAACGTTTGTAACGTTCGACTTAAATCGCTAAAAAGGTGAAACGTTTGGATTTGTTTCGTAACGTTTGTAAACATTTGGCGTAAATTGCTAAAAAGGTGAAACGCTTGAATTTGTTTCATAACTTTTGTAAACGTTTGGCATAAATTGCTAAAAAGGTGAAACGCTTGAATTTGTTTCCGAAAGTTTGTAAACGTTTGGCTTTAATTGCTAAAAAGGTTATACGCTTGGATTTGTTTCGTAAGGTTTGTAAACGTTTGGCTTAAATTGCTAAAAAGGTGAAACGCTTGGTTTTGTTTAGTAACGTTTGTAAGGGTTTTGCTTAAATTGCTAAAAATGTAAAACGTTTGGATTTGTTTCGTAACGTTTTACACGTTTGGTTTTGTTTCGTAACGTTTGTAAATATTTGGCTTAAATTGCTAATAAGGCGAAACGTTTGGATTTGTTTCGTAACTTTTGTAATTGTTTGGCTTAAATTGCTAAAAAGGTGAAACGTTTGGATTTCGTAAAGTTTGTAAACATTCGGCTTAAATAGCTAAAATTGTGAAACATTTGTATTTTTTTTGTAACGTTTGGCTTAAATTGCTAAAAAGGGGAAATGTTTGGATTTATTTCGAAACGTTTGTAAATGTTTGGCTTACATGGCTAAAACGGTGACACGTTTGGATTTTTTTTGTAATCTTTGTAAACGTTTGGCTTAAATCGCTATGAAGTTGAAACGTTTGGTTTTGTTTTATAACCTTTGTAAACGTTTGGTTTAAATCGCTAAAAGGGTGAAACGTTTGGATTTGTTTCGTAACGTTTGTAAACAATTTGCATAAATTGCTAAAAAAATGACAAGTTTGGATTTTTTTTCGTAACCTTTATAAACGCTTGGCTTAAATCGCTAAAACGGTGAAACGTTTGTATTTGTTTCTTAACGTTTGTAAACGTTTGGCTTAAATTGCGAAAAAGGTGAAACGTTTGGATTTGTTTCATAACGTTTGTAAACGATTGGCTTAAATCACTAAAAGGGTGAAACGTTTGGTTTTGTATCGTAACGTTTGTAAACGTTCGGCTTAAATCACTAGAAATATGAAATGTTTTGATTTTTTTTTGCAACGTTTGTAAACGTTTGGGTTAAATCACTAAAAAATGTGAAACATTTAGATTTGTTTCATAACGTTTGGCTTAAATTGCTAAAAATGTGAAACGTTTGGATTCATTTCGTAACGTATTAAATGTTTTGTTTAAATTGCTAAAAATGTGAAACGCTTGGATTTGTTTCGTAACATTTGTAAACGTTTGGCTTAAATTGCTAAAAAGTTGAAATGCTTGGATTTGTTTTGTAACGTTTGTAAATGTTTGGCTTATATCGCTAAAAAGTTGAAATGCTTGGATTTGTTTTGTAACGTTTGTAAATGTTTGACTTATATCGCTAAAAGATGAAACGTTTGGATTTGTTTCGTATCATTTGTAAACGTTTGGCTTAAATCGCTAAAAAGGTGAAACAGTTGGATTTGTTTTGTAACGTTTTAAACATTTGGATTTGTTTCGTAACGTTTGTAAACATTTGGCATTAATCACTAAAAAGGTGAAACGTTTGGATTTGATTCGTAACGTTTGTAAACGTTTGGCTTAAAGCACTAAAAAAGTGAAATGTTTGGATTTGTTTCGTAATGTTTACAAACGTTTAGTTTTGTTTGGTAACGTTTATAAATGTTTGGCTTAAATCGCTAAAATAGGGAAAGGTTTGAGGTTGTTTTGTAACGTTTGGAAACGTTTATATTAGTTTCGTAACGTTTTAAACGTTTGGTTTAGTTTCGTAACGTTTGTAAACGTTTGGCTTAAATCGCTAAAAAAGTGAAACATTTTGTTTTGTTTCGTATCGTTTGTAAACGTTTGGCTTAAATCGCTAAAAAGGGGAAACGTTTGGATTTGTTTCGTAACGTTTGTAAACGTTTGGCTTAAATTGCTAAAAAGGTAATACGTTTGGATTTGTGTCGTAACGTTTGTAAACGTATGGCTTATATCGCCAAAAAGGTGAAACGTTTGGTTTTGTTTCGTAACGTTTGTAAATGATTGGCTTAAATCAGTAAAAAGGTGAGACGTTTGGTTTTGTTTCGTAACGTTTGTTAACGTTTGGATATGTTTCGTAACGTTTGTTTCGTAACGTTTTAAACATTTCGTTTTGTTTCGTAATGTATGTAAACGTTTGGCTTAAATCGCTAAAAAGGTGAAATGTTTGGTTCTGTTTCGTAACGTTTGTAAACATTTGGCTTATATCGCTAAAAAGGTGAAACGTTTTGTTTTGCTTCGTAACATTTATAAACGTTTCGATTTATTTCGTAATGTTTGTTTTGTAACGTTTTAAACGTTTGGTTTTGTTTTGTAATATTTGTAAATGTTTGGCTTAAATCGCTAAAAAGGTGAAACGTTTGGTTTTGTTTCATAATGTTTGTAAACGTTTGGATTAATTCACTAAAAAGGTGAAACGTTTGGATTTGTTTCGTAATGTTTGTAAACGTTTGGGTTCAATCGCTAAAAAAGTGAAACGTTTGGATTTATTCTGTAGCGTTTGTGAACGTTTTGCCTAAATCGCTAAAAATGTGAAACGTTTGGTTTTGTTCCGTAACGTTAGTAAAAGTTTGGCTTAAAGTGATAAAAAGGTGAAACGCTTGGATTTGTTTCGTAACGTTTGTAAACGTTTGGCTTAAATTTCTAAAAAAGTGAAACGTTTGATTTTGTTTCGTAACGTTTGTAAACGTTTGGCTTAAAGTGATATAAAGGTGAAACGCTTGGATTTGTTTCGTAACGTTTGTAAATGTTTGGCTTTGTTTCGAAACGTTTGTAAACGTTTGGCTTAAATCGCTAAAAAGTTGAAACGTTTGAATTTGCTTCGTAACGCTTTTTATGTTTGGATTTGTTTCGAAATGCTTGGATTTGTTTCGTAACATTTGAAAACGTTTTGCTTCAATCACTAAAAAGGTGAAACATTTGGATTTGTATTATAACGTTTGTAAATGTTTGTCTTATATTGCTAAAAGTTGTAACCCTTGGATTTGTTTCGTAACGTTTGTAAACGTTTGGCTTAAATTGCTAAAAAAGTGAAATGTTTGTAAACATTTGGCTTATATAGCAAACTTTGTTTTGTAACATTTGTAAACGTTTCGATTAAATTGCTAAAAAGGTGAAAGGCTTTGATTTGTTTCGTAAGGTTTGTAAATGTTTGGCAAAAATTGGTAAAAAGGTTAAACGCTTGTATTTATTTCATAACGTTTGTAAACGATATGCTTAAATTGCTAAAAAGGTGAAATGCTTGGTTTTGTTTCATAACGTTTGTAAACATTTTGCTTAAATTGCTAAAAATGAGAAACATTTTGATTTGTTTCGTAACGTTTTAAATGTTTGGTTTTATTTCGCAACGTTTCTAAACGTTTGGCTTAAATCACTAAAAAGGTGAAACGTACGTTTGGATTTGTTTTGTAACGTTTGTAAACGTTTGGTTTAAATCGCTAAAAAGGTAAAACATTTGGATTTGTTTCATAATGTTTGTAAACGTTCGGCTTAAATCGCTAAAAAGGTGAAACGTTTGGATTTGTTTCGAAACGTTTGTAAACGTTTTGCTTAAATCGCTAAAAAGGTGAAACTTTTGGATTTGTTTCGTAACGTTTGTAAACGTTTGGCTTAAATTGCTAAAAAGGTGAAACGCTTGAATTTGTTTCGAAACATTTGTAAACGTTTGGCATAAATTGCTAAAAGGTGAAATGCTTGGATTTATTTCGTAACGTTTGTAAACATTTGGCTTAAATTGCTAAAAAGGTGAAAAATTTGGATTTGCTTCATACGTTTGTAAACATTTGGCTTAAATCGCTAAAAAGACGAAATGTTTGGATTTGTTTCATACGTTTGCAATGGTTTGGCTTAAATCGCTAAAAAAGTGAAATGTTTGGATTTGTTTCGTAACGTTTGTAAACGTTTGGCTTAAATTGCTGAAAAGGTGAAATGCTCTGATTTGTTGAGTAACATTTATAAACGTTTGGCTTAAACTCCTAAAAAGGAGAAACGATTGGTTTTGTTTCGTAATGTTTGTAAACGTTTGGCTTAAATCGCTAAAAATGTGAATTTTTTTGATTTGTTTCCTAACGTTTTAAACTTTTGGTTTTGTTTCGTAACGTTAGTAAACTTTTGGCTTCAATCGTTAAAAAGGGGAAACGTTTGGATTTGTTTCATAACGTTTGTAAACGTTTTGCTTAATTCGCTAAAAAGGGGAAACGTTTGGATTTCTTTCGTAACGTTTGTAAACGTTTGGGTTAAATCGCTAAAAGGTTAAACGTTTGGATTTGTTTCGTAACATTTGTAAATATTTGGCTTAAATTGCTAAAAAGATGAAACGTTTGGATATGTTTTGTATAGTTTGTAAACGATTAGTTTAAATCGCTAAAAAGGTGAAACGCTTGGATTTTTTTCTGCTAAAAAGGTGAAAGGCTTTGATTTGTTTCGTAACTTTTGTATAGATTTGCCTTAAATTTCTAAAAAGGAGAAACTCTTGGATTTGTTTCGTAGCGTTTATAAACGTTTGGCTTTAATTGCTAAAAAGGTGAAACGTTTGGATTTGTTTCGTACCGTTTGTAAACGTTTGGCTTAAATTGCTAACAAGGTGAAACGTTTGGATTTGTTTCGTAATGTTTGTAAACGTTTGGATTAAATTGCCAAAAAGGTGGAAACGCTTGGATTTGTTTGGTAACGTTTTAAACGTTTGGCTTAAATTGCTAAAAATGTGAAAGGATTGGTTTTATTTCGTAACGTTTGTAAACGTTTGGCTTAGATTGCTAAAAATGGAAAACATTTGGATTTGTTTCGTAACGTTAGTAAACGTTTGGCTTCAATCGCTAAAAAGATGAAACGTTTGGATTTTTTTCGTAACGTTTGTAAACGTTTGCCATAAATCACTAAAAAGGGGAAATGTTTGGATTTGTTTCGTAACGTTTAAAAACGTTTGGCTTAAATCGCTAAAATGGGGTAACGTTTGGATTTGTTTCGTAACTTTTGTAAACATTTGGCTTAATTTGCTAAAAAGGTGAAACATTTGGTTTTGTTTCGTAACGTTTCTAAACATTAGGCTTAAATTGCTAAAAAGGTGAAACGTTTGGATTTGTTTCGTAACGTTTGTAAATGTTTGGCTTAATTGCTAAAAAGGGAAACGCTTGGATTTGTTTTGTAACGTTTGTAAACGTTTGGCTTGCATTACTAAAAAGGAGAAACGCTTGGATTTGTTTGGGATCGTTAGTAAACATTTGGCTTAAAATTGCTAAAAAGGTGAAACACTTGGATTTTTTTCGTAACGTTTGTAAAAGTTTGGCTTAATTTTCTAAAAAGGTGAAACGTTTGGTTTTGTTTTGTGATGTTTGTAAAGGTTTGGCCTAAATCGCTAAAAATGTGAAACATTTTGATTTGATTCGTAACGTTTTAAACGTTCGGTTTGGTTTTTGTAATATCCCATAAATTTTTTATTTTTATTGTTATGTGTTCCCGGTATTAATTACGGGTCGCTTGTGAATTCGTGACTTGATTTTTTGTTTGAGTAACTTGTAATCAGAATTGGACTCTAGTTGGGTTGGTCTCTTTATTTTTTGGGCGCAAGAGAAATTGGTTACCTTCGGCCTAAGGGAATTGGCCCAAAGCCAATTCCCTCTCTCGACCCAGCACAGGTCTTGAATGAGACCTGTGCTGAATGCATCCGGTCTCGAACGAGACCATTGATAGGATGCTGGTCTCGTTCGAGACCAGCAGCTTCACCACATACCTCCTATTTTTGCTGCACTTGTTAATTACGTTCATCCTATTTAATTTAATTCTAAACCTAATTTCATTCTTCACATATTCATCAACCCTAGCCGTCATATACTCGTGAATTTTCTTAGATAAATCGCTGCCAATCCTCTCCAAAACCTTGGTGTTATATCAGTAAGTTCATTCTTCATTGTTTTCCGTTTTAGCTTTTAAACGACTTTCCGTAATTTGGATCGTTCTTGTTCGTTTGTAGATCGAAACCAATTCCGTTTCGTTTCAAAGATTCTAGACTTACGTCTCTACGTTTCCCAATTCGGTTTTTGCAAAACGGTACGCAATCGATATCGTTTCAATCGCCGTCGTTTTACCGTATTGTTTGTTCATGTAAACTGTTTCATA
Organism: Mercurialis annua; assembly: GCF_937616625.2. NCBI lineage: Eukaryota > Viridiplantae > Streptophyta > Magnoliopsida > Malpighiales > Euphorbiaceae > Mercurialis > Mercurialis annua. Next base: position 32,177,844 of record NC_065572.1, on the reverse strand, counting down.
CTTTCTTATTACTTCCGATGCATTCCTTTTCGATTTTCTTTGATCTTGTTATATTTTATGATGTTAGATCTTTAGGAATGTTGTGATTCATAAACAAATCGATAGTGTTGTGATAAATCTATCCGTTTGTCGACGTTTCGATTTGTCGAATCCACGCTATAAATTATGCGGTTTCTTATTCGTTATGTGGTTGCTGTGTAGATCAAACATAATGCCTATGATCATGCTTAAGGGTTTGCTTTAGCTTCTAGGTTGTCTCTTCTCGATGATTAATGTTGCTTTATTGTTTGAATCTTCATGCATAAGGTTTAATGTTGATGCTGTAACTTCTTGGTGTAATGGTGGGAGTTGTTTGTTTAAAATGAAGATGATGGCTAAATGGCCATTGTGATCATCAAATTATTTTGGCTAATTCAAAATGAGTCCTTCTAGTTTTTAACTATTGATTTTGGTTGATAATAACTTTCAATCTTGCTTTAATTTATAAATTGGTAAATTGTAAACGATAAGTGTTTTTACAAACTTAATTTAATATAATTACTCGGGTAATTATATTTGTTTTCAAATATCAAGAAAAATTGAATGATATTTAAAACTTATTTGAATAAGTTGTTGGTTAGTAACTTTATATTTCGTTTTGAATTATAAACAAAAATAATTATATTTAATTTCGAATATCAATTTGGCATGAAATTGGCTAAATTACAATTTAGCCCTTGAACATTTTTAAACTTAATTAATTAATTAAATTTTTGGTTTGTAACTCGGGTTACTTGAATTCGAAGTAATAGAGTTCTATTTTAATGGTTTATTATTTTATCAAGTTATCTTAATAAATATAAACTCGGGTTTATATTTGATAAACGTTTTGAGTCGGGTTAGACTTGGATCACCCGAAAAGTGAGGTTAGTTTGGTAGTTATTGGTAACTCGACTAACCCACTATTTGTAAATTATTTAATATTTAAAATTTGTTAAATAATATTTATAAATTGCATTTTTAAAACAAGAACTCAATAAACCTGTATTGATTGTGCATTATTACCTATTGGGTATTTTGTGTTGCTCTAGATTGTTTTATTCCGACATGTTATTTGTGCTAGTCCTATGTAGTGTCTAGTACTCTCTAGAGTTAGGGTCTGTTTTTAATAATTATTTATATTGTTTAGACCCGTCGACTGTTCATGCTTCGGAGACGAATCAAGAGTAGTTGCTTGTCAGTTTATCACGTGGATTAGCAAGCAGTGAGTTTGTACTTACTACTTACCGCTTTATTAAGTAAATTGTTATTTTAATATGGGTTAAATGTATAAATGCCTGATTCGGGTTAGGCCTTTCCAAAAATACTCTACCACTAAAAAGATAGCAAATATACGCTTTATTTTCTTTTTTGTTTGCATTTGCACGCTTATTAAAGAGAAGATACCTGGCACTTGTTATTATTTTTAGAGACCATATTTCACATATTATATCCATAAAACAAATTAATAACAGTTATTGTTTCACCATCATTAAGAATATTATGTAATATTATGTTTATATTATATGAATTTTCTTTCTTAATTAACTGCAAATTTGATTTATTTTAAATTTTATGTTTTTTGTCGTGAAACTTTGTTTTTGAAAAAAATTTGGTTCGATCATTTTTTTCTAATTTTCATATTTTTCTCCATTTCTAAAAATCTAACTACTCCAAATTAATTTTTCAATTTGAACAATAACTATATAAAAATTTAAAACAAATGAATAATAAAAAAAATTAATCATTAAGAAACATTTTAAATTTATTATGTTTATTGTTGTTATTAAAATGAAAATATTTAATTTTAAGTCAAATATTTAACAAATTTATTTATATGGTAAGACATTTATCTATCTTTAAATATTTATTTATTTTTATATGTGAACACTTGTTTTTTTACTTTGTATCAAAACCCTTTCTAGTCTAAATTTTTTTATTTTTCTTTATTTAATATTTATCATTATTTTTTTAAAATCATTATATATTGATACCTCTTATCTAATTTTACACTTATCAATAATATAGTTTTTCTTATATTTTTTATTTTTAAATATCATTTAATTTATTTAATAAATATTCTTTATAAAATATGAAAATATAAATAATCTAAATACTATTTTTAAAATGTGTACACCTCATTTATATTATACATGTGTGCAACAAGAGCATAACAAAATAATTATATTATCTTCAATTTTTAAAGAAGGATGACTATTTTTATAAGATTTTAAATTTTTTAAATTTGTTACTCTTTGATTGCTCGTTGGAAGATTTTTTGTTGCCTGTGTCATTTTTTTTTCATAAATTATTGTAATTATATTCTTTTCAATATTTCACTTAAAAAACCTTAATCATGAGCATCATTTTAAAGTTGAAAAACATAATATTTTTATATCCTTTTAAAATTTTTTTGATCTAATTATAAATTTTTAACCATTTATTTATTATTTATTATATTTAGCCAATTAAAATTATCGACATTAGCCTAATTTAAACATTGGAGTTTATACAAACATATATATGTATGTATGTATGTGAATATATATATATATATATATATATATATATATATATATATATATATATATGGGTTAAATGCAAATTCATACACCAACTTTGACCTAATTTGCAATTACAACATAAACTTTTAAACTTGGCAATGTCGGTAACCAACTTTTATTTCTTGGCAAATTGGTACACCGACCAATCATAAAACGACAAATGGCGGTTTATTACAATGTCCACGTTAGTCTTTTTTGAGTTTGGTGTATCGATTTGCCAAAAGTGTAAAGTTGGTTACTGACATTGCCAAGTTTCAAAGTTTATGTTGTAATTGCAAATTAGGTCAAAGTTGGTGTATGAATTTGCATTTAACCCTATATATATATATATATATATATATATATATATATATATATATATATATATATATATATATATATATATATATACATAATATGTTTTGTATACAATATCAAATAAGATTTATTTTTAAATTTTAATAAAATTCATAATTTTTATATAATTTAATCATTGTAAATATTGTTAAATAAATTTTTTAATATTTAATTTTTTATGTTTTTTAATTAACTTTAATACAGTCAATAACTACATTATTAAGTTGTATAACAGATTAAATTATTATATATATAAGTTGGATGTAAATTTTATTACTTTATGAATCGAGTTTGACAAATAAAGTTAAATATATTTATTTAGTTATTTTAATTATCAAGAAACTATGGAAGACGTAATGTATTTATTTATAAAAAACTGCAATTAATAACTGAAGAGAAACTAAAATAAATCAAATAAAATAATTAAAACATCAACAACTGGAAAATAATCAATAAGCAACTAAAGAGCAACCAATAATAGACTAAAAAGAAATAAAAAAAAAAATTAAATATATAGTAGTTAAACAACTAAAGAGCGAGCAATAAAAGACAATTAAAAAATAACCATAAAGCTATTAAAAATTAATTAAGGAGCAATTAAAAAAAATTAAAAAGTAAGAAAGGAGAAACCAAAAAGCAACTATATAGCAACTACAAAATAATCAAAAAGCAAATAAAATTGCGATAGAAGTTAAATTTATTACTCCCTCCATTTATTTTTAGTTTTGTCTTTAAACCAATATTTTTATCAATCAATAGCTGTCACTTTTAGATTTTTATGTGAATTTTACAATAGTATTCCAAATTTGACCATTTTATTAAATTACTTAATTAAATGATAGTTCAATTTTTAAAGTTAAATCATCCAATAGTGAGTTAATAATTCTATTTTTAAAACTAATTTTTTTAATGGTGGAGTTTATAAATAGGGTTATACTAGTTTTTATGTTTGTAATTTAATATAAAAAAAAACCAATTTCTTAATCTTACCAATATAGTCTAAAGTGACAACTGAAAATGGACGGAAGGAGTAGTAAATATATCCCTCTTCTTATCACTTCTCCTAATAAAAATAATCCATCCCAAAAATTATTAATTTTAAAATAAATTAATAAAACATTTGTGACCAACTAAAAAGAAAACAAAGAGAAACAGAAAAAAATAGAGAAAAACTAAAGAACAATCAGGAAAAATTCAAAATCAATAATAAAATAAAAATAAAAGTATTTTTCTAAATTAATAATAAAATAAAAATAAAAGTAATCGAAGAAGATGGAATCAACTATTAGATGAAGATTAAATATATGTCTTTAAAATACAACCTTATTATTCATATACAATTAAAAATAATATTTCAATAATATAAAAAAGTTATATATTAAAAAATTCAACAAATAAATATAAAATATGAGAAATTGAAAAGTTATTAAAAATAAGTGAAAAACAATTTAAAAGTAAAAATATCAAATTAAGAAATTAATGGTAAATTTATGTATTTTTTGCAATTAGTGGTAACTTTTTGAAGTTAGTAATTTAATGATTACCTGTGCTAATTTTTGGACATCCAAAAAAAAATGTCAAATTAAAAAATAGAAGTTTGCACATGGACAAGAAATAGAAACATGTAACCAAGTGATCAAGGAAAAGCGTATTTATAAAAAGAAAAAGTCAAGATTATGTACGCTTGACAACACAAACTTTAATAGAGTAAGTTTGCAAAGAAGAGGAAAAAAACGTAAGGCGTGTGATTTCCTCTTTTAATATTAAATATATATTGTACGTGTCACGACCCAAATTACTGAGCCAAGACCGGCGCTAGGGAACGAGAGTGTTAGCTCCGGAACCCGTAGGAAACCTAAAACCACTATGAATTTTTTTTCGCGAATTAAATATATTATATTATATAAAACATTTTCAGAAAACCTTTTTAACTTTATCATTAATATTTGAATTACTTTTCGAAAACCATCGCAAATCGTTATTATAGATTAGGGTTTTACCGAGCGACACCTCATGTCCAACCCTGCCCTGTCTCTAATCATAATCGTGACCAATACCACTTATGGAAATTGATTAAAGAAATCAAACGGAAGTAAACATCATTCTTTAAAATTAAATATATATATACCTTTTGACTTCAACATTATTCACAAACAAACGTCTACGTGCTACTGCAGCGCTATGAAGTGATACATCCTTTGACACATACTTCAACTACTGTAGACTTCCAGAACAAGAAATGGAAGTCCATCCTTTACAATGCTTTCACCTGAAAGGAAAGACTGTGAGGGGTCAGTATATGTAAGTTTACTAATAAGTATTCAAATAAAAAATAAAACAATATTCAATTATATGCAGCCAAGTATAAGATCCGATTGAAACCCTAATCCTCGAACATGCTAAACATATGTACTCAGAAGAAAACTTATCCAATAGTCTGACCCGGAGGATTCGCACTCAACCACGTCAGTCGCGAAAAATCTCTTTATTCCAATGGTGGGTCCAACCCACTGGTAGGTCCAACCTACTAGATATGGGGCTCAGGTTACACTGTAACCGAGTCACTCTCGTACCGCATTCGTATATCCAACTTCGAAATTTGTATTCTTTATCGTATTCATAGTTATATCAAATTAAAACTTGTGATCCCGCAGTCCTATTGCCGCTCAATAGGTAGCACGTTCCATCGGATCAATACTGGTTTCAAATCAAGCGTATATGCAATTCATATATATATTTTCGTACTATAAACATGCAAATCAAACATAAAGCAATATAAAATCATTGCTTGCGTAAATACTTTAAAAGTAAACTTGTATAAACTCACAGTGACCGCTTATTCCAAAAATACTCTGGTGCTCAGAAACGTCTAGGTTCCCGAGCTCCTGGTCTAGCGGCTCTTTGCCTTGCCGTATCTAAAACTATTTAAAAACAATTGACTCACATCAGAATCCCATTCTAGGATTGATTATAGACTCGAGACACGAGGCATTACTCTTATCGATTATTGTGCCTCTCACGTGTATATTCCGATAAAAGATATCTAACTCGTACACGGTTCAAATATCCCTTTTAAATAAATTCTCTTTTAACCTCGTTAGGTTAAATAATTCGAACTAATTGATTATTAGTCGATAAACTAATCAATTCCCATAATTTTACGCAAAAACGGGCAAATTCTTCAAAACGTATCGATCGGTCAAACACTGTGCGAGCGCACGTCTCACTGTGCGTTCGCACAGTCCATGACTGTGCGTTCGCACAGTGCATGACTGTGCGTTCGCACAGTATGCTGTGCGTTCGCACAGTTGGACTGTGCAGAGCCGTGGGTTTTCACCCCGGCTCCGTTTCCGACGTGTTTTCGATGTAAAAACGATCCTAACGCATCCAAAATGCTTAATCTATATTCAAAACGCTATAATTCAATTCTAATATCGTTTAAAAACATATAATCGTTCCGTGGCCTAAAACTTTAACTCGATGTACAGTGAAATTCATCCACCCAAACAATAAAACGTCAATTTTACCGTGATTCGCCACTGAAATACGATCGTTTTGAGCTATAGAACGTCGGAAACGGACGAGAAACGGAGATCGAGCGACGAACCGTTCAAAACCAACGAGAGATGAAAATGAGAGCTGATGATGGTAATGAGTTCTGGATCTTTCTTTCTTCATTTCCTTTCTTATATATGTTTGGTTAAATTATTCTTTTAATCCTTCATTTATTTAACTTAAACCAATTCTCTTTTAAACTTTCTAATTTAAACAAACGGTTAATTATTTACTTTACTCAATTACGTACGTATTATTTATATCCAAATAAATAATACGATTCGAAAATTATTATTTTACATCAATAATCTTTTGATCGCTATTCTCGGGCTTAACTGGCTAATTTACATTTTGATTCTTGAACTTTTCAAAAGTTACAATTTAGTCCAAAACGTATCCGTGTTAAAATTTTAAACAGTCTCCGATTGACTCGAGACTTTTATCATAAATATAATAAAATATTTTGCGGACTCTGGCGAAATAATTATTATAATTTATTTTAAATATTAATTTTCGAAGTTATTTCCTTAATTTCCGCTAATCCGCTCAATATCTATTATTCTATTATTCCGATATAATTAAATTAAATTCTTCAAAATTTAATTTATCGGAATTCACAACACGTGGCACAACTTAATTATTCTAAAACATTTAGGGGTATTACATTCACCCCTTCTTCAAAATAAATTCGTCCTCGAATTTAAAACTTTTGCCACGTATCTAAGGTAAACTAATACGAATATTTTTGCCTCATATCTTCTTATGTTCCTCACGTATACTCTTCTTACGGACTAACTTTTCCAATGAACTCTTACCATATATACCTTCTTTATCCGCAGCTTTCATACTCTCACACAGATAATCTTTACTAGTTTTTCTTCATACGATAGCTCTTCGGTCATCTCCACCGCTTGCGGTTGAATCACTCGAGAAGGATTAGATACATCTTCCTCGGAATCGCTTGCCTTTGGCTGGCCATTCTAATGAACTGTTGTTAGCAAAAATGTGTTCCAATGTTATGTCATCCGTTGCATTGCACGCTTACTCCTTTTCCATATATTTGACGTCGTTTGGACACGACTACCACTAATCCTTTTTAGCTTTCTTATGGTAGATTCTCTTCTTTGTGTGGTTCAATTCACTTACTGAAAGTAAGTGCCCTGCTTATGGCGTACCGCAGTCGCTCTTTTTACTGGAATTACTGACAATCTTGTTCTTTATTCTCTTACTACTTTACTCGCAAGTTTTGGCGACTCCATTTCTTGTGAATACTACAAATTTCCATCTTTATAACTCCTCATGTTCTTTGAAATCATGTGTGTCGTTGCTTCTTGACGGGTTTTTTTTCTCACTTTCTTGCATGTAGCAAGGTTCCTTGTTTGCATTACATAAATTACTTATCCAAAGTAATTATTTCTCATATATTCCTACTAATCTTACTCTTATATCCTTTCTCTTATTGATATGTATCTTATTATAATGTATAACTTCACTCTAGTTGATCATAGAATGAAATGATGTTATGTCCTTGTTTCTTGTCGACACTCTGCTTGGTTAACTTATTGACTTCATGATCTTGTATCATAAGTCAAATCTCTTTTGAACGTTTGTCTTTATTGTGCTGTCTGTATATGTTTTCCTAAACTTGTATTGTATAAAACCATATTTCCTTTTCACACTTCATGATTTCCTAATCTCATGAAGTCGAATGCACTCTTGGCATTACTTGATATGTTTAGCATTTATCTTCCCTGGCGTATCTTATTTCTCGATCCTTTGACTTCATTCCTTTTTCTAGTTAGTGTCACTTTTCCTTCATTTAAGATTTTATATCCAATTTCCAAATTCGTAGATTAGTTTTGTAGCCCATCCTTGTCAATAGCTACAACCATTCTTCATGTTACTTTGATCTACCTCTCGTAGTATCATTGTTCTTTCATGTTCTTTCAATAGCTTTCTGTCTTAGTGACTTATTATTTTCACTAGACATTCATTATCTAATGACACTTAATGTTAATCTGATCTTAATCCTCACGTTGTTATACTCTCATGTCATTACTGTTCTTATAGATTCTTGAATAATCCTGGTTCGATCCTTCGTTAGCTTTTTGGTTCCAAGAAGGTATTAGACTTAATTAGTTAATCTGGCTATTCATCTCTCTATTACTTTCGATAGGTACTTTGCCTCTTTTCTATTATACGTCCTTTGTAAAAACCATTCACTTCACGTTGGTTTATGAATCCGTAGATAGCTTACGCTTGAAATCGTAAAAATGACGTTTATAAACTTTTATAATAACCCTTCGTTTTCTTCTTGTACTTTTCCTTGTACTCGAACTCTTTATAAATACTTTTATTTACGACTCATTCTTATAACAACTCATTACTTTCTTTCATATATTTTAATTTGATGCATTAGTACTATCTCTCTTGTAACTTTCGTAATTTCTCCCGCATACTCCTTTGTCGTCGTTCTCGCATTCTACTTTTCGTTGTTATATTTCCAATTATTAATGAAAATGTGAAACGTTATTTTCTCTAGATCAATTTAACATCCAATACATTAATATCTACTTGTATTTATGGGATGCATCCATTACTGACATTCGTTATGTCAATGAGACTAATTTCTATATCCTATTATCGCATTCCTTTAAAATTTCTTGATTCTTCAAGTAAAATTCGTGTTGAATCTTATACTTGATCCTTATAACACTTTTTGTATCTTTTCCTTATATCAGTCATTTGTCTATTTAATCGCCTTGATTCGTCCTAGAAGTCTTGCGAGACATTTTGGATCCTAAATAAACATCGCTGCCATTAGAATGTTTGATTTTATTCCATCTATCTCTTGAAAATTAAAATATCAATCATTAACGTCCCACATATCTTTTTTTTCTTATCCTAATTACTTATAAATCGTTAATAAACTCTTGGCCATACTTCAAAATGATTGATATCATCATTAGCCATTCTAATCTAGATACAGTTGATGTAACGCTTAATCTTGAAACTACATGATGTCAAACTCATCATTTCACCCGTTGGTATGATGTCCTCTTTTGTATTCAAACTAGTATACCTTGAACTTCAATCAACGTCCTTAAATTACGACTTCACTCGCGGTATTCTAATATTAACTATTCATTCTTCTTCTTTAACTCATTTATTATATATCTTTCTATCCACTTACTTGATTATATCCAATGGGAGATATTACTACACTCATGTGCTTAATCCATTGTAACATTCTTCGTCACTTCTCGTATCAAACATCAGGATCTTTTATCTTTATTGGCTCTTGTATCTTCCTTTCTCTTTTACTTCTATCATAACTTAATTTCCTTTTATACATTAATATCTTGCTTTCTTCGCTTATCGTAATATCCTTATCCGGGTATCTTCGTTCATAATATATTATGTATCCTAAGTGTTAACTTACTTTGATTCTTCCGCCAGTCCTAATGTATAGAACTTTTGATTTGTGTACGTCTGATATAGTCCTCATCATGAGTAGTATGTTATTCTTCTACATGTAACGTCCTCGTCTTCCTTTGAGAGTCATCATCAACATCGCATAGCTATCGTACTATACTCTTCGTACTTCATCTTTCTTATCTTCATTTCGTGCCCTTATACTTCGTGTACATGTCCTTATCTTTTAATTTGTTGGTCAAAATGCCCAACCGCAAAGCTTGTTACACAAATTTCCAACTTCTTTAACATAGTCTACGCAATATACGATCTATCTTTTAACTTTATCAATCCTATATGTTATTCCATCCACATCTAATACATATCTTACGTCTTTATTTTTTATACTCTCGTAGTATGTTGGCTAGGTTGGTTATTTTCAGCCGTACAAGTCTCCGATGAATAGTCTTATGAAGCTGTCGCTTAGTCCTCTGTTCGACGATCGCAACGGTCAACTCCTATTCAACCTTCTTAGGAATATTGTACTCCGATATTAAACCGATCCAACGGTTCAATCAAAGATATGTTGGTTTAACAATCTTCTGATATCGCGTAAAAATTGCATCATCCATACATAGAGATTGGCTTATGTATCTAAGGTTTAAGCTATAGATCGATTACTATATTCAACTATCAGTTTTCGCACTTCTATCCTCTCATAACATAAAGTTTTAATCTCTTCGTTCAAAGATAACGGCATCCTAGTCCACTGGTCACTGGATTATACTTAACCATTCAAGCCCATCTTATCATTCTATCTCATAATAGATCCCAGACCTGTGACTATCTTCGTGTCTTTTCGAGATATAACTTCTTGCTCGTGTTCTCGTACACGTTCTTTGTACCTTCGAGAGTTGCTTGTAGGTAGATCTCAAACATTTCCCCTTCGTTACAGAGTTCCAGTCTAGGTCTACTCACATTAAAACAATTATAGTTGCAACCATTTCGAAATCTTTGAAATCCAAAGAAACTAATTCTTTTAAAAAAATTCATGTTTAAATTCTTTAAGCTTTGGTATAATTGTGCACTAGGGTGATGACGTCTCTCATCCCCAAAAAGTTGCCATAACTTACCCCTTATCTGAGCATAATGCATATGATGCATGTCCTACTAATGTATGAATTCAATTTCTATTCTTTTCATTTAATGTGTATGTGGTGATGCAATTCTATTCATGTCATGGCAATAGTATATTACTATATCGAATCTAGGCACAATTATATTTTCAAAATCATTAAAATAGTTAATCTTTATAAATCACGAATCTTTCACCTTGTAAGTTCTCTAAACCTTGAACTCTGTAACTCGGGAAATTCTTCCATTTCTCTAGATCCACGTTTCACTAGCCTCGTCATCGCGTTGCATAATGTCGACTGTCCTCCTCGTACATGATCATACGCAACGATCATATAATATATCGATCATTCTTACGTAAGCAGAATACTTTCGCATACGTATATCGTCTAACAATCATATCGATCATACTAACAGACTCAGATCGTAGGGAGGAGAATTAAAATCTTAAAATCAAACGAAAACTGATCAAGACATGACTGGAATCCCTATGTGCTGCAGTAGTTCCTAGGTAGACTCACACACAAAACAGTCGTATCCTGAACCAACTGTTTGAAATCACATATTAGCCGAGGTAACTGGACCAACTGCTCTGATACCACAATTGTCACGACCCAAATTATTGAGCCGAGACCGGCGCTAGGGAACGGGAGTGGTAGCTCTGGAACCCGTAGCAAGCCTAAAACCACTATGAATTTTTTTCACAAATTAAATATATTATATTATATAAAACATTTTCAGAAAACCTTTTTAACTTTATCATTAATATTTGAATTACTTTTCGAAAACCATCACGAATCGGTATTATAGACTAGGATTTTACCGAGTGATACCTCATGTCCAGCCCTGCCCTGTCTCTAATAATAATCGTGACCAATACCACTTATGGCATAAATCGCTAAAAAGGTGAAACATTTTGATTTGTTTCGTAACGTTTGCATACGTTTGGTGTAAATCGCTAAAAAGGCGAAACGTTTGGCTTAAATTGCTAAAAAGGAGAAACGCTTGGATTTGTTTCGAATCGTTTGCATACGTTTGGTGTAAATCGCTAAAAAGGCAAAACATTTGGCTTAAATTGCTAAAAAGGAGAAATGCTTGGGTTTGTTTCGTAGCGTTTGTAAACGTTTGGCTGAAATTACTAAAAAGTTGAAACACTTGGATTTGTTTCGTAACGTTTGTCAATGTTTGGCTTAAATTGCTAAAAAGGTGAAAAATTTGGATTTGTTTGATAACCTGTGTAAACGTTTGGCTTAAATCGCTAAAAATATGAAACGTTTGGATTTGTTTCGTAACGTTTGTAAACGTTTGGCTTAAATTGCTAGAAAGGTGAAACGTTTGGATTTGTTTCGTAATGTTTCTAAACATTTGGATTTGTTGTATAACGTTTGTAAGCATTTGGTTTAAATTGCTAAAAAGGTGAAAGGATTGGTTTTGTTTCGTAGCGTTTGTAAACGTTTGGCTGAAATTACTAAAAAGTTGAAACACTTGGATTTGTTTCGTAACGTTTGTCAATGTTTGGCTTAAATTGCTAAAAAGGTGAAAAATTTGGATTTGTTTGATAACCTGTGTAAACGTTTGGCTTAAATCGCTAAAAATATGAAACGTTTGGATTTGTTTCGTAACGTTTGTAAACGTTTGGCTTAAATTGCTAGAAAGGTGAAACGTTTGGATTTGTTTCGTAATGTTTCTAAACATTTGGATTTGTTGTATAACGTTTGTAAGCATTTGGTTTAAATTGCTAAAAAGGTGAAAGGATTGGTTTTGTTTCGTAACGTTTGTAAACGTTTGGCTTACATTGCTAAAAATGTGAAATGTTCAGATTTGTTGCATAACGTTTGTAAACGTTTGGCTTCAATCGCTAAAAAGGTGAAACCTTTTGATTTGTTTCATAATGTTTGTAAACATTTGGCATAAATCGCTAAAAAGGTGAAACGTTTGGATTTATTTCGTAACGTTTTAAACGTTTGGCTTAAATCGCTAAAATGGGGTAATGTTTGGATTTGTTTTATAACGTTTGTAAACGTTTGGCTTAAATTGCTAAAAAGGTGAAACGTTTGGTTTTGTTTCGTAACGTTTCTAAACTTTCGGCTTAAATTGCTAAAAAGGTGAAACGTTTGGATTTGTTTCGTAACGTTTGTAAATGTTTAGATTAAATTGCTAAAAAGGTGAAACGCTTTGATTTGTTTCGTAACGTTTGTAAACGTTGGGCTTGAATTGCTAAAGAGGTGAAACGCTTGGATTTGTTTCGGAACGTTTGTAAACATTTAGCTTGAATTGCTAAAAAGGTGAAACGCTTGGATTTGTTTCGGAACGTTAGTAAACATTTGGCTTCAATTGCTAAAAAGGTGAAACGCTTGGATTTGTTTCGGAACTTTAGTAAACATTTGGCCTAAATTTCTAAAAAGGTGAAACGCTTGGATTTGTTTCGTAACGTTTGTAAACGTTTGGCTTAAATTGCTATAAAGGTGAAAAGCTTGGTTTTGTTTCGTAACGTTTTAAACGTTTGGTTTTGTTTCTGAAATATCCCGTAAATTTTTTATTTTTATTGTTATGAGTTCCCGGTATTAATTACGGGTCACTTGTGAATTCGTGACTTGATTTTTTGTTTGAGTAACTTGTGATCAGGATTGGACTCTAGTTGGGTTGGTCTCCTTATTTTTTGGGCCCAAGAGAAATTGGTTACCTTAGATCCAAGGGAATTGGCCCAAAGCCAATTCCCCCTCTCGACCCAGCACAGGTCTCGAACAAATGCATCCGGTCTCGTTCGAGACCTTTGGTCTCGAACGAGATCATTGATAGGATACTGGTCTTGTTGGAGACCCTTAAGTCTCGAACGAGACCAGTGCAACATAGCTGGTCTCGTTCGAGACCAGCAGCTGCACCACATACCTCCTATTTTTGTTGCACATGTTAATTTCGTTCATCCTATTTAATTCAATTCTAAGCCTAATTTCATTCTTCACATATTCATCAACCCTAGCCGTCATAAACTGGTGAATTTTATGAGATAAATCGCTGCCAATCCTCTCCAAAACCTTGGTGTTCTATCCGTAAGTTTGTTCTTCATTGATTTCAGTTTTAGCTTTTAAACGACTTTCCGTAATTTGGATCGTTCTTATTCGTTTGTAGATCGAAACCAATTCCGTTTCGTTCCAAATATTCTAGACTCACGTCTCTATGTATCCCAATTTGGTTTTCGCAAAACAGTACGCAATCGATATCGTTTCAATCGCCGTCGTTTTACCGTATTGTTTGTTCATGTAAACTGTTTCATGCTTTTTTATTACTGTCGATCCATTCCTTTTCGATTTGCTTTGATCTTGTTATATTTCATGATGTTAGATCTTTAGGAATGTTGTGATTCATAAATAAATTGATAGTGTTGTGATAAATCTATCCGTTTGTCGCCGTTTCGATTTGTCGAATTCACACTATAAATTCTGCAGTTTCTTGTTCATTATGTGGTTGTTGTGTAGATCAAACATAATGCCTAGGATCATGCTTAAGGGTTTGTTTTAGCTTCTAGGTTGTCGTTTCTCGATGATTAATGTTTCTTTGTTGTTTGAATCTTCCTGCTTAAGGTTAAATGTTGCTGCTGTAACTTCTTGGTGTAATGGAGGGAGTTGTTTGTTTAAAATGAAGATGATGGCTAAATGGACATTGTGGTCATCAAATTATTTTCGCTAAATCAAAATGAATCCTTCTAGTTTTTAACTATTGATTTTTGGTTGATAATAACTTTCACTTTCGCTTTAATTTATAAATTGGTAAATTGTAAACGATAAGTGTTTTTACAAACTTAAGTTAATATAATTATTCGGGTAATTATATTTGTTTTCAAATATCAAGAAAATTGGCTAAATTACAATTTAGCCATTGAATGATTTTGAAAACTTATTTGATTAAGTTGATGGTTAGTAACTTTATATTTTATTTTTAATTATAAACAAAAATAATTATATTTAATTTCGAATATCAATTTGGCATGAAATTGGCTAAATTACAATTTAGCCCTTGAACGTTTTTAAATTTAATTAATTAATTAAATTTTTGGTTTGTAACTCGGGTTACTTGAATTCAAAGTTATTGAGTTTTGTTTTAACGGTTTATTATTTTATCAAGTTATCTTAATAAATATAAACTCGGGTTTATATTTGATAAACATTTTGAGTCGGGTTAGACTTGGGTCACCCGACAAGTGAGGTTAGTTTGGTAGTTATTGGTAACTCGACTAACCCACTATTTGAAATTTTTTTATTATTTAAAGTTTATTAAATAATATTTATAAATTGGATTTTTAAAACAAGAACTCAATAAACTTGTATTGATTGTGCGTTATTACCTATTAGGTATTTTGGGTAGTTTGTGTTGCTCTGGATTTGTTTTATTTCGACATGTTATTTGTGCTAGTCCTATGTGGTGTCTAGTACTCTCTAGAGTTAGGGTCAGTTTTTAATAATTATTTATATTGTTTAGACCCGTCGACTTTTCGTGCTTAGGAGACGAACCCGGAGTAGTTGCTTGCCAGTTTATCACGTGGATTAGCAAGCAGTGAGTTTGTACTTACTATTTACCGCTTTATTAAGTATATATTGTACGTATATTTTGAACTGTATTTATATTATGGCTCTTAGTTGGAACATGCAACCTAATGGGCATCATTAGGACTGCGTGCGCACCGGTATTGATCTGGGTAAGGTATTTGTGTAAATGTTGTAACTCGGTGTGAGCATAGCTCTCGGGACCAGTAGAGTAACTCGGTGTAGCTCAGCTCTCGGGACTCTGAATATGGACTAAGTGCGGTCAGTGGTAACTCGGTGTAGCTCATCTGTCGGGACTAGACCTATTGGATTATGGTTATAGTTAGTAATTATGGATTAGGGTTCCAACTATTAATCTTAATATCGTTATTAAATGTCTTAATCATTTTTAAAGGTTTTCCACTTAATAAATGTAAATAGTGGTATAAACTCATCTCAGTATATCTGACCCCGTTGCTCTCCCAATTTTTTCAGGGTTATGATTTGAGTGAGTTAGCTGATCTCCGTTTCTTGTTTCTGCGGAGGTTCCATTTATTTTAGTAAAACTATGAAACTGTTTTATTCTTAGACCGTAGTAGTAACTAGACATCTTTATTTTATTCTAGTTGTTTGTCGAATTGGTTGGACTGGATTATTTATCACTTGGCATGTTACATTATTACTCTGGTTTATGTTATGCCTTAATTATAACTCAGTATTGGATAAGCATGATTTCTTTCATGTTGAATATCATAAACTGCTAGAACTAAGCTGAAGTCTCGGTTGCCCCCGAGCATTGGTTTTCTGCATGTTTATTTGAATTGTATGATATAAGGAAGGCTGGCTACGGGTGTTGGTACTACATTACCCATGCCCTAGCGCCAATCACGATTCATGAAAATGTGTCGTGACAATCTTGGTATCAGAGCTTTGGTTTCAAACCAAGGCCATTTGCATGCTATGTGTTTACTCTATTAAATATTGTTGTGTTTTAGGAACTACTGCGGATATAGGTTCATGTCTTGTCTTGAAACTTCATCTTTAGATTTTAAAACATTCTGCCTACACCAATAGAATTGCGTCGAGTCAGTCATATTATGTTGATTTGATGCTTATAATTGTTAATGTTATTTCACTTGGGTGAACATGTAATGTTGCTGATTTCTCGGAAAATCTTATTTGTTAATTGCTTTGTTTCGTACTTGGGTATGAAATTTATGTGTTATTTAAATTGTTCTTGTTCAATCCTTACGATATGAACAACGTTGTTCGTACTCGTGCTCGTGCTCCGGCAGAGCAAGACGCTGAGGCCGATAATGCGATTTCCATGGAAGTCGATCAGAATGTAGCACCGGTTCAGGCTAATGCTGGACGTGGTCGAGGTAAAGGTGCTGGTAGAGGTAGAGGAGCTGGTGCTGGTAGAGCTAGAGGTAAGGGACGTGTTGCAGCAGGAGTTCAGGCACCAAGAGTGCAACAGGTACCAGATGTGCAGCAGGCACCGAACATGCAGGCGTTTGACTTCACTACTTTCTTAGCTGGGATTGTCAAGATGCAGAAAAATCAGGATCTTTTGTAAAATCAGTGTACGGTACTGGGTCAGTTAGCGCAGCAACACAACCTCAGGCTAGTGCTGTAGCTGGTATTGGTGGACTTGCTGGTGTCGACCATGTTCTGACAGACAAAGAGGTGGTGATGAGCTACATGAAGTTGACTCCAACTTCATTTGATGGCAGTGGAGATTCTCTTGACTTTTTGGAGGAGTTTGAGTACAACAGTCAGAGGATTTAGGCTATTGATCGTCAATCAGTGATGCTTGTGGGGATGTCACCGAAGGGTCCAACTAAGGACTGGTATCGCGATGCTATCAAACCAGGGATGGCTACGATAACTTTGGGCTGAGTTTGTGGTCAAGTTCAGAGACTTTTATCTACCCTTCTCTATTACTGAGAGCTTCAGAGAGAAGCTGCTACATTTCACTAAGGGGGGTAGATCAGTGACATATTATACTACTGAGTTTGTTCGTTTGGGTCGTTTCGCAACAGATCTACAGGGTGATCAAGGGCGGGTGAATGACAGCTATGTTAGATGCTTAGGCTCGGACTTTGTCTCTTAGCTGATAGGGACAGATAGGGGGTTCTCTCGAGTAGTAGATAGTGCTCGTCGGCTAGAGAGCTCATTGATTCAGTTTGGGACGATTTCTGATCCCTTCCAGGCAAAGAAGGGAAAGAGTGATCTTCCTACTGGGGGCCAGCAGGCCCCAGCGCAGCATGGTAGTGTAAACTATTACAGGGGTTCTTCTCAGGCTAAAAGGGGGAGTCGACGTACGCACAGCAAGGGGAGGCATAGTGCTAGGAGTGCTCCGTACAGTTCTAGCAGCAGTGGAAATAACCGTGGTTCAGGACGCGAGTACAGTGAAGGATCTAACCTTCCATTCTGCCAGAATTGCAGTCGTAGGCATTTTTGTCAGTGCCAGTTAGCTCAAGGAGTTTGTTTTACTTGTGGCCATCCGGGTCATTTTTCCAGGGAGTGTCTGACATCTAGGAAGCAGATGTCTAATGCTAGTGTAGCGCAGTCGTCTTACCAGCAATAGAGACATGCGTTTACTCCGTCTATAGGATATTCTCAGCCTGCAGCATCTTTTGGTGTCCAGCGTGGGCCGTGGTTCTGGTGGCAGAGATTTTGGTGGCCGTGGTAACGGTGGCAGAGGTTCCAACAGTTATGGTACTGGGCAGAGTTCGAAGCAGCAGCCGCAGGGTCAGGCCAAAGTGTTTGCACTTCCTCCTCAGGATGCGCGTGCATCAAATGACGTGGTGCAAGGTACCATTCCGATTTCTTTTACTGATGCTTTGGTATTATTTAATGCGGGTGTAGAGGTGGATGTCGTTTATCCTTCTTGTCCTGTTGTTATACATGGTAGAGAGTTAGGTGCTGATTTGATTTTTCTTGACGTGCTTTCTTTTGACGTGATTATGGGGATGGATTGGCTGTCGCGCCATTATGCTTCTATTGACTGTTGAGGGAAGTCAGGTGAGTTTAGGATTCCAGGTTATCTACCTTTTTCCTTTCAGGGAGAAAAGGCAGAGACACCTAAGAATATGATTTCCGCCATCAAGGCAAAGCGGATGTTAGGCAAGGGTTGCCAGGGTTTTCTTGTTGTGGTTCGAGATGTGGAAGCGGAAGTGATATGCATAGTGTACCAATTGTGAGTGAGTTCATAGATGTGTTTCCAGAGGAATTGCTTGGATTACCACCTGATCGTGATATTGAGTTTTGCATTGACGTGGTTTCTGGAACAGCTCCGATTTGGATACCACCGTATCGGATAGCTCTTGTAGAGTTGAAGGAGTTGAAGTACCAGTTACAAGAGTTGTTGGGTAGTGGGTTCATCAGACCGAGTACTTCTCCATGGGGTGCTCCAGTTCTGTTTGTGAAGAAGAAAGACGGTTTTGTTCGACTATGTATCGACTACAGACAATTGAACAAGGCTACTGTCAAGAACAGATATCCTCTTCCTCGCATCGATGATTTGTTTGACAAGTTGCAGGGTGCGAAATGTTTTTCCAAGATTGACTTGAGGTCTGGGTATCATATACTTTGGATCCGTGATGTAGATGTGCCTAAGACTGCTTTTCGGACGCGTTATGGACATTTTGAGTTTCTGGTTATGTCCTTTGGTCTGACTAACGCACCAGCAGTGTTCATGGATATGATGAACAGAGTGTTCAAGTCGTTTCTGGATAAATTTGTTATTGTTTTCATTGATGACATTTTGATCTATTCTCGAAGTGAGGAGGAGCATGCTTACCATTTGAGGACTATGCTACAGACATTGAGTGATCATCAGTTGTATGTTAAGTTCTCAAAATGTGAGTTCTGGCTGGATCAGGTTATCTTTCTAGGACACGTGGTGTCGAATGATGGGATCAAGGTTTATCCAAAGAAGATTTAGGCGGTTATGGATTGGCAGAGGCCGAGGTCAATTACCGAGATCAGGAGTTTTCTTAGTTTAGTTGGTTATTACCGTCGGTACGTGCAAGATGTTTCTCGAATATCTGCACCGTTGACTAAACTGACACAAAAGGGTGTTAAATTTGAGTTGACTGACAAGTGCGCGGCGAGCTTTGAGAATCTCAAGGAGATTTTGACTACAGCTCCTGTTTTGGCATTGCCTTATGGCATTGACGGTTTCATAGTGTATTGTGATGCGTCTCGGATTAGTTTGGGTTGCATGCTGATGCACCATAGACATGTGATTGCCTATGCTTCCCGTCAGTTGAAGATGCATAAGGTAAATTACCCTACTCATGATTTAGAGTTGGCAGCTGTGGTTTTTGTGCTAAATATTTGGAGGCATTACTTGTATGGTGCTACTTGTGAGATTTTCACTGATCACAAGAGTCTGAAGTACATCTTTGATCAGCGAGAGTTGAATCTTAGATAGAGGAGGTGGTTAGAGATACTGAAGGACTATGACTGTCACGACCCAAAATAATTGAGCCGTAACCGGCGCTAGGGAACAGGAGTGGTAGCTCTGGAACCCGTAGCAAGCCTCAAACCACTACAAATTTTTTGCAAATAATAAACAAATACCACAACACAACGGAAGCAAATATACACAATATATATATATATATATATATATATATATATACACAAATATTTACACTAACTGTTCAAAACCTCGCGGGCTTTTGCTACCTTACCTGGTTCGAACTGGCCTCGCGGTACTATATACATAAGTTAGTGTATTAGACATATCACCAGCATCTGGTGCCGTGAACAAAATATAATACATGTAACCTACAAAAATATAAACAAGACAGCAAGTGTTATGTACAGTCAAAATGTACTGCTGTCTAAGCTACAACTCTGTCAACACTGCACCACTACTGCAGCACTCACAGAAGTCTGAGGACTATACATATATAGCTGACTTCTGGATTCCAAAACTGTCTTCTAACTAGGGCCATATGCTAAGAACCTGAAAGACATCAAATGTGAGGGGTCAGTTTTGGAAAAATACTGAGTGAGTTTACATTTTAACTAACGATATTATTATAAAACATAGCATCGCATTACAATAAAACAATAATATAAGAGTAATATATATAAACATGTATTTGATCCGTCTGAAACTAATATCCTAGCATGCGACACAACTTTCGAATGATCATATCATACTGATCCAATTGGTCCGACCCGGGAGTATTCACACTCTGCCTCGTCGATCGCGACCCAATTCTTAATCCTAAAGTGTGAGTCCAACTCACTAGATACGGGGACTCCAGACTACACCATAGCCAAGTACTCACTCGTATCGAATTCATTATCCAACTTCGAAATTCATATTCATATCATATCATACATGTATATATCATATCATTTCTCAAATGCAAACACGCTATACCGACTCGATACTGGTGATCACACAGCCTACTGACATCCAATGGGTAGCTAGTTTCTTCGGATTGCATACTGGTCTCTCATATATAAATTCGATAGAAACATATATCATGCGATGCGTATAAACAATATACATATCTATGTAAAATAACTTTAATATATATATAATACGCGAAAGTAAAGTGCAACTCACAAAAACTGCAATCCAATCAATGACGTGATCGATGAAATGATATGCTCTCGCGATCCCACGTCTACTGACCTCTTTGCTCGCTTACACGTCTGATACATAATAATTAACGTTTAATAATTAGACGTGAATCGCGTGTTTTACGTATAGTACTTTCAACTTCTAGGGTTTAGTTTCATTTTTAATATTATTCGTGAACTCGATATTCCTTTATTGTATTCACGATATATCGAACTCTATTTCTCGTATTCGAAAATCATATAACACTCTTAACGTTTCTCGTTATCTTTAATTATCGAAAACGTCGAGCTAAAACTTTACTTTTAAATTATCGGGGTCCTTAATCGTTTTTAGTGTCTAATATTCAAAAATATTGATATCCCGCTCAATTAGGGCTAAAATCCCATTTTGGTCCCCATGGACCCACTATGCGGCGCACAAGGTCACTGTGTGTCCGCACAGTGTAGTGTGCGTTCGCACACTTCGGTGTGCGATCGCACACCGAGTGCATCCCCCAAAAAATCGATTTCCGGGGCTTTTCGTCCATTCCGTCATGCTTATAACACTTTCCTATTCAAAACCCGTAACTCCGTTTTCACCAAAATGTCAAAATAACCTCAAAAACGTCAAATTCAGTCCTAATACGCAAAATTCACCAAAACGGCCATATATTTCGAATTTTAACCAAAATTCTCGAAGCTTTACTTTAAAACAAAGCTTGATATTGATAGAGGACGATATTCTGAAGAGATTGACGCGAAAATCGCTCGAATCGGACGTCGAACGGAGAAACGACGGCGAAACGACGATATTCGATCGGTGAATGAAGTTTCTGGAGCCTTTCTCTCTTCTTCTTCTGATTTCATTATTCATAAACATAACCTTATATATTAAGGTTAAAGTGCTTCTTTAACCCTTGTTTTGTTTATTTGTTATAGCTTATATTTCAAACTTTTCTTTTATACAATTTAGTCCACAACTAAATTAACTAAACACTTGAATTACACCCTATACATATTATTTATATCCAATAAATAATACGAATCCGATATAAATATTTTTCCGTTAAAATCTATAAATTTCTATTTTCGAAACATAGTAGTTAAATTACCACATTAGTCCCTGAACTTCATTTTGGAATATTTCTTGACATTTTTCCTTTAATTCCAATTCCTACTTTCCAACTAGGATATAATATTAAGTACCTCGTCGTTAACTTCTCGAAACTGACCTACTTGAAGTTTATTTATCTTGATTCCTCGAAAATCTTTACGATATTACCATTCCGGCAACTCAAAACTGGACACGTGGTCCAATTAGATAATTTAATCTTTTGGGGTATTACATTCTTCCCCCCTTATAAAAATTCGTCCTCGAATTTTCATAAGACTTGTGAAACTTTAAAATTTTACTTATGCTTTTCTTGACGTCCATTACTACGCGTCAGTCATAGTTTCTTCTTTTACTTTAACTCTTAGCTCTTCACCTATAGCTGTGATTTTGTACTTATTGTTAATCGATTATCTATTCTGCTTATAGTATCTCCTTGCCATCGTGTAGCTGGGAATCTTCTCAAAGTAGCGTCACCTTAGATGTATCTTTGATATCGCAATCCTTGCATCACTGCCCTTTTAGTCAGGATCTTTCCTCAGATTATCCTTAGCGTCGTATAATCTTTTGATTAGTATCTCATCGATTTAGTACTTCTCTCTTGATGAAACATTTGCTTTACTCATACATTTATGAGCATTTGCTTATATAGTTGTAAGTTTATGACCATATCCTTACTGTCATCCTCCCTTATCTTCTTCCTTTCTTAAGTTGTTAACTCTATTTCTTACTTCTCTTTCTTTCACTTTCAGACATTTAGCTTCTTTTAATCATCCCTTTTTGGGTTATACTCCGTCTACCATAATCGCTCTTTCTTATAGAAGTTAAGTTCGATATACCTTCTATTACCTTTAGTCTTCTTTTTCCCTTCCTTTTTGCTACTGTGAACTTCGTGTCGTGTTGTTGTTCGTGATCCTTCAGCCTTTACCATTGCCTTAAACGTGCTGCTTCACATTACTTTCGATCGTGTAGCTTGTACAGTTGTTTTTATTTGCTAATACTATCCGTATTCTTATCCTCTTTACTTCCCTCTAGTTTCTCCTTTAAAGATCGTTTCGAGTGTCTTATTGACTTATCAGTCAAAGTTGTCTTTCCTTTACTTCACGATTCCTTATTTACGTTGATCTCATAAGAATTTCATATGTTTCTTAACATCTAGCTTTCTTAAGAATTCTTATTACTAACTAACTTTCGCGTAACTTCATCATTACCTTTAATCTTTAACTGATTTAATAGATCTTTAATAACTTATCTTCTTTTGTACTTAAGTTTTCCTAAATCCGACAATCTTATAGGTTTTCATCACTTCCTCTATCATAATTCCTTCTCACTATATAAACAACTTTCTCTTTCATCTTATACTTCTACTTTTTTACTTTCGAATAGTTTCACTCTTCAAAATATTATCTTAGCACTAATGGTGATCGTTCCTTAGTTTATCTTTATTATGTCTTTCATCTACTTCTTAAAATGTCTTCCGATTATTCTGAACATTTATGTTGTACTTGACTTTGTAATTCCCAAAATAGTGAATAGTTTCAATTTTGTTATCCTATGCACCTTATGCCTCTTTAGTACTTATAACGTAGCTTTAATTGTCTTAAGGAATTTAGCCTTTTTTGTATTAATACCGACTTTCGTCCTTATGACATCGTGGCTTCCTATATATAGTACACTCCTATCTGTCCAATAGCAATGAAGTATCGTCTTATTGTTTATTTATTATATCCATTACGTCTTCTCCCCGTTTATAACATCTTTATTACTACTGTTCTATTCCGACAATCCTTCTAATATATTTCTAGAACTTTCCACTTTTCTAATCATCTTGCTAGATTTCGGGAATACATGCATTTTCTATCATACTTTCTTCCATGTTCTTCCCCATTCTTACATTTACTGATACGTATGTCTATATACGTAGTCTTTATCTTTATACTTGGGTTCTGCTCTTTTACTTTTCCCCTTTCTGTTAACGCACTCATAATTCTAATACTGATGTGAGTAGCTTCACTTGATATTAGTCATATAACATCGTTTATCTCTTGATCCATCAAACTTTGAACCTTCACACCGTACAAGATCGTCTTCTCCGTCGTTTCGTATCCTTTACTTCCTTTCTTTCGTCTAACATGACTCTATGTCATTTCATCCTTTGTTCTAACATGAGGACATATATTGTATCCTCAGGCATTGCCAATGCATCGCACCTTGACTGCGTATGCTCTCCGGCGATAACTCCTTATTTGCATTTTACCTTAGCCTCGTTAGCTTTGTTGTAATTAATCGTTAACATGGCTTAATTCCGTTATTGGGATTTCTTTTACAAGTATTATCCTCATTTATTAAGAATCGTTTATTATCTGATCTAGAGTTTCACATCTGAGTTCACTTACTGAACACAAAGATTTCAAAACATCCTTTGGCTGGCCAGCGTTTTTAAACTACTTTTCATAAATCATTTGAAATCGTCCATACAATTGTAGCTCAGAGTGATGACACCTCTCATCACTAAAGAATTGCTCAAAATTGCATTTTCTTTATCTTTGTAAAGATATGATGCATGATCTAAGATTTTGAAAATCATTCTTTTATGCAGTCCTATCGTGATTATGCGATGTCATATACGATGACTGAGAACAATTTTATTTTGAAAAATCTTAAAAAAAATCATACTTTTCGTAAAACATAAGTTTATCCCAGTTTGTACACTATGCAACTATTAACGGCTTTCTTTATTATTATTGAGTACATTTCAAATTTCTATATTGATGTCACCTACTGTCGTTTTCCCTGACTATTCTTCTGTCATATCACCTCTTTTTCCATATCTCCGATTACTCAATTCGAGTCAAAGTTCCCTATTGTTGTAATCACTACATCCACTGCTTCGATACACTGTATCATGTCATATACAAACGCAGGTACCGATGTTCTACATTGATTCCCTTTTTAGTAGCCCATCTTTTCCTTTACGACTTCTAGAACGTAATATAGGAATCACGTTCGCGATAATGTATTATGTATTGTTTATTATATGATTGTTATCGTAAATCATGTTTATATGTTCTTTTATTAGGTACGTCACCGGCGACATCTCTTCCTATAGCTTTTCGCTATCTGAAGTATTATCCTATAGGTATATCCTAATTATTATACTCTATTATGCAATGAAACAAACATATATATACAGTAATTCAACCACATAAACACAAATACACAAAGCATATAAATCGCTAATACCTTGAGGTGCCTGATGCGGAACGCTAGGTTCCCTAATGACTACGCCAGTGTGTCAGCCCCTAACTCTTCTACCGGAGTTGCCTCCGCCTCTATGCACAAAGTGGGGGTTAGTCTTAATACCAGAGGATGGGTTGACGTAATTAGGATGAAACTCACGCCTAAAATAGAAGGGTCGAACGGGATCGCCCTCCCACTGACAGTCAGTCTCGATCCTACGGGCCATCATAGTAAGCGTCCCAAAATGTTCACCTACATACTCATATAGCTCACCATACTCAGGTCCTAAGCCTGTGACGTATCTACGGTTGATAGTTCTGTTATCTTCGTTCAGATCGGGGACTCCCTCAACCATTCGTAGAAAATCAGAAGAATACAACCCTACTGTTAGCATTCCTCGGAGAGAAGGAGAGCATCTGCCTCCTAACTTGGTTTAGAGCTATTTGTGCCTGATCGTTTGCTATTTCTGCGTCTTCTCTCAAATTGCGGTATCTCCACACCCTAGACCAGAAATGCTCACTTTTGTATTCTTCAATGTCTGATTCATCTAACATTTCCTCTTCCTCAAAATCCTCTTCTTCTAATTCTTCCTCTAGGTTCTCTTCTGGGTCCTCCTCTGGATCCTCTTTAGGATCCTCCTCCGGATCTCCCTCCGGATCTTCCTCATGATCCTCTTCTTCCTCACTATACTTTATTTCTGGCGAATGGGTTCTACCTCTGGCTCCAGAAGAACTACCAATCTCTGATACAGACATATAGCCATTCTGATAAATTTCTAGCGATCTTCTAATATCTGCGTGGAATCCGTTCTGATGGACACCAGATGGTTCGCCTACTTCATTCCGTTCTTCAGCAGCATGTGACTGAGCTCTTGTTCTGTCCAGACATGCTGAAAAGAAACAATTTCAAACATAAGCGAGCATCTGAGCCCATTTCCACACGCAATCCCAATATTAACTGATAAGATACTGTAATCATTTAGCATTTAATCAAACTGCATGTAGTTCGCAAGCAAATAACCATTTAGTAATTCTAGCGCAAGTAGTAAACAATTAGTTGCCTCAGTCGTTCGTATGCGCAGATACTAATAACTTATTAGCTTAATAACCCTGATTCGCGCGCTATGCCACATACTGCTAATACACATATCAAACAAATACAAGCAACTAAGGTCCGACTCTTTTGCTGCAGTAGTTCCTAGGTTTACTTACTGACAGAATATCCCAAATCAAACAAACACTCAGACAAAACACTGAAACAAACTTGCAGTGGTAACTGGACTAACTGCTCTCAAATAAACACTGAAACAAACTTGCATTGGTAACTGGACCAACTGCTCTGATACCAACATTGTCACGACCCAAAAGAATTGAGCAGTAACCGGCGCTGGGGAACGGGAGTGGTAGCTCCGGAACCCGTAGCAAGCCTCAAACCACTATAAATTTTTCGCAAATAATAAACAAATACCACGACACAACAGAAGCAAATATACACAATATATATATATATATATATATATATATATATATATATATATATATATATATATATATACAAATATTTACACTAACTGTTCAAAACCTCGCGGGCTTTAGCTACTGTACCTAGTATGAACTGGCCTCGCGGTACTATATACATAAGTTAGTGTAAAGGTTTGGCTTAAATCGCTAAAAATGTGAAACGTTTGGATTTGTTTCGTAACGTTTTAAACATTTGGTTTTGTTTCGTAACGTTTGTAAACGTTTGGCTTAAATCGCCAAAAAGGCGAAACGTTTGGATTTGTTTCGTAATGTTTGTAAACGTTTGGCTTAAATTGCTAAAAAAGGCGAAACGTTTGGATTTGTTTCGTAACATTTTGTACATGTTTGGCTTAAATTGCAAAAAAGGTGAAGCGTTTGGATTTGTTTCGTAACGTTTGTAAATGTTTGGCTTAAATCGCTAAAAAGGTGAAACATTTGGATTTGTTTTGTTACATTTGTAAACGTTTTGCTTAAATCGCTGGCTTAAATCGCTAAAACGGTGAAATGTTTGGAATTGTTTCGTAACGTTTGTATAAGTTTGGCAAAAATTGCTAAAAAGGCGAAACGTTTGGATTTGTTTCGTAACGTTTGCATACGTTTGGCGTAAATCGCTAAAAAGGCGAAACATTTGGATTTGTTTCGTAGCGTTTGTATACGTTTGGCTTAAATCGCTAAAAAGGTGAAACGTTTGGATTTGTTTCGTAACGTTTGTAAACATTTGGCTTAAATCGGTAAAAAGGCGAAACGTTTGGATTTGTTTCGTAATGTTTGTAAACGTTTGGCTTAAATTACTAAAAAGGAGAAACGTTTGGATTTGTTTAGTAACATTTTGTAAACGTTTGGCTTAAATCGCTAAAAAGGTGAAGCATTTGGATTTGTTTCGTAACGTTTGCAAATGTTTAGCTTAAATCGCTAAAAAGGTGAACCGTTTGGATTTGTTTCGTAACGTTTGTAAACGTTTGGCTTATATCACTAAAAAGGTGAAACGTTTGGATTTGTTTCGCAATGTTTGTATACATTTGGCGTAAATCACTAAATAGGTGAAACGTTTGGATTTGTTTTGTAACGTTTGTATACGTTTGGCGTAAATCGCTAATTCTTTCATAACATTTGTATACGTTTGGCTTAAATCGCTAAAAAGGTGAAACGTTTGGATTTGTTCCGTAACGTTTGTAAACGTTTGGCTTAAATTGCTAAAAAGGTGAAACGCTTGGATTTGTTTCGTAACTTTTGTAGACGTTTGGCTTAAATTGCTTAAAAGGTGAAACTCTTGGATTTGTTTTATAATGTTTGTAACGTTTGGCTTAAATCGCTAAAAAGGTAAAACATTTGGATTTGTTTCGTAACGTTTGTAAACGTTTGGCTTAAATTGCTAAAAAGGTGAAACGCTTGGATTTGTTTCGTAAAGTTTGTAAACGTTTGAATTGCTGAAAAGGTTAAACGCTTGGATTTGTTTCGTAACGTTTGTAAACGTTTGGCTTAAACTGCTAAAAAGGTGAAACGTTTGTATTTGTTTCCTAAACTTTGTAAACGTTTGGCTTAAATCGCTAAAAAGGTAAAACGTTTGGATTTGTTTCGTAATGTTTGTAAACGTTTGGCTTTAATCGCTAAATAGGTGAAACATTTATATTTGTTTCGTAACATTTGTAAACGTTTGGCTTCAATCGCTAAAAGGTGAAACGTTTGGATTTGTTTCGTAAAGTTTGTAAATGTTGGCATAAATCGCTAAAAAGGTGAATTTTTTGAATTTGTTTCGTAACGTTTTAAACGTTTGGCTTAAATCGCTAAAATGGGGAAACGTTTGGATATGTTTTGTAACGTTTGTAAACGTTTGGCTTAAATTACTAAAAAGGTGTAAAATTTTGTTCTGTTTCATAATTTTGAAAACGTTTGGCTTAAATCGCTAAATAGGTGAAATGTTTAAATTTGTTTCGTAACGTTTGTAAACGTTTGGCTTCAATCACTAAAAAGGCGACACGTTTGGATTTGTTTTGTAAATTTTGTAAACGTTTGGCATAAATCGCTAAAAATGTGAATTTTTTGGATTTGTTTCGTAACGTTTTAAATGTTTGGCTTAAATCGATAAAATGGGGAAACGTTTGGATATGTTTCGCAACGTTTGTAAACATTTGGCTTAAATTGCTAAAAAGGTGAAATGTTTGGTTTTGTTTCGTAACGTTTGAAACGTTCGGCTTAAATCGCTAAAAAGGTGAAACCTTTGAATTTGTTTCGTAATGTTTGTAAACGTTTGGCTTAAATTGCTAAAAAGGTGAAATGCTTGGATTTGTTTTGTAACGTTTGTAATCATTTGACTTAAATTACTAAAAAGGTGAAATGCTTGAATTTGTTTCGAAACATTGTAAACATTTGGCTTAAATTGCTAAAAAGGTGGAACGCTTTGATTTGTTTCGTAATGTTTGTAAACGTTTGGCTTAAATTGTTAAAAAGGTGAAACATTTGGTTTTGTTTCGTAACATTTGTAAGTGTTTGGCTTAAATCGCTAAAAATGTGAAACGTTTGGATTTGTTTCGTAACATTTTAAATGTGGTATTAATTATTAACGTTTGTAAACGTTTGGCTTAAATCGATAAAAAGGTGAAACGTTTGGATTTGTTTCATAACGTTTTTAAACGTTTGGCTTAAATTGCTAAAAAGGCGAGACGTTTGGATTTGTTTGTAACGTCTGTAAACGTTTGGATTAAATCGCTAAAAAGGTGAAACGTTTGGATTTGTTTCGTAACTTTTGTAAAGGATATTAAACTCTATAGATCATTAGACTTTACTCAAATTACAGAAAGATCACTAAAAAAAACTTTTGTTACAAAATGGTCATTGAACTATACCTTTTACTACAAAAATGTTTATGTTGTTACAAAAACAACACTAAACTTTTCGTGAATTATAAAAATGTCACTGGATCTCTTATTATAAAAAGGTCACTGAACTATGTTTCTTTTTGTAATTTTGGCTTGCCACGTAAGCAAAAATGTTGCGTTTTTGCTTAAAGCGCAATGTTTTAGATGGCTGGACCCCTTTGTAATAAAAGGTATAGTTCAATGACCATTTTGTAACAAAAGTTTTTTTAGTGACCTTTCTGTAATTTGAGGAAAGCTTAGTGATCTATAGAGTTTAATATCCCGTTTGTAAACGTTTGGCTTAAATCGTTAAAAAGGGGAAACTTTTGAAATTTCGTAACGTTTGTAAACGTTTGGCTTAAATTGCGAAAACGGTGAAACACTTGGATTTGTTTCATACCGTTTTTAAATGTTTGGCTTAAATTGCTAAAAGATGAAACGTTTGGATTTGTTTCGTAACGTTTTAGACGCTTGGATTTGTTTCATTACGTTTGAAAATGTTTGGCTTAAATTGCTAAAAAGGTGAAACAATTGGTTTTGTTTCTTAACGTTTGTAAACGTTTAGCATAAATTGCTAAAAATGTGACACGTTTGGACTTGTTTCGTAATGTTTGTAAACGTTCGTCTTAAATGGCTAAAAATGTGAAACGTTTGTATTTGTTTCGTAACATTTGTAAACGTTTGGCTTAATAGCTAAAAAGGTGAAACGTTTGGATTTGTTTCGTAACTTTTGTACATGTTTGGCTTAAATTTCTAAAAAGGTGACACGTTTGGATTTGTTTCGTAACCTTTATAAACGTTTGGCTTAAATAGCTACAAAGGTGAAACGTTTGGTTTTGTTTCCAAACCTTTGTAAACGTTTGGCTTAAATCGCTAAAAAGGTGAAATATTTGGATTTGTCTCATAACGTTTATAAACGTTTTGCTTAAATTTCTAAAAGGGTGAAACATTTTGGTTTTTTTTTCGTAACCTTTGTAAACGTTTAGCTTAAATCGCTAAAAAGGTGAAACGTTTGGATTTGTTTAGTAAAGTTTGTAAACGTTTGGCTTAAATCGCTAAAAAGGTGAAACGTTTGATTTTTTTTCTTCGAAATGTTTGTAAACATTCGGCTTAAATCGTTAAAAAGGTGAAACGTTTGGATTTGTTTTCTAACGTTTGTAAATGTTTGGCTTAAATCGCAAACGTTTGGTTTTGTTTCGTAACGTTTGTAAACGTTTGGCTTAAATTGCTAAAAATATGAAATGTCTGGATTTGTTTCGTAACGTTTTAAACGCTTGGATTTGTTTCCTAACGTTTGTAAACGCTTGGATTAAATTGCTAAAAAGTTGAAACGCTTTGATTTGTTTCGTAACGTTTGTAAACGTTTGGCTTAAATTGTAAAAATTTGAAACGTTTGGATTTGTTTTTTAACATTTGTAAACGTTTGGATTTGTTTCGTAATGTTTGTAAACGTTTAGCTTAAATTGCTAAAAAGGTGAAGCATTTGGTTTTGTTTCTAAACGTTTGTAAGCATTCGGCGTAAAAGGTGAAACATTTGGATTTTTTTCGTAACGTTTGTAAACGTTTGGCTTAAATTTCGATAAAGGGGAAACCCTTGGATTTGTTTTGTAACGTTTGTAAACGTTTGGCTTAAATACCTAAAACTATGAAACGCTTGAATTTGTTTCGCAACGTTTGTAAACGTTTAGCATAAATTGCTAAAAAGGTGAAACGCTTGGAATTGTTATGTAACGTTTGCAAACGTTTGGCTTAAATTACTAAAAAGGTGAAACGCTTGGTTTTGTTTCGAAACGCTTGTAAAGGTTTAACTTAAACGCTAAAAAGGCGAAACGTTTGGATTTGTTTCTTAAAGTTCGTAAACGTTTGGCTTAAATTGCTAAAATAGAGAAATGTTTGGATTTTTTTCGTAATTTTGTAAACGTTTGGCTTAAATTGCTAAAAACGTGAAACTTTCGGATTTGTTTCGTGTCGTTAGTAAAAGTTTGGCTTAAATTGCTAAAAACGTGAAACGTTTGGATTTGGTTCGTGTCGTTAGTATACGTTTGGCTTACATCGTTAAAAAGGGGAAACGTTTGGATTTGTTTCATAACGTTAGTAAACGTTTTGCTTAAATCGCTAAAAAGTTGAAATGTTTGGATTTGTTTCATAACGTTTGTAAATGTTTGGCTTAAATCGCTAAAAAGAGGAGATTCTTGGATTTGTTTCATAACATTTGTAAACGTTTAGCTTAAATTGCTAAAAAGGTGAAATGCTTGGATTTTTTTTGTAACGTTCGTAAACGTTTGGCTTAAATTGCTAAAAAGGTGAAACGTGTGGATTTGTTTCATAACCTTTGCAAACGTTTGTCTTAAATCGCTAAAAAGGTGAAACGTTTGGATTTGTTTCATAACGTTTGTAAATGTCTTAAATCACTTAAAAGATGAAACGTTCTGATTTATTTCGTAACGTTTGCAAACGTTTGGCTTAAATTGCTGAAAAGGTGAAACGCCTGGATTTATTTCGTAACGTGTGCAAAGGTTTGGCTTTTATTGCTGAAAAGGTGAAAGGCTTAGATATGTTTCGTAACGTTTTTAAGCGTTTTGCTTAAATTGCTAAAAATGTGAAACATTTGGATTTGCTTCGCAACGTTTATAAACGTTTGGCTTAAATTTCTAAAAAGGAGAAATTCTTGAATTTTGTTTCGTAACGTTTGTAAAGGTTTGACTTAAATCGCTAAAAATGTGTAACGTCTGGATTTCTTTCGTAACGTTTTAAACGTTTGGTTTTGTTTTGTAACGTTTGTACACGTTTGGCATAAATCGCTAAAAAGGTGAAACGTTTGGATTTGTTTCGTAACGTTAGTAAACGTTTGGCTTAAATTGCTAAAACGGAGAAACGTTTGGATTTGTTTCGTAATGTTTTAAAAGTTTGGCTTAAATTGCTAAAAACGTGAAACATTTGCGTGACATTAGCAAACGATTGGCTTAAACCGCTAAAAAGGTGAAACGCTGGATTTGTTTCGTGACGTTAATAAATGTTTGGCTTAAAACGCTAAAAAGTTAAAAGGTTTGGATTTGTTTCATAATGTTTGTAAACGTTTGGCTTATATCGCTAAAAAGGTGAAACTCTTGGACTTGTTTCGTAACGTTTGTAAACGTTTAGCTTAAATTGCGAAAAAGGTGAAACATTTGGATTTGTTTCATAACCTTTGTAAACGTTTGTCTTAAATCGCAAAAAAGGTGAAACGTTTGGATTTGTTTCGTAACGTTTTTTAAATGTTTGGCTTAAATCGCTAAAAAGGGGAAACGTTTGGATTTCTTTTGTAACGTTTGTAAACGTTTGGCTTCAATTGCTAAAAAAGTTAAACGTCTGGATTTGCTTCGTAACGTTTGTAAACGTTTGGCATAAATCGCTAAAAAGGTGAAATTTTTGGATTTGTTTCGTAACGTCTTAAACGTTTCGTTTAAATTGCTAAAAATGTGAAACGTTTGGATTTGTTTTGTAACGGTTGTGGCCTTAAATCGCTAAAGAGGTGAAAGATTTGGTTTTGTTTCATAACGTTTGTAAATGTTTGCCTTAAATCGCTAAAAAGGTTAAACGTTTTGATTTATTTCGTAACGTTTTAAACGTTTGGCTGAAATTGTTGAAAAGGTGAAACGCTTGGATTTGTTTTGTAACGTTTGTAAACGTTTTGGATTTAATTGCTATAAAGGGGAAACGTTTGGATTTGTTTCGTACCGTTTGTAAACGTTTGGCTAAAATCGCTAAAAAGGTGAAACATTTTGATTTGTTTGGGAACGTTTGTAAACGTTTGCCTTAAATTGCTAAAAAGTTGAAACGTTTGGATTTGTTTCGCAACGTTAATAAACGTTTGGCTTAAATTGCTAAAAAGAGGAAACACTTGGATTTGTTTCATAACGTTATAAACATTTGGATTTTTTTCGTAATATTTGTAAACGTTTGGCTTATATCGCAAAAAAGGTGAAACGTCGTGTTTTTTTTCGTAACGTTTGTAAACGTTTGGCTTAAATCTCTAAAAAGGGGAAACGTTTCGATTTGTTTCATAACGTTTGTAAACGTTTGGCTTAAATCGCTAAAAATGTGAAACGTTTGGATTTGTTTCGTAACGTTTGTAAATGTTTGTCTTAAATAGCTAAAAAGGATAAACATTTGGATTGATTTCGTAACATTTGTAAACGTTTGGTTTAAATTGCTAAAAAGGTAAAACGCTTGGATTTATTTCATAACGTTTGTATACGTTTGGCTTAAATTGCTAAAAAGGTGAAACGCTTGGATTTGTTTCGTAACGTTTGTAAACGTTTGGCTTAAATTACTACAATGGTCAAACGCTTGGATTTGTATCATAACCTTTGTAAATGTTTGGCTTAAATCGCTAAAAAGGGGAAACGTTTGGATTTGTTTCGTAACGTTTGTAAACGTTTGGCTTAAATCATTAAAAAGGTTGAATGTTTGGATTTGTTTCATAACGTTTGTAAACGTTTGGCTGAAATTGTTGAAAATGTGAAACGCTTGGATTTGTTTCGTAACGTTTATAAACGTTTGGCTTAAATTGCTCAAAAGGGGAAACGCTTGGATTTGTTTTGTAAAGTTTGTAATGTTTGGCTTAAATCGCTAAAAAGGTGAAAGGCTTGGTTTTGTTTCGTAACATTTGTAACCGTTTGGCTTAAATCGCTAAAAATGTGAAACGTTTGAATTTGTTTCGTAACGTTTTAAACGTTTGGTTTTGTCTCGTAACGTTTGTAAACGTTTGGCTTAAATCGCTCAAAAGGTGAAACGTTTGGATTTCTTTTGCAACATTTGTAAACGTTTGGTTTAAATCGCTATAAAGGTGAAATGTTTTGATTTGTTTCGTAACATTTACAAATGTTTGGCTTCAGTCTAAAAGGGTTAACTCCTAAAAAAATTACGAACTTTACACGAAGTTTCATTTTAATCATGACCTTTAAAAGTTGTCATTGAAAGGCATGAACTTTCATTTAATTTCAAATTTATCACAAAAGAAAAATTTTGTCTATTATCTGACTACAAATTCCTAATCCTAGATACTCTAACCGAAAGATTAAAACATTTGATGTTGATTAATAACTTGGGTCTTTCATTAATGGTTTAGTGAAGAATTTGGTCAATAAAAATACATTGAAATGATGAATTTGAAACAATATGAAAGTTCGTGCCTTTAAAGGGCAACCTTTAAAGGTCATGATTAAAATGAAATTTCGTGTAAAGTTCGTAATTTTTTTAGGAAGTAACCCAATCTAAAAAGGTGAAACGTTTTGATTTATTTCGTAATGTTTGTAAACGTTTGGTTTAAATTGCTATAAAGGTGAAACGATTGGATTTGTTTCATAGCGTTTGGCTTAAATCACTAAAAAGGTGAAACCATTGGATGTGTTTCGTTGTTAGTAGTATGTGCCCTAGGGCCATTTTTTATTTATACTTGTATAAACAAATCCCATTGGCAATGATATATATGTTTTATTTGAACTAAGTGCCTCATCAATTAAGTGTTTATTTATTGCATATTGTCCTTATCACATTGTGATAGAATCTATTCTTAAAGTGTTGAGAATATAAGTGACAGATTCTATTATACAAGTGATCTAAATAACTGTTCACGATCGATGGGGTCCTACGAATAAGGGCATCACATTATCCCGGAAAGATCGTCACCTCTGTTTATTCTCCTGATTAGTAAATAGTTGCTAATTATAGGAAGCAGTGAGTCTAATACTACTTGATGGGGATCAGAATAAACATATGGACACTCAAAGGGTTTGAGTGAGTCGAACAAGTGACGCTAGATGACTTATACATGGTATTTCATCAAACTCAATTTAATGTCATCTATTTCATAATTGTACATATGTCCTTTGACTTGCGGTGACACTATCTTGTATATAGGTGATTAGAGTTTGATACTCCTTATCCCTAGATCTTTCATGAGCTAGGGTCGCGGGATGTGTTGGCTCTAGTTAGTTGTATATGGAGATAGGGGTTTAACCAAGAGAGGATTTATCACTCCGGATGAACGGAGAAAAGATTCGATGCTATCTCAAATTGTTCTCGATGGATGATAAAACATGCGTAGGTGTATATGACTTACTTAGAAAGTTGTTTCTAGTGGAAGTCATATTTATCAAGAATAAGAACTGAGATGAGGTCATATGATCAAGACAAACAGTGTTTGACTCAACCGTGACACCAGTCGAGATCGGAATCTTAAATGAAGGGAATTTTGAGTGTACGGTAATTATGAACATTGGTTCATAAAGAATGCATCGAAACATTCATATCTATTTGGGGGTCGTGATATGTTGCTAGACGTCACTCACGATCTACGAGAATTAATAATTAATGGGATTTAATTATTTAATATAAGAAAAGCGTTTCTTATGACTCTCGTTGCCATATAGATGTGAACATAGTTAGTCACACACAATAGGGTGTGCAACCGATTGAGTTTACGAGAGATTGATTTCATATAGATACTAGCATATCTCGGAAATTAATCTAAGATGAAAAACAAGTATAAATTAGGGACTAATTTGTAAGATTTATAAATAAGTAGGCACCTAATTGTATTTTATCCAAGTCAATGTGATGATGTTTCACCTTTTTAGCAATTTAAGCAAAACGTTTACAAATCCAAGCGTTTCCCCTTTTTAGCAATTCAATCTGAACGTTTACAAATGTTACGAAACAAATCCAAACGTGTCACCGTTTTAGTGATTTAAGCCAAACGTTTAACCATTTTAGCGATTTATGCCGAACGTTTACAAACATTGTGAAACAAAAACAAATGTTTCCCCTTTTTAGCGATTTAAGCCAAACGTTAACTAATGTTACGAAACAAATCCATATGTTTGAAACGATACGAAACAAATCCAAGCGTTTCACCTTTTTAGCAATTTGATATGAACATATACAAACATTACGAACCAAAACCAAACGTTTCACTTTTTCAACGATTTAAGCCAAACATTAATAAACGTTACGAAACAAATACAAACCAAACATTTCACCTTTTTAGCGATTTAAGCCAAACGTTTGCAAACGTTACGAAACAAATCTAATCCAAAAGTTTCCCCATTTAGTGATTTAAGCCAAACGTTTTTTTTCATAACCTTTGTAAACGTTTGGCTTCAATCGCTAAAAAAGTGAAACATTTGGATTTGTTTCGTAATGTTTGTAAATTTTTGGCTTAAATTGCTAGAAACGTTTGGATTTGCTTCATAACATTTTTAAACGTTTGGCTTAAATCGCTAAAAATGTGAAATGTTTGGATTTGTTTCGTAATGTTTATAAACATTTGGTTTAAATCGCTAAAAAGGTGAAATCTTTGGTTTTGTTTTGTAACGTTTGGAAATGTTTGGGTTAAATCGCTAAAAGTGAAAAACATTTATATTTGTTTTGTATTATTTGTAAACGTTTGGCTTAAATTTGAAAAATGGGAAAATGTTTGGATTTGTTTCGTAACATTTGTAAACGTTTGGCTTAAAGTGCTAAAAATGTGAAATATTTTGATTAGTTTTGCAGCGTTTATAAACGTTTATCTTAAATCGCTAAAAAGGTGAAACGTTTGGTTTTGTTTCGTAATGTTTGTAAACGTTTGGCTTAAATCGCTAAAAAGGTGAAACGTTTCAATTTGTTTTGTAATGTTTGTAAACGTTTGGCTTAAATCGCTAAAAAGGTGAAACATTTGGATTTGTTTTGTAATGTTTGTAAACGTTTGGCTTAAATCGCTAAAAAGGTGAAACGTTTGGATTTGATTTGTAACGTTTCTAAACGTTTGGCTTAAATTGCTAAAAAGGTGAAACGCTTGGATTTGTTTCGTAACGCTTGTAAACGTTTGGCTTTGTTTCGTAACGTTTGTAAAAGGTTTGGCTTAAATCACTAAAAATTTGAAACGGTTGGATTTGTTTCGTAATGTTTTAAACGTTTGGTTTTGTTCCGTAACGTTTGTAAACGTTTGGTTTAAACTGCTAAAAATGTGAAACTTTTGGATTTGTTTTGTAACGTTAATAAAATTTTGGCTTAAATCGCTAAAAAGGTGAATCGTTTGGTTTTGTTTCGCAATGTTTGTAAATGTTTGGCTTAAATCGTTAAAAAAGTGAAACGTTTGTATTTGTTTCGCAACGTTTGTAAACGTTTGGCTTAAATCGCTAAAAAGGTGAGACATTTGGATTTGTTTTGTAACGTCTGTAAACGTTGGGTTTAAATCGCTATAAAAGGTGAAACGTTTGGCTTAAATTGCTAAAAAGGGGAAACGTTTGGTTTTGTTCCGTAATGTTTGTAAACATTTGGCTCCAATTGCTAAAAAGGTAAAACGTTTGGATTTGTTTCGTTACATTTGTAAACGTTTGGCTTAAATCGCTAAAATGGAGAAATGTTTGGATTTATTTTGTAACGTTTGGCTTAAATTGCTAAAAAGAGGAAACATTTGGTTTTGTTCCGTAATATTTGTAAACATTTGGCTTAAAAGTTTCGTAGCGTTTGTAAACGTTTGGCTTAAATCGCTAAAATAGGGAAACATTTGGATTTGTTACGTAACGTTTGTAAACGTTTTGCTTAAATCTTTTAAAATGTGAAACGTTTGGTTTGTTTCGTAATTTTGTTTCGTAACGTTTGTAAACGTTTGGTTTAAATCGCTAAAAAGGTGAAATGTTTGGATTTCTTATGTAACGTTTGCAAACGGTTGGCTTAAATCGCGAAAAAGAAGAAACGTTTGGTTTTGTTTCGTAATGTTTGTAGACGTTTGGTTTAAATCGCTAAAAATGGGAAACGCTTGGATTTGTTTCGGAACGTTTGTAAATGCTTGGCTTAAATCGCTAAAAAGGTGAAACGTTTGCATTTGTTTCGTAACGTTTTAAACGTTTGTCTTAAATCGCTAAAATGGCAAAACGTTTTGATTTGTTTTGTAACGTTTGGAAACGTTTGGCATAAATCGCTAAAAAGGGGAAACATTTGGATATGTTTCGTAATGTATGTAAACGTTTGGCTTAATTCGTTAAAAAGGTCAAATGTTTGGTTTTAAAAGGTTATAAAACAAAACCAAATGTTTAAAACATTACAAACAAATCCAAATGCTTCACCATTTTAGCTATTTAAGCCGTAACGTTTATAAACGTTTGGCTTAAATTGCTAAAAATGGGAAACGTTTGGATTTATTTTATAACGTTTTTAAACGCTTGGCATAAATTTAAACGTATGGATTTTGTTTCATAACGTTTGTAAACGTTTGGCTTAAATTGCTAAAAAGGTGAAAAGTTTAGTTTTGTTTTGAAACGTTTGTAAACGTTTGGCTTAAATTGATAAAAAGGTAAAATATTTGGATTTGTTTCATAACGTTTGTAAACGTTTGGCTTAAATTGCTAAAAAGGAGAAACATTTGGATTTGTTTCGTAACGTTCATAAACGTTTGGCTAGAATTGCTAAAACAATGAAACGTTTTGATTTGTTTCATTGCGTTTGTAAACGTTTGGCTTCGATTGCTAAAAAGGTAAAACGTTTGCATTTGTTTCGTAAGGTTTGTAAACATTTGGCTTAAACCGCTAAAAAGGTGAAACGCTCGGATTTGTCTCGTAATGTTTGTAAATGTTTGGTTTACATCCCTAAAAAAGTGAAAAGTTTGGATTTGTCTCGTAACGTTTGCAAACGTTTGGCTTAAATCGCGAAAAAGGTGAAACGTTTTTATTTATTTTGT
This sequence comes from Mercurialis annua, assembly GCF_937616625.2. Classification (NCBI taxonomy): domain Eukaryota; kingdom Viridiplantae; phylum Streptophyta; class Magnoliopsida; order Malpighiales; family Euphorbiaceae; genus Mercurialis; species Mercurialis annua. The sequence goes on along the minus strand of NC_065572.1, from coordinate 32,138,282 downwards.
TACGTTTGAAGACGTTTGGCTTAAATTTCTAATAGGGTGAAATGCTTGGATTTGTTTCGTAACCTTTGTAAACGTTTGGCATAAATCGCTAAAATGGGGAAATGTTTACAAACGTTACGAAACAAATCCAAACATTTCACCTTTTTAGCAATTTAAGTCAAATGTTTACAAAGGTTACGAAACAAAACCAAACATTTCCCCATTTTAGAGATTTAACCCAAACATTTACAAACGTTACGAAACAAAGCCAAATGTTTACAAACGTTACGAAACAAATCCAAACATTTCACCTTTTTTCTGATTTAAGCAAAACGTTTACGAACGTTAGGAAAAAAATCTAAGCATTTCACCTTTTTAGCAATTTAAGCCAAACGTTTACAAACGTTACGGAACAAAACCAAACGTTTCACTTTTTGAGCGATTTAAGTCTAACATTTACAAACGGTACGAAACAAATCCAAACATTTCATCTTTTTTGCAATTCAAGCCAAACGTTTATAAACGTTACGAAACAAAACAAAACGTTTAAAACATTACAAAACTAATCGCAATTTGAGCCAAACGTTTACAAACATTACGAAACCAATCCAAACGTTTCCACATTTTAGCAATTTAAGCCAAACGTTTACAAACGTTACGAAACAAATCCAACAGTTTCCCCATTTTAGCGATTTAAGACACACGTTTACAAATGTTACGAAACAAATCCAAACATTTCACCTTTTTAGCAATTTAAGCCAAACGTTTACAAACGTTACAAAAGAAATCCAAACGTTTCCCCTTTTTAGCAATTTAAGCTAAACATTTACAAACGTTACGAAACCAATCAAAACGTTTCACCTTTTAAGCGATTTAAGCCAAACGTTTACAAACGTTACGAAACAAATCAAAACGTTTCACCTTCTTAGCTATTTAAGCCAAACGTTTACAGACGTAACAAAACAAAATCAAACGTATTTAGAAATTTAAGCCAAACGTTTACAAACGTTACGGAACAAAACCAAACGTTAGGCTTAAATCGCTAAAATTGGGAAACGTTTGGATTTGTTTTGTATTGTTTGTAAACGTTTGGCTTAAAGCGCTAAAAATGTGAAACGTTTGGTTTTGTAAGGTGTAACACCCCGTATTTTTTCTAACTTGTTCTGTTAGCCCAAACGATACCTTGGGTTCATTGAGTGGTTCGACCACTTAGATTCGCGTGTCGAAGGTTCCAAACCTTTTAAAATGTGTTTTAAGATGTATTAGAAGTAACCTCGGAGTTTTAAACGTTTTCGATTTAAATTTCAAAATCTCAAAATTTCATCGGAGGCAGTAGCATTTCGCGAAAGCGAAGGAGGTGTAGCGGGCGCGACGCGTGCACTGTGAAGTTCGCTGATTTCTATTTAAACTCACCTAATTCGACATAAACTGATTTTACACTTTTCTAAACCCTAAAACGGCACATACTCTCTGATTTTCATATTCCACCTATTCCTAAGCCTTTGGTGATCATTAGTAAGTATTTTCATCATTTCTTTAAGGTTTAATTCATGTATTATCTATCCTTGGGTTGTGTGCTCATTAGCTTTGGGTTGTTGTTCGTTCTTAGGCTGATTTGGATTGTTCTTATTGCTGGGTTTTCTTGTTTTGTGTTATCTCAAAAGGTTAGTAGATCTAATCCCTTATTTTGTGTTGTTTAGATTGTTAGCTTTTTGATTGGATTCGATACATTGGGTGGTTTGAGTATATTTTCTGTTTGTATTGATTTTAAATCTGTAAATGGTTGATTTAAGGTGTTATTGGCTTGTTCATATTACTTGTACCTTGGGTGGTTTGGTTTAGATGTTACAATTGAAAGGTTTATCAAATTGCTAACATTTTTGGGTTGTAAATTCTGTTTTGAAACTCTAATAAAATCTGGAAATTTCAAGAGAATGAATCATAGGGTGTTAGATACTTAACAATACTTTGGGTGGCTTGGAGAAATCGTTTAAGTAGATTAGTGTTGCATTTGATTAAAGTTTTTGGGCTAAACTCTGTTTTGATTTAAAAGCTAAATCTGGAAATTTCTTTTAAAAAGGTTAAAAGTGTGTTTGTTAACAATTGTTTCATTGAGTGATTTGAGGTAATTGTCTAATGGCTAAAACATATGTTAAATATGGTTTTGATGGTTTAAATCGGTGTTTTAAGAACATATATATGTGGCTGGAAATTTGTAAGTTTAAGAATTTATTTTATAAAGTAAAATCGAATACTTTGGGTCTCTTTTGGTTGTTTGCTTAATTTGCTAATTGTTGTGGTTTTGCCCTAGCTTTGAGACATACTTAGGGGGATTTTAATCAAGTTACTAAGGGCTGGAAATTGTTTACTAATTGGTTTAAACTTATTTCAGGATGTTAGTTCTATCTTAGGTTGTGGTTTGATTTTGATTAAACTATATAAGGCATATAAGGGTGTTATTTGTCATGTAAGGTTTTGATTGATTTATTCTATTTTCAAGTTGATACTTAAAAGATGTTGAATCTTATTGATTCTATTTAAGGTGTTATATTTCAATGTACTTGAGGTGCGCTACTTGCTAAGTGTTAGCAAGCTTAATTGTTTATGGCATTATTAAGTTTCGGTGTGAGTTCTTATTTAAAAATTGAATTTGGTTTCATTTAAGGTTTGATTAAATACTTTGGCTTTAAATTTGGTTTATGGTTGGGTCGGGTTAGACGTGGTCTTCTGACATGTTGTGTTAGGCTATACTGCAGTAAGGCCAACACACTACTTTGGGAACTGTTATTGTTTTGAAGATTATTTAAGTATGTAAGACTTTGGTTTTGTTTTTTTAAAGATATGAACTCACCTAAACTGAACTTGCCTTATTTGGATAATTAGTTGTATGGATGTTTAGTTGTACTTTGATTACCTTGTTTGATTGTTGGTTGCAAAGCTAGTCCTATGTGGAGTCTAGTATTCTTAGAGATAGGGGGTTGTTCGGAATTTAACTTATATTATGTTTTAGACCCGTCGACTGCTCGTGCTACGGAGTCTACGCAGGGTTAGCTGTTGCCAAGACTTACGTGGATAAGCAAGCAGTGAGTTTATAGTGTTATTTACCGCTTGATTAAGTACCGCACATTATTTTAGTATATCAAATGTTTGTGAACTGTTTTAAGGATTATGGATCCGGATTGAAACGAGCTACTCGATAGGCTTGTATCGAGACTGTGTGCACCGGTAAGTACTTTGGGATTGGCTGACGAATGTCTGGCCTACTTTGGGAATCGATGAGGATATGTTCTCATCTACTTTGGGTTAAATACTTTGAGATTTCATTTCAATACTGTTTTCCATAATCAAGTATATATATTAGTATAAAAGGATTTGTTTTAAGGGTTTTAAACTTAAAAAATGTAAATAGCATTATGAACTCATCTCAGTATATCTGACCCCGTTGTTTTCCCAACTTTCCAGGTTTATGATTTTGAGAGCGTTGGTCATCTCCGATCTTTTCATTCCTCGGAGGTCTTTTTATGATATCAGAGTAGTTATTGTTTTACCTCTTAGACCGCAGTAGAACTAGTAGTCTTAATATTATACTTGGGTTTGTCGTGGTGGTACGACTTTTATATTATTATACTTTGGTATGTTTCATTGGGTTATTTATATATATATGAGGCATGTTTCATAGTTTCGGATTGTTATTAAAAGCGTATATTAGAACTGCTATATAAGTTGTTAAACATATGCTGAAGTCTCGGTTGCCCCCGAGCATTGGTTTTCTTGCAGGTTTATTTGTTTATAAGGTTTTCCGCGAGGCTTGCTACGGGTTTTAGTACTACCATACCCATACCCTAGCGCCGGTCGCGATCCACGAATTTGGATCGTGACAAAGTTGGTATCAGAGCTTTAGTTTCGAACTAAGGCCAAATTATTGCATGTTATGTGTTTATCTCTTTAAGGCATGTTAAGTGTTACTGTTGTGTTATAGGATCTACTGCGGAATTAGGATTCAAGTCTTGTCTTTTGAAACGTCATCATTTGTTTTCAAAACTTTCTACCTTCACCTTTAGGGATGTTGAGTCGGTCTTACGTGTTACTAATGTTACTTTGCGAAGTTTATGCTTACTTTGGAATGTTATTGTTATTACTTTGGTTAAATGGTTGATTTTTGAGCTATTTAAATTTACTTTGGGTGTTGCCTTGAGGGCTTTGTTTTGAGAATCATTTGTTTCATTCTTAGGAATGAACACTCGTAGGCGTGCTGCAGCTCAGGCTGAGGCTGAAGCTGATGACGCTATGTCGATTGAGGTTGACTAGCATGAACCAGGGGTTCAAGTTGGCGGGGGACGTGTAGGCGGAGTTCCGGCTGGTAGAGGCCGAGCTGGCAGAGGACGGGGTGGTAGAGGACAGGCTGCTGGAGGCAGAGGTAGGGGACGTGGTGGTGCAGGCTTTCAGGCACCAGGTGTACCACAAGCTCCTATGGATCCATTTGACTTCACGACGTTTCTAGCTGGGATTACTGCACTCCAGAATAATCAAGTGCAACTGCAGGCGGGACAGATTGCCATGCAGAACCAGTATACTATGCTGGGACAGATTCTACAGCAGCAGGTGCCACAGGCTGGTGGTGTGGCAGTTGGTGGTGGCGGAACCACTGACAAAGATTTGGTGTTGGCTTATGCAAGGCTAAAGTCGACTGAGTTTTCGGGCGACGGTGATGCCCTAGACATTCTGGAGGAAGTTGAGCGGAATGCTCAGAGATTGCAGGCTACTGAGAGGCAAACTGTCATGTTAGTGGAAATGTCCTTGAAGGGTTCTGCAAGTGATTGGTTTCGTAGTGCCATTCGTGCTGAAATGGCTACTATTACTTGGGAGGATTTTGTGACTCGATTCAAGAACTTTTACTTGCCTTTTTCAGTGACTGAAGGTCATAGAGACAGATTGCTGGTTTTGAAAAGGGGAGACAGGTCGGTGAACGAGTACACTACAGAATTTGTGAGGCTGTGTCGTTTTGCCCCAGATCTGCAGACTGAGCAGCAAAGGGTGAACGACAGGTATGTGAAAGGTTTAGGCTCAGATTTTATCAGCCTTCTGACTGATACGAGCAAGGAATTTCCTGTTCTAGTGGATAGTGCCCGTCGGATGGAGACAACTTTATTACACTTTGGAAAAATTACGGAGACCAAGAAGGCGGGCAGTGTTACTCAGAGTAGTGGGCATCAGAGTGGTAGCAGTAGCTATCAGTCCAAGTCTTCCCAGTGCAAGAGTAAGAGAGGGGGTGAACGGAGGGGATATCAGCCGTATTCCCACAGTTCTAGTTACAGCGGTGGTAGCCGTAGTTTTGGGCAGGGTAGCAATGGAGCATCCAGTGTTCCTTTTTGTCAGAACTGCAGGCGCAGGCACTTTGGAGTTTGTACACTAGCACCGGGTAGCTGCTATGCTTGTGGCCAACCGGGTCATTTTGCGACAGAGTGTCCGACATCTAGGCAGCAGGTGTCATCGGCTAGTGTTGCTCAGCTGTCTTTTCAGCAGCAGAGAACTGCTTTTACTCCTTCGGCGGGGTATTCTCAACCCGCCGCTTTGTTTGGTGGTCAGCGGGGCCGTGGTTCAAGAGGACGTGGTTTTGGTGGCCGTAGTAACGGTGGTAGAGGTTCGGGTAGTTTTAGTTCTGCTCAGGCACCGCAGCAGGGACAGGGTCAGGCTAGAGTGTTTGCTTTAACTCCTCAGGATGCTCGTGCATCAAACGCCGTGGTGCAAGGTATTATTCTGATTTCTTTTGTAGATGCAGTGGTTTTGTTTGATGCGGGTGCAACTCACTCTTTTGTTTCTTAGAGTTTTGCTGCTAAGTTGAGTGTGACACCATCTAGGTTGCTAGAGCCTTTATCTGTATCTACACCTTTGTCTGACTGTGTTGTGGTGGACGTGGTTTATCCGTCTTGTTCTGTGGTTATTCATGATAGAGATCTTAGGGCTGATTTGATTGTACTTGATGTGTTATCTTTTGATGTTATCTTGGGAATGGATTGGCTTTCACGCCATTTTGCTTCTATCGACTGTCGAGGGAAGTCGGTTTTGTTTGGGATTCCTGGTGATATACCTTTTTCTTTCCATTGGGAGAAGGTATAGACACCAAAGAATCTTATTTCAGCGATCAAGGCCAAGCGCATGATGGGCAAGGGTTGCCAGGGTTTCTTAGCGGTGGTTCGTGACTTAGAGGCTGTCAGTGGTAATGTGCATAGTGTCTCGATAGTGAATGAGTTCACTGATGTGTTTCCAGGAGAGTTACTTGGATTACCACCTGGCCGTGATATTGAGTTCTGTATCGATGTTGTTCCTGGAACATCTCCTATTTCGATACCTCCGTATCGGATGGCTCCTGCAGAGCTAAAAGAGTTGAAGGAACAGTTGCAAGAGTTGCTGGATAATGGTTTTATCAGGCCGAGTACTTCTCCGTGGGGTGCTCCTGTGTTGTTTGTCAAGAAGAAGGATGGTTCTTTTCGGTTGTGTATTGACTACAGACAGCTGAAGAAAGTTACTATCAAGAACAGGTATCCTCTTCCTCGTATTGATGATTTGTTCGATCAGTTAGAGGGTGCTAAGTGTTTTTCGAAGATTGACTTGAGATCCGGGTATCATCAACTTCGGATCCGGGACGTCGATGTGCCTAAAACCGCTTTCAGAACGCGTTATGGGCATTTCGAGTTTCTGGTCATGTCTATTGGGTTAACGAACGCACCAGCAGCGTTTATGGATATGATGAACCTGGTGTTCAAGCCTTTTCTGGATCAGTTCGTTATTGTGTTTATTGATGACATACTGATTTACTCTCGGAGTGAGGAGGAACATGCATTCCACTTGAGGAAAATACTGCAGACGTTGCGTGAGCATCAACTATATGCTAAGTTCTCAAAGTGCGAATTCTGGCTGGACCAAGTTACTTTCTTAGGACACGTGGTGTCGAAGGATGGGATCAAGGTCGATCCAAAGAAGATTGAGGCGGTTATGGATTGGCAGAGGCCAAGGTCAGTTACTGAGATCATAAGTTTTCTCGGGTTGGCTGGCTACTATCGTCGGTTCGTGCAGGATTTCTCCAGAATATCTGCACCATTAACTAAACTGACACAGAAAGGTGTTAAGTTTGAATGGACTGACAAGTGTGAGGCGAGCTTTGAGAAGCTCAAAGGGATTTTGACTACAGCTCCTGTGTTGGCTTTGCCATCTGGCATTGAGGGGTTCATTGTATATTATGATGCTTCTCGTATCGGTTTGGGTTGTGTGTTAATGCAACATGGTAAGGTGATTGCCTATACTTCTCGTCAGCTGAAGAAGCATGAGGTGAATTATCCTACTCATGATCTGGAGTTAGCAGCTGTGGTTTTTGCTCTTAAGATTTGGAGGCACTATTTGTGCGGTGCTACTTGCGAGATCTTTACTGATCATAGGAGTCTGAAGTACATCTTTGATCAGCGGGAGTTGAATCTGAGGCAACGGAGATGGTTGGAGCTACTGAAAGACTACGATTGTTCTATTCAGTACCATCCGGGTAAGGCTAATGTGGTAGCCGATGCGTTGAGTCGCAAGTCTTCGGGCAGTTTGGCCCATATTTCTGATGTTGGGCGGAGACCCATGGTCCGTGAGTGGCATAGTCTGTTAGCTTCGGGATACGGATTTCAGGTTTCGCAGAAAGGTTGTTTGTTGGCACAGTTGCAAGTGCAACCGGTTTTGATTGATAGGATCAAAGCTTCACAAGCTGAGGATCCACAATTGAAACGGATTATGGATGAGATCCATCTGGATGAAAATCCTGGGTTTGCTCTGGCGGATGGAGTTCTCAGGTACAGTTCGCGACTGTGTGTTCCGGATTCAGATGGTTTGAGAGACCAGCTTCTGGAGGAAGCGCACAAGTCAGCTTACAGTGTTCATCCGGGTTCTACCAAGATGTATCATGATCTCAAGGGTACGTACTGGTGGAGCGGAATGAAAAAGGATGTTGCAGAGTTTGTGTCTAAGTGTTTGACTTGCCAGCAAGTAAAGTTAGAACATCAGAGACCGTTTGGATATCTGCAATCGCTACCTATTCCAGAATGGAAATGGGAGCGGATTGCTATGGATTTTGTGGTTGGTTTACCACGTACCTAACAGGGGTATGATTCGATTTGGGTGATAGTTGACCGTTTGACCAAGTCAGCTCACTTCTTACCGATCAAGGTTACTTATCAGGCTTCGAAGTTGGCACAGTTGTACATCGATCGGATAGTTAGTCTCCATGGTGTACCAGTGTCGATAGTTTCGGACAGAGGGTCGATTTTCACATCTCGGTTTTGGAAGGCGATGCAGGAATCCTTGGGTACGAGATTGGATTTCAGCACTGCATTTCATCCTCAGACTGACGGACAGTCTGAGAGGACGATTCAGACTTTGGAGGACATGCTCAGGATGTGTGTTCAGGATTTTCAGGGTAGCTGGAATACTCATTTGCCTTTGATTGAGTTTTCCTACAACAACAGTTATCACGCTAGTATTGAGATGGCACCTTATGAGGCGTTGTACGGACGCAAGTGTCGATCTCCTATATGTTGGGAAGAGGTCGGCGAGCGTAAACTTTCTGGAGCTGAGATCATCTAGATTACCTCTGAGAAGGTACCTTTGATCAAGCGTAGGCTTGAGACTGCTTTTAGTCGTCATAAAAGCTATGCTGATCTTAAGCGGAAGGACTTTGAGTTTCAGGTTGGCGACTATATATTTCTTCGAGTTTCGCCTATGAAAGGCGTTGTACGTTTTGGTGTTAAGGGAAAGTTAGCACCTAGGTTTGTTGGTCCTTATGAGATTACGGAGAGAGTTGGGGCAGTTGCCTATCGTTTGGCTTTTCCGCCAGACATGTCTTTGGTGCATCCAGTATTTCATTTCTCGATGTTGCGGAAGTGCATTTCTGACCCTTCTCAAGTGATTGTACCACAGAGTGTTGAGGTTGACCAAGAGCTGTCTTATGAGGAACAGCCTGTCGAGATTGTCGATACGCAGGTGTGTAGGTTACGGAACAAAGAGATTCCGATGGTCAAGGTTCTGTGGCGGAATCACTCTGTAGAAGAATGCACTTGGGAGACGGAGTCCGACATGAGGAACCGTTATCCTTTCCTCTTTCCTTGAGGTACGTTGGTATTGTTGGTTGCTTTTATGCCATGTTAGTACTTTGGGTTATGTGTGTATTTATGTGCTACTTGGTGAGTGATATTTTGGGCATTTGTACTATGTGCATTATTTTGGTGTGTTTATGTGAGTTGTTGTTTAGTTTCGTTGTTGTAAAATCGAGGACGATTTTGTTTTTAAGTTGGGGAGAATGTAACACCCCGTATTTTTTCTAACTTGTTCCGTTAGCCCAAGCGATACCTTGGGTTCATTGAGTTGTTCGACCACTTAGATTCGCGTGTCGAAGGTTCCAAACCTTTTAAAATGTGTTTTAAGATGTATTAGAAGTAACCTCGGAGTTTGAAACGTTTTCGATTTAAATTTCAAAATCTCAAAATTTCATCGGAGGCAGTAGCATTTCGCGGGCGCGACATGCATGAATCACGGGCGCGATTCATGAATCGCGGGCGCGAAGGAGGTGTAGCAGGCGCGACGCGTGCACTGTGCAGTTCGCTGATTTCTATTTAAACTCACCTAATTCGACCTAAACTGATTTTACACTTTTGAAAAAACCCTAAAACGGCATATACTCTCTGATTTTCATATTCCACCTATTCCTAAGCCTTTAGTTATCATTAGTAAGTATTTTCATCATTTCTTTAAGGTTTAATTCATGTTTTATCTATCCTTGGGTTGTGTGCTCATTAGCTTTGGGTTGTTATTCGTTCTTAGGCTGATTTGGATTGTTCTTATTGCTGGGTTTTCTTGTTTTGTGTTATCTCAAAAGATTAGTAGATCTAATCCCTTATCTTGTGTTGTTGAGATTGTTAGCTTTTCGATTGGATTCGATACATTGGGTGGTTTGAGTATATTTTCTGTTTGTATTGATTTTAAATCTGTAAATGGTTGATTTAAGGTGTTATTGGCTTGTTCATATTACTTGTACCTTGGATGGTTTGGTTTAGATGTTACAATTGAAAGGTTTATCAAATTGCTAACATTTTTGGGTTGTAAATTCTGTTTTGAAACTCTAATAAAATTTGGAAATTTCAAGCGAATGAATCATAGGGTGTTAGATACTTAACAATACTTTGGGTGGCTTGCAGAAATCGTTTAAGTGGATTAGTGTTGCATTTGATTAAAGTTTTTGGGCTAAACTCTGTTTTGATTTAAAAACTAAATCTGGAAATTTCTTTTAAAAAGGTTAAAAGGGTGTTTGTTAACAATTGTTTCATTGAGTGATTTGAGGTAATTGTCTAATGGCTAAAACATATGTTAAATATGGTTTTGATGGTTTAAATCGGTGTTTTAAGAACATATATATGTGGCTGGAAATTTGTAAGTTTAAGAATTTATTTTATAAAGTAAAATCGAATACTTTGGGTCTCTTTTGGTTGTTTGCTTAATTTGCTAATTGTTGTGGTTTTTCCCTAGCTTTGAGACATACTTAGGGGGATTTTAATCAAGTTACTAAGGGCTGGAAATTGTTTACTAATTGGTTTAAACTTATTTCAGGATGTTAGTTCTATCTTAGGTTGTGGTTTGATTTTGATTAAACTATATAAGGAATATAAGGGTGTTTTTTGTCATGTAAGGTTTTGATTGATTTATTCTATTTTCAAGTTGATACTTAAAAGATGTTGAATCTTATTGATTCTATTTAAGGTGTTATATTTCAATGTACTTGGGGTGCTACTTGCTAAGTGTTAGCAAGCTTAATTGTTTATGGCATTATTAAGTTTCGGTGTGAGTTCTTATTTAAAAACTGAATTTGGTTTCATTTAAGGTTTGATTAAAGACTTTGGCTTTAAATTTGGTTTATGGTTGGATCGGGTTAGACGTGGTCTTCCGACATGTTGTGTTAGGCTATATTGCAGTAAGGCCAACACACTACTTTGGGAACTGTTATTGTTTTGAAGATTATTTAAGTATGTAAGACTTTGGTTTTGTTTTTTTAAAGATGTGAACTCACCTAAACGGAACTTGCCTTATTTGGATAATTAGTTGTATGGATGTTTAGTTGTACTTTGATTACCTTGTTTGATTGTTGGTTGCAATGCTAGTCCTATGTGGAGTCTAATATTCTTAGAGATAGGGGTTGTTCGGAATTTAACTTATATTATGTTTTAGACCCGTCGACTACTCGTGCTACGGAGTCTACGCAGGGTTAGCTGTTGCCAAGACTTACGTGGATAAGCAAGCAGTGAGTTTATAGTGTTATTTACCGCTTTATTAAGTACCGCACATTATTTTAGTATATCAAATGTTTGTGAACTGTTTTAAGGATTATGGATCTAGATTGAAACGAGCTATTCGATAGGCTTGTATCGAGACTGTATGCACCGGTAAGTACTTTGGGATTGGCAGACGAATGTCTGGCCTACTTTGGGAATCGATGAGGATATGTTCCCATCTACTTTGGGTTAGATACTTTGGGATTTCATTTCAATACTGTTTTCTATAATCAAGTATATATATTAGTATAAAAGGATTTGTTTTAAGGGTTTTAAACTTAATAAATGTAAATAGCATTATGAACTCATCTCAGTATATCTGACCCCGTTGTTTTCCCAACTTTCCAGGTTTATGATTTTGAGAACGTTGGTCATCTCCGATCTTTTCATTCCTCGGAGGTCTTTTTATGATATCAGACTATTTACTGTTTTACCTCTTAGACCGCAATAGAACTAGTTGTCTTAATATTATACTTGCGTTTGTCGTAGTGGTACGACTTTTATATTATTATACTTTGGTATGTTTCATTGGGTTATTTATATATATATGAGGCATGTTTCATAGTTTCAGATTGTTATTAAAAGCGTATATCATAACTGCTATATAAGTTGTTAGACCTAGGCTGAAGTCTCGGTTGCCCCCGAGCATTGGTTTTCTTGCATGTTTATTTGTTTATAAGGTTTTCCGCGAGGCTTGCTACGGGTTTTGGTACGACCATACCCATACCCTAGCGCCGGTCGCGATCCACGAATTTGGGTCATGACATAAGGTTATGAAACAAAACCAAACGTTTAAAACCTTACGAAACAAATTCAAACGTTTCACCTTTTTAGCGATATCAGCTGTATCGTTTATAAACGGTTTTGCATATATCGCTAAAATTAAGAAACGTTTGGATTTGTTTCATAACGTTTGTAAACGTTTGCCTTAAATTGAAACGTTTGGATTTGTTTCGTAACGTTTGTAAACGTTTGACTAAAATTTTCTAAAAAGGTTAAACGTTTGGATTTGTTTCATAACGTTTGTAAATGTTTGGCTTAAATCGCTAAAAAGGTGAAAAGTTTGGATTTGTTTCGTAACGTTTGTAAACGTTTGGGTTAAATCGCTAAAAAGGTGAAACAATTGGATTTGTTTTGTAACGTTTGTAAACGTTTTGCTTAAATCGCTAAAAAGGGAAAACGTTTGTATTTGTTTCGTAACGTTTGTAAACGTTTGGCTTGAATTGCTAAAATGGTGAAACGTTTGGATTTTTTTAGTAACGTTTGTAAACGTTTGGCTTAAATCGCTAAAAAGGTGAAACGTTTGGATTTGTTTCGTAACTTTTGAAAACCTTTGGCTTAAATAGCTAAAAAGGTGAAACGCTTGGATTTGTTTTGTTACATTTGTAAACGTTTGGCTTAAATCGCTAAAAATGTAAAACGTTTGCTTTTGTTTAGTAACGTTTGTAAACGCTTGGCTTAAATTGCTAAAAAAAAGGTGAAACGCTTGGGTTTGTTTCGTAACGTTTGTAAACGTTTGGCTTAAATCATTAAAAAGGGGAAACGTTTGGATTTGTTTTGTAACGTTTATTAACGTTTGGCTTAAATTGATAAAAAAGTGAAACACTTGGATTTATTTCGTAACGCTTGTAGCAATTTGGCTTTGTTTCGTAATGTTTTGTAAAATGTTTGGGTTAAATCGCTAAAAATGTCAAACATTTGGATTTGTTTTGTAACGTTTTAAATGTTTTGTTTTGTTCCGTAACGTTTGTAAACGTTTGGCTTAAACTGCTAAAAATGTGAAACGTTTGGATTTGTTTTGTAACGTTTATAAACTTTTGGCTTAAATCGCTAAAAGGGGAAACGTTTGGTTTTGTATCGTAACGTTTGTAAACGTTTGGCTTAAATCGCTAAAAAAGTGAAACGTTTGGATTTGTTTCGTAACGTTTGTAAACATTTGGCTTCAATTACTAAAAAGGACAAACGTTTGGATTTGTTTCGTATTGTTTGTAAACGTTTGGCTTAAATCGCTAAAAAGCTGAAACGCTTGTAAACGTTTGGCTTAAATCACTACAAAAGGTGAAACATTTGGATTTGCTTCGTAACGTTTGTAAACGTTTGGCTTAAATTGCTAAAAAGGTGAAAAACTTAGATTTGTTTTGTAATGTTTGTAAACGTTTGGCTTAAATAGCTATAAAGGTGAAACGTTTGGTTTTGTTTCGTAACGTTTGTAAACGTTCGGACTAAATTGTTAAAAAGATGAAACGCTTGGATTTTTTCGTAACGTTTTAAACGTTTGGATTTTATTTCGTATCATTTGTAAACGTTTGGCTTAAATTTCTAAAAAGGTGAAACATTTGGTTTTGTTTCGTAACGTTTATAAACGTTCGGCTTGAATCACTAAAAAGGTTAAACGTTTGGCCTAGATTTCTAAAAAGGTGAAACGCTTGGATTTGTTTCGTAACGTTGTAAATGTTTGGCTTAAATTACTAATAAGGTGAAACGTTTAGATTTGTTTCGTAACGTTTGCAATCGTTTGGGTTAAATTGCAAAAAGGGTAAAACGTTTGGACTTATTTCGTAACGTTTGTAACCGTTTGTCTTAAGTCGCTAAAAAGGTGAAACGTTTGGATTTGTTTCGTCACGTTTGTACAAGTTTGGCTTAAATTGCTAAAAAGGTCAAACGTTTGGATTTGTTTTGTAGCGTTTGTAAACGTTTGGCTTAAATCGCTAAAAAGGTAAAACGTTTGGTTTTGTAAGGTTATGAAACAAAACCAAACGTTTAAAGCCTTACGAAACAAATTCAAAACGTTTCACCTTTTTAGCGATTTAAGCCGTATCGTTTATAAAGATTTGGCATATATCGCTAAAAATGGGAAAGGTTTGGATTTAAACGTTTGGTTTAAATTGAAAAGTTTGGATTTGTTTCGTAACGTTTGTAAACGTTTGGCTTAAATTGCAAAAAAGGTTAAACGTCTAGATTTGTTTCGTAACGTTTGTAAACATTTGGCTTAAAAATCTAAAAAGGTTAAACGTTTGGATTTGTTTGTAACGTTTGAAATGTTTGGCTAAAATTGCTAAAAATGTGAAACGCTTGGATTTGTTTCGTAACGTTTGTAAACGTTTGGATTAAATCGCTAAAAAGATGAAACATTTGGATTTGTTTCGTAACGTTTGTAAATGTTTGGCTTAAATCGCTAAAAAGGTGAAACGTTTGGATTTGTTTCCTAACGTTTTAAACGTTTGGCTTATATCGCTAAAATGGGGAAATGTTTGGATTTGTTTCGTAACGTTTGTAAACGTTTGGTTTAAATCACTAAAAAGGGGAAACAGTTGGATTTGTTTCGCAACGTTTTAAATGTTTGGCTTAAATCGCTAAAAATTTAAAAAGTTTGGTTCTGTTTCGTAACGATTTAAACGTTTGGTTTTGTTTCACAATATTTGTTAACATTTGCCTTCAATCGCTAAAAAGGTGAAACCTTTGGATTTTTTTCGTAATATTTGTAAACGTTCGGCTTAAATCGCTAAAATGGGAAAACGTTTCGATTTGTTTCGTAACATTTTAAACGTTTGGTTTTGTTTAGTATTGTTTAATACATGTGGCTTATATCACTAAAAATGGGAAATGTTTGGTTTTGTTTCGTAACGTTTGTAAACATTTCCTCAAATCGTTTTACCTTTTCATGTTTGGATTTGTTTCGTAACATTTTAAACGTTTGGATTTGGATTTGTTTCGTAACGTTCTAACCGTTTGGTTTTGTTTCGTAACGTTTAAAAAGTTTGATTGAATTCGCTAAAAATGGGTAACGTATGGTTTTGTTACGTAACTTTTGCAAATATTCGGCCTAAATCACTAAAAATGTTAAACGTTTGGCTTAAATCGCTAGAAAGGTGACACATTTGGATTTATTTCGTAATGTTTGTAAACATTCAGATTATATTGCTAAAAAGCTGAAATGTTTGGATTTGTTTCATAATGTTTCTAAACGTTTGGCTTAAATTGCTAAAACGAGGAAACATTTAGATTTGTTTCGTAACGTTTGTAAACGTTTGGCTTAAATTGCAAAAAAGGTGAAACACTTGGATTTGTAAACGTATGGCCTAAATTGCTAAAAAAGGTGAAACGCTTGGATTTGTTTCGTAACTTTTGTAAACGTTTCGCGTATATCACTTAAAAGGTAAAACGTTTAGATTTGTTTCATAACGTTTGTAAACGTTTCGCTTAAATTGCTAAAAAGGTGAAACATTTGGATTTGTTTCGTAACGTTTATAAACGTTTGGCTTAAATGGCTAAAAAAGTGAAACGTTTGGATTTGTTTCGTAACGTTTGTACATGTTTGGCTTAAATTGGTAAAAAGGGGAAACGTTTGGATTTGTTTTGTACCGTTTGTAAACGTTTGGCTTAAATTGCTAAAAAGGTGAAACGTTTCGTTTTGTAATGTTATGAAACAAAACCAAACGTTTAAAACATTACAAAACAAATTCAAACGCTTCACCTTTTTAGCGATTTAAGCCATATCGTTTATAAACGTTTGGCATAAATCGCTAAAAAGGGGAAACATTTGGATTTGTTTCATTACGTTTGTAAACGTTTGGCATAAATTGAAACATTTATATTTGTTTCGTACGTTTGTAAACGTTTAACTTAAATTGCTAAAAAGGTTAAACATTTGGATTTGTTTCGTAACGTTTGTAAACGTTTTGCTTAAATCGCTAAAAAGGTGAACAGTTTGGGTTTGTTTCATAACGTTTGTAAACGTTTGGCTTAAATCGCTAAAAGGTGAAACGTTTGGATTTGTTTGGTAACTTTTGTTAACGTTTGCCTTAAATCGATAAAAAGGTGAAATGTTTGGATTTGTTTCGTAACGTTTGTAAACATTTCGCTTAAATTGCTAAAAAGCTGAAATACTTGGATTTGTTTCGTAACTTTTGTAAACGTTTGGCTTAAACTGCTAAAATTGTGAAACGTTTGGATTTGTTTCGTAACGTTTGTAAACATTTGGCTTAAATCGCTAAAAAGGTGAAACGTTTGGATTTGTTTCATAACATTTTAAACGTTTGGCTTGAATCGCTAAAATGGGGAAATGTTTGGATTTGTTTCTAACGTTTGTAAACGTTTGGCTTAAATCGCTAAAAAGGTGAAACGTTTGGATTTGTTTCGTAACGTTTGTAAAGGTTAGGCATAAATTGCTAAAAAGGCCAAACGCTTGTTAACGTTAGGCATAAATTGCTAAAAGGGTGAAACGCTTAGATTTGTTTCGTAACATTTGTAAACGTTAGGCCTAAATTGCTAAAAATGTGAAACGTTTCGTTTTGTTTAATAATGGTTATAAACATTTGGCTTAAATTGCTAAAAAGGTGAAACGCTTGGATTTGTTTTGTAACGTTTGTAAACGTTTGGCTTAAATCGCTAAATAGGTGAAACGTTTGGATTTGTTACGTAACGTTTGTAAACGTTTGGCTTAAATCGCTAAAAAGGGGAAACGTTTGGATTGGTTTCGTAATGTTTTAAATGTTTGTCTTAAATCGTTAAAAAGGTAAAACGTTTGGTTTTATTTCGTAATGTTTCTACACGTTTGGCTTCAATTGCAAAAAAGGTGACACGTTTGGATTTGTTTCGTAATGTTTGTAAACATTCAGATTATATTGCTAAAAAAGTGAAATGTTTGGATTTGTTTCATAATGTTTCTAAACGTTTAGCTTAAATTGCTAAAACGAGGAAACATTTAGATTTGTTTCGTAACGTTTGTAAACGTTTGGCTTAAATTGCAAAAAAGGTGAAACACTTGGATTTGTAAACGTTTAGCCTAAATTGCTAAAAAAGGTGAAATGCTTGGATTTGTTTCGTAACTTTTGTAAGCGTTTGGCGTATATCACTTGAAAGGTAAAACGTTTAGATTTGTTTCATAACGTTTGTAAACGTTTCGCTTAAATTGCTAAAAAGGTGAAACGTTTGGATTTGTTTCGTAACGTTTATAAACGTTTGGCTTAAATCGCTAAAAAGGTGAAACGTTTGTATTTGTTTCGTAACGTTTGTACATGTTTGGCTTAAATTGGTAAAAAGGTGAAACGTTTGGATTTGTTTTGTACCGTTTGTAAACGTTTGGCTTAAATTGCTAAAAAGGTGAAACGTTTCGTTTTGTAATGTTATGAAACAAAACCAAACGTTTAAAACATTACAAAACAAATTCAAACGCTTCACCTTTTTAGCGATTTAAGCCATATCGTTTATAAACGTTTGGCATAAATCACTAAAAAGGGGAAAGATTTGGATTTGTTTCATTACGTTTGTAAACGTTTGGCATAAATTGAAACATTTATATTTGTTTCGTACGTTTGTAAATATTTAACTTAAATTGCTAAAACGGTTAAACATTTGGATTTGTTTCGTAACGTTTGTAAACGTTTTGCTTAAATCGCTAAAAAGGTGAACAGTTTGGGTTTGTTTCATAACGTTTGTAAACGTTTGGCTTAAATTGCTATAAAGGTGAAACGTTTGGATTTGTTTGGTAACTTTTGTAAACGTTTGCCTTAAATCGATAAAAAGGTGAAATGTTTGGATTTGTTTCGTAACGTTTGTAAACATTTCGCTTAAATTGCTAAAAAGGTGAAATACTTGGATTTGTTTCGTAACTTTTGTAAACGTTTGGCTTAAACAGCTATAATTGTGAAACGTTTGGATTTGTTTCGTAACGTTTGTAAACATTTGGCTTAAATCGCTGAAAAGGTGAAACGTTTGGATTTGTTTCATAACATTTTAAACGTTTGGCTTGAATCGCTAAAATGGGGAAATGTTTGGATTTGTTTCTAACGTTTGTAAACGTTTGGCTTAAATTGCTAAAAAGGTGAAACGTTTGGATTTGTTTCTAACGTTTGTAAAAGTTAGGCTTCAATTGCTAAAAAGGTCAAACGCTTGTGAACGTTAGGCATAAATTTCTAAAAGGGTGAAACGCTTGGATTTGTTTCGTAACATTTGTAAACGTTTGGCCTAAATTGCTAAAAATGTGAAACGTTTCGTTTTCTTTAATAACGGTTGTAAACATTTGGCTTAAATTGCTAAAAAGTTGAAACGCTTGGATTTGTTTTGTAACGTTTGTAAACGTTTGGCTTAAATCGCTAAATAGGTGAAACGTTTGGATTTGTTACGTAACGTTTGTAAACGTTTGGCTTAAATCGCTAAAAAGGGGAAACGTTTGGATTGGTTTCGTAATGTTTTAAATGTTTGTCTTAAATCGTTAAAAAGGTAAAACGTTTGGTTTTGTTTCGTAATGTTTGTACACGTTTGGCTTCAATTGATAAAAAGGTGAAACGTTTGGATTTGTTTTGTAACGTTTGTAAACGTACGGCTTAAATCGCTAAAATGGGGAAACGTTTTGATTTATTTCGTAACGTTTAAAACGTTTTATTTTGATGCGTAATGTTTAAAACGTGTAGCTTAAATCGCTAAAAATGGGAAACATTTGGTTTTGCTTCGTAACGTTTGTAAACGTTTCCCCAAATCGTGTCACCTTTTCATGTTTGGATTTGTTTCGTATCGTTTTATCTGTTGTTTTTGTTTCGAAACGTTTAAAACATTTGGATTAAATCACTAAAAAGGTTAAACGTTTGGCTTAAATCTCAAGAAAGGTAAAACGTTTGGATTTGTTTTGTAACGTTTGTAAATGTTCGAATTAAATTGCTAAAAAGGTGGAACGTTTGGATTTGTTTCCTAACATTTCTAAACGTTTGGCTTAAATTGTTAAAACGAGGAAACGTTTGGATTCGTTTCTTAACGCTTGTAAACGTTTGGCTTAAATCGCTAAAAAACTGAAACGTTTGGATTTGTTTCGTAACATTTGTAAATGTTTGGCTTAAATTGCTGAAAAGGTAAAACGCTTGGATTTGTAAACGTTTTGTCTAAATTGCTAAAAAGGTGAAACGCTTGGATTTGTTTCATAACGCTTGTAAACTTTTGGCTTAAATCGCTAGAAAGATGAAACGTTTAGATTTGTTTCGTAACGTTAGTAAACGTTTGGCTTAAATTACTAAAAAGGTGAAACGTTTGGATTTGTTTCGTAAAGTTTGTAAATGTTTGGCTTAAATCGCTAAAAAGGTAGAACGTTTGGATTTGTTTTGTAACGTTTGTACACATTTGGCTTAAATTGCTAAAAAGGTGAAACATTTGGATTTGTTTCGTAACGTTTGTAAACGTTTGGCTTTAATCGCTAAAAAGGTGAAACTTTTGGTTTTGTATGGTTTTGAAATAAAACCAAACGTTTAAAACCTTACGAAACAAATTCAAACGTTTCACCTTTTTAGCGATTTAAGCCGTATCGTTTATAAACGGCTGGCATATATCGCTAAAAAGGGGAAACATTTGGATTTTTTTGGTAAACGTTTGGCTTGAATTGAAACATTTTAATTTGTTTTGTAACGTTTGTAAAAGTTTGACTTAAATTGCTAAAAAGGTTAAACGTTTGGATTTGTTCCGTAACGTTTGTAAACGTTTGGCTTAAATCCCTATAAAGGTAAAAAGTTTGGATTTGTTTCGTAACGTTTGTAAACGTTTGTCTTAAATCGCTAAAAAGGTGAAACGTTTGGATTTGTTTCGTAACGTTTGTAAAAGTTTGGCTTAAATCGCTGAAAAGGTGAAACGTTTGGAATTGTTTGGTAATGTTTGTAAATGTTTGGCTTAAATCGCTGAAAAGGTGAAACGTTTGGATTTGTTTCGTAATGTTTGTAAAGGTTTGACTTAAATTGCTAAAATGGTGAAACTCTTGGATTTCTTTCGTAATGTTTGTAAATGTTTTACTTATATCGTTAAAAAGGTGAAATGTTTGGATTTGTTTCGTAATGTTTTAAACGTTTGGCTTAAATCGCTAAAATGGTGAAACGTTTAGATTTGTTTCGTAACGTTTGTAAATGTTTGCCTTAAGTCGCTAAAAAGGTGAAACGTTTGGATTTGTTTCGTAACGTTTGTAAACGTTTGGCTTAAGTCGCTAAAAAGGTGAAACGTTTGGATTTGTTTCGTAACGTTTGTAAACGTTTAGCTTAAATTTCTAAAAAGGTGAAACGCTTGGAATTGTTTCGTAACATTTGTAAACATTTGTCTTAAATCGCTAAAAATGTTAAATGTTTGATTTGGTTTACTAACTTTTATAAATGTTTGGTTTAAATTTCTAAAAAGGGGAAACTCTTAAATTTATTTCGTAACGTTTGCAAACGTTTAGCCTAAATCGCTAAATAGGTGAAACATTTAGATTTATCACGTAACGTTTGTAAACGTTTGGCTTAAATCACTATAAAGGGGAAACGTTTGGATTTGTTTTATAACATTTTATATGTTTGCCTTATATCGCTACAAAGGTAAAACATTTTGTTTTGTTTCGTAACGATTTCAACGTTTGGTTTTGTTTTGTAACGATTGTAAACGTTGGGCTTCAATCGCTAAAAAGGTGAAAAGTTTGGATTTGTTTCATAGCGTTTGTAAACGTTCGGCTTAAATAGCTAAAATGGGGAAACATTTTGATTTCTCTCGTAACATTGTAAATGTTTGGTTTTGTTTCGTAATGTTTAAAACGTGTGGCTTAAATTGCTAAAAATAGGAAATGTTTGGTTTTTGTTCGTAATGTTTGTAAACGTTTCCCCAGTCGTTTCACCTTTTCATGTTTGGATTTGTTTCGTAACATTTTAAACGTTTGAATTTGGATTTGTTTCGTAATGTTTTAACCGTTTGGTTTTGGTTTCGTAACGTGTAAAACGTTTGGCTTAAATCGCAAAAAATGGGAAACGTTTGGTTTTGTTTTGTAACGTTTGTAAACATTTCCCCAAATCGTTTCACCTTTTCACGTTTGGATTTGTTTCATAACGTTTTACACGTTTGGCTTAAATCGCTAAAAAGGTGACACGTTTGGATTTGTTTCGCAACGTTTGTAAACGTTCGGCTTAAATTCCTAAAAAGGTGAAACACTTGCATTTGTTTCGTAATGTTTTTAAACAATAGGTTTTGTTTCGTACCATTTGTAAATGTTTGGCTTGAATCGCTAAAAAAGTGAAACGCTTGGATTTGTTTGTAACGTTTTGAAACGTTTGATTTTGTTTTGTAACGTTTGTAAACGTTAGGATTTGTTTCGTAACGTTTGTAAACGTTTGGCTTAAATCGCTAAAAAGGTGAAATGTTTTGTTTTGTTTTATAACCTTTGACAACGTTCGGTTTTGTTCCCTAACGTTTGTAAACGTTTGGCTTAAATTGTTAAAAAGGAGAAATCTTGGATTTGTAATCATTTGGGTTATAATGCTAAAAAGGTGAAACGTTTGGATTTGTTTCGTAACATTTTAAATGTTTGGTGAAACCTTTGGATTTGTTTGTAAACTTTTTGTTTTGTTTCATAACGTTTGTAAACGTTTGGCTTAAATTGCTACAAATGTTTGGTTTTGTTTCATAACGTTTGTAAACGTTTGACTTCAATCGCTAAAAAGGTGATGTTTGTAAACGTTTGGCTTAAATCGCTAAAATTGGGAAACGTTTGGATTTCTTTCGTAACATTTCTAAACGTTTGGCTTAAATTGTAAAAAGAAGAAATGATTTGATTTGTATACGTTTGGCTTAAATCGCTAAAAAGGTGTAACGTTTGGATTTGTTTATTAACATTTGTAAAATTATGGCTTAAATCGCTAAAATGGGGAAACATTTGGATTTGTTTCGTAACTTTTGTAAACGTTTGGCTTAAATCTCTAAAAAGGTGATAAGTTTGGATTTGTTTCGTAGCGTCTGTAAACGTTTGGCTTAAATCTCTAAAAATGTGAAACGCTTGGATTTGTTTCGTAATGTCTGAAAATGTTTGGCTTAATCGCTAATAAGGTGAAACGTTTGAATTTTTTTCGTAACGCTTAAAACGTTTGGCTTAAATTGCTAAAATGGGGAAACATTTGGTTTTGTTTTGTAACGTTTGGCTTATGTCGCTAAAAAGGTAAAACATTTGGTTTTGTTTCGTAACGTTTAGCTTAAATTACGAAAAACGTTTTGTTTTGTTTTGTAACGTTTGTAAACGTTTAGCTTAAATTGCTAAAAAGGTGAAAGGTTTGGTTTTGTTACGTTTGTAAACGTTTGGCTTCAATCTCAAAAAAGAGGGAACGTTTGGATTTGTTTCGTTATGTTAGTAAAGGTTTGGCTTAAATCGCTAAAATAGGGAAACGTTTGGATACATTTCGTTTTTTAAGGGTTTGACTTAAATTTCTAAAAAGGGAAACGTTTGGTTTTGTTACGTAACGTTTGTAAATATTTGGCTTAAATTGTAAACAGGTGAAACGCTTGGATTTGTAGACGTTTGGCTTAAATCGATAAAAAGGTGAAACGTTTTGATTTGTTTCGTAACGTTTGTAAACGTTTGGCTTAAATCGCTAAAATGGGGAAACATCTGGATTTGTTTCGTAATTTTGTTTTGTAACATTTGTAAACGTTTGGCTTAAATCACTAAAAAGGTGAAGCGTTTGGATTTGTTTCGTAACGTTTGTAAACGGTTGGCTTAAATCGCTAAAAAGTTGAAACGTTTGGTTTTCTTTCGTAACGTTTGTAAATGTTTAGCTTAAATCGCTAAAAAGGTGAAACGTTTGGATTTGTTCTGTAACATTTGTAAACGTTTGGCTTAAATCGCTAAAAAGGTGAAACGTTTGGATTTGTTTCGTAACGTTTGTAAAAGTTTGACTTAAATTGCTAAAATGGTGAAACGCTTGGATTTGTTTCGTAATGTTTGTAAACGTTTTTCTTAAATCGCTAAAAAGGTAAAACGTTTGGATTTGTTTCGTAACGTTTGTAAACATTTGGCTTAAATCACTAAAAAGGTGAAACGTTTGGATTTGTTTCGTAACGTTTTAAACGTTTGGCTTAAATCGCTAAAATGGGGAAACGTTGGATTTGTTTCGAAATGTTTGTAAATGTTTGGCTTAAATCGCTAAAAAGGTGACACGTTTGGATTTGTTTCATTACGTTTGTAAACGTTTAGCATAAATTGCTAGAAAGGTGAAACGCTTGGAATTGTTTCGTAACATTTGTAATCGTTTGTCTTAAATCGCTAAAAAGGTTAAACCTTTGGTTTTGTTTAGTAACTTTTGTAAACGTTTGCTTAAATTTCTAAAAAGGTGAAACGCTTGGATTTGGATCGTAACGTTTGCAAATGTTTGACTTAAATCGCTAAATAGGTTAAACGTTTGGATTTGTTACGTAACGTTCGTAAACGTTTGGCTTAAATTGCTAAAAAGGTTAAACGTTTGGATTTGTTTCATAACGTTTTAAATATTTAGCTTACGTTTGTAAACGTTTGGCTTAGATCAGCAAAAAGGTTAAACGTTTGGATTTGTTTCGTAACGTTTGTAAACTTTTGGCTGAAGTCGCTAAAAAGGTGAGACACTTGTATTTGTTTTTTAACGTTTGTAAACGTTTGGTTTTGTTTCGTAACGTTTATAAACGTTTGACTTCAATCGCTAAAAAGGTGAAACGTATGGATTTGTTTCATAACGTTTTGAAACAAAACCAAACATTTATAAACGTTTGATTTTATTTCGTAGTTTTGTAAACGTTTGGCTTAAATCGCTAAAAAGGTGAAACGCTTGGATTTGTTTTGTAACGTTTGTAAACGTTTGGCTTAAATCGCTAAATAGGGGAAACGTTTGGATTTGTTACGTAACGTTTGTAAACGTTTGGCTTAAATCGCTAAAAAGGGGAAACGTTTGGATTGGTTTCGTAATGTTTTAAATGTTTGTCTTAAATCGTTAAAAAGGTAAAACGTTTGGTTTTGTTTCGTAATGTTTCTACACGTTTGGCTTCAATTGCAAAAAAGGTGACACGTTTGGATTTGTTTCGTAATGTTTGTAAACATTCAGATTATATTGCTAAAAAGGTGAAATGTTTGGATTTGTTTCATAATGTTTCTAAACGTTTGGCTTAAATTGCTAAAACGAGGAAACATTTAGATTTGTTTCGTAACGTTTGTAAACGTTTGGCTTAAATTGCAAAAAAGGTGAAACACTTGGATTTGTAAACGTTTGGCCTAAATTGCTAAAAAAGGTGAAACGCTTGGATTTGTTTCGTAACTTTTGTAAACGTTTGGCGTATATCACTTGAAAGGTAAAACGTTTAGATTTGTTTCATAACATTTGTAAACGTTTCGCTTAAATTGCTAAAAAGGTGAAACGTTTGGATTTATTTCGTAACGTTTATAAACGTTTGGCTTAAATCGCTAAAAAGGTGAAACGTTTGGATTTGTTTCGTAACGTTTGTACATGTTTGGCTTAAATTGGTAAAAAGGTGAAACGTTTGGATTTGTTTTGTACCGTTTGTAAACGTTTGGCTTAAATTGCTAAAAAGGTGAAACGTTTCGTTTTGTAATGTTATGAAACAAAACCAAACGTTTAAAACATTACAAAACAAATTCAAACGCTTCACCTTTTTAGCGATTTAAGCCATATCGTTTATAAACGTTTGGCATAAATCACTAAAAAGGGGAAAGATTTGGATTTGTTTCATTACGTTTGTAAACGTTTGGCATAAATTGAAACATTTATATTTGTTTCATACGTTTGTAAACATTTAACTTAAATTGCTAAAAAGGTTAAACATTTGGATTTGTTTCGTAACGTTTGTAAACGTTTTGCTTAAATCGCTAAAAAGGTGAACAGTTTGGGTTTGTTTCATAACGTTTGTAAACGTTTGGCTTAAATTGCTAAAAAGGTGAAACGTTTGGATTTGTTTGGTAACTTTTGTAAACGTTTGCCTTAAATCGATAAAAAGGTGAAATGTTTGGATTTGTTTCGTAACGTTTGTAAACATTTCGCTTAAATTGCTAAAAAGGTGAAATACTTGGATTTGTTTCGTAACTTTTGTAAACGTTTGGCTTAAACAGCTATAATTGTGAAACGTTTGGATTTGTTTCGTAACGTTTGTAAACATTTGGCTTAAATTGCTGAAAAGGTGAAACGTTTGGATTTGTTTCATAACATTTTAAATGTTTGGCTTGAATCGCTAAAATGGGGAAATGTTTGGATTTGTTTCTAACGTTTGTAAACGTTTGGCTTAAATTGCTAAAAAGGTGAAACGTTTGGATTTGTTTCTAACGTTTGTAAAAGGTAGGCTTCAATTGCTAAAAAGGTCAAACGCTTGTGAACGTTAGGCATAAATTGCTAAAAGGGTGAAACGCTTGGATTTGTTTCGTAACATTTGTAAACGTTTGGCCTAAATTGCTAAAAATGTGAAACGTTTCGTTTTGTTTAATAACGGTTGTAAACATTTGGCTTAAATTGCTAAAAAGTTGAAACGCTTGGATTTGTTTTGTAACGTTTGTAAACGTTTGGCTTAAATCGCTAAATAGGTGAAACGTTTGGATTTGTTACGTAACGTTTGTAAACGTTTGGCTTATATCGCTAAAAAGGGGAAACGTTTGGATTGGTTTCGTAATGTTTTTAATGTTTGTCAATCGTTAAAAAGGTAAAACGTTTGGTTTTGTTTCGTAATGTTTGTACACGTTTGGCTTCAATTGATAAAAAGGTGAAACGTTTGGATTTGTTATGTAACGTTTGTAAACGTACGGCTTAAATCGCTAAAATGGGGAAACGTTTTGATTTGTTTCGTAAGGTTTAAAACGTTTTATTTTGATGCGTAATGTTTAAAACGTGTAGCTTAAATCGCTAAAAATGGGAAACGTTTGGTTTTGCTTCGTAACGTTTGTAAACGTTTCCCCAAATCGTGTCACCTTTTCATGTTTGGATTTGTTTCGTATCGTTTTATCTGTTGTTTTTGTTTCGAAACGTTTAAAACATTTGGATTAAATCACTAAAAAGGTTAAACGTTTGGCTTAAATCTCAAGAAAGGTAAAACGTTTGGATTTGTTTTGTAACGTTTGTAAATGTTCGAATTAAATTGCTAAAAAAGGTGGAACGTTTGGATTTGTTTCCTAACATTTCTAAACGTTTGGCTTAAATTGTTAAAACGAGGAAACGTTTGGATTCGTTTCTTAACGCTTGTAAACGTTTGGCTTAAATCGCTAAAAAAGTGAAACGTTTGGATTTGTTTCGTAACATTTGTAAATGTTTGGCTTAAATTGCTGAAAAGGTAAAACGCTTGGATTTGTAAACGTTTTGTCTAAATTGCTAAAAAGGTGAAACGCTTGGATTTGTTTCATAACGCATGTAAACATTTGGCTTAAATCGCTAGAAAGATGAAACATTTAGATTTGTTTCGTAACGTTAGTAAACGTTTGGCTTAAATTACTAAAAAGGTGAAACGTTTGGATTTGTTTCGTAAAGTTTGTAAATGTTTGGCTTAAATCGCTAAAAAGGTAGAACGTTTGGATTTGTTTTGTAACGTTTGTACACATTTGGCTTAAATTGCTAAAAAGGTGAAACATTTGGATTTGTTTCGTAACGTTTGTAAACGTTTGGCTTTAATCGCTAAAAAGGTGAAACTTTTGGTTTTGTATGGTTTTGAAATAAAACCAAACGTTTAAAACCTTACGAAACAAATTCAAACGTTTCACCTTTTTAGCGATTTAAGCCGTATCGTTTATAAACGGCTGGCATATATCGCTAAAAAGGGGAAACATTTGGATTTTTTTGGTAAACGTTTGGCTTGAATTGAAACATTTTAATTTGTTTTGTAACGTTTGTAAAAGTTTGACTTAAATTGCTAAAAAGGTTAAACGTTTGGATTTGTTCCGTAACGTTTGTAAACGTTTGGCTTAAATCGCTATAAAGGTAAAAAGTTTGGATTTGTTTCGTAACGTTTGTAAACGTTTGTCTTAAATCGCTAAAAAGGTGAAACGTTTGGATTTGTTTCGTAACGTTTGTAAAAGTTTGTCTTAAATCGCTGAAAAGGTGAAACGTTTGGAATTGTTTGGTAACGTTTGTAAATGTTTGGCTTAAATCGCTGAAAAGGTGAAACGTTTGGATTTGTTTCGTAATGTTTGTAAAGGTTTGACTTAAATTGCTAAAATGGTGAAACTCTTGGATTTCTTTCGTAATGTTTGTAAATGTTTTACTTATATCGTTAAAAAGGTGAAATGTTTGGATTTGTTTCGTAATGTTTTAAACGTTTGGCTTAAATCGCTAAAATGGTGAAACGTTTGGATTTGTTTCGTAACGTTTGTAAATGTTTGGCTTAAGTCGCTAAAAAGGTGAAACGTTTGGATTTGTTTCGTAACGTTTGTAAACGTTTGGCTTAAGTCGCTAAAAAGGTGAAACGTTTGGATTTGTTTCGTAACGTTTGTAAACGTTTAGCTTAAATTTCTAAAAAGGTGAAACGCTTGGAATTGTTTCGTAACATTTGTAAACATTTGTCTTAAATCGCTAAAAATGTTAAATGTTTGATTTGGTTTACTAACTTTTATAAATGTTTGGTTTAAATTTCTAAAAAGGGGAAACTCTTAAATTTATTTCGTAACGTTTGCAAACGTTTAGCCTAAATCGCTAAATAGGTGAAACATTTAGATTTATCACGTAACGTTTGTAAACGTTTGGCTTAAATCACTATAAAGGGGAAACGTTTGGATTTGTTTTATAACATTTTAAATGTTTGCCTTATATCGCTAAAAAGGTAAAACATTTTGTTTTGTTTCGTAACGATTTCAACGTTTGGTTTTGTTTCGTAACGATTGTAAACGTTGGGCTTCAATCGCTAAAAAGGTGAAACGTTTGGATTTGTTTCATAGCGTTTGTAAACGTTCGGCTTAAATAGCTAAAATGGGGAAACATTTTGATTTGTTTCGTAACATTGTAAATGTTTGGTTTTGTTTCGTAATGTTTAAAACGTGTGGCTTAAATTGCTAAAAATAGGAAACGTTTGGTTTTGGTTCGTAACGTTTGTAAACGTTTCCCCAGTCGTTTCACCTTTTCATGTTTGGATTTGTTTCGTAACATTTTAAACGTTTGAATTTGGATTTGTTTCGTAATGTTTTAACCGTTTGGTTTTGGTTTCGTAACGTGTAAAACGTTTGGCTTAAATCGCAAAAAATGGGAAACGTTTGGTTTTGTTTTGTAACGTTTGTAAACATTTCCCCAAATCGTTTCACCTTTTCACGTTTGGATTTGTTTCATAACGTTTTACACGTTTGGCTTAAATCGCTAAAAAGGTGACACGTTTGGATTTGTTTCGCAACGTTTGTAAACGTTCGGCTTAAATTCCTAAAAAGGTGAAACACTTGCATTTGTTTCGTAATGTTTTTAAACAATAGGTTTTGTTTCGTACCATTTGTAAATGTTTGGCTTGAATCGCTAAAAAAGTGAAACGCTTGGATTTGTTTGTAACGTTTTGAAACGTTTGAATTTGTTTTGTAACGTTTGTAAACGTTAGGATTTGTTTCGTAACGTTTGTAAACGTTTGGCTTAAATCGCTAAAAAGGTGAAATGTTTTGTTTTGTTTTGTTTTATAACCTTTGACAACGTTCGGTTTTGTTCCCTAACGTTTGTAAACGTTTGGCTTAAATTGTTCAAAAGGAGAAATCTTGGATTTGTAATCATTTGGGTTATAACGCTAAAAAGGTGAAACGTTTGGATTTGTTTCGTAACATTTTAAATGTTTGGTGAAACCTTTGGATTTGTTTGTAAACTTTTTGTTTTGTTTCATAACGTTTGTAAACGTTTGGCTTAAATTGCTACAAATGTTTGGTTTTGTTTCATAACGTTTGTAAACGTTTGACTTCAATCGCTAAAAAGGTGATGTTTGTAAACGTTTGGCTTAAATCGCTAAAATTGGGAAACGTTTGGATTTCTTTCGTAACATTTCTAAACGTTTGGCTTAAATTGTAAAAAGAAGAAACGATTTGATTTGTATACGTTTGGCTTAAATCGCTAAAAAGGTGTAACGTTTGGATTTGTTTATTAACATTTGTAAAATTATGGCTTAAATCGCTAAAATGGGGAAACATTTGGATTTGTTTCGTAACTTTTGTAAACGTTTGGCTTAAATCTCTAAAAAGGTGATAAGTTTGGATTTGTTTCGTAGCGTCTGTAAACGTTTGGCTTAAATCTCTAAAAATGTGAAACGCTTGGATTTGTTTCGTAATGTCTGAAAATGTTTGGCTTAATCGCTAAAAAGGTGAAACGTTTGAATTTTTTTCGTAACGCTTTAAACGTTTGGCTTAAATTGCTAAAATGGGGAAACATTTGGTTTTGTTTTGTAGCGTTTGGCTTATGTCGCTAAAAAGGTAAAACATTTGGTTTTGTTTCGTAACGTTTAGCTTAAATTGCGAAAAACGTTTTGTTTTGTTTTGTAACGTTTGTAAACGTTTAGCTTAAATTGCTAAAAAGGTGAAAGGTTTGGTTTTGTTACGTTTGTAAACGTTTGGCTTCAATCACTAAAAAGAGGGAACGTTTGGATTTGTTTCGTTATGTTAGTAAAGGTTTGGCTTAAATCGCTAAAATAGGGAAACGTTTGGATACATTTCGTTTTTTAAGGGTTTGACTTAAATTTCTAAAAAGGGAAACGTTTGGTTTTGTTACGTAACGTTTGTAAATATTTGGCTTAAATTGTAAACAGGTGAAACGCTTGGATTTGTAGACGTTTGGCTTAAATCGATAAAAAGGTGAAACGTTTTGATTTGTTTCGTAACGTTTGTAAACGTTTGGCTTAAATCGCTAAAATGGGGAAACATCTGGATTTGTTTCGTAATTTTATTTTGTAACATTTGTAAACGTTTGGCTTAAATCACTAAAGAGGTGAAGCGTTTGGATTTGTTTCGTAACGTTTGTAAACGGTTGGCTTAAATCGCTAAAAAGTTGAAACGTTTGGTTTTCTTTCGTAACGTTTGTAAATGTTTCGCTTATATCGCTAAAAAGGTGAAACGTTTCGATTTGTTTTGTAACATTTGTAAACGTTTGGCTTAAATCGCTAAAAAGGTGAAACGTTTGGATTTGTTTCGTAACGTTTGTAAAAGTTGGACTTAAATTGCTAAAATGGTGAAACGCTTGGATTTGTTTCGTAATGTTTGTAAACGTTTTTCTTAAATCGCTAAAAAGGTAAAAAGTTTGGATTTGTTTCGTAACGTTTGTAAACATTTGGCTTAAATCACTAAAAAAGTGAAACGTTTGGATTTGTTTTGTAACGTTTTAAACGTTTGGCTTAAATCGCTAAAATGGGGAAACGTTGGATTTGTTTCGAAATGTTTGTAAATGTTTGGCTTAAATCGCTAAAAAGGTGACACGTTTGGATTTGTTTCATTACGTTTGTAAACGTTTAGCATAAATTGCTAGAAAGGTGAAACGCTTGGAATTGTTTCGTAACATTTGTAATCGTTTGTCTTAAATCGCTAAAAAGGTTAAACCTTTGGTTTTGTTTAGTAACTTTTGTAAACGTTTGCTTAAATTTCTAAAAAGGTGAAACGCTTGGATTTGGATCGTAACGTTTGCAAATGTTTGACTTAAATCGCTAAATAGGTTAAACGTTTGGATTTGTTACGTAACGTTCGTAAACGTTTGGCTTAAATTGCTAAAAAGGTTAAACGTTTGGATTTGTTTCATAACGTTTTAAATATTTAGCTAACGTTTGTAAACGTTTGGCTTAAATAAGCAAAAAGGTTAAACGTTTGGATTTGTTTCGTAACGTTTGTAAACTTTTGGCTGAAGTCGCTAAAAAGGTGAGACACCTGTATTTGTTTTTTAACGTTTGTAAACGTTTGGTTTTGTTTCGTAACGTTTATAAACGTTTGACTTCAATCGCTAAAAAGGTGAAACGTATGGATTTGTTTCATAACGTTTTGAAACAAAACCAAACATTTATAAACGTTTGATTTTATTTTGTAGTTTTGTAAACGTTTGACTTAAATCGCTAAAAAGGTGAAACGTTTAGATTTGTTTCGTAACTTTTGTAAACGTTTGGCTTAAATCGCTAAAAAGGTGAAACTTTTGGATTCGTTACGTAACGTTTATAAATGTTTGGCTTAAATAGCTAAAAAGGGGAAACGTTTTGGATTTGTTTGTAAACGTTTGGCTTAAATTGCTAAAATGCAGAAACGTTTGGTTTTGTTTTGTAACTTTTATACACGTTTGGCTTAAGTCACAAAAATGGGGAAACGTTTGGATTTGTTTCGTAATGTTTGTAAACGTTTGGCTTTAATTGATAAAAAGTGAAACGTTTGGATTTGTTCCGTAGCGTTTGTAAACGTTTGGCTTAAATCGCTAAAAAGGTGAAACGTGTGGATTTGATTCGAAACGCTTGTAAACGTTTGGCTTAAATCGCTAAAAAGGGGAAACGTTTGGTTATTTTTAGTAACGATTGGTTTTGTTTTGTAACGTTTGTAAACGTGTGGCTTAAATCGATAAAAAGGTGAAACGTTCGGATTTGTTTCGTAATGTTTGTAAACATTTGGCTCAAATTGCTAAAAAGGTGTAACGTTTAGATTTGTTTCGTAATGTTTGTAAACGTTTGGCTTGAATTGCTAAAAAGGTGAAACATTTGGTTTTGTTTCGTAACATTTGTAACGTTTGGCTTAAAATGCTAAAAGGTAAAACGTTTGGTTTTATTTCGTAACGTTTGTAAACGTTACGAAACAAATCCAAACGTACGAAACAAATCCAAAAGTTTCACATTTTAGCGATTTAAGCCGAACGTTTACAAACGTTATGACACAAATCCAAACGTTTACCCATTTTAGCGATTTAAGCCAAACCTTTACAAACGTTACAAAACAAATCCAAGCGTTTCATGTTTTTAGAAATTTAAGCCAAACGTTTACAAACGTTAGGAAACAAATGCAAACGTTTCCCCATTTTAGCCATTAAAGCCAAAGGTTTACAAACGTTACGAAACAAATCAAGCGTTTCACCTTTTTATCAATTTAAGCCAAACGTTTACAAACGTTACGAAACAAAACTAAATATTTCACCTTTTTAACGATTTAAGCCAAAGGTTTACAAACGTTACGAAACAAATCCAAACGTTTCCCCTT
This sequence comes from Mercurialis annua, assembly GCF_937616625.2. NCBI lineage: Eukaryota > Viridiplantae > Streptophyta > Magnoliopsida > Malpighiales > Euphorbiaceae > Mercurialis > Mercurialis annua. The sequence goes on along the minus strand of NC_065572.1, from coordinate 32,106,065 downwards.
TTCAGCGATTTAAGCCAAACATTTACAAACATTACGAAACAAATCCAAACTTTTCCCCATGTTAGCGATTTAAGCCAAACGTTTATAAACGTTTGGTTTTATTTCGTAATTTTGTAAACTTTTGGCTTTAATCGCTATAAAAGTGAAATGTTTGGATTCGTTTGGCTTAAAATGCTAAAAAGGTGAAACGTTTGGATTCGTTTCGTAACGTTTATAAACGTTTGGCTTAAATCGTTAAAAATGGGAAACGTTTTGGATTTATTTGTAAACGTTTGGCTTAAATTGCTAAAAAGGTGAGACGTTTGGTTTTATTTCGTAAATTTTGTACAAGTGTGGCTTAAATCGCAAAAATGGGGAAACATTTGGATTTGTTTCGTAACGTTTGTAAACGTTTGGCTTCAACTGATAAAACGGTGAAACGTTTGGATTTGTTTCGTAACGTTTGTAAGTGTTTGGCATATATCTCTAAAAAGTGTTGGCATAGTGGGATGCGCGGGTCCGGATTATATATTTCAATTCAAAATCGAAATTCCAACAATCTGAATCCTCAAGTTGATCATATCAACAACAAATGGATCGTCGTATCATTTAGTAATTAAAGCATGCATCTAGGAATCGTAAGAAGAATACCTATGTCGATTCTCCAACGATTCTTATAGTCTCGAAAGTACGACGACCTCAAACTCGTCCACACGAGTATGCGTCCGATTGAATCCTTGCCTTGAAGTAATACGCAAGAGTTCCTCTTGTCGAGCAGCCCTAAGCTCAAACTCTCGCCGCGATTACGTCCTTGCTCGGATGTATGAAAAACGTCGCCAAGTTATTCCCGTGATTGATGACTACTTGAACTCCTTCAAGTATCTTTCTCTCTCTACAACTTGGTGTTGTAGTGAGATGTTTCTTATGGTGTGTCTTTTGCCTTAACTGCCATGAACTATATATAGGCTTGAAGGTTTAGTGTCCTTAAGACACATGGCAAGACAAGTGTTTCATATGTAGTTAAGGTATTGCCACCATGTGACACCTAACTACATATGTGTCACTTGTGACATCATATTTATGATATCATCTTCATGACATGACATCACTATATTGCATCATCATTCCACTAATTTATGATAAGCGCTTTAAGTATCATTAATTACACTAATTAATTACTTAAGCCTTATAATCATAAAATTTGGTTAAAATATAATTAGGTTACTACTAATTTATAACTCTTATTAATTAGTCCCTAATTAACTTGGATAATATACAAGTAGGTTCCTACTAATTTGTAACTCTTACAAATTAGTCCCTAATTTGTATTTGTTTTTCATCTTAGATCAATTTTCGAGATATTCTAGTATCTATATGAAATTGATCTTTCGTAAACTCAATCGATTGCACACTCTATTGTGTGTGACTAACTATGTGCACATTTATATGGCAACGAGAGTCATAAGAAACGCCTTTTTTATATTAAATAATTAAATCCCATTTAATTATTAATTCTCGTAGATCAAGAGTGACGTCTAGGAACATATCACGACCCCCAAATAGAAATGAATGTTTCGATGCATTCTTTATGAACCAATGTTCATAATTACCGTACACTCAAAATTCCCTTCATCTAAGATACCAATCTCGAGTAGTGTCACGGTTAAGTCAAACACTATTTGTCTTGATCATACGACCTCATCTCTCAATTCTAATTCTTGATAAATATGACTTCCACTAGAAACAACTTTCTAAGTAAGTCATATACACCTGCGCAGGTTTTTATTATCCATCAAGAACAATTCGAGATAGCATAGAATCTTGTCTCCGTTCATCCAGAGTGATGAATCCTTTCTAGGTTAAACCCCTATCTCCATAGACAACTAACTAGAGACAACACATCTCGCAGTCCTACCTGATGAAAGATCTAGGCTTAAGGAGTATCAAACTCTAATCACCTATATACAAGATAGTGTCACCGCAAGTCAAAGGACATATGTACAATTATGAACTAGATGACATTAAATTGACTTTAATGAATTACCATGTATAAGTTATCTAGCGTCACTTGTTCGACTCACTCAACACCTTGAGTGTCCACATGTTTATTCTAATCCCCATCAAGTAGAATGAGACTCACTACTTCCTATAATTTAGTAACTCTTTACTAATCAGGAGAATAATCAGAGGTCACGATCTTTCCGGGATAATGCGATGCCCTTATTCGTAGGACCCCATCGATCGTGAACGGTTATTTAGATCACTTGAATAATAGAATTTGTCACTCATATTCTTAACACCTTAAGAATAGATTCTATCACAATGTGATAAGGACAATACGTAATAAATGAACACTTAGTTGATGAGACACTTAGTTCAAATAAAACATATATATCTTTGCCATTGGGATTAGTTCTACAAATATACACAATTAAATTGCCCTAGGGCACATACTACTAAAAAAAAAGGTGAAACGTTTGGATTTGATTCGAAACGTTTGTAAACGTTTGGCTTAAATTGCTAAAAAGGTGAAACCTTTGGCTTTTTTCGAAACGTTTGTAAACGTTTGGTTTTGTTATGAAACGTTTGTAAACGTTTGGCTTAAATCGCTAAAAAGGGGAAACGTTTGGATTTGTTTCGTAACATTTGTAAACATTTGGCTTAAATCGCTAAAAAGGTGAAACAGTTAGATTTGTTTCGTAACGTTTGAAAACGTTTGGCTTAAATTGCTAAAAAGCTGAAACGTTTGGTTTTGTTTCGTAACGTTTGTAAACGTTTTGCTTAAATTGCTAAAAAGGTAAAACGTTTGGTTTTATTTTGTAACATTTGTAAACATTACGAAATAAATCAAAACGTTTAAAACGTTACAAAACAAATCCAAACGGTTAAAACGTTACAAAACAAATCCAAACGTTTCACATTTTTAGCGATTTAAGCCAAAGCCAAATGTTTCCCCATTTTAGCGATTTAAGTCAAACCTTTACAAACGTTACGAAAGAAATCCAAGTGTTTCAAGGCTTTAGCAATTTAAGCAAAACGTTTACAAACGTTAGGAAACAAATCCAAATGTTTCCCCATTTTAGCCATTCAAGCCAAGGGTTTAAAAACGTTATGAAACAAATCCAAGCGCTTCACCTTTTAGCAATTTAAGCCAAACGTTTACCAATGTTCCGAAACAAAACCAAACATTTCACCGTTTTTCCGATTTATGCCAAACGTTTACAAATGTTACGAAACAAATCCAAACGTTTCACCTTTTTAGCGATTTAAGCCAAACGTTTACAAACGTTACGAAACAAATCCAAACGTTTCCCCATTTTAGCAATTTGAGCCAAACGTTTACAAACGTTACGAAACAAATCCAAGCATTTCACCTTTTTAGCAATTTAAGCCAAACATTTACAAACGTTGCGAAACAAATCCAAACATTTCACCTTTTTAGCAATTTAAGGCAGACATTTACAAACGTTACGGAAAAAATCAAAGCGTTTCACCTTTTTAGCAATTTAAGCCAAACGTTTACAAACATTATGAAACAAAACAAAACGTTTCGCATTTTTAGCGATTGAAGCCAAAGGTTTACAAACGTTACGAAACTAATCCAAACGTTTCGCCTTTTTAGCGATATAAGCCAAACATTTACAAACGTTACGAAACAAATCCAATCCAAACGTTTTCCCATTTTTGCGATTTAAGCCAAACATTTATAAACGTATGGTTTTGTTTCGTAACATTTGTAAATTTTTTGCTTAAATCGCTAAAGAGGTGAAACGTTAGGATTTGTTTCGTAACGTTTGTAAACGTTTGGCTTAAATCGCTAAATATGTGAAACGTTTTGTTTTGTTCCGTAACGTTTGTAAACGTTTGGCTTATATCGCTAAAAAGGTGAAACGCTTGAATTTGTTTCGTAACGTTTGTAAACGTTTGGCTTAAATTGCTAAAACGGTGAAATGTTTGGCTTTGTTTCATAAATTTGTAAACGTTTGACTTAAATCGCTAAAAAGGTGGCTTAAATTGCTAAAAAGGTGAAGTGTTTGGATTTGTTTCGTAACGTTTGGCTTAAATCTCTAAAAATGTGAAACGTTTGGTTTTGTTCCGTAACCTTTGTAAACGTTTGGCTTAAATTTCTAAAAAGGTGAAACGCTTAGATATGTTTCGTAACGTTTGTAAACGTTTGGCTTAAAATGCTAAAAAGGTGAAACATTTGGTTTTGTTTCATAAATTTGTAAAGGTTTGGTTTAAATCGCTAAAAAGGTGGCTTAAATTGCTAAAAAGGGGAAACGTTTCAAAGTTTGCATTTGTTTTGTAACGTTTATAGATGTTTGGCATAAATCGCTAAAAAGGTGAAGCGTTTGGTTTTGTTTCGTAACTTTTGTAAATGTTTGGCTTAAATCGCTAAAAAGGTGAAACGTTTGGATTTGATTCGTAACGTTTCTAAACGTTTGGTTTTGTTTCGTAACATTCATAAACATTTCGCTTCAATGCTCAAAAGATGAAACGTTTGGATTTCTTTCGTAATGTATGTAAACGGTTCGCTTAAATTGCTAAATAGGTGAAACACTTGGATTTGTTTAGTAATATATGTAAGCGTTTGGCTTAAATCGCTAAAAAAGTAAAACGTTTGGATTTGTTTCATAACATTGAAAACGTTTGGTTTTGTTTCGTACCGTTTGTAAATGTTTGAATTAAATCGCTAAAAAGGTGAAACGTTTAGATTTGTTTTGTAACGTTTGTAAACGATTGTCCTAAATTTCTTAAAAGGTGAAACGTTTGGATTTCTTTCGTAACGTTTGTAAATGTTTGGCTGAAATTGGTAAAAAGGTGAAATGTTTGGTTTAGTTTCATATCCTTTGTAAATGTTAGGCTTCAATCGATATAAAGGTGAAACGTTTGGATTTGTTTCGTAACGTTTGTAAACGTTTGGCTTATATTGCTAAAAAGGTGAAACGCTTGGATTTGTTTCGTAACCTTGGTAAACGTTTGGCTTATATCGCTTAAAAAAGTGATACGTTTGGATTTGTTTCGTAACGTTTTAAACGTTAGGTTTTGTTTCGTAACGTTTGTAAACGTTTGGCTTAAATTGCTAAAAAGGCAAAACGCTTGGATTTATTTCGTAACGTTTGTAAACGTTTGGCAAAAATTGCTAAAAAGGTGAAACGTTTAGATTTGTTTCGAAACGTTTGGCTCAAATTGCTAAAAAGGGGAAACGTTTGGATAAGTTTCGTAATGTTTCAAAACGTTACGAAAAATCCAAACATTTCACATTTTTAGCGATTGAAGCCAAATGTTTAGAAATGTTACGAAACAAAACGAAACGTTTAACCTTTTTAGCGATTGAAGCCAAAAGCTTGGATTTAAAACGTTTGAAACGCTTTGATTTTTCTCGTAACATTTGTAAACGTTTGGCTTCAATCGATAAAAAGGCGAAAACCTTGGATTTGTTTCATAACGTTTATAAACGTTCGGCTTAAATTGCTAAAAAGGTGAAACGCTTGGATTTGTTTCATAACATTTGTAAACGTTTGGCTTAAATCGCTACAAAGGTAAAACATTTGGATTTGTTTCGTAATGCTTGTAAACGTTTGGCTTAAATCACTAAAAAGGTGAAAGGTTTAGATTTGTTTATTAGCGTTTATACACATTTGGCTTTAATCACTAAAAAGTTTAAATGTTTTGATTTGTTTCATAGCGTTTGTAAACGTTGTGCTTAACTTTCTAAAACGGTGAAACACTTGAATTTGTTTCATAACGTTTGTAAACGTTTGGCTTAAATCGCGAAAAAGGTGAAACGTTTGGATTTGTTTCATAATATTTGTAAACGTTTGGCTTAAATTGCCAAAAGGTGAAACATTTTGATTTGTTTCGTAAAGTTTGTAAATGTTTGGCTGCAATCACTTAAAAGGTGAAACGTTTAGATTTGTTTCCTAACGTTTGTAAATGTCCGAATTAAATTTCTAAAAAAGTGAAACGCTTGGATTTTTTTCGTAACGTTTGTAAACTTTTGGATTAAATCACTAAAAATGTGAAACATTTGGATTTGTTTCGTAAAATTTGTAACGTTTCGCTTAACTCGCTAAAAAGGGGAAACGTTTGGATTTGTTTCTAAACGTTTATAAATGTTTGACTTAAATCGCTAAAAAGATGAAACGTTTGGATTTGTTTGTAACGTTTGTAAACTTTTGGCTTAAATCGCTAAAATGGGGAAACGTTTGGCTTTGTTTCATAACGTTTGTAAACGTTTAGCTTAAATCACTAAAAAGGTGAAACATTTGGATTTGTTTCGTAACGTTTGTAATAGTTTGGCTTGAATCTCTAAAATGGGGAAACGCTTGGATTTGTTTCGTAATGTTTGTAAACGTTTGGCTTAAATCTCTAAAATGGGAAAATATTTGGATTTATTTCGTAATGTTTGTAAACGTTTAGCTTAAGTCGCTAAAAATGGGAAACGTTTAGTTTTGTTCCGTAACATTTGTAAACGTTTGGCTTAAATCGCTAAAAAGGTGAAACGTTTGGATTTGTTACGTAACGTTTACAAACGTTGGCTTAAATCGCAAAAAAGGTGAAATGTTTGGTTTTGTTTCGTAACGTTTATAAATGTTTGACTTAAATCGTTAAAAATGTGAACCGTTTGGCTTTGTTTCATAACGCTTGTAAACGTTTGGCATATATTCATAAAAAGGTGAAACGCTTGAATTTTCTTGGTAACGTTTGTACATGTTTTGCTTAAATCGATAAAATGGGGAAACGTTTGGATTTGTTTCGTAACGTTTATAAACGTTTGGCTTAAATCGCTAAACAGGTGAAACGTTTGGTTTTGTTTTGTAATGTTTGTAAATGTTTGGTTTAAATTTCTAAAAAGGTGAAACGCTTGGATTTTTTTCGTGAAGTTTTAAACGTTCGGCTTAAATCCCTAAAATGGTGAAACATTTGGATTTGTTTTGCAACGTTTTAAACATTTGGAATAAATCACTAAAAAGGTGAAACGGTTGGATTTGTTTCGTAAAGTTTGTAAATGTTTGGCTTAAATTGCTAAAAAGGTGAAACACTTGAATTTATTTCGTAACGTTTACAAACATTTGGCTTAAATCGCTAACAAGGGGAAACGTTTCACCTTTTTAGCAATTTAAGCCAAACATTTACAAATGTTAGGAAACAAATCCAAGCATTTCACCTTTTTAGCAATTTAAGCCAAACGTTTATTAACGTTACGAAACCAAACCAAACGTTTCACATCTATAGCAATTTAAGCAAAACGTTTACAAACGTTACGAAACAAAACCAAACGTTTCACCTTTTTAGCGATTTCAGCCAAACGTTTACAAACATTACGAAACAAATCCAAGCGTTTCACCTTTTTAGCAATTTAATCCAAACGTTTACAAACGTTACAAAATAAAACCAAACGTTTCACCTTTTTAGCGATTTCAGCAAAACGTTTACAAATGTTACGAAACAAATCCATGTGTTTCACCTTTTTAGCAATTTAAGCCAAACGTTTACAAACATTACGAAACAAATCCAAAGTTTCCCCATTTTAGCGATTTAAGCCAAACGTTTACAAACGTTACAAACAAATCCAAATGTTTCACCTTTTTATTGATTTAAGCCAAACGTTTACAAACGTTACGAAACAAATCCAAATGTTCCCCTTTTAGCGATTTAAGCCAAACGTTTACAAACATTACAAACAAATCTAAACGTTTACCCTTTTAACGAAACAAATCCAAAACATTTGGTTTTGTTTCGTAATATTTGTAAATGTTTGGCTTAAATCGCTAAAAAGATGAAACGTTTGGATTTGTTTCGTAACGTTTGTAAACGTTTGGCTTATAGCACTAAAAAGGTAAAATTCTTGGATTTGTTTTGTATCGTTTGTAAACGTTTGGCTTAAGTCACTAAAATTGGGAAACGTTTGGATTTCTTTTGTAACGTTTGGCTTAAATCCCTAAAAAGGTGAAACGTTTGGTTTTATTTCGTAACGTTTGTAAACGTTTGGCTTAATTTGCTAAAAAGGTGAGACGCTTTGATTTGTTTCGTAACGTTTTAAACGTTTGGCTTAAATCACTAAAATGGGGAAACGATTGGATTTGTTTTGTAACGTTTATAAACATTGGGCTTAAATCGCTAAAAAGGTAAAACGTTTGGTTTTGTTTCGTAACATTTGTAAAGGTTTGGCTTAAATAGCAAAAAAGGTGAAATGTTTGGATTTGTTTCGTAACGTTTATAAACATTTGGCTTTGTTTCATAACGTTCGTAAACGTTTGGCTTCAATCGGTAAAAAAGTGAAATATTTGGTTTTGTTTCGTAACTTTTGTAAACGTGGCTTAAATTGCTTAAAAGGTGAAATGCTGGATTTGTTTTCTAACGTTTGTAAACGTTTGGCTTAAATCGCTAAAAAAGTGAAACATTTGGATTTGTTTCGTAATCTTTTAAACGTTCAGTTTTGTTTCATAACCTTTGTAAACGTTCGACCTAAATTGCTAAAAAGACGAAACATTTGGATTTGTTTCGTAACGATTGTAAACGATTGGCTTAAATCACTAAAAAGGGGAAACGTTTGGATTTGTTTTGTAACTTTTGTAAAGGATTGGCTTAAATTGTTTAAAACAGGAAACAATTGGATTTGTTTCGTAATGTTTGTAAACGTTTGACTTAAATTGCTAAAAAGGTGAAACGGTTGCTTTTGTTTCATAATGTTTATAAACGTTTGGCTTCAATCGATAAAAAGGGGAACGTTTGGATTTGTTTCGTAACATTTGTAAATGTTTGTCTTAATTGCTAAAAAGGTGAAACGATTGGATTTGTTTCGTATCGTTTGTAAACGTTTGGCTTAAATCGCTAAAAAAGTGAAACGTTTGGATTTGTTTTGTAACTTTTTAAACGTTAGGTTTTGTTTCGTAAAGTTTTTAAACGTTTGGCTTAATTTGCTAAAAAGGTAAAACGTTTGGATTTGTTTCATAACGTTTGTAAACGTTTGGCTTAAATTGCTAAATAGGGGAAACATTTGGATTTTTTTCGTAACGTTTGTAAACGTTCGGCTTAAATTGATTAAAAGGTTAAACATTTGGATTTGTTTCGTAACGTTTGTATACGGTTTGCTTATATCGCTAAAAAGGGAAAACGTTTGGATTTGTTTCATCACGTTTGTAAACGTTTGGATTTGTTTCGTAACGTTTGTAAATGTTGGGTTTTGTTTTGTAACGTTTGTAAACGTTTGGCTTAAATATCTAAAAAGGTGAAACGCTTGGATTCGTTTCGTAACGTTTATAAACGTTAGGCTTAAATCGCTAAAAAGGTGAAATGTTTGGATTTGTTTCATAACGTTTGTAAACGTTTGGATTTGTTTTGTAAACTTTTATAAACGTTTGATTTAAATATCTAAAAAGGTGAAACGTTGGGATTTATTTCGTAACGTTTATAAATGTTTGGCTTAAATTGCTAAAAAGGTGAAAGGTTTGGTTTTGTTTCGTAACGTTTGTAAACGTTTGGATTTGTTTTGTAAACATTTGTAAATGCTGTGCTTAAATCGCTAAAAAGGTGAAATGTTTGGATTTGTTTCGTAACGTTTGTAAACATTTGGCTTAAATTGCTAAAAAGGTGAAACATTTGGATCTGTTTCACAACGTTTATAAATGTTTGGCTTAAATCGCTAAAAAGGTGAAACATTTTGTTTTGTTTCGTACTGTTTGTAAACATTTGGCTTAAATTGCTAAAAGGTGAAAGGTTTGGTTTTGTTTCGTAATATTTGTAAACGTTTGGTTTACATTTTTACCGATTTTAGCCAAACGTTTAAAACGTTTCCCCTTATTAGCAATTTAAGCCAAACATTTACCTACGTTATGAAACAAATCCAAACGTTTCACATTTTTAGCAATTTAAACCAAACATTTACAAACGTTACGGAACAAAACCAAACATTTATAACGTTTGGCTTTGTTCTGTAACGTTTTGCTTCATTTGCTAAAAAGGTGAAACGCTTGGATTTGTTTCGTAACGTTTACAAACGTTTGGCTTAAATCGCTAAAAAGGGGAAATGTATCACATTTTTAGCAATTTAAGCCAAACGTTTACAAACATTACGAAACAAATTCAAGTGTTTCACCTTTTTAGCAATTTAAGCCAAACGTTTACAAACGTTACGGAACAAAACCAAACGTTTCACATTTTTAGCAATTTAAGCCAAACGTTTACAAACGTTACGAAACAAAATCCAAACATTTCACCTTTTTAGCAATTTAAGCCAGACATTTACAAACGTTACGAAAAAAATCCAAGCATTTCACCTTTTTATCAATTTAAGCCGAACGTTTACAAACGTTATGAAACAAAACCAAATGTTTTGCCTTTTTAGCGATTGAAGCCAAACGTTTACAAACGTTACGAAACAAATCCAAACGTTTCACCTTTTTAGCGATATAAACCAAACGTTTACAAACGTTACGAAACAAATCCAATCCAAACGTTTCCCCATTTTAGCGATTTAAGCCAAACATTTATAAACGTATGGTTTTGTTTCTTAACGTTTGTAATTTTTTTGCTTAAATCGCTAAAAAGGTGAAACGTTAGGATTTGTTTCATAACGTTTGTAAACGTTTGGATTAAATCGCTAAATATGTGAAACGTTTTGTTTTATTCCGTAACGTTTGTAAACGTTTGGTTTAAATTGCTAAAAAGGTGAAACGCTTGAATTTGTTTTGTAACGTTTGTAAGCATTTGGCTTAAATTGCTAAAAAGGTGAAGTGTTTGGATTTGTTTCGTAAAGTTTGTAAACGTTTGGCTTAAATCGCTAAAAATGTGAAACGTTTGGTTTTGTTCCGTAACGTTTGTAAATGTTTGGCTTAAATTGCTAAAAAGGTGAAACGCTTGGATATGTTTCGTAACGTTAGTAAACGTTTGGCTTAAAATGCTAAAAAGGTGAAACGTTTGGTTTTGTTTCATAAATTTGTAAGTGTTTGGTTTAAATCGCTAAAAAGGTGGCTTAAATTTCTAAAAAGGGGAAACGTTTCCTCTTTTGCATTTTTTTTGTAACGTTTATAAACGTTTGGTATAAATCGCTAAAAAGGTGAAGCATTTGGTTTTGTTTCGTAACGTTTGTAAATGTTTGGCTTAAAGCGCTAAAAAGGTGAAACGTTTGGATTTGATTCGTAACGTTTATAAACGTTTGGTTTTGTTTCGTAACGTTTCTAAACATTTCGCTTCAATGCTCAAAAGATGAAACGTTTGGATTTCTTTCGTAATGTATGTAAACGTTTCGCTTAAATTGCTAAAGAGGTGAAACGCTTGGATTTGTTTAGTAACGTTTGTAAGCGTTTGGCTTAAATCGCTAAAAAAGTAAAACCTTTGGATTTGTTTCATAACACTGTAAACGTTTGGTTTTGTTTCGTACCGTTTGTAAACGTTTGAATTCAATCGCTAAAAAGGTGAAACGTTTGGATTCGCTTCGTAACATTTGTAAACGTTTGGCTTAAATCGCTAAAAAGGTGAAACGTTTAGATTTGTTTTGTAACGTTCGTAAACGATTGGCTTAAATTGCTAAAAATTTGAAACATTTGGATTTGTTATGTAACGTTTGTAAACGTTTGGTTGAAATTGGTAAAAAGGTGAAACGTTTGGTTTAGTTTCATATCCTTTGTAAATTTTTGGCTTCAATCGATAGAAGGTGAAACGTTTGGATTTGTTCCGTAACGTTTGTAAACGTTTGGCCTATATTGCTAAAAAGGTGAAACGCTTGGATTTGTTTCGTAACCTTTGTAAACGTTTGGCTTATATTGCTAAAAAAAGGGATACGTTTGGATTTGTTTCGTGACGTTTTAAACTTTAGGTTTTGTTTCTTAACGTTTGTAAACGTTTGGCTTAAATTGCTAAAAAGGTAAAACGCTTGGATTTGTTTCGTAACGTTTGTAAATATTTGGCTTAAATTGATAAAAAGGTGAAACATTTGGATTTGTTTCGTAACGTTTGTAAACCTTTGGCTTGAATTGCTAAAAATGGGAAACGTTTGGATTAGTTTCGTAATGTTTAAAACGTTACAAAAAATCCAAGCGTTTCACATTTTTTGCGATTGAAGCCAAATGTTTATAAATGTTACGAAACAAAACGAAATGTTCAACCTTTTTAGGGATTGAAGCCAAAAGCTTGGATTTAAAACTTTTGAAACGCTTGGATTTTTTTCGTAACGTTTGTAAACGTTTGGCTTCAATCGATAAAAAAGGGAAACCCTTGGATTTGTTTCATAATGTCTGTAAACGTTCGGCTTAAATTGCTAAAAAGGTGAAACGCTTGGATTTGTTTCGTAACATTTGTAAACGTTCTGCTTAAATCGCTAAAAAGGTGAAACACTTGGATTTGTTTCGTAACGTTTGTAAACGTTTGGCTTAAATCGCGAAAAAGGTGAAACGTTTGGATTTTCTTCGTAACGTTTGTAAACGTTTGGCTTTAATCACTTAAAAGTTTATACGTTTTGATTTGTTTCATAACGTTTGTAAACGGTCTACTTAACTTTCTAAAACGGTGAAACGCTTGAATTTGTTTCATAACGTTTGTAAACGTTTCGCTTAAATCGCGAAAAAGGTGAAACATTTGGATTTTGTTCGTAACGTTTGTAAACGTTTGGCTTAAATCCCTAAAAAGGTGAAACATTTTGATTTATTTCGTAACGTTTGTAAATGTTTGGCTGCAATTACTTAAAAGGTGAAACGTTTAGATTTGTTTCATAACGTTTGTAAATGTACGAATTAAATTTCTAAAAAAGTGAAACGCTTGGATTTTTTTCGTAACGTTTGTAAACTTTTGGATTAAATCTCTAAAAATGTGAAACACTTGGATTTGTTTCGTAAAGTTTGTAAACGTTTGGCTTCAATCGCTAAAAAGGGGAAACGTTTGGATTTGTTTTTAAACTTTAATAAACTTTTGACTTAAATCGCTAAAAAGGTGAAATGTTTGGATTTGTTTGTATCTAGTACTCTCTAGATTTAGGGTCTATTTTTAATAATTATTTTATTTGTCTAGACGCGTCTACTGTTCGTGCTTTAGAGGCGAACCAGGATTAGTTGCTTGCCGGTTATCACGTGGATTAGCAAGCAGTGAGTTTGTACTTACTATTTACCGCTTTATTAAGTAAATTGTTATTTTAATATTAAATATATATACTGTAAGTATATTTCGAACTGTTTTTATATTATGGCTCTTAATTGGAACATGCTACCTAATGGGCATCATTAGGACTGCGTGCAAATCGGTATTGATCTGGGTAAGTTATATGTGGAAATGTGGTAACTCGGTGTGAGCATAGCTCTGGGGACCAGGTAGAGTAACTCGGTGTAGCTCAGCTCTCGGGACTCTGGTATAAGTGTGGTCAGTGGTAATTCGGTGTAGCTCAGCTTTTGGGACCAGACCTATTGGATTATGTTTATATTTAGAATTGTGGATTAGGGTTCCAACTATTATTCGTAATATCGTTATTAAATGTTTTAAACGGTTTTAAAGGTTTTCCACTTAATAAATGTAGATAGTGGTATCATCTCAGTATATCTAACCCCGTTGTTTTCCCAATTTTTCCCAGGGTTATGATCTGAGAGAGTCTGGTGATCTCCGCATTTACTTTTCTTCGGAGGTTCCATTTATTTTAGTAGAACTATCAACCATTTCATTCTTAGACCGCAGTAGTTGACTAGACGTCTTTATTTTATTTTAGTTGTTGTCGGATTGGTCCGACTGGATTATTATTGCTTTGGCATGTTACATTATTATTCAAGAATTATTATGTTAAGCCGAATTAATGCTATTATTGGAAAGCATGTTATTTTAATTGCTGAATATTATAACTGTTAGATTTAGGATGAAGTCTCGGTTGCCCCCGAGTATTGGTTTTCTACAGGTTTATGTGTTTCTATGTTAATTGAAAGGCTAGCTACGGGTTTTGGTACTACATTACCCATACCCTAGCGCCGGTCGCGATTCATGAAAATGGGTCGTGACAAACTTGGTAATCGAGCTTTGCTTTCAAACCAAGGCCATTTGCTTGCTATGTGTTTACTCTGTTATGTATGGTTGTGTCTTAGGAACTACTGCGGATATAGGTTTCTGTCATGTCTTTAAAAACGTCATCTTTTGATTTTTAAAATATTATGCCTACACCAATAGAATTCCGTCATTATATGTTGATTTGATGCTGTTAAATGTTAATTTTATTTCACTTGGGTGAATACTATATTGCTGTTGATTTCTTGGGAAATCCTATATGTTGCTTGTTTTGTTCATACTTGGGTATGAAATATCCGTATATTTAAATTGTTTTGATTCAATCCTTAGGATATGGACAACGTTGTTCGTACTCGTGCTCGTGCTGCGGCAGAGCAAGAAGCTGAGGCTGATGATGCGATTTCCATGGAAGTCGATCAGAACGTGCCACCAGTTCCAGCCAATGCTGGACGTGGTAGAGGTAGAGGTGCTGGCAGAGGTAGAGGTAGAGGCAGAGGAGCTGGTGCTGGTAGAGGTGGAGCTAGAGGACGTGGTGCAGCAGGCACCGAATGTGCAGCATGCACCGAATGTGCAACAGGCACCGAACGTGCAATAGGCACCGAACGTGCAACGGGCACCAGGGGTGCAACATGTACCGAATATGAAGGCGTTCGACTTCACTACTTTCTTGGCTGGGATTGTCGAAATGCAGAACAATCAGGCTCTTCTGCAGAATCAGTGTACTGTGGGTCAGTTAGCGCAGCAACAGCAACCTCAGGCTGGTGCTATAGCTAGTATGGGTAGACTTGCTGGTGTCGGTCACATTCCGACAGATAGAGAGATGGTGATGACCTACACGAAGTTGAATCCGACTTCTTTTGATGGTATTGGGGATGCTCTTGACCTTTTGGAAGAGTTTGAGTATAATAGTCAGAGAATTCAAACTACTGATCGTCAATTAGTGATGCTTATGGAGATGTCGCTGAAGGGTCCAGCTAAGGACTAGTTTCGCGATAACATCAGACCAGAGATGGCTACATTGTCTTGGGCTGATTTTGTGACCAGGTTCAGAGGTTACTATCTACCCTTCTCTGCTACTGAGAATTTCAAAGAGAAGCTGATAAATTTGAAGAAAGGGGATAGATCAGTGACAGACTACACTACAGAGTTTGTTTTGTTTGGAGCGGTTTGCTACCAATCTACAGGGTGATCGAGGGCGAGTGAACGACCGCTATGTTAGGGGTTTAGGCTCGGAGTTTCTTCCTTTGCTGATAGGGACAGCCATGGAGTTTGCTCGGGTAGTGGATAGTGCTTGACGGATGGAGAATTTGTTGATTCAGTTTGGGACGATCTCTGACCCTTTCCAAAATCAGAAGGAAAGAGTGATCTTCCTAGTGGGGGGTAACAGGCCCCAGCACCGCATGGTAGTGGAAACTACTACAGTGGCTTTTCCCAGGCCAATAGGGGGAGTCGCCGTAATCACAACAAGGGGAGACATAGTACTAGGAGTTCTCCGTACAGTTCTAGTAGCAGTGGGAGTAACCGTGGTTCAGGACGCGGGTACAGTGGTGGATCGAACATTTCGTTCTGCCAGAATTGCAGACGCAGACACTATGGTCAGTGTCAGTTAGCTCCTGGAGGTTGTTTTCCTTTTGGCCAGCCGGGTCATTTTTCCAGGGAGTGTCCGAAATCTGGGAAGCAGATGTCTAACTCCAGTGTGGCGCAGTCATCTTACCAGCAGCATAGACTTGCGTTTACACAGTCTGTAGGGTATTCTCAACCTGCAGCATCTTTTGGTGGCCAGCGGGGCCGTGGTTTTGGTGGCAGAGGTTTTGGTGGCCGTGGTAACGGTGGCAGAGGTTCCAACAGTTATGGTACTGGGAAGAGTTCGCAGCAGCAGCCGCAGGGTTAGGCCAAAGTGTTCGCACTTACTCCTCAGGCTGCGCGTGCATCAAATGCTGTGGTGCAAGGTACCATTCCGATTTCTTTTACTGGTGCTTTGATATTATTTGATGCGGGTGCAACCCATTCTTTTGTGTCTACTTGCTTTGCTGGGAAATTGGGTATTGCACCATCTGTTTTGAGTGAACCTCTAGCTGTATCTACACCTATGTCTGAAGGTGTATTAGTGGACGTCGTTTATCCTTCTTGTCCAGTGGTTATACAGGGTAGAGAATTATGTGCTGATTTGGTTTTGCTTGACGTGCTTTCTTTTGACGTGATTTTGGGGATGGATTGGCTGTCGCGCCATTATGCTTCTATTGACTGTCGAGGGAAGTCAGTCGAGTTTAGGATTCCAGGTGATCTACCTTTTTCCTTACAGGGAGAAAAGGCGGAGACACCTAAGAATCTGATTTCCGCCATCAAGGCAAAGCGGATGTTAGGCAAGGGTTGCCAGGGTTTTCTTGCTGTGGTTCGTGATATGGAGGCTGATAGTGGTGACATGCATAGTGTTCCGATAGTGAATGAGTTCACTGATGTGTTTCCAGATGAATTGCCTGGTTTACCACCTAACCGTGAGATTGAGTTTTGCATTGATGTGGTTTCTGGCACAGCTGCGATTTCGATACCACCGTATCGGATGGCTCCTGCAGAGCTGAAGGAGTTGAAGGACCAGTTACAAGAGTTGTTGGATAGCGGGTTCATCAGACCGAGTACTTCTCCATGGGGTGCTCCAGTTCTGTTTATGAAGAAGAAAGACGGTTCCTTTCGACTGTGTATCGACTACAGACAGTTGAACAAGGCTACTGTCAAGAACAGATATCCTCTTCCTCGCATCGATGATTTGTTTGACCAGTTGCAGGGTGCGAAGTGTTTTTCCAAGATTGATTTGAGGTCTGGGTATCATCAACTTCGGATCCGTGATGGAGATGTGCCTAAGACTGCTTTTTGGACGCGGTATGGACATTTTGAGTTTCTGGTTATGTCCATTGGTCTGACGAACGCACCAGCAACGTTTATGGATATGATGAACAGAGTGTTCAAGCCGTTTTTAGATCAATTTGTTATCGTCTTCATTGATGACATTTTGATCTATTCTAGGAGTGAGGAGGAGCATGCTTACCATTTGAGGACTATACTACAGACGTTGCGTGAGCATCAGTTGTATGCTAAGTTCTCAAAATGTGAGTTCTGGTTGGATTAGGTTACCTTTCTAGGACGCGTGGTGTCGAAAGATGGGATCAAGGTTGATCCGAAGAAGATAGAGGCGGTTATGAATTGGCAGAGGCCGAGGTCAGTTACCGTGATTAGAAGTTTTCTGGGTTTAGCTGGCTACTATTGTCGGTTCGTGCAAGATTTCTCCAGAATATCTGCACCGTTGACTAAACTGACAAAGAAGGGTGTTAAGTTTGAGTGGACTGACAAGTGCGAGGCGAGCTTTGAGAAGCTCAAGGAGATTTTGACTACAGCTCCGATTTTGGCATTGCCTTCTGGCATTGACGGTTTCACAGTGTATTGTGATGCGTCTCGGATTGGTTTGGGTTGCGTTCTGATGCAACATGGACAGGTGATTGCCTATGCTTACAGACAGTTGGAGAAGCATGAGGTGAATTACCCTACTCATGATTTAGAGTTGGCAACGGTGGTTTTTGCGTTGAAAATCTGGAGACATTATTTGTATGGTGTACTTGTGAGATTTTCATTGATCATAAGAGTTTGAGGTATATCTTTGATCAGAGAGAGTTGAACTTGAGACAGAGGAGGTGGTTAGAGTTGCTGAAAGACTACGACTATACTATTCAGTACCATCCTGGTAAGGCTAATGTGGTAGCCGATGCGTTGAGTCGCAAGTCTTCGGGCAGCTTGGCTCATATTTCTGAGATTGGGCGTAGACCCATGGTTAGAGAGTGGCACAGTTTGATAGCTTCAGGCTATGGCTTTCAGGTTTCTCAGGCTGGTTGTTTGCTGGCACAGTTGCAAGTGCAACCTGTTTTGATTGATCGGATCAAAGCTTTACAAGCTGAGGATCCACAATTGAAACAAATTATTTAGGAGATTCAGCAAGACGGTAACTCTGAGTTTACTTTTGTGGATGGTGTTCTGAGACATGGTTCGAGATTGTGTGTTCCGGATTCAGATGGTTTGAGGGACCAGATTCTGGAAGAAGCGCACAATTCTGCTTATAGTGTTCATCCAGGTTCTACTAAGATGTACCATGATCTTAAGGGTACGTACTGGTGGAGCGGGATGAAGAAGGATGTCGGTCAGTATGTTTCTAAGTTTTTGACTTGCCAGCAAGTAAAGCTGGAGCATCACAGACCTTTTGGCTATCTGCAGCCACTACCTATTCAAGAGTGGAAGTGGGCGCAGATTGCTATTGATTTTGTGGTTGGTTTACCACGTACTCGACAGGGGTACGATTCCATCTGGGTTATAGTTGACCGTATGACTAAGTCATCTCATTTCCATCCGATTAAGGTTTCGTATACTTCTTCGAGTTTGGCTCTGTTGTACATCGACAGGATTGTCAGTTTGCATGGTGTACAGTTTTCTATTGTTTCAGACAGAGGTTCTGTGTTTACTTCGAGGTTCTGGAAAGCGTTACAGGAATCCTTGGGTTCTCGGTTGGATTTTAGTACAACTTTTCATCCTCAGACAGACGGTCAGTCTGAGAGGACTATTCAGACGTTGGATAATATGCTCAGGATGTGTGTTCTCGATTTTCAGGGCAGCTGGGATACGCATCTGCCGTTGATTGAGTTTTCTTACAACAACAGTTACAACGCGAGTATCGAGATGGTGCCGTATGAGGCTTTGTACGGGCGCAAGTGTAGATCTCCTATCTGTTGGGAGGAAGTTGGAGAGCGTAAACTCTTGGGAGCGGAGATTATTTAGATTATCTCAGAGAAGGTACCGTTGATCAAACGGAGGTTAGAGACTGCTTTTAGTCGGCATAAGAGTTATGCTGATCCGAAGAGAAAAGACATTGAGTTTCATGTTGGTGATTTCGTGTTTCTTTGGGTTTCGCCTATGAAAGGCGTGGTTCGTTTTGGTGTCAAGGGAAAGTTGGCACCAAGGTATATTGGTCCTTATGAGATTTCAGAGAGGATTGGAGTTGTGGCTTATCGTCTGGTTTTGCCGCCAGACATGTCGTTAGTACATCCTGTGTTTCATGTTTCTATGTTGAGAAAGTGCATTTCTGATCCTTCGCACGTGATTGTGCCTCAGAGTGTTGAGATTGACCAGGAGCTGTCCTATGAGGAACAGCCAGTTGAGATTGTCGATACGCAGGTGCGTAAGCTGCGGAACAAGGAGATTCCGATGGTCAAAGTCCTCTGGCGCAATCATTCTGTTGAAGAATGTACTTGGGAGACCGAGTCGGATATGCGGAATCGCTATCCTTTTCTTTTTCCGTAAGGTACGATATCTTGATTTTTTGTGGCTTTTATGATTTTTATTTGTGTTACGTGTTGTTCTGGTGGTAATTGCTTATCGTGTTAAATTCGAATACGAATTTTTAATTAGTTGAGAAGAATGTAATATCTCGTAAAATTTTAATTTATTTTTTCGATAATTTTCGACGATTTTCCGGTTGTTTTGAAGTAAAGTCGAAGATAGTGATTTGGTTCGAGTTGGTTCGGGATTGTGGTTGATCTTGGTTCAACCACTTTAATTTTAAAAACAAAAACAAAATAAAATGGATCATTCCCGTTCGAGAATCTTATGATTCTCGAACGAGAATCAGGCTTGGCGCCTGGTCTCGTACGAGACCAGGCCTTAAATGGATGTTCTCGTTCGAGAACAGCCTTGACAAGGCAAGGGGGCACTTTCGTCACTTATTCTAACCTACTCCGACCTACTTAAATACGTA
The DNA here is from genome assembly GCF_937616625.2 of Mercurialis annua. Classification (NCBI taxonomy): domain Eukaryota; kingdom Viridiplantae; phylum Streptophyta; class Magnoliopsida; order Malpighiales; family Euphorbiaceae; genus Mercurialis; species Mercurialis annua. Next base: position 32,086,315 of record NC_065572.1, on the reverse strand, counting down.
AATTTTTACCCTAATTCATTCTCCACACTACAAGCAAACCCTAGCCATCTTTAACGTCCATTTTCACTGAGAAACAACGCTGTAATCAGCCGTGAAAGTCGCTATTTCGGTAAGCTTTATTGTTCTTGATAATTTCAGTTTTACCTTTTGAACGGCATTCCGTATTTTTGATCGTTCTCTCTCGTTTCTAGATCGAAATTGATTCTGTTTGATCTCAGAGATTCTAGATTCACGTACCTACGATCCCCTATCTCGTTTTCGCTTAATGGTACGTAAATCATCTCGTTTCAATGGCCGTACAGATTACCGTTTTGAGTTTACTATTATTGTTCTTCGTTGATTTGGTTTCTGCCGAATACTTTCATGAGCTTTGGCCATGATTTTGCTGATTCATGATTATGAATCTCTTAGTATGTTAGTTATAAATTGTTTTACCTTTCTGTTTGTGATTGTTCCATCGTTAATTGAGGTCTCAGTTGAGTTTTGATTTGAGTATTTCAGCGTTGTCTTTGATAGAGAGTTCACTGTTCTTATTGCTACGGTTTTTGCCTTGATGTTGAGTTATTGATTTCATTCCAAGATTGATGATATTTTAGTTTGAATCTCGTTGGATAAACGTTTCACCTTTTTAGCAAATTAAGCCAAACATTTACAAATATCTTGAAACAAATCCAAGCGTTTCACCTTTTTAACATTATAAGCCAAACATTTACAAACGTTACGAAACCAAACCAAACGTTTCACATTTTTAGCGATTTAAGCCAAACGTTTACAGATGTTAAGAAACAAATCCAAACGTTTCACCTTTTTAGCGATTTAAGCCAAACGTTTACAGATGTTAAGAAACAAATCCAAACGTTTCACCTTTTTAGCAATTTAAGCCAAACGTTTACAAACATTACGAAACAAATCCAAGCGTTTCACCTTTTTAGCAATTTAATCCAAACGTTTACAAACGTTACGAAACAAAACCAAACGTTTCACCTTTTTAGCGATTTCAGCCAAATGTTCACAAACTTTACAAAACAAATCCATGTGTGTCTCCTTTTTAGCAATTTAATCCAAACGTTTACAAACATTACGAAACAAATCCAAAAGTTTCCCCATTTTAGCGATTTAAGCCAACGTTACTTAAATTAACACTTAACTAAACAATCACTAATTAACACAAGATTTAATCAATAAGAGAAACGCTTAGAGGTTGCTAATTAGGTTTCAAACGTTCTAGCTAACCGGGGTTGATTTAGTATTTTGGTTCGGGTCAAGTTTTTATAAAATGCCTAATCCGCTCTCTCGAGTCCGCAATTAGAGCTAATTGAAATTAAATTAATACCGCGAAATCTAAATCGCTCTCGCGTAATTAGATTTCGATGATACTAATCGAATCCAATCACGAAGCTAACCTATAACCGATAATCCCTAAACCGCTCTCGCGTGATTAAGCCCTAATTAAGTGATTTGCTAATTCCGGGTAATTAAGTGACTCTCGCCTAATTGATTAACCTTTAACCTAGGAATAGGAGATCAATCTATCCTAGGCATTAATCATACAATTCACTACAAACCTTGAACCCAAATCAAACCCTAGTCAACTAATCACAATCAAACTTCATTAACAACCCCTAAACAAGGGATTTAGCTACTAATCACAAACATACTAACAATAACTAATAAGTAAGAAATAGGAATAAACATAGTGTAGAGATTAATTACCTTGTAATAATTGAAGACCCAAAGCATAAAAGAGATAATGAAGAACAATAATAAAGGAACTAATAATCTTCTATTAATAATAATAATCTTCAATCCATAACAAAAGCTCTAAATATCACTAAGAACAAGTGTAATTCAAAAAGCTGAGGATAGTAAAGTGAAATGGGGGCTACAAATCTAAAAATGAGTGCATCCCCTAAAAATAGAAAAGAAGGGATCCTTTTATAGTTCAAGGACAAAAAGGAAATAAAAAATACACTATATGACAAGTCTAAATGAGGTAGCCAATCAAAATAGATCACAAAATTGTCCACATATCCCTTTTTAGCTTCAAATCACGCATCTTCATTAATGAGTTGTTTCTATCGAAATGAAGTGGTTTCTATAGAAACAGGCTTCGGTGAAAAGCTCACTGGATGCATTTTTGAAATGGTTTCTGAGGAAATCTCGATAGAAACCAATCTGTCTCAATCGAGACAGACGTTTCTGTGGAGGTTTCTGAGGAAGTTTCGATAGAAACAACCTCTGACTTGATCACTTCTGCTTCCTCTAGTCTTGATTGCTCCAATTACGCTCCAAATTGCCCGATTCTCGCCAATATGTACCTGAAACACTTCGACATGAAAATGAGCAATAAAACCACTTTAATGGACACTAATCATGGCATAATTACACCAAAATAAACCCACATAATAGGTGTAATTCTACACCTATCAATAGGGGCAGACATGGAGTTTGCTCGGGTAGTGGACAGTGCTCGACGGATGGAGAATTCGTTGATTCAGTTTGGGACGATCTCTGACCCTTTCCAAAATCAGAAGGGAAAGAGTGATCTTCCTAGTGGGGGGCAACAGGCCCCAGTACAGCATGGTAGTGGGAATTAATACAGTGGCTCTTCTCAAGCCAATAAGGGCAGTCGCCATACTCACAACAAAGGGAGGCATAGTGCTAGGAGTGCTCCGTACAGTTCTAGTAGCAGTGGGAGTAACCGTGGTTCAGGACGCGGGTACAGTGGTGGATCGAACATTCCGTTCTGCCAGAATTGCAGACGCAGGTACTATGGTCAGTGTCAGTTAGCTCCTGGAGGTTGTTTCTCTTGTGGCCAGCCGGGTCATTTTTCCAGGGAGTGTCCGACATCTGGGCAGCAAATGTCTAACTCCAGTGTGGCGCAGTCATCTTATCAGCAGTAGAGACCTGCGTTTACACAGTCTGTAGGGTACTCTCAACCTGCAGCATCTTTTGGTGGCCAGCGGGGCCGAGGTTCTAGTGGCAGGGGTTTTGGTGACCGTGGTAACGGTGGTAGAGGTTTCAATAGTTATGGTACTGGGCAGAGTTCGCAGCAGCAGCCGCAGGGTCAGGCCAGAGTGTTTGCTCTTACTCCTCAGGATGCGCGTGCATCAAATTCTTTGGTGCAAGGTACCATTCCGATTTCTTTTACTGATGCTTTGGTATTATTTGATGCGGGTGCAACCCATTCGTTTGTGTCTACATGTTTTGCTGGGAAATTGGGTATGGCACCATCTGTTTTGAGTGAACCTCTAGCTGTGTCTACACCTATGTCTGAAGGTGTAGTAGTGGACGTCGTTTATTCTTCTTGCTGAGTGGTTATTCAGGGTAGAGAATTATGTGATGATTTGATTGTGCTTGACGTTCTTTCTTTTGATGTCATCTTGGGAATGGATTGGCTGTCGCGCCATTATGCTTCTATTGACATTCGAGGGAAGTCAGTCGAGTCCAGGATTCCAGGTGTTCTACCTTTTTCCTTTCAGGGAGAGAAGGCGGAGACACCTAAGAATCTTATTTCCGCCATCAAGGCGAAGCGGATGTTAGGCAAGGGTTGCTAGGGTTTTCTTGCTGTGGTTCGTGATTTGGAGTTTGCTATGTTAGTAGTATGTGCCCTAGGGCCATTTGATCGTGTATATTTGTAGAATTAATCCCAATGGCAAAGATATATATGTTCTATTTGAACTAAGTGTCTCATCAACTAAGTGTTCATTTATTACGTATTGTCCTTATCACATTGTGATAGAATCTATTCTTAAGGTGTTAAGAATATGAGTGACAGATTCTATTATACAAGTGATCTAAATAACCGTTCACGATCGATGGGATCCTACGAATAAGGGCATCGCATTATCCCGGAAAGATCGTCACCTCTGTTTATTCTCCTGATTAGTAAATAGTTACTAATTATAGGAAGTAGTGAGTCTCATACTACTTGATGGGGATCAGAATAAACATGTGGACACTCAAGGTGTTGAGTGAGTCGAACAAGTGACGCTAGATGACTTATACATGGTAATTCATTAAAGTCAATTTAATGTCATCTAGTTCATAATTGTACATATGTCCTTTGACTTGCGGTGACACTATCTTGTATATAGGTGATTAGAGTTTGATACTCCTTAACTCTAGATCTTTCATGAGCTAGAGCCGCGGGATGTGTTGGCTCTAGTTAGTTGTATATAGAGATAGGGGTTTAACCTAGAAAGGATTCATCACTCTGGATGAACGGAGATAAGATTCTATGCTATCTCAAATTGTTCTTGATGGATGATGAAACCTGTGCAAGTGTATATGACTTACATAGAAAGTTGTTTCTAGTGGAAGTTATATTTATCAAGAATTAGAACTGGGAGATGAGGTCATATAATCAAGACATACAGTGCTTGACTTAACCGTGACACTAGTCGAGATTGGAATCTTAGATGAAGGGAATTTTGAGTGTACGGTAATAATGAACATTGGTTCAAAAAGAATGCATCGAAACATTCATCTCTATTTGGGGGTCGTGATATGTTGCTAGACGTCACTCTCGATCTACGAGAATTAATAATTAAATGGGATTTAATTATTTAATATAAGAAAGGCGTTTCTTATGTCTCTCGTTGCCATATAGATGTGAACCTAGTTAGTCACACACAATAGAGTGTGCAACCGATTGAGTTTACGAAAGATCGATTTCATATAGATACTAGCATATCTCGGAAATTAATCTAAGATGAAAAACAAGTACAAATTAAGGACTAATTTGTAAGAGTTATAAATTAGTAGGAACCTAATTGTATTATGTCCATATTAATTAGGGACTAATTTATAAGAGTTATAAATTAGTAGGAAACTAATTATATTTTAACCAAGTTTTATGATTAAAAGGTTTAAGTAATTAATTAGTATAATTAATGATACTTAAATGACTAATCATTAGCTAATGGAATGATGATGTCATGGTGATGATGTCATGAGATAAGCCTATGTCATATATGTGATGTCACCACATGAAAGGTGTCATATGGTGGAAACACCTTTGCTTGGTGTGTGACACCTAGCATGCAAGGTGTTGCATTCTTAAGACATGCTCTAACCTATAAATAGAGCATGTCCTTGCTCATTTCACAACACCACACAACACACATCTCACTACAAAGTTGTAGAGAGAGAAAGCACTTGAAGGAGTTCAAGTATTCATCAATCACGGGAAAAACTTTGCGACGTTTTTCATATATCCGAGCAAGGTAGTGATCGCGGCGAGAGGTTAAGCTTAGGGCTGCTTGGCAAGAGGAACTCTCACAAATTACTTCAAGGCGAGGATTCAATCGGACGCATACTCGTGTGGACGAGCTTGAGGTCGCCGTACTTTCGGGACTACAAGAATCGTTGGAGAATCGACATAGGTATTCCTCTTATGATTCCTAGATGCGTGCTTTAATTACTAAATGATACGACGATCCATTTGTTGTTGATATGATCAACTTTAGGATCTGAATTGTTGGAATTTCGATTTTGAATTGAAATATACGATCCGGACCCGCGCCTCCCGCTGCGCCAACAGTGGTATCAGAGCCACCGTATCATCGAGTATTAACGCTTTACAATTGAATATATGTATAAATAATCATGGACTTAGGAATTATTATTGGGCATGTAATTTATAATTCCGAGGGCTTATTTTTTCCAAAACGAACAATCGCTATTGTGATATTAATTACATTTGATTAAATTCTGTCTGGGAGATTGGTATTTAAGTGGTCCGCTCGTGACCCTCCAATCTATCCTGAGAATTTTTCTAATGTGATCATTTAACACAATACGTGATTCGCTTGTGCATTATGTTGTCATCAACGGGATGTGCGGAAAGGCGAAACCCGAAAAAAAAAACCCCGGAAAAAAATAATATTTTTTTTCATAAAAACCAAAAATGCTGAAAAACGGGTTTTACACCCGGGAAAAAATTTTCGGCCCGAAAAAAAAAATTCCGTAAAAAAACCGAAATGATGAAAAAGGGGTTTTACACCCGGGGAAAAGTTTCCGACTCGAAAAAAAAAACCGTAAAAAAAAACGTAAAAAAAAATAAATTTTTTTCGAGCATCAGCAATCGGTTTAGGCTTTCGGAGGTTGGAGGATGAATCCTCGATACCTAAAGAAAGTAGATATTACATAGTAAATGATTAGAGAATCATTTCCGAGACATGTAATAGTTTGCTCATTCTTTTGTGGCTAAAGAATGAGACCTAGGAAGTCCATGATCATACATGTGTGATTGCATGATTCATTTTAGCTTTAATATGTATGAGATGCATGCTAAAATGTGTTGTGTGCTTAGTGAGACCGGAATAACTTAAAACCCTAAGAAATCTTCCTAAAAGTTTAAAGATTAAGTTTATATTGATTAATCATTAAATTGATTTATCAATGGCTCTCCATTGGAGCAATAAACTAACACACTTTGAGTTATCATTTTGTCGGCTATGGATACATAGGGGTGAGATGATATCGTCAAGAGGCTGTTGTTGAGTTTATTGTTAAGCATGAGATGTTACAGGTGTATCGATATAGTACACGGCAATAACGGCAATTAGGCGTACCTGAGTCGTGTATTATTCAAATTGATACATCTTAGTTGATTCAATGGGTTAAACTTGACTAATGCAGAAACCCAATAACGACAATGGGTATCTGAGGGTGAAAGCATTAGGAGCCGGAAATGATTGAACCTCATATGAGAAATGATGAACAAGTGTTGTTCACTTGTAGTACATTGTGATCCCAATAACGGCAATTAGGCGTACCTGAGGGAAAGATCAATGACTATAAGAACTCATCACCCGCTTGAAATCTTTTCCAACAAAGATTCACGTTTCCTATTTTGGAAGTGTAGGATTCGAAAAAGATAGTGGGAGGCCATTTTGATAAAGACCAAATCATTATGGTTAAATATACAAAATAACACGAATACTAATTAGAGATCTTTGCTATCTAAGGGATAATAAAATTAAATAGAATCCTTTCAAGTGACATTCACGATAGTAATCGGCTAGTGGTTTAAAACCATTTTTTTTATTGATTAAGATATTTAGATGCCTCCAAGGCTATTGCGAAAAAGAAATGCACATTGGTTAACAAAGAAAAGTATTTTCGTTTGTTAAGATGTAGGACAGTATAAGTCATAGCCGGAAATATTTGGAATATTTAAAAGGCGGTTTGGTTAATAAAAGAAATTGTTTCTTTTGTCAAAACAAAACACATTGAAATGGAAATTGTATTAAGTATTGTGAATACTTAAAGGGCAATGACGAGAGAAACGACAATTCCATCAAGAATGTGTCTATCTCATGTTCCAATGTCAATTGCTCATTTAAAAGTTTAGGTATTGGATACCGATGCTAATTCTCATATTTTTTTATCTTTTACGGATTTATTAAAAGTGAGAAAGAAAGGAAAAAGATGAAGTAATCTTAAATCTCGGGAATGACGCAAGCGTTGCGACAAGAGCTATAGGATCAACTTCAATTTTCTTAAATAAACATAAGTTGTAATTAAACAAGTTTTTTGTACTTACCCAATATATATAGAAATATCATATCCGAATTTGTATGACAAATTTGGTAGTTGATTTTCTATTTACAAAGGATGTTTGTAGTATTATGTTTGATAATACGGAGTTGGGTATGGATATGTACAAAATGTTCTTTATGACTTGAATAAAGATGTTTAATGCAAAAGATGTTTTGGAAATTAATACCATAAGTTATCAAATTTCTAAACAACTTTGGCATTTATAATTAGGACATATTGCAAAAGATAGACATAACAAGTTAAATAGGATGGGAATCTTGAGCAATCAAGATTTTTCATCTCTTCCGATTTGTGAGTCGTATCTTAAAGGCAACATGGCCTGATTATTCTTTGTGGGACAAAGAGGTAGAGCTAAAGCCGTTTAAGAGATCATACATAGTAATGTATATGGTACGTTTAAAGAAACGGACCAAGGTAGATACTTATAATTCATTTTCTACATCGATGATTTATCACGATATAGTTAAGTTTGTCTTATGAAGAACAAACATGAAGATTTTGAAATGTTCAAATGACTTCAAGAATGAAGTAGAAAACCAAATTGGAAAAGGTATTAATACTTTACGATGTGATCGAAAAGGGAAGAATACTTGAGTACAGAATTTGGTGTGTTCCTAAAAGGAATGTGGTATTATTTTTCAACTTACTCCTTGAGAACACCATGGTTGAATGGTGCGTCTGTCAAGAAGGACGTATCGTACATTGTTGGAAATGATACGATCAATAATGAGCTATATACTGGCTTATCCATCTCGTTTTTGGGTCATGCACTTCTTACCGCAAATAAAATTCTAAATTAAATTCCAACTAAATTTTCACCATAGATACCTTATGAGATATGGTATGGAATAAAGTCTTAAGGATGTTAAGATTTGAGGGTGTTCGGAACATATCAGGAAAATGATATCCAATAAATTTGGAATCAAAATCAATCATGTAAAGGTTATGTTGGATATCCTAAAGACAATTTAGGATATTGTTTCTATATTCGAACCGAACAAACAATCGTTGTTTATCGGTGGTAGTCTTTCTTGATAAAGCGTTTATTCAAGAGGGACACTAAGAAAGGAATATAGAATTAGATGAGAAGTCATCTAGTTACCAACAAAATAATGAATCAATGAAGATTGATCAAACCCACTAAAAGCCGGAGTTAGTAAAAGATGTATCTACATTAACAACTCGAAGATTAAGTAGAGTATCTCGTCCACCGGAGAGAGATGGTTTTCCCGCATGATAAACAAGAGTTGTTTAGGAGTAAAAGATCAAGTGTTGAGGAAACTATATGTGATATAGATTCTTCAAAATTGGTTTGAAGGAATAAAATCTGAAATGGATTCCATATAAAGAAACCATATTGTAGGAGCTAGTCGATCCATCCAAAGGTATTATACCAATAAGGTTTAAATGGATCTTCAAGTGTAAAATTGGTACTAATGGAAAGGTGGAGACCTTTAAAGCTAGGCTTGTTGTAAAAGAGTTTTGCTAGAGGCAAGAAGTTGTATTGTGAATACACTTTATCGCCGGTAGCCATGCTTAAGTCCATCAAGATTTTTCTTACCAAGGCTACACATTCAGATTTTGTGGTTGGACATATGGTTGTAAGAACCACATTCCTTAATGGTTAAATTAAGGAGTATATCTATATGGAACAAGTCGAGGATTTTGAATCCGAAGAAGGTTCCAAGGCGTGTAAGCTAAAATGATTCCTAGTGGATGGAAAGAAAGCTTCGAGTTTCGTCATCTTGATAAATCTGTAAGGAGTTATGAATTTATTAAAAATGATGATTAACCCAATGTTTACAAGAAGGTTAGTGGGAGCAGACTCACTTTCATGATCTTGCATGTAGATAACTTATTACTAATAAATAATAATATCGGAATGTTAACTTTTGTAAAACTTTGGTTTATCTAATACGTACTCCATCAAAGACCTCGGAGAGGTAGCCTAAATTCTCAGTATTAGACTCTATAGAGATAGATCTAAGAGAATAATTGGTTTCTCCTAAAGGCTCTTCTTAGAAAAGATATTGAAGTAGTTCAATATGGAAGTTCTAAGAAGGATTGATACTAGTTAGGCATAAAATTCTTCTTTCAAAGGGAGTGTCTTCCGAAACTTCTGAAGAAAGAAAGAATCTAGCAAAGATACCATAAGCTTCAGCAATTGGTAGTCTGAGGTATGTGTTGCCACATACAAAGCTAGAAATTGTCTATGCGGTTAGTGGGACTAATCGGTTTTAATCCAATCTATGTTGAGAACATTGGATGGTTGTTAAAGGTATCTTTAAGTACTTTTATAGAACTAAAGATATGGTATTAACAAATGGAGAACGAGATTTTTAAGTTGACCGTTTTACAGATTCTGATTAATAATCAGATATGGATAATAGAGAGTCTATCTCCAGATTCATATTTATCTATAATGAAGGAGTAGTGAGCTAGCAGTGTTCTAAGCAAGAATCAACTCCATACTCCATTATAGAAGCCGAGTATATTATGACATTAGATGTCGTAATAGAAGGTGTTTGGATAAATTAGTTTATAACTGAACTAAGTACGGTTTTCTACCATTAAGTCGAAAGTTCCTCTTTTCTGCGACCACAATGGGGCTACTGCCCTAGCAAAAGAAACCGGGTCTCACAAATTATCCGAACATAAAGAAAGGCATTATCATATTATCTAAAGAAATTGTTGGAAAGAGAAAATTGTTTCTCTAAAAGATAGCATTAGCCAATAACACGGCTAACCCACTAATAAAGCCCATGACTTGGAGTCAGTAAGGTTTACATGACTTAGAGTCATTAAGGTTTACATGACTTAGAGTCATTAATATTTACATCTTGTGAAGATGGGGCTTAGATATAGTTGTCAATGGCACTAGTGCAAGTGGGAGATTGTTAGTAGTATGTGCCCTAGGGCCATTTGATTGTGTATATTTGTAGAATTAATCCCAATGGCAAAGATATATATGTTCTATTTGAACTAAGTGTCTCATCAACTAAGTGTTCATTTATTACGTATTTTCCTTATCACATTGTGATAGAATCTATTCTTAAGGTGTTAAGAATATGAGTGACAGATTCTATTATACAAGTGATCTAAATAACCGTTCACGATCGATGGGATGCTACGAATAAGGGCATCGCATTATCCCGGAAAGATCGTCACCTCTGTTTATTCTCCTGATTAGTAAATAGTTACTAATTATAGGAAGTAGTGAGTTTCATACTACTTGATAGGGATCAGAATAAACATGTGGACACTCAAGGTGTTGAGTGAGTCGAACAAGTGACGCTAGATGACTTATACATGGTAATTCATTAAAGTCAATTTAATGTCATCTAGTTCATAATTGTACATATGTCCTTTGACTTGCGGTGACACTATCTTGTATATAGGTGATTAGAGTTTGATACTCCTTAACTCTAGATCTTTCATGAGCTAGAGCCGCGGGATGTGTTGGCTCTAGTTAGTTGTATATGGAGATAGGGGTTTAACCTAGAAAGGATTCATCACTCTGGATGAACGGAGATAAGATTCTATGCTATCTCAAATTGCTCTTGATGGATGATAAAACCTGCGCAGGTGTATATGACTTACATAGAAAGTTGTTTCTAGTGGAAGTTATATTTATCAAGAATTAGAACTGGGAGATGAGGTCATATAATCAAGACATACAGTGCTTGACTTAACCGTGACACTAGTCGAGATTAGAATCTTAGATGAAGGGAATTTTGAGTGTATGGTAATAATGAACATTGGTTCAAAAAGAATGCATCGAAACATTCATCTCTATTTGGGGGTCGTGATATGTTGCTAGACGTCACTCTCGATCTGCGAGAATTAATAATTAAATGGGATTTAATTATTTAATATAAGAAAGGCGTTTCTTATGTCTCTCGTTGCAATATAGATGTGAACCTAGTTAGTCACACACAATAGAGTGTGCAACCGATTGAGTTTACGAAAGATCTATTTCATATAGATACTAGCATATCTCGGAAATTAATCTAAGATGAAAAACAAGTACAAATTAAGGACTAATTTGTAAGAGTTATAAATTAGTAGGAACCTAATTGTATTATGTCCATATTAATTAGGGACTAATTTATAAGAGTTATAAATTAGTAGGAACCTAATTATATTTTAACCAAGTTTTATGATTAAAAGGTTTAAGTAATTAATTAGTGTAATTAATGATACTTAAATGACTAATCATTAGCTAATGGAATGATGATGTCATGGTGATGATGTCATGAGATAAGCCTATGTCATATATGTGATGTCATATGATGACATCACCTATATGATGTCACCTATGTGATGTCACCACATGAAAGGTGTCATATGGTGGCAACACCTTTGCTTGGTGTGTGACACCTAGCATGCAAGGTGTTGCATTTTTAAGACATGCTCTAACCTATAAATAGAGCATGTCCTTGCTCATTTCACAACACCACACAATACACATCTCACTACAAAGTTGTAGAGAGAGAAAGCACTTGAAGGAGTTCAAGTATTCATCAATCACGGGAAAAACTTGGCGACGTTTTTCATATATCCGAGCAAGGTAGTGATCGCGGCGATAGTTTGAGCTTAAGGCTGCTTGGCAAGAGGAACTCTTACGGATTACTTCAAGGCGAGGATTCAATCGGACGCATACTCGTGTGGACGAGCTTGAGGTCGCCGTACTTTCGGGACTACAAGAATCGTTGGAGAATCGACATAGGTATTCCTCTTATGATTCCTAGATGCGTGCTTTAATTACTTAATGATACGACGATCCATTTGTTGTTGATATGATGAACTTTAGGATCCGAATTGTTGGAATTTCGATTTTGAATTGAAATATACGATCCGGACCCGCGCCTCCCGCTGCGCCAACATGCTAGTGGTGATATGCATAGTGTTCCGATAATGAATGAGTTCACTGATGTGTTTCTAGAGGAATTGCCTGGATTACCACCTGATCGTGATATTGGGTTTTGCATTGATGTGGTTTCTGGTACAACTCCGATTTCGATACCGCCGTATCGGATGGCTCCTGTAGAGCTGAAGGAGTTGAAGGACCAGTTACAAGAGTTGTTGGATAGCGGGTTCATCAGACCGAGTACTTCTCCGTGGGGTGCTCCAATTCTGTTTGTGAAGAAGAAAGACGGTTCCTTTCGACTGTGTATCGACTGCAGACAATTGAACAATGCTACTGTCAAGAACAGATATCCTCTTCCTCGCATCGATGATTTGTTTGACCAGTTGCAGGGTGCAAAGTGTTTTTCAAAGATTGATTTGAGGTCTGGGTATCATCAACTTCGAATCCGTGATGTAGATGTGCCTAAGACTGCTTTTCGGACTCGTTATGGACATTTTGAGTTTCTGGTTATGTCCTTTTGTCTGACGAATGCACCAACAGCGTTTATGGATATGATGAACAGAGTGTTCAAGCCGTTTTTAGATCAATTCGTTATCGGTTTCATTGATGAAATTTTTATCAATTCTAGGAGCGAGGAGGAGCATGCTTACCATTTGAGGACTATACTACAGACGTTGCGTGAGCATCAGTTGTATGCTACGTTCTCAAAATGTGAGTTCTGGTTGGATCAGGTTACCTTTCTAGAACACGTGGTGTCGAAAGATGGGATCAAGGTTGATCCGAAGAAGATTGAGGCGGTTATGGATTGGCAGAGGCCAAGGTCAGTTCCCGAGATCAGAAGTTTTCTGGGTTTAGCTGGCTACTATCGTCGGTTCGTGCAAGATTTCTCCAGAATATCTGCACCGTTGACTAAACTGACACAGAAGGGTGTTAAGTTTGAGTGGACTGACAAGTGTGAGGCGAGCTTTGAGAAGCTCAAGGAGATTTTGACTACAGCTCCTGTTTTGGCATTGCCTTCTGGCATTGATAGTTTCACAGTGTATTGTGAATGCGTCTCGGATTGGTTTGGGTTGCGTTCTGATGCAACATGGACAGGTGATTGCCTATGCTTCCAGACAGTTGAAGAAGCATGCGGTGAATTACCCTACTCATGATTTAGAGTTGGCAGCTGTGGTTTTTGCGCTGAAAATCTGGAGACATTATTTGTATGGTGCTACTTGTGAGATTTTCACTGATCATAAGAGTTTGAGGTATATATTTGATCAGAGAGAGTTGAACTTGAGACAGAGGAGGTGGTTAGAGTTGCTGAAAGACTACGACTGTACTATTCAGTACCATCCTGGTAAGGCTAATGTGGTAGCCGATGCGTTGAGTCGCAAGTCTTCGGGCAGCTTGGCTCATATTTCTGAGATTGGGCGTAGACCTATGGTTAGAGAGTGGCACAGTTTGATAGCTTCAGGCTATGGGTTTTCAGGTTTCTCAGGCCGGTTGTTTGTTAGCACAGTTAGAAGTGCAACCCGTTTTAATTGATCGGATCAAAGCTTTACAAGCTGAGGATCCATAGTTGAAACGGATTATTTAGGAGATTCAGCAAGATGGTAATTCTGAGTTTACTTTTGTGGATGGTGTTCTAAGACATGGTTCGAGATTGTCTGTTCCAGATTCAGATGGTTTGAGGGACCAGATTCTGGAGGAAGCGCACAAGTTTGCTTATAGTGTTCATCCGGGTTCTACTAAGATGTACTATGATCTTAAGGGTACCTACTGGTGGAGCGGGATGAAGAAGGATGTCGCTGAGTATGTTTCTAAGTGTCTGACGTGCCAGCAGGTGAAGCTGGAGCATCAGAGACCTTTTGGTTATCTGCAGCCACTACCTATTCCAGAGTGGAAGTGGGAGCGGATTGCTATGGATTTTGTGGTTGTTTTACCACGTACTCGACAGGGGTACGATTCAATCTAGGTTATAGTTGACCGTATGACCAAGTCAGATCATTTCCTTCCGATAAAGGTTTCGTATACTGCTTCGAGGTTGGCTTAGTTGTACATCGACAGGATTGTCAGTTTGCATGGTGTACCGGTTTCTATTGTTTCAGACAGAGGTTCTATGTTTACTTCGAGGTTCTGGAAAGCGTTACAGGAATCCTTTGGTTCTCGGTTGGATTTCAGTACAGCTTTTCATCCTCAGACTGACGGTCAGTCTGAGAGGACTATTCAGACGTTGGAGGATATGGTCAGGATGTGTGTTCTCGATTTTCTGAGTAGCTGGGATACTCATTTGCCGTTGATTGAGTTTTCTTACAACAACAGTTACCACGCGAGTATCGAGATGGCGCCGTATGAGGCTTTGTACGGGCGCAAGTGTAGATCTCCTATCTGCTGGGAGGAGGTTGGAGAGCGTAAACTCTCGGGAGCAGAGATTATTCAGATTACCTCAGAGAAGGTACCGTTGATCAAACGGAGGTTAGAGACTGCTTTTAGTCGGGATAAGAGTTATGCTGATCCGAAGAGAAAAGACATTGAGTTTCATGTTGGTGATTTCGTGTTTCTTCGGGTTTCGCCTATGAAAGACGTGGTTCGTTTTGGTGTCAAGGGGAAGTTGGCACGAAGGTATATTGGTCCCTATGAGATTTCAGAGAGGATTGGAGCTGTGGCTTATCGTCTGGTTCTGCCGCCAGACATGGCGTTAGTGCATCCTGTGTTTCATTTTTCTATGTTGAGAAAGTGCATTTCTGATCCTTCGCACGTGATTGTGCCTCAGAGTGTTGAGATTGACCAAGAGCTGTCCTATGAGGAACAGCTAGTTAAGATTGTAGATACGCAAGTGCGTAAATTGCGGAACAAGGAAATTCTGATGGTCAAAGTTCTCTGGCGCAATCATTCTGTAGAGGAGTGTACTTGGGAGATCGAGTCGGATATGCGGAATCGCTATCCTTTTCTTTTTCCTAGAGGTACGATATCTTGATTTTCTGTAATTTTTATGATTTTTATCTTGTGTTACGTGTTGTCTGGTGTTAATTGCTTATCGTGTTAAATTCGAGGACAAATTTTTAATTAGTTGGGGAGAATGAAATATCCCGGGAATTTTTAAATTTTTTTTTATTATTAAGTTGCGGAAATAATTTTAGTCGTTTCGGGTATCGTGGATTGTTTGGTTTGCGTGTAAGGTTTAATTGGGTTGATGTTTGCCCTATTTAGGTTTGGTTGGCCCATGGGGGTTTGGCCCATGGGCTAAACCAAATTTCTTTGGCCCAAAGACAGGTCTCGAACGAGACCTGTGCCATTTGAGGCCAGTCTCGTTCGAGAATTGCCGAAATTATGCTGGTCTCGTTCGAGACCAGCCCTAGCCTTGCGAGGGGGCACTTTCGTCAATCATTTCTAACCTAATCGACCTACTTAAATACAAAACTTTTAAACCTAATCTATTCTTCTCACTACAAGCAAACCCTAGCCACCTTTAACATTCATTTTCGTTAAGAAACGCTGCTGAAATCATCATTCAAAGTGGCTGTCCCGGTAAGTGTTCATAACTCCATTGATTTCAGTTTTCGGTTTTGAACGGCATTACGTAATTTTGATCGTTCTCATTCGTTTCTAGATCGAAATCAAAACCGTTTGATCTCAGACGTTCTAGACTCACATACCTTCGATCCCCCACCTCATTTTTGTTGAACTGTACGCTATCGATCTCGTTCTCTTCGCCGTTCGGTTTATCATTTTTGGTTGTTCATATGAGCTATTCTCCTTCATTGCTACTGCCGATGGTTTCTTTTCTTTTGGCCAATATTTTGTTGTTTGGATGGTTATGAGACTCTTGTACTGATGATTGTTCAAGCTTCAATGAACTGATTTTAACGTTTCCAAAACTTCCGAACGTCGTTCTCGCATGATTAGTTGTAACGATACTTTAAATTAAATTTGATGTTATGTTTGATGGTTTTAGCTGTTATGGATTCTAGTTGAGGCTTAATCTTGATGTTGGTTGAATGCTTAGGTTATAGATTGCTAGGTTTTTGAGTTTGGAATTTTGTTTTCGGATTTGATAATCATGCCTGATCTTCATAGCTTAGGCGGGAGTTCTTTGAGTTTTAGTTTTGGTGAAGATGGTTAATTGGCTACTGAACTCACCCATATATTTTGTTTAAATCAAATTAATCTCTTAAGTTAATTATACCCAATGAATTGGATTTCGTTTTGATTTATAATTAATAAGTTGTTAACGATAATTATTTATAAATTAAGTTAATATAATTACTCGGGTAATTATATTTGCCTTCAAATGTCGTTTTGTCAAAAGTTGTCTAAATTACAATTTAGTCCCTAAACGAGTTTTTAAAACTTATTTAATTAAGTTTTTGATTAATAACGTCATATTTTGTTTTAATTATAGACAAAAGAAATTAAATTGATTTTGGATATCAAATTGGCGAAAGTGCAATTTAGTCCCTAATTGGAAAAAGTACAGTTTAATCCCTAATTGGCTAAAGTACAATTTAGTCCCTAAACTTGTATAAGATTTATTTAATTAAGTTTTTGGGTTGTAACTTGGGTTACTTGGAATTGAAGTTATTGAGTTCTGCTTTTAAAATGATTTATTATTTTATGGAATTAATTTAAAAATATTAACTAGGGTTTATATTTGATAAACGTTTTGAGTCGGGTTAGACTTGGATCACCCGACAAGTGTGTTTAGCTTGGTAGTTATTGGTAACTCGGCTAACCCACTATTTGGAAAATTAATTATTATTTAAAGATTATTAAATAATATTTATAAATTGGATTTTAAGCGAGAACTCAATAGACTTATATTAATTGGACTTAATTACCTTTTGGGTATTTTTGTGTTGATTTGGATTATTTAATTCCGACGTGTTAATTGTGCTAATCCTATGTGCTGTCTAGTACTTTCTAGAGTTAGGGTCTGTTTTTAATAATTATTTTATTTGTCTAGACCCGTCTATTGTTCGTGCTCCAGAGGCGAACCAGGATTAGTTGCTTGCCGGTTTTCACGTGGAATAACAAGCATTAAGTTTGTACTTACTATTTACCGCTTTATTAAGTAAATTGTTATTTTAATATTAAATACATATACTGTACGTATATTTCGAACTGTTTTTATATTATGGCTTCTAGTTGGAACATGCTACCTAATGGGCATCATTAGGACTGCGTGCGCACCGGTATTGATCTGGGTAAGTTATATATGGAAATGTGGTAACTCGGTGTGAGCATAGCTCTCGGGACCAGGTAGAGTAACTCGGTGTAGCTCAGCTCTCGGGACTCTGGTATAAGTGTGGTCAGTGGTAACTCGGTGTCGCTCAGCTCTCGGGACCAGACCTATTGGATTATGTTTATTATTTTTAATTGTGGATTAGGGTTCCAATTATTATTCGTAATATCATTATTAAATGTTTTAAACGGTTTTAAAGGTTTTCCACTTAATAAATGTAGATAGTGGTATAAACTCATGTTAGTATATCTGACCCCGTTGTTTTCCCAATTTTTCCCAAGGTTATGATCTGAGAGAGTCTGGTGATCTCTGCATTTACTTTTTCTTCGGAGGTTCCATTTATTTTAGTAGAACTATTAACTATTTCATTCTTAGACCGCAGTAGTTGACTAGACGTCTTTATTTTATTTTAGTTGTTGTCGGATTGGTCCGACTGGATTATTATTGCTTTGGCATGTTATATTATTATTCAGAATTATTTATGTTAAACCGAATTAATACTATTATTGGAAAGCATGTTATTTTAATTGCTGAATATTATAACTGCTAGATTTAGGCTGAAGTCTCGGTTGCCCCCGAGCATTGGTTTTCTGTAGGTTTATGTGTTTGTACGTTAATTGAAAGGCTAGTTACGGGTTTTGGTACTACATTACCCCTGCCCTAGCGCCGGTCGCGATTCATGAAAATGGGTCGTGACAAAACGTTTGGCTTAAATCGCTCAAAAGGCGAAACGTTTGGATTTCTTTCGTACCGTTTGTAAATGTTTGGCTTAAATCGCTAAAAAGGTGAAACGTTTGGATTTGTTTCGTAACGTTTGTAAATATTTGGCTTAAATTGCTTAAAAGGGGAAACGTTTGGATTTGTTTCGTAACGTTTGTAAACGTTTGACTTAAATAGGTAAAAAAGTGAAACGTTTGGATTTGTTTCGTAACGTTTATAAATGTTCGGCTTAAATCGCTCAAAATGAGAAACGTTTGGATTTATTTCGTACCGTTCATAAACGTCTGGATTAAATCGCTAAAAAGGTGAAACGTTTTTATTTGTTTCGTAACGTTTGTAAACGTTTGGCTTCAATTGCTAAAAAGAAGAAACGATTGGTTTTGTTTCATAATGTTTGTAATCGTTTCGCTTAAATAGCTAAAAATGTGAAACGTTTTAATTTGTTTCGTAAGGTTTTAAACGTTTGGTTTTGTTTCGTAACGTTTGTAAACGTTTGTCTTACATCGCTAAAAAGGTGAAACGTTTAGATTTGTTTCGTAACGTTTGTAAATGTTTTGCTTAAATCGCTGAAAAGGTGAATCATTTGGATTTATTTCGTAACGTTTGTAAACGTTTGGCTTAAATCACTCAAAAGGTGAAACGTTTGGATTTGTTTCGTAACGTTTGTAAACGTTTGGCTGAAATCACTAAAACGGTGAAACGTTTGGATTTGTTACGTATCGTTTGTAAACGTTTGGCTTAAATCACTAAAAAGGAGAAATGTTTGGATTTTTTTCGTAACCTTTGTAAACGTTTGGCTTAAATTGCTAAAGAGGTTAAACGCTCTGATTTGTTTCGTAACGTTTGGCTGAAATTGCTAAAAAGGAGAAACACTTGGATTTTTTTCGTATCGTTCGTAAACATTTGACTTAAATTGCTAATAATGGAAAAACGTTTGGATTTATTTCGTATCGTTTAACGTTTAAATCGATAAAAACGGGAAACGTTTGGATTTGTTTCGTAACGTTTGTAAACGTTTGGCTTAAATCGCTAAAAAGGGGAAACGTTTGGATTTTTTTCGGAACGTTCATAAACGTTTGGCTTACATCGTTAAAAAGGTGAAACGTTTGGTTTTGTTTCGTAACATTTGTTAAATTTTCGCTTAAATTGCTAAAAAGGTGAAACGCTTGGATTTGTTTCGTAACGTTTCGCCTTTTTAGCCAAACGTTTGGTTTTGTTTCGTCACGTTTTTAAATGTTTGGATTTGTTTCATAAACATTTGTAAACGTTTTGGCTTAAATCGCTAAAAACGCGAAACGTTTGGATTTGTTTCGTAACGTTTATAAACGTTTGGGTTAAATTGCTAAAAAGGTCAAAAGTTCGGATTTGTTTCGTAACGTTTGTAAACGTTTGGCTTAAATTGCTAAAAAGGTGAAACGTTTGGAATTGTTTCGTAACGTTTATAAACATTTGGCTTATATTGCTAAAAAGGAGAAACATTTGGATTTGTTTCGTAACATTTGTAAACCATTGGTTTTATTTCGTAACATTTGTAAAGGTTTTGTTTAAATCGATAAAAATGGGAAACCTTTGGAATTGTTTCGTAACGTTTGTAAACGTTTGGCTTAAATCGCTAAAAATTTGAAACGTTTGGATTTCTTTCGTAACGTTTGTAAACATTTGGCTTAAATCGCAAAAAATGTTAAACTGCTGGATTTGTTTCGTAACGTTTGTAAACCTTTGGCTTAAATTGCTAAAAAGGTGAATCGCTTGGATTTGTTTCGTAACGTTTGTAAACATTTTGCTTAAATTGCTAAAATGGGGAAACGTTTGGATTTGTTTCGTAACGTTTGCAAACATTTAGGTTAAATCGCCAAAAAGGTGAAAGGTTTGGATTTGTTTCGTAACGTTTGTAAAAGTTTGGCCTAAATCGCTAAAAAGGTGAAACGTTTGGATTTGTTTCGTAACGTTTGTAAACGTTTGGCCTAAATTGCTAAAAACGTGAAACGCTTGGATTTGTTTCGTAATGTTTGTAAACGTTTTGCTTAAATTGCTAAAAAGGTGAAACGTTTGGTTTTGTTTCGTAACGTTTTTTTACGTTTGGCTTAAATTGCTAAAAAAGTGAAACGTTTGGAATTGTTTCGAAACGTTTGGAATTGTTTCGAAACGTTTGTAAATGTGTGGCTTAAATCGCTAAAAACGTTTGGATTTGTTTCGTACCGTTTATAAACGTTTGGCTTAATTTTTTAAAAATGGGAAACGTTTGCAAACATTTTTCTGAAATTGATAAGAAGGTTAAACGTTTGTAATTGTTTCGTAACGTTTGTAAATGTTTGACTTAAATCGCTAAAAAGGTGAAACGTTTGGATTTGTTTCGTACCGTTTATAAACATTTGGCTTAAATCGCTAAAAAGGTGAAACGTTTGGATTTGATTCGTAACGTTTGTAAACGTTTGGCTTAAATCGCTAAAAAGGGGAAACGTTTGGATTTGTTTCGTATCGTTTGTAAACGTTTGGCTTAAATTGCTAAAAAGGCGAAACGTGTGGATTTGTTTCGTAACGTATATAAACGTTTGGCTTAAATCGCTCAAAAGGTGAAATGTTTGGATTTGTTTCGTACCGCTTATAAACATTTGGCTTAAATCGCTAAAAAGGTGAAACGTTTGGATTTATTTTGTAACGTTTGTAAATGTTTGGCTCAATTCGCTAAAAAGGTGAAACATTTGGATTTGTTTCATCACGTTTGTAAATGTTTGGCTTAAATTGCTAAAAAGATGAAATGATTGGTTTTGTTTCGTAATGTTTGTAAACTTTTGGTTTAACTTGCTAAAAATGTGAAACATTTGGATTTGTTTCATAACGTTTTAAACGTTTGGTTTTATTTCGTAACGTTTGTAAACGTTTGGCTTAAATCGCTGAAAAGGTGAAACGTTTGGATTTGTTTCGTAACGTTTGTAAACGTTTGGCTTAAATCGCTGAAAAGGTGAAACGTTTGGATTCGTTTCGTAACGTTTGTAAACGTGTTGCTTAAATCGCTAAAAAGGTGAAACGTTTGGATTCGTTTCGTATCGTTTGTAAACGTTTGGCTTAAATCACTAAAAAGGGGAAACGTTTGGATTTTCTTCGTAATATTTGTAAACGTTTGGCTTAAATTGCTAAAAAGGTGAAACGCTTTGATTTGTCTCGTAACGTTTGTATACGTTTGACTTAAATTGCTTAAAAGGAGAAACACTTGGATTTTTTTCGAAACTTTTATAAACATTTGACTCAAATTTCTAAAAAGGTGCAACGTTTGGATTTGTTTCATAGCGTTTATAAACATTTGGCTTAAATCGCTCAAAAAGTGAAACGTTTGGATTTGTTTCATACAGTTTGTAAACCTTTGGCTTAAATCGCTAAAAAGGTGAAACGCTTAAGAGGCGAAATCACAAAAAAAGAGGAAACGTTTGGATTTGTTTCGTAACGTTTGTAAACATCTGGCTTATATTGCTAAAGAGTTGAAACGCTTGAATTTGTTTTGTAATGTTTGTAAACGTTTGGCTTAAATTACTAAAAAGGTCAAATACTTGGTTTTGTTTCGTAACGTTTGTAAAGGTTTGGCTTAAATCGCTAAAAATGTGAAATGTTTGGATTTGTTTTGTAACATTTTAAACGTTTGGTTTTGTTTCGTAATGTCGGTATATGTTTGGCTTAAATCTTTAAAAAGGCTAAACGTTTGGATTTGTTTCATAACGTTTGTAAACGTTTGGTTTAAATTGCTAAAAAGGCGAAACGTTAGGATTTGTTTCGTAATGTTTTAAACATTTGGCTTAAATCACTAAATTGGGAAAACATTTGGTTTTATTTCGTAACGTAGGTAAGCGTTTGGCATAAATAGCTTTAAAGGTGAAACGTTTAGATTTGTTTTGTACCGTTTTTAGACGTTTGGCTTAAATCTCTAAAAAGGTGAAACATTTGGATTTGTTTTGTAATGTTTGGCTTAAATCGCTAAAAAGGTGAAACGTTTGGATTTGTTTCATAACGTTTGTAATTGTTTGGCTTAAATTTCTAAAAAGATGAAACGATTGGTTTTGTTTCGTAATGTTTGTAAACGTTTGGCTTAAATCGCTAAAAATGTGAAACGTTTGGATTTGTTTCGTAACGTTTTAAACATTTGGTTTTGTTTCGTAATGTTTGTAAACATTTGGCTTATATCGCTAAAAAGGTGAAACATTTGGATTTGTTTCGTAACGTTTGTAAACTTTTGGCTTAAATCGTTGAAAAGGTGAAACATTTGGATTTGTTTCGTAATGTTTGTAAATGTTTGGCTTAAATCGCTCAAAAGGTGAAAAAGTTTGGAATTATTTCGTAACGTTTGTAAACGTTTGGCTTAAATCGCTAAAAAGGGGAAACATTTGGATTTGTTTTTATCGTTTGTAAACGTTTGGCTTAAATCACTAAAAAGGTGAAACGCTTGGATTTTTTTCGTAACGTTTTAAACATTTGGCTTAAATCACTAAAATGGTATAGCATTTGGTTTTGTTTCGTAATGTAGGTAAGCGTTTGGCATAAATCGCTAAAAAGGTGAAACGTTTGGATTTGTTTCGTACCATTTATAAATGTTTGGCTTAAACGTTTGGCTTAAATCTCTAAGAAGGGTGAAAAACTTGGTTTAGTTTCGTAACATTTGTAAACGTGTGGCTTTAATTGCTAAAAAGGTGAAACGTTTGGATTTGTTTTGTAGCGTTTATAAACGTTTGACTTAAATCGTTCAAAAGGTGAAACGTTCGGATTTTTTTCATACCGTTTGTAAACCTTTGGCTTAAATCGCTAAAAAGATGAAACGTTTGGATTTGTTTCATAACGTTTGTAAACGTTTGGTTTAAATTGCTAAAGAGGTGGAAACGCTTGGATTTATTTTGTAACATTTGTAAACGTATGTATTAAATTGCTAAAAAGGTGAAACGCTTGGTTTTGTTTTGTAACGATTGTAAACGTTTGACTTAAATTGCTAAAAATGGGAAACGTCTAGATTTGTTTCGTAATGTTTGTAAACGTTTGGCTTCAATCGCTAAATAGGTGTAACGTTTGGAATTGTTTCGTAACATTTGGCTTAAATCGCTAAAAAGGTGAAATTTTTGGATTTGTTTCGTAACGTTTTAAACGTTTGGCAATTGCTAAAATGGGGAAACGTTTAAATTTGTTTCGTAACGTTTGTAAATATTTGGCTTAAATGGCTAAAAAGGTGAAACGCTTGAATTTGTTTCGTAACGTTTGTAAACGTTTGGCTTAAATTGCTAAAAAGGTGAAACACTTGGATTTGTTTCGTAACATTGGTAAACGTTTGGCTTAAATTGCTAAAAAGGTGAAAAAATTGGATTTTGTTTGTAACCTTTGGATTGGCTTAAATCGCTAAAAAGTTGAAACGTTTAGATTTGTTTCCTACGTTTGTAAACGTTAGGGTTAAATCACTAAAAAGGTGAAATGCTTGGATTTGTTTTGTAACGTTTGTTAACGTTTGGCTTAAATTGCTAAAAAGATGAAACGCTTGGAATTGTTTCGTAACGTTTATAAACGTTTGGCTTAATTTGCTAAAATGGTGAAACGCTTGGATTTGATTTGTAACGTTTGTAAACGTTTGGCTTAAATTGCTAAAAAGGTGAAACTTTTGGATTTGCTTCGTAACGTTTATAAACGTTTCGCTTAAATCGTTAAAAAGGTGAAATATTTGGATTTGTTTGCTAAAAAGGTGAAACATTTGGATTTGTTTCGTAACGTTTGTAAATGTTTGGCTTAAATTGCTAAAAAGGTGAAACGCTTGGATTTGTTTCTTAACGTTTGTAAACGTTCGGTTTTGTTTTGTAACATTTGGATTTGTTTCGTAACGTTTCTAAACGTTTGGCTTAAATTGCTAAAAAGTGAAACGTTTGGATTTGTTTCGTAACATTTGTACACATTTGGCTTCAATCGGTAAAAAGGTGAAAGGTTTGGATTTGTTTTGCAACGTTAATAAACGTTTGGCTTAAATTGCTAAAAAGGGGAAACACTTCGATTTGTTTTGTAACGTTTTAAACGTCTGGTTTTGTTTCGTAATGTATGTAAACGTTTGGCTTAAATCGCAAAAAAGGTGAGACGTCTTGTTTTGTTTTGCAACATTTGTAAACGTTTGGCTTAAATCGCTAAAAAGGTGAAACATTTTGATTTGTTTCGTAACGTTTGTACACGTTTGGCTTAAATTTCTTAAAAGGCAAAACGTTTGGATTTGTTACGTAACGTTTTTAAACGTTTGGCTGAGATCATTAAAAAGCTGAAACGCTTGGATTTTTTTCGTATCTTTTGTAAACGTTTGGCTTAAATCGCTAAAAATGTGAAACGGTTGGATTTGTTTCGTAACGTTTTAAACGTTTGAAATAGTATTGAAACGTTTGGATTTGTTTCGTAACTTTTGTAAACGTTTGGCTTCAATCACAAAAAATGCGAAACGTTTGGATTTGTTTCGTAACGTTTATAAACGTTTTGTTTTGTTTCGTAACGTTTACAAACGTTTGGCTTAAATCACTAAAATAAGGAAATGTTTGGTGTTTTTTTCTATTGTTTGGATTTATTTCGTAACGTTTTAAACGTTTGCTTTTGTTTCGTAACGTTTGTAAACGTATGGCTTAAATCGCTAAAAAGGTAAAACGTTTGGTTTTGTTTTGTAACGATTGTAACCGCTTGGCTTAAATAACTAAAAAGGTGAGACGATTGGTTTTGTTCCGTAACATTTGTAAACGTTTGGATTTGTTTCGTAACGTTTGTTTAGTAACGTTTTAAACGTTTGGAATTGTTTCGTAATGTTTGTAAACGTTTGGCTTAAATCGTTAAAAAGGTGAAACGTTTGTTTTTTTTTCGTAACGTTTGTAAACGTTTGGCTTATATTGCCAAAAAGGTGAAACGCTTGGATTTGTTTCGTAATGTTTGTAAACGTTTGGCGTAAATTGCTAAAAAGGTGAAACGCATGGATTTGTTTCGTAACGTTTCTAAACGTTTGGCCTAAATTGCTAAAAAGGTGAAAATTTTGGATTTGTACCGTAACCTTTGTATTGGCTTAAATCACTAAAACGGTGAAACGTTATGATTTGTTTCTTACGTTTGTAAACGTTTGCTTAAATAGCTAAAAAGGTGAAATGTTTGGCTTAAATTGCTAAATAGACGAAACGCTTGGATTTGTTTCGTAATGTTTATAAACGTTTGGCTTAATTTGCTGAAAAGGTGAAACGCTTGGATTTTTTTGTAACGTTTCTAAACGTTTGGCTTAAATCGCTAAAAAGGTGAAACGTTTGGATTTGCTTCGTAACGTTTATAAACGTTTGGCTAAAATCGCTCAAAAGGCGAAACCTTTGGATTTCTTGCTTACCGTTTGTAAATGTTTGGCTTAAATCGCTAAAAAGGTAAAATGTATGGATTTGTTTCGTAACGTTTGTAAACATTTGGCTTAAATTGGTAAAAAGGTGAAACGTTTGGATTTGTTTCGTAACGTTTATAAACGTTTGGCTTAAATCGCTCAAAAGGTACGTTTGGATTTGTTTCGTACCGTTTATAAACGTCTGGCTTAAATCGCTAAAAAGGTGAATCATTTTTATTTGTTTCGTAACATTTGTAAACGTTTGGCTTCAATTGCTAAAAAGAAGAAACGATTGGTTTTGTTTTGTAATGTTTGTAAACGTTTCGCTTAAATCGCTAAAAATGTGAAACGTTTAGATTTGTTTCGTAAGGTTTTAAACATTTGGTTTTGTTTCGTAACGTTTGTAAACGTTTGTCTTACATTGCTAAAAAGGTGAAACGTTTAGATTTGTTTCGTAACGTTTGTAAACGTTTGGCTTAAATCGCTGAAAAGGTGAAAGATTTGGATTTATTTCGTAACCTTTGTAAACGTTTGGCTTAAATCGCTCAAAAGGTGAAACGTTTGGATTTGTTTCGTAACGTTTGTAAACGTTTGGCTGAAATCGGTAAAAAGGTGAAACGTTTGGATTTGTTTCGTATCGTTTGTAAATGTTTGGCTTAAATCACTAAAAAGGAGAAACGTTTGGATTTTTTTCGTAACCTTTGTAAACGTTTGGCTCAAATTGCTAAAAAGGTGAAATGCAATGATTTGTTTCGTAACGTTTGTATACGTTTCGCTTAAATTGCTAAAAAGGAGAAACACCTGGATTTATTTCGTACCGTTTGTAAACATTTGACTTAAATTGCTAAAAATGGGGAAACATTTGGATTTGTTTCGTCACGTTTGTAAAGTTTAAATCGCTAAAAAGGGAAAACGTTTGGATTTGTTTCGTAACGTTTGTAAATGTTTGGCTTAAATCGCTAAAAAGGGAAAACGTTTGGATTTGTTTCGTTACGTTCATAAACGTTTTGCTTACATCGCTAAAAAGGTGAAATGTTTGGATTTGCTTCGTAACGTTTATAAACGTTTGGCTAAAATCGCTCAAAAGGCGAAACCTTTGGATTTCTTTCGTACCGTTTGTAAATGTTTGGCTTAAATCGCTAAAAAGATAAAATGTTTGGATTTGTTTCGTAACGTTTGTAAACATTTGGCTTAAATTGGTAAAAAGGTGAAACATTTGGATTTGTTTCGTAACGTTTATAAACGTTTGGCTTAAATCGCTCAAAAGGTATGTTTGGATTTGTTTCGTACCGTTTATAAACGTCTGGCTTAAATCTCTAAAAAGGTGAATCATTTTTATTTGTTTCGTAACATTTGTAAACGTTTGGCTTCAATTGCTAAAAAGAAGAAACGATTGGTTTTGTTTCGTAATGTTTGTAAACGTTTCGCTTAAATCGCTAAAAATGTGAAATGTTTAGATTTGTTTCGTAAGGTTTTAAACATTTGGTTTTGTTTCGTAACGTTTGTAAACGTTTGTCTTACATTGCTAAAAACGTGAAACGTTTAGATTTGTTTCGTAACGTTTGTAAACGTTTGGCTTAAATCGCTGAAAAGGTGAAACATTTGGATTTGTTTCGTATCGTTTGTAAACGTTTGGCTTAAATCCCTAAAAAGGAGAAACATTTGGATTTTTTTCGTAACCTTTGTAAACGTTTGGCTTAAATTGCTAAAAAGGTGAAATGCGATGATTTGTTTCGTAACGTTTGTATACGTTTGGCTTAAATTGCTAAAAAGGAGAAACACCTGGATTTATTTCGTATCGTTTGTATACATTTGACTTAAATTGCTAAAAATGGGGAAACATTTGGAGTTGTTTCGTCACGTTTGTAACGTTTAAATCGCTAAAAAGGGAAAACGTTTGGATTTGTTTCGTAACGTTTGTAAATGTTTGGCTTAAATCGCTAAAAAGGGAAAACGTTTGGATTTGTTTCGTTACGTTCATAAACGTTTTGCTTACATCGCTAAAAAGGTGAAACGTTTGGTTTTGTTTCGTAACATTTGTCAACTTTTGGCTTAAATTGCTAAAAAGGTGAAACGCTTGGATTTGTTTCGTAACGTTTCACCTTTTTAGCCAAACGTTTGGTTTTGTTTCGTCACGTTTTAAAATGTTTGGATTTGTTTCGTAACATTTATAAATGTTTGGCTTAAATCGCTAAAAAGGTGAAACGTTTGGATTTGTTTCGTAACGTTTGTAAACGTTTGGCTTAAATTGCTAAAAAGGTGAAACGTTTGGATTTGTTTCGTAACGCTTGTAAACGTTTGGCTTAAATTGCTAAAAAGGTGAAACATTTGGATTTGTTTCGTAACATTTGTAAACCTTTGGTTTTGTTTCGTAACTTTTATAAACGTTTTGTTTAAATCGATAAAAATGGGAAACCTTTGGAATTGTTTCGTAACGTTTGTAAACGTTTGGTTTAAATCGCTAAAGAGGTGAAACGTTTGGATTTGTTTCGTAAAGTTTGTAAACATTTGGCTTAAATCGCAAAACATGTTAAATTGTTGGATTTGTTTCGTAACGTTTGTAAACCTTTGGCTTAAATTTCTAAAAATATGAAACACTTGGATTTGTTTCATAACGTTGGTAAACTTTTGGCTTAAATTGCTAAAATGGTGAAAATTTTGGATTTTGTTCGTAACCTTTGGATTGGCTTAAATCGCTAAAAAGGTGAAACGTTTAGATTTGCTTCGTAACGTTTGTAAACGTTTGGCTTAAATCGCTGAAAAGGTGAAACATTTGGATTTGTTTTGTAACGTTCGTTAACGTTTGGATTAAATTGCTAAAAAGATGAAACGCTTGGAATTGTTTCGTAACGTTTATAAACGTTTGGCTTAATTTGCTAAAATGGTGAAACGCTTGGATTTGATTTGTAACGTTTGTAAACGTTTGGCTTAAATTGATAAAAAGGTGAAACGTTTGGATTTGCTTCGTAACGTTTATAAACGTTTCGCTTAAATCGCTAAAAATGTGAAATATTTGGATTTGTTTGCTAAAAAGGTGAAACGTTTGGATTTGTTTCGTAACGTTTGTAAACGTTTGGCTTAAATTGCTAAAAAGGTGAAACGCTTGGATTTTTTTCGTAACGTTTGTAAACGTTCGGTTTTGTTTTGTAACGTTTGGATTTGTTTCGTAACGTTTGTAAATGTTCGGCTTAAATTGCTAAAAAGGTGAAACATTTGGATTTTTTTCGTAACATTTGTAAACATTTGGCTTCAATCGCTAAAAGGTGAAAGGTTTGGATTTGTTTTGCAAAGTTAATAAACGTTTGGCTTAAATTGCTAAAAAGGGGAAACGCTTGGATTTGTTTTGTAACGTTTTAAACGTCTGGTTTTGTTTTGTAATGTATGTAAACGTTTGGCTTAAATCGCAAAAAAAGGGAGACGTCTTGTTTTGTTTTGCAACGTTTGTAAACATTTGGCTTAAATCGCTAAAAAGTTGAAACACTTTGATTTGTTTCGTAACGTTTGTACACGCTTGGCTTAAATTTCTAAAAAGGCAAAACGTTTGGATTTGTTACGTAACGTTTTTAAACGTTTGGATTTGTTATGTAACGTTTTTAAACGTTTGGCTGAAATCGTTAAAAAGCTGAAACGCTTGGATTTTTTTCGTATCCTTTGTAAACGTTTGGCTTTAATCGCTAAAAATGTGAAACGGTTGGATTTGTTTTGTGACGTTTTAAACGTTTGAAATAGTATTGAAACGTTTGGATTTGTATCGTAACTTTTGTAAACGTTTGGCTTCAATCACAAAATATGCGAAACGTTTGGATTTGTTTCGTAACGTTTATAAACATTTTGTTTTGTTTCGTAACGTTTACAAACGTCAGGCTTAAATCACTAAAATAAGGAAATGTTTGGTGTTTTTTACTATTGTTTGGATTTGTTTCGTAACGTTTCAAACGTTTGCTTTTGTTTCGTAACGTTTGTAAACGAATGGCTTAAATCGCTAAAAAGGTGAAATGTTTGGTTTTGTTTCGTAACGATTGTAAACGCTTGGCTTAAATAACTAAAAAGGTGAGACGTTTGGTTTTGTTCCGTAACATTTGTAAACGTTTTGATTTGTTTCGTAACGTTTGTTTAGTAACGTTCTAAATGTTTGGATTTGTTTCGTAATGTTTGTAAACGTTTGGCTTAAATCGTAAAAAAGGTGAAACGTTTGGTTTTTTTTCGTAATGTTTGTAAACGTTTGGCTTATATTGCCAAAAAGGTGAAACGCTTGAATTTGTTTCGTAATGTTTGTAAACGTTTGGCTTAAATTGCTAAAAAGGTGAAACGCTTGGATTTGTTTCGTAACGTTTCTAAACGTTTGGCTTAAATTGCTAAAAAGGTGAAAATTTTGGATTTGTACCGTAACCTTTGTAGTGGCTTAAATCACTAAAACGGTGAAACGTTATGATTTGTTTCTTACGTTTATAAACGTTTGCTTAAATAGCTAAAAAGGTGAAATGTTTGGCTTAAATTGCTAAATAGACGAAACGCTTGGATTTGTTTCGTAATGTTTATAAACGTTTGGCTTAATTTGCTGAAAAGGTGAAACGCTTGGATT
Organism: Mercurialis annua; assembly: GCF_937616625.2. Lineage (NCBI taxonomy): Eukaryota > Viridiplantae > Streptophyta > Magnoliopsida > Malpighiales > Euphorbiaceae > Mercurialis > Mercurialis annua. The sequence goes on along the minus strand of NC_065572.1, from coordinate 32,056,005 downwards.
TTTTTGTAACATTTCTAAACGTTTGGCTTAAATCGCTAAAAAGGCGAAACGTTTGGATTTGCTTCGTAACGTTTAAAAACGTTTCGCTTAAATCGCTCAAAAGGCGAAACGTTTGGATTTCTTTCACCAAATAAATTCAAAAGTAAAAAATATGAGAAATTGAAAAGTTATTAAAAATAGGTGAAAAACAATTCAAAAGTAAAAATATCAAATTAAGAAATTAATGGTAAATTTATGTATTTTTTGCAATTAGTGGTAACTTTTTGAAGTTAGTAATTTAATGATTACATGTGTTAATTTTTGGACATCCAAAAAAAATGTCAAATTTAAAAATAGAAGCTTGCACATGGACAAGAAATAGAGACATGTAACCAAGTGATCAAGGAAAAGCGTATTTATAAAAAGAAAAAGTCAAGATTATGTACGCTTGACAACACAAACTTTTATAGAGTAAGTTTGCAAAGAAGAGGAAAAAAACGTAAGGCGTGTCATTTCCTCTTTTAATATTAAATATATACTGTACGTGTCACGACCCAAATTATTGAGCCAAGACCGGCGCTAGGGAACGAGAGTGTTAGCTCCGGAACCCGTAGCAAGTCTAAAACCACTATGAATTTTTTTTCGCGAATTAAATATATTATATTATATAAAACATTTTCAGAAAACCTTTTTAACTTTATCATTAATATTTGAATTACTTTTCGAAAACCATCGCAAATCGTTATTATAGATTAGGGTTTTACCGAGCGACACCTCATGTCCAGCCCTGCCCTGTCTCTAATCATAATCGTGACCAATACCACTTATGGAAATTGATTACAGAAATCAAACGGAAGTAAACATCATTCTTTAAAATTAAATATATATATACCTTTTGACTTCAACATTATTCACAAACAGACGTCTACGGGCTACTGCAGCGCTATGAAGTGATACATCCTTTGACACATACTTCAACTACTGTAGACTTCCAGAACAAGAAATGGAAGTCCATCCTTTAAAATGCTTTCACCTGAAAGGAAAGACTGTGAGGGGTCAGTATATGGGAATATACTGAGTGAGTTCATAAGTTTACTAATAAGTATTCAAATAAAAAATAAAACAATATTCAATTATATGCAGCCAAGTATAAGATCCGATTGAAACCCTAATCCTCGAACATGCTAAACATATGTACTCAGAAGAAAACTTATCCAATAGTCTGGCCCGGGAGGATTCCCACTCAACCACGTCAGTCGCGAAAAATCTCTTTATTCCAATGGTGGGTCCAACCCACTGGTAGGTCCAACCTACTAGATACAGGGCTCAGGTTACACTGTAACCGAGTTCACTCTCGTACCGCATTCGTATATCCAACTTCGAAATTCGTATTCTTCATCGAATTCATAGGTATATCAAATTAAAACTTGTGATCACGAAGTCCTATTGCCGCTCAATAGGTAGCACGTTCCATCGGATCAATACTGGTTTCAAATCAAGCGTATATGCAATTCATATAAAGATTTTTGTACTATAAACATGCAAATCAAACATAAAGCAATATAAAATCATTGCTTGCATAAATACTTTAAAAGTAAACTTGTATAAACTCACAGTGACCGCTTATTCCAAAAATACTCTGGTGCTCAGAAACGTCTAGGTTCCCGAGCTCCTGGTCTAGCGGCTCTTTGCCTTGCCGGATCTAAAACTATTTCAAAACAATTGACTCACATCAGAATCCTATTCTAGGACTGATTATAGACTCGAGACACGACGCATTACTCTTATCGATTATTGTGCCTCTCACGTGTATATTCCGATAAAAGATATCTAACTCGTATACGGTTCAAATATCCTTTTTAAATAAATTCTCTTTTAACCTCGTTAGGTTAAATAATTCGAACTAATTGATTATTAGTCGATAAACTAATCAATTCCCATAATTTTACGCAAAAACGGGCAAATTCCTCAAAACGTATCGATTGGCCAAACACTGTGCGAGCGCACGTCTCATTGTGCGTTGGCACAGTGCATGACTGTGCGTTCGCACAGTCCATGACTGTGCGTTCGCACAGTATGTTGTGCGTTCGCACAGTTGGACTGTGCAGCGCACAGCCGCGGTTTTTCACCCCGGCTCCGTTTCTGACGTGTTTTCGATGTAAAAACGATCCTAACGCATCCAAAATGCTTAATCTATTTCAAAACGCTATAATTCAATTCTAATATCGTTTAAAAACATATAATCGTTCCGTGGTCTAAAATTATAACTCGATGTACAGTGAAATTCATCCACCCAAACAATAAACCGCCAATTTTACCGTGATTCGCCACTGAAATACGATCGTTTTGAGCTATAGAACGTCGGAAACGGATGAGAAACGGAGATCGAGCGACGAACCGTTCAAAACCAACGAGAGAAATGAAAATGAGAGCTGATGATGGTAATGAGTTCTGGATCTTTCTTTCTTCATTTCCTTTCTTATATATGTTTGGTTAAATTATTCTTTTAATCCTTCATTTATTTAACTTAAACCAATTCTCTTTTAAACTTTCTAATTTAAACAAACGGTTAATTATTTACTTTACTCAATTACGTACGTATTATTTATATATAAATAAATAATACGATTCTAAAATTATTATTTTCCATCAATAATCTTTTGAACGCTATTCTCGGGCTTAGCTGGCTAATTTACATTTTGGTTCTTGAACTTTTCAAAAGTTACAATTTAGTCCAAAACGTATCCGTGTCAAAATTTTAAACAGTCTCCGATTGACTCAAGACTTTTATCATAAATATAATAAAGTATTTCGCGGACTCTGGCGAAATAATTATTATAATTTATTTTATATTAATTTCCGAAGTTATTTTCTTAATTTCCGCTAATCCGCTCAATATCTATTATTCTATTATTCCGATATAATTAAATTAAATTCTTCTTAATTTAATTTATCGGAATTCACAACACGTGGCACAACTTAATTATTCTAAAACATTTAGGGGTATTACATTCACCCCTTCTTCAAAATAAATTCGTCCTCGAATTTAAAACTTTTGCCACGTATCTAAGGTAAACTAATACGAATATTTTTGCCTCATATCTTCTTATGTTGCTCACATATACTCTTCTTACGGACTAACTTTTCCAATGAACTCTTGCCATATATACCTTCTTTATCTGCAGCTTTCATACTCTCACACAGATAATCTTTACTGGTTTTTCTTCATACGATAGCTCTTCGGTCATCTCCACCGCTTGCGGTTGAATCACTCGAGAAGGATTAGATACATCTTCCTCGGAATCGCTTGCCTTTGGCTGGCCATTGTAATGAACTGTTGTTAGCAAAAATGTGTTCAAATGTTATGTCATCCGTTGCATTGCACGCTTACTCCTTTTCCATATATTTGACGTCGTTTGGACACGACTATCACTAATCCTTTTTAGCTTTCTTATGGTAGATTCTCTTCTTTGTGTGGTTCAATTCACTTACTGAAAGTAAGTGCCCTGCTTATGGCGTACCGCAGTCGCTCTTTTTACTGGAATTACTGACAATCTTGTTCTTTATTCTCTTACTACTTTACTCGCAAGTTTTGGCGACTTCATTTCTTGTGAATACTACAAATTTCCATCTTCATAACTCCTCATGTTCTTTGAAATCATGTGTGTCGTCGCTTCTTGACGGTTTTTTTTTTCACTTGCTTGCATGTAGCAAGGTTCCTTGTTTGCATTACATAAATTACTTATCCAAAGTAATTATTTCTCATATATTCCTACTAATCTTACTCTTATATCCTTTCTCTTATTGTTATGTATCTTATTATAATGTATAACTTCACTCTAGTTGATCATAGAATGAAATGATGCTATGTCCTTGTTTCTTGTCGACACTCTGCTTGGTTAACTTATTGACTTCATGATCTTGTATCATAAGTCAAATCTCTTTTGAACGTTTGTCTTTATTGTGCTGTCTGTATATGTTTTCCTAAACTTGTATCGTCTAAAACCATATTTCCTTTTCACACTTCATGATTTCCTAATCTCATGAAGTGGAATGCACTCTTGGCATTACTTGATATGTTTAGCATTTATCTTCCCTGGCGTATCTTATTTCTCGATCCTTTGACTTCATTCCTTTTTCTAGTTAGTGTCACTTTTCCTTCATTTAAGATTTTATATCCAATTTCCAAATTCGTAGATTAGTTTTGTAGCCCATCCTTGTCAATAGCTACAACAATTCTTCATGTTACTTTGATCTACCTCTCGTAGTATCATTGTTCTTTCATGTTCTTTCAATAGCTTTCTGTCTTAGTGACTTATTATTTTCACTAGACATTCATTATCTAATGACACTTAATGTTAATCTGATCTTAATCCTCACGTTGTCATACTCTCATGTCATTACTGTTCTTATAGATTCTTGAATAATCCTGGTTCGATCCTTCGTTAGCTCTTTGGTTCCAAGAAGGTATTAGACTTAATTAGTTAATCTGGCTATTCATCTCTCTATTACATTCGATAGGTACTTTGCCTCTTTTCTATTATACGTCCTTTGTAAAAACCATTCACTCCACGTTGGTTTATGAATCCGTAGATAGCTTACGCTTGAAATCGTAAAAATGACGTTTATAAACTTTTATAATAACCCTTCATTTTCTTCTTGTACTTTTCCTTGTACTCGAACTCTTTATAAATACTTTTATTTACGACTCATTCTTATAACAACTCATTACTTCCTTTCATATATTTTAATTTCATTCATTAGTACTATCTCTCTTGTAACTTTCGTAATTTCTCCCGCATACTCCTTTGTCGTCGTTCTCGCATTCTACTTTTCGTTGTTATATTTCCAATTATTAATGAAAATGTGAAACGTTGTTTTCTCTAGATCACTTTAACATCCAATACATTAATATCTACTTGTATTTATGGGATGCATCCATTACTGACATTCGTTATTATCGCATTCCTTTAAAATTTCTTGATTCTTCAAGTAAAATCAGTGTTGAATCTTATACTTGATCCTTATAACACTTTTTGTATCTTTTCCTTATATCAGTCATTTGTCTATTTAATCGCCTTGATTCGTCCTAGAAGTCTTGCGAGACATTTTGGATCCTAAATAAACATCGCTGCCATTAGAATGTTTGATTTTATTCCATCTATCTCTTGAAAATTAAAATATCAATCATTAACGTCCCATATATCTTTTTTTTCTTATCCTAATTACTTATAAATCGTTAATAAACTCTTGGCCATACTTCAAAATGATTGATATCATCATTAGCCATTCTAATCTAGATACAGTTGATGTAACGCTTAATCTTGAAACTACATGATGTCAAACTCATCATTTCACCCGTTGGTATGATGTCCTCTTTTGTATTCAAACTAGTATACCTTGAACTTCAATCAACGTCCTTAAATTACGACTTCACTCGCGGTATTCTAATATTAACTATTCATTCTTCTTCTTTAACTCATTTATTATATATCTTTCTATCCACTTACTTAATTATATCCAATGGGAGATATTACTACACTCATGTGCTTAATCCATTGTAACATTCTTCGTCACTTCTCGTATCAAACATCAGGATCTTTTATCTTTATTGGCTCTTGTATCTTCCTTTCTCTTTTACTTCTATCATAACTTAATTTCTTTTTATACATTAATATCTTGCTTTCTTCGCTTATCGTAATATCCTTATCCGGGTATCTTCGTTCATAATATATTATGTATCCTAAGTGTTAACTTACTTTTATTCTTCCGCCAGTCCTAATGTATAGAACTTTTGATTTGTGTACGTCTGATATAGTCCTCATCATGAGTAGTATGTTATTCATCTACATGTAACGTCCTCGTCTTCCTTTGAGAGTCATCATCAACATCGCATAGCTATCGTACTATACTCTTCGTACTTCATCTTTCTTATCTTCATTTCGTGACCTTATACTTCGTGTACATGTCCTTATCTTTTAATTTGTTGGTCAAAATGCCCAATCGCAAAGCTTGTTACACAAATTTCCAACTTCTTTAACATAGTCTACGCAATATACGATCTATCTTTTAACTTTATCAATCCTATATGTCATTCCATCCACATCTGATACATATCTTACGTCTTTATTTTTTATACTCTCGTAGTATGTTGGCTAGGTTGGTTATTTTCAGCCGTACAAGTCTCCTATGAATAGTCTTATGAAGCTGTCGCTTAGTTCTCTGTTCGACGATCGCAACGGTCAACTCCTATTCAACCTTCTTAGGAATATTGTACTCCGATATTAAACCGATCCGACGGTTCAATCAAAGATATGTTAGTTTAACAATCTTCTGATATCGCGTAAAACTTGCATCATCCATACATAGAGATTGGCTTCTGTATCTAAGGTTTAAGCTATAGATCGATTACTATATTCAACTATCACTTTTCGCACTTCTATCCTCTCATAACATAAAGTTTTAATCTCTTCGTTCAAAGATAACGGCATCCTAGTCCACTGGTCACTGGATTATACTTAACCATTCAAGCCCATCTTATCATTCTATCTCATAATAGATCCCAGACCTGTGAATATCTTCGTGTCTTTTCGAGATATAACTTCTTGCTCGTTTTCTCGTACACGTCCTTTGTACCTTCGAGAGTTGCTTGTAGGTAGATTCAAACATTTCCCCTTCGTTACAGAGTTCCAGTCTAGGTCTACTCACATTAAAACAATTATAGTTGCAACCATTTCGAAATCTTTGAAATCCAAAGAAACTAATTCTTTTACAAAATTCATGTTTAAATTCTTTAAGCTTTAGTATAATTGTGCACTAGGGTGATGACGTCTCTCATCCCCAAAAAGTTGCCATAACTTACCCCTTATCTGAGCATAATGCATATGATGCATGTCCTACTAATGTATGAATTCAGTTTCTATTCTTTTCATTTAATGTGTATGTAGTGATGCAATTCTATTCATGTCATGGCAATAGTATATTACTATATCGAATCTAGGCACAATTATACTTTCAAAATCATTAAAATAGTTAAATGTTTATAAATCACGAATCTTTCACCTTGTAAGTTCTCTAAACCTTGAACTCTGTAACTTGGGAAATTCTTCCATTTCTCTAGATCCACATTTCACTATCGACCGTTTCTTAACGCTTATCACATGATTCTGATGGTATCGTTATACCATATAATACTTCGTATGCTAGCCTCATCATCGCGTTGCATAATGTCGACTGTCCAGCTCGTACATGATCATACGCAACGATCATATAATATATCGATCATTCTTACGTAAGCAGAATACTTTCGCATACGTATATCGTCTAACAATCCTATCGATCATACTAACAGACTCAGATCGTAGGGAGGAGAATTAAAATCTTAAAATCAAACGAAAACTGATCAAGACATGACTCGAATCCCTATGTGCTGCAGTAGTTCCTAGGTAGACTCACACACAAAACAGTCGTATCCTGAACCAACTGTTTGAAATCACATATTAGCCGAGGTAACTGGACCAACTACTCTGATACCACAATTGTCACGACCCAAATTATTGAGCCGAGACCGGCGCTAGGGAACGGGAGTGGTAGCTCTGGAACCCGTAGCAAGCCTAAAACCACTATGAATTTTTTTCGCAAATTAAATATATTATATTATATAAAACATTTTCAGAAAACCTTTTTAACTTTATCATTAATATTTGAATTACTTTTTGAAAACCATCACGAATCGGTATTATAGACTAGGGTTTTACCGAGCGATACCTCATGTCCAGCCCTGCCCTGTCTCTAATCATAATCGTGACCAATACCACTTATGGCATTAATCGCTAAAAAGGTGTAACGTTTGGATTCGTTTCGTAACGTTTGCATACGTTTGGTGTAAATGTTGTAACTCGGTGTGAGCATAGCTCTCGGGACCAGTAGAGTAACTCGGTGTAGCTCAGCTCTCGGGACTCTGGATATGGACTAACTGCAGTCAGTGGTAACTCGGTGTAGCTCAGCTGTCGGGACTAGACCTATTGCATTATGGTTATAGTTAGTAATTGTGGATTAGGGTTCCAACTATTAATCTTAATATCGTTATTAAATGTCTTAATCATTTTTAAAGGTTTTCCACTTAATAAATGTAAATAGTGGTATAAACTCATCTCAGTATATCTGACCCCGTTGCTCTCCCAATTTTTTCAGGATTATGATTTGAGTGAGTTAGCTGATCTCCGTTTCTTGTTTCTGCGGAGGTTCCATTTATTTTAGTAAAACTATGAAACTGTTTTATTCTTAGACCGTAGTAGTAACTAGACATCTTTATTTTATTCTAGTTGTTTGTCGAATTGGTTGGACTGGATTATTTATCACTTGGCATGTTACATTATTACTCTGGTTTATGTTATGCCTTAATTATAACTCAGTATTGGATAAGCATGATTTCTTTCATGTTGAATATCATAAACTGCTAGAACTAGGCTGAAGTCTCGGTTGCCCCCGAGCATTGGTTTTCTGCATGTTTATTTGAATTGTATGATATAAGGAAGGCTGGCTACGGGTGTTGGTACTACATTACCCATGCCCTAGCGCCGATCACGATTCATGAAAATGGGTCGTGACAATCTTGGTATCATAGCTTTGGTTTCAAACCAAGGCCATTTGCATGCTATGTGTTTACTCTATTAAATATTGTTGTGTTTTAGGAACTACTGCGGATATAGGTTCATGTCTTGTCTTGAACTTCATCTTTTGATTTTAAAACATTCTGCCTACACCAATAGGATTGCGTCGAGTCAGTCATATTATGTTGATTTGATGCTTATAATTGTTAATGTTATTTCACTTGGGTGAACATGTAATGTTGCTGATTTCTCGGAAAATCTTATTTGTTAATTGCTTTGTTTCGTACTTGGGTATGAAATTTATGTGTTATTTAAATTGTTCTTGTTCAATCCTTAGGATATGAACAACGTTGTTCGTACTCTGGCAGAGTAAGACGCTGAGGCCGATAATGCGATTTCCATGGAAGTCGATCAGAATGTAGCACCGGTTCAGGCTAATGCTGGACGTGGTCGAGGTAAAGGTGCTGGTAGAGGTAGAGGAGCTGGTGCTGATAGAGCTAGAGGTAGGGGACGTGTTGAAGCAGGAGTTCAGGCACCAAGAGTGCAACAGGTACCAGATGTGCAGCAGGCACCGAACATGCAGGCGTTCGACTTCACTACTTTCTTAGCTGGGATTGTCAAGATGCAGAAAAATCAGGATCTTTTGTAAAATCAGTGTACGGTACTGGGTCAGTTAGCGCAGCAACACAACCTCAGGCTAGTGCTGTACCTGGTATTGGTGGACTTGCTGGTATCGACCATGTTCTGACAGACAAAGAGGTGGTGATGAGCTACATGAAGTTGACTCCAACTTCATTTGATGGCAGTGGAGATTCTCTTGACTTTTTGGAGGAGTTTGAGTACAACAGTCAGAGGATTTAGGCTATTGATCATCAATCAGTGATGCTTGTGGGGATGTCACAGAAGGGTCCAACTAAGGACTGGTATCGCGATGCTATCAAACCAGAGATAGCTACGATAACTTTGGGCTGAGTTTACGGTCAAGTTCAGAGACTTTTATCTACCCTTCTCTATTACTGAGAGCTTCAGAGAGAAGCTGCTACATTTCACTAAGGGGGATAGATCAGTGACATATTATACTATTGAGTTTGTTCGTTTGGGTCGTTTCGCAACAGATCTAAAGGGTGATCAAGGGCGGGTGAATGACAGCTATGTTAGATGCTTAGGCTCGGACTTTGTCTCTTTGATGATAGGGACGGATAAGGAGTTCTCTCGAGTAGTAGATAGTGCTCGTCGGCTAGAGAGCTCATTGATTCAGTTTGGGACGATTTCTAATCCCTTCCAGGCAAAGAAGGGAAAGAGTGATCTTCCTACTGGGGCCCAACGCAGCATGGTAGTGTAAACTATTACAGGGGTTCTTCTCAGGCTAATAGGGGGAGTCGCCGTACGCACAGCAAGGGGAGGCATAGTGCTAGGAGTGCTCCGTACAGTTCTAGCAGCAGTGGAAATAACCGTGGTTCAGGATGCGGGTACAGTGAAGGATCTAACCTTCCATTCTGCCAGAATTGCAGTCGTAGGCATTTTGGTCAGTGCCAGTTAGCTCCAGGAGTTTGTTTTACTTGTGGCCATCCGGGTCATTTCTCCAGGGAGTGTCTGACATCTAGGAAGCAGATGTCTAATGCTAGTGTAGCGCAGTCGTCTTACCAGCAATAGAGACCCGCGTTTACTCCGTCTATAGGATATTCTCAGCTTTCAGCATCTTTTGGTGTCCAGCGTGGGCCGTGGTTCTGGTGGCAGAGATTTTGGTGGCTGTGGTAACGGTGGCAGAGGTTCCAACAGTTATGGTACTGGGCAGAGTTTGCAACAGCAGCCGCAGGGTTAGGCCAGAGTGTTTGCACTTCCTCCTCAGGATGCGCGTGCATCAAATGACGTGGTGCAAGGTACCATTCCGATTTCTTTTACTGATGCTTTGGTATTATTTGATGCGGGTGTAGAGGTGGATGTCGTTTATCCTTCTTGTCCTGTTGTTATACATGGTAGAGAGTTAGGTGCTGATTTGATTTTTCTTGACGTGCTTTCTTTTGACGTGATTATGGGGATGGACTGGCTGTCGCGCCATTATGCTTCTATTGACTGTTGAGGGAAGTCAGGTGAGTTTAGGATTCCAGGTTATCTACCTTTTTCCTTTTAGGGAGAAAAGGCGGAGACACCTAAGAATATGATTTCCGCCATCAAGGCAAAGCGGATGTTAGGCAAGGGTTGCCAGGGTTTTCTTGTTGTGGTTCGAGATGTGGAAGCGGAAGTGATATGCATAGTGTACCAATTGTGAGTGAGTTCATAGATGTGTTTCCATAGGAATTGCTTGGATTACCACCTGATCGTGATATTGAGTTTTGCATTGACGTTGTTTCTAGAACAGCTCCGATTTCGATACAACCGTATCGGATAGCTCTTGTAGAGATGATTTGTTTGACAAGTTGCAGGGTGCAAAATGTTTTTCCAAGATTGACTTGAGGTCTGGGTATCATCAACTTTGGATTCGTGATGTAGATGTGCCTAAGACTGCTTTTCGGACGCGTTATGGACATTTTGAGTTTCTGGTTATGTCCTTTGGTCTGACTAACGCACCAGCAGTGTTCATGGATATGATGAACAGAGTGTTCAAGCCGTTTCTGGATAAATTTGTTATTGTTTTCATTGATGACATTTTGATCTATTCTCGAAGTTAGGAGGAGCATGCTTACCATTTGAGGACTATACTACAGACGTTGCGTGATCATCAGTTGTATGTTAAGTTCTCAAAATGTGAGTTCTGGCTGGATCAGGTTATCTTTCTAGGACACGTGGTGTCGAATGATGGGATCAAGGTTGATCCAAAGAAGATTTAGGCGGTTATGGATTGGCAGAGGCCGAGGTTAATTACCGAGATCAGGAGTTTTCTTAGTTTAGTTGGTTATTACCGTCGGTACGTGCAAGATGTTTCTCGAATATCTGCACCGTTGACTAAACTGACACAGAAAGGTGTTAAGTTTGAGTGGACTGACAAGTGCGCGGCGAGCTTTGAGAATATCAAGGAGATTTTGACTACAGCTCATGTTTTGGCATTGCCTTATGGCATTGACGGTTTCATAGTGTATTGTGATGCGTCTCGGATTGGTTTGGGTTGCGTGCTGATGCACCATGGACATGTGATTGCCTATGCTTCCCGTCAGTTGAAGATGCATAAGGTAAATTACCCTAATCATGATTTAGAGTTGGCAGCTGTGGTTTTTGCGCTAAATATTTGGAGGCATTACTTGTATGGTGCTACTTGTGAGATTTTCACTGATCACAAGAGTCTGAAGTACATCTTTCATCAGCGAGAGTTGAATCTTAGACAAAGGCGGTGGTTAGAGATACTGAAGGACTATGACTGTCACGACCCAAAATAATTGAGCCGTAGCCGGCGCTAGGGAACGGGAGTGGTAGCTCTGGAACCCGTAGCAAGCCTCAAACCACTATAAATTTTTCGCAGATAATAAACAAATACCACAACACAACGGAAGCAAATATACACAATATATATATATATATATATATATATATATATATATATACAAATATTTACACTAACTATTCAAAACCTCGCGGGCTTTTGCTACCTTCCCTGGTTCGAACTGGCCTCGCGGTACTATATACATAAGTTAGTGTATTAGACATATCACCGGCATCTGGTTCCGTGAACAAAATATAATACATGTAACCTACAAAAATATAAACAAGACAGCAAGTGTTATGTACAGTCAAAATGTACTACTGTCTAAGCTACGACTCTGTCAACACTGCACCACTACTGCAGCACTCACAGAAGTCTGAGGACTATACATATATAGCTGACTATACATATACGCGAAAGTAAAGTGCAACTCACAAAAACTGCAATCCAATCAATGACGTGATCGATGAAATGATATGCTCTCGCTATCCCACGTCTACTGACCTCTTTTCTCGCTTACACGTCTGATACATAATATTTAACGTTTAATAATTAGACGTGAATCGCGTGTTTTACGTATAGTACTTTCAACTTCTAGGGTTTAGTTTCATTTTTAATATTATTCGTGAACTCGATATTCCTTTATTGTATTCACGATATACCGAACTCTATTTCTCGTATTCGAAAATCATATAACGCTCTTAACTTTTCTCGTTATCTTTAATTATCGAAAACGTCGAGCTAAAACTTTACTTTTAAATTATCGGGGTCCTTAATCGTTTTTAGTGTCTAATATTCAAAAATATTGATATCCCGCTCAATTAGGGCTAAAATCCCATTTTGGTCCCCATGGACCCACTATGCGGCGCACAAGGGCACTGTGCGTCTGCACAGTGTAGTGTGCGTTCGCACACTTCGGTGTGCGATCGCACACCGAGTGCAGCCCCCAAAAAATCGATTTCCGGGGCTTTCTGTCCATTCCGTCATGCTTATAACACCTTCCTATTCAAAACTCGTAACTCCGTTTTCACCAAAACGTCAAAATAACCTCAAAAACGTCAAATTCAATCCTAATACGCAAAATTCACCAAAACGGCCATATATTTTGAATTTTAACCAAAATTCTCGAAGCTTTACTTTAAAACAAACCTTGATATTGATAGAGGACGAGATTCTGAAGAGATTGACGCAAAAATCGCTCGAATCGGACGTCGAACGGAGAAACGGCGGCGAAACGACGATATTAGATCGGTGAATGAAGTTTCTGGAGCCTTTCTCTCTTCTTCTTCTGATTTCATTATTCATAAACATAACCTTATATATTAAGGTTAAAGTGCTTCTTTAACCCTTGTTTTGTTTATTTGTTACAACTTATATTTCAAACTTTTCTTTTATACAATTTAGTCCATAACTAAATTAACTAAACACTTGAATTACACCTTATACGTATTATTTATATCCAATAAATAATACGAATCCGATATAAATATTTTTCCGTTAAAATCTATAAATTTCTATTTTCGAAACATAGTGGTTAAATTACCACATTAGTCCCTGAACTTCATTTTGGAATATTTCTTGACATTTTTCCTTTAATTCCAATTCCTACTTTCCAACTAGGATATAATAGTAAGTACCTCGTCGTTAACTTCTCGAAACTGACCTACTTGAAGTTTATTTATCTTGATTCCTCGAAAATCTTTACGATATTACCATTCCGGCAACTCAAAACTGGACACGTGGTCCAATTAGATAATTTAATCTTTTGGGGTATTACATTCTTCCCCCCCTATAAAAATTCGTCCTCGAATTTTCATAAGACTTGTTGAAACTTTAAAATTTTACTTATGCTTTTCTTGACGTCCATTACTACGCGTCAATCATAGTTTCTTCTTTTACTTTTACTCTTAGCTCTTCACCTATAGCTGTGATTTTGTACTTATTGTTAATCGATTATATTTTCTTCTTATAGTATCTCCTTGCCATCGCGTAGCTGAGAATCTTCTCAAAGTAGCGTCACCTTAGATGTATCTTTGATATCGCAATCCTTGCATCACTGCCCTTTTAGTCAGGATCTTTCCTCAGATTATCCTTAGCGTCGTATAATCTTTTGATTAGTATCTCATCGATTTAGTACTTCTCTCTTGATGAAACATTTGCTTTACTCATACATTTATGAGCATTTGCTTATATAGTTGTAAGTTTATGACCATATCCTTACTGTCATCCTCCCTTATCTTCTTCCTTTCTTAAGTTGTTAACTCTATTTCTTACTTCTCTTTCTTTCACTTTTAGACATTTAGCTTCTTTTAATCATCCCTTTTTGGGTTATACTCCATCTACCATAATCGCTCTTTCTTATAGAAGTTAAGTTCGATATACCTTCTATTACCTTTCGTCTTCTTTTTCCCTTCCTTTTTGCTACTGTGAACTTCGTGTCGTGTTGTTGTTCGTGATCCTTCAGCCTTTACCATTGCCTTAAGCGTGCTGCTTCACATTACTTTCGATCGTGTAGCTTGTACAGTTGTTTTTATTTGCTGATACTATCCGTATTCTTATCCTCTTTACTTCCCTTTAGTTGCTCCTTTAAAGATCGTTTCGAGTCTCTTATTGACTTATCAGTCAAAGTTGTCTTTCCTTTACTTCACGATTCCTTATTTACGTTGATCTCATAAGAATTTCATATGTTTCTTAACACCTAGCTTTCTTAAGAATTCTTATTACTAACTAACTTTCGCGTAACTTCATAATTACCTTTAATCTTTAACTGATTTAATAGATCTTTAATAACTTATCTTATTTTGTACTTAAGTTTTCCTAAATCCGACAATCCTATAGGTTTTCATCATTTCCTCTATCATAATTCCTTCTCACTATATAAACAACTTTCTCTTTCATCTTATACTTCTACTTTTTTACTTTCGAATAGTTTCACCCTTCAAAATATTATCTTAGCACTAATGGTGATCGTTCCTTAGTTTATCTTTATTATGTCTTTCATCTACTTCTTAAAATGTCTTCCGATTATTCTGAACATTTAGATTGTACTTGACTTTGTAATTCCCAAATTAGTGAATAGTTTCAATTTTGTTATCCTATGCACCTTATGCCTCTTTAGTACTTATAACGTAGCTTTAATTGTCTTAAGGAATTTAGCCTTTTTTGTATTAATACCGACTTTTGTCCTTATGACATCGTGGCTTCCTATATATAGTACACTCCTATCTGTCCAATAGCAATGAAGTATCGTCTTATTGTTTATTTATTATATCCATTACGTCTTCTCCCCGTTTATAACATCTTTATTACTACTGTTCTATTCCGACAATCCTTCTAATATATTTCTAGAACATTCCACTTTTCTAATCATCTTGCTAGATTTCGGGAATACATGCATTTTCTATCATACTTTCTTCCATGTTCTTCACCATTCTTACATTTACTGATACGTATGTCTATATACGTAGTCTTTATCTTTATACTGGGGTACTTCTCTTTTACTTTTCCCCTTTCTGTTAACGCACTCATAATTCTGATACTGATGTGAGTAGCTTCACTTGATATCAGTCATATAACATCGTTTATCTCTTGATCCATCTAACTTTGAACCTTCACACCGTACAAGATCGTCTTCTCCGTCGTTTCGTATCCTTTACTTCCTTTCTTTCGTCTAACATGACTCTATGTCATTTCATCCTTTGTTCTAACATGAGGACATATATTGTATCCTCAGGCATTGCCAATGCATCGCACCTTGACTGCGTATGCTCTCCGGCGATAACTCCTTATTTGCATTTTACCTTAGCCTCATTAGCTTTGTTGTAATTAATCGTTAACATGGCTTAATTCCGTTATTGGGATTTCTTTTACAAGTATTATCCTCATTTATTAAGAATCGTTTATTATCCGATCCAGAGTTTCACATCTGAGTTCACTTACTGAACACAAAGATTTCAAAACATCCTTTGGCTGACCAGCTTTTTCAAACTACTTTTCATAAACCATTTGAAATCGTCCATACAATTGTAGCTCAGAGTGATGACACCTCTCATCACTAAAGGGTTGCTCAAAATTGCATTTTCTTTATCTTTGTTAAGATATGATGCATGATCTAAGATTTTGAAAATCATTCTTTTATGCAGTCCTATCGTGATTATGCGATGTCATATACGATGACTGAGCACAATTGTATTTTGAAAAATCTTAAAAAAAATTCATACTTTTCGTAAAACATAAGTTTATCCCAGTTTGTACACTATGCGACTATTAACGGCTTTCTTTATTATTATTGAGTACATTTCAAATTTTTATATTGATGTCACCTACTGTCGTTTTCCCTGACTATTCTTCTGTCATATCACCTCTTTTTCCATATCTCCGATTACTCAATTCGAGTCAAAGTTCCCTATTGTTGTAATCACTACATCCACTGCTTCGATACACTGTATCATGTCATATACAAGTGCAGGTACCGATGTTCTACATTGATTCCCTTTTTAGTAGCCCATCTTTTCCTTTACGACTTCTAGAACGTAATATAGGAATCACGTTCGCGATAATGTATTATGTATTGTTTATTATATGATTGCTATCGTAAATCATGTTTATATGTTCTTTTATTAGGTACGTCACCGGCGACATCTCTTCCTATAGCTTTTCGCTATCTGAAGTATTATCCTATAGGTATATCCTAATTATTATACTCTATTATGCAATGCAACAAACATATATATACAGTAATTCAACCACATAAACACAAATACACAAAGCATATAAATCGCTAATACCTTGAGGTGCCTGATGCGGAACGCTAGGTTCCCTAATGACTACGCCAGTGTGTCAGCCCCTAACTCTTCAACCGGAGTTGCCTCCGCCTCTATGCACAAAGTGGGGGTTAGTCTTAATACCAGAGGATGGGTTGACGTAATTAGGATGAAACTCACGCCTAAAATAGAAGGGTCGAACAGGATCGCCCTCCCACTGACAGTCAGTCTCGATCCTACGGGCCATCATAGTAAGCGTCCCAAAATGTTCACCTACATACTCATATAGCTCACCATACTCAGGTCCTAAGCCTCTGACGTATCTACGGTTGATAGTTGTGTTATCTTCTTCAGATCGGGGACTCCCTCAACCATTCGTAGAAAATCAGAAGAATACAGCCCTACTGTTAGCATTCCTCGGAGAGAAGGAGAGCATCTGCCTCCTAACTTGGTTTAGAGCTATTTGTGCCTGATCGTTTGCTATTTCTGCGTCTTCTCTCAAATTGCGGTATCTCCACACCCTAGACCAGAAATGCTCACTTTTATATTCTTCAATGTCTGATTCATCTAACAGTTCCTCTTCCTCAAAATCCTCTTCTTCTAATTCTTCCTCTGGGTTCTCTTCTGGGTCCTCCTCTGGATCCTCTTCAGGATCCTCCTCCGGATCTCCCTCCGGATCTTCCTCATGATCCTCTTCTTTCTCACTATACTTTATTTCTGCCGAATGGGTTCTACCTCTGGCTCCAGAAGAACTACCAATCTCTGATACAGACATATAGCCATTCTGATATATTTCTAGCGATCTTCTAATATCTGCGTGGAATCCGTTCTGATGGACACCAGATGGTTTGCCTACTTCCTTCCGTTCTTCAGCAGCATGTGATTGAGCTCCGTTCTGTCCAAACATGCTGAAAAGAAACAATTTCAAACATAAGCGAGCATCTGAGCCCATTTCCACACGCAATCCCAATATTAATTGATAAGATACTGTAATCATTTAGCATTTAATCCAACTGCACGTAGTTCGCAAGCAAATAACCATTTAGTAATTTTAGCGCAAGTAGTAAACACTTAGTTGCCTCAGTCGTTCGTATACGCAGATACTAATAAGTTATTAGCTTAATAACCCTTATTCGCGCGCTATGCCACATACTGCTAATACACATATCAAACAAATACAAGTAACTAAGGTCCGACTCTTTTGCCGCAGTAGTTCCTAGGTTTACTTACTGACAGAATATCCCAAATCAAATAGACACTCAGACAAAACACTGAAACAAACTTGCAGTGGTAACTGGACTAACTGCTCTCAAATAAACACTGAAACAAACTTGCATTGGTAACTGGACCAAATGCTCTGATACCAACATTGTCAAAACCCAAAATAATTGAGCAGTAACCGGCGCTGGGGAACGGGAGTGGTAGCTCCGGAACCCGTAGCAAGCCTCAAACCACTATAAATTTTTCGCAAATAATAAACAAATACCTCGACACAACGGAAGCAAATATACACAATATATATATATATATACAAATATTTACACTAACTGTTCAAAACCTCGTGGGCTTTAGCTACTGTACCTGGTACGAACTGGCCTCGCGGTACTATATACATAAGTTAGTGTAAGGGTTTGGCTTAAATCACTAAAAACGTGAAACGTTTGGATTTGTTTCGTAACGTTTTAAACATTTGGTTTTGTTTCGTAACGTTTGTAAACGTTTGGCTTAAATCGCCAAAAAGGCGAAATGTTTGGATTTGTTTCGTAACGTTTGTAAACGTTTGGCTTAAATTGCTAAAAAGGCGAAACGTTTGGATTTGTTTAGTAACATTTTGTACACGTTTGGCTTAAATCGCAAAAAAGGTGAAGCGTTTGGATTTGTTTCGTAACGTTTGTAAATGTTTGGCTTAAATCGCTAAAAAGGTGAATCATTTGGATTTGTTTTGTCACGTTTGTAAACGTTTTGCTTAAATCGCTGGCTTAAATCGCTAAAACAGTGAAATGTTTGGATTTGTTTCGTAACGTTTGTATACGTTTGGCGAAAATCGCTAAAAAGGCGAAACGTTTGGATTTGTTTCGTAACGTTTGCATACGTTTGGCGTAAATCGCTAAAAAGGCGAAACGTTTGGATTTGTTTCGTAGCGTTTGTATACGTTTGGCTTAAATCGCTAAAAAGGTGAAACGTTTGGATTTGTTTCGTACCGTTTGTAAACGTTTGGCTTAAATCGGTAAAAAGGCGAAACGTTTGGATTTGTTTCGTAATGTTTGTAAACGTTTGGCTTAAATTGCTAAAAAGAAGAAACATTTGGATTTGTTTAGTAACATTTTGTAAACGTTTGGCTTAAATCGCTAAAAAGGTGAAGCATTTGGATTTGTTTCGTAATGTTTGCAAATGTTTAGCTTAAATCGCTAAAAAGGTGAACCGTTTGGATTTGTTTCGTAACGTTTGTAAACGTTTGGCTTAAATCACTAAAAAGGTGAAACGTTTGGATTTGTTTCGCAATGTTTGTATACATTTTGCGTAAATCGCTAAAAAGGTGAAACGTTTGGATTTGTTTCGTAACGTTTGTATACGTTTGGCGTAAATCGCTAATTATTTCATAACATTTGTATACGTTTGGCTTAAATCGCTAAAAAGGTGAAACGTTTGGATTTGTTTCGTAACGTTTGGAAACGTTTGGCGTAAATCGCGAAAAAGGTGAAACGTTTGGATTTTTTTCTTAACATTTTGTAATCGTTTGGCTTAAATCGCTAAAAAGGAGAAGCGTTTGGATTTGTTTCGTAACGTTTGTAAATGTTTGGCTTAAATCACTAAAAAGGTGAAACATTTGGATTTGTTTCGTAACGTTTGTAAACGTTTGGCTTAAATCGCTAAAAAGGTGAAACATTTGGATTTGTTTCCTAACGTTTGTATACGTTTGGCATAAATTGGTAAAAAGGTGAAACGCTTGAATTTGTTTCGTAACGTTTGTATACGTTTGGCATAAATTGGTAAAAAGGTGAAACGCTTGGATTTGTTTCGTAACTTTTGTAAACGTTTGGCTTAAATTGCTTAAAAGGTGAAACTCTTGGATTTGTTTTATAATGTTTGTAACGTTTGGCTTAAATCGCTAAAAAGGTAAAACGTTTGGATTTGTTTCGTAACGTTTGTAAACATTTGGCTTAAATTGCTAAAAAAGGTGAAATGCTTGATTTGTTTCGTAAAGTTTGTAAACGTTTGAATTGCTAAAAAGGTCAAACGCTTGGATTTGTTTCGTAACGTTTGTAAACGTTTGGCTTAAACTGCTAAAAAGGTGAAACGTTTGTATTTGTTTCCTAAACTTTGTAATCGTTTGGCTTAAATCGCTAAAAAGGTAAAACGTTTGGATTTGTTTCGTAATGTTTGTTAACGTTTGGCTTTAATCGCTAAATAGATGAAACGTTTATATTTGTTTCGTAACATTTGTAAACGTTTGGCTTCAATCGCTAAAAGGTGAAACGTTTGGATTTGTTTCGTAAAGTTTGTAAATGTTGGCATAAATCGCTAAAAAGGTGAATTTTTTGAATTTGTTTCGTAACGTTTTAAACGTTTGGCTTATATCGCTAAAATGGGGAAACTTTTGGATATGTTTTGTAACGTTTGTAAACGTTTGGCTTAAATTGCTAAAAAGGTGAAACATTTGGTTTTGTTTCATAATGTTTGTAAACGTTTGGCTTAAATCGCTAAATAGGTGAAATGTTCAAATTTGTTTCATAACGTTTGTAAACGTTTGGCTTCAATCGCTAAAAAGGCGACACGTTTGGATTCGTTTTGTAAATTTTGTAAACGTTTGGCATAAATCGCTAAAAATGTGAATTTTTTGGATTTGTTTCGTAACGTTTTAAATGTTTGGCTTAAATCGATAAAATGGGTAAACGTTTGGATATGTTTCGCAACGTTTGTAAACATTTGGCTTAAATTGCTAAAAAGGTGAAATGTTTGGTTTTGTTTCGTAACGTTTGAAACGTTTGGCTTAAATCGCTAAAAAGGTGAAACCTTTGAATTTGTTTCGTAATTTTTGTAAACGTTTGGCTTAAATTGCTAAAAAGGTGAAATGCTTGGATTTGTTTTGTAACGTTTGTAAACATTTGACTTAAATTACTAAAAAGGTGAAACGCTTGAATTTGTTTCGAAACTTTGTAAACATTTGGCTTAAATTGCTAAAATGTGGAACGCTTTGATTTGTTTCGTAATGTTTGTAAACGTTTGGCTTAAATTGTTAAAAAGGTGAAACATTTGGTTTTTTTTTCGTAACATTTGTAAGGGTTTGGCTTAAATCGCTAAAAATGTGAAACGTTTGGATTTATTTCGTAACATTTTAAATGTGGTATTAATTAGTAACGTTTGTAAACGTTTGGCTTAAATCGATAAAAAGGTGAAACTTTTGGATTTGTTTCATAACGTTTTTAAACGTTTGGCTTAAATTGTTAAAAAGGCGAGACGTTTGGATTTGTTTGTAACGTCTGTAAACGTTTGGATTAAATCGCTAAAAAGGTGAAACGTTTGGATTTGTTTCGTAACGTTTGTAAAGGATATTAAACTCTATAGATCATTAGACTTTACTCAAATTACAGAAAGATCACTAAAAAAACTTTTGTTACAAAATGATCATTGAACTATACCTTTTACTACAAAAAATGTTTATGTTGTTACAAAAACAACACTAAACTTTTCGTGAATTATAAAAATGTCACTGGATCTCATATAATAAAAAGGTCACTGAACTATGTTCCTTTTTGTAATTTTGGCTTGCCACGTAAGCAAAAATGTTGCGTTTTTGCTTAAAACGCAACGTTTTAGATGGCTGGACCCCTTTGTAATAAAAGGTATAGTTCAATGACCATTTTGTAACAAAAGTTTTTTTAGTGACCTTTCTGTAATTTTAGGAAAACTTAGTGATCTATAGAGTTTAATATCCCGTTTGTAAACGTTTGGCTTAAATTGTTAAAAAGGGGAAGCGTTTGAAATTTCGTAACGTTTGTAAACGTTTGGCTTAAATTGCGAAAACGGTGAAACACTTGGATTTGTTTCATACCGTTTGTAAATGTTTGGCTTAAATTGCTAAAAGATGAAACGTTTGGATTTGTTTCGTAACGTTTTAGACGCTTGGATTTGTTTCATTACGTTTGAAAATGTTTGGCTTAAATTGCTAAAAAGGTGAAACACTTGGTTTTGTTTCTTAACGTTTGTAAACGTTTAGCATAAATTGCTAAAAATGTGACACGTTTTGACTTGTTTTGTAACGTTTGTAAACGTTCGTCTTAAATGGCTAAAAATATGAAACGTTTGTATTTGTTTCGTAACGTTTGTAAATAGTTGGCTTAATCGCTAAAAAGGTGAAACGTTTAAATTTGTTTCGTAACTTTTGTACATGTTTGGCTTAAATTTCTAAAAAGGTGACACGTTTGGATTTGTTTCGTAACCTTTATAAACGTTTGGCTTAAATCGCTACAAAGGTGAAACGTTTGGTTTTGTTTCCAAACCTTTGTAAACGTTTGGCTTAAATCGCTAAAAAGGTGAAACATTTGGATTTGTCTCATAACGTCTATAAACGTTTTACTTAAATTGCTAAAAGGGTGACACATTTTGATTTGTTTCGTAACCTTTGTAAACGTTTAGCTTAAATCGCTAAAAAGGTGAAACGTTTGGATTTGTTTAGTAAAGTTTGTAAACGTTTGGCTTAAATCGCTAAAAAGGTGAAACGTTTGATTTTTTTTCTTCGAAATGTTTGTAAACATTCGGCTTAAATCGTTAAAAAGGTGAAACGTTTGGATTTGTTTTCTAACGTTTGTAAATGTTTGTCTTAAATCGCTAAAAAGGGGAAACGTTTGGTTTTGTTTCGTAACGTTTGTAAACGTTTGGCTTAAATTGCTAAAAATATGAAATGTTTGGATTTGTTTTGTAACGTTTTAAACGCTTGGATTTGTTTCCTAACGTTTGTAAACGTTTGGATTAAATTGCTAAAAAGTTGAAACGCTTGGATTTGTTTCGTAACGTTTGTAAACGTTTGGCTTAAATTGTAAAAATTTGAAACGTTTGGATTTGTTTCGTAATATTTTTAAACGTTTGGATTTGTATCGTAATGTTTGTAAACGTTTAGCTTAAATTGCTAAAAAGGTGAAACATTTGGTTTAGTTTCTAAACGTTTGTAAGCATTCGGCATGAATCGCGTAAAAAGTGAAACATTTGGATTTGTTTCGTAACGTTTGTAAAGTTTGGCTTAAATTTCTATAAAGGGGAAACGCTTGGATTTGTTTTGT
Source organism: Mercurialis annua (assembly GCF_937616625.2). Classification (NCBI taxonomy): domain Eukaryota; kingdom Viridiplantae; phylum Streptophyta; class Magnoliopsida; order Malpighiales; family Euphorbiaceae; genus Mercurialis; species Mercurialis annua. Next base: position 32,032,958 of record NC_065572.1, on the reverse strand, counting down.
AACGTTTGTAAACGTTTGGCTTAAATACCTAAAACTGTGAAACGCTTGAATTTGTTTCGCAACGTTTGTAAACGTTTAGCATAAATTGCTAAAAAGGTGAAACGCTTGGAATTGTTATGTAACGTTTGCAAACGTTTGGCTTAAATTACTAAAAAGGGGAAACGCTTGGTTTTGTTTCGAAACGTTTGTAAAGGTTTAACTTAAACGCTAAAAAGGCGAAACGTTTGTATTTGTTTCTTAAAGTTCGTAAACGTTTGGCTTAAATTGCTAAAAACGTGAAACATTCGGATTTGTTTCGTGTCGTTAGTAAAAGTTTGGCTTAAATTGCTAAAAACGTGAAACGTTTGGATTTGGTTCGTGTCGTTAGTAAACGTTTGGCTTAAATCGCTAAAAAGGGGAAACGTTTGGATTTGTTTCATAACGTTAGTAAACGTTTTGCTTAAATCGCTAAAAAGTTGAAACGTTTGGATTTGTTTCATAACGTTTGTAAACGTTTGGCTTAAATCGCTAAAAAGAGGAAATTCTTGGATTTGTTTCATAACATTTGTAAACGTTTATCTTAAATTGCTAAAAAGGTGAAATGTTTGGATTTTTTTTGTAACGTTCGTAAACGTTTGGCTTAAATTGCTAAAAAGGTGAAACGTGTGGATTTGTTTCATAACCTTTGCAAATGTTTGTCTTAAATCGCTAAAAAGGTGAAACGTTTTGATTTGTTTCATAACGTTTGTAAATGTCTTAAATCACTAAAAAGATAAAACGTTCTTATTTATTTCGTAACGTTTGCAAACTTTTGGATTAAATTGCTGAAAAGGTGAAACGCCTGGATTTATTTTGTAACGTGTGCAAAGGTTTGGCTTTTATTGCTGAAAAGGTGAAACGCTTAGATATGTTTCGTAACGTTTGTAAGCGTTTTTCTTAAATTGCTAAAGATGTGAAACGTTTGGATTTGCTTCGCAACGTTTATAAACGTTTGGCTTAAATTGCTAAAAAGGAGAAATGCTTGAATTTTGTTTCGTAACGTTTGTAAAGGTTTGACTTAAATCGCTAAAAATGTGTAACGTTTGGATTTCTTTCGTAACGTTTTAAACTTGTTTCGTAATGTTTATAAACGTTTGGCTTAAATCGCTAAAAAGGTGAAATGTTTGGTTTTGTTTTGTAACGTTTGGAAATGTTTGGCTTAAATCGCTAAAAATGAAAAACATTTATATTTGTTTTGTATTATTTGTAAACGTTTGGCTTAAATTTCAAAAATGGGGAAATGCTTGGATTTGTTTCGTAACATTTGTAAACGTTTGGCTTAAAGTGCTAAAAATGTGAAATATTTTGATTTGTTTTGCAGCGTTTATAAACGTTTATCTTAAATCGCTAAAAAGGTGAAACGTTTGGTTTTGTTTCGTAACGTTTGTAAACGTTTGGCTTAAATCGCTAAAGAGGTGAAACGTTTCAATTTGTTTTGTAATGTTTGTAAACGTTTGGCTTAAATCGCTAAAAAGGTGAAACGTTTGGATTTGTTTTGTAATGTTTGTAAACGTTTGGCTTAAATCGCTAAAAAGATGAAACGTTTGGATTTGATTTGTAACGTTTCTAAACGTTTGGCTTAAATTGCTAAAAAGGTGAAACGCTTGGATTTGTTTCGTAACGCTTGTAAACGTTTGGCTTTATTTCGTAACTTTTGTAAAAGGTTTGGCTTAAATCACTAAAAATTTGAAACGGTTGGATTTGTTTCGTAATATTTTAAACGTTTGGTTTTGTTCCGTAACGTTTGTAAACGTTTGGTTTAAACTGCTAATAATGTGAAACTTTTGGATTTGTTTTGTAACGTTAATAAACTTTTGGCTTAAATCGCTAAAAAGGTGAATCGTTTGGTTTTGTTTCGTAATGTTTGTAAATGTTTGGCTTAAATCGCTAAAAAAGTGAAACGTTTGTATTTGTTTCGCAACGTTTGTAAACGTTTGGCTTAAATCGCTAAAAAGGTGAAACATTTGGATTTGTTTTGTAACGTTTGTAAACGTTTGGCTTAAATTGCTAAAAAGGTGAAACATTTGGATTTGTTTTGTAACGTCTGTAAACGTTGGGTTTAAATAGCTATAAAAGGTGAAACTTTTGGCTTAAATTGCTAAAAAGGGGAAACGTTTGGTTTTGTTCCGTAATGTTTGTAAACATTTGGCTCCAATTGCTAAAAAGGTGAAACGTTTGGATTTGTTTCGTTACATTTGTAAACGTTTGGCTTAAATCGCTAAAATGGAGAAATGTTTGGATTTATTTTGTAACGTTTGGCTTAAATTGCTAAAAAGGGGAAACGTTTGGTTTTGTTCCGTAATCTTTGTAAACATTTGGCATAAAAGTTTCTTAACGTTTGTAAACATTTGGCTTAAATCGCTAAAATAGGGAAACATTTGGATTTGTTTCGTAACGTTTGTAAACGTTTGGCTTAAATCTTTTAAAATGTGAAGCGTTTGGTTTGTTTCGTAATTTGTTTTCGTAACGTTTGTAAACGTTTGGTAAAAATCGCTAAAAAGGTGAAATGTTTGGATTTCTTATGTAACGTTTGTAAACGGTTGGCTTAAATCGTGAAAAAGAAGAAACGTTTGGTTTTTTTTCGTAATGTTTGTAGACGTTTGGTTTAAATCGCTAAAAATGGGAAACACTTGGATTTGTTTCGGAACGTTTGTAAATGCTCGACTTAAATAGCTAAAAAGGTGAAACGTTTGCATTTGTTTCGTAACGTTTTAAACGTTTGTTTTAAATCGCTAAAATGGCGAAACGTTTTGATTTGTTTTGTAACGTTTGTAAACGCTTGGCATAAATCGCTAAAAAGGGGAAACATTTGGATATGTTTCGTAATGTATGTAAATGTTTGGCTTAATTCGTTAAAAAGGTCAAATGTTTGGTTTTAAAAGGTTATAAAACAAAACCAAATGTTTAAAACGTTACAAACAAATCCAAATGCTTCACCTTTTTAGCTATTTAAGCCGTAACGTTAATAAATGTTTGGCTTAAATTGCTAAAAATGGGAAACGTTTGGATTTGTTTTATAACGTTTTTAAACGCTTGGCATAAATTTAAACGTTTGGATTTTTTTTCATAACGTTTGTAAACGTTTGGCTTAAATTGCTGTTTTGTAACGTTTGTAAACGTTTGGCTTAAATTGATAAAAAGGTAAAATATTTGGATTTGTTTCGTAACGTTTGTAAACGTTTGGCTTAAATTGCTAAAAAGGAGAAACATTTGGATTTGTTTCGTAACGTTCATAAACGTTTGGCTAGAATTGCTAAAACAATGAAACGTTTTGATTTGTTTCGTTGCGTTTGTAAACGTTTGGCTTCAATTGCTAAAAAGGGGAAACGTTTGCATTTGTTTCGTAAGGTTTGTAAACATTTGGCTTAAACCGCTAAAAAGGTGAAACGCTCGGATTTGTCTCGTAACGTTTGTAAATGTTTGGTTTACATTCCTAAAAAGGTGAAAAGTTTGGATTTCTCTCGTAACGTTTGCAAACGTTTGGCTTAAATCGCGAAAAAGGTGAAATATTTTTATTTATTTTGTTACGTTTGAAGGCGTTTGGCTTAAATTTCTAATAAGGTGAAATGCTTGGATTTGTTTCGTAACCTTTGTAAACGTTTGGCCTAAATCGCTAAAATGGGGAAATGTTTACAAACGTTACGAAACAAATCCAAACATTTCACCTTTTTAGCAAATAAGCCAAATGTTTACAAAGGTTATGAAACAAAACCAAACATTTCCCCATTTTAGAGATTTAAGCCAAACATTTACAAACGTTACGAAACAAAGCCAAATGTTTACAAACGTTATGAAACAAATCCAAACATTTCACCTTTTTCCGATTTAAGCAAAACGTTTACAAACGTTGGGAAAAAAAACTAAGCGTTTCACCTTTTTAGCAATTTAAGCCAAACGTTTACAAACGTTACGGAACAAAACCAAACGTTTCACTTTTTGAGCGATTTAAGTCTAACATTTACAAACGGTACGAAACAAATCCAAACATTTCATCTTTTTTGCGATTTAAGCCAAACGTTTATAAACGTTACGAAACAAAACAAAACGTTTAAAACGTTACAAAACTAATCGCAATTTAAGCCAAACGTTTACAAACATTACGAAACCAATCCAAACGTTTCCATATTTTAGCAATTTAAGCCAAACGTTTACAAACGTTACAAAACAAATCCAACAGTTTCCCCATTTTAGCGATTTAAGACACACGTTTACAAACGTTACAAAACAAATCCAAAGATTTCACCTTTTTAGCAATTTAAGCCAAACGTTTACAAACGTTACAAAAGAAATCCAAACGTTTCCCCTTTTTAGCAATTTAAGCCAAACATTTACAAACGTTACGAAACCAATCAAAACGTTTCACCTTTTAAGCGATTTAAGCCAAACGTTTACAAACGTTACGAAACAAATCAAAACGTTTCACCTTCTTAGCTATTTAAGCCAAACGTTTACAAACGTAACAAAACAAAAACAAACGTATTTAGAAATTTAAGCCAAACGTTTACAAACGTTACGGAACAAAACCAAACGTTAGGCTTAAATCGCTAAAATTGGGAAACGTTTGGATTTGTTTTGTATCGTTTGTAAACGTTTGGCTTAAAGCGCTAAAAATGTGAAACGTTTGGTTTTGTAAGGTGTAAAACCCTGTATTTTTTCTAACATGTTCCGTTAGCCCAAACGATACCTTGGGTTCATTGAGTGGTTCGACCACTTAGATTCGCGTGTCGAAGGTTCCAAACCTTTTAAAATGTGTTTTAAGATGTATTAGAAGTAACCTCGGAGTTTGAAACGTTTTCTATTTAAATTTCAAAATCTCAAAATTTCATCGGAGGCGGTAGCATTTCGCAGGCGCGATTCATGTATCGCGGGCGTGAAGGAGGTGTAGCGGGCGCGACGCGTGCACTGTGCAGTTCGCTGATTTATATTTAAACTTACCTAATTAGACCTAAACTGATTTTACACTTTTCTAAAAACCCTAAAACGGCACATACTCTCTGATTTTCATATTCCACCTATTCCTAAGCCTTTGGTGATCATTAGTAAGTATTTTCATCATTTCTTTAAGGTTTAATTCATGTTTTACCTATCCTTGGGTTGTGTGCTCATTAGCTTTGGGTTGTTGTTCGTTCTTAGGCTGATTTGGATTGTTCTTATTGCTGGGTTTTCTTGTTTTGTGTTATCTCAAAAGGTTATTAGATCTAATCCCTTATTTTGTGTTGTTGAGATTGTTAGCTTTTCGATTGGATTCGATATATTAGGTGGTTTGAGTATATTTTCTGTTTGTATTGATTTTAAATCTGTAAATGGTTGATTTAAGGTGTTATTGGCTTGTTCATATTACTTGTACCTTGGGTGGTTTGGTTTAGATGTTACAATTGAAAGGTTTATCAAATTGCTAACATTTTTGGGTTGTAAATTCTGTTTTGAAACTCTAAAAATATCTGGAAATTTCAAGCGAATGAATCATGGGGTGTTAGATACTTAACAATACTTTGGGTGGCATGGAGAAATCGATTAAGTAGATTAGTGTTGCATTTGATTAAAGTTTTTGGGCTAAATTCTGTTTTGATTTAAAAACTAAATCTGGAAATTTCTTTTAAAAAGGTTAAAAGGGTGTTTGTTAACAATTGTTTCATTGAGTAATTTGAGGTAATTGTCTAATGGCTAAAACATATGTTAAATATGGTTTTGATGGTTTAAATGAATGTTTTAAGAACATATATATGTGGCTGGAAATTTGTAAGTTTAAGAATTTCTTTTATAAAGTAAAATCGAATACTTTGGGTCTCTTTTGGTTGTTGGCTTAATTTGCTAAGTGTTGTGGTTTTGCCCTAACTTTGAGACATACTTAGGGTGATTTTAATCAAGTTACTAAGGGCTGGAAATTGTTTACTAAATTGTTTAAACTTATTTCAAGATGTTAGTTCTATCTTAGGTTGTGGTTTGATTTTGATTAAACTATATAAGGCATATAAGGGTGTTATTTGTCATGTAAGGTTTTGATTGATTTATTCTATTTTCAAGTTGATACTTAAAAGATGTTGAATCTTATTGATTCTATATTTCAATGTACTTGGGGTGCTACTTGCTAAGTGTTAGCAAGCTTAATTGTTTATGGCATTATTAAGTTTCGGTGTGAGTTCTTATTTAAAAACTGAATTTGGTTTCATTTAAGGTTTGATTAAAGACTTTGGCTTTAAATTTGGTTTATGGTTGGGTCGGGGTAGACGTGTTGTGTTAGGCTATACTGCAGTAAGCCCAACACACTACTTTGGGAACTGTTATTGTTTTGAAGATTATTTAAGTATGTAAGACTTTGGTTTTGTTTTTTTAAAGATATGAACTCACCTAAACTGAACTTGCCTTATTTGTATAATTAGTTGTATGGATGTTTAGTTGTACTTTGATTACCTTGTTTGATTGTTGGTTGCAATGCTAGTCCTATGTGGAGTCTAGTATTCTTAGAGATAGGGGGTTGTTCGGAATTTAACTTGTATTATGTTTTAGACCCGTCGACTACTCGTGCTACGGAGTCTACGCAGGGTTAGCTGTTGCCAAGACTTACGTGGATAAGCAAGCAGTGAGTTTATAGTGTTATTTACCGCTTTATTAAGTACCGCATATTATTTTAGTATATCAAATGTTTGTGAACTGTTTTAAGGATTATGGATACGGATAGAAACGAGCTACTCGATAGGCTTGTATCGAGACTGTGTGCACCGGTAAGTACTTTGGGATTGGCTGACGAATGTTTGGCCTACTTTGGGAATCGATGAGGATATGTTCCCATCTACTTTGGGTTAAATACTTTGGGATTTCATTTCAATATTGTTTTCCATAATCAAGTATATATATTAGTATAAAAGGATTTGTTTTAAGGGTTTTAAACTTAATAAATGTAAATAGCATTATGAACTCATCTCAGTATATCTGACCCCGTTGTTTTCCCAACTTTCCAGGTTTATGATTTTGAGAGCGTTGGTCATCTCCGATCTTTTGATTCCTCGGAGGTCTTTTTATGATATCAGACTAGTTATTGTTTTACCTCTTAGACCGCGGTAGAACTAGTAGTCTTAATATTATACTTGGGTTTGTCGTAGTGGTACGACTTTTATATTATTAAACTTTGGTATGTTTCATTGGGTTATTTATATATATATGAGGCATGTTTCATAGTTTCGGATTGTTATTAAAAGCGTATATTAGAACTGCTATATAAGTTGTTAGACCTAGGCTTAAGTCTCGGTTGCCCCCGAGCATTGGTTTTCTTGCAGGTTTATTTGTTTATAAGGTTTTCCGCGAGGCTTGCTACGGGTTTTGGTACGACCATACCCATACCCTAGCGCCGGTCGCGATCCACGAATTTGGATCGTGACAAAGTTGGTATCAGAGCTTTAGTTTCGAACTAAGGCCAAATTATTGCATGTTATGTGTTTATCTCTTTAAGGCATGTTAAGTGTTACTGTTGTGTTATAGGATCTACTGCGAAAGTAGGATTCAAGTCTTATCTTTTGAAACGTCATCATTTGTTTTCAAAACTTTCTACCTTCACCTTTAGGGATGTTGAGTCGGTCTTACGTGTTACTAATGTTACTTTGCGAAGTTTATGCTTACTTTGGAATGTTATTGTTATTACTTTGGTTAAATGGTTGATTTTTGAGCTATTTAAATTTACTTTGGGTGTTGCCTTGAGGGCTTTGTTTTGAGAATCATTTGTTTCATTCTTAGGAATGAACACTCGTAGGCGTGCTGCAGCTCAGGCTGAGGCTGAAGCTGATGACGCTATGTCGATTGAGGTTGACCAGCATGAACCAGGGGTTCAAGTTGGCGGGGGACGTGCAGGCAGAGTTCCGGCTGGTAGAGGCCGAGCTGGCAGAGGACGGGGTGGTAGTGGACAGGCTGCTGGAGGCAGAGGTAGGGGACGTGGTGGTGCAGACTTTCAGGCACCAGGTGTACCACAAGCTCCTATGGATCCATTTGACTTCACGACGTTTCTAGCTGGGCTCACTGCACTCCAGAATAATCAAGTGCAACTGCAGGCGGGACAGATTGCCATGCAGAACCAGTATACTATGCTGGGACAGATTGTGCAGCAGTAGGTGCCACAGGCTGGTGGTGTGGCAGTTGGTGGTGGCGGAACCACTGACAAAGATTTGGTGTTGGCTTATGCAAGGCTAAAGTCGACTGAGTTTTCGGGCGACGGTGATGTCCTAGACTTTCTGGAGGAAGTTGAGCGGAATGCTCAGAGATTGCAGGCTACTGAGAGGCAAACTGTCATGTTAGTGGAAATGTCCTTGAAGGGTTCTGCAAGTGATTGGTTTCGTAGTGCCATTCGTGTTGAAATGGCTACTATTACTTGGGAGGATTTTGTGACTCGATTCAAGAACTTTTACTTGCCTTTTTCAGTGACTGAAGGTCATAGAGACAGATTGCTGGTTTTGAAAGGGGAGACAGGTTGGTGAACGAGTACACTACCGAATTTGTGAGGCTGTGTCGTTTTGCCCCAGATCTGCAGACTGAGCAGCAAAGGGTGAACGACAGGTATGTGAAAGGTTTAGGCTCAGATTTTATCAGCCTTCTGACTGATACGAGCAAGGAATTTCCGGTTCTAAAGGATAGTGCCCGTCGGATGGAGACAAATTTATTACACTTTGGAAAAATGACGGAGACCAAGAAGGCGGGCGGTGTTACTCAGAGTAGTGGGCAGCAGAGTGGTAGCAGTAGCTATCAGTCCAAGTCTTCCCAGTACAAGAGTAAGTGAGGGGGTGAACGAAGGGGATATCAGCCGTATTCCCACAGTTCTAGTTACAGCGGTGGTAGCCGTAGTTTTGGGCAGGGTAGTAGTGGAGCATCCAGTGTTCCTTTTTGTCAGAACTGCAGGCGCAGGCACTTTGGAGTTTATACAGTAGCACCGGGTAGCTGCTATGCTTGTGGCCAACCGGGTCATTTTGCGAGAGAGTGTCCGACATCTAGGCAGCAGGTGTCATCGGCTAGTGTTGCTCAGCTGTCTTTTCAGCAGCAGAGAACTGCTTTTACTCCTTCGGCGGGGTATTCTCAACCCGCCGCTTCGTTTGGTGGTCAGCGGGGCCGTGGTTCAGGAGGACGTGGTTTTGGTGGCCGTAGTAACGGTGGTAGAGGTTCGGGTAGTTTCAGTTCTGTTCAGGTACCGCAGCAGGGACAGGGTCAGGCTAGAGTGTTTGCATTAACTCCTTAGGATGCTCGTGCATCAAACGCCGTGGTGCAAGGTATTATTCTTATTTCTTTTGTACATGCAGTGGTTTTGTTTGATGCGGGTGCAACTCACTCTTTTGTTTCTTCGAGTTTTGCTGCTAAGTTGAGTGTGACACCATCTATGTTGCTAGAGCCTTTATCTGTATCTACACCTTTGTCTGACTGTGTTGTGGTGGACGTGGTTTATCCGTCTTGTTCTGTGGTTATTCATGGTAGCGATCTTAGGGCTGATTTGATTGTACTTGATGTGTTATCTTTTGATGTTATCGTGGGGATGGATTGGCTTTCACGCCATTTTGCTTCTATCGACTGTCGAGGGAAGTTGGTTTTGTTTGGGATTCCTGGTGATATACCTTTTTCTTTCCATTGGGAGAAGGTAGAGACACCAACGAATCTTATTTCAGCGATCAAGGCCAAGCGCATGATGGGCAAGGGTTGCCAGGGTTTCTTAGCGGTGGTTCGTGACTTAGAGGCTGTCAGTGGTAATGTGCATAGTGTCTCGATAGTGAATGAGTTCACTGATATGTTTCCATAAGAGTTACCTGGATTACCACCTGACCGTGATATTGAGTTCTGTATCGATGTTGTTCCTGGAACAGCTCCTATTTCGATACCTCCGTATCGGATGGCTCCTGCAGAGCTAAAAGAGTTGAAGGAACAGTTGCAAGAGTTGCTGGATAATGGTTTTATCAGGCCGAGTACTTCTCCGTGGGGTGCTCCTGTGTTGTTTGTCAAGAAGAAGGATGGTTCTTTTCGGCTGTGTATTGACTACAGACAGCTAAACAAAGTTACTATCAAGAACAGGTATCCTCTTCCTCGTATTGATGATTTGTTTCATCAGTTAGAGGGTGCTAAGTGTTTTTCGAAGATTAACTTGAGATCCGGGTATCATCAACTTCGGATCCGGGACGTCGATGTGCCTAAAACCGCTTTCAGAACGCGTTATGGGCATTTTGAGTTTCTGGTTATGTCTTTTGGGTTAACAAACGCACCAGCAACGTTTATGGATATGATGAACCGGGTGTTCAAGCCTTTTCTGGATCAGTTCGTTATTGTTTTTATTGATGACATACTGATTTACTCTCGGAGTGAGGAGGAACATGCATTCCACTTGAGGACAATACTGCAGACGTTGCGTGAGCATCAACTATATGCTAAGTTCTCAAAGTGCAAATTCTGGCTGGACCAAGTTACTTTCTTAGGACACGTGGTGTCGAAGGATGGGATCAAGGTCGATCCAAAGAAGATTGAGGCGGTTATGGATTGGCAGAGGCCAAGGTCAGTTACTGAGATCAGAAGTTTTCTCGGGTTTGCTGGCTACTATCGTCGGTCCGTGCAGGATTTCTCCAGAATATCTACACCATTGACTAAACTGACACAGAAAGGTGTTAAGTTTGAATGGACTGACAAGTGTGAGGCGAGCTTTGAGAAGTTCAAAGGGATTTTGACTACAGCTCCTGTGTTGGCTTTGCCATCTGGCATTGAGGGGTTTTGTATATTGTGATGCTTCTCGTATCGGTTTGGGTTGTGTGTTAATGCAACATGGTAAGGTGATTGCCTATGCTTCCCGTCAGCTGAAGAAGCATGAGGTGAATTATCCTACTCATGATCTGGAGTTAGCAGCTGTGGTTTTTGCTCTTAAGATTTGGAGGCACTATTTGTACGGTGCTACTTGCGAGATCTTTACTGATCGTAAGAGTCTGAAGTACATCTTTGATCAGCGGGAGTTGAATCTAAGGCAGCGGAGATGGTTGGAGCTACTGAAAAACTACGATTGTTCTATTCAGTACCATCCGGGTAAGGCTAATGTGGTAGCCGATGCGTTGAGTCGCAAGTCTTCGGGCAGTTTGGCCCATATTTCTGATGTTGGGCGGAGACCCATGGTCCGTGAGTGGCATAGTCTGTTAGCTTCGGGAGACGGATTTCAGGTTTCGCAGAAAGGTTGTTTATTGGCACAGTTACAAGTACAACCGGTTTTGATTGATAGGATCAAAGCTTCACAAGCTGAGGATCCACAATTGAAACGGATTATGGATGAGATCCATCTGGATGGAAATTCTGGGTTTGTTCTGGCGGATGGAGTTCTCAGGTACGGTTCGCGACTGTGTGTTCCGGATTCAGATGGTTTGAGTGACCAGATTCTGGAGGAAGCGCACAAGTCAGCTTACAGTATTCATCCGGGTTCTACCAAGATGTATCATGATCTCAAGGGTACGTACTGGTGGAGCGGAATGAAAAAGTATGTTGCAGAGTTTGTGTCTAAGTGTTTGACTTGCCAGCAAGTAAAGTTAGAACATCAGAGACCGTTTGGATATCGGCAATCGCTACCTATTCCAGAATGGAAATGGGAGCGGATCGCTATGGATTTTGTGGTTGGTTTACCACGTACCTGACAGGGGTATGATTCGATTTGGGTGATAGTTGACCGTTTGACCAAGTCAGCTCACTTCTTACCGATCAAGGTTACTTATCAGGCTTCGAAGTTGGCACAGTTGTACATCGATCGGATAGTTAGTCTCCATGGTGTACCAGTGTCGATAGTTTCGGACAGAGGGTCGATTTTCACCTCTCGGTTTTGGAAGGCGATGCAGGAATCCTTAGTTACGAGATTGGATTTCAGCACTGCATTTCATCCTCAAACTGACGGACAGTCTGAGAGGACGATTCAGACTTTGGAGGACATGCTCAGGATGTGTGTTCAGGATTTTCAGGGTAGCTGGAATACTCATTTGCCTTTGATTGAGTTTTCCTACAACAACAGTTATCACGCTAGTATTGGGATGGCACCTTAAGAGGCGTTGTACGGGCGCAAGTGTCGATCTCCTATATGTTGGGAAGAGGTCGGCGAGCGTAAACTTTCTGGAGCTGAGATCATACAGATTACCTCTGAGAAGGTACCTTTGATCAAGCGTAGGCTTGAGACTGCTTTTAGTCGTCATAAAAGCTATGCTGATCTTAAGCGGAAGGACTTTGAGTTTCAGGTTGGTGACTATGTATTTCTTCGAGTTTCGCCTATGAAAGGCGTTGTACGTTTTGGTGTTAATAGAAAGTTAGCACCTAGGTTTGTTGGTCCTTATGAGATTACGGAGAGAGTTGGGGCAGTTGCTTATCGTTTGGCTTTGCCACCAGACATGTCTTTGGTGCATCCAGTATTTCATATCTCGATGTTGCGGAAGTGCATTTCTGACCCTTCTCAAGTGATTGTACCACAGAGTGTTGAGGTTGACCAAGAGCTGTCTTATGAGGAACAGCCTGTCGAGATTGTCGATACGTAGGTGCGTAGGTTACGGAACAAAGAGATTCCGATGGTCAAGGTTCTGTGGCGGAACAAATTCATTTGTTTCACCTTTTTAGCAATTTAAGCCAAACGTTTACAAACATTACGAAACAAATCCAAAGTTTCCCCATTTTAGCGATTTAAGCCAAACATTTACAAACGTTATAAACAAATCCAAATGTTTCACCTTTTTATTGATTTAAGCCAAACGTTTACAAACGTTACGAAACAAATCCAAATGTTCCCCTTTTAGCGATTTAAGCCAAACGTTTACAAACATTACAAACAAATCCAAACGTTTACCCTTTTAACGAAACAAATCCAAAACATTTGGTTTTGTTTCGTAATATTTGTAAATGTTTGGCTTAAATTGCTAAAAAGATGAAACGTTTGGATTTGTTTCGTAACGTTTTTAAATGTTTGGCTTATATCGCTAAAAAGGTAAAATGCTTGGATTTGTTTCGTATCGTTTGTAAACGTTTGGCTTAAGTCGCTAAAATTGGGAAACATTTGGATTTCTTTCGTAACGTTTGACTTAAATCCCTAAAAAGGTGAAACGTTTGGTTTTATTTCGTAACGTTTGTAAACGTTTGGCTTAATTTGCTAAAAAGGTGAAACACTTTGATTTGTTTCGTAACGTTTTAAACGTTTGGCTTAAATCGCTAAAATGGGAAAACGATTGAATTTGTTTTGTAACGTTTATAAACATTGGGCTTAAATCGCTAAAAAGGTAAAATGTTTGGTTTTGTTTCATAACATTTGTAAAGGGTTTGCTTAAATAGCAAAAAAGGTGAAACGTTTGGATTTGTTTCGTAACGTTTATAAACGTTTGGTTTTGTTTCATAACGTTCGTAAACGTTTGGCTTCAATCGGTAAAAAAGTGAAATGTTTGGTTTTGTTTCGTAACTTTTGTAAACGTGGCTTAAATTGCTTAAAAGGGGAAATGCTGGATTTGTTTTCTAACGTTTGTAAACGTTTGGCTTAAATCGCTAAAAAAGTGAAACATTTGTATTTGTTTCGTAATCTTTTAAACGTTCGGTTTTGTTTCATAACCTTTGTAAACGTTCGACCTAAATTGCTAAAAAGGCGAAACATTTGGATTTGTTTCGTAACGATTGTAAACGTTTGGCTTAAATCACTAAAAAGGGGAAACGTTTGGATTTGTTTTGTAACTTTTGTAAAGGATTGGCTTAAATTGTTAAAAACAGGAAACATTTGGATTTGTTTTGTAATGTTTGTAAACGTTTGACTTAAATTGCTAAAAAGGTAAAACGGTTGGTTTTGTTTCATAATGTTTATAAACGTTTGGCTTCAATCGATAAAAAGGGTAAACGTTTGGATTTGTTTCGTAACATTTGTAAATGTTTGTCTTGATTGCTAAAAAGGTGAAACGATTAAATTTGTTTCGTATCGTTTGTAAACGTTTGGCTTAAATCGCTAAAAAAGTGAAACGTTTGGATTTGTTTCGTAACTTTTTAAACGTTAGGTTTTGTTTCGTAAAGTTTTTAAACGTTTGGCTTAATTTGCTCAAAAGGTAAAATGTTTGGATTTGTTTCATAACGTTTGTAAACGTTTGGCTTAAATTGCTAAATAGGGGAAACGTTTGAATTTTTTTCGTAACGTTTGTAATCGTTTGGCTTAAATTGATTAAAAGGTTAAACGTTTGGATTTGTTTCGTAACGTTTGTAAATGGTTTGCTTATATCGCTAAAAAGGGGAAACGTTTGGATTTGTTTCATCACGTTTGTAAACGTTTGGATTTGTTTCGTAACATTTGTAAATGTTTGATTTTGTTTTGTAACGTTTGTAAACGTTTGGCTTAAATATCTAAAAAGGTGAAACGCTTGGATTCGTTTCGTAACGTTTATAAACGTAAGGCTTAAATCGCTAAAAAGGTGAAATGTTTGGATTGGTTTCGTAACGTTTGTAAACGTTTGGATTTGTTTTGTAAACATTTATAAACGTTTGACTTAAATATCTAAAAAGGTGAAACGTTTGGATTTGTTTCGTAATGTTTATAAATGTTTGGCTTAAATTGCTAAAAAGGTGAAAGGTTTGGTTTTGTTTCGTAACGTTTGTAAACGTTTGGATTTGTTTTGTAAACGTTTGTAAACGCTATGCTTAAATCGCTAAAAAGGTGAAATGTTTGGATTTGTTTCGTAACGTTTGTAAACATTTGGCTTAAATCGCTAAAAAGGTGAAACATTTGGATCTGTTTCGCAACGTTTATAAATGTTTGGCTTAAATCGCTAAAAAGGTGAAACATTTTGTTTTGTTTCGTACTGTTTGTAAACATTTGGCTTAAATTGCTAAAAGGTGAAAGGTTTGGTTTTGTTTCGTAATATTTGTAAATGTTTGGTTTACATTTTTACCGATTTTAGCCAAACGTTTAAAACATTTCCCCTTATTAGCAATTTAAGCCAAACATTTACCTACGTTATGAAACAAATCCAAACATTTCACATTTTTAGCAATTTAAACCAAACATTTACAAACGTTACGGAACAAAACCAAACATTTATAACGTTTGGCTTTGTTCTGTAACGTTTGTAAACGTTTTGCTTCATTTGCTAAAAAGGTGAAACGCTTGGATTTGTTTCGTAACGTTTACAAACGTTTGGCTTAAATCGCTAAAAAGGGGAAATGTATCACATTTTTAGCAATTTAAGCCAAACGTTTACAAACGTTACGAAACAAAACCAAGTGTTTCACCTTTTTAGCAATTTAAGTCAAACGTTTACAAACGTTACGGAACAAAACCAAACGTTTCACATTTTTAGCAATTTAAGCCAAACGTTTACAAACGTTACGAAACAAATCCAAACATTTCACCTTTTTAGCAATTTAAGCCAGACATTTACAAACGTTACGAAAAAAATCCAAGCATTTCACCTTTTTATCAATTTAAGCCAAACGTTTACAAACGTTATGAAACAAAACCAAATGTTTTGCCTTTTTAGCGATTGAAGCCAAACGTTTACAAACGTTACGAAACAAATCCAAACGTTTCACCTTTTTAGCGATATAAACCAAACGTTTACAAACGTTACGAAACAAATCCAATCCAAACGTTTCCCCATTTTAGCGATTTAAGCCAAACATTTATAAACGTATGGTTTTGTTTCTTACCGTTTGTAATTTTTTTGCTTAAATCGCTAAAAAGGTGAAACGTTAGGATTTGTTTCGTAACGTTTGTAAACGTTTGGATTAAATCGCTAAATATGTGAAACGTTTTGTTTTATTTCGTAACGTTTGTAAACGTTTGGTTTAAATTGCTAAAAAGGTGAAACGCTTGAATTTGTTTCGTAACGTTTGTAAGCATTTGGCTTAAATTGCTAAAACGGTGAAAGGTTTGGCTTTGTTTCATAAATTTGTAAACGTTTGGCTTAAATCGCTAAAAAGGTGGCTTCAATTTCTAAAAAGGTGAAGCGTTTGGATTTGTTTCGTAAAGTTTGTAAACGGTTGGCTTAAATCGCTAAAAAGGTGAAACGTTTGGTTTTGTTCCGTAACGTTTGTAAACGTTTGGCTTAAATTGCTAAAAAGGTGAAACGCTTGGATATGTTTCGTAACGTTTGTAAACGTTTGGCTTAAAATACTAAAAAGGTGAAACGTTTGGTTTTGTTTCATAAATTTGTAAGTGTTTGGTTTAAATCGCTAAAAAGGTGGCTTAAATTTCTAAAAAGGGGAAACGTTTCCTCTTTTGCATTTTTTTGTAACGTTTATAAACGTTTGGCATAAATCGTTAAAAAGGTGAAGCGTTTGGTTTTGTTTCGTAAAGTTTGTAAATGTTTGGCTTAAAGCGCTAAAAAGGTGAAACGTTTGGATTTGATTCGTAACGTTTATAAACGTTTAGTTTTGTTTCATAACGTTTGTAAACGTTTCGCTTCAATGCTCAAAAGATGAAACGTTTGGATTTCTTTCGTAATGTATGTAAACGTTTCGCTTAAATTGCTAAAGAGGTGAAACGCTTGGATTTGTTTAGTAACGTTTGTAAGCGTTTAGCTTAAATCGCTAAAAAAGTAAAACCTTTGGATTTGTTTCGTAACATTGTAAACGTTTGGTTTTGTTTCGTACCGTTTGTAAACGTTTGAATTCAATCGCTAAAAAGGTGAAACGTTTGGATTCGCTTCGTAACATTTGTAAACGTTTGGTTTAAATCGCTAAAAAGGTGAAACGTTTAGATTTGTTTTGTAACGTTCGTAAACGATTGGCTTAAATTGCTAAAAAGGTGAAACGTTTGGATTTGCTATGTAACGTTTGTAAACGTTTGGCTGAAATTGGTAAAAAGGTGAAACGTTTGGTTTAGTTTCATATCCTTTGTAAATTTTTGGCTTCAATCGATAGAAGGTGAAACGTTTGGATTTGTTCCGTAATGTTTGTAAACGTTTGGCCTATATTGCTAAAAAGGTGAAACGCTTGGATTTGTTTCGTAACCTTTGTAAATGTTTGGCTTATATCGCTAAAAAAAGTGATACGTTTGGATTTGTTTCGTAACGTTTTAAACATTAGGTTTTGTTTCTTAACGTTTGTAAACGTTTGGCTTAAATTGCTAAAAAGGTAAAACGCTTGGATTTGTTTCGTAACGTTTGTAAATATTTGGCTTAAATTGATAAAAAGGTGAAACATTTGGATTTGTTTCGTAACGTTTGTAAACGTTTGGCTTGAATTGCTGAAAATGGGAAACGTTTGGATTAGTTTCGTAATGTTTAAAACGTTACAAAAAATCCAAACGTTTCACATTTTTAGCGATTGAAGCCAAATGTTTATAAATGTTACGAAACAAAACGAAATGTTCAACCTTTTTAGGGATTGAAGCCAAAAGCTTGGATTTAAAACTTTTGAAACGCTTGGATTTTTTTCGTAACGTTTGTAAACGTTTGGCTTCAATTGATAAAAAGGGGAAACCCTCGGATTTGTTTCATAACGTTTGTAAACGTTCGGCTTAAATTGCTGAAAAGGTGAAACGCTTGGATTTGTTTCGTAACATTTGTAAACGTTCTGCTTAAATCGCTAAAAAGGTGAAACGCTTGGATTTGTTTCGTAACGTTTGTAAACGTTTGGCTTAAATCGCAAAAAAAGGTGAAACGTTTGGATTTTCTTCGTAACGTTTGTAAACGTTTGGCTTTAATCACTTAAAAGTTTATACGTTTTGATTTGTTTCATAACGTTTGTAAACGTTCTACTTAACTTTCTAAAATGGTGAAACGCTTGAATTTGTTTAGTAACGTTTGTAAACGTTTGGCTTAAATCGCTAAAAAGGTGAAACATTTGGATTTTCTTCGTAACTTTTGTAAACGTTTGGTTGAAATCGCTAAAAAGGTGAAACATTTTGATTTATTTCATAACGTTTGTAAATGTTTGGCTGCAATTACTTAAAAGGTGACACGTTTAGATTTGTTTCATAACGTTTGTAAATGTACGAATTAAATTTCTAAAAAAGTGAAACGCTTGGATTTTTTTCGTAACGTTTATAAACTTTTGGATTAAAACTCTAAAAATGTGAAACATTTGGATTTGTTTCGTAAAGTTTGTAAACGTTTGGCTTCAATCGCTAAAAAGGGGAAACGTTTGAATTTGTTTCGTAACGTTTGTATCTAGTACTCTCTAGAGTTAGGGTCTGTTTTTAATAATTATTTTATTTGTCTAGACCCGTCTACTGTTCGTGCTTTAGAGGCGAACCAGGATTAGTTGCTTGCCGGTTATCACGTGGATTAGCAAGCAGTGAGTTCGTACTTACTATTTACCGCTTTATTAAGTAAATTTTTATTTTAATATTAAATATATATACTGTAATTATATTTCGAACTGTTTTTATATTATGGCTCTTAATTGGAACATGCTACCTAATGGGCATCATTAGGACTGCGTGCGCATCGGTATTGATCTGGGTAAGTTATATGTGGAAATGTGGTAACTCGGTGTGAGCATAGCTCTCGGGACCAGGTAGAGTAACTCGGTGTAGCTCAGCTCTCGGGACTGTGGCATAAGTGTGGTCAGTGGTAATTCGGTGTAGCTCAGCTTTCGGGACCAGACCTATTGGATTATGTTTATATTTAGAATTGTGGATTAGGGTTCCAACTATTATTCGTAATATCGTTATTAAATGTTTTAATCGGTTTTAAAGGTTTTCCACTTAATAAATGTAGATAGTGGTATAAACTCATCTCAGTATATCGAACCCCGTTGTTTTCCCAATTTTTCCCAGGGTTATGATCTGAGAGAGTCTGGTGATCTCCGCATTTACTTTTCTTCGTTCCATTTATTTTAGTAGAACTATCAACCATTTCATTCTTAGACCGCAGTAGTTGACTAGACGTCTTTATTTTATTTTAGTTGTTGTCGGATTGGTCCGACTGGATTATTATTGCTTTGGCATGTTACATTATTATTCAGAATTATTATGTTAAGCCGAATTAATGCTATTATTGGAAAGCATGTTATTTTAATTGCTGAATATTATAACTGTTAGATTTAGGATGAAGTCTCGGTTGCCCCCGAGTACTGGTTTTCTACAGGTTTATGTGCTTCTATGTTAATTGAAAGGCTAGCTACGGGTTTTGGTACTACATTACCCATACCCTAGTGCCGATCGCGATTGATGAAAATGGGTCGTGACAAACTTGGTATCAGAGCTTTGGTTTCAAACCAAGGCCATTTGCTTGCTATGTGTTTACTCTGTTATGTATGGTTGTGTCTTAGGAACTACTGCGGATATAGGTTTCTGTCATGTCTTTAAAAACGTCATCTTTTGATTTTTAAAATATTCTGCCTACACCAATAGGATTCCGTCGAGTCAGTCATTATATGTTGATTTGATGCTGTTAAATGTTAATTTTATTTCACTTGGGTGAATACTATATTGCTGTTGATTTCTTGGGAAATCCTATATGTTGCTTGTTTTGTTCATACTTGGGTATGAAATATCTGTATATTTAAATTGTTTTGATTCAATCCTTAGGATATGGACAACGTTGTTCGTACTCGTGCTCGTGCTGCGGAAGAGCAAGAAGCTGAGGCTGATGATGCGATTTCCATGGAAGTCGATCAGAACGTACCACCAGTTCCAGCCAATGCTGGACGTGGTAGAGCTAGAGGTGCTGGCAGAGGTAGAGGTAGAGGCAGAGGAGCTGGTGCTGGTAGAGGTGGAGCAAGAGGACGTGGTGCAGCAGGCACCGAACGTGCAACAGGCACCAAATGTGCAGCAGGCACCAAATGTGCAACAGGCACCAGGGGTGCAACAGGCACCAGGGGTGCAACAGGCACCAGGGGTGCAACAGGCACCGAATATGCAGGCGTTCGACTTCACTACTTTCTTGGCTAGGATTATCGAAATGCAGAACAATCAGGCTCTTCTGTAGAATCAGTGTACTGCGGGTCAGTTAGCGCAGCAACAGCAACCTCAGGCTGGTGCTGTAGCTAGTATGGGTAGACTTGCTGGTGTCGGTCACATTCCGACAGACAGAGAGATGGTGATGACCTACACGAAGTTGAATCCGACTTATTTTGATGGTATTGGGGATGCTCTTGACTTTTTGGAAGAGTTTGAGTACAATAGTCAGAGAATTCAAGCTACTGATCGTCAATCAGTGATGCTTATGGAGATGTCGCTGAAGGGTCCAGCTAAGGACTAGTTTCGCGATAACATCAGACCAGAGATGGCTACATTGTCTTGGGCTGATTTTGTGACCAGGTTCAGAGGTTACTATCTACCCTTCTCTGCTACTGAGAATTTCAAAGAGAAGCTGATAAATTTGAAGAAAGGGGATAGATCAGTGACAGACTACACTACAGAGTTTGTTTCGTTTGGAGCGGTTTGCTACCGATCTACAGGGTGATCGAGGGCGAGTGAACAACCGCTGTGTTAGGGGTTTAGGCTCGGAGTTTCTTCCTTTGCTGATAGGGACAGCCATGGAGTTTGCTCGGGTAGTGGATAGTGCTCGACGGATAGAGAATTTGTTGATCCAGTTTGGGACGATCTCAGACCCTTTCCAGAATCAGAAGGGAAAGAGTGATCTTCCTAGTGGGGGGTAACAGGCCCCAGCACAGCATGGTAGTGGAAACTACTACAGTGGCTCTTCCCAGGCCAATAGGGGGAGTCGCCGTACTCACAACAAGGGGAGACATAGTACTAGGAGTTCTCCGTACAGTTCTAGTAGCAGTGGGAGTAACCGTGGTTCAGGATGCGGGTACAGTGGTGGATCGAACATTTCGTTCTGCCAGAATTGCAGACGCAGGCACTATGGTCAGTGTCAGTTAGCTCCTGGAGGTTGTTTTTCTTGTGGCCAGCCGGGTCATTTTTCTAGGGAGTGTCCGACATATGGGAAGCAGATGTCTAACTTCAGTGTGGCGCAGTCATCTTACCAGCAGCATAGACTTGCGTTTACACAGTCTGTAGGGTATTCTCAACCTGCAGCATCTTTTGGTGGCCAGCGGGGCCGTGGTTTTGGTGGCAGAGGTTTTGGTGGCCGTGGTAACGGTGGCAGAGGTTCCAACAGTTATGGTACTGGGAAGAGTTCGCAGCAGCAGCCGCAGGGTTAGGCCAAAGTGTTCGCACTTACTCCTCAGGCTGCGCGTGCATCAAATGCTATGGTGCAAGGTACCATTCCGATTTCTTTTACTGGTGCTTTGATATTATTTGATGCGGGTGCAACCCATTCTTTTGTGTCTACTTGCTTTGCTGGGAAATTGGGTATTGCACCATCTGTTTTGAGTGAACCTCTAGCTGTATCTACACCTATGTCTGAAGGTGTAGTAGTGGACGTCGTTTATCCTTCTTGTCCAGTGGTTATACAGGATAGAGAATTATGTGCTGATTTGGTTTTGCCTTACGTGCTTTCTTTTGACGTGATTTTGGGGATGGATTGGCTGTCGCGCCATTATGCTTCTATTGACTGTCGAGGGAAGTCAGTCGAGTTTAGGATTCCAGGTGATCTACCTTTTTCCTTACAGGGAGAAAAGGCGGAGACACCTAAGAATCTGATTTCCGCCATCAAGGCGAAGCGGATGTTAGGCAATGGTTGCCAGGGTTTTCTTGCTATGGTTCGTGATATGGAGGCTGATAGTGGTGACATGCATAGTGTTCCGATAGTGAATGAGTTCACTGATGTGTTTCCAGAGGAATTGCCTGGATTACCACCTAATCGTGAGATTGAGTTTTGCATTGATGTGGTCTCTGGTACAGCTGCGATTTCGATACCACCGTATCGGATGGCTCCTGCAGAGCTGAAGGAGTTGAAGGACCAGTTACAAGAGTTGTTGGATAGCGGGTTCATCAGACCGAGTACTTCTCCATGGGGTGCTCCAATTCTGTTTATGAAGAAGAAAGACGGTTCCTTTCGACTGTATATCGACTACAGACAGTTGAACAAGGCTACTGTCAAGAACAGATATCCTCTTCCTCGCATCGATGATTTGTTTGACCAGTTGCAGGGTGCGAAGTGTTTTTCCAAGATTGATTTGAGGTCTGGGTATCATCAACTTCGGATCCGTGATGTAGATGTGCCTAAGACTGCTTTTTGGACGCGGTATGGACATTTTGAGTTTCTGGTTATGTCCATTGGTCTGACGAACGCACCAGCAGCGTTTATGGATATGATGAACAGAGTGTTCAAGCCGTTTTTAGATCAATTTGTTATCGTCTTCATTGATGACATTTTGATCTATTCTAGGAGTGAGGAGGAGCATGCTTACCATTTGAGGACTATACTACAGACGTTGCGTGAGCATCAGTTGTATGCTAAGTTCTCAAAATGTGAGTTCTGGTTGGATCAGGTTACCTTTCTAGGACACGTGGCGTCGAAAGATGGGATCAAGGTTGATCCGAAGAAGATAGAGGCGGTTATGAATTGGCAGAGGCCGAGGTCAGTTACCGTGATTAGAAGTTTTCTGGGTTTAGCTGGCTACTATCGTCGGTTCGTGCAAGATTTCTCCAGAATATCTGCACCGTCGACTAAACTGACAAAGAAGGGTGTTAAGTTTGAGTGGACTGACAAGTGCGAGGCGAGCTTTGAAAAGCTCAAGGAGATTTTGACTACAGCTCCAGTTTTGGCATTGCCTTCTGGCATTGACGGTTTCACAGTGTATTGTGATGCGTCTCGGATTGGTTTGGGTTGCGTTCTGATGCAACATGGACAGGTGATTGCCTATGCTTACAGACAGTTGGAGAAGCATGAGGTGAATTACCCTACTCATGATTTAGAGTTGGCAGCGGTGGTTTTTGCGTTGAAAATCTGGAGACATTATTTGTATGGTGTACTTGTGAGATTTTCATTGATCATAAGAGTTTGAGGTATATCTTTGATCAGAGAGAGTTGAACATAAGACAGAGGAGGTGGTTAGAGTTGCTGAAAGACTACGACTGTACTATTCAGTACCATCCTGGTAAGGCTAATGTGGTAGCCGATGCGTTGAGTCGCAAGTCTTCGGGCAGCTTGGCTCATATTTCTGAGATTGGGCGTAGACCCATGGTTAGAGAGTGGCACATTTTGATAGCTTCAGGCTATGGCTTTCAGGTTTCTCAGGCTGGTTGTTTGCTGGCACAGTTGCAAGTGCAATCTGTTTTGATTGATCGGATCAAAGCTTTACAAGCTGAGGATCCACAGTTGAAACAGATTATTTAGGAGATTCAGCAAGACGGTAACTCTGAGTTTATTTTTATGGATGGTGTTCTGAGACATGGTTCGAGATTGTGTGTTCCGGATTCAGATGGTTTGAGGGACCAGATTCTGGAAGAAGCGCACAAATCTGCTTATAGTGTTCATCCAGGTTCTACTAAGATGTACCATGATCTTAAGGGTACGTACTGGTGGAGCGGGATGAAGAAGGATGTCGCTCAGTATGTTTCTAAGTGGTTGACTTGCCAGCAAGTAAAGCTGGAGCATCACAGACCATTTGGCTATCTGCAGCCACTACCTATTCAAGAGTGGAAGTGGGAGCGGATTGCTATTGATTTTGTGGTTGGTTTACCACGTACTCGACAGGGGTACTATTCCATCTGGGTTATAGTTGACCGTATGACTAAGTCAGCTCATTTCCATCCGATTAAGGTTTCGTATACTTCTTCGAGTTTGGCTCTGTTGTACATCGACAGGATTGTCAGTTTGCATGGTGTACCGTTTTCTATTGTTTCAGACAGAGGTTCTGTGTTTACTTCGAGGTTATGGAAAGCGTTACAGGAATCCTTGGGTTCTCGGTTGGATTTTAGTACAACTTTTCATCCTCAGACAGACGGTCAGTCTGAGAGGACTATTCAGACGTTGGAGGATATGCTCAGGATGTGTGTTCTCGATTTTCAGGGCAGCTGGGATACTCATCTGCCGTTGATTGAGTTTTCTTACAACAACAGTTACAACGCGAGTATCGAGATGGTGCCGTATGAGGCTTTGTACGGGCGCAAGTGTAGATCTCCTATCTGTTGGGAGGAGGTTGGAGAGCGTAAACTCTTGGGAGCGGAGATTATTCAGATTATCTCAGAGAAGGTACCGTTGATCAAACGGAGGTTAGAGACTGCTTTTAGTCGGCATAAGAGTTATGCTAATCCGAAGAGAAACGACATTGAGTTTCAGGTTGGTGATTTCGTGTTTCTTTGGGTTTCGCCTATGAAAGGCGTGGTTCGTTTTGGTGTCAAGGGAAAGTTGGCACCAAGGTATATTGGTCCTTATGAGATTTCAGAGAGGATTGGAGTTGTGGCTTATCGTCTGGTTTTGCTGCCAGACATGTCGTTAGTACATCCTGTGTTTCATGTTTCTATGTTGAGAAAGTGCATTTCTGATCCTTCGCACGTGATTGTGCCTCAGAGTGTTGAGATTGACCAGGAGCTGTCCTATGAGGAACAGCCAGTTGAGATTGTCGATACGCAGGTGCGTAAGCTGCGGAACAAGGAGATTCCGATGGTCAAAGTCCTCTGGCGCAATCATTCTGTTGAAGAATGTACTTGGGAGACCGAGTCGGATCTGCGGAATCGCTATCCTTTTCTTTTTCCGTAAGGTACGATATCTTGATTTTTTGTGGCTTTTATGATTTTTATTTGTGTTACGTGTTGTTCTGGTGGTAATTTCTTATCGTGTTAAATTCGAGGATGAATTTTTAATTAGTTGGGAAGAATGTAATATCCCGTAAAATTTTAATTTATTTTTTCAATAATTTCCGACGATTTTCCGGTTGTTTTGAAGTAAAGTCGAAGATAGTGATTTGGTTCGAGTTGGTTCGGGATTTTGGTTGATCTTGGTTCAACCACTTTAATTTTAAAACAACAAAAACAAAATAAAATGGATCATTCCCGTTCGAGAATCTTATGATTCTCGAACGAGAATCAGGCTTGGCGCCTGGTCTCGTACGAGACCAGGCCTTAAATGGCTGTTCTCGTTCGAGAACAGCCTTGACAAGGCAAGGGGGCACTTTCGGCAGCCCACGAATCGTACGAGACCAGGCCTTAAATGGCTGTTCTCGTTATTGTTATATATCTCGGCAGCCCACGAATCGTTAGGATGCATGTTGGCACAGGAAGATCAAGGAGTCGAAAGATCGGTTTATTATCTGAGTAAAAGCCTAACTGACACAGAAATTCGATATTCTACTATCGAGAAGCTATGTCTGTGTCTTTATTTTACATGCTGTAAATTAAGATATTACATGCTTCCGGTAGTGGTATATGTTTTATCTCAAACGGATGTGATCAAATACATTCTGTCTCGACCTTATCTGAGAAATCGGCTTGGAAAATGGGCTATTGCAATGTCAGAATTCACTTTAGTATATGTTCCACAAAAAGCCGTTAAGGGACAAGCACTAGCAGATTTTTTAGCCGATCATCCCAACATCCCGATCAAGGAAGTAGCTTGCTTCGAGCTAATTCCGTGGAAGCTTTGGTTCGACGGATCTAAAACTAATAAAGGGGCAGGTGCAGGGATATTAATTATCTCGCCGCAAGGCTTGGTTTTTCGAATGTCTTTTTCATTAACATTCCAATGCACCAATAATCAAGCGGAGTACGAAGCGCTGATCATTGGATTGGAAGTCCTGGCCGAGCTAGGAGCTAAAGCAATTCAAGTAAAAGGAGACTCCTTGTTAATTATTAAGCAAGTTATTGGCGAATTCAAATGCGAATCAGACGTCTTGATTAAGTACTGCAACAAAGCCAAACACCTCATGGATGGTTTCTCCGAAACATGGATAGAGTTCGCGGAAAGAGCAGAAAATGAAGAGGCGAACGACTTAGCCCAGCATGGAAGTGGATACAAAATCATGGCAGGTTTTGAGGTTATTGAGAGAACAACGCCTTGTCTTCATACTGGGGGCATAATACCAGATGACTGCAGATCGGCATATCACTTGGACACGACAGCCGATTGGAGGAAAGAATTGATCGACTGGTTTACACATCCAGACCCGGCGAATCGGCGAATCAAAATGTTGGCTACCAACTATGTGATTTTAGCCGACGAATTATACAAACGATGTCGTGAAGGTCTATTGTTCAGATGTATAGGACCAAAAGAAGCTATGTTGGTCATGGCTGAAGTTCATGAAGGAATCTCGGGGGCACATCAAGCTGGGCCAAGAATGAGGTGGTTAATACACAAATACGGCTTTTATTGGCCGAAAATGGAACAAGATTGTATCCGATACGCCAGAGGATGTGAAGCTTGTCAGAAATTTGGACCGGTTCAACACGTTCCAGCAGACGTATTACACTCAATCATCAAGCCATGGTCATTTAGAGGATGGGCAGTAGATTTGATCGGCAAGATTTACCCACCATCGGCGAAAGGACATACTTTCGTGATCGTCGCGACAGATTATTTCACGAAATGGGTAGAAGTCAAGCCATTGAAATCGCCAACACAAGACGAGGTAATCAAATTTTTCAAGGAAAATTTAATTCATCGACATGGCCTCCCAGAAACTATTACGACCGATCAAGGAACTATGTTTACTGGATCGGACACCGTAGCTTTCTCGAAAGAGTACGGTTTTAAAATGATACACTCTACACCGTATTATGCCCAAGCGAATGGAAAAGCAGAAGCTACAAACAAATCTATAAAGAACTGTCTGTCCAAAATGATCGAAGAAAATCCAAGCCAATGGCATAGGATTTTGTCCGAAGTCGTTTGGGGGAACAGAATATCCCAGAAATCAGCCACCGGCACATCTCCATTCCGTTTGGTGTATGGATATGACGCAATGTTGCCTATGGAGCTTGCTGTACATTCTGTACGATGAAAAAGACAACATACGATCTTAAAAGATGATTATGCCGATAAAATGATCTTAGAAGCATTGGATCTCGATGAAGAAAGATTGGAAGCACTTGACCATTTAGAAGCACAAAAAAGGCGAGTCGAAAGATCGTACAATAAACGAGTCAAGGGTAAAATTTTCAAGGTTGGAGATCTGGTATGGAAAGCAATTTTACCACTGGGGCATAAAGATCGACGTCTTGGAAAATGGAGCCCGAATTGGGAAGGACCATTTCAAATAATACAAGTCTTGTTAAGTGGCGCTTATGTCTTGACAGATATAGATGGAGAGGTGCATAGCAGGTCAATTAATGGTCAATACCTCAAAAAATACATTCCTAGTTGCTGGGAGGGTATAAATAAGGAAACCTTCCGAGACGATATGGAGTGATCCCCTTACGGTCAAAACGATATAAGGTTTTTTGATCGGCCGAAACAATATTTTATAAGTTCTTGCATGGCCGATTAAACCTGGTGCGACCGTTGGAAACTTTTTAAATGCCGAACAATCACATTCTATGTTTCGGAAATCCAGCCGAATAAAAGATGTAAACAAAAAGAAATGAATAAAATTATTTATTGTTCGGCAAATTATTATTCTTTTGCACCAAAGATCATGAACATAATCCTGTTGATTGGCCGATAGAAAATCAGTTTTTTGTAAAAACAATCGGCCAAAATAAAGTTTTTAACACAGATCGGCCTTATTGATCGACCTTATTGGCAATCAAAAAGTCAATATGTCTCTTTTTAGTTTTTCGCTGTCTTGAACAGTTAAATAAAATGAAATTAAACATCATATGCCGATCTAGTTTACAAACACTAAAACACATGGTTTGTCAAAATCCAGGATAATACTTGTTCAAACTACGGCAAAATAAACATGTTTTGGTTGCAAACACAAAAAGCAGAAATGTTATCAAACTCATACAACGCCGATCACACGGCGTTAAAAAGATCACCAACCAAGTTCCTCATCTCACTATATCCCTTGCAAGCATCGTCATACTTGGCTTGATCGGCCTTCAGCTCATCCTTGATAGAAGATCGGCGCGCGATGAGTTGTTTCGCCTCGGCTACAGTCGATGTGAACTTGGCTTTCACTGGTAGATGAAGTTCTTCCTTGATTTCTAGCTCTCTTTGAAGTTCTTCAATCTTGTTGCGCAACTCTTGTATCGCCTGGATCGAAGCATCAACTTCAGGAGCCATTTTCTTCGCCTCTTCACGAAGACGGTCGATCTTCGCATCTGCTTCCTCCTTCTTCTTTTTCTTGCTCTCATAAGAACGGCGTATCGACCCGCAAGACTCGAGTGTTTCTTTGATAGCCGAAAAGTCGCTGTTAGCAACAGCTATGGCCGAATGACCATTAGAGTTGATGAGATCGGTGTTCGGAAATTTGGCTAAGAGAGAGACCGCCGATCGCAATTCCTCCATGTCTTGATTATTCTCAAAAACCTTCAATCCTTTTGGCTTCAAACGACGGATCACTTCAATTTTGGCATCAAGTAGAAGGAGAGAGTCATCAGGCTCACCGGATTGATCACTACAGTCAGAAGTGAGGTCGTCTTCTTGTAACGAAGTTTCTTTCTCGACGTCAGAATTTTGGATATCATCCAATTCTTCAAGAGCTGTCTTCTGCAAGAACGAAAAAATCCAAACAATTGTCAAGCTAAGTACTTAATACAAAGGATTACAATATCGGAAATGTAAACATAAAGACATACCACTTGCGCCGAAGCAGCAGATGAAGGATGACTTGGAATGATCGGCTCCGTGGGAGATCGGTTGATGGTCTTGGTCGACGACGAAGTGCGAGTGCGAATGGTGATCTTGGTCCGATTGCTCTTTTGTTGCTGCGGTTCAGAAGCAGGACGGATGGGAGACGAATCGTTGATCGGCAGCAAGTCCTCTTCCTCAACCAAGTTGCGCACAACGGGAGTTGGGACGTTTGGATGGTCAGGAAGGGGGCTGAAATCAAATGGCATCTCGTCTTCGTCGATCAAATGAGGAGTGTCGTTAGCAACGGTCTTGAGAGCTTTCGGCTTCACGGCCGCCTTCTTTGGTTTACCACCAGTATGAATCGGACGCTTCTTGGATTGTGAGGTTGCTTCCGAAGTCGATCTCGTCGCGAGAGATTTGTTCTTAACGGTCTCGGTAGCTGCATATACATTTTTGATCATAAGTAAAAGTTGAACAAGTTTATAAAAATCAAATAACGGAATTTACCTCGATCAACATCATTACCTTTCGCTTGCTTGGATGGGTCGCCCTGCAAAAGAAAAACATCTTCGTGAGAAGCTTTGCGTTTAATGGGGGGAAGATAAAAATCATGGCGAGCCAACACTTCTGTAACCGAATGGGTGAAATGTCGGTTAACGAAATCTTGCCACCAGGAATCAAATGATGGATCGGCTACGGGGTGACTCTCGGGATACGGGATAGTCTTGCACTGAACAAGATATTGTTTGTTCAACAGAAACAATTCTTGTATGTCGATCATACTTGCCAATCTCGGTCTAGAACCATCTCGTTGATTCCAATCTATTTGGAATGGGCAAGGCAAGCCTTGAGGCCGACCGAACTGGCGAGCATAATAGTGAGCAAAATATCCTTCGCAACCGCTAGACAAATACGTAAGTCCCAGAAACAAATTCCTGGCTCGGAATGCACTCATCCAGTTGACCCACCAAGAATTCTTTTTCTCTTGATTTACTACTCGAAGGTCGGTTCTAAACCCATATCCGAGCCACAAAGGAGGAAGTGTCAATAACGGGCAGAACAGTTCTGGAGATCGGCTATCCGTGGTAGAAAAGAAACTGATGACTTGATCGACGGTAGACATGAGCGGTCGACATTGTAGCAAGGTAAATCCATGACATGAACCCTCAACACGGTCGGTAAGTTGCATCAATTCAGGAAAATACATAATTAACCACATCTGAAGTACCCAAATTGGACCACTTGGAGCTTTATGCGAGCTCGGATCGGCACATGGAATCATCTCGTGCAAGCCACGGTAGATCAAAGCTAGTATATACTCCCCAAGGTTCAGTTTTACTCCGTCGGCAAGGGCAACAGCGATCCGTTGGTATTCTTTGGTCACTTTGTAAGCTGTAGAACATACCACGAATTTGCAAAGAAAGTAAGTAAGAAAAGCAATATGTTCTTCGCGATCCGGAACAGGGGTGGTTTGTTGGCGATCTTTCAAAAATCTACCAAAATTCAGAGACGACCGTGCCGGACCCGTGTCGAGTGTAGAAGCAGTGGGAGAGAGTTCTGGAGTGATCCTGTGACCGGAGATAGGCACGTTGAGCATACATGAAATGTCTAGCAAAGTGATCGACATCGGACCAAACTTGAAAGCAAATCCGTTTATTGATCGGGACCAAAACAAGGCTGATCCCAGCAAATAATGCCTATAGCACGGCATATCTATCTGTGCGAGTGCAATAAGATCAGCGATGCCAGCAGTAATCCAAGAGGTTTCATAAAAAGGTTTCAATCTAGCTACCCAAAGCTTGAAATCCGAAGAAGGGTTCGGCCAATTTCTAAATTGTTCACCAATCCAGACGGAGGCATGATGATCGACGGCAAGGCGTGACAGACAGTGGTCATGGAATGGGAGAGCAATTTCACACAGTCGAGATGGTTGTTTAAGTAAAGGACCAACATAAGTTTTATGGTTTTCGGATAGGATTAATACCTCTGCAATTGCGGTTGATGCTTCTTCACGATGGCGAGAGATCTTGTCATGAACCTTTGCGGTGATGTCCGGATCGACACGAGCCATCCTAGGAAATAAGAAAGCCAGCACTTAAAGATCGGCGCCGGCGATGGCTTGCAAGGAGTGAAAACTTGTTTCAGTGGAGATCTGCAAAAAGTCAATAGGATCGGCAGGCATGATGATTGGCTCGACAGAAAGTGCTAATCTACAAAACAAATGAGAAGATCAGCGTTACTTACGAGACGGATGGAGGCTCGGCGACGGTTTGATGCGAAGAGAGGGATGCGATCGGCAGTGGTCTGCAAAACCGATAAGGGGATCGACAATGATGATCGCCGCGGCTGAAGGTGATGATCGGTGAATATCTTTCGGCGGGATGATGATCACAATGAGTTGGCTCGGCGAAGGGTGATCGGCAGATTGATGACGGCAGCGGCTTGACAGAGATCGCATGTAGATTTCAAGATCGGCAACAAGTGACGGATTGACGATTCTTCGACGACGGATTGGCTGCCAAGGAAGAGACAAGATCGACGGTAGTGTTCTGGCTCGGAAAGATTAACGAGATCGGTGATGGGTTGGCTCGGTAGAATGGACGAGAAGATCGGCGACGAAGTTGGCTCGCGGAGTGGACGTAATGATCGGCGACGAGTTGGGTCTGGATGAGCGGATGAGGTGATCGGCGAGGCTTTGGTGCGGCAAGATGGCAAGATCGGCGGTGAGACAGCTAACGGGTGTGAAGTGGTTGCAAGACGGCAATCATCATTTGATTATTGATTTTAGGGTTTGAAGAATGCAAAGAGTTAGAAGTTTCCTTTTATAATCAAAAATGGGAGTGATGGAGAATCATAAGAGGAAATAAGTATTTGGACATGGGCCTCTTTTGAGAACAAGCCTACAATTTAAACAATATAGGCTTGTTGGGGGCATTGTTGACATCGGCCCAAAATATGACTATCAAGTGATGGGCTGCCAAGGAAGAGAGCATAATGGGCTGTAATGGGACCGGGCCCATATTAGCTATTTTTATTGCCTTTTTATTTTAGTCTTATCAGATTAGGGTTTAATTAAGTGTTTTAGTTTTAATTCGCTTCTTCTTCCTATTATTAGGGGATTTGTCCCTATAAATAGTGATTTTTATCAAATTAATAAAGTCTACACAATTCATCAAAAAACACAAATCAAAGCTCAGGCTTTTCTATCTTAATCTCCGGATTAAAACCTTAACTTAGGAGTAGTTTGAAATCAATCCTGCTTAGGTTCCTTAACCTCCGGAGCGATACTGATAATTTTAGTTTAGTTTGTTACTATTGTTCTTTTGTGTGACCTGGTTGAAATTCGAGTTTTCGATTAAAGCATCAAACCGAAACAGTTCCCATTATCAAATTCAAAGATTTGAGTTTGGAAGTTTTTCCTGCGAACAGTAACGTTTGTAAATGTTTGGCTTAAATCGCTAAAAAGGGGAAACGTTTGGATTTGTTTCGTTACGTTCATAAACGTTTTGCTTACATCGCTATAAAGGTGAAACGTTTGGTTTTGTTCCGTAACATTTGTAAACGTTTGAATTTGTTTCGTAACGTTTGTTTAGTAACGTTTTAAACGTTTGGATTTGTTTCGTAACGTTTGTCAACGTTTGGCTTAAATCGTTAAAAAGGTGAAACGTTTGGTTTTTTTATTCGTAACGTTTGTAAACGTTTGGCTTATATTGCCAAAAAGGTGAAACGCTTGAATTTGTTTCGTAACGTTTGTAAACGTTTGGCTTAAATTGCTAAAAAGGTGAAACGCTTGGATTTGTTTCGTAACGTTTCTAAACGTTTGGCCTAAATTGCTAAAAAGGTGAAAATTTTGGATTTGTACCGTAACCTTTGTAGTGGCTTAAATCACTAAAACGGTGAAACGTTATGATTTGTTTCTTACGTTTGTAAACGTTTCTTAAATAGCTAAAAAGGTGAAATGTTTGGCTTAAATTGCTAAATAGACGAAACGCTTGGATTTGTTTCGTAATGTTTTATAAACGTTTGGCATAATTTGCTGAAAAGGTGAAACGCTTGGATTTTTTTGTAACGTTTCTAAACGTTTGGCTTAAATCGCTAAAAAGGCGAAACGTTTGGATTTGCTTCGTAACGTTTAAAAACGTTTGGCTTAAATCGCTCAAAAGGCGAAATGTTTGGATTTCTTTCGTACCGTTTGTAAATATTTGGCTTATATCGCTAAAAAGGTAAAATGTTTGGATTTGTTTCGTAACGTTTGTAAATGTTTGGCTTAAATTGGTAAAAAGGTGAAACGTTTATAAACGTTTGGCTTAAATCGCTCAAAAGGAGAAACGTTTGGATTTGTTTCGTACCGTTTATAAATGTCTGGCTTAAATCGCTAAAAAGGTGAAACATTTTTATTTGTTTCGTAGCATTTGTAAACGTTTGGCTTCAATTGCTAAAAAGAAGAAACGATTGGTTTTGTTTCGTAATGTTTGTAAACGTTTCGCTTAAATCGCTAAAAATATGAAACGTTTGGATTTGTTTCGTAAGGTTTAAAACATTTGGTTTTGTTTCGTAACGTTTGTAAACGTTTGTCTTACATTGCTAAAAAGGTGAAACGTTTAGATTTGTTTCGTAACGTTTGTAAACGTTTGGCTTAAATCGCTGAAAAGGTGAAATATTTTGATTTATTTCGTAACCTTTGTAAACATTTGGCTTAAATCGCTCATAAGGTGAAACGTTTGGATTTGTTTCGTATCGTTTGTAAACGTTTGGCTTAAATCACTAAAAAGGAGAAACGTTTGGATTTTTTCGTAACCTTTGTAAACGTTTGGCTTAAATTGCTAAAAAGGTGAAATGTTATGATTTGTTTCGTAATGTTTGTATACGTTTGGCTTAAATTGCTAAAAAGAAGAAACACCTGGATTTGTTTCGTATCGTTTGTAAACATTTGACTTAAATTGCTAAAAATGGGGAATCATTTGGATTTGTTTTGTCACGTTTGTAAACGTTTAAATCGCTAAAAAGGGAAAACGTTTGGATTTGTTTCGTAGCGTTTGTAAATGTTTGGCTTAAATCGCTAAAAAGGGGAAACGTTTGGATTTGTTTCGTTACGTTCATAAACGTTTTGCTTACATCGCTAAAAAGGTGAAACGTTTGGTTTTGTTCCGTAACATTTGTAAACGTTTGAATTTGTTTCGTAACGTTTGTTTAGTAACGTTTTAAATGTTTGGATTTGTTTCGTAACGTTTGTCAACGTTTGGCTTAAATCGTTAAAAAAGTGAAACGTTTGGTTTTTTTTTTCGTAACGTTTGTAAACGTTTGGCTTATATTGCCAAAAAGGTGAAACGCTTGAATTTGTTTCGTAATGTTTGTAAACGTTTGGCTTAAATTGCTAAAAAGGTGAAACGCTTGGATTTGTTTCGTAACGTTTCTAAACGTTTGGCCTAAATTGCTAATAAGGTGAAAATTTTGGATTTGTACCGTAACCTTTGTAGTGGCTTAAATCACTAAAACGGTGAAACGTTATGATTTGTTTCTTACGTTTGTAAACGTTTCTTAAATAGCTAAAAAGGTGAAATGTTTGGCTTAAATTGCTAAATAGACGAAACGCTTGGATTTGTTTCGTAATGTTTTATAAACGTTTGGCTTAATTTGCTGAAAAGGTGAAACGCTTTGATTTTTTTGTAACGTTTCTAAACGTTTGGCTTAAATCGCTAAAAAGGCGAAACGTTTGGATTTGCTTCGTAACGTTTAAAAACGTTTGGCTTAAATCGCTCAAAAGGCGAAACGTTTGGATTTCTTTCGTACCGTTTGTAAATATTTGGCTTAAATCGCTAAAAAGGTAAAATGTTTGGATTTGTTTCGTAACGTTTGTAAACGTTTGGCTTAAATTGGTAAAAAGGTGAAACGGTTGGACTTGTTTCGTAACGTTTTAAACGTTTGAAATAGTATTGTAACGTTTGGATTTGTTTCGTAACTTTTGTAAACGTTTGGCTTCAATCACAAAAAATGCGAAACGTTTGGATTTGTTTCGTAACATTTATAAACGTTTTGTTTTGTTTCGTAACGTTTACAAACGTTTGGCTTAAATCACTAAAATAAAGAAATGTTTGGTGTTTTTTTCTATTGTTTGGATTTGTTTCGTAACGTTTTAAACGATTGCTTTTGTTTCGTAACGTTTGTAAACGTATGGCTTAAATCGCTAAAAAGCTGAAACGTTTGGTTTTGTTTCGTAACGATTGTAAACGCTTGGCTTAAATCACTAAAAAGGTGAGACGTTTGGTTTTGTTCCGTAACATTTGTAAACGTTTGGATTTATTTCGTAACGTTTGTTTAGTAACGTTTTAAACGTTTGGAATTATTTCGTAACGTTTGTAACAGTTTGGCTTAAATCGTTAAAAAGGTTAAACGTTTGGTTTTTTTTCGTAACGTTTGTAAACGTTTGGCTTATATTGCAAAAAAGGTGAAACGCTTGGATTTGTTTCATAACGTTTGTAAACGTTTGGCGTAAATTGCTAAAAAGGTGAAACGCTTGGATTTGTTACGTATAGTTTCTAAACGTTTGGCCTAAATTGCTAAAAAGGTGAAAATTTTGGATTTGTACCGTAACCTTTGTATTGGCTTAAATCACTAAAACGGTGAAACGTTATGATTTGTTTCTTACATTTGTAAACGTTTGCTTAAATCGCTAAAAAGGTGAAATGTTTGGCTTAAATTGCTAAATTGACGAAACGCTTGGATTTGTTTCGTAATGTTTATAAACGTTTGGCTTAATTTGCTGAAAAGGAGAAACGCTTGGATTTTCTTGTAACGTTTGTAAATGTTTGGCTTAAATCGCTAAAAAGGTGAAACGTTTGGATTTGCTTCGTAACGTTTATAAACGTTTGGCTAAAATTGCTCAAAAGGCGAAACATTTAGATTTCTTTCGTACCGTTTGTAAATGTTTGACTTAAATTGGTAAAAAGGTGAAACGTTTGGATTTGTTTCGTAACGTTTATAAACGTTTGGCTTAAATCGCTCAAAAGGTACGTTTGGAATTTTTTCGTACCGTTTATAAACGTCTACCTTAAATCGCTAAAAAGGTGAATCATTTTTATTTGTTTCGTAACATTTGTAAACGTTTGGCTTCAATTGCTAAAAAGAAGAAACGATTGGTTTTGTTTCGTAATGTTTGTAAACGTTTTGCTTAAATCGCTAAAAATGTGAAACGTTTGGATTTGTTTCATAAGGTTTTAAACATTTGGTTTTGTTTCGTAACGTTTGTAAACGTTTGTCTTCCATTGCTAAAAAGGTGAAACGTTTAGATTTGTTTCGTAACTTTTGTAAACGTTTGGCTTAAATCGCTGAAAAGGTGAAACATTTGGATTTATTTCGTAACCTTTGTAAACGTTTGGCTTAAATCGCTCAAAAGGTGAAACATTTGGATTTGTTTCGTAACGTTTGTAAACGTTTGGCTGAAATTGCTAAAAAGGGGAAACGTTTGGATTTGTTTCGTATCGTTTGTAAACGTTTGGCTTAAATCACTAAAAAGGAGAAACGTTTGGATTTTTTTCGTAACCTTTGTAAACGTTTGGCTTAAATTGCTAAAAAGGTGAAATGCTATGATTTGTTTTGTAACGTTTGTATACGTTTGGCTTAAATTGCTAAAAAGGAGAAACACCTGGATTTGTTTCGTATCGTTTGTAAACATTTGACTTAAATTGCTAAAAATGGGGAAACATTTGGATTTGTTTCGTCACGTTTGTAAACGTTTAAATCGCTAAAAAGGGAAAACGTTTGGATTTGTTTCGTAACGTTTGTAAATCTTTGGCTTAAATCGCTAAAAAGGGAAAACGTTTGGATTTGTTTCGTTACGTTCATAAACGTTTTGCTTACATCGCTAAAAAGGTGAAACGTTTGGTTTTGTTTCGTAACATTTGTCAACTTTTGGCTTAAATTGCTAAAAAAGTGAAACACTTGGATTTGTTTCGTAACGTTTCACCTTTTTAGCCAAACGTTTGGTTTTGTTTCGTCACGTTATTAAATGTTTGCATTTGTTTCGTAACATTTATAAATGTTTGGCTTAAATCGCTAAAAAGGTAAAACGTTTGGATTTGTTTCGTAACGTTTGTAAACGTTTGGCTTAAATTGCTAAAAAGGTTAAAAGTTCGAATTTGTTTCGTAACGTTTGTAAACGTTTGGCTTAAATTGCTAAAAAGGCGAAACGTTTGGATTTATTTCGTAACGTTTGTAAACGTTTGGCTTAAAGTGCTAAAAAGGTGAAACATTTGGATTTGTTTCGTAACATTTGTAAACCTTTGGTTTTGTTTCGTAACTTTTATAAACGTTTTGTTTAAATCGATAAAAATGGGAAACCTTTGGAATTGTTTCGTAAAGTTTGTAAACGTTTGGTTTAAATCGCTAAAAAAGTGAAACGTTTGGATTTGTTTCGTAAAGTTTGTAAACATTTGGCTTAAATCGCAAAAAATGTTAAATTGTTGGATTTGTTTCGTAACGTTTGTAAACCTTTGGCTTAAATTTATAAAAATATGAAACACTTGGATTTGTTTCCTAACGTTGGTAAACTTTTGGCTTAAATTGCTAAAATGGTGAAAATTTTGGATTTTGTTTGTAACCTTTGGATTGGCTTAAATCGCTAAAAAGGTGAAACTTTTGGATTTGTTTCTTACGTTTGGAAACGTTTGGGTTAAATCACTAAAAAGGTGAAATGTTTGGATTTGTTTTGTAACGTTTGTTAACGTTTGACTTAAATTGCTAAAAATATGAAACGCTTGGAATTGTTTCGTAACGTTTATAAATGTTTGGCTTAATTTGCTAAAATGGTGAAACGCTTGGATTTGATTTGTAACGTTTGTAAACGTTTGGCTTAAATTGCTAAAAAGGTGAAACGTTTGGATTTGCTTCGTAACGTTTATAAACGTTTCGCTTAAATCGCTAAAAAGGTGAAATATTTGGATTTGTTTGCTAAAAAGGTGAAACGTCTGGATTTGTTTCGTAACGTTTGTAAACGTTTGGCTTAAATTGCTAAAAAGGTGAAACGCTTGGTTTTTTTTCGTAACGTTTGTAAAAGTTCGGTTTTGTTTTGTAACGTTTGGATTTGTTTCGTAACGTTTGGAAACGTTTGTCTTAAATTGCTAAAAAGGTGAAACGTTTGGATTTGTTTTGCAACGTTAATAAACGTTTGGCTTAAATTGCTAAAAAGGGAAACGCTTGGATTTGTTTTGTAACGTTTTAAACGTCTGCTTTTGTTTCGTAATGTATGTAAACGTTTGGTTTAAATCGCAAAAAAGGGGAGACGTCTTGTTTTTTTTTGCAACGTTTGTAAACGTTTGGCTTAAATCGCTAAAAAGTTGAAACATTTTGATTTGTTTCGTAACGTGTGTACACGTTTGGCTTAAATTTCTAAAAAGGCAAAACGTTTGGATTTGTTACGTAACGTTTTTAAACGTTTGGCTGAAATCGTTAAAAAGCTGAAATGCTTGGATTTTTTTCGTATCCTTTGTAAACGTTTGGCTTAAATCGCTAAAAATGTGAAACGGTTGGATTTTTTTGTAACGTTTTAAACGTTTGAAATAGTATTGAAACGTTTGGATTTGTTTCGTAACTTTTGTAAACGTTTGGCTTCAATCACAAAAAATGCGAAACGTTTGGATTTGTTTCATAACGTTTATAAACGTTTTGTTTTGTTTCGTAACGTTTACAAACGTTTGGCTTAAATCACTAAAATAAGGAAATGTTTGGTGTTTTTTTCTATTGTTTGGATTTGTTTCGTAACATTTTAAACGTTTGCTTTTGTTTCGTAACGTTTGTAAACGTATGGCTTAAATCGCTAAAAAGGTGAAATGTTTGGTTTTGTTTCGTAACGATTGTAAATGCTTTGCTTAAATCACTAAAAAGGTGAGACGTTTGGTTGAGTTCCGTAACATTTGTAAACGTTTGGATTTGTTTCGTAACGTTTGTTTAGTAACGTTTTAAACGTTTGGATTTGTTTCGTAACGTTTGTAAACGTTTGGCTTAAATCGTTAAAAAGGTGAAACGTTTGGTTTTATTTTTCGTAACGTTTGTAAACGTTTGGTTTATATTGCCAAAAAGGTGAAACGCTTGAATTTGTTTTGTAACGTTTGTAAACGTTTTGCTTAAATTGCTAAAAAGGTGAAACGCTTGGATTTGTTTCGTAACGTTTCTAAACGTTTGGCCTAAATTGCTAAAAAGGTGAAAATTTCGGATTTGTACCGTAACCTTTGTAGTGGCTTAAATCACTAAAACGGTGAAACGTTATGATTTGTTTCTTACGTTTGTAAACGTTTGCTTAAATAGCTAAAAAGGTGAAATGTTTGGCTTAAATTGCTAAATAGACGAAACGCTTGGATTTGTTTCGTAATGTTTATAAACGTTTGGCTTAATTTGCTGAAAAGGTGAAACGCTTGGATTTTTTTGTAACGTTTCTAAACGTTTGGCTTAAATCGCTAAAAAGGCGAAACGTTTGGATTTGCTTCGTAACGTTTAAAAACGTTTGGCTTAAATCGCTCAAAAGGCGAAATGTTTGGATTTCTTTCGTACCGTTTGTAAATATTTGGCTTATATCGCTAAAAAGGTAAAATGTTTGGATTTGTTTCGTAACGTTTGTAAATGTTTGGCTTAAATTGGTAAAAAGGTGAAACGTTTATAAACGTTTGGCTTAAATCGCTCAAAAGGAGAAACGTTTGGATTTGTTTCGTACCGTTTATAAATGTCTGGCTTAAATCGCTAAAAAGGTGAAACATTTTTATTTGTTTCGTAGCATTTGTAAACGTTTGGCTTCAATTGCTAAAAAGAAGAAACGATTGGTTTTGTTTCGTAATGTTTGTAAACGTTTCGCTTAAATCGCTAAAAATATGAAACGTTTGGATTTGTTTCGTAAGGTTTAAAACATTTGGTTTTGTTTCGTAACGTTTGTAAACGTTTGTCTTACATTGCTAAAAAGGTGAAACGTTTAGATTTGTTTCGTAACGTTTGTAAACGTTTGGCTTAAATCGCTGAAAAGGTGAAATATTTGGATTTATTTCGTAACCTTTGTAAACATTTGGCTAAATCGCTCATAAGGTGAAACGTTTGGATTTGTTTCGTATCGTTTGTAAACGTTTGGCTTAAATCACTAAAAAGGAGAAACGTTTGGATTTTTTCGTAACCTTTGTAAACGTTTGGCTTAAATTGCTAAAAAGGTGAAATGTTATGATTTGTTTCGTAATGTTTGTATACGTTTGGCTTAAATTGCTAAAAAGAAGAAACACCTGGATTTGTTTCGTATCGTTTGTAAACATTTGACTTAAATTGCTAAAAATGGGGAAACATTTGGATTTGTTTCGTCACGTTTGTAAACGTTTAAATCGCTAAAAAGGGAAAACGTTTGGATTTGTTTCGTAACGTTTGTAAATGTTTGGCTTAAATCGCTAAAAAGGGGAAACGTTTGGATTTGTTTCGTTACGTTCATAAACGTTTTGCTTACATCGCTAAAAAGGTGAAACGTTTGGTTTTGTTCTGTAACATTTGTAAACGTTTGAATTTGATTCGTAACGTTTGTTTAGTAACGTTTTAAACGTTTGGATTTGTTTCGTAACGTTTGTCAACGTTTGGCTTAAATCGTTAAAAAGGTGAAACGTTTGGTTTTTTTTTCGTAACGTTTGTAAACGTTTGGCTTATATTGCCAAAAAGGTGAAACGCTTGAATTTGTTTCGTAACGTTTGTAAACGTTTGGCTTAAATTGCTAAAAAGGTGAAACGCTTGGATTTGTTTCGTAACGTTTCTAAACGTTTGGCCTAAATTGCTAAAAAGGTGAAAATTTTGGATTTGTACCGTAACCTTTGTAGTGGCTTAAATCACTAAAACGGTGAAACGTTATGATTTGTTTCTTACGTTTGTAAACGTTTCTTAAATAGCTAAAAAGGTGAAATGTTTGGCTTAAATTGCTAAATAGACGAAACGCTTGGATTTGTTTCGTAATGTTTTATAAACGTTTGGCTTAATTTGCTGAAAAGGTGAAACGCTTGGATTTTTTTGTAACGTTTCTAAACGTTTGGCTTAAATCGCTAAAAAGGCGAAACGTTTGGATATGCTTCGTAACGTTTAAAAACGTTTGGCTTAAATCGCTCAAAAGGCGAAATGTTTGGATTTCTTTCGTACCGTTTGTAAATATTTGGCTTAAATCGCTAAAAAGGTAAAATGTTTGGATTTGTTTCGTAACGTTTGTAAACGTTTGGCTTAAATTGGTAAAAAGGTGAAACGTTAATAAACGTTTGGCTTAAATCGCTCAAAGGAGAAACATTTGGATTTGTTTCGTACCGTTTATAAACGCCTGGCTTAAATCGCTAAAAAGGTGAAACGTTTTTATTTGTTTCGTAACATTTGTAAACATTTGGCTTCAATTGCTAAAAATAAGAAACGATTGGTTTTGTTTCGTAATGTTTGTAAACGTTTCGCTTAAATCGCTAAAAATATGAAACGTTTGGATTTGTTTCGTAAGGTTTGAAACATTTGGTTTTGTTTCGTAACGTTTGTAAACGTTTGTCTTACATTGCTAAAATGGTGAAACGTTTAGATTTGTTTCGTAACGTTTGTAAACGTTTGGCTTAAATCGCTGAAAAGGTGAAACATTTTGATTTATTTCGTAACCTTTGCAAACATTTGGCTTAAATCGCTCAAAAGGTGAAACATTTGGATTTGTTTCGTATCGTTTGTAAACGTATGGCTTAAATCACTAAAAAGGAGAAACGTTTGGATTTTTTTTCGTAACCTTTATAAAAGTTTGGCTTAAATTGCTAAAAAGGTGAAATTTTATGATTTGTTTCGTAATGTTTGTATACGTTTTGCTTAAATTGCTAAAAAGAAGAAACACCTGGATTTGTTTCGTATCGTTTGTAAACATTTGACTTAAATTGCTAAAAATGGGGAAACATTTGGATTTGTTTCGTCACGTTTGTAAACGTTTAAATCGCTGAAAAGGGAAAACGTTTGGATTTGTTTCGTAACGTTTGTAAATGTTTGGCTTAAATCGCTAAAAAGGGGAAACGTTTGGATTTGTTTCGTTACGTTCATAAACGTTTTGCTTACATCGCTAAAAAGGTGAAACGTTTGGTTTTGTTTCGTAACATTTGTCAACTTTTGGCTTAAATTGCTAAAAAAGTGAAACGCTTGGATTTGTTTCGTAACGTTTCACCTTTTTAGCCAAACGTTTGGTTTTCTTTCGTCACGTTTTTAAATGTTTGGATTTGTTTCGTAACATTTATAAATGTTTTGCTTAAATCGCTAAAAAGGTGAAACGTTTGGATTTGTTTCGTAACGTTTGTAAATGTTTGGCTTAAATTGCTAAAAAGGTCAAAAGTTTGGATTTGTTTCGTAACGTTTGTAAACGTTTGGCTTAAATTGCTAAAAAGGTGAAACGTTTGGATTTGTTTCGTAACGTTTGTAAACGTTTGGCTTAAATTGCTAAAAAGGTGAAACATTTGGATTTGTTTCGTAACATTTGTAAACCTTTGGTTTTGTTTCGTAACTTTTATAAACGTTTTGTTTAAATCGATAAAAATGGGAAACCTTTGGAATTGTTTCGTAATGTTTGTAAACGTTTGGTTTAAATCGCTAAAAAAGTGAAACGTTTGGATTTGTTTCGTAACGTTTGTAAACATTTGGCTTAAATCGCAAAAAATGTTAAATTGTTGGATTTGTTTTGTAACGTTTGTAAACCCTTGGCGTAAATTTCTAAAAAGGTGAATCGCTTGGATTTGTTTCGTAACGTTTGTAAACATTTAGCTTAAATTGCTAAAATGGGGAAACGTTTGGATTTTTTTCGTAACGTTGGCAAACATTTAGCTTAAATCGCTAAAAATTTGAAACCTTTGGATTTGTTTCGTAATGTTTGTAAAAGTTTGGCTTAATTCGCTAAAAAGGTGAAACGTTTGGATTGGTTTCGTAACGTTTGTAAACGTTTGGCCTAAATTGTTAAAAACATGAAACGCTTGGATTTGTTTCGTAATGTTTGTAAACGTTTTGCTTAAATTGCTGAAAAGGTCAAACGCTTTGTTTTGTTTCGTAACGTTTGTAAACGTTTGGCTTAAATTGATAAAAATGGGAAACGTTTGGATTTGTTTCATAATGTTTGTAAACGTTTCGCTTCAATCGCTAAAAAGGTGAAACGTTTGTAAATGTGTGGCTTACATTGCTAAAAACGTTTGGATTTGTTTCGTACCGTTTATAAACGTTTGGCTTAAATTGCTAAAAATGGGAAACGTTTGGATTTGTTTCGTAACTTTTGCAAACATTTAGCTTAAATCGCTACAAAGGTGAAACGTTTGGAATTGTTTCGTAACGTTTGTAAATGTTTGGTTTAAATCGCTAAAACGCTGAAACGTTTGGATTTGTTTCGTATCGTTTACAAACAGTTGGCTTGAATCGCTAAAAAGGTGAAAAGTTTGGATTTGTTTAGTAACGTTTGTAAACGTTTGGCTTAAATTGCTAAAAAGGGGAAACGTTTGGATTTGTTTCGTATCGTTTGTAAACGTTTGGCTTAATTTGCTAAAAAGGCAAAACATGTGGATTTGTTTCGTAACGTTTATAATCGTTTGACTTAAATCGCTCAAAAAGTGAAACGTTTGAATTTGTATCGTACCGCTTATAAACATTTGGCTTAAATCGCTAAAAAGATGAAACGTTTGGATTTATTTCGTAATGTTTGTAAATGTCTGGCTCAATTCGCTAAAAAGTTGAAACGTTTGGATTTGTTTCATAACGTTTCTAAATGTTTGGCTTAAATTGCTAAAAAGATGAAACGATTGGTTTTGTTTCGTATTGTTTGTAAACGTTTGGTTTAAATTGCTAAAAGTGTGAAACGTTTGGATTTGTTTCGTAACGTTTTAAACGTTTGGTTTTATTTCGTAATGTTTGTAAACGTTTGGCTTAAATCGCTGAAAAGGTGAAAATTTTGGATTTGTTTCGTAACGTTTGTAAACGTGTTTCTTAAATCGGTAAAAAGCTGAAACGTTTGGATTCGTTTCGTATCGTTTGTAAACGTTTGGCTTAAATCACTAAAAAGGGGAAACGTTTGGATTTTCTTCGTAACCTTTGTAAACGTTTGGCTTAAATTGCTAAAATGGTGAAACTATTTCATTTGTTTCGTAACGTTTGTAAACTTTTAGCTTAAATTGCTAAAATGGGGAAACGTTTGGATTTTTTTCGTAACGTTTGCAAACATTTAGCTTAAATCGCTAAAAAGTTGAAACCTTTGGATTTGTTTCGTAACGTTTGTAAAAGTTCGGCTTAATTCGCTAAAAAGGTGAAATGTTAAGATTTGTTTCGTAACGTTTGTAAACGTTTGGCCTAAATTGCAAAAAACATGAAACGCTTGGATTTGTTTCGTAATGTTTGTAAACGTTTTGCTTAAAATGCTGAAAAGGTGAAACGCTTTGTTTTGTTTCGT
This sequence comes from Mercurialis annua, assembly GCF_937616625.2. NCBI lineage: Eukaryota > Viridiplantae > Streptophyta > Magnoliopsida > Malpighiales > Euphorbiaceae > Mercurialis > Mercurialis annua. The sequence continues at coordinate 31,989,047 of NC_065572.1, read as the reverse complement.
AACGTTTGTAAACGTTCGGCTTAAATTGATAAAAATGGGAAACGTTTGGATTTGTTTCATAATGTATGTAAATGTTTGGCTTCACTCGCTAAAAAGGTGAAACATTTGTAAATGTGTGGCTTACATTGCTAAAAACGTTTGGATTTGTTTCATACCGTTTATAAACATTTGCCTTAAATTGCTAAAAATGGGAAACGTTTGGATTTGTTTCGTAACGTTTGCAAACATTTAGCTTAAATCGCTACAAAGGTGAAATGTTTGGAATTGTTTCGTAACGTTTGTAAATGTTTGGTTTAAATCGCTAAAACGCTGAAACGTTTGGATTTGTTTCGTATCGTTTATAAACAGTTGGCTTGAATCGCTAAAAAGGTGAAAAGTTTGGATTTGTTTAGTAACATTTGTAAACGTTTGGCTTAAATTGCTAAAAAGGGGAAACGTTTGGATTTGTTTCGTATCGTTTGTAAACGTTTGGCTTAATTTGCTAAAAAAGCAAAACATGTGGATTTGTTTCGTAACGTTTATAATCGTTTGACTTAAATCGCTCAAAAGATGAAACGTTTGAATTTGTATCGTACCGCTTATAAACATTTGGCTTAAATCCCTAAAAAGATGAAACGTTTGGATTTATTTCGTAACGTTTGTAAATGTTTGGCTCAATTCGCTAAAAAGTTGAAACGTTTGGATTTGTTTCATAACGTTTGTAAATGTTTGGCTTAAATTGCTAAAAAGATGAAACGATTGGTTTTTTTTTCGTAATGTTTGTAAACGTTTGGTTTAAATTGCTTAAAGTGTGAAACGTTTGGATTTGTTTCGCAACGTTTTAAACGTTTGGTTTTATTTCCTAACGTTTTAAACGTTTGGTTTTATTTCGTAACGTTTGTAAACGTTTGGCTTAAATCGCTGAAAAGGTGAAAAGTTTGGATTTGTTTCGTAACGTTTGTAAACGTGTTTCTTAAATCGGTAAAAAGCTGAAACGTTTGGATTCGTTTCGTATCGTTTGTAAACGTTTGGCTTAAATCACTAAAAAGGGGAAACGTTTGGATTTTCTTCGTAACCTTTGTAAACGTTTGGCTTAAATTGCTAAAAAGGTAAAACTATTTCATTTGTTTCGTAACGTTTGTAAACGTTTAGCTTAAATTGCTAAAATGGGGAAATGTTTGGATTTTTTTCGTAACGTTTGCAAACATTTAGCTTAAATCGCTAAAAAGATGAAACGTGTGGATTTGTTTCGTAGCGTTTATAAACATTTGGCTTAAATTGCTCAAAAAGTGAAACGTTTGGATTTGTTTCGTACAGTTTGTAAACCTTTTGCTTAAATCGCTAAAAAGGTGAAACGCTTAAGAGGCGAAATCGCAAAAAAAGAGGAAACGTTTGGATTTGTTTCGTAACATTTTTAAACGTCTGGCTTAAATTGCCAAAGAGTTGAAACGCTTGGATTTGTTTTGTAATGTTTGTAAACGTTTGGCTTAAATTACTAAAAAGATGAAACAATTGGTTTTGTTTCGTAATGTTTGTAAACGTTTGGCTAAAATCGCTAAAAATATAAAACGTTTGGATTTGTTTCGTAACGTTTTAAACGTTTGGTTTTGTTTCGTAATGTTTGTAAACATTTGGCTTATATCGCTAAAAAGGTGAAACGTTTGGATTTGTTTCGTAACGTTTGTAAACATTTGGCTTAAATCGTTGAAAAGGTGAAACATTTGGATTTGTTTCGTAACGTTTGTAAACGTTTGGGTTAAATCGCTCAAAAGTTGAAAAAGTTTGGAATTATTTCGTAACGTTTGTAAACGTTTGGCTTAAATCGCTAAAATGGGGAAACATTTGGATTTTTTTTTTATCGTTTGTAAACGTTTGGCTTAAATCACTAAAAAGGTGAAACGTCTGGATTTTTTTCTTAACGTTTTAAACATTTGGCTTAAATCGCTAAAATTGTAAAGCATTTGGTTTTGTTTTGTAACGTAGGTAAGCGTTTGGCTTAAATCGTTGAAAAGGTGAAACGTTTGGATTTGTTTCGTACCATTTATAAGCGTTTGGCTTAAACGTTTGGCTTAAATCTCTAAAAAGGGTGAAACACTTGGTTTTGTTTCGTAACGTTTGGCATAAATTGCTAAAAAGGGGAAACGTTTGGATTTGTTTTGTAGCGTTTATAAATTTTTAACTTAAATCGCTCAAAAGGTGAAACGTTTGGATTTTTTTCGTACCATTTGTAAACGTTTGGCTTAAATCGCTAAAAAGATGAAATGTTTGGATTTGTTTCGTAACGTTTGTAAACGTTTGACTTAATTGCTAAAGAGGTGGAAACGCTTGGATTTGTTTCGTAACATTTGTAAACGTTTGTCTTAAATTGCTAAAAAGGTGAAACGATTGGTTTTGTTTTATAACGATTGTAAACGTTTGGCTTAAATTGCTAAAATGGGAAACGTCTGGATTTGTTTCGTAATGTTTGTAAACGTTTGACTTCAATCGCTAAATAGGTGAAACTTTTGGAATTGTTTCGTAACATTTGTAAACGTTTGGCTTAAATAGCTAAAAAGGTGAAATTTTTGGATTTGTTTCGTAACGTTTTAAACGTTTTGCATAAATCGCTAAAATGGGGAAACGTTTGAATTTGTTTCGTAACATTTGTAAACGTTTAGCTAAAATTGCTAAAAAGGTTAAACGTTTGAATTTGTTTCGTAATGTTTGTAAACGCTTGGATTTGTTTCGTAACGTTTGTAAACTTTTGGCTTAAATCGCTAAAAAGGTGAAACGTTTGGATTTTTTTCATAACGTTTGGCTTAAATTGCAAAAAATGTGAAACGCTTGGATTTGTTTCGTAAAGTTTGTAAACGTTTGGCTTTAACTGCTAAAAGGTGAAACGCTTGGATTTGTTTTGTAACGTTTGTAAACGTTTGGCTTACATTGATAAAAAGGTGAAACATAAGGTGAAGTGTTTGGATTTGTTTTGTACAATTTTTAAATGTTTGGCTAAAATCGCTAAAAAGGCAAAATGTTTGGATTTGTTTCGTAACGTTTGGCATAAATCGCTTAAAAGTCGAAACATTTGGATTTATTTCTTAATGTTTTAAACGTGTGGCTTATATCACTAAAAAGAGGAAACGTTTGCATTTGTTTCGTAACGTTTGTAAACGTCTGGCTTAAATTGCTAAAAAGATGAAACGCTTGGATTTGTGTCGTATTTTTCGCAAACGTTTGGCTTAAATTTCTAAAAAGGTTAAACGCTTGGTTTTGTTTTGTAACGTTTGTAACGGTTTGGCTTAAATCGCTAAAAATGTGAAACGTTTGAATTTGTTTTGTAACGTTTTAAACGTTTGGTTTTGTTTCGTAACGTAGGTAAATGTTTCGCTTAAATATCTAAAACGGTGACACGTTTGGATTTGTTTTGTAACGTTTGTAAATGTTTGGCTTAAATTGCTAAAAAGGCGAAACGTTTGGATTTGTTTCGTAATATTTGTAAACATTTTGCTTAAATAGCTAAAAAGGTGAAACATTTTGATTTGTTTCGTAACGTTTGTAAACATTTGGCTTGAATCGATAAAAAGGTGAAACATTTGGATTTGTTTTGCAACGTTTGTAAATGTTTGGCTTAAATCGCTAAAAATGTGAAACGTTTGGATTTGTTTCGTAGCTTTTGTAAACGTTTGGCTTAAATCGCTAAAAAGGTGAAACATTTGGATTTGTTTCTTAGCGTTTGTAAACGTTTGGCTTAAATTGCTAAAAAAGGTAAAACGTTTGGATTTTTTTCGCAACGTTTGTAAACGTTTGGCTTAGATTGATCAAAAGATGAAACGCTTAGATTTGTCTCGTAACGTTTGTAAATGTTTGGTTTAAATTGCTAAAAAGGTGAAACACTTGGATTGGTTTTTTAACGTTTCTAAACGTTTGGCTTACATTGCTAAAAAGGTGAAACATTTGGATTTATTTCGTAGCGTTTGTAAATGATTGGCTTAAATCTCTATAAAGGTGAAACATTTGGATTTGTTTCGTAGCGTTTGTAAATGATTGGCTTAAATTGCTAAAAAGGTGAAACGCTTGGATTTGTTTCGTAATGTTTGTAAACATTTGGCTTAAATTTCTAAAAAGGTGAAATGCTTGGTTTTGTTTCGTAACATTTGTAAATGTTTGGCTTAAATTGCTAAAAAGATGAAATGCTTGAATTTATTTCGTAAAGTTTGTATACATTTGGCTTAAATTTCTAAAAAGGTTAAACGCTTGGTTTTGTTTCGTAACGTTTTTAAATGTTTGGCTTAAATCGCTAAAAATGTGAAACGTTTTAATTTGTTTCATAACGTTTTAAACGTTTGGTTTTGTTTCGTAACGATTGTAAACTTTTGGCTTAAATTGCAAAAAAGGTGAAATATTTGGATTTGTTTCGTAACGTTTGTAAACGTCTGGCTTAAATTGCTAAAAAGGTGAAATATTTGGATTTCTTTCGTAACGTTTGAAAACGTTTGGCTTAAATCGCTAAAAGGGGAAAGGTTTGTATTTGTTTCGTAACGTTTGCAAACGTTTGGCTTAAATCGCAAAAAAAGTGAAACGTTTGGATTTGTTTCGTAACGTTTGTAAATCTTTGGCTTAATTTGCTAAAAAGGCGAAACGTTGGGATTTGTTTCGTAGCGTTTGTAAACGTTTGGCTTAAATCGCTCAAAAGGTGAAACATTTGGATTTGTTTCTTACCGTTTGTAAACGTTTTGCTTAAATCGCTAAAAAGGTGAAACGTCTAGATTTGTTTCGTAACGTTTGCAAATGTTTCGCTTAAATCGCTCAAAAGGAGAAACGTTTGGATTTGTTTCGTAATGTTTGTAAAGGTTTGTCTTAAATCGCTTAAAAGGTGAAATGTTTGGATTTGTTTTGTAACGGTTGTAAACGTTCGGCTTGAATTGCTAAAAAGGTGAAATGCTTGGATTTGTTTCGTAACGTTCGTAAACGTTTTGCTTAAATTGCTAAAAAGGTGAAAAGCTTGGATTTGTTTCGTAACGTTTGTAAATATTTGGCTTAAATTGCTAAAAAGGTGAAACACTTGGATTTGTTTCGTAACGGTTGTAAACGTTTCTCTTAAATTGCTAAAAAGGTGAAACATTTGAATTGGTTGCGTAACCTTTTAAACGTTTTGCTTAAATCGCTAAAAAAAAGAAACGTTTGGATTTTTTTGCAACGTTTGTAAACGTTTTTTAACGTTTGTAAACGTTTTTTAACGTCTGTAAACGTTTGGCTTACATTGCTAAAAAGGTGAAACATTTGGATTTGTTTCGTAGCGTTTGTAAATGATTGGCTTAAATCGCTATAAAGGTGAAACATTTGGATTTGTTTCGTACCGTTTGTAAACGTTTGGCTTAAATCGCCAAAAAGGTGAAACGTTTGGATTTGTTTCATGACGTTTTGAACGTTCGGCTTAAATCGATAAAATGGGGAAACGTTTGAAATTTTTTCGTAATGTTCGCAAACGTTTGGCTTAAATTGCTAAAAAGGCGAAAAGTTTGGATTTGTTTCGTAACGTTTTAAACGTTTGGCTTAAATCGCCAAAAGGTGAAACATTTGGATTTGTTTCGTAACGTTTTAAACGTTTGGCTTAATTCGATAAAATGGGGAAACGTTTGAATTTTTTTCGTAATGTTCGTAAACGTTTGGCTTAAATTGCTAAAAAGGCGAAATGTTTGGATTTGTTTCGTAACGTTTGTAAACGTTTGGCTTAAATTGCTAAAAAGGAGAAACGTTTGGATTTATTTTGTAATGTTTGTAAACGTTTGGCTTAAATCGCTAAAAAGGGGAAACATTTGTATTTGTTTCGTAACGGTTGTAAACGTTTGGCTTATAAAGCTATAAAGGGGAAACGTGTGGATTTATTTGGTAACATTTGTAAACATTTGGCTTAAATCGCTAAAAAGTTGAAACATTTGGATTTGTTTCGTAAGTTTTTAAACATTTCGCTTAAATTGCTAACGTTTGTAAACATTTCTCTAAAATTACTAAAAAGGTGAAACGCTTGGATTTGTTTTGTAACGTTTGTAAACGTTTGGCTTAAATTGCTAAAAAGGTGAAATGCTTGAATTTGTTTCGTAACGTTTGTAAACGTTTGGCTTAAATTGCTAAAAAGGTGAAACATTTGGATTTGTTTCTAAACCATTGTAAATGTTTGGCTTAAATAGCTAAAAATGTGAAACGTTTGGATTTGTTTCGTAACGTTTGTAAACGTTTGACTTAAATCGCTAAAAAGGTGAAACGTTTGGATTTATTTGGTAACGTTTGTAAATGTTTGGCTTAAATTGCTAAAATGGTGAAACTCTTGGATTTGTTTCGTAATGTTTGTAAATTTTTGGCTTAAAATGCTAAAAAGGTGAAACGCTTGGATTTGTTTGGTAATGTTTGTAAACGTTTGGCTTAAATGTCTAAAAAGGTTAAACGCTTGGATTTGTTTCGTAACGTTTGTAAACATTTGGCTTAAATTGCTAAAAAGGTGAAACGCTTTAATTTGTTTTGTAGTGTTTGTAGACGTTTGGCTTACATTACAAAAAAGGTGAAATGCTTGGATTTATTTCGTAACGTTTGTAAACATTTGGCTTAAATTGCTCAAAAAGGTGAAACGCTTGGATTTGTTTTGTAATGTTTGTAAACGTTTGGCTTAAATGTCTAAAAAGGTTAAACGCTTGGATTTGTTTCGTAACGTTTGTAAACATTTGGCTTAAATTGCCAAAAAGGTGGAACGCTTGAATTTGTTTTGTAATGTTTGTAGACGTTTGGCTTACATTACAAAAAAGGTTAAATGCTTGGATTTATTTCGTAACGTTTGTAAACATTTGGCTTAAATTGCTCAAAAAGGTGAAACGCTTGGATTTGTTTGGTAATGTTTGTAAACTGTAATAACCCGTAAAAAAATTTAAGGAGTTAGATTGCGCCACTAAGCCTAAATTAATAAATTATGTCAAGTAGGCCGGAAATGAGATTCAAGTCAAGAAGTATGATGAGAATAAATGAATTGAATTGGTCGAGAAATAATAATTGAATTGGAAAATTATTATTTCGCTAGGACGGTTATTAGCGGGACTAATTAATAATAAAGAAAATTTAAAATATAAATAAGAATAAGAATTTAGTCCCAAGCTAATAAATTATATGACATCTTCCATGAAATATTATTAAGAAGTGATCGTGAAAATTTTGTTAAATTTCGAAGTCGTATTAAAGTTTGATGCGACGTAAATTACGGAATTTGATTAAATCGTAAAGAAACTTAGAGGAACTAAGTTGGATCTTTTTCCATTTGAAGTCTACAAGATAAGGCCATATGATATCATCCTCTTCACTTTCTTAAGTCTTCAAGAAGCTACCAAAACTCTTCCAAGAAACTCCTCTTTGCCGATTACATCAACCCATCACCATCTCCATCAAAATTCTCACCAAAACTTAGGATTCTTGGAGGCAAATCATGGATTAATTAAAGGTAAACACTCTAACCTTATTAATTGAGGTTTTTGTTGGTTAACCCTTGAGATTCATGGATTAGGAGATGATTAGATATAATGAATTTTGGTGTTTGAATTCAGCTATGATAATTGATATTGTTTTTGAGTTTTTGGTGAGTTTGAGAATTGTTTGATGGTGAAATTGAGCAAAGAAATATGCAGGGTGATGGCTGAACTTAGAGAGTGTTAGGGTAAGGTTTTCCGGCGGCCGGAGTTAGCTCCGGTGAGCAGCAAACGCTGCTCACCAAGAGCAGCTCATCTGCCCTTACGGGCAGCAGCTCTGCTCTAACGAGCAGAGCTGAGGCAGCCCCTTGAGGGCTGCTATTGCAGCCCTCAGTCATCGGGGAAGATGGAAATTCGACGCCAAATCATTCCCCGTTCGAATGCTTTTAAGTTTGAGTTATAAACGTGAGTTTGACGAGTTGTTAGCGACGATAGTTTATAGCGATTTAATCCGATAGAAAAGTGGATTGGTATTATAAGTTAAAGTGTAGGTAGTGTAAAATGGATTGACGGAATTAAGACGTATTAAGTATCGAAGTTTAAAGGAGAATAAAGTCTAAAAGAACGGATTAAAAACGAATTAGTTGTGGTTTGAACAAGTCAAAATCTGTTTTGATTGTTATAAAACTATAATTAGGAGCGAACTTTGAAATGGAATTGCGGATTAACGAAATGCCGGAATGAGTCGATTTTGGTGTCGTTTTGTTCGTTACAGAACAAAGAACGAAGGTATAGGACAGCTGCTGCCAAAACAGTGGCCAGACAGCTGCAAAATTGGCTGCAAACAGCAGCACATAGGGCTGTTTTGCTGTCAATAAAACAGCCCGAGCTAGCAACTTCAAGGCTAGTTTCCGACATCTTCGGGTTTGATTTTGAGTCCGAGGTTTAAATGAAAGTTTTAGAGGACGTTTTGTACTATAGGAATGTCAAATTTTTATTGGGTTATGACCAGTATACGTGCTCTGTTTCTAAGCTCGAAACAGCAGCTGTAGTAAACTGTTTTCAGGCCAAAACTGTCAATTTTAAGGAAACAACTTCAGGATCAATTTCCGACAACTTAGGACGATAATTTCAGTTTAGAATCTAAACGAAAGTTGTAGACGGGATTACGAACTATAAGGACGTCAAGTTTGTTTGGAGCCGGGCCGTTTTAAATAAATGTTTTAATAGCCCAAAGTCAGCTAGTTAGCTAGTTTTGGGAAAACTAGTTTTAATTAACGAAATGTAAAGTCGTTAATTAATTAAGTTATAAATTGACGTTTTGAGCTAAGATTAATTATAAATTAGAGAAAAGTGACTTATTAAATTAATTATCAGTTTAACTCGATAATTAATTTAATTTAGCTAAATTGGACAGCTAATAAATAACATTTGGACTAATTTTATTTATTAAATGGGATTATAATTTTGAAACGCTATCAATTTATTTCGAGGAAAAATATATTGATTTAGTCGCTAAGTATTCTATAGCTAGAACACCTTAGAATTAGGATCCATTTTAATTACGATTTACTATCGTATTTTCATATACTCGACGAGGCGATTATCAAAGGGACGCGGAATGTAAAGAACGCGACATCGGTTTGCTAGGACCGAAGTCTTTGGATATCAATTTGTGAGTTTTGCAATTTACTTTCGTATATTAACTATAAGTTGTTAATTGTGTGGTAATCCATTAATTGCATTGCATATACATTATTACTTCATACTTGGGCAATTCATGTGAATGCTTTGTTCATAATATCGCTTGGATGCATTATTTGACATATTGTTGTTATTTGTAAGTTGTGATGTTTGCTTTAATGATCCGAGGAAACGAGCTACCTATTGGGCGTCAATAGGCTGTGTGATCACCAGTGTCCGGGTCAGTCATAGAATTAGTATAGATAGATGCTTATATTTAAAAATGTTTGATATGATCTCGTTAAATGATGATTATGTATGGGAGTAAGGAGGATTATGTTTTTGGTAGATACGTGAGTAACTCGGTTGAACTATCTCGGGACCCGTATCTAGTGAGTAACTCGGTTGAATTATCTCGGGACTCACACTTTGGGATTAAGCAGTGACATGATGTAACTCGGTTGAACTATCTCGGGACTATGTCACGTGGTAACGAGTAACTCGGTTGAACTATCTCGGGACCGTACCACTTGGATTAAAATGATTTGATATAATATTAATGGATACAATATGAGTAGGATACGAATAGGAAATAGTATTAATTTAAGAATAGGGTTTCATCGGATCAAATATTGTTGTTTGTTTTAATATATGTTTATGCAATTTATATATATATATATATATATATATATATATATATGTGTGTGTGTGTGTGAGAAACAGGGCATTGCTTGATATGGGATATCACTTTGTAAGACCCTGATTTCTAAAGATCGATTTGTATCGTTTAAAGAAGTTTTATAAAAACGTTTTGTGAATGTTTCGCAAAAAAAATTTATAGTGATTTTTAGGTTTGCTACGGGTTTCGGAGCTACCACTTCCATTCCCTAGCGCCGGTCGCGGCCCTCAATTTTGGGTCGTGACAAAGGTGGTATCAGAGCAATGGTTAGATTCATAGGCCATTGCTTATAGGTGATCGTCTGTACCTAGGTTTGACATTGTCACAAGGTTAAGCTAGGAACTACTGCAGCTATAGGATTCGAGTCATATCATTGATAAGTCCTTGTTTATTTTCAAAACTTCTCACTCTCCTCGATAGGATACGAGTCCATATGATCGATTGCTTTGTGAAACACTGTTTGTTCTACATGGATTATGTATATGTGATAAGAATGCGTGTTTCATTTATGATAGAGTATGCATACGCAATGTGCATACGGAGAAGGACTTGTGAGAAATGGACTTTCACAAGCATGTCTGGGCAAGATCGCCGATCAGAAATAGCGAATCAAAGATCGCCGATCAGGAATAGTGATATGAGAACGGGGCGAATCTAGTCAAGCACCCCAAGTACGATGTATATACTTTGTGCTATCACATTTCTTATAGTAGCTATGGTTTGGCCAATAAGGCAAGCCATTATGGTATAGACATATCTTACCAGAGGTAGATCGTTATTGAATATAAGATGCACTAGGGAGAATGAGAACCTAGGTGCATAACCTAAGATATTCCTTTAGGAAGGGAACAAAACGTAGAGGACATACATTGAACACACATCGAACATACATTGAAAGAGTTCGACATTCTCTACAAAATGTCAAATATGCCGAATAACCTGAGCTATGCGCTGAACATAGCTTGATAGTATGTGATATAAAGATAGAGAACGAGAATAAAATACACCAATAAGACTCGTAAAAAGCCATATAAAGAAAAGTTAAAATGTCACAGAAGTTCCGGTCTGAGTTGACTTATGGTGTTTACAAAAGAAATAGAGATTTGAGATTTCTTTTGAAAGTATAATTGTGCGCAGACCCAACATGTAGTGTGCCATAGGAAGCATGAAAGACATGATTGAAAACACATTGCAGTATCAGCATATATGTATAAATATTTTGATATAAAACCATAATTTTACTCTGCATCATGCATTCGCTGATACGAGCAATTCAAAGAATTTTAAATAGCAACTCTTTAGTGATGAGAGGTGTCATCACTCTGATGCGCAATTATACTAAAAGTTTTGAAACTATATGATTGGAATTGTATTTGATTTGAAAAGAAATTGTTTTGAAAGTCCTGCAGGCAAAGTCAAATTGATTTGAAACGTAAGAAAACCAGATGGAATTTCTTGTAACACCAATATACAATCTTTAACAAAGAGCAATAACAAATATAAAAGATTGTACAAAGATAGTTTAATGGTGAACATAGCTCACACCTCATAGGTAAAACCTATGAAAGTAAGAATAGTATAATGCAAGTAAGTCACCTCGAGAGTAAGAGGTGCAACGATGATCGAGAGTAACGACATCTATATGTATGATCGAAAACATCGATACCAAGAGATATGATTGATATAGATAATGGACATGGTGATGTGAAGTTGTGATATGCTAATACATAAGCCCTAAAGAGAACAAGGATATAGATCGACGACGCTAAAAAAAAGCGAACAAGTAAATGATCGATAAGGCTAATAAGCCATATAGATATCAAGGGATGTAAAAAAAATAGGAAGGAAAGACTCAACAAAAGGGTTGAGCTATAACACGAAGGTGTTATCGGATAGATAGAAACAAGAGACAGTAAAGAAGGATTCCTATAAGAGGCATTTAAATATAAGGAAATATAAAAAAAAAAAAAAAAAAAAAAGAAGTTCAGAGTTGGTGTCCAGGATGACACTATCCTTATAATATTAAGGAAGTGAATGACGAATAAAGATTGACGAGTATCAACACTAAGAAGTAAAAGAATACAAGCCTTACAAGGCAAGGAGTTAATAGACGAGGGGATTAAAATCCCAACGGGATAACAATTAATATCCTATCAGTTGTTATTCCACCATTACGAAAATCGTCTACAGCTATGCGCGAACGAAGGAAGTTCACGAAGAGATTAGTCATCTCTTATACAACGGACATTAGGCATCAACGTGCTAGTAAGTATCATACTAAGAAAGTATGACAGGGGTAAGCATCTTTGAAAAGATTAGCAGACATCGTAAAGTGAATCATAAGCTTGATAACAAAGTTCGTTATTCAAGTGTAAACTATACAAAAGAAACGAGAACACCAATGAAAAATTTAGTCGTTTTGAATAAGAATAAAAAGTTGAAATTAGACTTCTCTTCTGTGAATTTAACCACAGACAGAAGAAGTAAATAAAGAATTGTTGCACGAAAGAGTATTAGGAAGATCGTCGAGATTAATAAAACCAATATATCTTTAGATGAGACCGTTGGATCGGGTCAATATCAAAATATGACACTCCTAAAAAGGATGTTTAGGAGTAAATTGTTGCGATTGTTGAACGGAGAATTAAGTGGCAACTTCATAAGAACATAGATGAGAGGTTTATATAAGGATTATGGACACAATAAGAACGAGTTTGTTATAAAGACGTAATCGTTATAAAGGGCGATACGAGGAGTAATAATGTGTGAAAAACATTACAATGGATTAAGTAAGTGGCAAAGGTTTAAATTCGAGGACGAATTTATTATAAGGGGGGGTGAATGTAATAACCCGTAAAAAATTTAAGGAGTTAGATTGCGCCACGAAGACTAAATTAATAAATTATGTCAAGTAGGCCGGAAATGAGATTCAAGTCAAGAAGTATGATGAGAATAAATGAATTGAATTGGTCGAGAAATAATAATTGAATTGGAAAATTATTATTTCGCTAGGACGGTTATTAGCGGGACTAATTAATAATAAAGAAAATTTAAAATATAAATAAGAATAAGAATTTAGTCCCAAGCTAATAAATTATATGACATCTTCCATGAAATATTATTAAGAAGTGATCGTGAAAATTTTGTTAAATTTCGAAGTCGTATTAAAGTTTGATGCGACGTAAATTACGGAATTTGATTAAATCGTAAAGAAACTTAGAGGAACTAAGTTGGATCTTTTTCCATTTGAAGTCTACAAGATAAGGCCATATGATATCATCCTCTTCACTTTCTTAAGTCTTCAAGAAGCTACCAAAACTCTTCCAAGAAACTCCTCTTTGCCGATTACATCAACCCATCACCATCTCCATCAAAATTCTCACCAAAACTTAGGATTCTTGGAGGCAAATCATGGATTAATTAAAGGTAAACACTCTAACCTTATTAATTGAGGTTTTTGTTGGTTAACCCTTGAGATTCATGGATTAGGAGATGATTAGATATAATGTATTTTGGTGTTTGAATTCAGCTATGATAATTGATATTGTTTTTGAGTTTTTGGTGAGTTTGAGAATTGTTTGATGGTGAAATTGAGCAAAGAAATATGCAGGGTGATGGCTGAACTTAGAGAGTGTTAGGGTAAGGTTTTCCGGCGGCCGGAGTTAGCTCCGGTGAGCAGCAAACGCTGCTCACCAAGAGCAGCTCATCTGCCCTTACGGGCAGCAGCTCTGCTCTAACGAGCAGAGCTGAGGCAGCCCCTTGAGGGCTGCTATTGCAGCCCTCGGTCATCGGGGAAGATGGAAATTCGACGCCAAATCATTCCCCGTTCGAATGCTTTTAAGTTTGAGTTATAAACGTGAGTTTGACGAGTTGTTAGCGACGATAGTTTATAGCGATTTAATCCGATAGAAAAGTGGATTGGTATTATAAGTTAAAGTGTAGGTAGTGTAAAATGGATTGACGGAATTAAGACGTATTAAGTATCGAAGTTTAAAGGAGAATAAAGTCTAAAAGAACGGATTAAAAACGAATTAGTTGTGGTTTGAACAAGTCAAAATCTGTTTTGATTGTTATAAAACTATAATTAGGAGCGAACTTTGAAATGGAATTGCGGATTAACGAAATGCCGGAATGAGTCGATTTTGGTGTCGTTTTGTTCGTTACAGAACAAAGAACGAAGGTATAGGACAGCTGCTGCCAAAACAGTGGCCAGACAGCTGCAAAATTGGCTGCAAACAGCAGCACATAGGGCTGTTTTGCTGTCAATAAAACAGCCCGAGCTAGCAACTTCAAGGCTAGTTTCCGACATCTTCGGGTTTGATTTTGAGTCCGAGGTTTAAATGAAAGTTTTAGAGGACGTTTTGTACTATAGGAATGTCAAATTTTTATTGGGTTATGACCAGTATACGTGCTCTGTTTCTAAGCTCGAAACAGCAGCTGTAGTAAACTGTTTTCAGGCCAAAACTGTCAATTTTAAGGAAACAACTTCAGGATCAATTTCCGACAACTTAGGACGATAATTTCAGTTTAGAATCTAAACGAAAGTTGTAGACGGGATTACGAACTATAAGGACGTCAAGTTTGTTTGGAGCCAGGCCGTTTTAAATAAATGTTTTAATAGCCCAAAGTCAGCTAGTTAGCTAGTTTTGGGAAAACTAGTTTTAATTAACGAAATGTAAAGTCGTTAATTAATTAAGTTATAAATTGACGTTTTGAGCTAAGATTAATTATAAATTAGAGAAAAGTGACTTATTAAATTAATTATCAGTTTAACTCGATAATTAATTTAATTTAGCTAAATTGGACAGCTAATAAATAACATTTGGACTAATTTTATTTATTAAATGGGATTATAATTTTGAAACGCTATCAATTTATTTCGAGGAAAAATATATTGATTTAGTCGCTAAGTATTCTATAGCTAGAACACCTTAGAATTAGGATCCATTTTAATTACGATTTACTATCGTATTTTCATATACTCGACGAGGCGATTATCAAAGGGACGCGGAATGTAAAGAACGCGACATCGGTTTGCTAGGACCGAAGTCTTTGGATATCAATTTGTGAGTTTTGCAATTTACTTTCGTATATTAACTATAAGTTGTTAATTGTGTGGTAATCCATTAATTGCATTGCATATACATTATTACTTCATACTTGGGCAATTCATGTGAATGCTTTGTTCATAATATCGCTTGGATGCATTATTTGACATATTGTTGTTATTTGTAAGTTGTGATGTTTGCTTTAATGATCCGAGGAAACGAGCTACCTATTGGGCGTCAATAGGCTGTGTGATCACCAGTGTCCGGGTCAGTCATAGAATTAGTATATATAGATGCTTGTATTTAAAAATGTTTGATATGATCTCGTTAAATGATGATTATGTATGGGAGTAAGGAGGATTATGTTTTTGGTAGATACGTGAGTAACTCAGTTGAACTATCTCGGGACCCGTATCTAGTGAGTAACTCGGTTGAATTATCTCGGTACTCACACTTTGGGATTAAGCAGTGACATGATGTAACTCGGTTGAACTATCTCGGGACTATGTCACGTGGTAACGAGTAAATCGGTTGAACTATCTCGGTACCGTACCAATTGGATTAAAATGATTTGATATAATATTAATGGATACAATATGAGTAGGATACGAATAGGAAATAGTATTAATTTAAGAATAGGGTTTCATCGGATCAAATATTGTTGTTTGTTTTAATATATGTTTATGCAATTTATATATATATATATATATATGTGAGAAACAGGGCATTGCTTGATATGGGATATCGCTTTGTAAGACCCTGATTTCTAAAGATCGATTTGTATCGTTTAAAGAAGTTTTATAAAAACGTTTTGTGAATGTTTCGCGAAAAAAATTTATAGTGATTTTTATGCTTGCTACGGGTTTCAGAGATACCATTCTCATTCCCTAGCGCCGGTCGCGGCCCTCAATTTTGGGTCGTGACATAAACGTTTTGCTTAAATATCTAAAAAGGTTAAACGCTTGAATTTGTTTCGTAACGTTTGTAAACATTTGGCTTAAATTGCTAAAAAGGTGAAACGCTTGAATTTGTTTTGTACTGTTTGTAGACGTTTGGCTTACATTACAAAAAAGATGAAATGCTTGGATTTATTTCGTAACGTTTGTAAACATTTGGCTTAAATTGCTCAAAAAGGTGAAACACTTGGATTTGTTTTGTAATGTTTGTAAACGTTTGGCTTAAATTGCTAAAAAGGTGAAACGCTTGATTTTGTTTCGTAACGTTTGTAAACGTTTGGCTTAAATCGCTAAAAATGTGAAAAGTTTTAATTTGTTTCATAACGTTTTAAACGTTTGGTTTCATTTCATAACGTTTGTAAACGCTTGGCTTAAATCGCTAAAAAGATGAAAAATTTAGATTGGTTTGGTAACGTTTGTAAATATTTGGCTTAAATCGCTAAAAAGGTGAAATGTTTGGATTTGTTTCGTAACGTTTGTAAGGGTTTGGTTTAAATTGCTAAAAAGGTGAAGCGTTTGGATTTGTTTCGTATCGTTTGTACACATTTGGCTTAAATCGCTAAAAAGGTCAAACGTTCGGATTTTTTTCGTAACGTTTGTAAACGTTTGGCTTAAATTGCTGAAAAGGTGAAACGCTTAGATTTGTTTCGTAATGTTTGTAAACGTTTGGCTTACATTGCTAAAAAGGTGAAACGCTTGGATTTGTTTCGTAATGTTTGTAAACTTTTGGCTTACATTGCTAAAAAGGTGAAATGCTTGGATTTGTTTCGTAATATTTGTAAACGCTTGGCTTCAATTGCTGAAAAGGTGAAACAATTGGATTTGTTTCGTAACGTTTGTAAACGTTTTGCTTAAATTGCTAAAAAGGTGAAACGCCTGGTTTTTTTTCGTAATGTTTGTACACGTTTGGCTTAAATTGCTAAAAAGGTGAAACGCTTGGATTTGTTTCGTAATGTTTGTAAACGTTTGGCTTAAAATGCTAAAAAGGTGCAACGCTTGGATTATTTTCGTATTGTTTGTAAACATTTTGCTTAAACACAGAGTGTAATGTTTAGAAACGCTTAGATTTGTTTGGCTTAAATTGCTGAAAAGGTGAAACGCTTAGATTTGTTTCGTAATGTTTGTAAACGTTTGGCTTACATTGCTAAAAAGGTGAAACGCTTGGATTTGTTTCGTAATGTTTGTAAACTTTTGGCTTACATTGCTAAAAAGGTGAAATGCTTGGATTTGTTTCGTAATATTTGTAAACGCTTGGCTTCAATTGCTGAAAAGGTGAAACAATTGGATTTGTTTCGTAACGTTTGTAAACGTTTTGCTTAAATTGCTAAAAAGGTGAAACGCCTGGTTTTTTTTCGTAATGTTTGTACACGTTTGGCTTAAATTGCTAAAAAGGTGAAACGCTTGGATTTGTTTCGTAATGTTTGTAAACGTTTGGCTTAAAATGCTAAAAAGGTGCAACGCTTGGATTATTTTCGTATTGTTTGTAAACATTTTGCTTAAACACAGAGTGTAATGTCTAGAAAATATTTCGAAGAAAAATTGATTTCAAATATTTACTTTTTAAAGTAATTGAAATATTTTTATCACGTAATTGTGCCCAGACATGTCATGAACATGCATTTGAAATGCCACGAATAGGAAACCGCATTGAGCATTGAGTATCACTAATTAAAAGAGAAATAAATAATTGATACATGGATTTAGTACATTCATCATGGCATTAAATTATTAGGGTTGAATGCAACTCTTTGGGGATGAGAGCTGTCATCACCCTGGCGCACAATTATGTAAAATAAATTTTGTCAGTGGGATAGTTCAAGAACAATGTTTTGTTTAAAACTCGCAAGTTATATTGTGAAAACAGTGTTTAAAAGGTTATTAAATTTCAAACGGTTTTTAAATTTTTATTTGGTTGAAAACTAGACAAATACTCTGTGACGGCGGTAGTGATTTAAGAGAATTTGCATTGTAAGGATTTATTCTATATTGTTGGAGTATCAGCGTTTGGTAAATAGGAGCTATGGTTATAAGTTGCACTCGAGGTTTAGTTGTGGTAGGTGCGGAAAAATATTGAGTTCAGATTAAAGAATTGTGTCAGCTTAGAGTATATGATTTGAGGAGTTTTGTTTTGAAGAACATTGGTTATGCTCTGCGTGTTTTTTTATAAAGAACTAAAAGCAAATTTGTTTTTACAGATTTAATATCTGTTTAAAAAGTTTTGATACCAGTATGGAAACTATTTCGTAAACAAAGAGATTCTCATTTGCAAAATTTAACTTTGGGAAAGTGATGAAATTTTTGTCAGTTTGATTAAAAGTGGATTTTAATTTTTTTTTCAAAAGGAAGGATTTTATAAAAACTGTGAATTTATTTTGAAAGTAAAGTTTTATGGTGATTTCAAATTGAGAGTGTGTCTATTATGTTGACATGTTTACAAAACTAGAAGATTTTTTTTTCAGTGTGTTAATTATTTTTGGTTGAAAATGAAATAAAACGGAATATGTTAGTAATTTCAGATTAAAGGGGAATGATATTATTTTGTATTTTGTGTTTGCGAAAAGCATTTTTCTATAAAAAATTTGTTTTGAGCAGAACCAATAAACTGTTTAATTTTGACCTAATCAAAATGACCTTCTGTAGGATTCGAGGTTATAGTGATTGATAAAAAAATTGGAGGATGGAAAAAAATTTGTTGTCAGGAGTTTAAGATATGTATTCCTTAAAAATTAGTGTGCTTTTTACATCTGGGTTCGAAAAGTTGAGGATATTGTCTAGCTGATCTTAGTTAGTTGAACCGAGACGATCATATTGGTATTTAGTTTCCGCCATTTTTTTTTGTGAGAGCATTTTTGATGAAAATGACATTTACTGTTAAGTTTTCTCATCTTAGGTATTTGGTGTTGTGACCATTATAAGAGATATAGTGTATAGGCGTTAAGGAATGTAAGATTATTTTCAATTGAGAGTGTTTGTAGGTTTTCGATTTGTAGCATTGGAGTTTGGCTTAATAATTTTTTCGATTTGAATTTCGGGATTGAGAAATAAATTTCCATTTCGTTCACTCATGTGTTGAGAAGTCGTTTGAGATACCAAATTGTTGAGCAAAGAATTTTTCGCGTATGCGTGTGGTGATCATTCGAATTTTTGACTTAGCTTTAAATTCGAAATAGTATTTCTATAAGTTGGGGAGAATGTCCGTAGAATATTTTTGCGTGTTTCGGTCAAATTATGTTTCTTTTTGCTTTGACTCTCCTCAGTCTTCTTCATGGTAGAATTATTTTTTGGTGAGAGTTTTGTTTGAATCTTTTGAGATTGCAGTTTTGTTTTGCTTAAGTTGAGTTATGCGGGTTTTATTTTGTTTCTGTTGAGTAGTCACCTGGTCGTAAAGTGATTTTGGAAATCGGAATTAATATGCGTAGTTGTTCCTTCCGTTGAGGACGCGTTATTTCGTATTTTTGAGTTACAAGTGATTTTATGTTTGCTATAACTGATTTTTTTATTACTTTGGTTTTATGTTAAATTCGAGGACGAATTTTTATTAAGTTAGTGAGAATGTAATATCCCGTAAAATCTTTAGCTTTTCCCGTCGAGTTTTCGATAATTAATTGAGTCGTTCGTTGATTCAGTCGTGATTCGATTCGTGTTCGTTTGTGTTGAGTCGTTTTTGCCCATGAATTAATTAAATTCATACAAAGCCATGAAAAGCCCATACAATTCATTGGCCCATGAATTATATTCATGAAAAGCCCATGAAAATAATTAACATGTATTATGTTAATTATGTTGTTGCAGCAGTTTGACGTGAACCATCTTTTGGTTTCCTTATATATATATATATATGTAGGTCTTATTTTAAACCCTATTTCATACCTTCAAATCACTAATCCCTAACCATCGTTTACCTTGCAAATTCCCAGAAAATCATTCATCCTTTAGCATCTGCTTGCTGAAAAAACTCTCGGTATGTTTATATTGCTCATTGTCAGTTTTGGTTCTTAAACGCGATTTCCGTCTTAATCGATAATTCATTTGTTTTAGCATCAAATTGAGAACTATCTCGTTCCAGTGATAGTGGACTCAATCCTCTACAAATCTAAGCCTTGTTTTCATAGAACGGTATGTAAATCTATTCGTTATAGCCACTGTCGTTTCATCGTATTTGTGTGTTCTTGTTGGCTTAATAATGATACTTCTGCCGATTTCTATTATTATCTATGGTTATGATTCTTGTTTCTCGATGACTATTATCTATTGATCGGTTAGTTTTGTTTACGAAATCGTTATAATTGAGTTTATTTTCCTTCATTGTTTTCCTCGGTTCTTAATTCCTTCACTGCGGATTTCATATGGTTGTCTCTGCCAAATTGTTTGGTTCATGATTGTAGTGATATTATTCTTGATTTGTTAGGTGATGAATTCAGTAAGCTATATTAAGTTTGAGTTAAGAATTGTTTGGGTTGTTTTGCAGTGTTCGTTAGTTTTGGTTTTGATAATCTATTTGTTTTAAATTGTGTTTGGCGGCAGTAAGGTTATTGAATTGCCATGGCTATTTGTTTGCTTTATTTGGATTGGTTGGCTTTCCTTTTTTGGGTTAAATTCATAATTGGCTTAAGTTAATTCTTTGGTAATTATTGTTTTTAAGAATTATTGGCTTGGCGTGCCAATTTGGCTAAAATTGCAAATTTGTTTTGTTTTATTTTTTTATTATTATTTATTTTTCTTAACTTATTTTAGTTAAGTAAATTGTCGGTAACTATTGGTTACTTGTTTTTAAGCTATTAAGTTCCGTTTTAATATTTAATTATTATTTTATCAAAAGTACTATTTTATAATTATAAACTATAGTTTATAATTTTGATAAATAATTGGGTCGGGTTAGACTTGGGTCACCCGACATGCGAGGTAGCTTGGTAGTTATTGGTAACTCTGCTAACCCAATATTTGAGGAAATGGATTTAAGTTATTAATTACTTATTATTTAAGTAATATTTTCAGGAACGAATTTTAAAGTGAAAACCCAATAGACTTGGCTTATTTTTTTATTGAGTATTGCATTACTCGATGTGGTTCGTTTTTGACTCGGGTCATTACGTGATTAATTGTTCATTCTATTCCAGTAATGTTTATGCTTGACTCGATATTGTGCTAGTCCTGTGTGGTGTCTAGTACTCTCTAGAGTTAGGGGTCGATTTTAATAATTGTTTTTACTCTGTTCTTAGACTCGTCGACTGTGCGGCTTCGGAGTCGATTCAGGTTTTGTCGCTTGCCAGGTTTTCACGTGGGTTAGCAAGCAGTGAGTTTGTAGTGCTATTTACCGCTTTATTAAGCACCTCATCGTATTTTAATATTATAAATGTTTGTGAACTGTTTTTACGGATTATGGATCTGGATTGAAACGAGCTACTCGATAGGCTTGTATCGAGACTGTGTGCACCGGTAAGTACTCTGGGAAACGGCAGACTAAAGTCTTGTTTACGCTGGTATATTTATATGACGAGGATTTGTTCCCGTCCACTCTGGGTTTATCGGTATGCTATGTCATACTTACGCTGAGATCATTTCAATATTGTTTTCCATAATCATATTATATTAGTATAAAAATGTTTTGATTTAAGGGTTTTAAACTTAATAAATGTAAATAGTATTGCGAACTCATCTCAGTATATCTGATCCCGTTGTTTTCCCAAATTTTTCAGGTTTATGATTTGAAAGCTGGTCCACTCCGATTCTTTTGATTCTTCGGAGGTTTTTATGTTATTAAACTAGTTTCTGTTTTCGAACTCTTAGACCGCAGTAGAACTATTTATTTATTTCATTTGATATTACACTTTGGAATTGTCGTTATATTCGATTATTTATATTTGGCATGATTACTCTAGATTACGATATTATTATTTAAGGCATGCAGTGGAATATTTAAAATATTTAAGTTATTTATATTAGAACTGTAATATAAATTGCTTGACCTAGGTTGGAGTCTCGGTTGCCCCCGAGCAGTTTTCTGCAGGTTTAAATGTTTAATTGATTTCCGCAAGGTTTGCTACGGGTTTCGGTACAACCATACCCATACCCTAGCGCCGGTCACGATTCATGAAATTGGGTCGTGACAGATACCCAAGTATCTCAAACCATAAAATCATCGAGGTTGCCGACTCATTACAACTACCAAGCTCAACTCCTAAATTTGGGTGACCCAAGTCGAAAACAAAACAACCCTTTATAAAATGTATTCAAAATATTTGTAAATCTGGGAAAATATTATAAAAAGATTTAAATCCTTTGAAATTTGGGAGCTCAACTTAACCTAATCGCTAAACGGTAATTAAAAACTCAAGTGAAAAATCTTCGATATCATACATCCATTCCATAAACCCCATAATTAAAAATACAGGAAAATCCTTTTTACTGGCAACTTAAACAAAATCAAAATTTTAAAGAATTAAAAACCAAAATTCTCTTCCGATTCTGTGTCAAAACGCAAATCGAATAAAAACAATTTCCTCAAAGAAAATCCTTAAAACAACATGTTGTCAAACAATGTATAACACAAAATACGTTTTAGGGTTTAACCCAAATTTGTTTTACTAGAAAACAGGACTAACGCCCAACATCCGATCATATTTAAAATCAACCGTAGAGGCCCAAGCCAAGATGTAATTCATTAATAAGGTAAAACAATCCAATGCATCATGTAAAATAACTGTAACCAACCATATACTCAAAATTATTTTAGGCATAACGTCAAAGTTTATCAAACAACATCATAACCAAGTATGAATTTAGAAAACATCATCAATAAAAGATTTTCCGAGAAATCAGAAGCAATTAAAATAACCCAAGTGAAATAACCTCAATATGATAAAACACAGCAAGTAACATCCAAGTGAAATTAATTGTCAGACATAAATATTAAATAGAGACTGACACACATCACCTATAGGATGTAGGCTGAAAGTTTAAAAATAAAAGATGACGTTTTAAAAGGCAAGACACGAATCCTAATTCCGCGGTAGTTCCTAAGACACGACATACTTATCATGCCAAAAACACACAACAAATAACATGCATAAGGCCTTGGTTTGAAACCAAAGCTCTGATACCAAGTTTGTCATGACCCATTTTATTGAATCGCGACCGGCGCTAGGGTATGGGTACGGTTGTACCAAAACCTGTAGCTAGCTTTGCGGATAACCGACAAATACATAAACCTGCAAGAAATCTAATGCTCAGGGGCAACCGAGACTTCAGCCTAATTCTAACAGTTCATAATATACAACATTTATCATAAAGTGCTCATCCAACTCTGACTCTTAAACATGGCAAAAATACGTATTAACCCAAGTTATTATAAGAATGCCAAACAGCAATTAAATCCATTGGATAAATCTGGCAACAAGTACTAAGACAATAAGACTTCTAGTTACTACTGCGGTCTAAGAATAAAATCAGTTTAATAACTTTATTAAAATATAAAGTAAAACCTCAGAGGAAATAAAGAATCGGAGAGCGGCTGACTTGTTCAATTCATAACCCTTGAAAAATTGGGAAAATAACGGGGTCAGATATACTGAGATGAGTTCATACCAATATTTACATTTATCAAGTGGAAAAGCTTTTAAACCCTTTTAAAATATCTAATATAAACATTACGTATAACAGTTGGAACCCACAATATTCTAACTTGTATACTTTATTCCTAACACTTGGTCCTGAGAGCTGAGCGACACCGAGTTACCACTAACCATACTTAATCCATAACTAGAGTCCCGAGAGCTGAGATACACCGAGTAAATTTTTATTTTGTTATATATCAAAATAACAATTTACTTAATAAAGCGGTAAATAGTAAGCACAAGCTCATTGCCTGCTAATCCACGTGAAAACTCCTGGCAAGCAACCTTGACTCGTTTCGCCTCAAAAGCACAAACAGTTGACGATTCTAAACATAAATAAATAATAAAATAAAAACAGAACCTAACTCTAAAGAGTACTAGACAACACATAGGACTAGCACAAATAAGACGTCAGGATAAAACAATCCAGAGCAACACAAAATACCCAATAAGTAATAATGCCCAATTAATACAAGTTTATTGAGTTCTTTCTTTAAAATCCATAAAACATTATTTAAATAAATATTAAATAATAATTAACTCAATTTCCAAAACTGTGGGTTAACCGAGTTATCGATAACTACCTAGTTAACCTCACATGTCGGGCGACCAAAGTCAAGCCCGACCCAAATATTTTATCAAACTATAAACAAGAGTTTATAATCTCAAAACTAACTTGATAAAATTCATATATAATATCCAATTATAAAACATAGTTTATATTATTAAACAACCTTAATAAAATAATAGTTTAAAGTCAAAACGGAACTCAATAGCTTAAAGTTCAAGTAACCCAAGTTACAAATCAAAACTTAATGAAATAAGTTTAAATAAAACGTTTAAGGGGTAAATTGTAATTTAGCCGATTTGGCACAACAAGCCAAGATTTGAAATAATAATTAATTACCCAAAAAATTATATAACTATCAGTTAGAAAATAATTATTGTTTTCGAATTATCATACTCAAACAATTTTAATTAGAATAGAAACTAATATTATCTTTAGATTTTATTTTTTAAAAAAAATTTATAGATTAGAAATTTAAAAATTAAAATGATAGACGAACGTTCGGTTTTAAATCAGTTATAATCAAATAAAAATCTTTGATTAAATCATAATGATAAACCAACCCATAACAATTGCACACCCAGGACAACCACAATCACTTTTTGCCATAAGCACATAATTTTTAATAGCCAAGACATAAATAATATAACCATTCACGTGAAATCAAACAACAACCAAAATAATAAATTTAAACCAACAGTGGACAACATTATTTCCCACCAAGTGATCAATTTCGGAATAACTATCTCAACTCACACAGTAATAAAGAATGGTCACCACGCTTTTGAAAATGAATTTTGCCGCCAACAACAATTGAAGAAGAACAAACAGAGAATCAAAGCCAGTCAAATTTAAAATCACAATGACCGCCAACTATCGAACAAGAAACCAACATGATCTTCAACTGACAGAAGCAACACTTAGTTAATCATTAAACAACACATAAACATCAATAAGAACAATGACAATGAACAATGAACAAGATTAAGGAAAATAGAGCATGACATCTAACGATTACACAAAACATGAACGATGATCATAATCAATGACAACATGAGATTAAATCCTAAACATAACAAGAATCATGCCTTAAAACACAGGCAAGAATTCAGCAGCAACTAATCAAATAAACAATCAAAAACGATAAAATGGCAGCGCGGATAACAGAGAGACTAACGTACCAAATTACGATTTTGAAGTGTAGAATAGAAGAGGACGATGTCTACTACAACTAAGACAAAACAGATTTTCAAATGATTCTAAAACGAAGGAGAACGGATCAACGAACGGAAGTGTCGATTTTGATAGCAAAAACTAAGAATAAGCAAGAAAGCTTACCGAAATCCAACAATGAAGAGAATGATTTGGACGTGAAATCAGTGAATCTTGGAGAAGAATGTGACGGCTAGGGTTTTTATGAGTGTAAGAATAATTTTAGGTTTATAAACGAGTATATATAGAAGGAATGAAAGGAAGACGTAACAGTACGCAACACTGAAGGAATAAACAAATGTTGGTTCGTACAAGCTGAAATCACCTGGGACATGACCAATCCCATGGGCCAATCCCATGGCGCATGGCCGAGCTCAACTCAAGTGAAAAGAATAATATTGAACCAACCCAAACAAAACACAACTCGAACCACGAAACCGCAAACGATCCCAGATTTTACCAGAACCTCATCAGATTTTTTTTAAAAAAAACGGGATATTACATTCTTCATAACTTATTAAAATTCGTCCTCGAATTTAACACAAAATCAAATAAAATAAAATCAGAAACAGCGCGTACCAAAAAAATAAAAAACCACTCCTAACACATAAATCAAGAGTTAACGAATCGCAAGTAGATTTAAAAAGAAATAATTACGCACAACTTGCTTACTTCAAGCAAAAACCACACATGATTACTCTAACGTCCGCTTAACATAAACGATAACGTCCCTCCTAAGTGAATTAAAATGAGGTAATATAAATTCTCCCACAAAAAATTCAACTGAATCACTTAAGATAAACAAAAACGAACCTCGAACTTCATATCTGAAACTGATTCGTAATAAGCTATCATAAATCACATATATGCACAAATTTCTGATCCTAACAACTTTGTGCTCCAACTATTACTCAATCAACGCAACGTGAATAAACAATAAATTTTCAATTCAGAGTCACAATTACTTTGTACTAGAGCGGCTTCTAAAACCAGCTTAAATCTTATCGATTATAAAAACCTCAATATCACAATACAAGATTAAGCCCTAAGCTAAACTATATATCTTACAATTTCAGACTCTATCGTCTCAACAGGAAACCGAAAACACAAGCTGATAAAATCTTGTTTTACAATACCTAGTTCCTTCCACTTATAACAAGATCCACATAAAAATAATTGATAACAAAACCCATTCGAATTCAGATAATATTTCAGTTATAAAACAAACACAACAAAGAATCATCCGATCCAAAAACAAAAACTCATATTGTTATTCTCAAGAAATATGAACTTAACTTATAGTAAAAGAATTTCTATATTAGTCATAAACAATCTCAATCAAAATGATTCCTTCAATCATTTAGAAACATAACGCTACAACTAAACGGCTTATCGACTACATCTCACTTATATTACACAACTTAAAAAAAAAATTCCCCCACACAAAGGTTTGAACTATTGACCCAAACATTACAGTAATATCATTAATCGAAAAAATCGATCAACCGATCCTGATTGTCGAAACCTATTAACCGCGATCCTATATTCTCAAATCAACTAACTCATATATCCAAATCAATCTCAACTCTCAAAATTATTCCATCAATTTACTATTGCCTCGTATTCAATGAGAGATTACTGTGACCAATTTATCCCAACCGGATTGTTAGTTATGCTCAAAACCCAACCCACGAGGTTATAAAATCTTTCAATACCCAAATCACACGAGGGTATAAAATCTTTCAATACCCAAAACATTTTATATTCAAAAAATTTCCGCTTCTCTTTCAAAGACTAAACGTCTTACACCTTCTTTTATATTCAAAATCGAAATGCCTTTACCATTGAAAAACCATCAGTTTTGTATACCCCTGAAATTTTTAAAATATTTGCATTTTGAATCTGCAAATTTCTCCTAACTTTTAAATACGTTTGAAAACTTGTGAAACTGTTCAATTGATAAAATTTATGGTATCTTTAAACCAAACTTGTTAAAACAAATTTATCCCTTTCTCGAAAATACACAAACCGTGGCAAAATCCTCCGTATTCATAACACACATTGATGTTTCAAAATATTAAAATTTTATTGTCACTTACAAATTTTAATTTGTAAATAAAATCACGATTTGAAAAAATCGTTGAGTTAGCAAATTTTTTTACTATTCCTTTTGAATCCAATTTGATAAAATTTCTTCCTTTCCTCAGAAGTGTAAAATTAGCAAAGCAAACCTCTTGTTTATGAAAATACGTTTATAACATTATACCAAAATACTCGGACAATTTCAAATACGAAAAGATAAAGTCTCTTATAAAAACAGAAATATAGTGTATACACACACATGGAGCATAACCAACATCCTTAATCAACAAATCCGTAAATCACATATCTAAAATTATCACGAAAATTTTCTAATCTGAGCCTAACCATACACCGCACTTGACACAACTATATCTCGATTGCAACCTCAAATATATCCTTAATTTTATAAAACACAAGATTTCGACAAAACAGACTAATCCATTACAACTTAATCGTCCAAAATCCATCACCATCATCACAGAGTATTTGTCTAGCTACCTTTCGGTAACAGTTTCAAAATCATTTGAAATCCGACAACATTATAACTACGTTTATCACAACGTGACTCGCGAGCTCTTTTCAGAACATCTTTCTCAACACACTTTATCGATAAGATCCATTTTACATAATTGTGCGCCAGGGTGATGACATCTCTCATCCCCAAAGAGTTGTATCCAACCCTAATCATTTCTATGCACGTGATGTATGTACTATTATGCATGTATCAATTATTAATTGATCTTTTATTTAGTGAACATACTTTGTCCTCAATGCAATCCTATCTGTGACATTATAAATGCATGTTCATGATATGTCTGGGCACAATTACGTGTTGAATTTTTTTTAAATATTTTAACAAATCAACCTTTGAAATCCATTTCCTAACAAAACATTTGCTAGACTTTACACTATGTGAGATGTGCACTCGATAACCTCGAAATTTTCCTCAAATTACGTTTTTTCAATCTACCAACATTCAATGCTATATAACAAGTCATCCTAATGACTTCGTTACAACTCTACCATAGAAGAAATCCAACTAACCTCAACACAAACTGAAACTTATGCCCCACGCAAATAACTTATCATATACGTTCTTACGAAACTTACAGCAAGCTCCCGCATCGCATCATCATACTTGATGAAAGAATCAGTGTATTAATACACCGATCTATCTTTTCAGTTAGAATTTTCAATATCCTTTTCAGGATAATAAGAAACCATCAAACATTCCAATGAAACACTTCTTTCATCTTCCTCGTTATCGAAACCCAAGGATTTCGACCCACGACCCATACATCAAGGTAAACCAACCTTGACCAGGTGAATAAATTATCTCACGTGCTACTCCACACGAAGAGACAAGATATACAATCAACTTAGTTTAACAGACGTGCAAATTATACGACGCAAATCAAAACCAAAAATATAATAATTTCGTATTAAACAGGACATGCTAAAACAAGCCTTAATTTTAACCCTAACATACTTTAAAAAACAAATAAAATCAGGACATGCTAAAACAAGCCTTAATTTTCGTATTAAATTCCGCTTGTAATAATATCATCTTTTAAGACTACGCTTCAAAATTTATTTTAAATCTTAAAGTCAAATACGAAAACTTCCAAAAAAAACAAAAAATAGTTGAGCCTCACGGTTAAACAAAATCACTATCTGTAAAAGTCTCTTCTTATTAATCAATTTCTTTAAAATGGATACCCAAGTATCTCAAACCATAAAATCATCGAGGTAGCCGACTCATTACAACTACCAAGCTCAACTCCTAAATTTGGGTGACCCAAGTCAAACACAAAACAACCATTCATAAAACGTATTCAAAATATTTGTAAATCTAGGAAAATATTTTAATAAAATCTCCATCCTTTCAAATTTGAGAGCTCAATTTAACCCAACCGCTAAACGGTAATTTAAAACTCAAGTGAGAAATCTTTGATTCATACATCCATTCTGTAAACCCCAAAATTAAAAATACAGGAAAATCCTTTTTACTAGCAACTTAAACAAAATCAAAATTTTAAAGAATTAAAAACCAAAATTCTCTTCCGATTCTGTGTCAAAATGCAAATCGAATAAAAACAATTTCCTCAAAAAATATCCTTAAAACAGCATGTGGTCAAACAATGTATAACACAAAACACGTTTTAAAGTTTAACCCAAATTTTTTTTACTAGAAAACAGGACTAACGCCCAACATCCGATCATATTTAAAATCAACCGTCGAGGCCCAATTCAAGATGTACTTCATTAATAAGGTAAAACAATCCAACGCATCATGTAAAATAACCATAACCAACCATATACTCAAAATTATTTTAGGCATAACGCCAAAGTTAATCAAACAACATCATACCCAAGAATGAATTTAGAAAACATCATCAACAAAAGATTTTCCGAGAAATCAGAAGCAATTAAAATCACCCAAGTGAAATAACCTCAATATGATAAAACACAGCAAGTAACATCCAAGTGAAATTAATTGTCAGACATAAATACTAAATAGAGACTGACACACATCACCTAAAGGATGTAGGCTGAAAGTTTAAAAATAAAAGATGACGTTTTAAAAGGCAAGACACGAATCCTAATTCCGCGGTAGTTCCTAAGACACGACATACTTATCATGCCAAAAAAACACAACAAATAACATGCATAAGGCCTTGGTTTGAAACCAAAGCTCTGATACCAAGTTTGTCATGACCCATTTTTATGAATCGCGACCGACGCTAGGGTATGGATACGGTTGTACCAAAACCCGTAGCTAGCCTTGCGGATAATCGACAAATACTTAAACCTGTAAGAAATCCAATGCTCGGGCGCAACCGAGACTTTGCCTAGTTCTAGTAGTTCATAATATACAACATTTATTTTAAAGTGCTCAGCCAACTCTGAGTCTTAAACATGGCACAAATACGTATTAACCCAAGTTAATATAAGAATACCAAACAACAATTAAATCCATTGAATAAATCTAGCAACAAGTACTAAGACAATAAGACTTCTAGTTACTACTGCGGTCTAAGAATAAAATCAGTTTAATAACTCTATTAAAATATAAAGTAAAACCTCCGAGGAAATAAAGAATCGGAGAGCGGCTGATTTGCTCAAATCATTACCCTGAAAAAATTGGGAATACAACGGGGTCAGATATACTGAGATGAGCTCATACCACTATGTACATTTATCAAGTGGAAAACCTTTAAAACCCTTTTAAAATATTTAATATAAACATTACGTATAATAGTTGGAACCCACAATATTCTAACTTGTATACTTTATTCCTAAGGCTTGGTCCTGAGAGCTGAGCGACACCCAGTTACCACTGACAATACTTAATCCATAACTAGAGTCCCGAGAGCTAAGCTACACCGAGTTACTCTACTGGGTCCCGAGAGCTAGGCTACCACTGAGTTACGCCCACATATCACATACCTTATCTAGATCAATACCGGTGCACACGCAGTCCTCATAATTTCCATTAGGTAGCATGTTCCAACTAAGAGCCATAATGGAAAAACAGTTCGAAATATAAGTATAGTATATTTATATATCAAAATAACAATTTACTTAATAAAGCGGTAAATAGTAAGTACAAACTCACTGCTTGCTAGACTCGTTTCGCCTCAAAAGCACGAACAGTCGACGAGTCTAAACACAAATAAATAATAAATTAAAAATGGATCCTAACTCTAAAGAGTACTAGACATCACATAGGACTAGCACAAACAACACGTCAGGGTAAAACAATACAGAGCAACACAAAATACCCAAGAAGTAATAATGCCCAATTAATACTTGTATATTGAGTTCTCGCTTTAAAATTCATTTCATAAAATATTATTTAAATAAATATTAAATTATAATTAACTCAAATTCCAAAACAGTGGGTTAACCGAGTTATCGATAGCTACCAAGTTAACCTCACATGTCGGGCGACCCAAGTCACCCGACCCAAATATTTTATCAAACTATAAACTAGAGTTTATAATCCCAAAAATAACTTGATAAAATCCATATATAATATCCAATTATAAAACATAGTTTATAATTATTAAACAACCTTGATAAAAAATAGTTTAAAGTCAAAACGGAACTCAATAGCTTAAAGTTCAAGTAACCCAAGTTACAAATCAAAACTTAATTAAATAAGTTTAAATAAAACGTTTAAGGGCTAAATTGTAACTTAGCCAATTTGGCACCACAAGCCAATATTTAAAACAATTATATAATTATCAATTATTGCATAACTGTACGTGAGATTTTCATCTCATACGACTCCTCCCTTAATGTGCATAATGAGAATAATACAATATAGATAATAAAATAATTATTGTTTTCGGATTATAATACTCAAACAATTTTAATTAGAATCGAAATTAATATTATCTTTAGATTTTTTTTTTAAAACATTATCGATTAGAAATTTAAAAATTAAAATGATAGACGAACGTTCAGTTTCAAATCAATAATAATCAAATAACCTTTTTGATTAAATCATAATGATAAACAAAGCAATAACAATTGCACACCCAGGACAACCACAATCACTTTTTGCCATTAGCACATTATTTTTAATAGCCAAGACATAAATAATATAACCATTCACGTGAAATCAAACAACCAAAATAATAAATTTAAACCAACAGTGGCCAACATTATTTTCCACCAAGTGATCAATTTCAGAATAACTATCTCAACTCACACAGTAACAAAGAATGGTCACCAGGCTTTTGAAAATGAATTTTGCCGCCAACAACAATTGAAGAAGAACAAACAGAGAATCGAAGCCAAGAAAATTTAAAATCACAATGACCGCCAACTATCAAACAAGAAACCAGCAAGAGCTGCAACTGACAGCAGCAACACTTAGTTAATCATTAAACAACACATGAACATCAATAAGAACAATGACAATGAACAATGAACAAGATTAAGGAAAACAGAGCATGACATCTAACGATTGAAAAAAACATTAACGATGATCATAGCCAAATGACAACATGAGATTAATGTAATACCCCAAAATATTTAAGTATTTTATTGGACCATGTGTCCAGTTCTGATTCGCCAGAGTGGCGATATCGGGAATAATTTCCAAGAAATCAAAGTAATTATGCGGAATTTAATATCATATTCCAATTCTAAAGTTGGAATTTGAATTGAAAGGAAAAATATCAAGAAAAGTCCCAAACTAGAGTTCAGGGACTAAAGTGGTAATTTAACCAATCAAGTCCTGAAAAAGGTAATTATTTCGCCAAGGTCCGCGAAATATTTTATAGTAATAGTGGTAAAAGTTTCGGGTCAATCGGAGACCTTTTGAAATTTGGACGCGGATGCATTTTGGGCTAAATTGCAACTTTTGAAAAGTTCAAAGATCAAAGTGCAAATTAGCCAATTAAATATCGAGGATATAAATTAAAATATTAGTGACGGAAAATAATAATATTGAGTTAGTATTATTTATTTGGATATAAATAATACGTATAAGATGGATAATTAATCATTTGGTTAAAAGAGTAAGTTTAAAAGAGAAATGGTTTAAGTTAAAGAGTTAAAGGACTAAAATGGCTAATTAGCCAAATATATGTATATGATTTGAAGGAGATGGAACCATCCAGAGAGGAGAATGAAAGAAATGTTACAGAGTGAGAGAAATTCGACGATCGATTACGATCCGTCGCCGTTTCGCCGTTTCTCGTCCAAATCGCGAGTTCTTTATATCGATTCGTTCGGAATTTGATTCTCTATCAACTACGGGCATCAAACTAAGGTAAAATTGAAGTTTGATTTCGGAATTTGATAGATTTAGGGCTGTTTTGGTTTGAAACGAATCAAACGAACCGTAATCACGTCGGTTTTGACGTTTTTGATGATTATTGCGTTGAATATTGTATTATATTGATATAGAAACATGTTGGGATGAGTTAGGAATGTCGGGAGCATGACGAGATGAGGTTTGAGGCTGTTTGAAGGTGTCGCACGACGTGCAACAATGTCTCACGACGTGCGACATAACCTTGTGACGCGAGCGGACTTGCGATTGGCATAATTTCTTCGTTCGGACTCGGAATTGAGCGATTCTCGCGGCCACGGAACGAGGAAAGGATCCTCTATGATTTTTCAGCATCAAATAAATGTAAGAGTTTTTTTTGATGGTGAAATTTGCTGAGTTAGTGGCTGTTTCGTTTGAAAAGTTACGTTTGAATCGTTCGGATATAAATCGAGTTGCTCTTGATACGTTTGAGGTATAAAATGATAAGTTAAGTGTTTATATGAGTTAGATGCGACTTGGTATGAGTTTTGGATGATTTGGGGCCTCAGAAATGGTCCAGAGCACGTCGGAAACATCATACCCGAAGTGGGCACGACGTGCACCACCAGAGGTGCACGACGTGCACCACCAGGGGTGCACGACGTGCACAAGGAAGGGCACGACGTTCCCTTCATGAAAAATGAGGGGCACGACGTGCCAAGCTAGCACGACGTGCCCTACCTCGATCGTGACCTCCGGGGGACTTCCGGGAGCGAAAATTGGCTTCTGATGACATGATACGGGTGTAGAACTGTGACTAATGTCTTAAAATGAATATTAATAAGACATTATAGCAATGAACATTAGCATGATGAGTAATCAAGATATGAATAGAGATCTATAGAGAAAGATACGTTTAGAGCACGACGTTCGTGCTTTTGTCGTGTTAGGTATCTAGTGCAGTTTTTAAGAATAGGATTCTCTAAGTATATGTTTTGATGAATTAATCCTATGATAGATGTGACGGACTATTGAGCTACGAGTATGACGAACCAAGAAGCTCAACGAGGATTGACGGACCAGTCTCCTAGAGCTTACGTTCGGATATAAGGAATAGCGGTCACTGTGAGTTGCATCTTACTTTCGCGTATTATTTATAAAAGCTAATTTCATATATGATAAGTATTTCTGTGAAATACATCGCATTTATATGATTTGTTTGTATGAGATGTTGTCATGTTCGATTGCTTTGATGTATCAACTTTGTGGCAATGTCTCGAGTCTGTATGAGATATGAGAGAATAGTTCGTGCGATTCGAATTAAACACATCGGTTGGCTTCGCTATCGATGTCAGACGTATGAGATACATCGGTTGGCTTTGCTATCGATGTCAGGCGTATGAGATACATCGGTTGGCTTCGCTATCGATGTCAGGCATATAGGATACATCGGTTGGCTTTGCTATCGATGTCAGACAAGTAGGATACATCGGTTGGCTTTGCTATCGATGTCAGGTGGATGAGGTTAAGTATGATAGTTATTAAATGAAAAATCATAAATTATATTTTGAGTATGCGATGTTATAATTTTAATAATACCATTAGTAACTTGTAAACTCACTCAGTATTTTCCCAAATACTGACCCCTCACTCTAATGTTTGCAGGTATTAGAAGTCGGATCAGACAAGCCACCTCCATTGTGCCAGAAGTCATTGGACTTGCACAAGTATGAGTTCCTAGAGATGCAGTAGACAGTAGTTGTCAGTATTAGATAGACGCTTTAACTTCAAATGGTATTTTAAATGTAAACTCTGATATAATATTTTAATAACTATAATTATATTATTTAAAAGAGTTTTCCGAAAATATTTTATAAACAATATTATACTTTTAAATGCGAAAAATTTAAAACTGTTTTAGGCTTGCTACGGGTTTCGGAGCTAACACTCCCATTCCCTAGCGCCGGTCTCGGCTCAATAATTTGGGTCGTGACAATTAAAGCCTAAACATAACAAGAATCATGCTTTAAAACACAGCCAAGAATTCGGCAGCAACAAACCAAACAAAACAGCCAAGAACAATCAAAAACGATAAAACGACGGCGCGGATAATAGAGAGATTAACGTATCAAATTACGATTTTAAAGTGTAGAATCGAAGAAGACGATGTCTACTACAACTGAGATAAAACGGATCTCTAAACGATGCTAAAATGAAGGAGAACGAATCAACGAACGAAAGTGTCGATTTTGATAGCAAAAACTGAGAATAAGCAAGAAAGCTTCCCGAAATCCAACAATGAAGAGAATGATTTGGACGTGAAAGCAGTAAATCTTGGAGAAGAATGTGACGGCTAGGGTTTTTATGAGTGTAAGAATAATATTAGGCTTATAAACGAGTATATATATAAGCAAAGAAAGGAAGAAGTTGCAGTACGCAAAACAGAAGGAATAAACAAATGTTGGTTCGTAGAAGCTGAAATCGTCTGGGACATGACCAATCCCATGGGCCAATCCCATTGCTCATGGCCCAGATCAACCCAAGAGAAAAGAATAACATTGAACCAACCCAAACAAAACACAATCTGAACCACGAATCCGAAAACGATCCCAAAAATTACCGGAAACTCATCGGAATTTTTTTAAAAAAAAATGGGTACTAGAATAACGTTTTAAAGATTTGGCATAAATCGCTAAAAATGTTAAACATTTGGTTTTGTTTCGTAACATTTGTAAACGTTTGGTTTAAATCGCTAAAAAGGTGAAACGTTTGGATTTGTTTCGTAACGTTTGTAAACGTTTGGCTTAAATTGCTCAAAAGGTGAAACGCTTGGATTTGTTTTGTAACTTTTGTAAACCTTTGGTTTAAATTGCTAAAAAGGTGAAACGCTTGGATTCGTTTAGTAACGTTTGTAAACGTTTGGCTTAAATCGCTAAAAATGTGAAACGTTTGGTTCTGTTCCGTATCGTTTGGCTTAAATCTCTAAAAATATGAAACTTTTGGATTTGTTTCATAACGTTATAAACGTTTGGTTTTGTTTTGTAAGGTTTTTAAACGTTTGGCTTAAATCGCTAAAAAGGGGAAATGTTTGGATTTGTTTGGTAACATTTGTAAACGTTTGGTTTAAATCGCTTAAAAGGTGAAACGTTTGGATTTGTATTGTAATGTTTGTAAACAAACGTTTGGCTTAAATCGATAAAAAGGGGAAACGTTTGGATTTGTTTTGTAATGTTTGTAAACGTTTGGCTTAAATCGCTAAAAAGGTGAAACGTTTGGATTTGTTTCGTAACGTTTGTAAATGTTTGGCTTAAATCGCTTAAATATTGAAACGTTTGGATTTGTTTCGTAATGTTTGTAAACGTTTGGCTTACATTGCTAAAAAGGTGAAACGCTTGGATTTTTTTCGTAACGTTTGTAAACGTTTGGCTTAAATTGCTAAAAAGGTGAAACGCTTGGATTTGTTTCGTAACTTTTGTAAACGTTTGGCTTTGTTTCGTATTGTTTGTCAACGTTTGGCTAAAATTGCTAAAAATGTGAAACGTTTGGTTTTGTTTCGTAATGTTTTAATGTCACGACCCAATTTCACAAATCGCGACCGGCGCTAGGGTATGGGTATGGTCGTACCAAAACCCATAGCAAGCCTCGCGGATAACCTTAAATACAATTAAACCTGCAAGAAAACCACTGCTCGGGGGCAACCGAGACTCCAACCTAAGTCTAGCAGTTTATATAATACTTAAATAATAACTTAAATATCTGAACTGCTCGGCTAGAATCCGAGACTCAAAGAATGCCTTATATAAATCAAATCCAATGTATAACATGCCAACAACGATAATAAATAGTCGGACCACTCCGATAAACGAAAGTATAAGATAATCATAAATGACCGACTAATCCTACTGCGGTTTCAGAGTATAAAACAATTGACTGGCTTATTAAACAAAAGAACCTCTGAAGGAATCAAGAAAATCGGAGATCGACCAACTCTCTCAAATCATTAGCCTGGAAAAATTGGGAAAACAACGTGGTCAGATATACTGAGATGAGTTCTGTCACGACCCATTTTCATGAATCGTGACCGGCGCTAGGGTATGGGTATGGTTGTACCAAAACCCGTAGCTAGCCTTGCGGATAACCAACTTAAACAATTATAACAATGTACCTGCAGAAAACCACATGCTCTGGGGCAACCGCGACTTCAACATAGTCTAGCAGTACAATAAGCAACATATATTCAAAGTATGCTATCTCAACTTATAACTCCAACAATGTGGGAATATAATATAAATATCATAAACATTGTAATCATGCCAAAAGCGATAAAGTAATTATCAACAAACAACTCTCTAAAAATATAGTATAAGGCTAAAACATAAATAATATGATACTACTACTGCGGTCTAAGAGTTTAATACAGCTCGACTCACTTATTCTGAAAATAAAATAAAAACCTCTGGGAATGAAGAAACGGAGATCGACCAAAGCTCAAATCATAAACCTGGAAAATTTGGGAAAACAACGTGGTCAGATTTACTGAGTAGAGTTTATATAACCATTTACATTTATTAAGTTGAAAACCGTTAAAAACGTTTAATAAAACATTTTCATTATGGATTATCAATGAAACCATAAACCACAATTCTAAATTCATTGTCGTGTCGGTGAGACGGATCTCAATAACTGATCCCCGACTATCACTTAATAAATAGTGAGCCCAGGAGACGTATCTTCCACCGGTGCCCTCACTAAGGTGAGACGTATCTCAAACCTACCTCAATACCATAATCATTACCGGTGCGCACGCAGTCCCGATGATGGCCATCGAGTAGCACGTTCCAAATCAAATCTACAATGCCGAAAACAGTTCAAAAGCTGCTTATACATATATATATATATATATATATATATATATATATATATATATACAAAATAATACGTTTGCTTAATAAAGAGGTAAATAGAGATATAAACTCACTGCTTGCTAAATCCAAGTGATCCTGACAACCACCTAACTCTGGTTCGCCTCTGAAGTACGAACAGTCGACGGGTCTAAATAAAATATTAAAATCATAATTAAAATCAGACCCTAACTCTAAAGAGTACTAGACACCACATAGGACTAGCACAACGCAAAACCAAGTCACATTTAATAAACACTTATATTAAATGCATTCCAAATATAACCCAAGTTATAAAGTACAAATCATATAAACATTTTTAAAATGGTACATAAAATAATTAAATAAATCCGAGTTAAAATCCATATTAGTGAGTCAGCCGAGTTATTAAAAACTACCAAGTTTCTTCCCACTTGTTGGGCGACCACAGTCTAACTCAAACCAAAACTTTATTAAATTTATAAACCCGAGTTTATAATTTAGATACTTGATAAATAATTATCTATATTAAAATAGAATTTAATATTTTATAATTCAAGTAACCCAAGTTACAACGAAAACTTAATTATTTTAAGTTATAAAAGTCTAGGGACTAAACTGTACTTTAGCCAACTAGGGACTAAACTATACTTTAACCAAATTGATATCTGAAATCAAATTAATTGCTTTTGTTTATAATTAAAACCAACCATAAAGTTATTAACCAAAAATCCACTTAATTAAGTTATAAAATAAGTTCAGGGGCTAATTTGTAAATTAGCCAATTTTATGCCAATTTGATATTCTTATTTAAATAAAATTACCCGAGTAATTATATTAGCTAAATTTATCAATAGCTATCGTTTTTGACTTAAAAATTATAATCAAATCTGTATTCAAGTTGTTATCAAACAAAAGTAACTTGAGGGACTTATTAGCTTCAAACAAAAATCAATGGTGATCAAAGTTGCCTTTATACCATCTTCTCCAAATTTGAATCAGTAACTCACCCGCCCCCATTATACTTCCAAATCATGAAGTAGTTGTATCAAAACCATAACAAAACATAACAAACAAGCCAACCAATTACCAAGCTCATGATTCTTAACAACTTAACTAACAAATTCATATCATCGAATCAAGAACGGAACCAACGATTCAACACAACAAGCAACAACTGACATCTATTTAAGGATTAGAAACGGTGAGGTAAAACTCTAGACGGAAACTTAAACTATTATCGTTTAATCATTCCAAAGGATTTGTAACAATTAAAACAGTAACATCAAAGCCAAAAAGGAAGGAAACATTCGGCAGAATTGAATTTAATAAGAAACAGAACTTAGTTTGCGTACCAATGCGATGAAATGGCGGCGATTGAAACGAGATCGGCGACACACTGTTTGGCGAAAACAAGGTTGCGAGTTGTAGATACGAGAGTCTAGAATCTCTGAGATTAAACGGAATTGATTTCGATCTATAAACGAATGAGAACGATCAACAATTCGGAGATGCCGTTACTAAGCCTAAACTGAAATCAAGTATAATGAAAGAAACTAAGCACGAACACTTACCGGATTGGAATGGAGGGATGAACGATGATTGAAGATGAAGTTCAGATGTTAAGGTGAGGAATGGCGGCTGAGTTTGTGAAATAGAGAATGAAATTTAGGTTAGGAAAAGAAGAAACGTAGCAGGTTACGTTTTTATAAGAAAAAGGAATTGTTGAGTTTCATAAGCTGCAATATAGCTTATTCATATAACATGGATGTGTGGGCCTTTCATCAATACAAGAATGGGCCACGTTAAAGAAGAAAACAATGCATGGGTATTCATTTCATGCATGGCACATTTTTTTTATTTTTTTTTAAATTTAATAATACACACTAAACACGAATCGGATCACAGTCGAATCAACGAGCGACTAAAATAAAATAAAATAAAATATAATAATAATAATAAATTACTTAAGATTTGATGGAAATGAAAAAAAATTAAAATTAAAATTCAAAACGAAAATAATTCAAAAATACGGGATATTACATTCTCCCCAACTTATTAGAAATTCGCCCTCGAATTTAAAATGCAAATATCAAAACTTAACGGCACAACACGCACAGAAACAATCAATTAGAACACATAAGCAACGATACACGTACCTCAAGGAAAGAGGAAAGGATAACGTTTCCGCATATCGGACTCCGTCTCCCAAGTGCACTCCTCAACAGAATGATTCCGCCACAGAACTTTGACCATCGGAATCTCCTTGTTCCGTAACCTACGCACTTGCGTATCGACAATCTCCACTGGTTGTTCCTCATATGACAGCTCCTGGTCAATCTCAACGCTCTGGGGCACAATCACATGTGAAGGATCTGAGATGCACTTCCTCAGCATAGAAACATGAAAAACAGGATGCACTAACGACATGTCTAGCGGCAGAACCAGACGATAAGCCACAGCTCCAATCCTCTCTGAAATCTCATAGGGACCAATGTACCTCGGTGCCAACTTTCCCTTGACACCAAAACGAACCACGCCTTTCATAGGCGAAACTCGAAGAAACACAAAGTCTCCCACCTGAAACTCGATGTCTTTCCTCTTCGGATCAGCATAAATCTTATGCCGACTAAAAGCTGTCTCCAACCTCCGTTTTATCAACGGTACCTTCTCTGAGGTAATCTGAATAATCTCAGTACCAGACAACTTCCGCTCGCCGACCTCTTCCCAGCAGATAGGAGATCGACACTTGCGTCCGTACAGAGCCTCATAAGGTGCCATCTCAATGCTCGCATGGTAACTATTGTTGTAGGAAAACTCAATCAACGGCAAATGAGTATCCCAGCTACCCTGAAAATCAAGAATGCACATCCTGAGCATATCCTCCAACGTCTGAATAGTCCTCTCAGACTGACCGTCAGTCTGAGGATGAAAAGCTGTACTGAAGTCCAATCGAGAACCCAAGGACTCCTGTAACGCTTTCCAGAACCTCGAAGTGAAGACCGACCCTCTGTCAGAAACAATCGAAACCGGTACACCATGCAAACTGACAATTCTGTCGATGTACAACTGAGCCAACTTCGAAGCAGGATACGGAACCTTGATCGGAAGTAAATGAGCTGACTTGGTCATACGGTCAACTATCACCCAGATGGAATCGTACCCTTGTCGAGTACGTGGTAAACCAACAACAAAGTCCATGGCAATCCGCTCCCACTTCCACTCTGGAATAGGTAGTGGCTGCAGATAGCCAAAAGGTCTCTAATGTTCCAGCTTCACCTGCTGGCAAGTCAGACACTTGAAAACGTACTCTGCAACATCTTTCTTCATTCCGCTCCACCAATACGTACCCTTGAGGTCATGGTACATCTTGGTAGATCCCGGATGAATACTGTAAGCTGACCTATGCGCTTCCTCCAGAATCTGGTCTCTCAAACCATCTGAATCCGGAACGCACAGTCTAGCACCAAACCTAAGAACTCCGTCGACAAAAACAAACTCGGAATTCCCATCCAGAAGGATCTCATCTATAATCCATTTCAATTGTGGATCCTCAGCTTGTAAAGCTTTAATCCTATCAATCAAAACCGGCTGCACCTGCAGTTGTGCCAACAGACCACCATTCTAAGAAACCTGAAAACCGTAGCCCGAAGCTATCAAACCATGCCACTCCCTAACCATGGGTCTACGTCCAACCTCAGAAATATAAGCCAAACTGCCCAAAGACTTGCGACTCAACGCATCGGCTACCACATTAGCCTTTCCAGGATGGTACTGAATAGTATAGTCGCAGTCTTTCAGCAACTCTAGCCACCTCCTCTGTCTCAGATTCAACTCACGCTGATCAAAGATGTACTTCAGACTCTTGTGATCAGTGAAGATTTCGCAAGTCGCACCGTACAAGTAGTGCCTCCAGATCTTCAGAGCAAAAACCACAGCAGCTAATTACAAGTCATGAGTAGGGTAATTTACCTCATGCTTCTTCAGCTGACGAGAAGCATAGGTGATCACCTGTCCATGTTGCATCAACACGCAACCTAAGCCAATCCGAGAAGCATCACAGTACACAGTAAAACCCTCAATGCCAGAAGGCAACGCCAAAATAGGAGCTGTAGTTAGAATCTCTTTCAGCTTCTCGAAACTTGCCTCACACTTGTCGGTCCACTCAAACTTAACACCCTTCTGTGTCAGCTTAGTCAAAGGTGCAGACAATCGAGAGAAATCCTGCACGAACCGACGGTAGTAGCCAGCTAACCCAAGAAAACTCCTGATCTCGGCAACTGACCTCGGCCTCTGCCAATCCATGACCGCCTCAATCTTCTTCGGATCAACCTTGATCCCATCCTTCGACACCACGTGTCCTAAGAAGGTAACCTGTTCCAGCCAAAACTCGCACTTTGAGAACTTAGCATACAACTGATGCTCTCGCAAGGTCTGTAATATAGTCCTCAAGTGATAAGCATGCTCCTCCTCACTCCGAGAATAAATCAGGATATCATCAATGAAGACGATAACAAACTGATCTAAAAACGGCTTGAAAACCCGATTCATCATGTCCATAAACGCTGCTGGTGCGTTAGTCAACCCAAACGACATGACCAGAAACTCGAAATGCCCATAACGCGTTCTGAAAGCAGTCTTAGGCACATCGACATCCCGAATCCGAAGTTGATGATACCCGGATCTCAAGTCGATCTTGGAAAAGCACCTCGCACACTGCAACTGATCAAACAAGTCGTCGATGCGAGGAAGAGGATATCTGTTCGTGATGGTAGCCTTATTCAACTGCCTGTAGTCGATACAAAGCCGAAAGGAACCATCCTTCTTCTTAACAAACAGAACTGGAGCACCCCACGGAGAAGTACTCGGTCTGATGAAGCCACTGTCCAGAAGTTCTTGTAACTGCTCCTTTAACTCCTTCAGCTCAGCAGGAGCCATCCGATACGGCGGTATCAAAATAGGACCAGTTCCAGGAACAACGTCAATGCAAAACTCGATATCCCGATCAGGTGGTAATCCAGGAAACTCCTCTGGAAAAACGTCAGTGAACTCATTCACTATAGGGACAGTGTTTATACTGCCCACCTCAGCATCCATGTCTCGAACCACAGCTAAGAAAGCTTGACAACCCTTACTCATCATCCGCTTTGCCTTGATCGCAGAAATCGGATTCTTCGGTGTCTCCGCCTTTTCCCCTTGAAAAGAAAAGGGTAGATCGCCTGGAATCCGAAACTCAACCGACTTCCCTCGACAGTCGATCGAAGCCTAATGGCGTGCCAGCCAATCCATCCCCAAAATCACGTCAAAAGAAAGTACATCCAAAACAACTAAATCAGCACGTAAGTCTCTTCCATGGATAACCACGGAACACGATGGATACACAACGTCCACCACCACACAGTCAGACAAGGGAGTAGAAACAGATAAAGGTTCACACAGATTTGTTGGTGTTACACCCAACTTAGCAGCAAAACACGTAGACACAAAAGAATGGGTTGCACCCGCATCAAATAAAACAAGAGCATCTATGAAAGAAATCTGAAGAGTACCTTGCACCACTGCGTTAGATGCATAAGCATCCTGAGAAGTCAAGGCGAAAACTCTGGCCTGACCCTGACTCTGCTGCTGTGAACTCTGTCCGGTACCATAGCTGCTAGAAACTCTACCGCCGTTGCCACGGCCTCCAAAACCACGCCCTCTAGAACCTCGGCCCCGCTGGCCACCAAAAGAAGCAGCAGGTTGAGAAAACCCTGCTGGTGTAGAGAACGCTGGTCTCTGACTCTGATAAGATGGCTGAGCGACACTAGCTGCCGACATCTGCTGCCCAGATTCCTGACACTCTCTAGAAAAGTGACCCGGCTGGCCACAAGTAAAACAGCCTCCTGGTGCTAAACGACACTCGCCCGGATGTCGACGTCTGCAGTTCTGGCAGAAAGGAAAACTAGCACCTCCGCTGTTACCGCGCCCAAAACTACGGCTGCTACCGCTGCTGCCTGAACTGTAGGTGTACGGCTGATAACTCTTCTTGACACCCCTCTTCTTGTTCTTGTACTGAGAAGGTGCCGATTGGTAGCTACTACCACCACTCTGCTGTCCAGGGCCAGATGACTTCTTGGTCTGAGAAGGACCAGAAATATCCCCAAACTGCAATAACGAGCTCTCCATACGCCGAGCACTGTCTACTACGTCTGTAAAATCTCTGCGTGTCTCGGTCAGCAAACTCACAAAATCGCGCCCTAAACCTTTTACGTATCTGTTGTTCACCCTTTCCTGATCTGTCTGCAAGTCCGGCGCGAACCGACCCAACCTCACGAACTCTGTCGTGTACTCGGATACTGACCTATCATCCCAAATGAGTGAAAGCAACCTGTCTCTGTGACCCTCTGTCACTGAAAACGGCAAGAAGAAGGCTCTGAATCTCGCCACAAACTGAGCCCAGGAGATGGTAGCCATGTCAGCATGAATAGAGCTACGAAATGAGTCCCCAGCTGAACCCTTCATTGACATCTCGACTAGAACGACGGTCTGACGCTCA
Source organism: Mercurialis annua (assembly GCF_937616625.2). Lineage (NCBI taxonomy): Eukaryota > Viridiplantae > Streptophyta > Magnoliopsida > Malpighiales > Euphorbiaceae > Mercurialis > Mercurialis annua. Next base: position 31,944,618 of record NC_065572.1, on the reverse strand, counting down.
GTAGCCTGTAGTCGCCGAGCATTCTGCTCAACCTCCTCGAGAAAGTCCAGTGCGTCTCCAGAACCGTCAAACTCTGTTGGCTTCAGCCTCATGTAAGCCAAAACCAAATCTCTATCAGTGGTTCCGACACCACCAGCCTGTGGTTGCTGCTGCTGAACAATCTGACCCAACACTGCATACTGATCCTGCATGGCGACTTGTCCCGCCTGCAGCTGAACTTGGTTGAGTTGTAAAGCAGCAACTCCAGCCAAAAATGTGTTGAAGTCAAAGTCCTCCAACTCAGGTTGTGCCCCACCTGGTGCTTGAGCACCTCCTGCAGCACCGCGTCCAACGCCTCTGCCTCTACCTCTGCCAGCTTGACCTCGGCCTGCTTGACCTCGGCCACCTCGACCTCGACCAGCTCGACCCCGACCAGCTGGACCTCTGCCTGCTAGTCCTCTACCAGCATGAACCTCTGGTTCATTCTGATCCACCTCCATTGAGATCGCGTCGTCAACCTCAGCATTTTGCTGAGCCGCAGCACGAGTACGAGTATTCATTCCTAAGAATGAAACAAGAACAATTTAAATAACACATCAAATTTCATACCCAAGCATGAAATAGAACAAACACCAATTAAGATTTCCCGAGAAATCAACAGCAAAATAATTTATTCACCCAAGTGAAAACAACCATATAATAAGCAATAAGCAATTAAATTCACACGACTGACTCACGACATACCTATAGGAGTAGGCAAAAAGTTTTGAAAACAAAAGATGACGTTTCAAGAACAAGACTCGAATCCTAATTCCGCAGTAGTTCCTAGGGAAAATCAACCACTTAACATGCCAAACAAATAAACAATTAACATTTAAAAGGCCTTGGTTTGAAACCAGGCTCTGATACCAACTTTGTCACGACCCATTTTCATGAATCGTGACCGGCGCTAGGGTATGGGTATGGTTGCACCAAAACCCGTAGCTAGCCTTGCGGATAACCAACTTAAACAGTTATAACAATGTACCTGTAGAAAACCACATGCTCGGGGGCAACCGAGACTTCAACCTAGTCTAACAGTACAATAAGCAACATATATTCAAAGTATGCTATCTCAACTTATAACTCCAACAATGTGGGAATATAATATAAATATCATAAACATTGTAATCATGCCAAAAGCGATAAAGTAATTACCAACAAACAACTGTCTAAAAATATAGTATAAGGCTAAAACATAAATAATCTGATACTACTACTGCGGTCTAAGAGTTTAAAACAGTTCGACTTTCTTATTCTGAAAATAAAATAAAAACCTTCGGGAATGAAGAAACGGAGATCGACCAAAGCTCAAATCATAAACCTGGAAAATTTGGGAAAACAACGGGGTCAGATTTACTAAGTAGAGTTTATATAACCATTTACATTTATTAAGTTGAAAACCTTTAAAAACGTTTAATAAAACATTTTCATTATGGATTATCAATGAAACCCTAAACCACAATTCTAAATCCATTGTCGTGTCGGTGAGATGTATCTCAATAACCGATCCCCGACTATCACTTAATAAATAGTGAGCCCAGGAGACGTATCTTCCACCGGTGCCCTCACTAAGGCGAGACATATCTCAAACCTACCTCAATACCATAATCATTACCGGTGCGCACACAGTCCCGATGATGCCCATCGAGTAGTACGATCCAAATCAAATCCACAATGCCGAAAACAGTTCAAAAGCTGCTTATACATATATATATATACAAAATAATACGTTTGCTTAATAAAGAGGTAAATAGAGATATAAACTCACTGCTTGCTAAATCCAAGTGATCCTGACAACCACCTAACTCTGGTTCGCCTCTGAAGTACGAACAGTCGACGGGTCTAAATAAAATATTAAAATCATAATTAAAATCAGACCCTAACTCTAAAGAGTACTAGACACCACATAGGACTAGCACAACGCAAAACCAAGTCACATTTAATAAACACTTATATTAAATACATTCCAAATATAACCCAAGTTATAAAGTACAAATCTTATAAACATATTTAAAATGGTACATAAAATAATTAAATAAATCTGAATTAAAATCCATATTAGTGAGTCAGCCGAGTTATTAAAAACTACCAAGCTTCTTCCCACTTGTTGGGCGACCACAGTCTAACCCAAACCAAAATTTTATTAAATTTATAAACCCGAGTTTATAATTTAGATACTTGATAAATAATTATCTATATTAAAATAGAATTTAATATTTTATAATTCAAGTAACCCAAGTTACAACCAAAACTTAATTATTTTAAGTTATAAAAGTTTAGGGACTAAACTGTATTTTAGCCAACTAGGGACTAAACTGTACTTTAACCAAATTGATATCCGAAATCAAATTAATTGCTTTTGTTTATAATTAAAACCAACCATAAATATATTAACCAAAAATCCACTTAATTAAGTTATAAAATAAGTTCAGGGGCTAATTTGTAAATTAGCCAATTTTATGCCAATTTGATATTCTTATTTAAATAAAATTACCCGAGTAATTATATTAGCTAAATTTATCAATAGCTATTGTTTTTGACTTAAAAATTATAATCAAATCTGTATTCAAGTTGTTATCAAACAAAAGTAACTTGAGGGACTTATTAGCTTCAAACAAAAATCAATGGTGATCAAAGTTGCCTTTATACCATCTTCTCCAAATTTGAATCTGTAATTCACCCGCCCCCATTATACTTCCAAATCATGAAGTAGTTGTATCAAAACCATAACAAAACATAACAAACAAGCCAACCAATTACCAAGCTCATGATTCTTAACAACTTAACTAACAAATTCATATCATCGAATCAAGAACGGAACCAACGATTCAACACAACAAGCAACAACTGACATCTATTTAAGGATTAGAAACGGTGAGGTAAAACTCTAGACGGAAACTTAAACTATTATCGTTTAATCATTCCAAAGGATTTGTAACAATTAAAATAGTAACATCAAAGCCAAAAAGGAAGGAAACATTCGGCAGAATTGAATTTAATAAGAAACAGAACTTAGTTTGCGTACCAATGCGATGAAACGGAGGCGATTGAAACGAGATCGGCGGCACACCGTTTGGCGAAAACAAGGATGCGAGTTGTAGATACGAGAGTCTAGAATCTTTGAGATTAAACGGAATTGATTTCGATCTATAAACGAATGAGAACGATCAACAATTCGGAGATGCCGTTACTAAGCCTAAACTGAAATAGTATAATGAAAGAAACTAAGCACGAACACTTACCAGATTGGAATGGAGGGATGAACGATGATTGAAGATGAAGTTCAGATGTTAAGGTGAGGAATGGCGGCTGAGTTTGTGAAATAGAGAATGAAATTTAGGTTAGGAAAAGAAGAAACGTAGGAGGTTACGTTTTTAAAAGAGAAAGGAATTATTGAGTTTCATAAGCTGCAATATAGCTTATTCATATAACATGGAAGTGTGGGCCTTTCATCAATACAAGAATGGGCCACGTTAAAGAAGAAAACAATACATGGGTTTTCATTTAATGCATGGCACATTTTTTTTTAAAATTTAATAATACACACTAAACACGAATCGGACCACAATCGAATCAACGAGCGACTAAAATAAAATTAAATAAAATATAATAATAATAATAAATTACATAAGATTTGACGGAAATGAAAAAAAATTAAAATTAAAATTTAAAACGAAAATAATTCAAAAATACGGGATATTACAAGCTCATAATGCTATTTACATTTATTAAGTTTAAAACCCTTAAAACCAAAACGTTTTATACTAATATACTTATATACTTGATTATGGAATGCAGTATTGAAATGAAATCCCAAAGTATATATATATATATATATATATATATATATATATATATATATATATCCCAAAGTATAATCCAAAGTAGATGGGAATAAATTCTCATCGAATCCCAAAGTAGGCCAGACATTGGTCAGCCAATCCCAAAGTACTTACCGGTGCACGCAGTCTCGATACAAGCCTATCGAGTAGCTCGTTTCAATCCAGATCCATAATCCTTAAAACAGTTTGCAAATAGTTGTAATACTAAAATAATTTGCGGTACTTAATAAAGCGGTAAATAACACTACAATCTCACTGCTTGCTTATCCACGTGATAATCTTGGCAAACAGCTAACCCTGCGTAGACTCCAAAGCACGAGCAGTCGACGAGTCTAATACAAGGTATAAGTTAAAATCACATCAACCCCTAACTCTAAGAATACTAGACACCACATAGGACTAGTATCTCAAACAACAACCAAGGTACAAGCCAAAGTAAATGCCACAGCATATCATTCATACATATACAATCCATATCCAAAGTAATTTCAAAGTATACCAACAAGTTAAGCATAATTGAGTTCCCCTTTTAAAACATAATCCGGAAGCTTAAATAACTTGAAAACCTTATGAAATCCCAAAGTAGTGAATTAGCCTTCAAGCTTAATCTCACATGTCAGACGATCCAAGTCTGTCCCGACCCAAAGATACCAAAGTAAACCAAAGTATGAATCCGGAACCTTTAAATCAAAACATTGCTCATTTGAAAATACGGAACTCAACCTAACTTAACAACAATGATGCACATTTACAACAAACCCAAAGCTAGCCACACTTGGCCAAAACACCCAAAGTAGACACAAGCGTGTCACAACACTTAAATATGTTTTAAAGATGCATATGAGTTAACCAACTCATATATAAAAATAGAGAAGCCAAATCAACCATTTACATGGCATAATAATTCCACCTTATATATTAACAACATGAAATCAAGCCAATGATCTTTAAACAATGCCAATATGTTACAAACATCTAAAACATTCTTAGAATTACTTATGGGCAGCCACTTATGTCTTGAACAACAATCAAGTCAAAACAAGTTGAATACATGCATTATGAATCCAAAAACCAACCTTAAATCTATCAAATTGGCCAAACAACATCAAGTTGAATTAATTATCTTAGAACAGCCCTAAGTATGGATTTCCAGCAATATAGCATCACCCAAAACAGTAATTAATCATGACAAGATCAACCCAAAGACCTAGCATTCAATCCTAACAATTTACATTGTAAGTCTAGGGTATAACTCAATCGCAACACACACTAGAGTCATCCTAACATACAATTCAGATTCAACATCATAAAGACAGTAGATAAAACCATAACAACAACATCAACGAATCTAGAAAGTGATAGATACGATTTGGCGTAAAAATGGTACATACCAGATGTGAGATGATGAAACGAATTGAAGAACAAGTGAGATCAGATTAGAGGTGATATCTATAATACCCAAGTTCTGGAAAACAACGATTAACAAGTAAGGAATCGATACGAATGACGGAGCTATGATTTCGTAAAGGAAAAGTGTAAGTATTTACTTACCAAAGCCACACGATTGAAGAGATGGAAGAGAAGAGATCCAATTCGGAGTGTTTTTATGATTAGGGTTCGGCTAGGGTTTGTAAAAAGTGAAAAAGAGCGTTTAAAATCAGATAACGGGTCTATTTATAGATTCCGAATCAAAGTTACAGGTGAGGGCGCGATGGGAGGCGCGATCGTCCCATCGCGCCTTCACAGCCGCACACAAACAGCCTGGGGCGCGTTGTGAGGCGCGATGGCCCATCGCGCCCTCCAACGCGCCTCAAATTTTGATCCAACGATCAACTTTATCTCTTGCACAGCATATCCAAAAATAAGCTCGATCAACGGTTAAATTTGGGGATATGGATGTTTTATCAAAACATGTCAGATTCAAAAGGCACACGGACACATCATCGATTATAATCCGGATGCAAATCAAATTGCTATCGAAAACCCACACAAAACATGTGACACATACAAGCTACAAACCAAACCCCAAAGTAAATGTCACACTTGCTAATTCCACCTTAAACGATCTGGAACCGAGTCAGAAAAACAACGAAACCATGACGGAAAAACACGGGATATTACATTTAAACGTTTGGTTTGTTTCGTATCGTTTTTGTAAAATTTTGGCTTAAATTGCTAAAAATTCGAAACGCTTGGATTTATTTTGTAACGTTTGTAAACGTTTGGCTTAAATCGGAAAAATGGGAAAATGTTTGGATTTGTTTGGTAACGTTTGTAAACGTTTGGCTTAAATCGCTAAAAAGGTGAAACGTTTGGATTTGTTTCGTGATGTTTTTTTGGCTTAAATCGCTAAAAAGGTGCTTGGTTTTGTTTTGTAATGTTTTAAACGTTTAGCTTAAATCGCTTAAAAGGTGAAACGTTTGTTTTTGTTCTGTAATGTTTGTAAACGTTTGATTTAAATAGCTAAAAAGGTGAAACGTTTGGTTTAATTTTAAAATGTTTGGCTTAAATCGCTAAAATGGGAAAACATTTGGATTTGTTTCGTAACGTTCGTAAACGTTTGGCTTAAATTGCTAAAAAGGTGTAACGTTTGGATTTGTTTCGTAACGTTTGTAAACCTTTGGCTTAACTCGCTAAAATGGAGAAACGCTTGGATTTGTTTCGTAAATGTTTGGCTTAAATCGCCAAAAAGTTGAAACGATTGGAATTGTTTCGTAATGTTTGAAAACGTTTGGCTTCAATTGCAAAAAAGGGGAAACATTTGGATTTGTTTCGTAACGTTTGTAAACATTTGGCATTAATAGCTAAAATGGTGAAACGTTTGGATTTGTTTCGTATCATTTGTAAACGTTTGGATTTCTTTCGTATCATTTGTAAACGTTTGGATTTCTTTCGTAACGTTTGTAAACGTTTGGTTTTGTTTCGTAACGTTTAGAAACGTTTGGCTTAAATCGCTAAAATGAGGAAACGTTTGGATTTGTTTCGTAACGTTTGTAAATGTTTGGCTTCAATCGCTGAAAAGGTGAAACGTTTGGATTTGTTTCTTAACGTTTGTAAACGTTTGGCTCAAATTGCTAAAAATATGAAATGTATGTTTTTGTTCCGTAATGTTTGTAAATATTTGGATTCATTTCGCAACGTTTTAACGATTTGTCTTATATTGCTAAAAAGATTAAAAATTTTGTTTTATTTCGTACATTTGTAAACGTTTGGCTTAAATCGCTAAAAAGGTGAAACATTTGGATTTGTTTCGTAACGTTGGTAAACGTTTGGCTTAAATTTCTAAAAAGGTGAAACGCTTGGATTTGTTTCGTAACTTTTGTTAACGTTAGGTTTAAACCATTAAAAATGGGAAACACTTGTATTTGTTTCGCAATGTTTGTAAACGTTTTGCTTAAATCGCTAAAAATGTGAAACGTTTGGTTTTGTTTCATAACGTTTTAAGCGTTTGATTTTGTTTCGTATTGTTTGTAAACGTTTGACTTAAATCACTAAAAAGGGGAATCGTTTGGATTTGTTTCGTAACGTTTGTAAACGTTTCGCTTAAATCGCTTAAAGGGTCAAATGTTTGGATTTGTTTCATAACATTTGTAAATAAACGTTTGGCTTAAATCGCTAGAAAGGTTAAACGTTTGGATTTTTTTAACGTGTTTAAACGTTTGAATTTGTTTCGTAATATTTGTAAACAATTGGCTTAAATCGCTTAATAGGTAAAACGTTTAAATTTGATTCATAACGTGTGTAAACATTTGGCTTAAATTGCTAAAAAGGTGAAACGCTTGGATTTGTTTCGTAAAGTTTTTAAACGTATGGCTTTGTTTCGTAACGTTTGTAAAAGTTTGGCATAAATTGCTAAAAATATGAAACATTTGGATTTATTTCGTAACATTTTAAACGTTTGGTTTTGTTTCGTATCGTTTGTAAAAGTTTGGCTTGAATTGCTAAAAAGGTGAAACGCTTGGCTTTGTTTCGTAACGTTTGTAATCGTTTGGCTTGAATAGCAAAAATGGGAAGATGTTTGGATTTGTTTCGTAATGTTTGTAAACGTTTGGCTTAAATCGCTAAAAAGGCAAAACGTTTGGATTTGTTTCGTAATGATTTTTGGCATAAATTGCTAAAAAGGTGAAACGCTTGGATTTATTTCGTAACGTTTTAAACGTTCGGCTTAAATCGCTAAAAAGGTGAAACGTTTTTTTTGTTCCGTAACGTTTGTGAACGTTATACTTAAATCACTAAAAAGTTGAAACGTTTGGTTTAATATCAAAATGTTTGGCTTAAATCGCTAAAATGGGAAAACGTTTGGATTTGTTTCATAGCGTTTGTAAACGTTTGGCTTAAATCGCTAAAAAGGTGAAACATTTGGATTTGTTTCGTAACGTTTTAAATGTTTGGCTTAAATTGCTAAAATGGGGAAACATTTGGATTTGTTTCGTAACATTTGTAAACGTTTGACTTAAATCGCTAAAACGGTAAATTGTTTTGGATTTGTTTCGTAATGTTTGTAAACGTTTGGCTTATATTTCTAAAAAGGTGAAACGCTTGCATTTGTTTTGTAACGTTTGTAAACGTTTGGCTTATATCGCTAAAAAGGTGAAATAGTTTTATTTGTTTCGTAATGTTTGTAAACATTTTGCTTATATCGCTAAAAGGGGAAACGTTTGGATTTGCTTCGTAATGTTTGTGAACGTTTGGCTTAAATCGCAAAAATGGGGGAAACGTTTGGATTTGTTTCGTAACGTTTGTAAACGTCTGGCTTATATTGATAAAAATGTGAAACGTTTGTTTTTATTCCGTAATGTTTGTAAACGTTTGGATTTATTTAGTAACGTTTTAAGTATTTGGTTTAAATCGGTAAAAAGGTTAAACGTTTGGTTTTGTTTCGTAACGTTTTTTGGCTTAAATTGCTAAAAAGGTGAAATTCTTGGATTTGTTGCGTAACATTTTAAACGTTTGGCTTAAATCGCTATAAAGGTGAAATGTTTGTTTTTATTCCGTAACGTTTGTAAACGTTTGACTTAAATCGCTAAAGAGGTCAAACGTTTGGTTTAATTTCAAAACATTTGGCTTAAATCGCTAAAATGGGAAAACGTTTGGATTTGCTTCGTAACGTTTGTAAACGTTTAGCTTAAATCGCTAAAAAGGTTTAACGTTTGGATTTGTTTTTTAACGTTTGTAAACGTTTGGCTTAAATCACTAAAAAGTTGAAACATTTGGATATATTTCGTAAAGTTTTAAACGTTTCGCTTAAATCACTAAAATGGATAAACATTTGGATTTGTTTCGTAACATTTGTAAACGTTTGACTTAAATTGCTAAAAAGGTTGAACGTTTCGATTTGTTCGTAACGTTTGTAAATGTTTGGCTTGTATTGCAAAAAAGTGAAACGCTTGGATTTGTTTCGTAACGTTTGTAAATGTTTGGCTTAAATCGCTAAAAAGGTGAAACATTTGGATTTGTTTCGTAATGTTAATAAATGTTTTGCTTCAATCGCAAAAAAGGGGAAACGTTTGGATTTGTTTCGTAACGTTTGTAAGTGTTTGGCGTAAATCGCTAAAATGGGGAATCGTTTGGATTTATTTCATAGCGTTTGTAAACGTTTGGCTGAAATCGCTAAAAAGGTGAAACGTTTGGATTTGTTTTGTACCGTTTATAAACGCTTGGCTTAAATCGCTTAAATGGGGAAACGTTTGAATTTGTTTCCTAACATTTGTAAACATTTGGATTTGTTTCGTAAGGTTTGTAAACGTTTGGTTTTGTTACGTAACATTTTTAAATGTTTGGCTTAAATTACTAAAATGGGGAAAGGTTTGGATTTGTTTCTTAACGTTTGGCTTCAATCGCTAAATAGGTGAAACGTTTGGATTTGTTTTGTAACGTTTATAAACGTTTGGCTTAATTTGCTAAAAATGTGAAAAGTTTGTTTTTGTTCCGTAATGTTTGTAAACGTTTGGATTTGTTTCGCAACGTTTCTAAATGTTTGGCTTAAATAGCTAAAAAGGTGAAACGTTTGGATTTGTTTTATAACGTTTGTAAACGTTTGGCTTAAATTGCTAAAAAGGTGAAACGTTTGGATTTGTTTCATAATATTTGTAAACGTTTGGCTTAAATCACTAAAAAGGGGAAACACTTGGATTTGTTTCGTAATGTTTGTAAACGTTTGGCTTAAACTGCTAAAAAGGTGAAACACTTGGACTTGTTTCGTAACATTTGTAAGCGTTAGGCTTAAATGGCTAAAAAGGTGAAACGCTTGGATTTGTTTCGTTACATTTGTAAACGTTTGGCTTTGTTTCGTATCATTTGCAAACGTTTGAGTTAAATTGCTAAAAATATGAAACGTTTGGATTTGTTTCGTAACGTTTTAAATGTTTGGTTTTGTTTCGTATCGTTTGTAAAATTTTGGCTTAAATCGCTAAAAAGGTCAAACGCTTGGATTTGTTTCGTAACGTTTGTAAACGTTTGGCTTCAATCGCCGAAATGGGAAAACGTTTGGATTTGTTTTGTAACATTTGTAAATGTTTGCCTTAAATCGCTAAAAAGGTGAAACATTTGGATTTGTTTCGTAACGTTTGTAAACGTTTGGCTTAAATCGCTTAAATGGGAAAACGTTTGGATTTGTTTCGTAACATTTGTAAACATTTTGATTTGTTTCGTAAGGTTTGTAAACGTTTGGTTTTGTTTCGTGATTTTTGTAAACGTTTGGCTTAATCGCTAAAATGGGGAAAGGTTTGGATTTGTTTCTTAACGTTTGTAAACATGGCTTCAATCGCTAAATAGGTAAAACGTTTGGATTTGTTTCGTAACGTATATAAACGTTTGGCTTAAATTGCTAAAAATGTGAAAAGTTTGATTTTTTTTCGTAATGTTTGTAAACGTTTGGATATGTTTAGCAACGTTTGTAAACGTTTGGCTTAAATAGCTAAAAAGGTTAAAATGTTTGAATTTGTTTCGTAATGTTTATAAACGTTTGGCTTAAATCGCTTAAAAGGTTAAACGTTTGGATTTGTTTCTTAACGTTTGTAAACGTTGGCTTAAATCGCTTAAAACTTGAAGCGTTTGGATTTGTTTCGTAATGTTTGTAAACGTTTGGCTTACATTGCTAAAAAGGTGAAACGCTTGGATTTGTTTCGTAACGTTTGTAAACGTTTGGCTTAAATTGCTAAAAAGGTGAAACGCTTGGATTTGTTTCGTTACTTTTGTAAACGTTTGGCTTTGTTTCGTATCGTTTGTCAACGTTTGGCTTAAATTGCTAAAAATGTGAAACGTTTGATTTTGTTTCGTATCGTTTTAAAAGTTTGGTTTGTCTCGTATCGTTTTTTGTAAAATTTTGGCTTAAATCGCCAAAAAAGTTGAAACGTTTGGATTTGTTTCGTCACGTTTGTAAACGTTTGGCTTAAATCGGCAAAATGGGAAAACGTTTGGATTTGTTTGGCAACGTTTGTAAACATTTGACTTAAATCGCTAAAACGGTGAAATGTTTGAATTTGTTTCGTAACGTTTGTAAAGTATGGCTTATATTGCTAAAAAGGTGAAACGTTTGGATTTGTTTCGTAATGTTTGTAAACGTTTGGCTTAAAACGTTAAAAAGGTGAAACAGTTGGATTTGTTTCATTATATTTGTAAACGTTTGGCTTCAATCGCAAAAAAGTGGAAACGTTTGGATTTGTTTCGTAGTGTTTGTAAACGTTTGGCTTAAATAGCGAAAATGGTGAAACTTTTGGATTTGTTTCATCATGTTCGTAAACGTTTGGCATAAACCGCTAAAAAGGTGAAACGTTTGGATTTGTTTCGTAACGTTGTAAACGTTTGGCTTAAATCGCTTAAATGGGGAAACATTTGGATTTGTTTCGTAACGTTTGTAAACATTTGGATTTCTTTCGTAACATTCGTAAACGTTTGGTTTTGTTTCGTAACGTTTATCAACGTTTGGCTTAAATCGCTAAAATGGGGAAACGTTTTGATTTGTTTCTTAACGTTTATAAAGTTTTGGCTTCAATCGCTAAAAGGGTGAAACGTTTGGATTTGTTTCGTAACGTTTATAAACGTTATGCTGCAATTGCTAAAAATGTGAAAAGTTTGTTTTTATTCCGTAATGTTTGTAAACGTTTGAATTTGTTTCGCAACGTTTGTAAACTTTTTTAAACGTTTGGCTTAAATGGCTAAAAAGGTGAAACATTTGGATTTGTTTCGTAACATTTGTAAACATTTGGCTTAAATCGCTAAAATGAAGAAACGTTCTGATTTGTTTCGTAATGTTTGTGAACGTTTGGATTTGTTTCGTAACGTTTGTAAGCCTTTGGTTTTGTTTCGTAACGTTTATTAACGTTTGGCTTAAATTGCTAAAATGGGGAAACATTTGGATTATTTTCATAACTTTGAAAAGGTTTGGCTTAAATCGCTAAAAATATGAAACGTTTGAATTTGTTTCGTAACGTTTCAAACGTTTGGTTTTGTTTTGTAACGTTTGTAAAGATTTGGCTTAAATCGCTAAAAATGTGAAACGTTTGGATCTGTTTCGTAATTTTTTAAACGTTTGGTTTTATTTCGTAACGTTTGTAAACGTTTCGCTTAAATTGCTATAAAGGGGAAACGTCTGGATTTGTCTCCTAACGTTTGTAAAGGTTTGGCTTAAATTGCTAAAAAGGTGAAACGTTTGGATTTGTTTCGTAAGGTTTGTAAACGTTTGGCTTAAATTCTTATAATGGTGAAACACTTAGATTTGATTTGAATAGTTTGTAAACGTTTGGCTTATATTGCTAAAAAGGTGAAACGCTTGGATTTGTTTCGTAACTTTTGTAAACGTTTGGCTTAAATTGCTAAAAAGGTGAAATATTTGGATTTGTTTCGTAACCTTTGTAAATGTTTGGCTTAAATCGCTAAAAAGGTGAAACGTTTGAATTTGTTTCGTAATGTTTGTAAACGTTTGACTTATATAGCTAAAGAGGTGAAACGTTTGGATTTGTTTCGTAACGTTTGTGAACGTTTGGCTTCAATCGCAAAAAAGGTGAAACGTTTGGATATGTTTCGTAACGTTTGTCAATGTTTGGCTTCAATCGCTAAAATGGTGAAATGTTTGGATTTGTTTCATAACGTTTCGCTTAAATCACAAAAATGGGGAAACGTTTAGATATTTTTCGTAACGTTTGTAAACGTTTGGCTTAAATTGCTAAAAAGGTGAAATGTTTGGTTTTGTTACTTAACGTTTGTAAACGATAGGCTTAAATCGTTGAAAATGTGAAACATTTGGATTTTTTTCGTAACGTTTATAACCATTTGGCTTAAATTGCTAAAAAGGTGAAATGCTTGGATTTGTTTAGTAACGTTTGTAAACGTTTGGGTTAATTTGCTAAAAAGGTGAAACGCTTTTTTTTTGTTTCGTAATATTTGTAATGGTTTGACTTAAATTGCGAAAAAGGTGAAACTCTCTGATATGTTTCGGAACATTTGTAAACATTTGGCTTAAATTGCTAAAAAGGTGAAACGCTTGGATTTGTTTCGTAACGTTTGTAAACGTTTGGCTTAAATTGCTAAAAAGGTGAAACGCTTGGTTTTGTTTCATAACATTTGTAAAGGTTTGGCTTAAATCACTAAAAATGTGAAATGTTTGGATTTGTTTCGTAATGTTTTAAACGTTAGGTTTTCTTTCATAACGTTTGTAAACGTTTGGCTTAAATCGCGAAAAAGATGAAACGTTTGGATTTGTTTCGTAACATTTGTAAACGTTTGGCTTAAATCGCTAAAAAGGCGAAACGTTTGGATTTGTTTCGTAACATTTGTAAACGTTTGGCTTAAATTGCTAAAAAGGTGAAACGTTTGGATTTGTTTCGTACCGTTTGTAAACGTTTGGCTTAAATCGCTAAAAAGGGGAAACATTTGGATTTGTTCCGCAACGTTTGTAAACGTTTTGCTTAAATTGCTAAAAAGGTGAAACTCTTAGATTTGTTTCCTAACATTTGTAAACGTTTGGCTTAAATTGCTAAAAAGGTGAAACACTTGGATTTGTTCCGTTATGTTAATAAACGTTTGGCTTAAATTACTAAAAAGGTGGAACGCTCGGTTTTGTTTCGTAACGTTTGTAAACGTTTGGCTTAAATTGCTAAAAATGTGAAACCTTTGGATTTGTTTCCTTGCGTTTGTAAACTTTGGCTTCAATCGCTAAAAAGATGAAACGTTGGATTTGTTTCATAACGTTTTTAAACGTTTGGCTTAAATCGCTAAAAAGGGGAAACGTTTGGATTTGTTTCGTAATGTTTGTAAACGTTTGGCTTAAATTGCAAAAAAGGTGAAACGCTTGGATTTGTTTCTTAGCGTTTGTAAACATTTGGCATAAATTGTTAAAAAGGTGAAACACTTGGATTTGTTTCATTACGTTTGTAAACGTTTAGCTTAAATTACTAAAAAGGTGAAACGCTTGGTTTTCTTTCGTAACGTTTGTAAACGTTGGGCTTAAATTGCTAAAAATATGAAACCTTTTGATTTGTTACGTAACGTTTGTAAACGATAGGCTTAAATCGCTAAAAAGGTGAAATGTTTGGATTTGTTTCGTAAAGTTTGTAAGCTTTTGGCTTAAATTGCTAAAACGGTGAAACGCTTGGATTCTTTTCGTAACGTTTGTAAATGTTTGGCTTAAATTACTAAAAAGGTGAAACGCTTTGTTTTGTTTCGTAACGTTTGTAAATGTTTGGCTTAAATTGTTAAAAAGGTGAAACTCTTGCATTTGTGTCAGAACATTTGTAAACGTTTGGCTTAAATTGCTAAAAAGGAGAAACGCTTGGATTTGTGTAGTAATGTTTGTAAACGTTTGGCTTAAATTGCTAAAAAGGTGAAACACTTGGTTTTGTTTCGTAAAGTTTGTAAAGCTTTTGCTTAAATTACTAAAATGGTGAAACTCTTGGATTTGTTTCTGTAAATTTGTAAACGTTTGCCTTAAGTTGATAAAAAGGTGAAACGCTTGGATTTGTTTCGTAACGTTTGTAAACGGTTGGCTTTAATTGCTAAAACGGTGAAATGCTTGGATTTGTTTCGTACCGTTTGTAAACGTTTGGCTTAAATCGCTAAAAAGGGGAAACGTTTGGATTTTTTCCGTAACGTTTGTAAACGTTTGGCTTAAATTGCTAAAAAGGTGAAACGCTTGGATTTGTTTCCTAACATTTGTAAACGTTTGGCTTAAATTGCTAAAAAGGTGAAACACTTGGATTTGTTTCGTTATGTTTGTAAACGTTTGGCTTAAATTACTAAAAAGGTGGAACGCTCGGTTTTCTTTCGTAACGTTTGTAAACGTTTGGCTTAAATTGCTAAAAATGTGAAACCTTTGGATTTGTTTCGTTGCGTTTGTAAACTTTGGCTTCAATCGCTAAAAAGATGAAACGTTTGGATTTGTTTCATAACATTTTTAAACGTTTGGCTTAAATCGCTAAAAAGGGGAAACGTTTGGATTTGTTTCATAATGTTTGTAGACGTTTGGCTTAAATTGCTAAAAAGGTGAAACGCTTGGATTTGTTTCTTAACGTTTGTAAACATTTGGCATAATTTGCTAAAAAGGTGAAACACTTGGATTTGTTTATTTACGTTTGTAAACGTTTAGCTTATATTACTAAAAAGGTGAAACGCTTGGTTTTCTTTCGTAACGTTTGTAAACGTTTGGCTTAAATTGCTAAAAATATGAAACCTTTGGATTTGTTACGTAACGTTTGTAAACGATAGGCTTAAATCGCTAAAAAGGTGAAACATTTGGATTTGTTTCGTAAAGTTTGTAATCTTTTGGCTTAAATTGCTAAAACGGTGAAACACTTGGATTCTTTTCGTAACATTTGTAAATGTTTGGCTTAAATTACTAAAAAGGTGAAACGCTTTGTTTTGTTTCGTAACGTTTGTAAAGGTTTGGCTTAAATTGCTAAAAAGGTGAAACTCTTGAGTTTGTGTCAGAACATTTGTAAACTTTTGGCTTAAATTGCTAAAAAGGAGAAACGCTTGGATTTGTTTAGTAATGTTTGTAAACGTTTGGCTTAAATTGCTAAAAAGGTGAAACGCTTGGTTATGTTTCGTAAAGTTTGTAAAGGTTTGGCTTAAGTTACTAAAATGGTGAAACTCTTGGATTTGTTTCGGTACATTTTTAAACGTTTGGCTTAAGTTGATAAAAAGGTGAAACGCTTGGATTTGTTTCGTAACGTTTGTAAACGTTTGGCTTTAATTGCTAAAAAGGTGAAACGCTTGGTTTTGTTTCGTAACGTTTGTAAAGGTTTGGCTTAAATCACTAAAAATGTGAAACGTTTGGATTTATTTCGTAATTTTTTAAACGTTTTGTTTTCTTTCATAACGTTTGTAAACGTTGGGCTTAAATCACTAAAAACGGGAAATGTTTTGATTTGTTTCGTAACATTTAAAAACGTTTGGCTTAAATCGCTAAAAAGGCAAAACGTTTGGATTTGTTTCGTAACATTTGTAAACGTTTAGCTTAAATTTCTAAAAAGGTGAAACGTTTAGATTTGTTTCGTACCGTTTGTCAACGTTTGGCTTAAATCGCTAAAAAGGGGAAACGTTTGGATTTGTTCCATAACGTTTGTAAACGTTTGGCCTAAATTGCTAAAAAGGTGAAACACATGGATTTATTTCATGACGTTTGTAAACATTTAGCTTAAATTACTAAAAAGTTGAAACACTTGGATTGTTTTCGTAACGTTTGTAAACGTTTGGCTTAAATTACTAAAAATGTGAAACCTTTGGATTTGTTTCTTAACGTTTGGCTTCAATCGCTAAAAAGGTGAAATGTGTAGATTTGTTTCGTAACGTTTGGCTTAAATCGCTAAAAAGGTGAAACGTTTGCATTTGTTTAGTAACGTTGTAAACGTTTGGCTGAAATCGCTAAAATGGGAAATGTTTGAATTTGTTTCGTAGCGTTTGTAAACGTTCCGCTGAAATCGCTAAAATGGGGAAACGTTTGGCTTTGTTTCGTAACATTTGTAAACGTTCCGCTAAAATAGCTAAAAAGGTGATACGTTTGGGTTTGTTTCGTACCGTTTGTAAACGTTTTGCTTAAATCGCTAAAAAGGTGAAACACTTGGATTTGTTTCGTAACGTTTGTAAACGTTTGGCTTAAATTGATAAAAAGGTGAAACGCTTGGATTTGTTTCATAACGTTTGTAAACGTTTGGCTTAAATTGCTAAAAAGGTGAAACACTAGGATTTGTTTTGTAACATTTGTAAACGTTTGGCTTAAATTGCTAAAAAGGTGAAATGTTCGGATTTGTTTCGTAACGTTTTTAAATGTTTGGCTTAAATCGCTAAAAAGGTGAAACGTTTGGATTTTTTTTGTAACGTTTGTAAACATTTGACTTAAATTGCTAAATAGGTGAAACGCTTGGATTTGTTTCGTAATGTTTGTAAACGTTTGGCTTAAATTGCTAAAAAGGTGAAACGCAGCTCACCTGCTGGTCTCTAACGAGACATGTTCTGTTAAAGTTTTGGTCTCGTTGGAGACCACCAGGTCTCCAATGAGACCTCATGAATTTACAGCTGATCTCGTTCAAGACCAGCAGGTGAGCTGCGTATCAGACATGTAGTGGCACGCTATTTCTCCTCTAACCAAATTCTACCCTAATTCTTATATATTAATATCGTTTTCGAAACCCTAAAATTCTTCTCTACACATTCTTTAAACTCCAGCCGTCTTCCCTACTCCATAACTTCTGGAAATTCCTAAGCAAATCATCAACCAAAGTTGGCGTTGATCGGAAAGTTTTGTTCGTAATGTTTTTCAGTTTTATTCATTATCGACACCTCCGTATTTTGATCCGTTCTCAATCGTTTCAGAATGAAATTCAGAACCGTTTCGTCTCAGTCATTGTAGACTCGATCCCCTACATTTCCAAAGTTTCAGATTCGGATCTGGTAAGTTATCCTCTCTGTATTAGCCGCTGACGTTTTATCATTTTCGAACTATATTCTGTTTTGAATTCTAAAACGATACATTCGTTTTTAGATCCGTTTGCAGCCATTTTTAAATCGAATTCAGAACCGTCTCGTTCCCGTAGAAGTAGACTCATTCTTCTACAACTTTGCTTTCATTTTTTTGCTAATCGGTACATGAATCGCTTCGCTATCGTCGCTGCCGTTTCTTCGTTTGATGCCTATAATTTTCTTTTGTTTTTGAATGGTTTCTGCCGATTGTTGGGTTGGTTTTCTGAGATGATTTTGTGTAAAAAAAGTGATTATAATGTACGGTGTTCTTGATTTCTTGATTTATTGTTATTAATTCATAGTGTTATTTTTTAATGAATTGATGTTTGGTTAAACCTGAGATTATTTTTTGTAGTTCTGCATAAATGCATAATTGGGTTCATTATTGTTGAAGATGAAGATGTGTCATTGGCTTATTGGATGTTTTGATTTCTTATTGTTTAAAGGTTCTTTTAGGTCACTGATTTATTTTGCTTAAAACATATTGATTCCTTAACTTATTTATTAACTGTTTTATAATTGATTTTAAATTTTAAGTTACAGATTTATTTTCGACTATTACTTCGGCGATTTAAATTATTTATTTGGATTATATTCAATGGGAATTGGACATTATTATTTAATTACTATTTTAGAGAATTAAGCTTAGCGTGCCAACGTGACTAAATTTTTAATTTAGCTTTTAATTATTTATTAAATTATTTTATAGAATTAGGCTAGCATGCCAATGTGGTTTATAATTCTTGCATATTGGTTGGGTCGGGTTAGACTTGGGTCGCCCGACATTTGGGTTTAACTTGGTAGTTTTAGAAATTCGGCTAACCCAATTTATTTTAAGTTATCATTTATATATTATTTTAATAATATTTTCGGATTTGATTTTAAAGTGTGAATTCAATAGACTTGAATTGTTTTACGGCATTATAATTTATTTGAGAATTATGTTTCTCGGTGTAACTTTTATCTGTCTTATTATTTGTGCTAGTCCTACGTGATGTCTAGTATTCTTATAGTTAGGGGTTGGAGTGATTTTAACTTATGATTTATTTTTGGACTCTTCGACTATTCACGCTCAGGTGTCGAACCAGGGTTAGCTGCTTGTCAAAGATTCACGTGGATAAGCAAGCAGTGAGTTTGTAGTGCTATTTACCGCTTTATTAAGTACTGCATCTTATTTTAGTATTATAAATGTTTTTGAACTGTTTTAAGCGATTATGGATCTGCATTGAAACAAGCTGCTCGATAGGCTAGTATAGAGACTGTGTGCACCGGTAAGTACTCTTGGATCGGCAAACTAATGTCTTGCTTACACTCGTATATGACGAGGATTTGTTCCCGTCCACTCTGGGTTTATTAGTATGCTATGTTATACTTACGCTGGGATCATTTCAATACTGTTATTCCATAATCATATTATATTAGAATAAAAAGTTTTGATTTAAGGGTTATAAACTTAATTAATGTAAATATTATTGCGAACTCATCTCAGTATATCTGACCCGCTTTTTTCCCAAATTTTACAGGTTTCTGATTTGAAAGCTGGTCCACTCTGATCCTTTTGATTCCTCGGAGGTTTTAGGTTATTTAAATTAGTCACTGTTTTTGAATTCTTAGACCGCGGTAGAACTAGATTATATAGTACTTTGATTATTGCATTTTGGGATTGTCGGTTTGTCCGATTGATTATTATTGGCATGTTTACTCTGTATTATTTTATTATTATATTTATGGCATGCTGTTGAGATTCGGTTCAGTTGAGCATTTCAGATATTTAAGTTATTTATATTAGAACTATGATATAAATTGCTAGACTTAGGTTGGAGTTGTGGTTGCCCCTGAGCAACGTTTCTGCAGGTTTATATGTTTGTTTGCTTTCCGCAAGGCTTGCTAAGGATACTGGTAGAACCATACCTATACCCTAGCGCCGGTCACTATCATGGAATTGGGTCGTGACAACATTTCACCTTTTTAACAATTTAAACCAAATGCTTACAAACATAACGAAACTAATCCAAGCGTTTCACCTTTTTAGCAATGTAAGCCAAACATTTATAAATATTACGAAACAAATCCAAGCGTTTCACCTTTTCAACAATTTAAACCAAACGTTTGCAAACGATATGAAACAAATCCAAACGTTTTACGTTTTTAGCGATTTAAGCCAAACGTTTACAAACGTTTACAAAAGGTACGAAACAAATCCAAACGTTTCATCTTTTTAGCGATTTAAGCCAAACATTTATAAACTCTACGAAACAAATCCAAACGTTTCCCCTTTTTAGCAATTTAAGCCAAACGTTTACAAGCGTTACGCAACAAATCCAAGCGTTTCGCCATTTTAGCAATTTAAGCCAAACGTTTACAAACGGTACGAAACAAATCAAAGCGTTTCCTCTTTTTAGTAATTTAAGCCAAACGTTTACAAAGGTTACGAAACAAATCCAAACATTTCACCTTTTTAGCGATTTAAGCCAAACGTTTACAAACGATACGAAACAAATCCAAATGTTTGATCTTTTTAGCGATTTAAGCCAAACGTTTACAAACGTTACGAAACAAATGTAAACGTTTCGCCCTTTTTAGCGAATTAAGTCAAACGTTTACAAACATTACGAAACAAATCCTAACATTTCTCCTTTTTAGCAATATAAGCCAAACGTCTACAAAGGTTACGAAAAAATCAAAACGTTTCACCTTTTAAGTATTTAAGCCAAACGTTTACAAACGTTACGAAACAAAACCAAACGTTTAAAACGTTACGAAACAAATCCAAACGTTTCATATTTTTAGCGATTAAAGCCAAACATTACAAACGTTACGAAACAAAACCAAGCGTTTCACCTTTTTTAGCAATTTAAGCCAAACATATACAAACGTTACGAAACAAATCCAAACGTTTCACCTTTTTAGCAATTTAAGCCAAACGTTTACAAACGTTCCGAAACAAATCCAAGCGTTTCACCTTTTTAGTAATTTAAGCCAAACGTTTACAAACGCTAAGAAACAAATCTAAGCGTTTTACCTTTTTAGCAATTTAAGTCAAACATTTACAAACCCAAACGTTTCATCTTTTTTGCGATTTAAGTCGAACGTTTACAAACGTTACGAAACAAAACCAAACATTTCACCTTTCCAGCAATTTAATCCAAATGTTTACAAACGCTACGAAAGAAATCCAAACGTTTCACCTTTTTAGCGATTTAAGCCAAACATTTACAAACGCTACGAAACAAATCCAAACGTTTCCCCTTTTTAGCGATTTAAGCCAAACGTTTACAACGTTACGAAACAAATCCAAACATTTCACTTTTTTAGCGATTTATGCCAAACGTATACAAACGTTACGAAACAAATCAAAATGTTTCACTTCTTTAGCGATTGAAGCCAAACGTTTACAAACGTTACGAAACAAATCCAAACATTTCACCTTTTTAGCAATTTAAGCCAAACGTTTATAAACGTTACGAAACAAATCCAAATGTCTCCCCTTTTTAGAAATTTAAGCCAAATGTTTATAAAGGATAAGAAACAAATCCAAATGTTTCACCTTTTTAGCAATTTAAGCCAAACGTTTACAAACGTTGCAAAAATCCAAGCGTTTTACCTTTTTAGAAATTTAAGCCAAACATTTACAAACTTTCCGAAACAAATCCAAGCATTTCACCTTTTTAGTAATTCAAGCCAAAAGTTTACAAACGTTACGAAACAAATCCAAGCATTTAACCTTTTTAGCAATTTAAGCCAAATGTTTACAAACGTTACGAAACAAATCCGAACGTTTACCCTTTTTAGCGATTTAAGCCAAACGTTTACAAACGTTACGAAACAAAACCAAACGTTTAAAACGTTATGAAACCCCAAATGTTTCACATTTTTAGCGATTTAAGCCAAACCCTTTACAAACATTATGAAACAAAACCAAACGTTTAAAACGTTACCAAACAAAACAAAATGTTTCATATTTTTAGCGATTTAAGCCAAACCTTTACAAACTTTGCGAAACAAAACAAAGCGTTTCACCTTTTTAGCAATTTAAGCCAAAAGTTTACAAACGTTACGAGACAAATCCAAGCGTTTCACCATTTTAGCAATTTAAGCCAAACGTTTACAAACATTCTGAAACAAATCCAAGCATTTCACCTTTTTAGCAATTTAAGCCAAACGTTTACAAACAAGACGAAACAAATACAAATGTTTCCACTTTTTAGCGATTTAAGCCAAACGTTTACAAACGTTACCAAACAAATCCAAATGTTACACCTTTTTAGCAATTTAAGCCAAACGTTTATAAACAATACGAAACAAATCCAAACGTTTTATCTTTTTAGCAATTTAAGCCAAACGTTTACAAAAGTTACAAAACAAATCCAAGCGTTTCCCTTTTTTAGCAATTTAAGCCAAATGTTTACAAACGTTACGAAACAAATCAAAGCGTTTCACCTTTTTTGCAATTTAAGCCAAACGTTTATAAAGGTTACGAAACAAATCCAAGTGTTTCACCTTTTCAACAATATAAGCCAAACGTTTACAAACGTTACGAAACTAATCCGAACGTTTCGCCTTTTTACCGATTTAAGCGAAACGTTTACAAACGGTACGAAACAAATCCAAACGTGTCATCTTTTTAGCGATTTATGCCAAATGTTTATAAACGCTACGGAACAAATCCAAACAGTTTCCTTTTTTAGCAATTTAAGCCAAACGTTTACAAACGTTACACAACAAATCCAAGCGTTTCTCCATTTTAGAAATATAAGCCAAACGTTTACAAACTTTACGAAACAAATCAAAGCGTTTCACCTTTTTGGCAATTCAAGCCAAACGTTTACAAAGGTTACGAGACAATCCAAACAAACATTTCACCTTTTTAGCGATTTAAGCCAAACGTTTACAAACGATACGAAGCAAATCCAAACGTTTCACCTTTTTAGTGATTTAAGCCAAACGTTTACAAAACATTACGAAACAAATACAAACGCTTCACCTTTTTAGCGAATTAAGCCAAACGTTTACAAACGTTACGAAACAAATCCAAACATTTTTCCTTTTTAGCAATTTAAGCCAAACGTCTACAAACGTTACGAAACAAATCAAAACGTTTCACCTTTTTAGTATTTAAGCCAAACGTTTACAAACATTATGAAACAAAACCAAACGTTACGAAACAAATCCAAACGTTTCATATTTTTAGTGATTAAAGTCAAACCTTTACAAACGTTACGAAACAAAACCAAGAGTTTCACCTTTTTAGCAATTTAAGTCAAACGTATACAAATGTTACGAAATAAATCCAAGCGCTTCACCTTTTTAGAAATTTAAGCCAAACGTTTACAAACGTTCCGAAACAAATCCAAGTGTTTCACCTTTTTAGTAATTTAAGCCAAATGTTTACAAACGTTAAGGAACAAATCCAAGCGTTTCACCTTTTCAGTAATTTAAGCCAAATGTTTACAAACGTTAAGCAACAAATCCAAGCGTTTCACCTTTTTAGCAATTTTAAGTCAAATGTTTACAAACGTTACGAAACAAATCCAAACGTTTCATCTTTTTAGCTATTTAAGCCGAACGTTTATAAACGTTACGAAACAAAACCAACCATTTAACCTTTTTAGCAATTTAAGCCAAACGCTACGAAAAAAATCCAAGCGTTTCACCTTTTTAGCGATTTAAGGCAAACATTTACAAACGCTATGAAACAAATCCAAACGTTTCAACTTTTTAACGATTTAAGCCAAACGTTTAAAACGTTACGAAACAAATCCAAACATTTCACCTTATTTGCAATTTATGCGAAACGTGTACAAACATTATGAAACAAATCAAAACGTTTCATTTCTTTAGCTATTGAAGCCGAACGTTGACAAACTTAACGAAACTAATCAAACGTTTCACCTTTTTAGCGATTTAAGCCAAACGTTTACAAACATTACAAAACAAATCGAAACGTCTTCCCTTTTTAGCAATTTAAGCCAAACGTTTACAACGGTTAAGAAACAAATCCAAATGTTTCACCTTTTTAGCAATTTAAGCCAAACGTTTACAAACGCTGCGAAACAAATCCAAGCGTTTTTACCTTTTTAGAAATTTAAGCCTAACGTTTATAAACTTTCCGAAACAAATCCAAGCATTTCACCTTTTTAGTAATTTAACCTAAACATTTACAAAAGTTACGAAACAAATCCAAGCGTTGCATCTTTTTAGCAATTTAAGCAAAATGTTCACAAACGTTGCGAAACAAATCCAAACGTTTCCCCTTTTTAGCTATTTAAGACAAACGTTTACAAACGTTGCGAAATAAAACCAAACATTTGAAATGTTACGAAACAAATCCAAACGTTTCACATTTTTATCGATTTAAGCCAAACCTTTACAAACGTTACGAAACAAAACAAAGTGTTTCACCTTTTTAGCAATTTAAGCCAAACGTTTACAAATGTTGCGAAACAAATCTAAAAATTTCACCTTCTTAACAATTTCACCTTTTTAGAAATTTAAGCCAAACGTTTACAAACGTTATTAAATAAAACCAAACGTTTAAGCTTTTTAGCGATTTAAGCCAAACGTTTACTTACGTTACGAAACAAATCCAAATGTTTCACCTTTTTCGCAATTTAAGCCAAACGTTTACAAACATTACCAAACAAATCCAAGCATTTCACCTTTTTAAGCCAAATGTTTACAAACTTTACGAAACAAATCCAAACGTTTCACCTTTTTAGCGATTTAAGCCAAACGTTTACAAACGTTACAGAACAATTCCGAACATTTCACCTTTTTAGCCAAACGTTTACAAACGTTACGAAACAAATCCAAACGTTTCACCTTTTTAGCGATTAAAGCGAAACATTTACAAACGTTACGAAACAAATCGAAAACGTTTTGCCTTTTTAGAAATTTAAGTCAAACGTTTAAAACGTTACGAATCAAATTTCAATGTTTCACATTTTTAGGGATTTAATCTAAATGTTTAAAACGCTACGAAACAAATCGAAACGTTTCACCTTTTTAGCGATATAAGCCAAACGTTTACAAACGCTACAAAACAAATTAAAACGTTTCGCATTTTAAGCGATTTAAGCCAAACGTTTACAAATGTTACCAAACAAATCCAAACATTTCACATTTATAATGATTTATGCCAAACGTGTGCAAACGTTACGAAACAAATCCAAACGTTTCACCTTTTTAGCGATTGAAGACAAACGTTTACAAATG
This sequence comes from Mercurialis annua, assembly GCF_937616625.2. NCBI lineage: Eukaryota > Viridiplantae > Streptophyta > Magnoliopsida > Malpighiales > Euphorbiaceae > Mercurialis > Mercurialis annua. The sequence continues at coordinate 31,919,587 of NC_065572.1, read as the reverse complement.
CTACGAAACAAATCAAAAAATTTCACATTTTTAGCAATTTAAGCCAAAAGTTTACAAATGTTACAAAACAAAACCAAACATTTCACATTTTTAGCGAATTAAGCCAAACATTTATAAACGTTACGAAACAAATCCAAGTGTTTCACCTTTTTAGCGATTTAAGCCAAACGTTTACAAAAGTTACGAAACAAATCCAAGCGATTCACCTTTTGAGCTGTTTAAGACAAACATTTACAAACATTACGAAACAAAAATAAATGTTCCATATTTTTAGCAATTTAAGCCAAACGTTACCAAACAAATCCAAACTTTTCACCTTTTTAGCGATTGAAGCCAAACGTTTACAAACGTTACGAAACAAATCCAAACGTTTCCCCATTTTAGCGTTTTAAGTCAAACGTTCATAAATGTTAAGAAACAAAATCAAACGTTTAAAATCGTTAACAAATCCAAACGTTTACAAACGTTATGAAACAAATCCAAACGTTTCCCCATTTTAGCGATTTAGACCAAACGTTTAAAAATAATACGAAACAAATCCAAACGTTTCACCTTTTTAGCGATTTAAGCCAAACGTTTCACCTTTTTAGCGATTTAAGCCAAACGTTTACAAGCATTACGAAAGAAATCCAAACGTTTACAAACATTACGGAACAAAAACAAACTTTTCAAATTTTTAGCAATTTAAGCCAAAAGTTAACAAACGTTACGAAACTAATCCAAATGTTTCCCCCTTTAAACGATTTACGTTTAAAACATTACGAAACAAACTGAAACGTTTCACCTTTTTAGCAATTTAAGCCAAACATTTGCAAATGTTACGAAACAAATCCAAACGTTACTCCTTTTTAGTGATTTAAGAAAAACATTTCTAATCGATACGAAATAAATCCAAACGTATTCCCAATTTAGTAATTTAAGCCAAACGTTTTGGAATTAAACAAAACATTTCAACTATTTAGCGATTTAAGTCAAACGTTTACAAACATTACGGAACAAATTCAAACTTTTCACCTTTTTAGCGATTCAAGCCAAACGTTACGAAACAAATCTAAGAGTTTCACCTTTTTAGCAATATAAGCCAAACGTTTACAAACGTTTCGAAAGAAATCCAAACGTTTCACCTTTTTAGCAATTTAAGTCAAACGTTTACAAACATCATGAAACAAATCCAAATGTTTTACCATTTTAACGATTTACATTTAAAACTTTATGAAACAAACCGAAACGTTTCACCTTTTTAGCAATTTAGGCCAAACGTTTACAAACGTTACACCTTTTCGGCGATTTAAGCAAAACGTTTCTAATCGTTACAAAATAAATCCAAACGTTTTCCAATTTTAGCAATTTAAGCCAAACGTTTTGGAATTAAACCAAACGTTTCACCTATTTAGCGATTTAAGGAAAACGTTTACAAACGTTATGGAACAATAACAAACGTTTCACCTTTTTAGCGATTTAAGCCAAACGTTTAAAACGTTATGAAACAAATCCAAGCGTTTCACCTTTTTAGCAATTTAAGCCAAACGTTTACAAATGTTAAGAAACAAATCCAAACGATTCACCTTTTTAGCGATTTAAGCTAAACGTTTACAAACGTTGCAAAACAAATCCAATCGTTTTCCTATTTTAGGGATTTAAACCAAACGTTTACAAACGTTACGAAACAATCCAAACTTTTCACCTTTTTAGTGATTTACGCCAAACTTTTACAAACGATACGAAACAAAACCAAACGTTTAATAAGTTACGAAACAAATCCAAACGTTTCACATTTTTAGCAATTTAAGCCAAACGTTTACAAGCGTTACGACACACAGCCAATCGTTTACAAACGTTACAAAACAAATCCAAGTGTTTCACCTTTTTAGCAATTTAAGCCAAACCTTTACAAACGTTACGAAACAAATCCAAATGTTTCCCCATTTTAGCGATTTAAGGCAAACGTTTAAAACGTTACGAAGAGAATCCAAACATTTTCCCTTTTTTGCAATTTAAGCCAAACTTTCACAAATGTTACGAAATAAATCCAAACGTTTCCCCTTTTTAGCAATTTAAGCTAAACGTTTACAAATATTACGAAACAAATCCATGCATTTCACCTTTTTAGCATTTTAAGCCAAGCATTTACAAACGTTACGAAACCAATCTAAACGCTTCCCCTTTTTAGCGATTGAAGCCAAATGTTTACAAACGTTACGAAACAAAGTCAAACGTTTACAAACGTTACGAAACAAATTCAAGCGTTTCACCTTTTTAGCAATTTAAGCCAAACGATACGAAACAAATCCAAACATTCAAAAAAAATTAGTAATTGAAGCCAAACGTTTACAAACGTTACCAAACAAATCCAAACGTTTCACCTTTTTAGCAATTTAATCCAAACGTTTACAAACGTTACGAAAAAAATCCAAACGTTTCCCCTTTTTAGCGATTTAAGCCAAAAGTTTACAAACATTAGGAAACAAATCCAAATGTTTCCTCATTTTAGCAATTTAATACAAACGTTTATAAACGTTACGAAACAAATCCAAACGTTTCCCATTTTTTGCGATTGAAACCAAAAGTTTACAAACATTACAAAACAAATCCAAACGTTTCGCCTTTTTAGCGATTTAAGCCAAACGTTATGAAACAAATCTAAGAGTTTCACCTTTTTAGAAATATAAGCCAAACGTTTACAAACGTTACAAAACAAATCCAAACGTTTAACCTTTTTAGCGATTTAAGTCAGACGTTTACAAACATTAAGAAACAAATCCAAATGTTTCCCCATTTTAGCGATTTACGTTTAAAACTTTATGAAACAAACCGAAACGTTTCCCCTTTTTAGCAATTTAAGCCAAACGTTTACAAACGTTACGAAACAAATCCAAACGCTACACCTTTTTAGCGTTTTAAGCAAAACGTTTGTAATCGTTACGAAATAAATCCAAACGTTTTCCAATTTTAGCAATTTAAGTCAAACGTTTTTGAATTAAACCAAACGTTTCACCTATTTAGCGATTTAAGTCAAACGTTTACAAACGTTACGGAACAATAACAAACGTTTCACCTGTTTAGCGATTTAAGCCAAACGTTTAAAACGTTATGAAACAAATCCAAGAGTTTAACCTTTTTATCAATTTAAGCCAAACGTTTACAAACGTTAAGAAACAAATCCAAACGATTAACCTTTTTAGCGATTTAAGCTAAACGTTTACAAACGTTACAAAATAAATCCAAATGTTTTCCCATTTTAGCGATTTAAGCCAAACGTTTACAAACGTTACGAAACAAATCCAAGCGTTTCACCTTTTTAGCGATTTACGCCAAACTTTTACAAACGATACGAAACAAAACCAAACGTTTAAAACGTTACGAAACAAATCCAAACGTTTCACATTATTAGCAATTTAAGCCAAATGTTTTGCAAGCGTTACGAAACACAGCCAATCGTTTACAAACGTTACAAAACAAATCCAAGCGTTTCACCTTTTGAACAATTTAAGCCAAACGTTACGAAACAAATCCAAACGTTTCCCCATTTTAGCGATTTAAGGCAAACGTTTAAAACGTTACGAAAAGAAGCCAAACATTTTCCCTTTTTTGCAATTTAAGCCAAAAGTTCACTAATGTTGCGAAACAAATCCAAATAAATCCCCTTTTTAGCAATTTAAGCTAAATGTTTACAAATATTACGAAATAAATCCAAGCATTTCACCTTTTTAGCATTTTAAGCCAAATGTTTACAGACGTAATGAAACAAATCCATGCGTTTCACCTGTTTAGCAATTTACGCCAAACATTTACAAACACTACGAAACTAATCCAAATGTTTCACCTTTTTAGCGATTGAAGCCAAACGTTTACAAACGTTACGAAACAAAGCCAAACGTTTACAAACACTACGAAACAAATCCAAGCGTTTCACCTTTTTAGCAATTTAAGCCTAACGTTTACAAACGATACGAAACAAATCCAAACGTTTAAAAAAATTTAGTAATTGAAGCCAAACGTTTACAAACGTTACAAAACAAATCCAAACGTTTCACCTTTTTAGCAATTTTATTTTAACGTTTACAAACGTTACGAAAAAATCCAAACGTTTCCCCATTTTAGCGATTTAAGCCAAACGTTTACAAACGTTACAAAACAGATCCAAACGTTTCCCCATTTTAGCGATTTATGCCAAACGTTTACTAACATTAGGAAACAAATCCAAACGTTTCAGCTTTTTAATGATTTAATCCAAACGTTTACAAACATTACAAATCAAATCCAAAAGTTTTCCCATTTTAGTGATTTAAGCGAAACGTTTACAAACGTTACGAAACAAATCTAAATGTTTCACCTTTATAACAATTTAAGTCAAACGTTTACAAACGTTAAGAAAGAAAACCAAAAGTTTAAAACGTTACGAAACAAATCCAAACATTTCATATTTTTAGAGATTTAAGCCAAACGTTTACATACGTTACGGAACAAAACCAAACGTTTCACATTTTTAGCGATTTATGCCAAACATTTACAAACGTTACAAAACAAATCCAAGCGTTTAACATTTTTAGCGATTTAAGCCAAACGTTTCATCTTTTTAGCAATTTAAGCCAAAAGTTTAAAAATGTTACGAAACAAATCAAAACGTTTCGCCTTTTTAGCGATTTAAGCCAAACGTTTACGAACGTTACGAAAAAAAACCAAACGTTTAGCCCTTTTAGCGATTTAAGCCAAATCTTTTAAATGTTACGAAATAAATCCAAATGTTTACAAACATTACGGAACAAAAACAAACGTTTCACATTTTTAGCAATTTATGCCAAACATTTAAAAATGTTAGGAAACAAATCGAAACGTTTCCCCTTTTTAGCGATTTAAGCCAAACGTTTACAAACATTACGAAACAAATCCAAACGTTTTCAAACGTTACGAAACAAATCCAAACGTTTCCCCATTTTAGCGATTTAAACCAAATATTTACAAGCCTTACGAAACAAATCCAAACTTTTCACATTTTTAGCAATATAAGCCAATCGTTTACAAACGTTACGAAACAAATCCAAATGTTTCATCATTTTAACGATTGAAGCCAAACGTTTACAAACGTTAAGATACAAATCCAAACGTTTCCCCGTTTTAGCGATTTAAGCCAAACGTATATAGAAGTTACGAAACAAAACCCAATGTTTACAAACGTTACGAAACAAATTCAAATCTTCATAAACTTTACGAAACAAATCCAAATGTTTTCCCTTTTTAGCGATTTAAGCCAAACGTTTACAAACGTTACGAAACAGATCCAAATGTTTCCCCATTTTAGTGATTTATGCCAAACGTTTTCAAACATTAGGAAACAAATCCAAACGTTTCAGCTTTTTAATGATTTAAGCCAAATATTTACAAATGTTACAAATAAAATCCAAATGTTTCCCCATTTTAGAGATTTAAGCGAAACGTTTACAAACGTTACGACATAAATTTTAAAGTTTCGCCTTTATAACGATTTAAGTCAAACGTTTACAAATATTACGAAACAAATCAAAATGTTTTCCTATTTTAGCGATTGAACCCAAACGTTACGAAACAAATCCAAACGTTTCATCTTTTTAGCAATTGAAGCCAAATGTTTACAAATGTTACGAAACAAATCCAAACGTTGCACCTTTTTTGCAATTTAAATCCAAACGTTTCACCTCTTTAGTGATTTAAGCCATACGTTTCACCTTTTTAGCGATTTAAGCGAAACGTTTACAAACGTTACAAAACAAATCCAAACGTTTCACCTTTCTAGCGATATAAGCCGGACGTTTACAAACATTACGAAACAAAACCAAACGTTTCATCTTTTTTGCGATTTAAGCCAAACATTTTCAAACGTTACGGAACAAATCCAAATGTTTCACCTTTTTAGCGATTTAAGCCAAACGTTTACAAACGTTATGAAACAAATCCAAACGTTTCACCGTTTTAGCGATATAAGCCAAACGTTAACAAATGTTACGAAACGAATCCAAATGTGTCACCTTTTTAGGGATTTAAGCCAAACGTTTACAAACGTTACGAAACAAATCAAAACGTTTCACCTTTTTAGCGATTTAAGCCGAAAGTTTACAAAGGTTATGAAACAAAACCAAACTTTTCACCTTTTTAGCGATTTAAGCCAAATGTTTACAAAGGTCACAAAACAAATCCAAACGTGTCACCTTTTTAGCAATTTAATCTAAATGTTAACAAACGTTACGAAATAAATCCAAACGTTCCACCTTTTTAGCGATTTAAGCCAAACGTTTACAAACGTTACGAAACAAATACAAACGTTTCATATTTTTAGCGATTTAATACGAATGTTTACAAACGCTACAAAACAAAACCAAACGTTTAAACCGTTACGAAACAAATCCAAACGGTTCACCTTTTTAGCAATTTAAGCCAAACGTTTACAAACGTTACGAAACCAATCCAAGCATTTCACCTTTTTAGCAATTTAACTCAAACGTTTACAAACGTTACAAAATTTTGAACGTTTCACCTTTTTTGCGATTTAAGACAAACATTTACAAATGTTACGGTACAAAACCAAACGTGTCAAACGTTACGAAACAAATCCAAACGTTTTATTTTTTTAGCGATTTAAGCCAAACATTTACAAACGTTTTGAAACAAAATCAAACATTTATACGTTACGAAACAAAACCAAGAGTATCAAAACGTTACGAAACCAATACAAACGTTTCACCGTATTAGCGATTGAAGCCAAACGTTTACAAACGTTACGAAACAAAACCAGACGTATACAAACGTTACAAAACAAATCCATGCGTTTTACCTTTTTAGCAATTTAAGCCAAACCTATACAAATGTTACGAAACAAATCCGAATGTTTCACCTTTTTAGCGATTTAATCTAAACATTTACAAACGTTACGAAACAAATTCATACGAAACAAATCCAAACGTTTCACATTTTTTAGCGATTTAAGCCAAACGTTTACAAACGCTACGAAACAAAGCCAAATGTTTACAAATGTTACGAAACAAATCCAAGCGTTTCACCTTTAATCCAAACGTTTATAAACGTTAAGAAACAAATTCAAACGTTTCCCCATTTTAGAGATTAAAGCCAAACGTTTAAAGCTTTACTAAGAAAATCCAAACGAAATAATCCAAACGTTTACAAAGTTACAAAACAAATCCAAACGTTTACAAAGTTACAACGTTTGTATTTGTTTCGTAACGTTTGTAAACGTTTGGTTCCAATCGCTAAAAAGGTGAAACGTTCGATTTTGTGTTGTAATGTTTGTAAACGTTTGGCTTTCCCCATTTTAGCGAATTAGGCCAACCGTTTCCAAACGTTTATACAAATCCGAATGTTTCACAGTTTTAGCGATTTAAGCCAAACGTTTACAAACGTTACGAAACAAAGCCAAACATTTACAAACCTTACGAAACAAAGCCAAACATTTCGCCTTTTTAGTGATTTAAGCCAAACGTTTACAAACGTTACGGAACAAATCCAAGCGTTTCATTTTTTTAGTGATTTAAGCCAAACATTTACAAACGTTACGAAACAAAACCAAACGTTTCACCTTTTTGTTTTGTAACATTTGTCAACGTTTGGCTTAAATTGTTTGGATTTGTTTCATAACATTTTAAACGTTTGGCTTAAATCGCTAAAATGGGGAAATGTTTGGATTTGTTAATAACGTTTGTAAACGTTTGGCTTAAATTGCTAAAAAGGTGAAACATTACGATTTGTTTCGTAGCGTTTGTAAACGTTTGGCTTCAATCACTAAAAAGGTGAAACGTTTGGATTTGTTTCGTAACGTTTACAAACGAATGGCTTCAATCACTAAAAAGGTGAAAAGTTTGGATTTTTTTCGTAACGTTTGTAAACCATTTGGCTTAAATCGCTAAAAAGGTGAAACATTTGGTTTTCTTTCTTAACGTTTGTAAACGTTCGGCTTCAATCACAAAAAAGGTGAAATATTTAGTTTTGTTTCGTAACGTTTGTAAACGTTTGGCTTGGATTTGTTTCGTAACTTTCGTAAACGTTTGGCTTCCATCGCTAAAAAGGTGAAATGTTTGGATTTGTTTCATAACATTTGTAAACGTTTGACTTAAATCGATAAAAAGGGGAAATGTTTGGATTTGTTTCGTAACATTTGTAAACGTTATCTTAAATCGCTTAAAATTTGAAACGTTTGGATTTGTTTCATAATATTTGTAAACGTTTGGCTTACATTGCTAAAAAGGTGAAACACTTGGATTTGTTTCTTAACGTTTGTAAATGTCTGGCTTAAATTTCTAAAAAGGGGAAACATTTGGATTTGTTTCCTAACGTTTGTAAACGTTTGGCTTAAATCGCTAAAAAGGTGAAATATTTGGTTATTTTCGTAACATTTGTAAACGTTCGGCTTAAATCGGTAAAAATGTGAAACTTTTGGTTTTGTTTCATAACCTTTGTAAATGTTTGGCTAAAATAGCTAAAAAGGTGAAACGTTTGGATTTGTTTCATAAAGTTTATAAATGTTTTGTTTAAATTGCTAAAAAGATGAAACGCTTGGATTTATTTCGTAATGTTTGTAAATGTTTGGCTTTGTTTTGTAACATTTGTAAACGTTTAGCTTAATCACTAAAAAAGTAAAACGTTTGGTTTTGTTTCATAACGTTTTAAACGTTTGGATTTGTTTTTTAACGTTTGTAAACGTTTGGCTTAAATCGCTAAAAAGGTGAAACGTTTGTTTTTATTTCATAGCCTTTGTAAACGTTCGGCTTATATCGCTAAAAAGGTGAAACGTTTGGATTTGTTTCGTAACGTTTTAAACGTTTGGCTTAAATCGCTAAAATGGGGAAACATTTGCATTTTTTTCATAACGCTTGGATTTGTTTCGTAAAGTTTTAAACGTTTAGCTTAAATCGCTCGGTTTATAAGCGTTTACGAAACAAATCCAAATGTTTCCCCATTTTAGCGATAGAAGCCAAACGTTTACAAACGTTACCAAAAAAATCCAAGCGTTTCACCTTTTTAGCGATTTAAGCCAAAACGTTCAAACGTTACGAAACAAAACAAAACATTTCACATTTAAATAATCATTTAAACCAAACATTTAAAAAGGTGAAACGTTTGGATTTGCTTCGTAACGCTTTTGAACGTTTGGCTTTGATCGCTAAAATTGGGAAACGTTTGGTTTTGTTTCGTAACATTTGTAAAAGTTTGGCTTAAATCGCTAAAACGGTGAAACATTCGAATTGGTTTCGTAACGTTTGTAAACGTTTCACATTTTTAGCTATTTAAGCCAAACGTTAACAAATGTAACGAAACAAAACCAAACGTTTCACCTTTTTAGCGATTTAAGCCATGTTTACAAACCTTATGAAAAAAATCCAAACATTTGGCTTAAATTTCTAAATGGTGAAACGCTTGGATTTGTTTCGTAGTGTTTGTAGACGTCTGGCTTAAATTTCTAAAAAGGTGAAACGTTTGGTTTTGTTTCGTAAATTTGAAAACATTTGGCTTAATTCGGTAAAAATGTGGCTTAAATCGCTAAAAAGGCGAAATGTTTGGATTTGTTTCGTAATGTTTGTAAACGTTTGGCTTAAATCGCTAAAAATGGGAAACGTTTGGTTTTGTTCCGTAACGTTTGTAAAAGTTTGGCTTAAATTGTTAAAAAGGTGAAACGCTTGAATTTGTTTCGTAATATTTGTAAACGTTTGGCTTAAATTGATAAAAAGGTTGATTAAATTGCTAAAAAGGTGAAACGTTTGGATTTGTTTCGTAATGTTTGTTTGTTTGGCTTAAATCTGTCAAAAGGGGAAACGTTTGGATTTGTTTCGTAAGGTTTGTAAACGTTTGGATTAAATCGCTAAAAATGTGAAACATTTGGATTTGATTTGTAACGTTTGTAAATGTTTCGCTTAAATCGCTAAAAAGGGGAAACGTTTGGATTTGTTTCGTAACGTTTTGTAAACGTTTGGCATAAATAGCAAAAAAGGTGAAACGTTTGGGTTTGTTTGTAACGTTTGTAAAAGTTTGGCTTAAATTGCTAAAATGGGAAAACATTTGGATTTGTTTCGTAACATTTGTAAACATTTTGTTTAATTCGCTAAAATGGGGAAACGCTTGAATTTGTTTAGTAACGTTTGTAAATGTTTGGCTTATATCGCTAAAATAGGGAAACATTTGGATTTGTTTCGTATCGTTTGTAAACGTTTGGCTAAAATCGCTAAAATGTAAAACATTTGATTTTGTTCCGTAACAGTTGTAAATGTTTGCCTTAAACCGCTAAAAAGGTGAAACGTTTGGATTTGTTTCATAACGTATGTAAACGTTTGGCTTAAATTCCTAAAAAGGTGAAACGCTTGGATTCGTTTCATAATGTTTTTACACGTTTGGCTTAAATCGCAAAAATGGGGAAACGTTTGGATTTGTTTCTTGACGTTTGTAAACGTTTGGCTTAAATCGCTAAAAAGGTGAAACGTTTGGATTCGTTTCGTAACGTTTGTAAAAGTTTTTGTCAAATCGCAAAACGTTTGGATTTGCTTCGTTACGTTTGAAAATGTTTGGCTTAAATTGCTAAAAAGGTGAAACGTTTGGATTTATTTCGTAAAATTTGTAAATGTTTGGCTTAAATCGCTAAAAAGGTGAAACGCTTTGATTTGTTTTGTAACTTTTGTAAACGTTTAGCTTAAATCGCTAAAAAGGGGAAACGTTTGAAATCGTTTCTTAGCGTTTATAAACGTTTGGCTTAAATAGCTAAAAAGGTGAAACGTTTGGTTTTGTTTCGTAATGTTTGTAAATGTTTGGCTTAATTTTCTAAAAAGGTGAAACGCGTGGATTTGTTTCGTAACGTTTTAAACATTTGGCTTAAATCGCTAAAATGGGGAAACATTTGGATTTATTTTGTAGCGTTTATAAACGTTTGGCTTAAATTGCTATAAAGGTGAAACAATTGGTTTTGTTTAGCAACGTTTGTAAACGTTTGGCTTAAATCGCTAAAAAGGTGAAACGTTTGGATTTGTTTCGTAACGTTTTTAAACGTTTGGTTTAGTTTCGTAACGTTCGTAAACGTTTGGCTTAAATCGCTAATAAGGTTCAACGTTTGGATTTGTTTCGTATCGTTTGTAAACGTTTGGCTTAAATTTCTAAAAAGGTGAAACCCTTGGATTTGTTTCGTAATGTTTGTAAAAGTTTGACTTCAATCGCTAAAAAGGTGAAACGTTTGGATTTGTTTCGTAACGTTTGTAAATGTATGGCTTAAATCGCTAAAAATGGGAAACGTTTGGATTTGTTTCGTAAAGTTTGTAAACATTTGGCATAAATTTCTAAAAAGGTGAAACGTTTGGATTTGATTCGCAACGTTTGGTTTAAATTGCTAAAAAGGTTAAACGTTTGGTTTTGTTTCATAACGTTTGTAAACGTTCGGCTTCAATCGATAGTAAGGTGAAACGTTTGGATTTATTTCGTAACGTTTGTAAACGTTTGCCTTAAATTGCTAATAAAGGAGAAACATTTGGATTTGTTTTGTAACGTTTTAAACTATTGGTTTAAATCGGCAAAAAGGTGAAACGTTTGGATTTGTTACGTAACGTTTTAAACGTTTGGATTAAATTGCTAATAAGGTAAAACGTTTGGATTTGTTTCGTAACGTTTGCAAACGTTTGGCTTAAATGGCTAAAAAGGTGAAACGCTTGTATTTGTTTCGTAACGTTTACAAATGTTTAGCTTAAATCGCTAAAAAGGGGAAACGTTTCACTTTTTTAGCAATTTAATCCAAATGTTTACAAACGTTCTGAAACAAATCCAAGCGTTTCACCTTTTTAGCAATTTAAGCCAAACGTTTACAAACGTTACGGAATAAAACCAAACGATTCACATTTTTAGCGACCTAAGCCAAACGTTTACAAACATTACGAAACAAATCCAAACGTTTCATGTTTTTAGCAATTTAGGCCAAACGTTTACAAATGTTACGAAAAAAATCCAAGCGTTTCACCTTTTTAGCAATATAAGCCAAACGTTTACAAACGTTACAGAACAGAACCAAACGTATCACATTTTTAGCGATTTAAGCCAACGTTTACAAACGTTATGAAACTAACCCAAACGTTTCACCTTTTTAGCAATTTAAGCCAAATGTTTACAAACGTTAGGAAAGAAATCCAAGTATTTCACATTTTTAGTAATTTAAACCAGACGTTTACAAACTTTACGGAACAAAACCAAATGTTTCACATTTTAGTGATTTAAGCCAAACGTTTGGATTTGTTTCGTAACGTTTATAAACGTTTGGCTAAAATCTCTAAAAAAGTGAAACATTTAAATTTGTTTTGTAACATTTTAAACGTTTGGTTTTGTTTCATAACGTTTGTAAACGTTTGACTTTAATCGCTAAAAAGGTGAAACGTTTGGATTTGTTTCGTAACGTTTGTAAATGTATCACTTAAATCGCTAAAAATGGGAATCATTTGGATTTGTTTTGTAAAGTTTGTAAACGTTTGGCATATATTTCTAAAAAGGTGAAACGTTTGGATTTGTTTCGCAACGTTTGTAAACGTTGGCTTAAATCGCTAAAAATGTGATATATTTGGTTTTGTTCCGCAACGTTTGTAAACGTTTGGCTTAAATTGCTAAAAAGGTGAAACGTTTGGTTTTGTTTCATAACGTTTGTAAACGTTTGGGTTCAATCGATAGAAAGGGGAAACATTTGGATTTGTTTCGTAACGTTTGTAAACGTTTGGCTTAAATCGCTAAAAAAGGTGAAACATTTGGATTTGTTTAGTAACGTTTTAAACGTTTGGTTTAAATAGCAAAAAAGGTGAAACGTTTGGATTTGTTACGTAACGTTTTAAACGTTTGGATTAAATCGCAAATGAGGTAAAACGTTTAGATTTGATTCGTAACGTTTGTAAACGTTTGACTTAAATGGCTAAAAAGGTGAAACGCATGGATTTGTTTCGTAACGTTTACAAATGTTTGGCTTCAATCGTTAAAAAGGGGAAACGTTTCACCTTTTTAGCAAATTAAGCCAAACGTTTACAAACGTTCTGAAACAAATCCAAGCGTTTTACCTTTTTAGCAATATAAGCCAAACGTTTACAAATCGTTATGGAACAAAACCAAACGTTTCACATTTTAGCGTTTTAAGCCAAACGTTTACAAACGTTACGAAATAAATCCACACGTTTCACCTTTTTAGCAATTTAAGCCAAATATTTACAAACGTTACGAAAGAGATCCAAGCGTTTCATATTTTTAGCAATTTAAGCCAAATGTTTACAAACGTTACGGAACAAAACCAAACATATCACATTTTTGGAGATTTAAGCCAACGTTTACAAACGTTACGAAACAAATCCAAACGTTTCACCTTTTTAGCACTTAAAGCCAAACATTTACAAACGTTACAAAAGAAATCCAAGCGTTTCATCTTTTTAGCAATTTAAAGCCAAACGTTTACAAACGTTACGAAACAAAACCAAACATTTCACATTTTTATCGATTTAAGCCAAACGTTTACAAAGGTTAGGAAACAAATCCAAACGTTTCACCTTTTTAGCAATTTAAGGCAAACATTTACAAACGTTACAAAACAAATCCAAACGTTTCACCTTTATACCAATTTAAGCCAAACGTTTACAAACGTTACGAAACAAACATTTGGCTTAAATCGCTAAATTGTGAAACGTTTGGTTTTGTTTCGTAACGTTTGTAAACGTTTGGCTTAAATTGCTAAAAAGGTGAAACGCTTGGATTTCTTTCGTAACGTTTTAAACGTTTAGTTTAAATCGCTAAAATGGGGAAACATTTGGATATGTTTTGTAATGTTTATAAACATTCGGCTAAATCTCTAAAAAGGTGAAACATTTGGTTTTATTTCGTAACATTTGTAAACGTTTGGCTAAAATCGCTATAAATGGAAAACGTTTGGTTTTGTTCCATAACGTTTGTAAACGTTTGGCTTAAATTTCGTAGCGTTCGTAAACGTTTGGCTTCAATCACTAAAAAGGTGAAACGTTTGGATTTCTCTCATAATGTTTGTAAACGTGGGTTAAATCGCTAAAAAAAGTGAAATGTTTGGATTTGTTTTGTAACGTTTTAAACGTTTTGTTTTGTTTCGTAACGTTTGTAAACGTTTGACTTCAATAGATAAAAAGGTGAAACCTTTGGATTTTTTTCATAACGATTGTAAACGTTTGGCTTATATCGTTAAAAAGGTAAAATGTTTGGAATTGTTTCTTATCGTTTGTAAACGTTTGGGTTAAATTGCTAAAAAGGTGAAACGTTTTAATTTGTTTCGTAATGTTTGTAAACGTTTCACTTCAATCGATAAAAAGGTGAAACGTTTTGTTTTGTTTCAAAACGTTTGTAAACGTTTGGCTTAAATCGCTAAAAATTGTGAAACATTTGGATTTGTTTTAAAACATTTGAGAACGTTTGGCTTAAATTTCTAATAGGGTGAAATGCTTGGATTTGTTTTGTAACGTTTGTACACGTTTGGCTTAAGTCGCTAAAATGGGGAAACGTTTGGATTTGTTTCGAAACGTTTGTAAACGTTTGGCATAAATCGTTCAAAAAGTGAAACATTTTGGATTCGTTTCGTAACATTTATAAGCGTTTGTCGTTTTTGCAAAAAAGGTTGAACGTTTGTATTTGTTTCGTAAAGTTTGTAAACGTTTGGCTTAAATTGCTAAAAAGGTGAAACGTTTGGATTTGTTTCGTAACGTTTGTAAACGTTTGCTTTAAATTGCTAAAAAGGTGAAACGTTTGGATTTGTTTTGTAACGTTTTAAACGTTTGGTTTTATTTTGCAACGTTTTAAACGTTTGGTTTTGTTTCGTAACGTTTGTAAACGTTTGTCTTAAATCGCGAAAAAGGTGAAACGTTTGGATTGATTTCGTAATCTTTTGTAACATGTTAAACATTTGGTTTTTGTTTCGTCACGTTTGTTAACGTTGGCTTAAATTGCTGAAAATGTGAAATGTTCTGTTTTGTTTCGTAACATTTGTAAACGTTTCGTTTTGTTTTGTAACGTTTGTAAACGTTTGGCTTAAATCGCTAAAAAGGTGAAACATTTGGATTTGTTTTGTAACGTTTGTAAACATTTGGCTTAAATTGCTAAAAAGGTAAAACGTTTGGATTTGTTTCGTAACGTTTATAAACGTTTGGCTTAAATTGCTAAAAAGGTGAAACGTTTGTAAACGTTTGGCTTAAATTGCTAAAAGGTGAAACGTTTGGTTTTGTTTTGTAACATTTGTAAATGTTTGGTTTACATTATTAGCGATTTAAGCCAAACGTTTAAAACGTTTCACCTTTTTAGCGATTTAAACCAAACGTTTACCTACGTTATAAAACAAATCCAAATGTTTCACATTTTTAGCGATTTAAACCAAACGTTTACAAACGTTACGAAACAAAACCAAACGTTTAAAGCGATACGAAACAAATCCAAATGTTTTACATTTTTAGTGATTTAAGCCAAACATTTACAAACGTTATGAAACAAAACAAAACGTTTCCCCTTTTAGCGATTGAAGCCATACGCTTGTATTTAAAACGATTGAAACTCTTGAATTTGTTTCGTAACGTTTGTTAACGTTTGGTTTTAATCGCTTAAAAGGTTATACGTTTAGATTTGTTTCATAACGTTTGTAAAGGTTCGGCTAAAATTGCTAAAAAGGTGAAAACGCTTGGATTTGTTTCGTAATATTTGTAAACGTTTGGCATAAATCGCTAAAAAAGTGAAACTTTTGGATTTGTTTCGTAACGTTTGTAAACATTTGGCTTACATCGCTAAAAAGGTGAAACGTTTAGATTTGTTTCGTAACGTTTGTAAACGTTTGGCTTCAATCCATAAAAAGTTTAAACGTTTGGATTGTTTCGTAACGTTTGTAAACGTTCGGCTTAAATTGCTAAAAAGGTGGAACGCTTGGATTTGTTCCGTAACATTTGTAAAAGTTTGGCTTAAATCGCTAAAAAGGGGGAAACATTTGGATTTGTTTCGTAACGTTTGTAAATGGTTGGCTTAAATCGCTAAAAAGGTTAAACATTTGCATTTGTTACATAACGTTTTTAAACATTTGGCTGCAATCACTAAAAAGGTGAAACGTTTAGATTTGTTTCATAACGTTTGTAAACGGTCGGCTTAAATTGCTAAAAAGGTGAAACGCTTGGATTTGTTTCATAACTGTGATAACCGCATGCGTTTTTAAGGTCGCATTTTCATTTTTAATGCAGGCTCACACGATTTTGACGAATTCCGTATAATACAAATGAATTGTGAAAAATAAATATGGAGTCGCCACCCGGGGTTAACCGGGAAGGAAAAGACGGTTAAAGCATTATAACCATCTTCACCTCTTCAAAGATTCGGGTTCGGAAATACTATTTTATTCAATCCATCGTTTGCTTACTGATATTTACGAGTTAACTTTTTGATTTCCAATTCTAAGACAAAGGGGTCTCAAAACCAATATACCCTCACTGCTAATCGTATCCGAATTTAACAGGAGTTAGTTTTGAGTGAAAACTTTCGCAGAGCTCCGGGCTTCCCTCGAAGATGATGGTACTCATTTTCGTCTATCCTAAAACAGGGTGAATGGATCATCCGTTCCATTTTGTGATTGTGTGTAAATAGTGAAGTTAAAAATAAATAAATAAACTAAATTAAACTAAATCCATAAATAAAAGTACACATATTGTATTACGAATCTAATTGCAAAAATAAAATAAATTATAACTTTACTGCTAAAACAAAATTAAATAAAAAAAGGACTATATTTGAGCATATACAAATAAACACAAAAATATATTAAACATGGAACTAAAACTAACGTCAATTATAATAAGAATCCGTATAATAAATGACAGATAAAAAAAATATGATAAAAAAATCTAGATTTAAATCTGTATAAAAATAAATTTAAAAATAAATTAAATACAGACAAAATCAAAATAAATTATAATATGAATCCGTATTATAAGTGAGATAAAATGAAGATATAAAAAGTCAGAATGGAACTCATATATAAATTAATGCAAAAATATATTGAACACTGAAATAAAATTACCCTCAATTATAATACGAATCCATATTATATAAATGAGATGAAATAAATTATAATTTTTATTGAAATAAAATAAAGTTTGAAAAGGCGAGACTTGGATCTAGGTCTCCAGATGCCTACGTATCCGGTGTGCCGGAATCAAAGTCGACGTAGTTCGAATGAGAATTTTTATATAAAAAAAGACAAGTGTTTGAAAATTCGATTTGAGTCCCGGTTTGTGTGCCGAGATGCCTACGTACCCAGCGTACCGGGATCAAAACCCACGTAGTTCGTGTGAACTGTATTTTAGAAAAATGGAAATATTTTTAGAAAAGTGGGTTTGAATCTCGGTTTGTGTTCCGAGACGCCTACGTATCCGGTGTGTCGGAATCAAAACCCACGTAGTTCGTTTGAACTGTAAAACATAAATTTTTAGAAAAATGGATTTGAGTCGGTGTTTGTGTTCCGAGATGCCTACGTATCCAGTGTGTCGGAATCAAAACCCACGTAATTCGTTTGAACTGTAAATGGATTAAACAGTTTGGTTTTTATTTATTCATTTTTTTAAAAAATAAAAATTAAAAGTTTATTAATTTCGATATCTTATCCAAGATACCGTTAAAATTATTTATTTATATTAAACGGAAAATGAAATTCGGAATCCTAGATTTCGTTTTAATAATAATAATAATAATAATAATAATAAAAAAAAGCAAATGAAATGATAGATAAAAATCAATCATCTTGCAAAGGAGGTTGGCCATTAATGGTGTTATGTGCTGAACGCATTTTTATTTACTGAGTCCACTTAATTAACTAATATATAAGCCAATTTATTAAAGTAAAAGAAAATCATTTTTTTATTTAATTAGCAAGACACACGTATATGATAATAAAGCCAACAATTATAAAACAAACTCAAATGTGGTAATAAGCCCAACTAAGCCATTTTTCAAATTCACTTTCTCCTTCATCTCCTTCTCAATTCAATACCTTCACTCTGTTCTTATTATTATTTTTTTTGTCTTACCACCCACCACTTATTTAGATCACTAATCTCTCTCCAATTTCAAGTTCAGGATTTTCTTTTAGCCAAATAAAGAGATCAAAAGAAAAAGATGGTAAGCCATGAACAACGAAGCATAAGAAATCTATAATCTTTTGTTTTTATTTATTATTTTCTTCTATGCTTAATCTTTGATTCCTGATTTCTTTTATTAATTTAACTTTCAAGATTGGACTGATCCAATCAAATCGAGGTGATCAAATTTGATGGTAGCGATTGTGCCGTGGCTCAGTGATATCGATTAGATATGATCAAGACCGTATGGACGAGGACTAAAACCTACAAGACGGGTTCGAGGCACTAGAAGCAGAATTGGGAAGATGGAGGTACAGAGAGGATGAGCTAAGTAGTTATGTCTTTTTTTTATTTTTACTCTGGACTGTATTGTGATGCAATTATATTGCGTTTTAGTATCTTTTGAACTCTAATTCATTTTGCAACTCATTCATTTTTAATAGGGTATCCACCCAGTTTGCTTGTTTAGAATAACTATACGAAAATGGGTATCCACCCATTTGAAGTCACAACAACAAATATTCGATGAAAATGATACGAATTTATGCTAATAACCATTCATAGAGAAGAAAATAAGAGCATAATGTTATTGCATTAAAGAAAATGATAAGACATTGATTTTTAGAAGAACAATATACCTCTTTTCCTTATTTTTTTATGTCTGTTTTTGGCGTTGAAATGGAAATTCCAAGTGAGTGTGTGGTGTGGTTGGTTTCGATTCTATTTTGTGATGGATGCCCTATCACCTTTGTGTCTTGATAAGCTCTTTCTTCTAGTTGCTGCTTCAACTATTACTGAATAACTATGCCTATTTTTAACTCTGTTTTTTCCTATCTATGTTTCAGCAGCTTTTTGCTCTCTTTTTGTTATGTATTTTTCTTGTTATTTCTGCAGAGTTCCTCCCTCTTTTTAGCGTATTTTTCTTGGTGTCCATTTTTGCAATTGGCTGTGCTCCTTATATATAGGAATGATTATTAACGTCTCATTGGATGCTGAGTGAGGTTCATTTACTTGCAGATTAAGGAGCTAAAGGGAGAGAGGATTAGGTGTTGGCTGGTGTATACATGAAAGGGGTGTTTCAGGGCTGGAGTAAAACTGTAGCAGACTTGAAATTGGATTGGGGCATGAAGAGGATGTGATTATGGATATTGGCCAAGACTTGTTGGGTCCAAAGTTTATTTCTTTGTATTTTAGATTTTTTTTTATTCATTATTATATTATTAATTGTAATTTGAAACTGAAATTGATTAAATGACCAATGCATTTTGGCTCACTCTTTTATTTCAAATTTTATTAAATAGTTTTTTTAAAAAAAAATAAAATAAAAGACAATAAATATGTAAATTAATAAAAAATAAAATTTTATAAATAATGTGAAAGTAAATCCTAATTGGTAAAGAAATTAAATCGGTCTTTGAAACTCAAATTTAATTGACTAAGAGTTCAATAGTTATATTAATTTTATAATTCAAGCCTGAAAATCGAACGCTTACAGTTTGCCCCCTGCTTTGGAGAAATTTATGAACAATGAAGAACTATGCGATAAAGTTTTTTCTTTTTCTTTGAACGGTTTAATTCATAAATTACGACAAAGCAATGAGTAAGCATGTTAGCATAGATTTTTATAGGAATTATAAAATTAAGAAAAGTAAAGAATAAAAGTCTGAATTTAAAATGGGTTTTTAAAGGTTTATGCAACATTTACCCTTTAAAGCTGTAAAGTTAGCAAAATTTGAACTACTGAATAGCCAATGTTCAGGCTACGCGATACTCAAAGGTTAGTAAATACCTGATGTGCCATCCACGAGCAAAAAAAATATGTTAGTGATAACTGATGTGTTAGCTACGGGAAAGTGAAAAATTAGTTAATAGCTGATGTGCGAGCCATGCAGTTGTGAAGAGTCCGTAAATAGCTGATGTGCCAGCTACATGCATGTTAAGGGAAAGTAAAGAGTTAGTGATGATTTAGTAAATAGCCGGTGCACAGGCTATAAGTTAGTGAAGATTTAAGATAGCCATTGTGTAAGCTACCTAATTCGTAACCGTTGCGTAGGTTTTGAATAATGTGGACCGTTGTGTGGGTCAACGAACAAGACCATTATGTAGGACGAAAAGATTATCATGGCCGTTGTGTAGGCTATCCAATTCATAACTGTTGCGTAAGTTACGAGCTTCATAGACCCTTGTGTAGGTCAATGAATATGACCGTTGTGTTGGTCAAAAAGATTTTCGTAGCCGTTACGTAAGCTATCCAATTTCATAACCGTTGTGTAAGTTATAAGCTTCGTAGACCGTTGCATAGGTCAACGAATATGATCATTATGTTAGTCAAAGAGATTTTTTAGCCGTTGCGTAGGCCATCCAATTTCATAACTGTTGTGTAAGTTATGAGTACCATTGACTTTTGTATGAGCCGATGAATACGACCATTAAGTAGGTCATAATATTTCAATATACAGATTTTCCATATTATTTTGTATGATTCGGAATGTTCCAAAAGTAAATCAAAAGATGTCGTGTATATGAATGCCCCTAATTATTTAGAGACGACATGTATGCATGGATATGTGTGAGTGTAAGAACATTGCCCCCAATAGGTTGTCGTTGATGATTCAAATGATCTTTCATTTAGTCTTTTTTTTTCTTACTTCAAAAGTCTTGACAAATTATCTTCATGCCACATATATCATTTACTTGCCATGAAATCTTTATTGGTAGTTCAAAGTAAGAAATGATATAATTCTTTAAAGTAAAACGGCACGATAATAGATCTTTCAATGTTGTTTCACCTTATTGTCTTGGGCAAAGTTTTTGTATTGATCTTTATCTAAGCCGCCCTTTTACGGGTTTTCAGCTTAGTCAATTTGTGTGCTCTAATTTTTGCCCGAGTTGCCCTTTGCGGGTTTTCAACTTGACGAGCTGCTCTAATTTTTGCTCGAGCCGCCCTTTGCTGGTTTTCGGCTCGACAAGCTTTTGTTTCATTTTATTTTTGTTCACTCTTTTTTTTTGCTTGAGCTGCCTACAGAGGTTTTTGACTCAACGGGATTTGCTCTAATTTTCGCTTGAGCCGCCCTCTTTGGGTTTTCAACTCAACGAGCTGCTCTAATTTTTGCTCGAGTCGCCCTTTGCGGATTTTCAACTCGACGAGCGTTTATTTTATTAATTTTTTTCTTTTTATTAATGAGGAAAAATATGCTCAATGATGAAATTTATGATGTAACGGATGACAAAGGAAAAAAATCAGGTTTGGCAAGATTTTGAATGAAGTAAGTTTAAATTAGATTTTTGGAGGGTGTGGATATTTCATAAGGTAAATTTGTTAGGATAGATGAATGTATGAAAATTATTATTTTTTAATTAACTAGACTTGAACTCAATGATTTGAGTGCCTACGTACCTGCTGTGGCAGGATCAAAGTTAGCGTAGTTCGGCAATAGACTTCCAAAATTTATTTTCAATCGTAGGTTGCGAAAGAAATGGACATATTCTTTTTGTGATTGGACTTGAACTCAATGGTTTGAGTGCCTACGTACCTGCTTTTGCAGGATCAAAGTCCACGTAGTTCGACCACTTTGTGGATAGGGTGGGTGACTTATTTGTTCTAATTCTTCCCTGATTAATGCATAATACAATACTAAATTAAATGCACTCATATTTAAATATCAATTTGATATGTTTATTTCATTTAATAAGGGTACAATGTTTTAGCAATTTGCACAACCTGTTATTAGTTTGCCCATAAGGGTTTGCAAACTAAATATTTTCTCTCAATCCCTAACTTTTGCCTAAGTTGTTGTTGGATGTAGCAGCCTAGCGGGATAAAGCACACTCTCACTTAAACATAGTATTTCTTCAACCTATCCAGGTTGATTGGTTCAGTGAATTCATTGCCTTCCACATACATAGCTTGATAGCTCCTTTTGAGAGGATCTTTTTGACTAAGTATGGACCTTCCCAGTTAGGTCGAAATTTTCCTCTTGGGTCAAATGGAATTGGTCTCGATTGCTTCAACACCAAATAGCCTGTTTTTATTTTGCTTATTTTGACCTTCTTGTTGAAAGTTCTGGCAATTCGCCTTTGGTACATGTGGTTATTGAACATTGCTCGCGTTCTTTTCTCGTCAAATGCAGCCAATTGTTCATATCTTGCTCTAGCCCATTCGTATTCTGGGACTTGAGCCTCCAACACCACCCTAAGTGATTGTAATTCAACCTCAACAGGCAAGACAACCTCCATTCCATATACTAAGGAGTATGGGGTTGCACCAGTTGACGTTCTTGCTGTTCTTCTGTACCCGTTTACAAACGTTATGGAACAAAACCAAACGTTTTCCATTTATAGCGATTTTAGCCAAACGTTTACAAATGTTACGAAATAAAACCAAATGTTTCACCTTTTTAGAGATTTAGCCGAATGTTTATAAACATTACAAAACATATCCAAATGTTTCCCCATTTTAGCGATTTAAACTAAACGTTTAAAACGTTACGAAAGAAATCCAAGCGTTTCACCTTTTTAGCAATTTAAGCCAAACGTTTACAAACGTTACGAAACAAAACCAAACGTTTCACAATTTAGCGATTTAAGCCAAATGTTTGTTTCGTAACGTTTGTAAACGTTTGGCTTAAATTGGTATAAAGGTGAAACGTTTGGATTTGTTTTGTAACGTTTGTAAATGTTTGGCTTAAATTGCTAAAAAGGTGAAACGCTTGGATTTCTTTCGTAACGTTTTAAACGTTTAGTTTAAATCGCTAAAATGGGGAAACATTTGGATATGTTTTGTAATGTTTATAAACATTCGGCTAAATCTCTAAAAAGGTGAAACATTTGGTTTTATTTCGTAACATTTGTAAACGTTTGGCTAAAATCGCTATAAATGGAAAACGTTTGGTTTTGTTCCATAACGTTTGTAAACGTTTGGCTTAAATTTCGTAGCGTTCGTAAACGTTTGGCTTCAATCACTAAAAAGGTGAAACGTTTGGATTTCTCTCATAATGTTTGTAAACGTGGGTTAAATCGCTAAAAAAAGTGAAATGTTTGGATTTGTTTTGTAACGTTTTAAACGTTTTGTTTTGTTTCGTAACGTTTGTAAACGTTTGACTTCAATAGATAAAAAGGTGAAACCTTTGGATTTTTTTCATAACGATTGTAAACGTTTGGCTTATATCGTTAAAAAGGTAAAATGTTTGGAATTGTTTCTTATCGTTTGTAAACGTTTGGGTTAAATTGCTAAAAAGGTGAAACGTTTTAATTTGTTTCGTAATGTTTGTAAACGTTTCACTTCAATCGATAAAAAGGTGAAACGATTTGTTTTGTTTCAAAACGTTTGTAAACGTTTGGCTTAAATCGCTAAAAATTGTGAAACATTTGGATTTGTTTTAAAATATTTGAGAACGTTTGGCTTAAATTTCTAATAGGGTGAAATGCTTGGATTTGTTTTGTAACGTTTGTACACGTTTGGCTTAAGTCGCTAAAATGGGGAAACGTTTGGATTTGTTTCGAAACGTTTGTAAACGTTTGGCATAAATCGTTCAAAAAGTGAAACATTTTGGATTCGTTTCGTAACATTTATAAGCGTTTGGCGTTTTCGCAAAAAAGGTTGAACGTTTGTATTTGTTTCGTAAAGTTTGTAAACGTTTGGCTTAAATTGCTAAAAAGGTGAAACGTTTGGATTTGTTTCGTAACGTTTGTAAACGTTTGCTTTAAATTGCTAAAAAGGTGAAACGTTTGGATTTGTTTTGTAACGTTTTAAACGTTTGGTTTTATTTTGCAACGTTTTAAACGTTTGGTTTTGTTTCGTAACGTTTGTAAACGTTTGTCTTAAATCGCGAAAAAGGTGAAACGTTTGGATTGATTTCGTAATCTTTTGTAACATGTTAAACATTTGGTTTTTGTTTCGTCACGTTTGTTAACGTTGGCTTAAATTGCTGAAAATGTGAAATGTTCTGTTTTGTTTCGTAACATTTGTAAACGTTTCGTTTTGTTTTGTAACGTTTGTAAACGTTTGGCTTAAATCGCTAAAAAGGTGAAACGTTTGGATTTGTTTTGTAACGTTTGTAAACATTTGGCTTAAATTGCTTAAAAGGTAAAACGTTTGGATTTGTTTCGTAACGTTTATAAACGTTTGGCTTAAATTGCTAAAAAGGTGAAACGTTTGTAAACGTTTGGCTTAAATTGCTAAAAGGTGAAACGTTTGGTTTTGTTTTGTAACATTTGTAAATGTTTGGTTTACATTATTAGCGATTTAAGCCAAACGTTTAAAACGTTTCACCTTTTTAGCGATTTAAACCAAACGTTTACCTACGTTATAAAACAAATCCAAATGTTTCACATTTTTAGCGATTTAAACCAAACGTTTACAAACGTTACGAAACAAAACCAAACGTTTAAAGCGATACGAAACAAATCCAAACGTTTTACATTTTTAGTGATTTAAGCCAAACATTTACAAACGTTATGAAACAAAACAAAACGTTTCCCCTTTTAGCGATTGAAGCCATACGCTTGTATTTAAAACGATTGAAACTCTTGAATTTGTTTCGTAACGTTTGTTAACGTTTGGTTTTAATCGCTTAAAAGGTTATACGTTTAGATTTGTTTCATAACGTTTGTAAAGGTTCGGCTAAAATTGCTAAAAAGGTGAAAACGCTTGGATTTGTTTCGTAATATTTGTAAACGTTTGGCATAAATCGCTAAAAAAGTGAAACTTTTGGATTTGTTTCGTAACGTTTGTAAACATTTGGCTTACATCGCTAAAAAGGTGAAACGTTTAGATTTGTTTCGTAACGTTTGTAAACGTTTGGCTTCAATCCATAAAAAGTTTAAACGTTTGGATTGTTTCGTAACGTTTGTAAACGTTCGGCTTAAATTGCTAAAAAGGTGGAACGCTTGGATTTGTTCCGTAACATTTGTAAAAGTTTGGCTTAAATCGCTAAAAAGGGGGAAACATTTGGATTTGTTTCGTAACGTTTGTAAATGGTTGGCTTAAATCGCTAAAAAGGTTAAACATTTGCATTTGTTACATAACGTTTTTAAACATTTGGCTGCAATCACTAAAAAGGTGAAACGTTTAGATTTGTTTCATAACGTTTGTAAACGGTCGGCTTAAATTGCTAAAAAGGTGAAACGCTTGGATTTGTTTCATAACTGTGATAACCGCGTGCGTTTTTAAGGTCGCATTTTCATTTTTAATGCAGGCTCACACGATTTTGACGAATTCCGTATAATACAAATGAATTGTGAAAAATAAATATGGAGTCGCCACCCGGGGTTAACCGGGAAGGAAAAGACGGTTAAAGCATTATAACCATCTTCACCTCTTCAAAGATTCGGGTTCGGAAATACTATTTTATTCAATCCATCGTTTGCTTACTGATATTTACGAGTTAACTTTTTGATTTCCAATTCTAAGACAAAGGGGTCTCAAAACCAATATACCCTCACTGCTAATCGTATCCGAATTTAACAGGAGTTAGTTTTGAGTGAAAACTTTCGCAGAGCTCCGGGCTTCCCTCGAAGATGATGGTACTCATTTTCGTCTATCCTAAAACAGGGTGAATGGATCATCCGTTCCATTTTGTGATTGTGTGTAAATAGTGAAGTTAAAAATAAATAAATAAACTAAATTAAACTAAATCCATAAATAAAAGTACACATAATGTATTACGAATCTAATTGCAAAAATAAAATAAATTATAACTTTACTGCTAAAAAAAAATTAAATAAAAAAAGGACTATATTTGAGCATATACAAATAAACACAAAAATATATTAAACATGGAACTAAAACTAACGTCAATTATAATAAGAATCCGTATAATAAATGACAGATAAAAAAAATATGATAAAAAAATCTAGATTTAAATCTGTATAAAAATAAATATAAAAATAAATTAAATACAGACAAAATCAAAATAAATTATAATATGAATCCGTATTATAAGTGAGATAAAATGAAGATATAAAAAGTCAGAATGGAACTCATATATAAATTAATGCAAAAATATATTGAACACTGAAATAAAATTACCCTCAATTATAATACGAATCCATATTATATAAATGAGATGAAATAAATTATAATTTTTATTGAAATAAAATAAAGTTTAAAAAGGCGAGACTTGGATCTAGGTCTCCAGATGCCTACGTATCCGGTGTGCCGGAATCAAAGTCGACGTAGTTCGAATGAGAATTTTTATATAAAAAAAGACAAGTGTTTGAAAATTCGATTTGAGTCCCGGTTTGTGTGCCGAGATGCCTACGTACCCAGCGTACCGGGATCAAAACCCACGTAGTTCGTGTGAACTGTATTTTAGAAAAATGGAAATATTTTTAGAAAAGTGGGTTTGAATCTCGGTTTGTGTTCCGAGACGCCTACGTATCCGGTGTGTCGGAATCAAAACCCACGTAGTTCGTTTGAACTGTAAAACATAAATTTTTAGAAAAATGGATTTGAGTCGGTGTTTGTGTTCCGAGATGCCTACGTATCCAGTGTGTCGGAATCAAAACCCACGTAATTCGTTTGAACTGTAAATGGATTAAACAGTTTGGTTTTTATTTATTCATTTTTTTAAAAAATAAAAATTAAAAGTTTATTAATTTCGATATCTTATCCAAGATACCGTTAAAATTATTTATTTATATTAAACGGAAAATGAAATTCGGAATCCTAGATTTCGTTTTAATAATAATAATAATAATAATAAAAAAAAGCAAATGAAATGATAGATAAAAATCAATCATCTTGCAAAGGAGGTTGGCCATTAATGGTGTTATGTGCTGAACACATTTTTATTTACTGAGTCCACTTAATTAACTAATATATAAGCCAATTTATTAAAGTAAAAGAAAATCATTTTTTTATTTAATTAGCAAGACACCCGTATATGATAATAAAGCCAACAATTATAAAACAAACTCAAATGTGGTAATAAGCCCAACTAAGCCATTTTTCAAATTCACTTTCTCCTTCATCTCCTTCTCAATTCAATACCTTCACTCTGTTCTTATTATTATTTTTTTTGTCTTACCACCCACCACTTATTTAGATCACTAATCTCTCTCCAATTTCAAGTTCAGGATTTTCTTTTAGCCAAATAAAGAGATCAAAAGAAAAAGATGGTAAGCCATGAACAACGAAGCATAAGAAATCTATAATCTTTTGTTTTTATTTATTATTTTCTTCTATGCTTAATCTTTGATTCCTGATTTCTTTTATTAATTTAACTTTCAAGATTGGACTGATCCAATCAAATCGAGGTGATCAAATTTGATGGTAGCGATTGTGCCGTGGCTCAGTGATATCGATTAGATATGATCAAGACCGTATGGACGAGGACTAAAACCTACAAGACGGGTTCGAGGCACTAGAAGCAGAATTGGGAAGATGGAGGTACAGAGAGCATGAGCTAAGTAGTTATGTCTTTTTTTTATTTTTACTCTGGACTGTATTGTGATGCAATTATATTGCGTTTTAGTATCTTTTGAACTCTAATTCATTTTGCAACTCATTCATTTTTAATAGGGTATCCACCCAGTTTGCTTGTTTAGAATAACTATACGAAAATGGGTATCCACCCATTTGAAGTCACAACAACAAATATTCGATGAAAATGATATGAATTTATGCTAATAACCATTCATAGAGAAGAAAATAAGAGCATAATGTTATTGCATTAAAGAAAATGATAAGACATTGATTTTTAGAAGAACAATATACCTCTTTTCCTTATTTTTTTATGTCTGTTTTTGGCGTTGAAATGGAAATTCCAAGTGAGTGTGTGGTGTGGTTGGTTTCGATTCTATTTTGTGATGGATGCCCTATCACCTTTGTGTCTTGATAAGCTCTTTCTTCTAGTTGCTGCTTCAACTATTACTGAATAACTATGCCTATTTTTAACTCTGTTTTTTCCTATCTATGTTTCAGCAGCTTTTTGCTCTCTTTTTGTTATGTATTTTTCTTGTTATTTCTGCAGAGTTCCTCCCTCTTTTTAGCGTATTTTTCTTGGTGTCCATTTTTGCAATTGGCTGTGCTCCTTATATATAGGAATGATTATTAACGTCTCATTGGATGCTGAGTGAGGTTCATTTACTTGCAGATTAAGGAGCTAAAGGGAGAGAGGATTAGGTGTTGGCTGGTGTATACATGAAAGGGGTGTTTCAGGGCTGGAGTAAAACTGTAGCAGGCTTGAAATTGGGTTGGGGCATGAAGAGGATGTGATTATGGATATTGGCCAAGACTTGTTGGGTCCAAAGTTTATTTCTTTGTATTTTAGATTTTTTTTTATTCATTATTATATTATTAATTGTAATTTGAAACTGAAATTGATTAAATGACCAATGCATTTTGGCTCACTCTTTTATTTCAAATTTTATTAAATAGTTTTTTTTTTAAAAATAAAATAAAAGACAATAAATATGTAAATCAATAAAAAAATAAAATTTTATAAATAATGTGAAAGTAAATCCTAATTGGTAAAGAAATTAAATCGGTCTTTGAAACTCAAATTTAATTGACTAAGAGTTCAATAGTTATATTAATTTTATAATTCAAGCCTGAAAATCGAACGCTTACAGTTTGCCCCCTGCTTTGGAGAAATTTATGAACAATGAAGAACTATGCGATAAAGTTTTTTCTTTTTCTTTGAACGGTTTAATTCATAAATTACGACAAAGCAATGAGTAAGCATGTTAGCATAGATTTTTATAGGAATTATAAAATTAAGAAAAGTAAAGAATAAAAGTCTGAATTTAAAATGGGTTTTTAAAGGTTTATGCAACATTTACCCTTTAAAGCTGTAAAGTTAGCAAAATTTGAACTACTGAATAGCCAATGTTCAGGCTACGCGATACTCAAAGGTTAGTAAATACCTGATGTGCCATCCACGAGCAAAAAAAATATGTTAGTGATAACTGATGTGTTAGCTACGGGAAAGTGAAAAATTAGTTAATAGCTGATGTGCGAGCCATGCAGTTGTGAAGAGTCCGTAAATAGCTGATGTGCCAGCTACATGCATGTTAAGGGAAAGTAAAGAGTTAGTGATGATTTAGTAAATAGCCGGTGCACAGGCTATAAGTTAGTGAAGATTTAAGATAGCCATTGTGTAAGCTACCTAATTCGTAACCGTTGCGTAGGTTTTGAATAATGTGGACCGTTGTGTGGGTCAACGAACAAGACCATTATGTAGGACGAAAAGATTATCATGGCCGTTGTGTAGGCTATCCAATTCATAACTGTTGCGTAAGTTACGAGCTTCATAGACCCTTGTGTAGGTCAATGAATATGACCGTTGTGTTGGTCAAAAAGATTTTCGTAGCCGTTACGTAAGCTATCCAATTTCATAACCGTTGTGTAAGTTATAAGCTTCGTAGACCGTTGCATAGGTCAACGAATATGATCATTATGTTAGTCAAAGAGATTTTTTAGCCGTTGCGTAGGCCATCCAATTTCATAACTGTTGTGTAAGTTATGAGTACCATTGACTTTTGTATGAGCCGATGAATACGACCATTAAGTAGGTCATAATATTTCAATATACAGATTTTCCATATTATTTTGTATGATTCGGAATGTTCCAAAAGTAAATCAAAAGATGTCGTGTATATGAATGCCCCTAATTATTTAGAGACGACATGTATGCATGGATATGTGTGAGTGTAAGAACATTGCCCCCAATAGGTTGTCGTTGATGATTCAAATGATCTTTCATTCAGTCTTTTTTTTTCTTACTTCAAAAGTCTTGACAAATTATCTTCATGCCACATATATCATTTACTTGCCATGAAATCTTTATTGGTAGCTCAAAGTAAGAAATGATATAATTCTTTAAAGTAAAACGGCACGATAATAGATCTTTCAATGTTGTTTCACCTTATTGTCTTGGGCAAAGTTTTTGTATTGATCTTTATCTAAGCCGCCCTTTTACGGGTTTTCAGCTTAGTCAATTTGTGTGCTCTAATTTTTGCCCGAGTTGCCCTTTGCGGGTTTTCAACTTGACGAGCTGCTCTAATTTTTGCTCGAGCCGCCCTTTGCTGGTTTTCGGCTCGACAAGCTTTTGTTTCATTTTATTTTTGTTCACTCTTTTTTTTTGCTTGAGCTGCCTACAGAGGTTTTTGACTCAACGGGATTTGCTCTAATTTTCACTTGAGCCGCCCTCTTTGGGTTTTCAACTCAACGAGCTGCTCTAATTTTTGCTCGAGTCGCCCTTTGCGGATTTTCAACTCGACGAGCGTTTATTTTATTAATTTTTTTCTTTTTATTAATGAGGAAAAATATGCTCAATGATGAAATTTATGATGTAACGGATGACAAAGGAAAAAAATCAGGTTTGGCAAGATTTTGAATGAAGTAAGTTTAAATTAGATTTTTGGAGGGTGTGGATATTTCATGAGGTAAATTTGTTAGGATAGATGAATGTATGAAAATTATTATTTTTTAATTAACTAGACTTGAACTCAATGATTTGAGTGCCTACGTACCTGCTGTGGCAGGATCAAAGTTAGCGTAGTTCGGCAATAGACTTCCAAAATTTATTTTCAATCGTAGGTTGCGAAAGAAATGGACATATTCTTTTTGTGATTGGACTTGAACTCAATGGTTTGAGTGCCTACGTACCTGCTTTTGCAGGATCAAAGTCCACGTAGTTCGACCACTTTGTGGATAGGGTGGGTGACTTATTTGTTCTAAGTCTTCCCTGATTAATGCATAATACAATACTAAATTAAATGCACTCATATTTAAATATCAATTTGATATGTTTATTTCATTTAATAAGGGTACAATGTTTTAGCAATTTGCACAACCTGTTATTAGTTTGCCCATAAGGGTTTTCAAACTAAATATTTTCTCTCAATCCCTAACTTTTGCCTAAGTTGTTGTTGGATGTAGCAGCCTAGCGGGATAAAGCACACTCTCACTTAAACATAGTATTTCTTCAACCTATCCAGGTTGATTGGTTCAGTGAATTCATTGCCTTCCACATACATAGCTTGATAGCTCCTTTTGAGAGGATCTTTTTGACTAAGTATGGACCTTCCCAGTTAGGTCGAAATTTTCCTCTTGGGTCAAATGGAATTGGTCTCGATTGCTTCAACACCAAATAGCCTGTTTTTATTTTGCTTATTTTGACCTTCTTGTTGAAAGTTCTGGCAATTCGCCTTTGGTACATGTGGTTATTGAACATTGCTCGCGTTTTTTTCTCGTCAAATGCAGCCAATTGTTCATATCTTGCTCTAGCCCATTCGTATTCTGGGACTTGAGCCTCCAACACCACCCTAAGTGATTGTAATTCAACCTCAACAGGCAAGACAACCTCCATTCCATATACTAAGGAGTATGGGGTTGCACCAGTTGACGTTCTTGCTGTTCTTCTGTACCCGTGTAAGGCGTATGGTAATTTATTTGACCAATCTCTGTATGTCTCCACCATTTTAGCGAGAATCTTTTTAACATTTTTATTCGCCGCTTCCACTGCTCCATTAGCCTGAGGCCTATACGGTGAAGACTTATGGTGCTCGATCCCATTTTCACGCAATAGTTGTTTCACTTCTGCTTGGAATTGTACTCCATTGTCGCTCACAATATGGTGTGGAATCCCATATCTACATATTAAGTGAGTTTCAATGAATTCAGCCATTTGTTTTGCCCCCAATGTCTTGTAGGATTCAGCTTCCACCCATCTTGTAAAGTAATCTATGGCAACCGCGATGAATTCGTGACCATTTGATGCGGTCGGGTGAATTTTTCCAATAATATCGATTCCCCAAGCAGAGAAGGGCCATGGCGAAGTAAGACTATGCAATTCTGATGGCGGAATATGGCTTAGATCCCCATGAATTTGACAGTTATGGCACCTTCGAACGAAATGGATGCAATCGGCTTCCATCGTCAACCAAAAATATCCTTATCGCATGATTTTACGAGATAATTCCTTACCGTTCAAATGAGGTCCACAAACACCCGAATGAACTTCCTCCATAAGTTGTTTGGTTGTTTCTTCATCTATGCACAACAGGTGTAAGTCATGATGACGTTTATATAGTTTTCCATGTAATAAGAAAAATTGTTGAGCCAATTTCTGAATCAAATTTCTATCCTTTGTGGTAGCATCTACTGGATAATGTTTATCTTGCATGAACCTCAAAATATCATGAAACCAAGGCTTTTCATCTTGCGTGATGTCTAATATTCGTGCACCTTGAAAGCATGGAACCTTACTCCTTACCATTACTAGTGGCTTGACAAACAATCTTCCAGGATCGTCCCATACTGAAGCTAATCCAGCTAAAGCATCAGCTATCTGGTTTTCTTCCCTAGGGATATATTTGAATTCAGCTACATCAAAATGTGTCTTGAGAACTTCAATATATTGGAGATAGGGTTTTAATTTTTCTTCTTTTATTTCCCACTCCTTTCTCACTTGTTTTATTACTAGACTGGAATCTCCAAAAATTTCTGCATGTTTGATTCTAATTGATATCAATGATTCCAATCCAAAAATACAAGCTTCGTATTCAGACATGTTGTTGGTGGCCCAAAATAGCCTTTTGGATAATGGCATCCATTCACCTTCTGGGGAAACCAAAATGACGCCAATACCAGCTCCACTTTTATTTGCTGCACCATCGAAGTACATTTTCCACTTTCCAATATCTATTAGTCTAATGTCTTCATCTCGGAAGGAAAAGTCAATTACTTCACTATCATCTACTGGATTTTGCGCTAGGAAGTCAGCTACAGCTCTCCCCTTAATTACCTTCTTGGGTATGTATTGTATATCAAATTCGGACAGTAGAAGTAACCACCTCCCAAGCTTTCCTATCAGGGATGGAGTTCAGTATAAATATCGCATTGGATCAATTTTTGACACCACATCAATTTGGTAATTCATAAAATAGTGTCTTAATTTTTTAGTGAGCCACACCATTGCCAGACACATTTTCTCCATCATTGTATATCTCTATTCATTTTCACTTAGTTTTTTACTGAGATAATATACGGCATGCTCCACATATCCCACGTCTTCTTGTCCTAGCATAGCTCCCATTTCTTGATCCTCTATAGAAAGATACAACGTCAAAGGTTTTCGTGATTTAGGAGGCTTTAGGATCGGAGGATTAGACAAATAGTCTTTGATCTTGTCGAATGCTTCTTGACACTGTTTTGTCCATATCATTGGCTGATTCTTTCTTAGCAATTTGAAAATTGGACCACACACGGTTGTTAATTTGGCTATAAATCTGCTGATATATTGCAATCTTCCTAGAAATCCTCTAACCTCAGTTTCCGTCTTTGGGGCCGGCATTTCTTTTATAGCTTTTTCTTTATCGGGATCAATCTTTATTCCTCTTTGGCTCACCACATATCCCAATAATTTACAAGATCCCACACCAAAAATACACTTTTTGGGATTTAGTCTAAGGTTGTATTTGATAACCCTATCTAAAAACTTTTCAAGGGCTTCAAAGTATTCCTCTTCAGACTTTGCTTTTACTACCATATCATCGACATAAATCTCCACTTCTTTATGCATCATATCATGAAATAGAGTCGTCACAGCCTGTTGGTCAGTGGCTCCTGTATTCTTTAATCCAAACGACATAACTTTGTAGCAAAATGTTCCCCATTCAGTAATGAATGATGTCTTGGCTTTATGGATTTGGGCAGTTAGTATTTGATTGTAACCTGAAAAACCATCACAACAAGCGTACCACAACATTTCTGCAGCTGAGTCAACCAGAACATCAATGTGAGGCAATGGAAAATCATCCTTTGGAGAGGCTTTATTGAGGTCCCTATAATCCACACACATCCTAACTTTTCCATTCTTTTTAGGTACCAGAACAATATTGGCTAGCCACTCTGGATAATCGATCACTTCAAGAAAACCTTCTTTTATTTGTTTTTCTACTTCATTTTTAACTTTTTGTGCCCACTCTGGTTTCATACGCCTAATCTTTTGTTTGACTGGTTTAACATGGTCATGTGTTGGAATGTAATGTTGAGCAATATCTCGATCTATTCCTGGCATATCTTCATAAGTCCATGCAAAAGCTATTTCTTTTTCTTTTAAAATTCTCTCATGTCTCTCTCTAAATTCAGGAGTGCAATTGCCACCTAAGAGTATTTCCCTAGGATTTTCAATTGTACCCAAATTAAATGAAATGTGTTCCATAGAATTGATATGAAATATGCTATGAAAATAATCTAATGCGCAAATGCTTCCATCAGGAAAAACATCAAACAAATAAACGAAGTTTGCGTTTATTGCATTAAACTTGGAAAGGAATACATCATTGTCATCCATTACATCAGAAAGAAAAACATCATCCTCTAAATCAATAGTCTTGAACTTATTATGCAGTCCTCCATGGAGATGGTCCCAACTTCATCTTGGATCTCGAGAGCATGGTCTAGACCAATTAACATCTTGTTAATATTCCACTTTTTCTTGGTGCAAACATCCTTGACCGCATCGTTGAAGGTTTCCCATCTGGGACACTCCTTTCGCGGTATCATGTTTGCATAATTTTTTCCAGTTCCTTCTTTCACGAATATGCCTTTCTCAGTTTGCATCGCACTTTTGTGAGCATTTCTTTGGTCATAACCGAGTTCATCCTTAGTGTTTTGTCCTCAAAAATCAGGAATTGTGGGAATGCCTTGTTGATTCTTGCCTAATCCAAGGCCAGGGAAGAATTTCATATTCTTCATCATCATGGCAACTTGTGGGTCCATATAGTCTTCATATATCCCACCAACCAAATTAAAACCAGTGATTGGAGGGATTTCTGCTCCTAAATCCACTTTCGAGCATACTGTATCTTCCTCAGCCGAGATGGTAATAACTTCATCATTAAATGGAAATTTAATTTTCTGATGAAGGGTGGAAGGAATCCCTCCCAGAGCATGAAACCATGGTCGCCCAAGCAATAATGCGTAGCTGATTGGTATATCCACCACCATAAACTCCACTACAGATTCAATGGGTCTTACTTTAATGACTATCTTGAAGGTTCCTTCTACTTGTCTCCTAGACTCATC
The DNA here is from genome assembly GCF_937616625.2 of Mercurialis annua. Taxonomy (NCBI): domain Eukaryota; kingdom Viridiplantae; phylum Streptophyta; class Magnoliopsida; order Malpighiales; family Euphorbiaceae; genus Mercurialis; species Mercurialis annua. The sequence goes on along the minus strand of NC_065572.1, from coordinate 31,884,448 downwards.
ATATCCCCTTATGATTAACTCCGTTTTCTGTAAGTCATCTTTTGTCATTCCAAACTTTGGTAGTACTTTCAATGGACATACATTTAATGCTGAACCATCATCCACCATGACTCTAGGAACGATTCTCCCTTTTGTTTCCACTTGAATGTGCAAAGCTCGAGTGTGATTTCTACCTTCAGATGTAAGGTCTTTATCAGAAAAGGTTACATCTTTGCTTTCTTTTACTAAGTGGACCATGTCTTGCAGAGTAGAGTTGACATCTATTTTCATACATGCAAGTGCTTCGAACATTGCATCTCTTTGAGTCTTAGACGCGACCAACAAATCCCATACAGTAGCATTTGCTTTAGTGTGTCTTAGTTGTCTCAACACTGAATCTTCCTCAGACTCTTTTGTTGTATCTCCCGCAAGCTCTTTTTCTTTGCCTTTTTCTTCGTTATAGAAGCGGCCACTACGAGTGATTGGTTTCACAGTTTCAGTCCATAAATCTTCAATTTGTTCCAAACATTCAAATTATGGTGATATATTTTCACACTCATTTTCTAACGTTTCCCAAAAATCAGAAGGTACAAGATATCCAGAATCAGGTGTTCCTCTAACCATGTTAACAACTAGATTTTGATCATCTTTCATAATTTGAAAAGATGGCTTCTTTCCATGTTGGTCCTTGTTCGGAGAGCACCACCTCCTTTTAAAAGCCTCATATGATTCATCCCGACCAATTACGGACATCGGAAGGGGTTTATATGGTGTGACTCTAATGGAGCTTAAGATGGTCTTCTCGTTCGGGACATCAGTTGAGAGCATATAAATGCCCGGCACAGCCTGATGATTTCCATTATTGTTATTTTGGTGGTTGGGCAAAGGATTGTGTCTAGTTGAAGGTCTGTTTGGGTCATCGGGGTTAGGAATCTTGCCAGAATCGATGAGATCCTGTAAGGCGTCTCGAAGCTTGTAACAGGTGTTTGTGTCATGTCCGATTTGTTGGTGGTACAAACATTTCAAGTTTGGATTGAAACTTGGTGACACTTTGGGTGGTAAAGGTTTCAGGTCTAAGGGTTTAATGAGATTTCTCTTTTTAAGATCCTCAAAGAATTTTGACATGGGAAGCTTAAAGTTAGAGTACCTTCGAGATGGATTGTTTAGTGCTTTTACATCGGAAAATTTTGGATGAGGTGTTTGGATTTGAGGTAATATTGGTACCCTTTCTATTATTATTATTGAAGCCCCCGTATACCTTATTTCTTTCCTTTATTACCTTTTCAGCCTGAAGTGCAGAATCACAAAGGTCCCTAAAATTTTTAAAGGGAAAACATGCTATCTCTTTCTTGATAGCAGGTAACGATCCGTTTATCATAAGGTGGATTTGATCTTTTTCACCAATTTGATTTTTGAGCTGGGATGCTTTTTGTAACCATCTTCTGAAATGATTCATGAATGATTCATCAGCCTTTTGGGTTGTTGCTTGCAAATCCATTAAAGTAACTTCGATGTAGGAGGTATAATCATACCTCTTCACAAATTGAGCTATCATTTCTCTCCAATCGCTTCTCACGGCCCGACTCAGTCCGTAATACCATTCCAAAACTGGTCCTTCTATAGACAGAGAAAAATAAACTCCATATGGTATCTTCATCAGCACTTGTAGTATCCATATGAGTTTTGAAATATTTGAGATGGCTAATGCAGCAACCGACCCCATTATATTTTTTTTATGTCGGGATACTTGAATTTTGCCGGTAATTAACTCGGAGGGACTAAGCTTAGATCATCAAGGTCAAAAGCTTCTTTCTTTTTGCCTGCCATATGAGTCTTCAATTTTTCAAGCTCCTTCGTGATCTTTTCTATCTCAGGATTGGCTTGGACTGGATTAACGACTACTTCAACAGGTCGTTTTTCTCCAAATATTTGTTCCCAAACATCTCCTTTGTCAGCCATGACATCTTGGTTCATTGTTTTAGAAGGATTTGAATTAGCTGCCGGAGATGATTCAACAGTTACAGTGGAAGGTTCGACATGAGCTTTTCCCTTTATTAGCCTTAAAGCCTCTAAAATTGGAGCTAACTCAGCATCAAGAGTATTCTCAATTATCTTTTCCAGTTCTTCCCATAACATAGGTTCAGTTTCATGGCTAAGATATGATTGTACTCCTTGCGATTGTGGATTTTGAGCCATTTGTGCTTGTTTGACTGGCGTTTCGAAATTGATTTCAATGGGTTCAGATAATCTGTCTAGACGCTTTCCGTGTCTAGACCAAGCAACTCATTTTGGTGACTGTTTGCTTCTTTTATACTGAGTAGTGCGAGGCAACTTTGGGGGCGCAATGATGGTTCCTAAATAAATATGATGCATGATTAGAACATTGCAATGACGTGCTCATTATACTAGATGCATGAATAGGATACTGAACATAAATGGGTGATATGCCAAATATGATATGCCAATGCATGAGGTGCATGATGTATCGACTTTGGCATTCCGAAACAATCATACAAAAGAATGTCTATACTCGGTTCGGTTAGCACTTATGTTCCCCTTTTATCCTTACCATAAAAGGACATAAGGATAAGACTCTAAAGGAAAGTGTCTAGTTATTCCTATGTGAATTTAGGGCATAAAAAGGTTAACTCGTATATATTCAAATAGAAAACGATGGATATTTTTAAAATTATTTCCAATTTCCCCAGTGGAGTCTCCACTGTGATGACCGCATGCGTTTTTAAGGTCGCATTTTCATTTTTAATGCAGGCTCACACGATTTTGGCGAATTTCGTATAATACAAATGAATTGTGAAAAATAAATATGGAGTCGCCACCCGGGGTTAACTGGGAAGGAAAAGACGGTTAAAGCATTATAACCATCTTCACTTCTTCAGAGATTCGGGTTCGGAAATACTATTTTATTCAATCCATCATTTGCTTACTGATATTTACGAGTTAACTTTTTGATTTCTAATTCTAAGACAAAGGGGTCTCAAAACCAATATACCCTCACTGCTAATCGTATCTGAATTTAACAGGAGTTAGTTTTGAGTGAAAACTTTCGCGCGGAGGTCCGGGCTTCCCTCGAAGATGACGGTACTCATTTTCGTCTTTCCTAAAACAGGGTGAATAGATCATCCGTTCCATTTTGTGAGTGTGTGTAACTAGTTAAAAACTAATAAATAAACTAAATAAAACTAAATCCATAAATAAAAGTACACATATTGTATTAGGAATCTAATTGCAAAAATAAAATAAATTATAACTTTACTGCTAAAACAAAATTAAATAAAAAAAAGACTATATTTGAGCATATATAAATAAACACAAAAATATATTAAACATGGAACTAAAAGTAACGTCAATTATAATACGAATCCGTATTATAAATGACAGATAAAAAAAATATGATAAAAAAAAATCTAAATTTAAATCTGTATAAAAATAGATTTAAAAATAAATTAAATACAGACAAAATCAAAATAAATTATAATATGAATCCGTATTATAAGTGTAAGATAAAATAAAGTTATAAGAAGTCAGAATGGAACCCATATATAAATTAACGCAAAAATATACTGAACACTGAAATAAAATTACCCTCAATTATAATACAAATCCATATTATAAATGAGATGAAATAAATTATAATTTTTATTGAAATAAAATAAAGTTTAAAAAGGCGAGACTTGGATCTGGGTCCCCAGATGCCTACGTATCCGGTGTGCCGGAATCAAAGTCGACGTACTTCGAATGAGAATTATTATATAAAAAAAGCGAGTGTTTGAAAATTGGATTTGAGTCTCGGTTTGTGTGCCGAGATGCCTACGTACCCAGTGTACCGGGATCAAAACCCACGTAGTTCGTTTAAACTGTATTTTAGAAAATGGAAATATTTTTAGAAAAGTGGGTTCGAATCTCGGTTTGTGTTCCGAGACGCCTACGTATCCGGTGTGTCGGAATCAAAACCCACGTAGTTCGTTTGAACTGTAAAACATAAATTTTTAGAAAAATGGATTTGAGTCTCGATTTGTGTTCCGAGATGCCTACGTATCCAGTGTGTCGGAATCAAAACCCACGTAATTCGTTTGAACTGTAAATGGATTAAACAGTTTGTTTTTTTTTTTTTAAATAAAATTTAAAAGTTTATTAATTTTGATATCTTATCCAAGATACAGTTAAAATTATTTATTTATATTAAACGAAAAATGAAATCCGGAATCCTATATTTCGTTTTAATAATAATAATAATAATAATAATAATAATAATAATAATAATAATAATAATAATAATAATAAAAAGCAAATGAAATTATAGATAAAAAATCAATCATCTTGCAAAGGAGGTTGGCCATTGATGGTGTTATGTGTTGAACGCATTTTTATTTACTGAGTCCACTTAATTAACTAATATATAAGCCAATTTATTAAAGCAAAAGAAAATCATGTTTTTTATTTAATTAGCAAGACAGCGTATATGATAATAAAGCCAACAATTATAAAACAAACTCAAATGTGGTAATAAGCCCAACTAAGCCATTTTTCAAATTCACTTTCTCCTTCATCTCTTGACCTAGCCGACTCTGATATTTCCATTTTTGCCATCTCCTTCTCAATTCAATACCTTCACTCTGTTCTTATTATTATTTTTTGTCTTAGCACCCACCACTTATTTAAATCACTAATCTCTCTCCAATTTCAAGTTCAGGATTTTCTTTTAGCCAAATAAAGAGATTAAAAGAAAAAGATGGTAAGCCATGAACAACGAAGCATAAGAAATTTTTAATCTTTTGTTTTTATTTATTATTTTCTTCTATGCTTAATCTTTGATTCCTGGTTTCTTTTATTAATTTAACTTTCAAGTTTGGACCGATCTAATCAAATCGAGGTGAGCAAATTTGATGGCAGCGATTGTGCCGTGCCTCAGTGATATCGATTAGATATGAGCAAGACCGTATGGACGAGCGACTAAAACCTACAAGACGGGTTCGAGGCACTAGAACCAGAATTGGGAAGATGGAGGTACAGAGAGGATGAGGTAAGTAGTTATGTCTTTTTTTTTATCTTTACTCTGGACTGTGTTGTGATGCAATTATATTGAGTTTTAGTATCTTTTGAACTCTAATTCATTTTGCAACTCATTCATTTTTAATAGGGTATCCACCCAGTTTGCTTGTTTAGAATAACTAAACGAAAACGGGTATCCACCCATTTGAAGTCACAACAACAAATATTCGATGAAAATGATATGAATTTATCCTAATAACCATTCACAGAGAAGAAAATAAGAGCATAATGTTATCTTGATGCATTAAAGAAAATGATAAGACATTGATTTTTAGAAGAACAATATACCTCTTTTCCTTTTTTTTATGTCTGTTTTTGGCGTTGAAATGGAAATTCCAAGTGAGTGTGTGGTGTGGTTGGTTTCGATTCTATTCTGTGATGGATGCCCTATCACCTTTGTGTCTTGATAAGCTGTTTCTTCTAGTTGCTGCTTCAACTATTACTGAATAACTATGCCTATTTTTAACTCTTTTTTTCCTATCTGTGTTTCAGCAGCTTTCTGCTCTCTCTTTTTTTTATGTATTTTTCTTGCTATTTCTGCAATGTTCCTCCCTCTTTTTAGCGTATTTTCTTAGTGTCCTTTTTTGCAATTGGCTGTGCTCCTTATATATAGGAATAGGAGATTGCCGATTGGTTATAGGAACAGTTATTAACGTCTGATTGGATGCTGAGTGAGATTCATTTACTTGCAGATTAAGGAGCTAAAGGGAGAGAGGATTAGGTGTTGGCTGGTTGTCACGACCCATTTTCATGAATCGCGACCGGCGCTAGGGTATGGGTAATGTAGTACCAAAACCCGTAGCTAGCCTTTCAATTAACAAATAAACACATAAACCTGCAGAAAATCAATGCTCGGGGGCAACCGAGACTTCAGCCTAAATCTAACAGTTATAATATTCAACAGTTAATATAACATGCTTATCCAATTCCGAGTCTAAAATAGATTTATCATAAACCAATGTAAATAATATAATATGCCAAAGCAATATAACCAGTCGAACCAATCCGAAAAAATAAATAATAATAATAAAGACGTCTAGTTACTACAGCGGTATAAGAATAAAATAGTTTTACAGTTTATCAAAAATAAATGGAACCTCCGAGAAAAAGTAAATGCGGAGATAACCAGACTCTCTCAGATCATAACCCTGGCTTAAATCGCAAAAAAGGTGAAACGTTTGGATTTGTTTTGTAACGTTTGTAAACTTTGGCTTAAATCGCTAAAAAGGTGACACGTTTGGTTTTGTTTCGAAACGTTTGGAACTGTTTAGTAACGCTTGTAACGTTTAGCTTAAATAGCTAAGAAGGTGAAACGTTTGGATTTGTTTTGCAACGTTTGTAAACTTTTGGCTTAAATTGCTAAAAAGGTGAAACGTTTGGATTTTTTTGTAACGTTTGTAAACATTTGACTTAAATTGCTAAATAGGTGAAACGCTTGGATTTGTTTCGTAATGTTTGTAAACGTTTGGCTTAAATTGCTAAAAAGGTGAAACGTAGCTCACCTGCTGGTCTCTAACGAGACATGTTCTGTTAAAGTGTTGGTCTCGTTGGAGACCTGCTGGTCTCTAATGAGACCTCATGAATTTACAGCTGATCTCGTTCAAGACCAGCAGGTGAGCTGCGTATCAGACGTGTAGTGGCACGCTATTTCTCCTCTAACCTAATTCTACCCTAATTCTTATATATCAATATCGTTTTCGAAACCCTAAAACGCTTCTCTACACATTCTTTAAACTCTAGCCGTCTTCCCTACTCCATAACTTCTGGAAATTCCTAAGCAAATCATCAACCAAAGTTGGCGTTGATCGGAAAGTTTTGTTCGTAATGTTTTCAGTTTTATTCATTATCGACACCTCCGTATTTTGATCCGTTCTCAATCGTTTCAGAATGAAATTCAGAACCGTTTCGTCTCAGTCATTGTAGACTCGATCCCCTACATTTCCAAAGTTTCAGATTCGGATCTGGTAAGTTATCCTCTCTGTATTAGCCGCTGACGTTTTACCGTTTTCGAATTATATTCTGTTTTAAATTCTAAAACGATACATTCGTTTTTAGATCCGTTTGCAGCCGTTTTTAAATCGAATTCAAAACCGTCTCGTTCCCGTAGAAGTAGACTCATTATTCTACAACTTTGCTTTCATTTTTTCGCTAATCGGTCCATGATTCGCTTCGCTATCGTCGCTGCCGTTGCTTCGTTTGATGCCTATAATTTTCTTTTGTTTTTGAATGGTTTCTGCCAATTGTTGGGTTGGTTTTCTGAGATGATTTTGTGTAAAAAAAATGATTATAATGTACGGTGTTCTTGATTTCTTGATTTGTTGTTATTAATTCGTAGTGTTATTTGTTAATGAATTGATGTTTGGTTAAACCTGAGATTATTTTTTGTAGTTCTGCATAAATGCATAATTGGGTTCATTGTTGTTGAAGATGAAAATGTGTCATTGGCTTATTGGATGTTTTGATTTTTTATTGGTTAAAGGTTCTTTTAGGTCACTGATTTATTTTGCTTAAAACATATTGATTCCTTAACTTATTTATTAACTGTTTTATAATTGATTTTAAATTTTAAGTTACGGATTTAGTTTCGACTATTACTTCGGCGATTTAAATTATTTATTTGGATTATATTCAATGGGAATTGGACATTATTATTTAATTACTATTTTAGAGAATTAAGCTTAGCGTGCCAACGTGACTAAATTTTTAATTTAGCTTTTAATTATTTATTAAATTATTTTATAGAATTAGGCTAGCATGCCAATGTGGTTTATAATTCTTGCATATTGGTTGGGTCGGGTTAGACTTGGGTCGCCTGACATTTGGGTTTAGCTTGGTAGTTTTAGAAATTCAGCTAACCCAATTTATTTTAAGTTATCATTTATATATTATTTTAATAATATTTTCGGATTTGATTTTAAAGTGTGAATTCAATAGACTTGAATTGTTTTACGGCATTATAATTTATTTGAGAATTATGTTTCTCGGTGTAACTTTTATCTGTCTTATTATTTGTGCTAGTCCTACGTGATGCCGACATTTGGGTTGGAGTGATTTTAACTTATTATTTATTTTTAGACTCTTCGACTATTCGCGCTCAGGTGTCGAACCAGGGTTAGCTGCTTGTCAAAGTTTCACGTGAATAAGCAAGCAGTGAGTTTGTATTGCTATTTACCGCTTTATTAATTACTGCATCTTATTTTAGTATTATAAATGTTTTTGAACTGTTTTAAGCGATTATGGATCTGGATTGAAACAAGCTGCTCGATAGGCTAGTATAGGGACTGTGTGCACCGGTAAGTACTCTTGGATCGGCAAACTAATGTCTTGCTTACGCTGGTATATGACGAGGGTTTGTTCCCGTCCACTCTGGGTTTATTAGTATGCTATATCATACTTACGCTGGGATCATTTCAATAATGTTATTCCATAATCATATTATATTAGAATAAAAGGTTTTGATTTAAGGGTTATAAACTTAATTAATGTAAATATTATTGCGAACTCATCTCAGTATATCTGACCCGCTGTTTTCCCAAATTTTACAAGTTTCTGATTTGAAAGCTGGTCCACTCCGATCCTTTTGATTCCTCGGAGGTTTTAGGTTATTTAAATTAGTCACTGTTTTCAAATTCTTAGACTGCGGTAGAACTAGATTATATAGTACTTTGGTTATTGCATTTTGAGATTGTCGGTTTGTCCGATTGATTATTTCTAAAAAGGTGAAACGTTTGGTTTTGTTTCGTAAATTTGTAAACATTTGGCTTAATTCGGTAAAAAGGTGGCTTAAATTGCTAAAAAGGCGAAATGTTTGGATTTGTTTCGTAATGTTTGTAAACGTTTGGCTTAAATCGCTAAAAATGGGAAACGTTTGGTTTTGTTCCGTAACGTTTGTAAACGTTTGGCTTAAATTGTTAAAAAGGTGAAACGCTTGAATTTGTTTCGTAATATTTGTAAACGTTTGGCTTAAATTGCTAAAAAGGTTGATTAAATTGCTAAAAAGGTGAAACGTCTGGATTTGTTTCATAATGTTTGTTTGTTTAGCTTAAATCTGTTAAAAGGGGAAACGTTTGGATTTGTTTCGTAAGGTTTGTAAACGTTTGGATTAAATCGCTAAAAATGTGAAACAATTGGATTTGATTTGCAACGTTTGTAAATGTTTTGCTTAAATCGCTAAAAAGGAGAAACGTTTGGATTTGTTTTGTAACGTTTGTAAACGTTTGGCATAAATAGAAAAAAAGGTGAAACATTTGGGTTTGTTTCTAACGTTTGTAAACGTTTGGCTTAAATTGCTAAAATGGGAAAACATTTGGATTTGTTTCGTAACGTTTGTAAATATTTTGCTTAAATCGCTAAAATGGGGAAACGCTTGAATTTGTTTACTAACGTTTGTAAACGTTTGGCTTATATCGCTAAAATAGGGAAACGTTTGGATTTGTTTCGTATCGTTTATAAACGTTTGGCCAAAATCGCTAAAATGTGAAACATTTGATTTTGTTCCGTAACATTTGTAAATGTTTGCCTTAAACCGCTAAAAAGGTGAAACGTTTGGATTTATTTCATAACGTATGTAAACGTTTGGCTTAAATTGCTAAAAAGGTGAAACGCTTGGATTTGTTTCATAACGTTTTTACACGTTTGGCTTAAATCGCAAAAATGGGGAAACGTTTGGATTTGTTTGTTGACGTTTGTAAACGTTTGGCTTAAATCGCTAAAAAGGGAAAACGTTTGGATTCGTTTCGTAACGTTTGTAAAAGTTTTGGTGAAATCGCTAAAAAGGAAAAACGTTTGGATTTGCTTCATTACGTTTGATAATGTTTGGCTTAAATTGCTAAAAAGGTAAAACGTTTGGATTTATTTCGTAAAATTTGTAAATGTTTGGCTTAAATCGCTAAAAAGGTGAAACACTTTGATTTGTTTCGTAACTTTTATAAACGTTTAGCTTAAATCGCTAAAAAGGGGAAACGTTTGGAATCAATTCTTAGCGTTTATAAACGTTTGGCTTAAATCGCTAAAAAGGTGAAACGTTTGGTTTTGTTTCGTAATGTTTGTACACGTTTGGCTTAAATTTCTAAAAAGGTGAAACGCTTGGATTTGTTTCGTAACGTTTTAAACATTTGGCATAAATCGCTAAAATGGGGAAACATTTGGATTTATTTTGTAGCGTTTATAAACGTTTGGCTTAAATTGCTATAAAGGTGAAACGATTGGTTTTCTTTAGCAACGTTTGTAAACGTTTGGCTTAAATCGCTAAAAAGGGGAAACGTTTGGATTTGTTTCGTAACATTTATAAACGTTTGGTTTAGTTTCGTAACGTTCGTAAACGTTTGGCTTAAATCACTAAAAAGGTTTAACGTTTGGATTTGTTTCGTATGGTTTGTAAACGTTTGGCTTAAATTTCAAAAAAGGTGAAACGCTTGGATTTGTTTCGTAACGTTTGTAAAAGTTTGACTTCAATCGCTAAAAAGGTGAAACGTTTGGATTTGTTTCGTAACGTTTGTAAATGTATGGCTTAAATCGCTAAAAATTGGAAACGTTTGGATTTGTTTCGTAAAGTTTGTAAACATTTGGCATAAATTTCTAAAAAGGTGAAACGTTTAGATTTGATTCGCAACGTTTGGTTTAAATTGCTAAAAAGGTGAAACGTTTGGTTTTGTTTCATAACGTCTGTAAACGTTCGGCTTCAATCGATAGAAAGGTGAAACGTTTGGATATATTTCGTAACATTTGTAAACGTTTGCCTTAAATCGCTAATAAAGGTGAAACATTTGGATTTGTTTCGTAACGTTTTAAACGTTTGGTTTAAATCGGTAAAAAGGTGAAACGTTTGGATTTGTTACGTAACGTTTTAAACGTTTGGATTAAATTTCTAATAAGGTAAAACGTTTGGATTTGTTTCGTAACGTTTGCAAACGTTTGGCTTAAATGGCTAAAAAGGTGAAACACTTGTATTTGTTTCGTAACGTTTACAAATGTTTAGCTTAAATCGTTAAAAAGGGGAAACGTTTCACTTTTTTAGCAATTTAATCCAAACGTTTACAAACGTTCTGAAACAAATCCAAGCGTTTTACCTTTTTAGCAATTTAAGCCAAACGTTTACAAACGTTACGGAACAAAACCAAACGATTCACATTTTTAGCGATTTAAGCCAAACGTTTACAAACGTTACGAAACAAATCCAAACGTTTCACGTTTTTAGCAATTTAAGCCAAACGTTTACAAACATTACGAAAGAAATCCAAGCGTTTAACCTTTTTAGCAATTTAAGCCAAACGTTTACAAACGTTACAGAACAGAACCAAACGTATCACATTTTTAGCGATTTAAGCCAACGTTTACAAACGTTATGAAACTAACCCAAACGTTTCACCTTTTTAGCAATTTAAGCCAAACGTTTACAAACGTTACGAAAGAAATCCAAGTATTTCACATTTTTAGTAATTTAAGCCAGACGTTTACAAACTTTACGGAACAAAACTAAATGTTTCACATTTTAGTGATTTAAGCCTAACGTTTGGATTTGTTTCGTAACGTTTATAAACGTTTGGCTAAAATCGCTAAAAAAGTGTAACATTTAGATTTGTTTTGTAACATTTTAAACGTTTGGTTTTGTTTCGTAACGTTTGTAAACGTTTGACTTCAATCGCTAAAAAGGTGAAACGTTTGGATTTGTTTCGTAACGTTTGTAAATGTATCACTTAAATCGCTAAAAATGGGAATCATTTGGATTTGTTTTGTAAAGTTTGTAAACGTTTGGCATATATTTCTAAAAATGTGAAACGTTTGGATTTGTTTCGCAACGTTTGTAAACGTTGGCTTAAATCGCTAAAAATGTGATATATTTGGTTTTGTTCCGCAACGTTTGTAAACGTTTGGCTTAAATTGCTAAAAAGGTGAAACGTTTGGTTTTGTTTCATAACGTTTGTAAACGTTTGGGTTCAATCGATAGAAAGGGGAAACGTTTGGATTTCTTTCGTAACGTTTGTAAACGTTTGGCTTAAATCGCTAAAAAAGGTGAAACATTTGGATTTGTTTAGTAATGTTTTAAACGTTTGGCTTAAATCGCTAAAAAGGTGAAACGTTTGGATTTGTTACGTAACATTTTAAACTTTTGGATTAAATCGCAAATAAGGTAAAACGTTTAGATTTGATTTGTAACGTTTGTAAACGTTTGACTTAAATGTCTAAAAAGGTGAAACGCATGGATTTGTTTCGTAACGTTTACAAATGTTTGGCTTCAATCGTTAAAAAGGGGAAACGTTTCGCCTTTTTAGCAATTTAAGCCAAACGTTTACAAACGTTCTGAAACAAATCCAAGCGTTTCACCTTTTTGGCAATTCTAAGCCAAACGTTTACAAACCGTTATGGAACAAAACCAAACGTTTCACATTTTAGCGTTTTAAGCCAAACGTTTACAAACGTTACGAAATAAATCCACACGTTTCACCTTTTTAGCAATTTAAGCCAAACGTTTACAAACGTTATGAAAGATATCCAAGCGTTTCATATTTTTAGCAATTTAAGCCAAACGTTTACAAACGTTACGGAACAAAACCAAACATATCACATTTTTGGCGATTTAAGCCAACGTTTACAAACGTTACGAAACAAATCCAAACGTTTCCCCTTTTTAGCACTTAAAGCCAAACATTTACAAACGTTACGAAATAAATCCAAGCGTTTCACCTTTTTAGCAATTTACGCCAAACGTTTACAAACGTTACGGAACAAAACCAAACATTTCACATTTTTATCGATTTAAGCCAAACGTTTACAAATGTTACGAAACAAATCCAAACGTTTCACCTTTTTAGCAATTTAAGGCAAACGTTTACAAACGTTACAAAACAAATCCAAACGTTTCACCTTTATACCAATTTAAGCCAAACGTTTACAAACGTTACGAAAAAAAAGGTTTGGCTTAAATCGCTAAAATGTGAAACGTTTGGTTTTGTTTCGTAACGTTTGTAAACGTTTGGCTTAAATTGCTAAAAAGGTGACACGCTTGGATTTCTTTCGTAACGTTTTAAACGTTTAGTTTAAATCGCTAAAATGGGGAAACATTTGGATATGTTTTGTAACGTTTATAAACATTCGGCTAAATCTCTAAAAAGGTGAAACATTTGGTTTTGTTTCGTAACATTTGTAAACGTTTGGCTAAAATCGCTAAAAATGGAAAACGTTTGGTTTTGTTCCATAACGTTTGTACACGTTTGGCTTAAATTTCGTAGCGTTCGTAAACGTTTGGCTTCAATCACTAAAAAGGTGAAACGTTTGGATTTGTCTCGTAATGTTTGCAAACGTGGGTTAAATCGCTAAAAAGGTGAAATGTTTGGATTTGTTTTGTAACGTTTTAAACGTTTTGTTTTGTTTCGTAACGTTTGTAAACGTTTGACTTCAATAGATAAAAAGGTGAAACCTTTGGATTTTTTTCATAACGATTGTAAACGTTTGGCTTAAATCGTTAAAAAGGTAAAACGTTTGGATTTGTTTCTTATCGTTTGTAAACGTTTGGGTTAAATTGCTAAAAAGGTGAAACGTTTTAATTTGTTTCGTAATGTTTGTAAACGTTTCACTTCAATCGATAAAAAGGTGAAACGTTTTGTTTTATTTCAAAACGTTTGTAAACGTTTGGCTTAAATCGCTAAAAATTGTTAAACGTTTGGATTTGTTTTAAAACATTTGAGAACGTTTGGCTTAAATTTCTAATAAGGTGAAATGCTTGGATTTGTTTTGTAACGTTTGTACACGTTTGGCTTAAGTCGCTAAAATGGGGAAACGTTTGGATTTGTTTCGAAACGTTTGTAAACGTTTGGCATAAATCGTTTAAAAGGGAAACGTTTGGATTCGTTTCGTAACATTTATAAGCGTTTGGCTTTTTCGCAAAAAAGGTTAAACGTTTGTATTTTTTCGTAAAGTTTGTAAACATTTGGCTTAAATTGCTAAAAAGGTGAAACGTTTGGATTTGTTTCGTAACGTTTGTAAACGTTTGGCTTAAATTGCTAAAAAGGTGAAACGTTTGGATTTGTTTTATAACGTTTTAAACGTTTGGTTTTATTTTGCAACGTTTTAAACGTTTGGTTTTGTTTTGTAACATTTGTAAACGTTTGTCTTAAATCGCGAAAAAGGTTAAACGTTTGTTTTTTGTTTCGTCACGTTTGTTAACGTTGGCTTAAATTGTTGAAAATGTGAAACCTTTTGTTTTGTTTCGTAACGTTTGTAAACGTTTCGTTTTGTTTTGTAACGTTTGGAAACGTTTGGCTTAAATCGCTAAAAAGGTGAAACGTTTGGATTTGTTTTGTAATGTTTGTAAACATTTGGCTTAAATTGCTAAAAAGGTAAAACGTTTGGATTTGTTTCGTAACGTTTATAAATGTTTGGCTTAAATTGCTAAAAAGGTGAAACGTTTGGTTTTGTTTCGTAACGTTTGTAAATGTTTGGCTTAAATTGCTAAAAGGGGAAACGTTTGTAAATGTTTGGCTTACATTATTAGCGATTTAAGTCAAACGTTTAAAACATTTCACCTTTTTAGCGATTTAAACCAAACGTTTACCAACGTTATGAAACAAATCCAAATGTTTCACATTTTTAGCGATTTAAACCAAACGTTTACAAACGTTACGGAACAAAACCAAACGTTTAAAGCGATACGAAACAAATCCAAACGTTTTATATTTTTAGTGATTTAAGCCAAACATTTACAAACGTTATGAAACAAAACAAAACATTTCCCCTTTTTAGCGATTGAAGTCATACGCTTGTATTTAAAACAATTGAAACTCTTGGATTTGTTTCGTAACGTTTGTTAACGTTTGGTTTTAATCGCTTATAAGGTTATACGTTTAGATTTGTTTCATAACGTTTGTAAAGGTTCGGCTAAAATTGCTAAAAAGGTGAAAACGCTTGGATTTTTTTCGTAATATTTGTAAACGTTTGGCATAAATCGCTAAAAAGGTGAAACGTTTAGATTTGTTTCGTAACATTTGGCTTACATCGCTAAAAAGGTGAAACGTTTAGATTTGTTTCGTAACGTTTGTAAACGTTTGGCTTCAATCCTTAAAAAGTTTAAACGTTTGGCTTCAATCCTTAAAAAGTTTAAACGTTTGGATTATTTCGTAACGTTTGTAAACGTTCGGCTTAAATTGCTAAAAAAAGGTGGAACGCTTGGATTTGTTCCGTAACATTTGTAAAAGTTTGGCTTAAATCGCTAAAAAGGGGGAAACATTTGGATTTGTTTCGTAACGTTTGTAAATGGTTGGCTTAAATCGCTAGAAAGGTTAAACATTTGCATTTGTTACATAACGTTTTTAAACATTTGGCTGCAATCACTAAAAAGGTGAAACGTTTAGATTTGTTTCATAACGTTTGTAAACGGTCGGCTTAAATTGCTAAAAAGGTGAAACGCTTGGATTTGTTTCATAACTGTGATAACCGCATGCGTTTTTAAGGTCGCATTTTCATTTTTAATGCAGGCTCACACGATTTTGACGAATTCCGTATAATACAAATAAATTGTGAAAAATAAATATGGAGTCGCCACCCGGGGTTAACCGGGAAGGAAAAGACGGTTAAAGCATTATAACCATCTTCACCTCTTCAAAGATTCGGGTTCGGAAATACTATTTTATTCAATCCATCGTTTGCTTACTGATATTTACGAGTTAACTTTTTGATTTCCAATTCTAAGACAAAGGGGTCTCAAAACCAATATACCCTCACTGCTAATCGTATCCGAATTTAACAGGAGTTAGTTTTGAGTGAAAACTTTCGCAGAGCTCCGGGCTTTCCTCGAAGATGATGGTACTCATTTTCGTCTATCCTAAAACAGGGTGAATGGATCATCCGTTCCATTTTGTGATTGTGTGTAAATAGTGAAGTTAAAAATAAATAAATAAACTAAATTAAACTAAATCCATAAATAAAAGTACACATATTGTATTACGAATCTAATTGCAAAAATAAAATAAATTATAACTTTACTGCTAAAACAAAATTAAATAAAAAAAAGGACTATATTTGAGCATATACAAATAAACACAAAAATATATTAAACATGGAACTAAAACTAACGTCAATTATAATAAGAATCCGTATAATAAATGACAGATAAAAAAAATATGATAAAAAAATCTAGATTTAAATCTGTATAAAAATAGATTTAAAAATAAATTAAATACAGACAAAATCAAAATAAATTATAATATGAATCCGTATTATAAGTGAGATAAAATGAAGATATAAAAAGTCAGAATGGAACTCATATATAAATTAATGCAAAAATATATTGAACACTGAAATAAAATTACCCTCAATTATAATACGAATCCATATTATATAAATGAGATGAAATAAATTATAATTTTTATTGAAATAAAATAAAGTTTAAAAAGGCGAGACTTGGATCTGGGTCTCCAGATGCCTACGTATCCGGTGTGCCGGAATCAAAGTCGACGTAGTTCGAATGAGAATTTTTATATAAAAAAAGACAAGTGTTTGAAAATTGGATTTGAGTCCCGGTTTGTGTGCCGAGATGCCTACGTACCCAGCGTACCGGGATCAAAACCCACGTAGTTCGTGTGAACTGTATTTTAGAAAAATGGAAATATTTTTAGAAAAGTGGGTTTGAATCTCAGTTTGTGTTCCGAGACGCCTACGTATCCGGTGTGTCGGAATCAAAACCCACGTAGTTCGTTTGAACTGTAAAACATAAATTTTTAGAAAAATGGATTTGAGTCTCAGTTTGTGTTCCGAGATGCCTACGTATCCAGTGTGTCGGAATCAAAACCCACGTAATTCGTTTGAACTGTAAATGGATTAAACAGTTTGGTTTTTATTTATTCATTTTTTTAAAAAATAAAATTTAAAAGTTTATTAATTTCGATATCTTATCCAAGATACAGTTAAAATTATTTATTTATATTAAACGGAAAATGAAATTCGGAATCCTAGATTTCGTTTTAATAATAATAATAATAAAAAAAAAAAAAGCAAATGAAATGATAGATAAAAATCAATCATCTTGCAAAGGAGGTTGGCCATTAATGGTGTTATGTGCTGAACGCATTTTTATTTACTGAGTCCACTTAATTAACTAATATATAAGCCAATTTATTAAAGTAAAAGAAAATCATTTTTTTTTTATTAGCAAGACACCCGTATATGATAATAAAGCCAACAATTATAAAACAAACTCAAATGTGGTAATAAGCCCAACTAAGCCATTTTTCAAATTCACTTTCTCCTTCATCTCCTTCTCAATTCAATACCTTCACTCTGTTCTTATTATTATTTTTTTTGTCTTAACACCCACCACTAATTTAAGTCACTAATCTCTCTCCAATTTCAAGTTCAGGATTTTCTTTTAGCCAAATAAAGAGATCAAAAGAAAAAGATGGTAAGCCATGAACAACGAAGCATAAGAAATCTCTAATCTATAATCTTTTGTTTTTATTTATTATTTTCTTCTATGCTTAATCTTTGATTCCTGATTTCTTTTATTAATTTAACTTTCAAGTTTGGACCGATCCAATCAAATCGAGGTGATCAAATTTGATGGCAGCGATTGTGCCGTGGCTCAGTGATATCAATTAGATATGATCAAGACCGTATGGACGAGCGACTAAAACCTACAAGACGGGTTCGAGGCACTAGAAGCAGAATTGGGAAGATGGAGGTACAGAGAGGATGAGCTAAGTAGTTATGTCTTTTTTTTATCTTTACTCTGGACTGTGTTGTGATGCAATTATATTGAGTTTTAGTATCTTTTGAACTCTAATTCATTTTTAATAGGGTATCCACCCAGTTTGCTTGTTTAGAATAACTATACGAAAATGGATATCCACCCATTTGAAGTCACAACAACAAATATTCGATGAAAATGATATGAATTTATGCTAATAACCATTCACAGAGAAGAAAATAAGAGCATAATGTTATTGCATTAAAGAAAATGATAAGACATTGATTTTTAGAAGAACAATATACCTCTTTTCCTTGTTTTTTTATGTCTGTTTTTGGCGTTGAAATGGAAATTCCAAGTGAGTGTGTGGTGTGGTTGGTTTCGATTCTATTCTGTGATGGATGCCTTATCACCTTTGTGTCTTGATAAGCTCTTTCTTCTAGTTGCTACTTCAAGTATTACTGAATAACTATGCCTATTTTTAACTCTGTTTTTTCCTATCTGTGTTTCAGCAGCTTTCTGCTCTCTTTTTGTTATGTATTTTTCTTGCTATTTCTGCAGTGTTCCTCCCTCTTTTTAGCGTATTTTTTTTGGTGTCCTTTTTTGCAATTGGTTGTACTCCTTATATATAGGAACGGTTATTAACGTCTGATTGGATGCTGAGTGAGGTTCATTTACTTGCAGATTAAGGAGCTAAAAGGAGAGAGGATTAGGTGTTGGCTGGTGTATACAGGAAAGGGGTGTTTCAGGGCTAGAGTAAAACTGTAGCAGGCTTGAAATTGGGTTGGGGCATGAAGAGGATGTGATTATGGATATTGGCAAAGACTTGTTGGGTCCAAAGTTTATTTCTTTGTATTTTAGATTTTTTTATTTATTATTATATTATTAATTGTAATTTGAAACTGAAATTGATTAAATGACCAATGCATTTAGGCTCACCCTTTTATTTCAAATTTTATTAAATAATTTTTTTTTAAAATAAAATAAAAGACAATAAATATGTAAATTAATAAAAAAATAAAATTTTATAAATAATGTGAAAGTAAATCCTAATTGGTAAAGAAATTAAATCGGTCTTTGAAACTCAAATTTAATTGACTAAGAGTTCAATAGTTATATTAATTTTATAATTCAAGCCTGAAAATCGAACGCTTACAGTTTGCCCCCTGCTTTGGAGAAATTTATGAACAATGAAGAACTATGCGATAAAGTTTTTTCTTTTTCTTTGAACGGTTTAATTCATAAATTACGACAAAGCAACGAGTAAGCATAGATTTTTATAGGAATTATAAAATTAAGAAAAGTAAAGAACAGAAGTCTGAATTTAAAATGGGTTTCTAAAGGTTTATGCAACATTTACCCTTTAAAGCTGTAAAGTTAGCAAAATTTGAACTACCGAATAGCCAATGTTCAGGCTACGCGATACTCAAAGGTTAGTAAATAGCTGATGTGCCAGCCACGAGCAAAAAAAAATATGTTAGTGATAACTGATGTGCTAGCTACGGGAAAGTGAAAAATTAGTTAATAGCTGATGTGCGAGCCATGCAGTTGTGAAGAGTCCGTAAATAGCTGATGTGCCAGCTACATGCATGTTAAGGGAAAGTAAAGAGTTAGTGATGATTTAGTAAATAGCCGGTGCACAGGCTATAAGTTAGTGAAGATTTAAGATAGCCATTGTGTAAGCTACCTAATTCGTAACCGTTGCGTAGGTTTTGAATAATGTGGACCGTTGTGTGGGTCAACGAACAAGACCATTGTGTAGGACGAAAATATTATCATGGCCGTTGTGTAGGCTATCCAATTCATAACTGTTGCGTAAGTTACGAGCTTCATAGACCCTTATGTAGGTCAACGAATATGACCGTTGTGTTGGTCAAAAAGATTTTCATAGCCGTTACGTAAGCTATCCAATTTCATAACCGTTGTGTAAGTTATAAGCTTCGTAGACCGTTGCATAGGTCAACAAATATGATCATTATGTTAGTCAAAGATATTTTTTAGCCGTTGCGTAGGCTATCCAATTTCATAACCGTTGTGTAAGTTATGAGTACCATTGACTTTTGTATGAGCCAATGAATAAGACCATTAAGTAGGTCATAATATTTCCATATACAGATTTTCCATATTATTTTGTATGATTCGGAATGTTCCAAAAGTAAATCAAAAGATGTCGTGTATATGGATGCCCCTAATTATTTAGAGACAACATGTATGCATGGATATGTGTGAGTGTAAGAACATTGCCCCCAATAGGTTGTCGTTGATGATTCAAATGATCTTTCATTCAGTTTTTTTTTTCTTACTTCAAAAGTCTTGACAGATTATCTTCACGCCGCATATATCATTTACTTGCCATGAAATCTTTATTGGTAGCTCAAAATAAGAAATGATATAATTCTTTAAAGTAAAATTGCGCGATAATAGATCTTTCAATGTTGTTTCACCTCATTGTCTTGGGCAAATTTTTTATATTGATCTTTATCTAAGCCGCCCTTTTGCGGGTTTTCAGCTAGTCAATTTGTGTGCTCTAATTTTTGCCCGAGTCGCCCTTTGCGGGTTTTCAACTTGACGAGCTGCTCTAATTTTTGCTCGAGCCGCCCTTTGCTGGTTTTCGGCTCGATGAGCTTTTGTTTCATTTTATTTTTATTCACTCTTTTTTTTTGCTTGAGCCGCCTACAGAGGTTTTCGACTCAACAGGATTTGCTCTAATTTTTGCTTGAGCCGCCCTCTTTGGGTTTTCAACTCAACGAGCTGCTCTAATTTTTGCTCGAGTCGCCCTTTGCGGATTTTCAACTCGACGAGCGTTTATTTTATTAATTTTTTTTTCTTTTTATTAATGAGGGAAAATATGCTCAATGATGAAATTTATGATGTAACGGATGACAAAGGAAAAAAAATCAGGTTTGGCAAGATTTTGAATGAAGTAAGTTTAAATTAGAAATTTGGAGGGGGTGGATATTTCATGAGGTAAATTTGTTAGGATAGATGAATGTATGAAAATGATTTTTTTTTTTAATTAACTAGACTTGAACTCAATGATTTGAGTGCCTACGTACCTGCTGTGGCAGGATCAAAGTTAGCGTAGTTCGGCAATAGACTTCCAAAATTTATTTTCAATGGTAGGTTGCGAAAGAAATGGACATATTTGTTTTGTGATTGGACTTGAACTCAATGGTTTGAGTGCCTACGTACCTGCTTTTGCAGGATCAAAGTCCACGTAGTTTGACCACTTTGTGGATAGGGTGGGTGACTTATTTGTTCTAAGTCTTCACTGATTAATGCATAATACAATACTAAATTAAATGCACTCATATTTAAATATCAATTTGATATGTTTATGTCATTTAATAAGGGTACAATGTTTTAGCAATTTGCACAACCTACTATTAGTTTGCCCAAAAGGGTTTTCAAACTAAATATTTTCTCTCAATCCCTAACTTTTGCCTAAGTTGCTGTTGGATGTAGCAGCCTAGCGGGATAAAGCACACTCTCACTTAAACATAGTATTTCTTCAACCTATCCAGGTTGATTGGTACAGTGAATTCATTGCCTTCCACATATGATAGCTTGACAGCTCCTTTTGAGAGGATCTTTTTGAATAAGTATGGACCTTCCTAGTTAGGTCGAAATTTTCCTCTTGGGTCAAATGGAATTGGTCTCGATTGCTTCAACACCTAATCGCCTGTTTTTATTTTGTTTATTTTGACCTTCTTGTTCAAAGTTCTGGCAATTCGCCTTTGGTACATGTGGTTATTGAACATTGCTCGCGTTCTTTTCTCGTCCAATGCAGCCAATTGTTCATATCTTGCTCTAGCCCATTCGTATTCTGGGACTTGAGCCTCCAACACCACCCTAAGTGATTGTAATTCAACCTCAACAGGCAAGACAGCCTCCATTCCATATACTAAGGAGTATGGGGTTGCACCAGTTGACGTGCTTGCTGTTCTTCTGTACCCGTGTAAGGCGTATGGTTATTTCTTTGACCAATCTCTGTATGTCTCCACCATTTTAGCGAGAATCTTTTTAACATTTTTATTCGCCGCTTCCACTGCTCCATTAGCTTGAGGCCTACACGGTGAAGACTTATGGTGCTCGATCCTATTTTCACGCAATAGTTGTTACACTTCTGCTTGAAATTGTACTCCATTGTCGCTCACAATATGGTGTGGAATCCCATATCTACATATTAAGTGAGTTTCAATGAATTCAGCCATTTGTTTTGCCCCCAATATCTTGTAGGATTCAGCTTCCACCCATCTTGTAAAGTAATCTATGGCAACCGCGATGAATTCGTGACCATTTGATGCGGTCGGGTGAATTTTTCCAATAATATCGATTCCCCAAGCAGAGAAGGGCCATGGCGAAGTAAGACTATGCAATTCTGATGGCGGAATATGGCTTAGATCCCCATGAATTTGACAGTTATGGCACCTTCGAACGAAATGGATGCAATCGGCTTCCATCGTCAACCAAAAATATCCTTATCACATGATTTTACGAGATAATTCCTTACCGTTCATATGAGGTCCACAAACACCCGAATGAACTTCCTCCATAAGTTGTTTGGCTTTTTCTTCATCTATGCACAACAGGTGTAAGTCATGATGACGTTTATATAGTTTTCCATGTAATAAGAAAAATTGTTGAGCCAATTTCTGAATCAAATTTCTATCCTTTGTGGTAGCATCTACTGGATAATGTTTATCTTGCATGAACCTCAAAATATCATGAAACCAAGGCTTTTCATCTTGCGTGATGTCTAATATTCGTGCACCTTGAAAGCATGGAACCTTACTCCTTACCATTACTAGTGGCTTGACAAACAATCTTCCAAGATCGTCCCATACTGAAGCTAATCCAGCTAAAAGCATCAGCTATCTGGTTTTCTTCCCTAGGGATATATTTGAATTCAGCTACATCAAAATGTGTCTTGAGAACTTCAGTATATTGGAGATAGGGTTTTAATTTTTCTTCTTTTATTTCCCACTCCTTTCCCACTTGTTTTATTACTAGACTGGAATCTCCAAAAAATTCTGCATGTTTGATTCCTATTGATATCAATGATTCCAATCCAAAAATAAAAGCTTCGTATTCAGACATGTTGTTGGTGGCCCAAAAATCAAGCCTTTTGGATAATGGCATCCATTCACCTTCTGGGGAAACCAAAATGACGCCAATACCAGCTCCACTTTTATTTGCAGCACCATCGAAGTACATTTTCCACTTTCCAATATCTATTTGTCTAATGTCTTCATCTGGGAAGGAAAAGTCAATTACTTCACTATCATCTACTGGATTTTGTGCTAGGAAGTCAGCCACAGCTCTCCCCTTAATTACCTTCTTGGGTATGTATTGTATATCAAATTCCGACAGTAGAAGTAACCACCTCCCAAGCTTTCCTATCAGGGGTGGAGTTCTGTATAAATATCGCATGGGATCAATTTTTAACACCACATCAATTTGGTAATTCATAAAATAGTGTCTTAATTTTTTAGTGAGCCACACCATTGCCAGACACATTTTCTCCATCATTGTATATCTCTATTCATTTTCACTTAGTTTTTTACTGAGATAGTATACGGCATGCTCCACATATCCCACGTCTTCTTGTGCTAGCATAGCTCCCATTGCTTGATCCTCTATAGAAAGATACAATGTCAAAGGTTTTCGTGATTTGGGAGGCTTTAGGATCGGAGGATTAGACAAATAGTCTTTGATCTTATCGAATGCTTCTTGACACTGTTTTGTCCATGTCATTGGCTGATTCTTTCTTAGCAATTTGAAAATTGGACCACACACGGTTGTTAATTTGGCTATAAATCTGCTGATATATTGCAATCTTCCTAGAAATCCTCTAACCTCAGTTTCCGTCTTTGGGGCCGGCATTTCTTTTATAGCTTTTTCTTTATCGGGATCAATCTTTATTCTTCTTTGGCTCACCACATATCCCAGTAATTTACAAGATCCCACACCAAAAATACACTTTTTTTGGATTTAGTCTAAGGTTGTATTTGATAACCCTATCTAAAAACTTTTCAAGGGCTTCAAAGTATTCCTCTTCAGACTTTGCTTTTACTACCATATCATCGACATAAATCTCCACTTCTTTATGCATCATATCATGAAATAGAGTCGTCACAGCCCGTTGGTAAGTGGCTCCTGCATTCTTTAATCCAAACGGCATAACTTTGTAGCAAAATGTTCCCCATTCAGTAATGAATGATGTCTTGGCTTTATGGATTTGGGCAGTTAGTATTTGATTGTAACCTGAAAAACCATCACAACAAGCGTACCACAACATTTCTGCAGCTGAGTCAACCAGAACATCAATGTGAGGCAATGGAAAATCATCCTTTGGAGAGGCTTTATTGAGGTCCCTATAATCCACACACATCCTAACTTTTCAATTCTTTTTAGGTACCGGAACAATATTGGCTAGCCACTCTGGATAATTGATCACTTCAAGAAAACCTTCTTTTATTTGTTTTTCTACTTCATTTTTAACTTTTTGTGCCCATTCTGGTTTCATACGCCTAAGCTTTTGTTTGACTGGTTTAACATGGTCATGTGTTGGAATGTAATGTTGAGCAATATCTCGATCTATTCCTGGCATATCTTCATAAGTCCATGCAAAAGCTATTTCTTTTTCTTTTAAAATTCTCTCATGTCTCTCTCTAAATTCAGGAGTGCAATTGCCACCTAAGAGTATTTCCCTAGGATTTTCAATTGTACCCAAATTAAATGAAATGTGTTCCATAGAATTGATATGAAATATGCTATGCAAATAATCTAATGCGCAAATGCTTCCATCAGGAAAAACATCAAACAAATAAACGAAGTTTGCGTTTATTGCATTAAACTTGAAAAGGAATACATCATTGTCATCCATTACATCAAAAAGAAAAACATCATCCTCTAAATCAAGAGGCTTGAACTTATTCATAAAGCAGTCCTCCATGGAGATGGTCCCAACTTCATCTTGGATCTCGAGAGCATGGTCTAGACCAATTAACATCTTGTTAATATTCCACTTTTTGTTGGTGCACACATCCTTGACCGCATCGTTGAAGATTTCCCATCCGGGACACTCCTTTTGCGGTATCATGTTTGTATAATTTTTTCCAGTTCCTTCTTTCACGAATATGCCTTTCTCAGGTTGCATCGCACTTTTGTGAGCATTTCTTTGGTCATAACCGAGTTCATCCTTAGTGTTTTGTCCTCAAAAATCAGGAATTATGGGAATGCCTTGCTGATTCTTGCCTAATCCAAGGCCAGGGAAGAATTTCATATTCTTCATCATCATGGCAACTTGTGGGTCCATATAGTCTTCATATATCCCACCAACCAAATTAAAACCAGTGATTGGAGGGATTTCTGCTCCTAAATCCACTTTCGAGCATACTGTATCTTCCTCAGCCGAGATGGTAATAACTTCATCATTAAATGGAAATTTAATTTTCTGATGAAGGGTGGAAGGAATCCCTCCCAGAGCATGAAACCATGGTCGCCCAAGCAATAATGCGTAGCTGATTGGTATATCCACCACCATAAACTCCACTACAGATTCAATGGGTCTTACTTTAATGACTGTCTTGAAGGTTCCTTCTACTTGTCTCCTAGACTCATCATATCCCCTTATGATTAACTCCGTTTTCTGTAAGTCATCTTTGGTCATTCCCAACTTTGGTAGTACTTTCAATGGACATACATTTAATGCTGAACTATCATCCACCATGACTCTAGGAACGATTCTCCCTTTTGTTTCCACTTGAATGTGCAAAGCTCGAGTGTGATTTCTACCTTCAGATGTAATGTCTTTATCAGAAAAGATTACATCTTTGCTTTCTTTTACTAAGTGGACCATATCTTGCAGAGTAGAGTTGACATCTATCTTCATACTTGCAAGTGCTTCGAACATTGCATCTCTTTGAGTCTTAGACGCGACCAACAAATCCCATACAGTAGCATTTGCTTTAGTGTGTCTTAGTTGTCTCAACACTGAATCTTCCTCAGACTCTTTTGTTGTATCTCCCGCAAGCTCTTTTTCTTTGCCTTTTTCTTCGTTATAGAAGCGGCCACTGCGAGTGATTGGTTTCACAGTTTCAGTCCATAAATCTTCAATTTGTTCCAAACATTCAAATTATGGTGATATATTTTCACACTCATTTTCTAACGTTTCCCAAAAATCGGAAGGTACAAGATATCCAGAATCAGGTGTTCCTCTAACCATGTTAACAACTAGATTTTGATCATCTTTCATAATTTGAAAAGATGGCTTCTTTCCATGTTGGTCCTTGTTTGGAGAGCACCACCTCCTTTTAAAAGCCTCATATGCTTCATCCCGACCAATTACGGACATCGGAAGGGGTTTATATGGTGTGACTCTGATGGAGCTTAAGATGGTCTTCTCGTTCGTGACATCAGTTGAGAGCATATAAATGCCCGGCACAGCCTGATGATTTCCATTATTGTTATTTTGGTGGTTGGGCAAAGGATTGTGTCTAGTTGAAGGTCTGTTTGGGTCATCGGGGTTAGGAATCTTCCCAGAATCGATGAGATCCTGTACGGCGTCTCGAAGCTTGTAACAGGTGTTTGTGTCATGTCCGATTTGTTGGTGGTACAAACATTTCAAGTTTGGATTGAAACTTGGTGACAATTTGGGTGGTAAAGGTTTCAGGTCTAAGGGTTTAATGAGATTCCTCTTTTTAAGATCCTCAAAGACTTTTGACATGGGAAGCTTAAAGTTAGAGTACCTTCGAGATGGATTGTTTAGTGCTTTTACATCGGAAAATTTTGGATGAGGTGTTTGGATTTGAGGTAATATTCACTACTAGAAAACACTGTTTTAGCGACGGATTTTAGTGACGGACTCTAAATCCGTCGCTAAAACAGTAATTTTGCGACAGATTTTGCGACATAATTTCAATTGGTCGTTATTGTGCTTAGAGGTAAGGCGGGAATGATCCCGCAAAATTGGCGACGGATTATCTGTCATTAATCCGTCGCCAATTTGGCGGGCTTTGGAGGGAAAATATTTTCAGCCAAAATTAGCAACGGATTTTAACATCCGTCGCTAATGTTGGCTGATTTAGAAACGAATCGTTTCATTTGTTGATTTAGCGACGGATATTGTCATCCGTCGCTAAATATTTGCGACGGAGGCTTTAGTCCGTCGCTAAATCAACAGATGAAACGAATCGTTTCATTTAGTTCTAATTTAGCGACGGAAAATCCGTCGCTAAATTAGAACTATATCTTCTCCAGCAGAGCCCTTTCTTTTCCATTTTCTTTCTTTTATAACAAAACTGTTCCCGCCGCCGCACCCCTCCTCTCTGCAAATTCTGACCGCCGCCGCCGCTCCCCTCTACTCCTCTTCCTATTTTCACGTTGGGTCATCAGTGGGTTCGTTTCCCTCCGTTTTTTGGCGTTTTTTGTGCGTTTTTTTGGCTGCCCTCCACTGGTGTCCGCTGCCGTCCGCCCACTACCACCACCATTGCCGGCGCCAATCTCTTGTGCTGCTCCTCCGGTTAGTAATTGTTTTTCTTTATTTAATATGTTAATTGCTGGATTCTAAATTAGTTTAGCTAATTATTAAATTAGATTTGATTATATATTAGATTATAAACTAGGTTAGTGGATTGTAAAATTAGAATATTAGGTTAATCTAATTAGATTTTAGATAATTTAATTAGGTTAATTCAGTTTATTAGATTATTATTTAATGTAGGTTAAATTAATTTAAAATTATGTTAGTTAATTAGTGTAATTACAATTAGGGTTTATATTAATTAGAATAAATATAATTGTTAATATAATTTTAGTTTAAATAATATATATATATATATATATATTAATTGATAGTATTTAGGTTAATTGTTAGGTTAAATTAATTTATTAAATATTTTATAATTGTGTAATTAGTATTAATTGTAAGCATTTTTATTAATTGTTAGATAAATTAGATTATTAATTAGTTAATTGTTTTAGTTTAATTTAAAATATATCAGTTCATTAATTTATTAGATGATATTAGTTAAATAGCGTAATTAACGTATTAAATGTTAATTTCAGTGTAATTGTATTGTGGTTTTGGTTTGCACGTTTTGTAAATTGCTTACAGGACTTCCCTGAAAAATGGGTGATGCTCATTTTTAGGGAAAGTGCTGCCCAATGTTTTTTAGAAAATGAATGTTTTTATTAATTATATAATAACAAAATAGTGAAACTAATTGCGTGATAGGTTTGCTAGCTTTTGTTGGTTGCATCGGTCCGATATTCCACATCGATTATTTTTATCTTTTGCGGTTCCGCTCTGCAACAAGTAAGTACTGTTATTATTTCAATTTTTGTTTTAATTTATAATCAGTTAATTTATAAGCTGTTTAAACCTAAAATGACCTCGATTTTATTCCCACCGAATAAAATCGTAAACCTAGCCGTAGAGTTCCCGTCCCGTGTGTTCAAGCGATTGAATGACACGGGATTGTACTGTTTGTACAGTTCGCAAAACTGGTCCTCCCGTAACTCGATCACGAAAATTATATATGTCTAGTAGCGGTAGAAAAATATTCGGTTGTTTTCCAGCGTTTGTTCTCCGGGTGGATGTATAGTATATGTTATGTAACGCTTATTCCTCGCGGAATATATAATTAGCGTTACACCACATATGCTAAATATCGCACTGAAGGAGAACGACGCCGGGAGGGCTGCCGAATATTTTTTCCGTTGCTAGGCATATATTGTGGCCGAGTTAAGGGGCGCCAGTTTTGCGAATGGGATAGGTCCATACCTTTAAAGCAGTCAATTACATTGACTTTGCTATTTACGAGCGAAAACCCCTCCTAATTATCCGTGCTACAGAAATGGATACAGACCGAAGTTGGATGTATAGACGGCTCCAGGGCGGGTTGCTATACCCAGGCTTTACCGAGCGCGTGCAAGAGTTTGTTAATTTCGCTTTACACCATCCCGCGTGTATGAGTGGGCCCCAGATTAAATGCCCTTGCCCTAAGACAAGATGTAAAAATACGAGTTATCGAGACGTCGAAACGGTGAAACTACACATTCTGCAGAAAGGGTTTGTGGCAGATTATCAAGTGTGGGTTTTTCATGGGGAGGGAAATGTTTTAAATCCCCGTCCCGTTGCACAGCTACCGGAGTATGACGTTGACATGGAAAATGAGGGGGGAGACGACTTCAGCTCCGTTCAGAGAATGGTTATCGATGCTACAGGTAGGGGTGTAAATGAACTGAGCCGAGCCGAGATTTGGAGTGTTCATGTTCGGCTCGTTTAGCGAACAAGGTGTTCATGTTCGGTTCATGTTCAGTCGAGCTTTGAACAAAGTGTTCATGTTCGGTTCGTTTAAATTTTATAGTGTTCATGTTCGGTTCGTGTTCAGCTCGTGTTCGTTCGTTTAGCCGCTAAACGAACAAGTTCACGAACGAGCTCACGAACGAGCTCGATAAGTACTAAACGAGCTCGCTCACGAACGAGCTCGCTCACGAACAAGCTCGCGAACGAACTCGATAAGTACTAAACGAGCTCGTTCGTGAGCCCGCTCGTTTAGTGGATAAACGAATGAACACGAACTTTTAAACGAACAAACACGAATATGAGCTGAATAAATTAAAAACAATCTAATCGAACTCGTTCACGAATATGAGCTAAATAAATTAGAAACATAATTATACAAATTAATCTAGATTTGAATTAGTTCACGAACACCTAATCGAGTTTCTAAACGAGCTTGTTCGTGAACTATATACGAGCTCGTTCACGAACTTGTTTACGAACTCTTAGTCGAGCTCGTTCACGAGCTTGTTCATGAACTCTTATTCGAGCTGTTCGCGAACATAAATGAGCTGAACACCACTATGTTCATGTTCGGCTCGTTTATATTATCGAACATAAAATCAAGTTCGAGCTCGGTTCGTTTAGAATACGAACGAACATAAACCGAGCTCTTGTCGAGCCGAACACCGAGCTGCTCGCGAACGGCTCGGTTCATTTACACCCCTAGCTGTCGGTCCAGAAGTAGTGTTCACGGAGGAGGAACCGAATAACGAAGCTAAACATTTTTATGATATGATGCGTGCGGCCGAAGAACCTGTATTCCTCGGTAATAGCAAACACTCTCCGTTATCTGCGGCTGTTAAAATGTTGGACATCAAATGTCGTCACAGTGGCTCAGTAGCTTTAGTAGATGATGTGACCGAATTTATACAAGAGCTACTCCCAGAGGAGAACAAGATGCCAAAGAACTTTGCCGAAATAAAGAAGATGGTTAGAGGTCTTGGGTTGCCGGTCAAAGTTATCGATTGCTGTTTGCGCAACTGCATGATTTACTGGGGGTCAGACGCGGATTTAACGCGATGTAAAATTTGCGATCACGAACGGTGGAAACCGCCCCCTAAAGGAAATTCTGTGAAAAGACGAGTTAACGTCCCTTATAGGAAAATGTTTTATTTTCCTATAACTCCGAGACTGCAGAGACTGTACGCTTCTAAAGCCACCGCCAAGCATATGACGTGGCACGCAGAACACGAAATGGTTGATGGAAAGATGTGTCACCCGTCAGACTCCCCAGCATGGAAACATTTTAGTGAATTGCATACAGAGTTTGCGGAAGAAGTTCGAAATATTAGACTAGGCCTGTGTACTGATGGGTTTCAACCATTTGGGGCCTTCGGGCAGAATTATTCATCATGGCCAGTAATTTTGACACCCTACAATCTCCCCCCATGGATGTGTATGAAAAATGAGTTCATGTTTTTAACTGTTATTGTCCCTGGGCCTCGAAATCCTAAACATCAAATGGATATTTTCCTGCAGCCGTTGATAGCTGAGCTGAACCACTTGTGGGAATTTGGAGTCCGGACATTTGACGTGCACAGGCGACAAAATTTCCAATTGAAAGCGGCACTTATGTGGACGATTAATGATTTTCCCGCTTATTCTATGTTATCTGGCTGGAGCACATCTGGGAGACTAGCTTGCCCACACTGCATGGAAAATACAGATGCTTTCACGCTTAAAGGGAGTAGAAAACAGTCGTGGTTTGATTGTCACAGGAAGTTCTTGCCTCGTGGTCACATATACCGGCGTAATACCACTGATTTCCGAAAAGGAAAAACCGTAAATAAAGAATTCAGTCGGACGAAAACCGGTGAAGAATTGTTGGCAGAGGTGGACCATTTGGGGTTTATGAAGGCATATGAAATTGGGGCTGGGACAAATAATGCGGCGAAGTCGACAGATTATGGTTGGAATAAAAAAAGCATCTTCTGGGATTTGCCGTATTGGAAAACGAATCTCATTCATCACAATCTCGATGTCATGCACATTGAGAAAAATGTATTCGACAACATTTTCAATACTGTACTAAATGTTCCCGGGAAAACAAAGGACCATGCAAAATCTAGAGAAGAGTTGAATGACATATGTGATCGGCCTGAGTTAGCAAAAGACCCGATTACTGGGAGATTTCCTAAGGCGCTGTATGCTTTGGATAAGGACGGAAAATAAGCTTTACTTGAGTGGATTAAGTTAATAAGGTTTCCAGATGGCTACGCGTCCAACTTGTCCAGATGTGTCGATACAGTCGGTCTGAAAATGCATGGAATGAAAAGTCACGACTGCCACATTTTTATGCAATGAGCTATTACCGAAGGAAGTATGGGAGCCTTTAACAGAGTTGAGTATCTTCTTTCGTGAGTTAACTTCCACGTCTCTAACAGAGAAAGATCTAGATTGTATGAGGCTGGAAATCCCAAAGATATTATGCAAGCTGGAGCGTATTTTTCCGCCCAGCTTTTTTGACTCCATGGAACATCTACCTGTACATCTTCCGTACAAAGCTATGATTGCGGGTCCGGTTCAGTATCGCTGGATGTATCCATTTGAAAGGTAATGTCACTGAAGTTTCTCAATTCTGTGTATCAGTATATTAACATGTAATATATACTAATTATGACTTGTGGAATCAGATATTTGAGAAAACTGAAAAAAAAAATCGACAATAAAGGGAAGGTGGAAGGAAGCATCAGTAGCGGATACTTGAATGAAGAAACCGCAAAATTTGCAGCTTATTACTTTTCAGAAGGTGACCCAATGGTGCCTGAGCGGCTGCAAAGGAATGAAGTTTGTGACATTGAAGTCGATGACGATTTAGACAGACTATCTATTTTCAAGCCGCACGGGCAATCAGTGGGTGCGTGTCGCAAGAGATATCTTGAAGAAGCTGAGATTGTTGCTGCCCGGACATATGTTCTGTTGAATTGTTCAGAAATTGAAAATTACAGAGAGTAAGCTTTAATACAGCTGTCAGTGTAATGATAATAATTATTCAGGTTCTAATTATTGTTATCTTCTTCACTATAGGGTCTTCGAGGGCGAGTTGCGTAGAGGAAACCCCGAAATCAGCACCTCGCAAATTGAAGCGAAGTTCGAGAGTGACTTTGCCTTCTGGTTCGAACGATATGTAAGTATTTTACAAAATATTTTTTGATTTTGTTCAATAAAAAGTCTCGATTTATAATACACTTTAACGCTACAGGTGCAAGATCCAACTGTCTGTACCAATCCATTCATTCTTAGTCTCGCTAAAGGACCTCTTAGATCAGTCAGAACATTTAAGGGGTATCGTGTAAACGGATATAAGTTTCAGACTCAAGCTTATGGGGAGGAACAACTTACGATGAATAGTGTAGTGTGCGTGAAGGGAACTCAATATGTTGATAGCGAAAATGACTTTTATGGAGTTCTGACCGACATAATTGAGTTAGAGTATCCGGCTCTTCCAATGAAGACGACTATCTAATTTAAATGCGAGTGGTTCGACCCAGTGCCAAATTCCGTGACAATTAGTAACAAAAAATATAACATGGTTGATATTAATAACAGAAAGAGATACAATAAGTATGAACCATTCATCTTAGCCGAAC
The DNA here is from genome assembly GCF_937616625.2 of Mercurialis annua. NCBI lineage: Eukaryota > Viridiplantae > Streptophyta > Magnoliopsida > Malpighiales > Euphorbiaceae > Mercurialis > Mercurialis annua. Next base: position 31,851,780 of record NC_065572.1, on the reverse strand, counting down.
AGGCCGACCAAGTTAATTACCTGCCATATCCGAGTAAAAGAAGGGATAAATTACATTGGTGGGCAGTTTGTAGGATAAAGGCGCGATCGGAACTTGACATGCCCGATGGGATTATCTCGGCCTTTCAAGATGAGATAGAAGAAAATCCTCTTGTTGTTGCAACCGACGACAATCTGACATGTTTGGCTGATCAAAATGGAGTAGCTGAAGAAGATGCGTTGTTCGTGCCTCCTGAAGAAGAAACAGAATTAGATGAGTTCATCGCAACCTCATCAGACGAAGATGAAAGCGAAGAACTTTAGTTGTGTACAGTAGATTTTATGTATTAATTAGATTGTTTCTTAATTATACTTATGTTTCTGAATTATATTATTCAAGTGTACTTTTTGAATTTGAATTCATATTAATTATTTGTTATATGTTTCACGTATGAATGTATAATTGTTGATATAATATGTTGTCTAGTTGTGGAACAATTAAGCTTGACATGTTTACATGTATGAGAGGAAGAGGCTCAGGCAGAGGTTCAGGCCGGGGTGTTGGCGCAGCGGGAGGCGCGGGTCCGGATCGTATATTTCAATTCAAAATCGAAATTCCAACAATTCGGATCCTAAAGTTGATCATATCAACAACAAATGGATCGTCGTATCATTTAGTAATTAAAGCACGCATCTAGGAATCATAAGAAGAATACCTATGTCGATTCTCCAACGATTCTTGTAGTCCCGAAAGTACGGCGACCTCAAGCTCGTCCACACGAGTATGCGTCCGATTGAATCCTCGCCTTGAAGTAATCCGTAAGAGTTCCTCTTGCCGAGCAGCCCTAAGCTCAAACTCTCGTCGCGATCACTACCTTGCTCGGATATATGAAAAACGTCGCCAAGTTTTTCCCGTGATTGATGAATACTTGAACTCCTTCAAGTGCTTTCTCTCTCTACAACTTTGTAGTGAGATGTGTGTTGTGTGTTGTGTTGAAATGAGCAAGGACATGCTCTATTTATAGGCTAGAGCATGTCTTAAGAATGCAACACCTTGCATGCTAGGTGTCACACACCAAGCAAAGGTGTTGCCACCACATGACACCTTTCATGTGGTGACATCACATAGGTGACATCATATAGGTGATGTCATCATATGACATCCCATATATGACATAAGCTTATCTCATCATCACCATGACATCATCATTCTATTAACTTATGATTAGTGCTTTAAGTATCATTAATTAAACTAATTAATTACTTAATCCTTCTAATCATAAAACTTGGTAAAAATATAATTAGGTTCCTACTAATTTATAACTCTTATAAATTTGTCCCTAATTAACTTGGACATAGTACAATTAGGTTCCTACTAATTTATAACTCTTACAAATTAGTCCCTAATTTGTACTTGTTTTTTCATCTTAGATTAATTTCCGAGATATGCTAGTATCTATATGAAATCCATCTTTCGTAAACTCAATCGGTTGCACACTCTATTGTGTGTGACTAACTAGGTTCACATCTATATGGCAACGAGAGACATAAGAAACGCCTTTCTTATATTAAATAATTAAATCCCATTTAATTATTAATTCTCGTAGATCGAGAGTGACGTCTAGCAACATATCACGACCCCCAAATAGAGATGAATGTTTCGATGCATTCTTTTTGAACCAATGTTCATAATTACCGTACACTCAAAATTCCCTTCATCTAAGATTCCAATCTCGACTAGTGTCACGGTTAAGTCAAACACTGTATGTCTTGATTATATGACCTCATCTCCTAGTTCTAATTCTTGATAAATATGACTTCCACTAGAAACAACTTTCTATGTAAGTCATATACACCTGCGCAGGTTTTATCATCCATCAAGAACAATTTGAGATAACATAGAATCTTGTCTCCGTTCATCCAGAGTGATGAATCCTTTCTAGGTTAAACCCCTATCTCCATATACAACTAACTAGAGCCAACACATCCCGCGGCTCTAGCTCATGAAAGATCTAGAGTTAAGGAGTATCAAACTCTAATCACCTATATACAAGATAGTGTCACCGCAAGTCAAAGGACATATGTACAATTATGAACTAGATGACATTAAATTGACTTTAATGAATTACCATGTATAAGTCATCTAGCGTCACTTGTTCGACTCACTCAACACCTTGAGTGTCCACATGTTTATTCTGATCCCCATCAAGTAGTATGAGACTCACTACTTCCTATAATTAGTAACTATTTACTAATCAGGAGAATAAACAGAGGTGACGATCTTTCCGGGATAATGCGATGCCCTTATTCGTAGGACCCCATCGATCGTGAACGGTTATTTAGATCACTTGTATAATAGAATCTGTCACTCATATTCTTAACACCTTAAGAATAGATTCTATCACAATGTGATAAGGACAATACGTAATAAATGAACGCTTAGTTGATGAGACACTTAGTTCAAATAGAACATATATATCTTTGCCATTGGGATTAATTCTACAAATATACACGATCAAATGGCCCTAGGGCACACACTACTAACAATCTCCCACTTGCACTAGTGACATTGACAACTATATCTAAGCCCCATCTTCACAAGATGTAAATATTAATGACTCTAAGTCATGTAAACCTTAATGACTCTAAGTCATGTAAACCTTACTGACTCCAAGTCATGGGCTTTGTTAGTGGGTTAGCCGTGTTATTGGCTAATGCTATCTTTTAGAGAAACAATTTTCTCTGTCCAACAATTTATTTAGATAATATGATAATGCCTTTCCTTATGTTCGGATAAATTGTGAGACCCGGTTTCTTTTGCTAGGGCAGTAGCACCATTGTGGTCGCAGAAAAGAGGAACTTTCGACTTAATGGAAGAAAACCGTACTTAGTTCAGTTATAAACTAATTTATCCAAACACCTTCTATTACGACATCTCATGTCATAATATACTCGGCTTCTATAATGGAGTATGGAGTTGATTCTTTCTTAGAACACTGCTAGCTCACTACTCCTTCATTATAGATAAATATGAATCTGGAGATAGACTCTCTATTATCCATATCTGATTATTAATCAGAATCTGTAAAACGGTCTACTTAAAAATCTCGTTCTCCTTTTGTTAATACCATATCTTTAGTTCTATAAAAGTACTTAAAGATACCTTTAACAACCATCCAATGTTCTCAACATAGATTTGATTAAAACCGATTAGTCCCACTAACCGCATAGACAATTTCTAGCTTTGTATGTGGCAACACATCCCTCAGACTACCAATTGCCGAAGCTTATGGTATCTTTGCTAGATTCTTTCTTTCTTCAGAAGTTTTGGAAGACACTCCCTTTGAAAGAAGAATTTTATGCCTAACTAGTATCAATCCTCTCTTAGAACTTCCATATTGAACTACTTCAATATCTTTTCTAAGAAGAGCCTTTTGGAGAAACCATTTATTCTCTTAGATCTATCTCTATAGAGTCTAATACTGAGAATTTAGGCTACCTCTCCAAGGTCTTTGATAGAGTACGTATTAGATAAACCAAAGTTTTATAAAAGTAATCATTCTGATATTATTATTTAGTAGTAATAAGTTATCTACATGAAAGATCATGAAAGTGAGTCTTCTCCCACTAACCTTCTTGTAACCATTGGGTTTATCATCGTTTTTAATAAATTCGAAACTTCTTACGGATTTATCAAGACGATGAAACTCGAAGCTTTCTTTTCATCCACTAGGGATCATTTTAGCTTACACGTCTTGGAACCTTCTTCGGATTCAAAATCCTCGACTTGTTCCATATAGATATACTCCTTAATTTAACCATTAAGGAATGTGGTTCTTACATTCATATGTCTAACCACAAAATCTAAATGTGTAGCCTTGGTAAGAAAAATCTTGATGAACTTAAGTATGGCTACCCGCAATAAAGTGTATTCACAATACAACTTCTTGCCTCTAGCAAAACTCTTTTGCAACAAGCTTAGCTTTAAAGGTCTCCACCTTTCCATTAGTACCAATTTTATACTTGAAGATCCATTTAAACCTTATTGGTATAATACCTTTGGATGGATCGACTAGCTCCTAAAATTTGGTTTCTTTATATGGAATCCATTTCAGATTTTATTCCTTCAAACCAATTTTGAAGAATCTATATCACATATAGTTTCCTCATAAGTAGAGGGATCAACATTTGATCTTTTACTCCATGACTAAACAACTCTTGTTTATCATGTGGGAAAACCATCTCTCTCCAGTGGACGAGATACTCTACTTAATCTTCGAGTTGTTAATGTAGATACATCTTTTACTAACTCCGGCTTTTAGTGGGTTTGATCAATCTTCATTGATTCATTATTTTGTTGGTAACTAGATGACTCCTCATCTAATTCTATATTCCTTTCTTAGTGTCCCTCTTGAATAAACGCTTTATTAAGAAAGACTACCACCGATAAACAACGATTGTTTGTTCGGTTCGAATATAGAAACAATATCCTAAACTGTCTTTAGGATATCCAACATAACCTTTCCATGATTGATTTTGATTCCAAATTTATCGGATATCAGTTACATGATATGTTCCGAACACCCTCAAATCTTAACATCCTTAAGACTTTATTCCATACCATATCTCATAAGGTATGTATGGAGCGGATTTAGTTGAAATTTAATTTAGAATTTTATTTGTGGTAAGAAGTGCTTGACCCTATAACGAGATGGATAAGTCAGTATATAGCTCATTCTTGATCGTATAATTTCACACAATGTACGATACGTCCTTCTTGACAGACGCACCATTCAACCATGGTGTTCTCAAGGAGTAAGTTGAAAAATAATACCACATTCCTTTTAGGAACATACCAAATTCTGTACTCAAGTATTCTTCCCTTTTCGATCACATCGTAAAGTATTAATACCTTTTCCAATTTGGTTTTCTACTTCATTCTTGAAGTCATTTGAACATTTCAAAATCTTCATGTTTGTTCTTCATAAGACAAACTTAACTATATCGTGATAAATCATCGATGTAGAAAATGAAGTATAAGTATCTACCTTGGTCCGTTTCTTTAAACGTACCATATACATCACTATGTATGATCTCTTAAACGGCTTTAGCTCTACCTCTTTGTCCCACAAAGAATAATCAGGCCATGTTGCCTTTAAGATACGACTCACAAATCGGAAGAGATGCAAAATCTTGATTGCTCAAGATTCCCATCCTATCTAACTTGTTATGTCTATCTTTTGTAATATGTCCTAATTATAAATGCCAAAGTTGTTTAGAAGTTTGATTACTTATGGTATTAATTTCCAAAACATCTTTTGCATTAAACATCTTTATTCAAGTCATAAAGAACATTTTGTACATATCCATACCCAACTCCGTATTATCAAACATAATACTACAAACATCCTTTGTAAATAGAAAATCAACTACCAAATTTGTCATATAAATTCGGATATGATATTTCTATATATATTGGGTAAGTACAAAAAACTTGTTTAAGTAAAACTTATGTTTATTTAAGAAAATTGAAGTTGATCCTATAGCTCTTGTCGCAATGCTTGCGTCATTCCCGAGATTTAAGATTACTTCATCTTTTTCCTTTCTTTCTCACTTTTACTAAATCCGTAAAAGATAAACAAATATGAGAATTAGCATCGGTATCCAATACCTAAACTTTTAAATGAGCAATTGACATTGGAACATGAGATAGACACATTCTTGATGGAATTGTCGTTCCTCTCGTCATTGCCCATTAAGTATTCACAATACTTAATACAATTTCCATTTCAATGTCTTTTGTTTTGACAAAAGAAACAATTTCTTTTATTGACCAAACCGCCTTTTAAATATTCCAAATATTTCCGGCTATGACTTATACTGTCCTACATCTTAACAAACGAAAAAACTTTTCTTTGTTAACCAATGTGCATTTCTTTTTCGCAATAGCCTTGGAGGCATCTAAATATCTTAATCAATCAAAAAAAATGGTTTTAACCCACTAGCCGATTACTATCGTGAATGTCACTTAAAAGGATTCTATTTAATCTTATTATCCCTTAGATAGCAAAGATCTCTAATTAGTATTCGTGTTATTTTGTATATTTAACCATAATGATTTGGTCTTTATCAAAATGGCCTCCCACTATCTTTTTCAAATCCTACACTTCCAAAATAGGAAACGTGAATCTTTGTTGGAAAAGATTTCAAGCGGGTGATTGAGTTCTTATAGTCATTGATCTTTCCCTCAGGTACGCCTAATTGCCGTTATTGGGATCACAATGTACTACAAGTGAACAATACTTGTTCATCATTTCTCATATGAGGTTCAATCATTTCCGGCTCCTAATGCTTTCACCCTCAGATACCCATTGTCGTTATTGGGTTTCTGCATTAGTTAGGTTTAACCCATTGAATTAACTAAGATGTATCAATTTGAATAATACACGACTCAGGTACGCCTAATTGCCGTTATTGCCGTGTACTATATCGATACACCTGTAACATCTCATGCTTAACAATAAACTCAACAACAGCCTCTTGACGATATCATCTCACCCCTATGTATCCATAGCCGACAAAATGATAACTCAAAGTGTGTTAGTTTATTGCTCCAATGGAGAGCCATTGATAAATCAATTTAATGATTAATCAATATAAACTTAATCTTTAAACTTTTAGGAAGATTTCATAGGGTTTTAAGTTATTCCGGTCTCACTAAGCACACAACACATTTTAGCATGCATCTCATACATATTAAAGCTAAAATGAATCATGCAATCACACATGTATGATCATGGACTTCCTAGGTCTCATTCTTTAGCCACAAAAGAATGAGCAAACTATTACATGTCTCGGAAATGATTCTCTAATCATTTACTATGTAATATCTACTTTCTTTAGGTATCGAGGATTCATCCTCGAACCTCCGAAAGCCTCAACCGATTGCTGATGCTCGAAAAAAAAATTATTTTTTTTTATGTTTTTTTTTACGGTTTTTTTTTTCGAGTCGGAAACTTTTCCCCGGGTGTAAAACCCCTTTTTCAGCATTTCGGTTTTTTACGGAAAAAAAAATATTTTTTTTTCGGGCCGAAAACTTTTTCCCGGGTGTAAAACCCGTTTTTCAGCATTTTTGGTTTTTATGAAAAAAAAATATTATTTTTTTTCTTTTTCGGGTTTCGCCTTTTTCCGCACATCCCGTTGATGACAACATAATGCACAAGCGAATCACGTATTGTGTTAAATGATCACATTAGAAAAATTCCCAGGATAGATTGGAGGGTCACGAGCGGACCATTTAAGTACCAATCTCCTAGACAGAATTTAATCAAATGTAATTAATATCACAATAGCGATTGTTCGTTTTGGAAATATTAAGCCCTCGGAATTATAAATTACATGCCCAATAATAATTCCTAAGTCCATGATTATTTATACATATATTCAATCGTAAAGCGTTAATACTCGATGATACGGTGGCTCTGATACCACTGTTGGCGCAGCGGGAGGCGCGGGTCCGGATCGTATATTTCAATTCAAAATCGAAATTCCAACAATTCGGATCATAAAGTTGATCATATCAACAACAAATGGATCGTCGTATCATTTAGTAATTAAAGCACGCATATAGGAATCATAAGAAGAATACCTATGTCGATTCTCCAACGATTCTTGTAGTCCCGAAAGTACGACGACCTCAAGCTCGTCCACACGAGTATGCGTCCGATTGAATCCTCGCCTTGAAGTAATCCGTAACAGTTCCTCTTGCCGAGCAGCCCTAAGCTCAAACTCTCGCCGCGATCACTACCTTGCTCGGATATATGAAAAACGTCGCCAAGTTTTTCCCGTGATTGATGAATACTTGAACTCCTTCAAGTGCTTTCTCTCTCTACAACTTTGTAGTGAGATGTGTGTTGTGTGTTGTGTTGAAATGAGCAAGGACATGCTCTATTTATAGGCTAGAGCATGTCTTAAGAATGCAACACCTTGCATGCTAGGTGTCACACACCAAGCAAAGGTGTTGCCACCACATGACACCTTTCATGTGGTGACATCACATAGGTGACATCATATAGGTGATGTCATCATATGACATCCCATATATGACATAAGCTTATCTCATCATCACCATGACATTATCATTCCATTAACTTGTGATTAGTGCTTTAAGTATCATTAATTACACTAATTAATTACTTAAGCCTTCTAATCATAAAACTTGGTTAAAATACAATTAGGTTCCTACTAATTTATAACTCTTATAAATTAGTCCCTAATTAACTTGGACATAGTACAATTAGGTTCCTACTAATTTATAACTCTTACAAATTAGTCCCTAATTTGTACTTGTTTTTTCATCTTAGATTAATTTCCGAGATATGCTAGTACCTATATGAAATCCATCTTTCGTAAACTCAATCGGTTGCACACTCTATTGTGTGTGACTAACTAGGTTCACATCTATATGGCAACGAGAGACATAAGAAACGCCTTTCTTATATTAAATAATTAAATCCCATTTAATTATTAATTCTCGTAGATCGAGAGTGACGTCTAGCAACATATCACGACCCCCAAATAGAGATGAATGTTTCGATGCATTCTTTTTGAACCAATGTTCATAATTACCGTACACTCAAAATTCCCTTCATCTAAGATTCCAATCTCGACTAGTGTCACGGTTAAGTCAAACACTGTATGTCTTGATTATATGACCTCATCTCCCAGTTCTAATTCTTGATAAATATGACTTCCACTAGAAACAACTTTCTATGTAAGTCATATACACCTGCGCAGGTTTTATCATCCATCAAGAACAATTTGAGATAACATAGAATCTTGTCTCCGTTCATCCAGAGTGATGAATCCTTTCTAGGTTAAACCCCTATCTCCATATACAACTAACTAGAGCCAACACATCCCGCGGCTCTAGCTCATGAAAGATCTAGAGTTAAGGAGTATCAAACTCTAATCACCTATATACAAGATAGTGTCACCGCAAGTCAAAGGACATATGTACAATTATGAACTAGATGACATTAAATTGACTTTAATGAATTACCATGTATAAGTCATCTAGCGTCACTTGTTCGACTCACTCAACACCTTGAGTGTCCACATGTTTATTCTGATCCCCATCAAGTAGTATGAGACTCAATACTTCCTATAATTAGTAACTATTTATTAATCAGGAGAATAAACAGAGGTGACGATCTTTCCGGGATAATGCGATGCCCTTATTCGTAGGACCCCATCGATCGTGAACGATTATTTAGATCACTTGTATAATAGAATCTGTCACTCATATTCTTAACACCTTAAGAATAGATTCTATCACAATGTGATAAGGACAATACGTAATAAATGAACACTTAGTTGATGAGACACTTAGTTCAAATAGAACATATATATCTTTGCCATTGGGATTAATTCTACAAATATACACGATCAAATGGCCCTAGGGCACACACTACTAACACGGGGATCAGGCCGAGGACGCGGACAGGGAGACCCTACCGAGCCTGATGTCGAGGAGCAGCAGCAGAGGCAGGCTGAAGGACCTGTTCAGCCTCTGCAGCAGCATGAGCCTGGTGAGCCAGCAACTATTCTAGAAGACCAGGGTAGGGCGATGGTTCGCCCGGACCGTAGCAGGTTACAGCATAATTTTTTAATTTTTGTATATTGTAATATGTAATTAAATGTGTATTGAAAGTAAATTATGCTTATTAAATCACAGGACATTGTTGCTGGACTCTGGGCCTGTTTCTAAGGCTATACGGGACATTTTCAGACAATGCTGGTTCGAGACTGGATCAACATGGCGCTTTCTGACAGCGGACCAGAGAGAGTTCTATTTTCAAGAATTTCAGGTAATTAAGTTGTGATTTTTGTGATTTAAGTGCTAACTCGCAGCTCATGTTATTACTTTTGAAGAAAAAGTTTTGGTGGGATACGTAGGCCTACAGCGAGGGGCTCATCAGACAGGTCTTTATGACCCACGCAGCCACTCGGTACAAAGATAATATCCACAAAATGAAGAAGTTGAAAGCTAAGCACACATCTGTGAACCAGGAAATCTGGGACGCCTGGAATGCTTTTTGGGACATAGAGAAGGAGAAGAAAAAGTCAGAGACAGCCCGGGCAAACCGGATGAGCGAGCCGGCAGGTGCTGGTACTGGACCTGTCCGCCATACCGGGGGATCTCGCTCCGCAATCAAGCATATGGATGTGATGGTTTGTCTCTAAATTCAGTAATTAAAAACGTATTTGGTTTTAATTTAATACTAATGAAATTGTATTTTTCTGACAGGCTAAGGAGCTCGGCCGGGAGCCGACTGCGACGGAGCTGTACAGTCGCCTTCACTCAACGAAGGCTGACAAGAAGCCGGTCGACAAGCGGGCTCAAGACATGACTGTAAGTCGCACAGTATTTGTTGGCTGTGTTACATTGTAATTTATTTGCAGGACTTCCCTGAAAAATGGGTGATGTTGATATTATAGTGGAAATGCTGCCGAAATTTCGTTAGAAATTAGGATTATCTAATTTAATATATTTTTTTATTTGTTATAAAGCTAAATTAATATGTTTGTTTATAACTGTTTTGTAGGATGCCATCGCTCAGAGGCTCGCTGCCGCAACACAGTCGCAGACCGGAGAGGGTAGCTCTGCAAGTCCAGCGGAGGTGAACGAGACCCAGCTGTTTCTAGACATTGAGGGTGTCAACAAGAAGCACCGGGTGTACGGTCTGGGTTCGGCGAGCAGCAGGACGCAGCGAGGCAGCTCTTCCAGGACGTCGGAGCAGACAGAAGAGGAGATTGATCGCCGTGTTCAGGCCGGCATTCAAGAGGGTCTGCGGAAGGTTGAGCAGAGGCTAGCAGAGAAGCAGAGACAAGAGTTGGCGGAGCAGCTGGCGGCTGCGCGGCGTGAGCAGCAGGAAAGCATGGCCCAGCTTATCCGTGAGGAGGTCGCGAGACTGATGCCTACTCTTCCTGCAGAGTATCGATCACAGTTCCCCCATCCTCCGCCAGACGGCGACGACACTACAGATTTGTAGTCTTGTTCTAGTTTACTTTTCGAACAAATTGTGGGTTTTTTCTTTCAGATGTTATATGTATACTTTAATATTACTTATATATATATATATATATATATATATATATATATATATATATATATATATATTCAGTGTTTGTTTCAATTTATTGTGATTTATGAACGTATTAATGTTACTGTATTTAGTAGGTGTAAAACGACAGGAATAAACGTAAAAATCGACTGAAAACAGCAAATTTCTGCCAAAAAAGCAGTGCAATTGGCGACGGAATAAATTAAATAGCGACGGATATATCCGTCGCGAATGGTGCCATTTCTGAGACAGAAATGGTACCATTCGCGATGGATTATAGTCTGTCGCTACTTAAATAAAATAGCGACGGATATATCCATCGCTAAGTGTGCCATTTCTGAGACAGAAATGGCACCATTAGCGACGGATATATCCGTCGCTATTTTATTTAATCCGTCGCCAATTTGTCTCAGGATCGGTCTCATCTTGAGACAAATTGGCGACAGATCTGGCAAAATTAGTGACGGATATTCCGTCGTTAATTTTGCCACGGAATTGAAGAATGGTCGCAAATTCTTTTGCGACCATTCTTGTGGCGACGGACAGAGTCCGTCGCTATTCCGTCGCTAACCCACGTTAGCGACGGAAATAGGGCCTTTAGCGACGGATAATTCCGTCGCTAAAAGGCTGTTTTCTAGTAGTGATTGGTACCCTTTCTGTTATTATTATTGAAGCCCCCGTATACCTTATTTCTTTCCTTTATTACCTTTTCAGCCTGAAGTGCAGAATCACAAAGGTCCCTAAATTTTTTAAAGGGAAACATGCTATCTCTTTCTTGATAGCAGGTAACGATCCGTTTATCATAAGGTGGATTTGATCTTTTTCACCAATTTGATTTTTGAGCTGGGAGGCTTTTTGTAACCATCTTCTGAAATAATCCATGAATGATTCATCAGCCTTTTGGGTTGTTGCTTGCAAATCCATTAAAGTAACCTCGATGTAGGAGGTATAATCATACCTCTTCACAAATTGAGCTATCATTTCTCTCCAATCGCTTCTCACAGCCCGACTCAGTCCGTAATACCATTCCAAAACTGGTCCTTCTATAGACAGAGAAAATAAACTCCATATGGCATCTTCATCAGCACTTGTAGTATCCATATGAGTTTTGAAATATTTGAGATGGCTAATGCAGCAACCGACCCCATTATATTTTTTTTATGTCGGGATACTTGAATTTTGCCGGTAATGAACCCGGAGGGACTAAGCTTAGATCATCAAGGTCAAAAGCTTCTTTCTTTTAGCCTGCCATATGAGTCTTCAATTTTTCATGATCCTTCGTGATCTTTTCTATCTCAGGATTGGCTTGGACTGGATTAACGACTACTTCAACAGGTCGTTTTTGTCACGAACCAATTTTATGGATCGCGACCGGCGCTAGGGTATGGGTATGGTTGTACCAAAACCCGTAGCAAGCCTCGCGGAAACCAAATCAAACATGTTAACCTGCAGAAACTGCTCGGGGGCAACCGAGACTCCAACCTAAGTTTAGCAGTTTATATTACAGTTCTAAAATAAATAACTTAAATATTCAAAATGCTCAATTGCATGCCTTAAATATAATAATAAAATAATCCAGAGTAAACATGCCAATAATAAGTAATCGATCAAATCGACAATCCCAAAGTGCAATAACAAATGTACTATAAAGACTAGTTCTACTGCGGTCTAAGAATTCGAAAACAGTAACTAGTTTAAATAACATAAAACCTCCGAGGAATCAAAAGAATTGGAGTGAACCAGCTTTCAAATCATAAACCTGGAAAATTTGGGAAAACAACGGGGTCAGATATACTGAGATGAGTTCGCAATACTATTTACATTTATTAAGTTTAAAACCCTTAAATCAAAATATTTTATACTACTATAATAAGATTACGGAAAACAGTATTGAAATGATCCCAGCATAAGTATGACATATCATACTGATAAACCCAAAGTGGACGGGAACAAATCCTCGTCATAAATATATACCAGCGTAAGCATGACTTTAGTCTGCCGTTTCCCAGAGTACTCACCGGTGCACACAGTCTCGATACAAGCCTATCGAGTAGCTCGTTTCAATCCAGATCCATAATCCGTAAAAACAGTTCAAAAGCATTTATAATATTAAAATACAATGCGGTACTTAATAAAGCGGTAAATAGCACTACAAACTCACTGCTTGCTTATCCACGTGAATTTTGACAAATAGCTAACCCTGATTCGACTCCTGAGCGCGAGTAGTCGAAGAGTTTAAAAATAAATCATAAGTTAAAATCACTCAAACCCCTAACTCTTAGAATACTAGACACCACGTAGGACTAGCACAATTAATAAGCCAGATAAAATCTCAGAGAAACACAATTCCCAAATAAAGTATAACACTGTAAATAATTTAAGACTATTGAGTTCACACTTAAAATCCAATCCACAAATTATTATTAAAATAATATTTAAGTTATAACTTAAATAAATTCCTCAAATATTGGGTTAGCCGAGTTTCTTAAAACTATCAAGGTAAATCCACATGTCGGCGACCCAAGTCTAAACCGACCCAACTGATATTTCAGAATTATAAACCACAGTTTATAATTATAATTTTAATAAAATATTAATTAATAGCAAAGTAGAACTTAATAGCTTGAAACCCAAGTAATCAATAATTCCCGGTAAAATATCTCATTAATTAAATCAATAAATAAAATAAAAGGCTAAATCATAAATTTAGTCAAATTGGCACGTTAAGCCAAAATCTCAAACTAATAATTATCATCTGAGAATCTATAAAAATATAGATTATAATAAAGACCCACCTTTCATTTATAGTAAAAATAACGATTTAATTATAAATGAGTTTAAAATATTATTTTCAGATTTTTAAAATAAATTTATCAAGTTGTTATATTTCAATTTAGATTGAAATCCCCTAGTTAAAATTAAAACAATTAATCAAAATTCGCATTTCAGATCGCTAGTTTCACGTTCTAAACAAATATAATCCAAAACCACCAATTTGAATCGATATCATATAAAACCTAGAAATTTATTTAATTAAGGCTTGTTGAATAAATTTGGGGACTAAAAATATTCCATTACGGATTATCAGTCTAAAATAATTTAAGATTATATTCAAATATAATGTCGATATTTGAATAAATAACATTTATAAATTATTACATATTATCTGAGATCATCAAAATTATAAATAATCATAATATATAATAACTCCACGGTATTGTTAATAGTAAGACAACGGAATTTGTTAAAGCCTATCCATTATTATGAATCTTAACATAATGGCTATAATTTTAAAAGAAAAAGAAAATCAAATTTTGAATAGACAAAGGCATGGAAAGAAGACAAAAGTTAGTGGACATACAAGGTAAACCCAATTCTATACTAACGCAAAGATACAAAATTAAGATGACAAGAACAAAGTATAATTCATGATAAGGCACAAATATAAGTATACTAACTAGTATTATAATCGCAGACCAAAGAGACGAACTAATGATATAGACACAGTACACCGCCGCAATATAAATAAGAAATCAGTTTGAGAGTTTATTTTTTTAGAATAGGGTTTAAAGGGAATACACATACATAAATATATATAGGGAAAAATTAGAGTTTAAATATTTTATTAATAATATTATGTTTAATCTTAAAAAAATCAAACTAATTCTCTTTAAACACAACACCAAACTTACCCTTATAAATATTTTATTAATAATAATATTTTTAATCTTAATAAAAATCAAACTAATTTTTATAATGATATTTTTAATATTAATAAAAATCAAACTAATTTTCTTTAAATACATATTATTAGAATTAGAATTCCCTTCGGCACGCCTAAAACTTCTCCGACGCATACTGACTCGATTCCAAAACCCAAAGTCGATCTCGTAGGCCCAAGGCACACAAAAACAAGTTCAAACGACATACCAAAAGTCACATGAGCCAAAACACGATTTTGAAAAATCAAAACGACATCGAAAAGTTCATCGGAACCAACTTGAAAAATACAGGGTGTTACAGTTTTTCTCCAAATATTTGTTCCCAAACTTCTCCTTTGTCAGCCATGACATCTTGGTTCATTGTTTTAGAAGGATTTGAATTAGCTGCCGGAGATGATTCAACAGTTACAGTGGAAGGTTCGACATGAGCTTTTCCCTTTATTAGCCTTAAAGCCTCTAAAATTGGAGCTAACTTAGCATCAAGAGTATTCTCAATTATTTTTTCCAGTTCTTCCCTTAACATTAGTTCAGTTTCATGGCTAAGATATGATTGTACTCCTTGCGATTGTGGATTTTGAGCCATTTGTGCTTGTTTGACTGGCGTTTCGAAATTGATTTCAATGGGTTCAGATAATCTGTCTAGACGCTTTCCGTGTCTAGACCAAGCAACTCATTTTGGTGACTGTTTGCTTCTTTTATACTGAGTAGTGCGAGGCAACTTTGGGGGCGCAATGATGGTTCCTAAATAAATATGATGCATGATTAGAACATTGCAATGACGTGCTCATTATACTAGATGCATGAATAGGATACTGAACATAAATGGGTGATATGCCAAATATGATATGCTAATGCATGAGGTGCATGAGGTGCATGATGTATCGACTTTGGCATTCCGAAACAATCATACAAAAGAATGTCTATACTCGGTTCAGTTAGCACTTATGTTCCCCTTTTATCCTTACCATAAAAGGACATAAGGATAAGACTCTAAAGGAAAGTGTCTAGTTATTCCTATGTGAATTTAGGGCATAAAAAGGTTAACTCGTATATATTGAAATAGCAAACGATGGATATTTTTAAAATTATTTCCGATTTCCCCAGTGGAGTCGCCACTGTGATGACCGCATGCGTTTTTAAGGTCGCATTTTCATTTTTAATGCAAGCTCACACGATTTTGGCAAATTTCGTATAATACAAATGAATTGTGAAAAATAAATATGGAGTCGCCACCCGGGGTTAACCGGGAAGGAAAAGACGGTTAAAGCATTATAACCATCTTCACTTCTTCAGAGATTCGGGTTCAGAAATACTATTTTATTCAATCCATCGTTTGCTTACTGATATTTACGAGTTAACTTTTTGATTTCTAATTTTAAGAAAAAGGGGTCTCAAAACCAATATACCCTCACTGCTAATCGTATCCGAATTTAACAGGGTTAGTTTTGAGTGAAAACTTTCGCGCAGAGGTCCGGGCTTCCCTCGAAGATGACGGTACTCATTTTCGTCTATCCTAAAACAGGGTGAATGGATCATCCGTTCAATTTTGTGAGTGTGTGTAATTAGTGAAGTTAAAAATAAATAAATAAACTAAATTAAACTAAATCCATAAATAAAAGTACACATATTGTATTACGAATCTAATTGCAAAAATAAAATAAATTATAACTTTACTGCTAAAACAAAATTAAATAAAAAAGGACTATATTTGAGCATATATAAATAAACACAAAAATATAATAAACATGGAACTAAAAGTAATGTCAATTATAATACGAATCCGTATTATAAATGACAGATAAAAAAAATATGATAAAAAAATCTAGATTTAAATTTGTATAAAAATAGATTTAAAAATAAATTAAATACAGACAAAATCAAAATAAATTATAATATGAATCTGTATTATAAGTGTGAGATAAAATAAAGTTATAAAAAGTCAGAATGGAACCCATATATAAATTAATGCAAAAATATACTGAACACTGAAATAAAATTACCCTAAATTATAATAGAAATCCATATTATAAATGAGATGAAATAAATTATAATTTTTATTGAAATAAAATAAAGTTTAAAAAGGCGAGACTTGGATCTGGGTCCCCAGATGCCTACGTATCCGGTGTGCCGGAATCAAAGTCGACGTACTTCGAATGAGAATTTTTATATAAAAAAAGCGAGTGTTTGAAAATTGGATTTGAGTCCCGGTTTGTGTGCCGAGATGCCTACATACCCAGTGTACCGGGATCAAAACCCACGTAGTTCGTTTAAACTGTATTTTAGAAAAATGGAAATATTTTTAGAAAAGTGGGTTTGAATCTCGGTTTGTATTCCGAGACGCCTACGTATCCGGTGTGTCGGAATCAAAACCCACGTAGTTCGTTTGAACTGTAAAACATAAATTTTTAGAAAAATGGATTTGAGTCTCGGTTTGTGTTCCGAGATGCCTACGTATCCAGTGTGTCGGAATCAAAACCCACGTAATTCGTTTGAACTGTAAATGGATTAAACAGTTTGGTTTTTATTTATTTATTTTTTTTAAAAATAAAATTTAAAAGTTTATTAATTTTGATATCTTATCCAAGATACCGTTAAAATTATTTATTTATATTAAACGGAAAATGAAATCCGGAATCCTATATTTCGTTTTAATAATAATAATAATAATAATAATAATAATAATAATAATAATAATAATAAAAAGCAAATGAAATGATAGATAAAAATCAATCATCTTGCAAAGGAGGTTGGCCATTGATGGTGTTATGTGCTGAACGCATTTTTATTTACTGAGTCCACTTAATTAACTAATATATAAGCCAATTTATTAAAGCAAAAGAAAATCATGTTTTTTATTTAATTAGCAAGACACCCGTATATGATAATAAAGCCGACAATTATAAAACAAACTCAAATGTGGTAATAAACCTAACTAAGCCATTTTTCAAATTCACTTTCTCCTTCATCTCTTGACCTAGCCGACTCTGATCTTTCCATTTTTGCCATCTCCTTCTCAATTCAATACCTTCACTCTGTTCTTATTATTTTTTTTTGTCTTAGCACCCACCACTTATTTAAATCACTAATCTCTCTCCAATTTCAAGTTCAGGATTTTCTTTTAGCCAAATAAAGAGATTAAAAGAAAAAGATGGTAAGCCATGAACAATGAAGCATAAGAAATCTGTAATCTTTTGTTTTTATTTATTATTTTCTTCTATGCTTAATCTTTGATTCCTGGTTTCTTTTATTAATTTAACTTTCAAGTTTGGACCGATCCAATCAAATCGAGGTGAGCAAATTTGATGGCAGCGATTGTGCCGTGGCTCAGTGATATCGATTAGATATGAGCAAGACCGTATGGACGAGCGACTAAAACCTACAAGACGGGTTCGAGGCACTAGAAGCAGAATTGGGAAGATGGAGGTACAGAGAGGATGAGGTAAGTAGTTATGTCTTTTTTTTATCTTTACTCTGGACTGTGTTGTGATGCAATTATATTGAGTTTTAGTATCTTTTGAACTCTAATTCATTTTGCAACTTATTCATTTTTAATAGGGTATCCACCCAGTTTGCTTGTTTAGAATAACTAAACGAAAACGGGTATCCACCCATTTGAAGTCACAACAACAAATATTCGATGAAAATGATATGAATTTATGCTAATAACCATTCACAGAGAAGAAAATAAGAGCATAATGTTATCTTGATGCATTAAAGAAAATGATAAGACATTGATTTTTAGAAGAACAATATACCTCTTTTCCTTTTTTTTATGTATGTTTTTGGCGTTGAAATGGAAATTCCAAGTGAGTGTGTGGTGTGGTTGGTTTCGATTCTATTCTGTGATGGATGCCCTATCACCTTTGTGTCTTGATAAGCTGTTTCTTCTAGTTGCTGCTTCAACTATTACGGAATAACTATGCCTATTTTTAACTCTGTTTTTCCTATCTGTGTTTCAGCAGCTTTCTGCTCTCTCTTTTTTTTAATGTATTTTTCTTGCTATTTCTGCAGTGTTCGTCCCTCTTTTTAGCATATTTTTCTTGGTGTCCTTTTTTGCAATTGGCTGTGCTCCTTATATATAGGAATAGGAGATTTCTAATTGGTTATAAGAACGGTTATTAACGTCTGATTGGATGCTGAGTGAGGTTCATTTACTTGTAGATTAAGGAGCTAAAGGAAGAGAGGATTAGGTGTTGGCTGGTTGTCACGACCCATTTTCATGAATCGCGACCGGCGCTAGGGTATGGGTAATGTAGTACCAAAACCCGTAGCTAGCCTTTCAATTAACAAATAAACACATAAACCTGCAGAAAACCAATGCTCGGGGGCAACCGAGACTTCAGCCTAAATCTAGCAGTTATAATATTCAATAGTTAATATAACATGCTTATCCAATTCCGAGTCTAAAATAGATTTATCATAAACCAATGTAAATAATATAACATGCCAAAGCAATATAACCAGTCAAACCAATCCGACAAAATAAATAATAGTAATAAAAGACGTCTAGTTGCTACTGCGGTCTAAGAATAAAACAGTTTTACAGTTTATCAAAAATAAATGGAACTTCCGAGGAAAAGTAAATGCGGAGATCACCAGACTCTCTCAGATCATAACCCTGGGAAAAATTGGGAAAAACAACGGGGTCAGATATACTGAGATGAGTTTATACCACTATCTACATTTATTAAGTGGAAAATCTTTAAAACCGTTTAAAACATTTAATAACGATATTACGAATAATAGTTGGAACCCTAATCCACAATTCTAAATAAATAACATAATCCAATAGGTCTGGTCCCGAGAGCTGAGCAACACCGAGTTACCACTGACCGCACTTATACCAGAGTCCCGAGAGCTGAGCTACACCGAGTTACTCTACTTGGTCCCGAGAGCTATGCTCACACCGAGTTACCACATTACCATAATTACCTTTCCCAGATCATTACCGGTGCGCACGCAGTCCTAATGATGCCCATTAGGTAGCATGTTCCAACTAAGAGCCATAATATAAAAACAGTTCGAAATATACGTACAGTATATATATTTAATATTAAAATAACAATTTACTTAATAAAGTGGTAAATAGTAAGTACAAACTCACTGCTTGCTAATCCACGTGAATAACGGCAAGCAACTAATCCTGATTCGCCTCTGGAGCACGAACAATAGACGGGTCTAGACAAATAAAATAATTATTAAAAACATACCCTAACTCTAGAGAGTACTAGACACCACATAGGACTAGCACAGATAACACGTCGGAATAAAACAAACCAAATTAACACAAAAATACCCATTAGGTAATAAAGCCCAATTAATACAAGTCTATTGAGTTCTCGCTTAAAATCCAATTTATAAGTATTATTTAAAAATCTTTAAATAATAATTAGTTTTCCAAATAGTGGGTTAGCCGAGTTATCATTAACTACCAAGCTAACCTCACTTGTGAAGTGACCCAAGTCTAACCCGACTAAAAACGTTTATCAATATAAACCCGAGTTTATATTTATAAAATAATTCAATAAAATAATAATCCATTTTAAAAGCGGAACTCAATAACTTCAATTTTAACTAACCCGAGTTACATCCCAAAAATCTAACCATTTTAAGTTTATAAAAGTTTAGGGACTAAATTGCACTTTAGCCAATTAGGGACTAAACTGTACTTTAGCCAATTACGGACTAAATTGTACTTTAGCCAATTTAATATCCAAAATCCATTTAATTGCTTTTGTTTATAATTAAAACAAAATATAAAGTTACTAACCAAAAACTTAATTAAATAAGTTTTTTAAAAACATTTAGGGGCTAAATTGTAAATTAGCCAATTTATACCAATTCGAAATTCGAAGTTAATTATAATTACCCGAGTAATTATATTAGTTTAATTACAAATACCCATCGTTTTAAATATATTACTTATAACCATATCTAAATTCAAAAGTTATTATTAAACAAATTATATGGTAAAACTCAAGGAATTCATTTGTTTTAGTTAAAATAAATTAATAACCTTTATGGCTAGTTAGCCATCACCATCATTTTAAAACCCAAAATCCCCGCCTAGCTCAACCTCCATTTGCAGAAACTTAAATCTCTAGAATAACTCAACCTAGGCTTCCAAACAAAACTCTCATCACGGTTTAGACAATTTCAAAATCCTCACTTACGCAACAACCACAAACGTTCAGAAATCAAATAAAGAACATCTCAATAGCCATCACCGTATTGATTCGTTTCAAAAAGACGAAGAACAATATTTCCGGAAACGATGAAATGACTTCAAACTGAGTTTATTCAACTAGCACCTAACATACCAAGTGTTTTATAACCATTAATATGAATGAATCAAAGCCAAACATCAAGAAAAGAATCGGCAGTAATATCAAAATTTCAAGAACAGTTAACTCATTTCTAAAACGGAAACCGCACGACGAATGGAACGAGATCGATAGCGTACTGTTTGGCGTAAACGAGATAGGTAAATGTAGAGAATTGAGTCCACAACGTCTGAGATCAAACGGAATCAATTTCGATCTACAAACGAGTAAGAACGATCTAAATTACGTAATGCCGTTCAAATGTTAAAACTGAAATCAAAAGAATTAAGGAAGCTACCAAGGCAGCGACTTTGAAGGACGATTACAGCTTCGATACTCAGCGAATGGACAAGAAGAAAACGGATAGGGTTAAAGGGAAATGTGATGTAGGTTTTCTGTTTAGAAATCGATCTTAAATATCGAGAGGAACTAGGTCGAAAATGAGTTGGAAGGGGGCCGGAAGCAAGGCTCGTAAGGCCTGCTATGTTCTCGAACGAGAACAGCCCATTTGGGCTTGGTTCTCGTTCGAGAACCACCTGGTCTCGTACGAGACCAGGCCTTGAATCATGATTCTCGTTCGAGAATCTCAATTTCTCGAACGGGAAATCATTAAATCCCTTTTTTTTATTTAAAAAAATTAATGGTTAAACCACAAATTAACCCACTCACGAACCAACACGAACACGACCATTAACCTCGATTTTTAATTCAAAACGATCGGAAAATTTGTCGGAAAAACGCTGAAAATTTACTGGGTATTACACTGGTGTATACAGGAAAGGGGTGTTTCAGGGCTGGAGTAAAACTGTAGCAGGCTTGAAATTGGGTTGGGGCATGAAGAGGATGTGAATATGGATATTGGCCAAGACTTGTTGGGTCCAAAGTTTATTTCTTTGTATTTTAGATTTTTTTTATTCATTATTATATTATTAATTGTAATTTGAAACTGAAATTGATTAAATGACCAATGCATTTTGTCTCACCCTTTTATTTCAAATTTTATTAAATAATTTTTTTTTGAAAAATAAAATAAAAGACAATAAATATGCAAATTAACAAAAAAATAAAATTTTATAAATAATGTGAAGTAAATCCTAATTGGTAAAGAAATTAAATCGGTCTTTGAAACTCAAATTTAATTGACTAAGAGTTCAATATTTATATTAATTTTATAATTCAAGCCTGAAAATCGAACGCTTAAAGTTATGTTTGGGTTAAATAGCTAAAAATGTGAAACATTTGGATTTTTTTCGTAACGTTTGTAAATTTTTGGCTTAAATCGCTAAAAGGGGAAACGTTTGGATTTGTTTCGTATCGTTTGTAAACGTTCCGCTTAAATCGCAAAAAATGTGAAACGTTTGGTATTATTCCCTAACGTTTGGATTTGTTTGTAACTTTTGTAAACGTTTGGCTTAAATCGCTAAAATGGGGAAACGTTTGGATTTGTTTCTTAAGGTTTGTAAACGTTTGGCTGAAATCGCTAAAAAGGTGAAACGTTTGGATTTGTTTCGTAACGTTTCTAAACGTTTGGCTTGAATCGCTAAAATGGGGAAACGCTTGGATTTGATTCGTAACGCTTGTAAACATTTGGCATAAATCGCTAAAATGAAGAAACGTTTGGATTTGTTTCGTAATGTTTGTAAACGTTTGGCTTAAATTGCTAAAAATGCGAAACATTTGGTTTTTTTCCGTAATGTTTGTAAACGTTTGGCTTAAATCGCTAAAAATGTGAAACGTTTGGTTTTGTTCCGTAACATTGGTAAACGTTGGCTTAAATCGTCAAAAAGGTGAAACGTTTGGATTAGTTTCGTAACGTTTACAAACGTTTGACTTAAATCGCTAAAAAGATGAATGTTTGGTTTTGTTTCGTAACGTTTATAAACATTTGGCTTAAATCGCAAAAAAATTCGAACGTTTGGTTTTGTTTCGTAACGTTTGTAAATGTTTGGCTTAAATTGCCAAAAAGGTGAAACACTTGGATTTGTTTCTTAATGTTTGTACACGTTTGGCTTAAATTGCCAAAAATGGGGAAACGTTTGGATTTGTTTCGTAACGTTTGTAAGCGTTTGGCTTACATCGCTAAAACGGGGAAACGTTTGAATTTGTTTTGGAATGTTTGTAAATGTTTGGCATAAATTGCTAAAAATAGGAAACATTTGGATTTGTTTCATGACGTTTGTAAACATTTGGCTTAAATCGCTAAAAAGGTGAAATGTTTGGATTTGTTTCGTAACATATGTAAACGTTGGGCTTAAATCGCTAAAATGGAAAACCGTTTGGATTTGTTTCAGAACTTTATAAATGTTTGCCTTAAATCGCTAAAAAGGGGAAACAATTGGTTTTGTTTCGTAAAGTTTGTAAATGTTTGGCTTAAATTGCTAAAAAAGGGAAACGTTTGTTTTTGTTTCTTGATGTTTGTAAACGTTTGGCTTAAATCGATAAAAAAATTGAAACGTTTAGATTTATTTCATAACGTGTGTAAACGTTTGGCTTAAATTGCTAAAAAGGTGAAACGCTTGGATTTGTTTCTTAACATTTGTAAACGTTTGGCTTAAATTGCTAAAAACGTTAAACGTTTAGATTTGTTTCATAACGTTTTAAGCGTTTGGTTTTATTTCGTAACTTTTGTAAAAGTTTCACTTCAATCGCTAAAAAGGTGAAACGTTTGGATTTTTTTAGTAACATTTGTAAACGTTTGTCTTAAATCGCTAAAAAGGTGAAATATTTGGATTTGTTGTGTAACGTTTGTAAATGTTTGACTTAAATTGCTAAAAAGGTGAAACGTTTTGTTTTGTTTCGTAACTTTGTAAACGTTTGGCTTAAATTGCTAAAAAGGCGAAACGTTTGGTTTTGTTTCGTAACGTTTGTAAACGTTTGGCTTACATTTTTAGCGATTTAAGCCAAACGTTTAAAACGTTTTACCTTTTTAGAGATTTAAGCGTAACTTTTACAAACGTTATGAAACAAATCCAAACGTTTCACATTTTTAACAATTTAAGCCAAACGTTTACAAATGTTACGAAACAAAACCAATTGTTTCACCTTTTTAGCGATTGAAGCCAAACGCTTGAATTTAAAATATTTGAAACGCTTGGATTTATTTCGTACCGTTTGTAAACGTTTGGCTTCAATCACTAAAAAGGTGAAACGTTTGGATTTGTTTTATAACGTTTGTAAACGTTCGGCTTAAATCGCTAAAAAGGTGAAACGTTTGGTTTAAATTGCTAAAATTTTTAAACGTTTGGATTTATTTCGTAACTTTTGTAAACGTTTCGCTTAAATCGCTAAAAAGGTGAAATGTTTGGATTTGTTTTGTAACGTTTGTAAACTTTGGCTTAAATCGCTAAAAAGGTGAAACGTTTGGTTTTGTTTCGAAACGTTTGGAATTTTTTAGTAACGCTTGTAAACGTTTGGCTTAAATAGCTAACAAGGTGAAAAGTTTGGATTTGTTTTGCAACATTTGTAAACTTTTGGCTTAAATTGCTAAAAAGGTGAAACGTTTGGATTTGTTTCATAATGTTTGTAAACGTTTGGCATAAATTGCTAAAAAGGCGAAACGTTTGGATTTGTTTCGTACAGTTTGTAAACGTTTTGGCTTAAATCGCTAAAAAGTTGAAACGTTTGGATTTGTTTCATAATGTTTGTAAACGTTTGGCTTAAATCGCTAAAAAGGTGAAACATTTGAATTTGTTTCGTAACGTTTGTAAACATTTGGCTTATATAGCTAAAAAGGGGAAATGTTTGGTTTTGTTTCGTAACGTTTGTAAACGTTTAGCTTAATTTGCTAATAAGGTGAAATGTTTGGTTTTGTTTCGTAACATTTTTAAACGTTTTGCTTAAATCTTTAAAAAGGTGAAACATTTGGTTTTGTTTCGTAACATTTATAAACAGTTGGCTTAAATCGCTAAAAATGTTAAGCGTTTGGATTTGTTTTGAAAATGTTTCGGAACGTTTGTAAACGCGTGGCTTTTGTTTCGTAACGTTTGTAAACGTTTGTCTTAAATTGCTAAAAAGGTGAAATGTTCGGTTTTATTTCGTAACGTTTATATATGTTTGGCTTAAATTGTTAAAAAAGTGAAGCGTTGGATTTTTTCGTAACGTTTGTAAACGTTTGGCTTAAATTGCTAAAAAGGTTACGTTTTGATTTGTTTCATAACGTTTGTAAATAATTGACTTAAATCGCTAAAATGGGGAAACGTTTGGATTCGTTTCGTAACGTTTTAAACGGTTGGCTTAAATCAATAAAATGGGGAAACATTTGGATTTGTTTCATAACGTTTGTAAATGTTTGGCTTAAATCGCTAAAAAGGTGAAACGTTGAATTGAGTTTTGTTACGTTTGTAAACATTTTACAAACGTTACAAAACAAATCCAAACGTTTCACCTTTTTAGCGATTTAAGCCAAACGTTTACAAAGGTTATTAAACGAAACCAAACGTTTCACCTTCTTAGGGATTTAAGACAAACGTTTACAAACGTTACGAAACAAATCCAAACGTTTCCCCTTTTTAGCGATTTATACAAAACGTTTACAAACGTTACGAAACAAATTTAAATGTTTCCTCTTTTTAACGATTTAAGCCAAACGTTTACAAACGTTATGAAACAAATCCAAACGTTTCACCATTTTAGTGATTGAAGCCAAACGTTTACAAATGTTACGAAACAAATCCAAACGTTTCGAAACAGATCCAAATGTTTAAAACGTTACAAAACAAATCCAACTGTTTCATCTTTTTAGCGATTTAAGCCGAGCGTTTACAAAGGTTACGAAATAAAACCAAATGTGTCACCTTTTTAGTGATTTAAGCCAAACGTTTACAAACGTTACGAAACAAATCTAAGTGTTTTACCTTTTTATATATTTAAGCCAAACGTTTACAAATGTTACGAAACAAATCCAAGAGTTTCACCCTTTAGCTATTTAAGCCAAACGTTTACAAACGTTACGAAACAAATCCAAGCGTTTCACCTTTTTAGCGATTAAAGCCAAACGTTTACAAATTTTACGGAGCAAATCCAAACGTTCCAGTGATTTAAGCCAAACGTTTACAAACGTTACGAAACAGATCTGAACGTTTCACCTTTTTAGCGATTTAGGCCAAACGTTTACAAGCGTTACGAAACAAATCCAAACGATTCACCTTTTTAGCAATTTAAGCCAAATCTTTATTTCATTGTCAGCATTGTAATTGAATCATATATGGAATTAGATTTTAAAAAGGTGAACATTTGGAT
Organism: Mercurialis annua; assembly: GCF_937616625.2. Taxonomy (NCBI): domain Eukaryota; kingdom Viridiplantae; phylum Streptophyta; class Magnoliopsida; order Malpighiales; family Euphorbiaceae; genus Mercurialis; species Mercurialis annua. Next base: position 31,825,393 of record NC_065572.1, on the reverse strand, counting down.
TGGATACGAATCAAGGCCAAACGTTTGGCTTAAATCGCTAAAATTGGGAAGCGTTTGGATTTGTTTCGTAACCTTTTGTAAACGTTTGGCTTAAATCAATAAAAAGGTGAAATGTTTGGATTTTTTTCGTATCGTTTGTAAACATTTGGCTTAAATCGCTAAAAATGTGGAACATTTGGATTTTTGTTTTGTAATGTTTTAAACGTTTGGTTTTGTTTCGTAACGTTTATAAACATTTGGCTTAAATCGCTAAAAAGGTGCAACGTTTGGGTTTTTTTTGTAACGTTTGTAAACGTTTGACTTAAATCGTGAAAAAGGTGAAATGTTTATATTTGTTTTGTAACGTTTGTAAATGTTTGGCTTTAATCGCTAAAAAGGTGAAGCATTTGGTATTGTTTCGTAACATTTGTAAAGGTTTGGCTTAGCAAAAAGGGAAAACGTTTGGTTTTGTTTCGTAACGTTTGTAAACGTCTAGTTTATATCGCTAAAGAGTTGAAACGTTTGCATTTGTTTCATAACCTTTGTAATCGTTTGGCTTAAACGTGTGAATATGGTTCGTAACATTTGGAAACGTTTGGCTTAAATCACTAAAAAGGTGAAACATTTGGATTTGTTCCGTAACATTTGAAAACGTTTGGCTTAAATCGCAAAAAAGGGGAAACGTTTGGTTTTGTTTCGTAACGTTTGCAAACATTTGGCTTAAATTGCTAAAAAGGTGAAACGTTTGGATTTGTTCTGTAACGTTTGTAAACGTTTGGCTTAAATCGCTAAAAAGGTGAAACGTTTGGATTAGTTTCGTAACGTTTACAAATGTTTGGCTTAAATTGCTAAAAAGGTGAATGTTTGGTTTTGTTTCGTAACATTTATAAACATTTGGCTTAAATCGCAAAAACTTTTGAACGTTTGGTTTTGTTTCGTAACGTTTGTAAACGTTTGGCTTAAATTGCCAAAAAGGTGAAGCACTTGGAATTGTTTCTTAATGTTTGTACACGTTTGGCTTGAATCGCTAAAATGGTTAAACGTTTGGATTTGTTTCGTAACGTTTGTAAGCGTTTGGCTTACAACGCTAAAACGGGGAAACGTTTGGATTTGTTTTGTAACGTTTGTAAACGTTTGGCATAAATTGATAAAAAGGGGAAACATTTGGATTTGTCTCGTGACGTTTGTAAATGTTTGGCTTAAATCGCTAAAAAGGTGAAATGCTTGGATTTGTTTCGTAACGTATGTAAACGTTGGGCTTAAATCGCTAAAATGGGAAAACCTTTGGATTTGTTTCGTAACTTTATAAACGTTTGGCTTAAATCGCTAAAAAGGGGAAACATTTGGTTTTGTTTCGTAACGTTTGTAAATGTTTGGCTTAAATTGCTAAAAAGGTGAAACACTTAAATTTGTTTCGTAACGTTTTAAACGTTTGACTTAAATTGCTAAAATGGGTAAACGTCTGGATTTTTTTGTAACGTTTATAAACGTTTGGCTTAAATCGCTAAAAAGGGGAAACGTTTGTTTTTATTTCATGACGTTTGTAAACGTTTGGCTTAAATCGCTAAAAAGGTGAAACACTTGGATTTGTTTCATAACATTTATAAACGTTTTTTTTTATTTCGTAATGTTCGTAAACGTTTGGCTTCAATCAATAAAAAGTTGAAATGTTTGGATTTATTTCGTAATGCTTGTAAACATTTGGCATAAATTGCTAAAAAGGTGAAACGCTTGGATTTGTTTCTTAACGTTTGTAAACGTTTGGCTTAAATTGCTAAAAAAGTTAAACGTTTAGATTTGCTTCATAACGTTTTAAGCATTTGGTTTTATTTCGTAACTTTTGTAAAAGATTCACTTCAATCGATAAAAAGGTGAAACGTTTGGATTTGTTTCGTAACGTTTGTAAACGTTTGACTTAAATTGCTAAAAAGGTGAAACATTTGGATTTGTTTTGTAACGTTTGTAAACGTTTGGCTTAAATTGCTAAAAAAGTTAAACGTTTAGATTTGTTTCGAAACGTTTTAAGCATTTGGTTTTATTTCGTAACTTTTTTAAAAGTTTCACTTCAATCGCTAAAAATGTGAAATGTTTTGATATGTTTCGTAACTTTGGCAAACGTTTGGCTTAAATTGCTAAAAAGGTGAAACGTTTGGTTTTGTTTCATAGCGTTTGTAAGCGTTTGGCTTCAATTGATAAAAAGGTGAAACGTTTGGATTTGTTTCGTAACATTTGCAAACGTTTGGCTTAAATTGCTAAAATGGCAAAACACTTGAATTTGTTTCGTAACGCTTGTAAACGTTTGGCTTAATTCGCTAAAAAAAGTGAAACGTTTGGATTTGTTTTTGTAACGTTTTAAACATTAGGTTTTGTTTCGTAATATTTGTAAACGTTTGGCTTAAATTTCTAAAAAGATAAAACACTTGGATTTGTTTCGTAACGTTTGTGTTTTGCTTAAATTGCTAAAAAGGTGAAACGTTTGAATTTATTTCATAACGTTTATAAACGTTTGGCTAAAATTGCTGAAAAAGTGAAACGTTTGGATTTGTTTTGTAACGTTTTAAACGCTTGGTTTTGTTTGGTAATATTTGTAAATATTTGTCTTAAATAGCTAAAAAGGTGAAACGTTTAGTTTTATTTCGTAACTTTGTAAACGTTTGGCTTAAATTGCTAAAAAGGTGAAACGTTTGGTTTTATTTCGTAATGTTTGTAAAAGTTTGGCTTACATTTATAGAGATTTAAGCCAAACGTTTAAAACATTTTACCTTTTTAGCGATTTAAGCCAAACTTTTACAAACGTTATGAAACAAATCCAAACGTTTCACATTTTTAACGATTTAAGCCAAACGTTTACAAAGGTTACGAAACAAAACAAATCGTTTCACCTTTTTAGCGATTGAAGCCAAACGCTTGATTTAATACATTTGAAACGCTTGGATTTATTGCGTACCGTTTGTAAACGTTTAGCTTCAATCACTAAAAAGGGAAAACTTTTGGATTTGTTTTATAACGTTTGTAAACATTCGGCTTAAATCGCTAAAAAGATGACACGTTTGGATTTGTTTCGTAATCTTTGTAAACGTTTGGTTTAAATCGCTAAAATTTTGAAACGTTTGGATTTGTTTCGTAACGTTTGTAAACGTTTCGCTTAAATTGCTAATGTAATAACCCGTATTTTTATAATTTGTTTTGGTGGTTGGTTATCCGTTTAAAGTTTGGTTTGTGATGGACTTTGGTTGTGTTTTCACATCGACATGTTCTCGTTGTTCTTCCGACTTGTTTTCGGATTGATTTATGTGCGAATTAGCATATGTGGTACCTTGGTTGTGTCATGTTGAATGACTTATGTGTACCCCTTGAACCTTTAAATATTTGATGTTAAATTGATTTATTTCCGAATTGTTATCGAAACAAAGTTTGCATGTTTTTCAAATCTGCCATGCGTTAGTAAAACAACCATATCTCCCAATTTAACCGTCAGATCGGGCTGCCCTTTGGATATGTTGTACCTAAGAGGATTATCTTTCATTCGACCATTCGGATCGTCGTTTTGACCCCCTTTTTGGGTCAACCGGACCTATAACCGGACCTATAACGGGTTTGCTTATAAAAACTTCGTTTTTCGACCAAATCAGCCCCCACTCGTTCCCACAAACCCTAAACTGATTTCTAAACATTTCTAAACGATTCCCAATCACATTTTGGTGCCTCAAGACACTTGGTAAGTGTTCTAACATCCATTCCATCATTCAATTCATGGTTTATGTAATCAAATTATTTGGGTATTCATTGATCCTTTGGTTTTTCATTGTTGTAGCCATTATTCCACTATTTTTCCGAGTTTTCCTTGCTCTTTTGGATTGCTAAGGTAATTAATCCTTCCTTTACCCTTTTAATTTGAATCGTTGGTGTGATGGTTGTTGTTAGATTTCAATTTAAAATGTTAGTTGTTGTGGCATGTAATTATATGGGTTGTTTTGATTTTGTTTTCTTATTAGTGTATCAAATTCATTGTCAATACTTGTTGGGCATTCGTTGTAGTCGTTTATGCTCTCTTGAATTCGATTCATTCATGCGTTGTATGGATTTCATAAAAGTGGAATGCTAGGGCTGCCCATAATTTCATTGACATGATGTTGTTGTTTAAAGAATTAGATTGCTATAAATTATTTTGGTTTGATTTTGTTATAGGGCTGTAAATAATTGAATTAACATGTGTTTGGTAATTAAAAATCAAATTGACTGATTTGGATTAGTTTGGGTTGAGCATATCAAATTGTTTGTTATTTGGCTTGATAATCATGATCAATTGGTATGTTTTGGTTGGAGGTTTTGAAACTGTAAATGTAATTGGTTTAAGCTTTTGAGATGAATTGGATTCATTAAAGTGTCATGGCATGATTGTTTTGAGGTTGGCTTGTTTTTCCGATTTTGGCTAAATGTTGAATTTGTTGCCATGTAATGTATTGATTGTTTAAACAAGTTAGTTGGGTTGTTTAACATTATTGGTTAATGTTGGATTGTTGTTAGCATGTCAGTATGATGTATAAATTATTGTTAATCTTACTTGGGCATGTTTAATGTTAGAGGGCATGCTAAGGTGATTGTATATTTTATGCTGGCCGTTTGAGCATGTTTATCCATTGAGGACTTTTGTCGAGAACCTTATGAGCATTATGATATTTTGGTTATTGAGTTCTTATTGAGTTCCCTTGCTTTCTAAATTAAGACATTGATTTGTTAAAGTATTTTCGAACTTTAAACGAATTGTTTTACTTTGGTTGGATGTTTGGTTTGGGTTAGACTTGGGTCGTGTCACGACCCATTTTCATGAATCGCGACCGGCGCTAGGGTATGGGTAATGTAGTACCGAAACCCGTAGCTAGCCTCCCATATAAATCATAAACACATAAACCTGCAGAAAAACCAATGCTCGGGGGCAACCGAGACTTCAGCCTAAACTAGCAGTTATAATAATCAACAATTAATATAACATACATATTCAATTCTAAGTCTAAAATAGATTTATCATAAACCGATATAATAATATAACATGCCAAAGCAATATAACCAGTCGAACCAATCCGACAAAACAACTATAATAATAGTAAATACGTCTAGTCAACTACTGCGGTCTAAGAATAAAATAGTTTGACAGTATATCAAAATAATGGAACCTCCGAGGAAAAGTAAATGCGGAGATCACCCGACACTCTCAGATCATAACCCTGGGAAAATTGGGAAAACAACGGGGTCAGATATACTGAGATGAGTTCATACCACTATCTACATTTATTAAGTGGAAAACCTTTAAAACGTTTAAAACATTTAATAACGATATTACGGATAATAGTTGGAACCTAATCCACAATTCTAAATAATAATCATAATCCAATAGGTCTGGTCCCGAGAGCTGAGCTACACCGAGTTACCACTAACCACACTTATACCAGAGTCCCGAGAGCTGAGCTACACCGAGTTACTCTACCTGGTCCCGAGAGCTATGCTCACACCGAGTTACCACATTTCCATATATACCTTACCCAGATCAATACCGGTGCGCACGCAGTCCTAATGATGCCCATTAGGTAGCACGTTCCAACTAAGAGCCATAATATAAAAACAGTTCGAAATATACGTACAGTATATATATTTAATATTAAAATAACAATTTACTTAATAAAGCGGTAAATAGTAAATATAAACTCACTGCTTGCTAATCCACGTGAAATACCGGCAAGCACTAACTCTGGTTCGCCTCTGAAGCACGAACAGTAGACGAGTCTAGACAAATAAAATAATTATTAAAATCAGACCCTAACTCTAGAGAGTACTAGACACCAGATAAGACTAGCACAATTAACACGTAGTAAATAAACAATCCAAAATAACACAAATATATACAAAAGGTAATAAAGCCCAAATAATATAAGTCTATTGAGTTCCCGCTTAAAATCCAATATATAAATATTATTTAAAAACTTTAAATAATAAATAATTTCCAAATAGTGGGTTAGCCGAGTTACCAATAACTACCAAGCTAACCTCACTGGTCGGGTGACCCAAGTCTAATCCCGACTCAAAACAATTATCAATATAAACCCAAGTTTATATTTAGAAAACAATTCAATAAAATAATTATTCAATTAAAAAGCGGAACTCAATAACTTCAATTTCAAGTAACCCAAGTTACAACCCCAAAAACTTAATTAAATAAGTCAAATAAAGTTCAGGGACCAATTTGTACTTTAACCAATTAGGGACCAAATTGTACTTTTGCCAATTAGGGACTAAATTGTAATTTAGCCAATTTGATATTCAAACTCGATTATTAGCTCTTGTTTTATAATTAAGATAAAATATGAAGTAACCAACCAAGAATCCATTTAATTAAATTATAAAATAAGTTTAGGGGCTAAATTGTAATTTAGCCAACTTTTGACAAAACGACATTTGAAAACAATTATAATTACCCGAGTAATTATATTAACTTAATTTATGATTATCTAACATTTCCACTATTTAATTTATATTCAAAATAAAACCCAAGTTATTAGTTAAAGTTAAACTTAAAGGATTGATTTTATTTAAGCAAAATAACTTGGTGGTTAAAGTGGCTATTTAGCCATCATTTTCCTTTCAAAAGGAAACAAGCCCGCCATGCTTGAATTCCATGTTACTGAACCAAGAAGTTTTTTCACAACAAGAAGAATAAAGATTAACCTAAGCATGTAACCAATTATCAATCCAAGAACAACATATAACATCACCCAAAACCATCTTATACATCAACACCAAGAACCCAAAAAAAACGTTTACTGCCGAAACTCAAACATCCCGTGAATCGAAGAACAAATATAGAACAAAGGATTGATACTCATTGAAAACTTAAACTAACAATAACCGAAAAGATTATGATCATAAACAAGTGAAATCATAAGCAAAGAAAAGGAAAAGAGTTCGGCAGAAACCAGTTGAACAAAACAGAACATAGCCAAACAGAAAACGGAAACCGTACGGCGAATGGAACGAGATCGACGGCGTACCGTTCAGCGAAAATGAGGTAGGGAAACGTAGATACGTGAGTCTAGATCGTCTGGAATCAAACGGTTCTGATTTCGATCTAGAAACGAGAGAGAACGAACCAAATTACGTAATGCCGTTCAAGAACAAAATCTGGAAATTTAAGAAATCAGAAAACTTACCGGACAGCGATCTTTGGCAGATGATAACGGCTTCGATACTCAGCGAAATGACAAGCGGAAAACGGCTAGGGTTTGTTTGCAGCGTGATGAAGGTTTTCTGTGAAGAAATCGACTTTAAATATCGAGAGGAGACGGGTCGAAAACGAGTGCGAACAGGGCCGGGCGAAGGGATCCAAGAGCTGCTGAGATTCCCGTACGGGAATGGCTTTTCAGCCCAAGACTCCCGTACGGGAATGCCTGGTCTCGAACGAGACCAGGCCCAAAAAGGGGATTCCCGTTCGGGAATTCCAATTCCCGAACGGGAAAGAATAAATTTCATTTTTTTTTTATTTTTAATTTAAAAAAAATATAATTGGTTAAACCAATAAATCACACCCAAACCAAACAACTCGAACCAAGCCAATAATATCGAGATTATTTCAAAATGACCGGGAAAAATGTCGGAATTTAAATGTAAAAAAAATAAAATATTACGGGATATTACATTCTCCCCAACTAATTAAAAATTCGTCCTCGAATTTAACACGACAAGTAAATCACATCAGAACAACACGTAACACAAGTAAAACTACAAAAGTCACAGAAAAAATCAAGATATCGTACCTCACGGAAAAAGAAAAGGATAGCGATTCCGCATATCCAATTCGGTCTCCCAAGTACACTCCTCTACAGAATGATTGCGCCAGAGAACTTTGACCATCGGAATCTCCTTGTTCCGCAATTTACGCACCTGCGTATCAACAATCTCAACTGGCTGTTCCTCATAGGACAGCTCCTGGTCAATCTCAACGCTCTGGGGCACAATCACGTGCGAAGGATCAGAAATGCACTTTCTCAACATGGAAACGTGAAACACCGGATGTACTAACGACATGTCTGGCGGTAGAACCAGACGATAAGCCACAGCTCCAATCCTCTCCGAAATCTCATAAGGACCAATATACCTCGGTGCTAACTTTCCCTTGACGCCAAAACGAACCACGCCTTTCATAGGCGAAACCCGAAGAAATACGAAATCACCAACCTGGAACTCAATATCTTTCCTCTTCGGATCAGCATAACTCTTATGCCGACTAAAAGCAGTCTCCAACCTCCGCTTAATCAACGGTACCTTCTCAGAGGTAATCTGAATAATCTCCGCTCCCGAGAGTTTACGCTCTCCGACCTCCTCCCAACAGATAGGAGATCTACACTTGCGCCCGTACAAAGCCTCATACGGCGCCATCTCGATACTCGCATGATAACTGTTGTTATAGGAAAACTCAATCAACGGCAAATGAGTATCCCAGCTACCCTGAAAATCGAGAACACACATCCTGAGCATATCCTCCAACGTCTGAATAGTCCTCTCAGACTGACCGTCAGTCTGAGGATGAAAAGCTGTACTGAAATCCAACCGAGAACCCAAGGATTCCTGTAACGCTTTCCAAAACCTCGAAGTAAACACAGAACCTCTGTCTGAAACAATAGAAACCGGTACACCATGCAAACTGACAATCCTGTCGATGTACAACTGAGCCAACCTCGAAGCAGTATACGAAACCTTAATCGGAAGGAAATGAGCTGACTTAGTCATACGGTCAACTATCACCCAGATGGAGTCGTATCCCTGTCGAGTACGTGGTAACCCAACCACAAAATCCATAGCAATCCGCTCCCACTTCCACTCTGGAATAGGTAGTGGCTGCAGATAGCCAAAAGGTCTCTGATGCTCCAGCTTCACCTGCTGGCACGTCAGACACTTAGAAACATACTCAGCGACATCCTTCTTCATCCCGCTCCACCAGTAGGTACCCTTAAGATCATGGTACATCTTGGTAGAACCCGGATGAACACTATAAGCAGACTTGTGCGCTTCTTCCAGAATCTGGTCCCTCAAACCATCTGAATCCGGAACACACAATCTCGAACCATGTCTCAGAACACCATCCACAAAAGTAAACTCAGAATTTCCATCCTGCTGAACTTCCTCAATAATCCGTTTCAATTGTGGATCCTCAGCTTGTAAAGCTTTGATCCGATCAATCAAAACGGGTTGCACTTGCAACTGTGCTAACAAACAACCAGTCTAAGAAATCTGAAATCCATAGCCTGAAGCTATCAAACTGTGCCACTCTCTAACCATGGGTCTACGCCCAATCTCAGAAATATGAGCCAAGCTGCCCGAAGACTTGCGACTCAACGCATCGGCTACCACATTAGCCTTACCAGGATGGTACTGAATAGTACAGTCGTAGTCTTTCAGCAACTCTAACCACCTCCTCTGTCTCAAGTTCAATTCTCTCTGATCAAAGATATACTTCAAACTCTTATGATCAGTGAAAATCTCACAAGTAGCACCATACAAATAATGCCTCCAAATTTTCAGCGCGAAAACCACAGCTGCCAACTCTAAATCATGAGTAGGGTAATTCACCTCATGCTTCTTCAACTGCCTGGAAGCATAGGCAATCACCTGTCCATGTTGCATCAGAACGCAACCCAAACCAATCCGAGACGCATCACAATACACTGTGAAACCGTCAATGCCAGAAGGCAATGCCAAAACCGGAGCTGTAGTCAAAATCTCCTTGAGCTTCTCAAAGCTCGCCTCGCACTTGTCAGTCCACTCAAACTTGACACCCTTCTGTGTCAGTTTAGTCAAAGGTGCAGATATTCTGGAGAAATCTTGCACAAACCGACGATAGTAACCAGCTAAACCCAGAAAACTTCTGATCTCGGTAACTGACCTTGGCCTTTGCCAATCCATGACCGCCTCAATCTTCTTCAGATCAACCTTGATCCCATCTTTCGACACCACGTGTCCTAGAAAGGTAACCTGATCCAACCAGAACTCACATTTTGAGAACTTAGCATACAACTGATGCTCACGCAACGTCTGTAGTATAGTCCTCAAATGGTAAGCATGCTCCTCCTCATTCCGAGAATAGATCAAAATGTCATCAATGAAGACGATAACAAATTGATCCAAAAACGGCTTGAACACTCTGTTCATCATATCCATAAACGCTGCTGGTGCGTTCGTCAGACCAAAGGACATAACCAGAAACTCAAAATGTCCATAACGAGTCCGAAAAGCAGTCTTAGGCACATCTGCATCACGGATCCGAAGCTGATGATACCCAGACCTCAAATCAATCTTGGAAAAACACTTCGCACCCTGCAACTGGTCAAACAGATCATCGATGCGAGGAAGAGGGTATCTGTTCTTGACAGTAGCCTTATTCAACTGTCTGTAGTCGATACACAGCCGAAAGGAACCGTCTTTCTTCTTTACAAACAGAACTGGAGCACCCCACGGAGAAGTACTCGGTCTGATGAACCCGCTATCCAACAACTCTTGTAACTGGTCCTTCAACTCCTTCAGCTCTGCAGGAGCCATCCGATACGGCGGTATCGAAATCGGAGCTGTACCAGAAACCACATCAATGCAAAACTCAATATCACGATCAGGTGGTAATCCAGGCAATTCCTCTGGAAACACATCAGTGAACTCATTCACTATCGGTACACTATGCATACCACTACCACCAGCCTCCAAATCACGAACCACAGCAAGAAAACCCTGGCAACCCTTACCTAACATCCGCTTCGCCTTGATGGCGGAAATCAGATTCTTGGGTGTCTCCGCCTTTTCTCCCTGAAAGGAAAAAGGTAGATCACCTGGAATCCTGAACTCGACTGACTTCCCTCGACAGTCAATAGAAGAATAATGGCGTGACAACCAGTCCATCCCCAAGATGACATCAAAAGAAAGAACGTCAAGTACAATCAAATCAGCACATAATTCTCTACCCTGAATAACCACTGGACACGAAGGATAAACAACGTCCACTACTACACCTTCAGACATAGGTGTAGACACAGCTAGAGGTTCACTCAAAACAGATGGTGCTCTACCCAATTTCCCAGCAAAACAAGTAGAAACAAACGAATGGGTCGCACCCGCATCAAATAATACCAAAGCATCAGTAAAAGAAATCGGAATGGTACCTTGCACCACAGCATTTGATGCACGCGCATCCTGAGGAGTAAGTGCGAACACTCTGGCCTGACCCTGCGGCTGCTGCTGCGAACTCTGCCCAGTACCATAACCGTTGGAACCTCTACCACCGTTACCACGGCCACCAAAACCTCTGCCACCAGAACCACGGCCCCGCTGGCCACCAAAAGATGCTGCAGGTTGGGAGTACCCTACCGACTGTGTAAACGCAGGTCTCTGCTGCTGATAAGATGACTGCGCCACACTGGAGTTAGACATCTGCTGCCCAGATGTCGGACACTCCCTAGAAAAATGACCCGGCTGGCCACAAGTAAAACAACCTCCAGGAGCTAACTGACACTGTCCATAGTGCCTGCGTCTGTAATTCTGGCAGAACGGAATGTTCGATCCACCACTGTACCCGCGTCCTGAACCACGGTTGCTCCCACTGCTACTGGAACTGTACGGAGCACTCCTGGCACTATGCCTCCCTTTGTTGTGAGTCCGTCGACTTCCCCTGTTGGCCTGAGAAGAGCCACTGTAGTAGTTCCCACTACCATGCTGCACTGGGGCCTGCTGCCCCCCACTAGGAACGTCACTCTTTCCCTTCTGATTCTGGAAAGGGTCAGAGATCGTCCCAAACTGAACCATCGAATTTTCCATCCGCCGCGCACTATCCACTAACCGGGCAAACTCCATGTTTGTCCCTATCAGCAAAGGAAGAAACTCCGAGCCTAAACCCCTAACATAACGGTCGTTCACTCGCTCTTGATCACCCTGCAAATTTGTAGCAAACCGCCCCAAACGTACAAATTCAGTAGTGTAGTCTGTCACTGATCTATCCCCCTTCTTCAAAGTGAGCAACTTTTCTCTGAAACTCTCAGTAACAGAGAAGGGTAGATAGTAACCTCTGAACCTGGTCACAAAATCAGCCCAAGGCAAAGTATCCATAACTGGCCTGATGTTATCGCGATACCAATCCTTAGTTGGACCCTTCAGCGACATTTCCACAAGCATCACTGATTGACGATCAGACGCTTGAATCCTCTGACTGTTGTACTCAAATTCCTCCAAAAAGTCAAGAGCATCCCCAGTACCATCAAAAGAAGTCGGATTCAACTTCAAGTAGGTCATCACCAACTCTCTGTCTGTTGGAATATGACCGTCACCAGCATTTCCACCAATACCAGCTACAGCACCAACCTGAGGTTGCTGTTGCTGCGCTAACTGACCCAGTATATTACACTGATTCTGCAGTAGAGCCTGATTGTTCTGCATTTCGACAACGCCAGCCAAGAAAGTAGTGAAGTCGAACGTTTGCATATTTGGTGCCTGCTGCACATTCGGTGCCTGAACACCTGCTGCACCGCGTCCTCTCGCTCCACCTCTACCAGCACCAGCTCCTCTGCCTCTACCAGCACCTCTACCTCTGCCAGCACCTCCACCTCGACCACGTCCAGCATTTGCCTGAACTGGTGGTGCGTTCTGATCGACTTCCATAGAAATCGCATCATCAGCCACAGCTTCTTGCTCTGCCGCAGCACGAGCACGAGTACGGATAACGTTGTCCATATCCTAAGATTGAACAACAACAACTTAAATAACAGATATTTCATACCCAAGTATGAACAAAACAAGCAACATATAGGATTTCCCAAGAAATCAACAGCAATAAAATATTCACCCAAGTGAAATAGCATTAACAATTAAAAGCATCAAATCAACAAATAATGACTGACTCGACGCAATCCTATTGGTGTAGGCAGAATGTTTTAAAATCAAAAGATGACGATTTTAAAGACATGACAGAATCCTATATCCGTAGTAGTTCCTAAGACACAACCAAACTTAACAGAGTAAACACATAGCAAGCAATGGCCTTGGTTTGAAACCAAAGCTCTGATACCAAGTTTGTCACGACCCATTTTCATGAATCGCGACCGGCGCTAGGGTATGGGTAATGTAGTACCGAAACCCGTAGCTAGCCTCCCATATAAATCATAAACACATAAACCTGCAGAAAAACCAATGCTCGGGGGCAACCGAGACTTCAGCCTAAACTAGCAGTTATAATAATCAACAATTAATATAACATACATATTCAATTCTAAGTCTAAAATAGATTTATCATAAACCGATATAATAATATAACATGCCAAAGCAATATAACCAGTCGAACCAATCCGACAAAACAACTATAATAATAGTAAATACGTCTAGTCAACTACTGCGGTCTAAGAATAAAATAGTTTGACAGTATATCAAAATAATGGAACCTCCGAGGAAAAGTAAATGCGGAGATCACCCGACACTCTCAGATCATAACCCTGGGAAAATTGGGAAAACAACGGGGTCAGATATACTGAGATGAGTTCATACCACTATCTACATTTATTAAGTGGAAAACCTTTAAAACGTTTAAAACATTTAATAACGATATTATGGATAATAGTTGGAACCCTAATCCACAATTCTAAATAATAATCATAATCCAATAGGTCTGGTCCCGAGAGCTGAGCTACACCGAGTTACCACTAACCACACTTATACCAGAGTCCCGAGAGCTGAGCTACACCGAGTTACTCTACCTGGTCCCGAGAGCTATGCTCACACCGAGTTACCACATTTCCATATATACCTTACCCAGATCAATACCGGTGCGCACGCAGTCCTAATGATGCCCATTAGGTAGCACGTTCCAACTAAGAGCCATAATATAAAAACAGTTCGAAATATACGTACAGTATATATATTTAATATTAAAATAACAATTTACTTAATAAAGCGGTAAATAGTAAATATAAACTCACTGCTTGCTAATCCACGTGAAATACCGGCAAGCACTAACTCTGGTTCGCCTCTGAAGCACGAACAGTAGACGAGTCTAGACAAATAAAATAATTATTAAAATCAGACCCTAACTCTAGAGAGTACTAGACACCACATAAGACTAGCACAATTAACACGTAGTAAATAAACAATCCAAAATAACACAAATATATACAAAAGGTAATAAAGCCCAAATAATATAAGTCTATTGAGTTCCCGCTTAAAATCCAATATATAAATATTATTTAAAAACTTTAAATAATAAATAATTTCCAAATAGTGGGTTAGCCGAGTTACCAATAACTACCAAGCTAACCTCACTGGTCGGGTGACCCAAGTCTAATCCCGACTCAAAACAATTATCAATATAAACCCAAGTTTATATTTAGAAAACAATTCAATAAAATAATTATTCAATTAAAAAGCGGAACTCAATAACTTCAATTTCAAGTAACCCAAGTTACAACCCCAAAAACTTAATTAAATAAGTCAAATAAAGTTCAGGGACCAATTTGTACTTTAACCAATTAGGGACCAAATTGTACTTTTGCCAATTAGGGACTAAATTGTAATTTAGCCAATTTGATATTCAAACTCGATTATTAGCTCTTGTTTTATAATTAAGATAAAATATGAAGTAACCAACCAAGAATCCATTTAATTAAATTATAAAATAAGTTTAGGGGCTAAATTGTAATTTAGCCAACTTTTGACAAAACGACATTTGAAAACAATTATAATTACCCGAGTAATTATATTAACTTAATTTATGATTATCTAACATTTCCACTATTTAATTTATATTCAAAATAAAACCCAAGTTATTAGTTAAAGTTAAACTTAAAGGATTGATTTTATTTAAGCAAAATAACTTGGTGGTTAAAGTGGCTATTTAGCCATCATTTTCCTTTCAAAAGGAAACAAGCCCGCCATGCTTGAATTCCATGTTACTGAACCAAGAAGTTTTTTCACAACAAGAAGAATAAAGATTAACCTAAGCATGTAACCAATTATCAATCCAAGAACAACATATAACATCACCCAAAACCATCTTATACATCAACACCAAGAACCCAAAAAAAACGTTTACTGCCGAAACTCAAACATCCCGTGAATCGAAGAACAAATATAGAACAAAGGATTGATACTCATTGAAAACTTAAACTAACAATAACCGAAAAGATTATGATCATAAACAAGTGAAATCATAAGCAAAGAAAAGGAAAAGAGTTCGGCAGAAACCAGTTGAACAAAACAGAACATAGCCAAACAGAAAACGGAAACCGTACGGCGAATGGAACGAGATCGACGGCGTACCGTTCAGCGAAAATGAGGTAGGGAAACGTAGATACGTGAGTCTAGATCGTCTGGAATCAAACGGTTCTGATTTCGATCTAGAAACGAGAGAGAACGAACCAAATTACGTAATGCCGTTCAAGAACAAAATCTGGAAATTTAAGAAATCAGAAAACTTACCGGACAGCGATCTTTGGCAGATGATAACGGCTTCGATACTCAGCGAAATGACAAGCGGAAAACGGCTAGGGTTTGTTTGCAGCGTGATGAAGGTTTTCTGTGAAGAAATCGACTTTAAATATCGAGAGGAGACGGGTCGAAAACGAGTGCGAACAGGGCCGGGCGAAGGGATCCAAGAGCTGCTGAGATTCCCGTACGGGAATGGCTTTTCAGCCCAAGACTCCCGTACGGGAATGCCTGGTCTCGAACGAGACCAGGCCCAAAAAGGGGATTCCCGTTCGGGAATTCCAATTCCCGAACGGGAAAGAATAAATTTCATTTTTTTTTATTTTTAATTTAAAAAAAATATAATTGGTTAAACCAATAAATCACACCCAAACCAAACAACTCGAACCAAGCCACTAATATCGAGATTATTTCAAAATGACCGGGAAAAATGTCGGAATTTAAATGTAAAAAAAATAAAATATTACGGGATATTACATTGCCCAATTTGTGAGTATAGGCTTGGCAGTTTTGATAACTCGGCTAACTCACCACTTTGGTTTAAACTTGGTTTTATGATTTTAACTAAGTTATTGAAATTGTTTTCCGGTTAATGTTTTAAAAGTGGGAACTTAATTTGACTTGACTATCATATAACTTTGGTTATGTTGAGTAAGTATGATTACTCTACTTTTGTTTATGCTTTGGCTATGGATTAATTAAGTGTGTTTGATGTATGTCTTGGCTTGTTGATGTTTATGCTAGTCCTATGTGGTGTCTAGTACTCCCTAGAGTTAGGACATGTTTTAATTCTGATTTATGTTTTCTTAAACTCCTCGACTGTTCGTGCGTCGGAGTCAAACTATGTTTAGTTACTTGCCAGGTTATCACGTGGATTAGCAAGCAGTGAGTTTGCACTTACTATTTACCGCTTTATTAAGTAAACTGTTATTTTAATATATAAATATATACTGTATGTATATTTCAAACTGTTTTTTCATTATGGCTTGTAGTTGGAACATGCTACCTAATGGGCATCATTAGGACTGCGTGCACACCGGTATTGATCTAGACAAGGTATGTGATATATGGTGGTAACTCGGTGTGAGTATAGCTCTCGGGACCGGTAGAGTAACTCGGCGTAGCTCAGCTCTCGGGACTCTGGTTATTGATAAAGAGTGGTCGGTGGTAACTCGGTGTAGCTCAGCTCTCGGGACCACGCCTATTGGATTATGGTTAAATTTAGTATTGTGGATTAGGGTTCCAACTATTAAACGTAATGTTTTTATTAAATGTTTTAAACGGTTTTAAAGGTTTTCCACTTGATAAATGTAAATAGTGGTATGAACTCATCTCAGTATATCTGACCCCGTTGTTTTCCCAATTTTTCCAGGGTTATGATATGAGCGAGTCAGCTGCTCTCTGATTCTTTATTTCCTCGGAGGTTTTACTTTATTTTATAAAGTTTATTAAATTGATTTTATTCTTAGACCGCAGTAGTAAATAGAAGTCTTATGTCGAATACTTGTTATAAATTTATTCAATGAATTATTGCTATGTTGGCATTCTTTTATTAACTTGGGTTAATATATACTTCTGCCATGTTTAAGACTCAGAGTTGGCTAAGCACTTTATAATAAATGTTGTATATTATGAACTGCTAGAACTAGGCTGAAGTCTCGGTTGCCCCCGAGCATTGGTTTTCTTGCAGGCTTATGTATTTGTTGGTTATCCGCAAGGCTAGCTACGGGTTTTGGTACAACCATATCCATACCCTAGCGCCGGTCGCGATTCATGAAAATGGGTCGTGACAGCTAAAAAGGTGAAACGTTTGGATTTGTTTTGTAACGTTTGTAAACTTTGGCTTAAATCGCTAAAAAAGTGAAACGTTTGGTTTTGTTTCGAAACGTTTGGAATTGTTTAGTAACGCTTGTAAATGTTTGGCTTAAATCGCTAAGAAGGTGAAATGTTTGGATTTGTTTCGCAACGTTTGTAAACGTTTGGCTTAAATTGCTAAAAAGGTGAAACGTTTGGATTTGTTTCGTAATGTTTGTAAACGTTTGGCATAATTGCTAAAAAGGTGAAATGTTTGGATTTGTTTCGTACCGTTTGTAAACGTTTGGCTTAAATCGCTAAAAAGTTGAAACGTTTGGATTTGTTTCATAACGTTTGTAAACGTTTGGCTTAAATCGCTAAAAAGGTGAAACGGTTGGATTTGTTTCGAAATGTTTGTAAACGTTTGACTTATATAGATAAAAAGGTGAAACATTTGGTTTTGTTAGTAACGTTTCTAAACGTTTAGCTTAATTTGCTAATAAGGTGAAATGTTTGGTTATGTTTCGTAACGTTTTTAAACGTTTCGCTTCAATCTCTAAAAAGGTGAACATTTGGTTTTGTTTCGTAACGTTTATAAACGTTTGACTTAAATCGCTAAAAGTGTTAAGCGTTTGGATTTGCTTTGTAACGTTCTGTTTTGTTTCGTAACGTTAATAAACGTTTAACTTAATCGCTAAAAAAGTGAAACGCTTGAAAATGTTTCAGAACGTTTATAAACGTGTGGCTTTGTTTCGTAACGTATGTAAACGTTTGTCTTAAATTGCTAAAAAGGTGAAACGTTCGGTTTTGTTTCGTAACGTTTATAAATGTTTGGCTTAAATTGCTAAAAAAGTGAAACGTTTGGATTTTTTTCGTAATGTTTGTAAACGTTTGGCTTAAATTGATAAAAGGTTACGTTTGGATTTGTTTCGTAACGTTTGTAAATAATTGACTTAAATCGCTAAAATGGGGAAACACTTAGATTCGTTTCGTGATGTTTTAAACGTTTGGCTTAAATAACTAAAATAGGGAAACGTTTGGATTTGTTTCAGAATATTTGTAAATGTTTGGCTTAAATTACCAAAAAGGTGAAACGTTCAATTTAGTTTTGTTACGTTTGTAAACATTTTGCTTGAATCACTAAAATGGTAAAGAGTTTGGATTTGTTTAGTAAAATTTTAAATGTTTGGTTTTGTTTCATATCCTTTGTAAACGTTTGGCTTAAATCGCAATAAAAGGTGAAACGTTTGGATTTATTTCATAATGTTTTAAACGTTTAGTTTTGTTTCGTAACGTTTAGATTTGTTTCGTAACGTTTGTAAACGTTTGGCTTAAATAGCTAAAAAGGTGAAACGTTTGGATTTCTTTCGTATCGTTTGTAAATGCTACAAAACAAAACCAAACGTTTACAAAGTTACGAAACAAATTCAAACGTTTTCACCTTTTTAGCGATTTAAGCCAAACGTTTACGAAGGTTATGAAACAAAACCAAACGTTTCACCTTTTTAGGGATTTAAGACAAATGTTTACAAACATTACGAAACAAATCCAAACGATTCGCCTCTTTAGCAATTTGAGCCAAATGTTTACAAACGTTACGAAACAATTCCAAACTTTTCCCCTTTTTAGGGATTTATGCAAAACGTTACGAAACAAATCCAAACGTCTCCTCTTTTTAACGATATAAGCCAAACGTTTACAAACGTAACGAAACAAATCCAAACGTTTCACCTTTTTAGTGATTGAAGCCAAACGTTTACAAATGTTACAAAACAAATCCAAACGTTTCGAAGCAGATCCAAATGTTTAAAAAGTTACAAAACAAACCCAACTGTTTCACCTTTTTAGCGATTTAAGCCGAACGTTTACAAAGGTTACGAAATAAAACCAAATGTTTCACCTTTTTAGTGATTTAAGTCAAACGTTTACAAACGATACGAAACAAATCCAAGTGTTTTATCTTTTTAGATATTTAAGCCAAACGTTTACAAATATTACGAAACAAATCCAAGAATTTCACCTTTTAGCTATTTAAGCCAAACGTTTACAAACGTTACGAAACAAATCCAAGCGTTTCACCTTTTTAGCGATTGAAGCCAAACGTTTACAAACTTTACGGAACAAATCCAAACGTTCCAGTGATTTCAGCCAAACGTTTACAAACTTTACGAAATAGATCTGAACGTTTCACCTTTTTTAGCGATTTAAGCCAAACGTTTACAAGCGTTACGAAACAAATCCAAACGATTCACCTTTTTAGCAATTTAAGCAAAATCTTTATTTCATTTTCAGCATCGTAATTGAATCGTATATGGAATTAGATTTTGAAAAGGTAAACATTTGGATTGGATACGAAACAAAACCAAACGTTTGGCTTAAATCTCTAAAATTGGGAATCGTTTGGATTTGTTTCGTAACCTTTGTAAACGTTTGGCTTAAATCGCTAAAAATGTGGAACATTTGGATTTTTGTTTCGTAACGTTTTAAACATTTGGTTTTGTTTCGTATTGTTTATAAACGTTTGGCTTAAATCGCTAAAGAGGTGGAACGTTTAGTTTTGTTTCGTAACGTTTGTTAACGTTTGTCTTGAATCGTGAAAAAGGTGAAATGTTTAGATTTGTTTTGTAACGTTTGTAAACGTTTGGCTTTAATCGCTAAAAAGGTAAAACATTTGGTTTTGTTTCGTAACATTTGTAGACGTTTGCCTTAAATCGCTGAAAAAGGGGAAATGTTTGGTTTTGTTTCGTAACGTTTGTAAACGTCTGGCTTATATCGCTAAAGAGTTTAAACGTTTGCATTTGTTTCATAACCTTTGTAATCGTTTGGATTAAATGTTTGAGTCTGTTTCGTAGCGTTTGTAAATGTTTTGCTTAAATCACTAAAAAGGTGAAACGTTTGGATTTGTTCCGTAACATTTGAAAACGTTTGGCTTAAATCGCTAAAAGGTGAAACGTTTGGATTTGATTTTTAATGTTTGTAAACGTTTGGCTTAAATTGCTAAAAAGGTGACACGTTAGGATTTTTTTCGTAACGTTTGTAAACGTTTGGCATAAATTGCTAAAAATATGAAACGCTTGGATTTGATTCGTATAGTTATAAACATTTTGTTTAAATTGCTAAAAAGGTTAAACGCTTGGATTGGTTTTGTAACATTTGTAAACGTTTGGCTTAAATAGCTAAAAAGTTGAAACACTTGGATTTGTTTCGTAACGTTTGTAAACGTTTGGCTCAAATTGCTAAAAAGGTGAAACGTTTGGATTTGTTTCGTAAAGTTTGTAAACGTTTGGCTTAAATCGCTAAAAAGGTGAAACGTTTGGATTGGTTTCGTAACGTTTGTAAATGTTTGGCTTGAATTGCTTAAAATTTGAAACATTTGGATTCGTTTCGTAAAATTTTAAACGTTTGGTTTAAATTGCTAAAAAGGGGAAACGTTTTGATTTGTTTTGTAATTTCTGTAAACGTTTGGCTTAAATCGATAAAAGGGTGAAACGTTTTGATTTGTTTCATAATGTTTGTAAACGTTTGGCTTAAATTGCAAAAAATGTGAAATGTTTGGATGTGTTTCGTAAATTTTAAACGTTTGGCTTAAATCGCTAAAAAGGTGAAACGCTTGGATTTGTTTCATAACGTTTGTAAACGTTTGGCTTAAATCGCTAAAAAGGGGAAACGCTTGGATTTGTTTCGTAATGTTTGGATTGAATTGCTTAAAATTTGAAACATTTGGATTTGTTTCGTAAAGTTTTAAACGTTTGGTTTAAATTGCTAAAAAGGTGAAACATTTGGATTTGTTTTGTAACGTTTGTAAACGTTTGGCTTAAACCGATAAAAGGGTGAAAGGTTTTGATTTGTTTGGTAATGTTTGTAAACGTTTGGCTTAAATTGCAAAAAATGTGAAACGTTTGGATGTTTTTCGTAAAGTTTTTAACGTTTGGCTTAAATCGCTAAAAAGGTGAAACGTTTGGATTTGTTTTGTAACGTATGTAAACGTTTGGCTTAAATCGCTAAAAAGGTGAAACGTTTGGTTTTGTTTCTTACACTGTTTTACCTTTCTAGCGATTTAAGCCAAACGTTTACAAATGTTACGAAACAAATCCAAATGTTTCACCTTTTTAGCGATTTAAGCAAAACGTTTACAAACAGTACGAAAAAAATCCAAACGTTTTACCTTTTTAACGATTTAAGCCAAACTTTTACAAACGTTACGAAACAAATCCAAATGTTTCCCCTTTTTAGAGATTTAAGCCAAACATTAACAAACGTTACAAAACAAATCCATATGTTTCACCTTTTTAGCGATTTAAGCCAAACATTAAACGTTACAAAAGAAAATCAAGCGTCTAAAATGTTAAGAAACAAATCCAAACGTTTTGCATTTAGCGATTTAAGCAAAACGTTTGCAAACATTAAGAAACAAAACTGAGCGTTTCACCTTTTTAACAATTTAAGCCAAACGTTTTCAAACGTTACGAAACAAATCCAAGCGTTTCACCATTTTACCAATTTAAGCCAAACCTTTAAAAATGTTACGAAAAAAATCCAAACGTTTCACCTTTTTTGCAATTTTAGCTAAACGTTTACAAACGTTCCTAAACAAAATCAAGCGTTTCACTTTTTTAGCAATTTAAGCCAAACGTATACAAACGTTACGAAACAAATCCAAGTGTTTCACCTTTTTAGCAATTTAAGCCAAACGTTTACAAACGTTACGAAATAAATCAAAACGTTTCACCTTTTTAGTGATTTAAGCCAAACGTTTATAAACGTATGAATTTAAGCCAAACATTTTACCTTTTTAGCGATTTAAGTCAAACATTTACAAAGGTTATGAAACAAATCCAAGCGCTTCACCTTATTAGCAATTTAAGCCAAACGTTTACAAACGTTACGAAATAAATCAAAACGTTTCACCTTTTTAGTGATTTAAGCCAAACGTTTATAAACGTATGAATTTAAGCCAAACGTTTCACCTTTTTAGCAATTTAAGCCAAACATTTACAAAGGTTATGAAACAAATCCAAATGTTTTACCTTTTTAACAGTTTAAGCCAAACGTTTACAAACGTTATAAAACAAATCCAAGCGTTTCACAGTTTTTTCAATTTAAGCCAAACTTTTACAAACGTTACGAAACAAATCCAACTGTTTCATCTTTTTAGCGATTTAAGCTAAACGTTTACAAACGTTACGAAACAAATCCAAACGTTTCATCTTTTTAGCGATTTTAGCCAAACGTTTAAAAATATTACGAAAAAAATCCAAAATCTCACCATTTTAGCTATTTAAGCAACACGTTTACAAATGATACCAAACAAATCCAAACGTTTCACCTTTTTAGCGATTTAAGCCAAACGTTTATAAACGCTACGAAACAAATCAAAACGTTTCTCCATTTTAGCAATTTAAGCTAAACGTTTACAAACGTTACGAAACAAATCCAAGGGTTTCTCCTTTTTAGCAATTTAAGTCAAATGTTTACAAAAGATACGAAACAAATCCAAACCTTTCACCTTTTTAGCAATTTAATACAAATGTTTACAAACATTACAAAACAAAATAAAACTTTTCACCTTTTTAGCGATTTAAGCCAAACATATACGAAGTTATGAAACAAATCCATACGTTTCACCTTTTCAGCCATATAAGCCAAACGTTTCAAAACATTACGAAACAAATCCAAACGTTTTCCCTTTTTAGCGAGTTAAGCCAAACGTTTAGAAATGTTACGAAACAAAACCAAACGTTTAAAACATTACTAAACAAATCCAAATGATTTGCATTTTTAGCGATTTAAGCCAAACGTTTACAAACATTACGAAACAAACCCAATCGTTTCACTTTTTCGCAATTTAAGCCAAACGCTTATGAAATAAATCCAAACATTTGACCTTTTTAGCGATTTAAGCCAAACGTTTACAAACATATGAAACAAATCCAGACGTTTCACCTTTTAAGCGATTTAAGCCAAACGTTTATAAACATTACAAAACAAAACCAAGCGTTTCCCTTTTTTAGCAATTTAAGCCAAACGTTTTCAAACGTTACGAAACAAATCTAAGTGTTTCCCCTTATTAGCAATTTAAGCCAAACGTTTACAAACGTTACGAAACAAATCCAAGCGTTTAACCTTTTTAGCAATTTAAGCCAAACGTTTATAATATTTACGAAATAAATCCAAACGATTCACCTTTTTAGCGATTTAAGCCAAACGTTTACAAATATATGAAACAAATCCAAACGTTTCCCCCTTTTAGAGATTTAAGCCAAACGTTTATAAACATTACGAAACAAATATAAGCGTTTCACTTTTTTAGCAATATAAGCCAAACGTGTACAAACATTACAAAACAAATACAAGCATTTCACCTTTTTAGCAATTTTAAGCCAAACGTTTACAAACCTTACGAAACAAAACCAAGTGTTTCACCTTTTTAGCAATTTAAGCCAAACGTTTACAAACATTATTAAACAAAACCAAGCGTTTCACCTTTTTAGCAATTGAAGCCAAACATTTACAAACGCTACAAAATAAATCCAAACGTTTCACCTTTTTGCGATTTACGCCCAACGTTTACAAAAGTTTCTAAAAAAAATCCAAATGTTTCACCTTTTTAGTAATTTAAGCCAAACTTTTACAAACATTACAAAACAAATCCAAGCGTTTCACTGTTAAGAAATTTAATCCAAGCGTTTACAAACGTTACGAAACAAATCCAATGTTTCACCTCTTTTGCAATTTAAGCTAAACGTTTACAAACGTTACAAAACAAATCCAAACGTTTCACCTTTTTAGCGATTTAATCCAAACGTTTGTAAACGTTACGAAACAAATCCAAACGTTTCACCTTTTTAGCGATTTATGCAAACGTTACGAAACAAATCCAAATGTTTCACCTTTTTAGCGATTTAAGCCAAACATTTACAAACGTTACGAAACAAATCCAAACGTTTCACCTCTTTAGCGATATAAGCCAAACATTTACAAACTTTACGAAACAAATCCAAACGTTTCCCCTTTTTAGCGATTAAAGCCAAACGTTTACAAACGTTACGAAACAAAACCAAACGTTACAAAACGAATCCAAACGTTTCGCATTTTTAGGGATTTAAGCAAAACATTTACAAACATATGAAACAAATCCAAACGTTTCCCCTTTTTAGCGATTTAAGCCAAACGTTTATAAATATTACGAAACAAATCTAAGCGTTTCACTTTTTTAACAATATAAGCCAAACGTGTACAAACATTACAAAACAAATCCAAGCGTTTCACCTTTTTAGCAATTTTAAGCCAAACGTTTACAAACCATACGAAACAAAACCAAGTTATTCACCTTTTTAGCAATTTAAGCCAAACGTTTACAAACGTTATGAAACAAAACCAAGCATTTCACCTTTTTAGATATTTAAGCCAAACATTTACAAACGCTACAAAATAAATCCAAATGTTTCACCTTTTTCGCGATTTAAACCCAACGTTTACAAATGTTTCTAAAAAAAATCCAAATGTTACGAAACAAATCCAAGCGTTTCACTGTTAAGAAATTTAATCCAAGCGTTTACAAACGTTAGGAAACAAATCCAACGTTTCACCTCTTTTGCAATTTAGGCTAAACGTTTACAAACGTTACAAAACAAATCCAAATGTTTCACCATTTTGGCGATTTAAGCCAAACGTTTACAAACGATACGAAACAAATACAAACGTTTCACCTTTTTAGCAATTTAAGCCAAACGTTTACAAACGTTACGAAACAAATCCAAACGTTTGGCTTAAATTGCTAAAAAGGTGAAACGTTTGGATTTGTTTGGTAATGTTTGTAAATGTTTGGCTTCAATCGTTAAAAAAGTGAAACGTTTGGATTTGTTTCGTAACGTTTGTATAAGTTTGGCATAAATCGCTAAAAAGGTGAAATGTTTTGATTTGTTTTGTAAAGTTTGAAACGTTTGGCTTAAATCGCTAAAAAGAGGAAACGTTTGGATTTGTTTCGTAACGTTTGTAAACGTTTGGCTTAAATTGCTAAAAAGATGAAACATTTGGATTTTTTGTAAACGTTTGGCTTAAATTGCTAAAAAGGAGAAACGTTTGGATATGTTTCATAATATTTTTAGACGTTTGGCTTAAATCGCTAAAATGGTGAAACGTTTGAAATTTCGTTATGTTTGTAAACGTTTGGCTTATATTGCTAAAAAGACGAAACGTTTTGATCTGTTTTGTAACATTTCGTAACGTTTGCCAACGTTTGGCTTTATTTGCTAAAAAGGTGAATCATCTGCATTTGTTTCATAACCATTGTAAACGTTTGGCTTAAATCACTAAAAAGGAGAAATGTTTGGATTTTTTTCGTAACGTTTGTAAACGTTTGGCTTCAATCGCTAAAAAGGGGAAATGTTTGGATTTGTTTCAAAACGTTTGTAAACGTTTGGCTTCAATTGCGAAAAAGGCGAAACATTTGGATTTGTTTTGTAACGTTTGTAAACGTTTGGCATAAATTGCTAAGAAGGTGAAATGTTTAAATTTGTTTCTTAACTGTTTAAACGTTTGGCTTAAATCGCTAAAGTGGGAAAGCGTTTGGATTTGTTTCGTAACGTTAATAAACATTTGGCTTAAATTGCTAAAAAGGTGAAATGCTTTGTTTTGTTTCGTAAAGTTTGTATACGTTCGGCTTATATCGCTAAAATGGTAAAACTTTTGGAATTGTTCCGTAACGTTTGTAAACGTTTGGCTTAAATTGCTAAAAAGGTGAAAAAATTGGATTTGTTTCGTATCGTTTGTAAACGTTTGACTTAAATTACTAAAAAGGTGAAACGCTTGAATTTGTTTCGGAACGTTTGTAAACGTTTGACTTAAATTGCTAAAAAGGTGAAACGTGTGGATTTGTTTCGTAACGTTTCTAAACGTTTGGCTTAAATTGCTAAAA
Organism: Mercurialis annua; assembly: GCF_937616625.2. Lineage (NCBI taxonomy): Eukaryota > Viridiplantae > Streptophyta > Magnoliopsida > Malpighiales > Euphorbiaceae > Mercurialis > Mercurialis annua. Next base: position 31,799,208 of record NC_065572.1, on the reverse strand, counting down.
CAGTGAAACACCTAGTTTTGTTTCGTAACGTTTGTAAGGGTTTGGATTTGTTTCATAACGTTTTAAATGTTTTGTTTTATTTCGAAAGATTTATAAACGTTTGGCTTAAATCGCTAAAAAGGTGAAACGTTCGGATTTATTTCATAACGTTTGTAAATGTTTGACTTAAATTGCTAAAAAGGCGAAACATTTGGATTTGTTTCGTAACATTTGGTAAACATTTGGCTTATTTCGCTGTGAAGATGGAACATTTGGATTTGTTTCGTAACGTTTGTAAATCTTTGGCTTAAATCTCTAGAGAGGTGAAACTTTTGGATTTGTTTTGTAACGTTTATAAACATTTGGCTTAAATAGCTAAAAAGGTGAAACGTTTGGTTTTGTTTCATAACGTTTGTAAACGTTTCGCTTAAATCGCTAAAAAGGTTAAACGTTTGGATTTGTTTTGTAATGTTTGTAAACGTTTGACTTAATTGCTAAAAAGGTGAAACGCTTGGATTTGTTTCGTAATGTTTGTAAACGTTTGGCTTATATTGCTGAAAAGGTGAAACATTTGGCTTTGTTTCTTAACCTTTGTAAACGTTTGGCTTAAATCGTTAAAAAGGTGAAACGTTTGGATTTGTTTCGTAACGTTTGTAAACGTTTGGCTTAAATCGCTCAAAAGGGGAAACGTTTGGATTTGTTTCATAATGTTTGTTAACGTTTGGCTTCAATCGTTAAAAAGGTGAAACGTTTGGATTTTTTTCGTAATGTTTTTATAAGTTTGGCATAAATCGCTAAAAAGGTGAAATGTTTTGATTTGTTTCGAAAAGTTTGAAACGTTTGGCTTAAATCACTGAAAAAGTGAAACGTTTGGATTTGTTTCGTAATGTTTGTAAACGTTTGGCATAAATTACTAAAAAGGTGAAACGTTTGGATTTGTTTCGTAACGTTTGTAAACCTTTGGCTTAAATTGCTAAAAAGGTGAAACGTTTGGATATGTTTCCAAACGTTTACAAACGTTTTGCTTAAATCGCTAAAAAGGGGAAACGTTTGGATTTGTTTCGTAACGTTTGTAAACGTTTGACTTAAATCGCTAAAAAGGCAAAACGTTTAGATTTGTTTCGTAATGTTTGTAAACGTTTGTCTTAAATTGCTAAAAAGGCGAAAAGTTTGGATTCGTTTTGTAATATTTTATAAACGTTTGGCTTAAATCTCTAAAAAGGTGAAACGTTTGGATTTGTTTCGTTATGTTTGATAAGGTTTGGCTTAAATCACTAAAAAGGTGAAACGTATGGATTTGTTTCGAAACGTTTGTAAACGTTTGGCTTTAATCGCTAAAAAGGTGACACGTTTGGATTTGTATAATAACGTTTGTAAACGTTTTGCTTAAATCGCTAAAAAAGGTGAAACGCTTGGATTTGTTTCGTAACGTTTATAAACATTTGGCTTGAATTGCTAAAAAGGTGACACGCTTGGATTTCTTTCGTAATGTTTGTAAACATTTGGCTTAAATTTCTAAAAACGTGAACCATTTGCATTTGTTTTATAACCTTTGTAAACGTTTGGCTTAAATCGCTAAAAAGGTGCAACGTTTGTATTTGTTTCGTATCGTTTGTAAAAGTTTGGCTTAAATCGCTAAAAAGATGAAACGTTTGGATTTATTTCATAATTTTTGTAAACGTTTGGCTTCAATTGCTATAAAGGTGAAACATTTTGATCTGTTTTGTAACGTTTGTAATCGTTTGGCATAAATTGCTAAAAAGGTGAAACATTTGGATTTGTTTCTTAACCTTTGTAAACGTTTGGCTCTAATTGCTAAAAAGGTGCAACGTTTGGATTTGTTTCGTAATATTTGTAAACGTTTGGCTTCAATAGTTAAAAAGGTGAAAAGTTTGTTTTTGTTTCGTAACGTTTGTATAAGTTTGGCATAAATCGCTAAAAAGGTGAAATGTTTTGATTTGTTTCATAAAGCTTGAAACGTTTGGCTTAAATCTTTAAAAAGGTGAAACGATTGGATTTGTTTCGTAACGTTTGTAAACGTTTGGCTTCAATTGCTATAAAGGTGAAATGTTTGGATTTGTTTCGTAAAGTTTGTAAACGTTCGGCATAAATTGCTTAAAAGGTGAAACACCTGGTTTTGTTTCGTAAAGTTTGTAAGGGTTTGGATTTGTTTCATAACGTTTTAAACGTTTTGTTTTGTTTCGTAAGGTTTATAAATGTTTGGCTTAAATCGCTTAAAAAGTGAAACGTTTGGATTTGTTTTGTAACGTTTGTAAATGGTTGGCTTAAATTGCTAAAAAGGCGAAACATTTGGATTTGTTTCGTAACATTTGGTAAACATTTGGCTTATTTCGCTAAAAAGGTGACACGTTTGGATTTGTTTCGTAACGTTTGTAAATCTTTGGCTTAGATCTCTAAAAAGGTGAAATTTTTGGATTTGTTTTGTAACGTTTGTAAACGTTTGGCTTAAATAGCTAAAAAGGTGAAACATTTGGTTTTGTTTCGTAACGTTTGTAAACATTTAGCTTAAATTGCTAAAAAGGTTAAACGTTTGGATTTGTTTTGTAATGTTTGTAAACGTTTGGCTTAATTTGCTAAAAAGGGTAAACACTTTGATTTGTTTCATAAAGTTTGTAAACATTTGCCTTAAATTGCTAAAAAGGTGAAACGCTTGGATTTGTTTCGGAACTTTTGTAAATGTTTGGCTTATATTGTTGAAAAGTTGAAACATTTGGGTTAAATCGCTAAGAAGGTGAAATGCTTGGTTTAGTTTCGTGACATTTGCAAGGTTTTGGCTTAAATCGCTAAAAATATGAAACGTTTGGTTTTGTTTCGTAACGTTTTAATCGTTTGGTTTTATTTCGTACCTTTTGTAAATGTTTGGCTTAAATCGCTAAAAAGGTGAAACTTTTGGATTTGTTTTGTGACGTTTGTAAACATTTGGCTTAAATTTCTAAAAAGGCGAAACATTTGGATTTGTTTCGTAATGTTTGTAAACGTTTGGCTAAAATTGCTAAAAAGGTGAAATGTTTGGGTTTGTTACATAACGTTTGTAAACGTTTGGCTTTAATCGCTAAAAAGGTGAAACGTTTGAAATTCCGTAACGTTTGTAAACGTTTATCTGAAATCGCTAAAAAGGTTAAACGTTTGGATTTATTTTGCAATATTTGTAAACGTTTGGCTTAATTTGCTAAAAAGGGGAAACACTTGGACTTGTTTCGTAACGTTTGTAAACGTTTGGCTTAAATTGCTCAAAATGTGAAACACTCGGATTTGTTTCGTAACGTTTGTAAACGTTTGGCTTATATTGCTGAAAAGGTGAAACATTTGGCTTTATTTCTTAACCTTTGTAAACGTTTGGCTTAAATCGCTAAAAAGGTGAAACGTTTGGATTTGTTTCGTAATATAAACGTTCGGCTTAAATCGCTAAAAAGGTGAAACATTTGGATTTGTTTCGTAACGTTTGTAAACGTTTGGCTTCAATCGCTAAAAAGGTGAAACGTTTGGATTTGTTTCGTAATATTTGTAAACGTTTGGCTTCAATCGTTTAAAAGGTGAAACATTTGGATTTTTTTCGTAACATTTGTATAAGTTTGGCATAAATCCCTTAAAAGGTGAAATTTTTTGATTTCTTTCGTAAAGTTTGAAACATTTGGCTTAAATCATTAAAATGGTGAAAAGTTTGGATTTGTTTCGTAACGTTTATAACCGTTTGGCTTAAATTGCTAAAAAGGGGAAACGTTTGGATATGTTTCGTAACGTTCATAAACGTTTGGCTTAAATCGCTAAAAGGTGAAACGTTTGGATATGTTTCGTAACTTTTGTAAACGTTTGGCTTAAATCGCTAAAAAGGTGAAACATTTGGATTTGTTTCGTAACGTTTGCAAACGTTTGGCTTAAATCGCTAAAAAGGCGAAACGTTTGGATTTGTTCGTAATGTTTGCGAATGTTTGGATTTGTTTTGTAACATTTTGTAAACGTTTGGCTTAAATCTTTAAAAAGGTGAAACGTTTGGATTTGTTTCATAACGTTTGTAAAGGTTTGGCTTAAATCGCTAAAAAGGTGAAACGTATGGATTTGTTTCGTAAAGTTTGTAAACGTTTGGCTGAAATCGCTAAAAAGGTGACACGTTTGGATTTGTATCGTAACGTTTGTAAACGTTTTGCTTAAATCGCTAAAAAGGTGAAACGCTTGGATTTGTTTCGTAACGTTTATAAACGTTTGGCTTGAATTGCAAAAAAGGTGAAACGCATGGATTTGTTTCGTAACGTTTGTAAACATTTGGCTTAAATTACTAAAAAGGTGAACCATTTGCATTTGTTTCATAACCTTTGTAAACATTTGGCTTAATACGCTAAAAAGGTGAAACGTTTGGACTTGTTTCGTATCGTTTGTAAAAGTTTGACTTAAATCGCTAAAAAGGTGAAACGTTTGGATTTGTTTCATAACGTTTATAAACGTTTGGCTTCAATTGCTAATAAGGTGTAACGTTTTGTTTTGTTTGGTAACGTTTGTAAAGGTTTGGCATAAATCGCTAAAAAGGTGAAACATTTGGATTTGTTTGGTAACGTTTGTAAACGTTTGGCTTAAATCGCTAAAAAGGTGAAACATTTGGATTTGTTTCGTAACGTTTGCAAACGTTTGGCTTAAATCGCTAAAAATGTGAAACGTTTGGATTTGTTCGTAATGTTTGCGAATATTTGGATTTGTTTTGTAACATTTTGTAAACGTTTGGCTTAAATCTCTAAAAAGGTGAAACATTTGGATTTGTTTCGTAACGTTTGTAAAGGTTTGGCTTAAATCGCTAAAAAGGTGAAACGTATGGATTTGTTTCGTAACGTTTGTAAATGTTTGGCTGAAATCACTAAAAAGGTGACACGTTTGGATTTATATCGTAACGTTTGTAAACGTTTTGCTTAAATCGCTAAAAAGGTGAAACGCTTGGATTTGTTTCGTAACGTTTATAAACGTTTGGCTTGAATTACAAAAAAGGTGAAACGCATGGATTTGTTTCGTAACGTTTGTAAACATTTGGCTTAAATTACTAAAAAGGTGAACTATTTGCATTTGTTTCATAACCTTTGTAAACGTTTGGCTTAATACGCTAAAACGGTGAGACGTTTGGATTTGTTTCGTATCGTTTGTAAAAGTTTGACTTAAATCGCTAAAAAGGTGAAACGTTTGGATTTGTTTCATAACGTTTGTAAACGTTTTGCTTCAATTGCTAAAAAGGTGAAACATTTTGTTTTGTTTGGTAACGTTTGGCATAAATCGCTATAAAGGTGAAACATTTGGATTTGTTTGGTAACGTTTGTAAACGTTTGGCTTAAATCGCTAAAAAGGTGAAACGTTTAGATTTGTTTCGTAACGTTTGTAAACGTTTGGCTTAAATCGCTAAAAATGTGAAACATTTGGATTTGTTCCGTAATATTTGTAAAGGTTTGGCTTCAATAGTTACAAATGTGACACGTTTGGATTTGTTTCCTAACGTTTGTATAAGTTTGGCATAAATCGCTAAAAGGGTAAAATGTTTTGATTTGTTTTGTAAAGTTTGAAACGTTTGGCTTAAATCACTAAAAAGGGGAAACGATTGGATTTCTTTCGTAACGTTTGTAAACGTTTAGCTTGAATTGCTAAAAAGGCAAAACGTTTGGATTTGTTTCGTAACGTTTGTAAACGTTTGACAAAAATTGCTAAAAAGGTGAAACACCTGGTTTTGATCGTAACGTTTGTAAGGGATTGGATTTGTTTCATAACGTTTTAAACGTTTTGTTTTGTTTCGTAAGTGTATAAACGTTTGGCTGAAATAGCTTAAAAGGTGAAACGTTTGGATTTTTTTCTTAACGTTTGTAAATGTTTGGCTTAAATTATTAAAAAGGCGAAACATTTGGATTTGTTTCGTAACATTTGGTAAACATTTGGTTTATTTCGCTAAAAAGGTGAAACATTTGGATTTGTGTCGTAATCTATGTAAATCTTTGGCTTAAATCTCTAAAAAGGTGAAACTTTTGGATTTGTTTTCTAATGTTTCTAAACGTTTGGCTTAAATAGCTAAAAAGGGGAAACGTTTGGTTTTGTTTCATAACGTTTGTAAACGTTTAGCTTAAATTGCTAGAAAGGTGAAACGTTTGGATTTGTTTCGTAATATTTTTAAACGTTTGGCTTAATTTGCTAAAAAGGGGAACCGCTTAGATTTGTTTCGTTACGTTTGTAAACGTTTGGCTTAAGTTGCTAAAAAGGTGAAACACTTGGATTTGTTTCGTAACATTTGTAAAGGTCTGTCTTAAATTGTTAAAAAGGTGAAACATTTGGATTTGTTTCTTAACCTTTGTAAACGTTTGGCTTATATCACTAAAAAGGTGAAACGTTTGGATTTATTTCGTAACGTTAGTAAACGTTTGGCTTAAATTGCTGAAAAGGTGAAACGTTTGAATTTGTTTCGTAATGTTTGTAAACGTTTGGCTTCCATTGTTAAAAAGATGAAACGTTTGGATTTGTTTCGTAACGTTTGTATAAGTTTGGCATAAATCACTAAAAAGGTGAAATCTTTTGATTTGTTTCGTAAAGTTTGAAACGTTTGGCTTAATTCGCTAAAAAGAGGAAACGTTTGGATTTGTATCGTATCGTTTGTAAACGTTTCGCTTAAATTGCTAAAAAGGTGAAACATTTGGCTTAAATTGCTAAAAAGGTGAAATGCTTGGTTTTGTTTCGTAACATTTGCAAGGTTTTGGCTTAAATCGCTAAAAATATGAAACGTTTGGTTTTGTTTCGTAACGTTTTAATCGTTTGGTTATGTTTCGTATCTTTTGTAAATGTTTGGCTTAAATAGCTAAACAGGTGAAACTTTTGGATTTGTTTTGTGACGTTTGTAAACATTTGGCTTAAATTGCTAAAAAGGCGAAACGTTTGGATTTGTTTCGTAATGTTTGTAAACGTTTGGCTAAAATTGCTAAAAAGTTGAAATGTTTGGATTTGTTTCATAACGTTTGTAAACGTTTGGCTTCAATCGCTAAAAAGGTGAAACGTTTGAAATTTCGTGACGTTTGTAAACGTTTAGGTTAAATCGCTAAAAAGGTTAAACGTTTGGATTTGTTTTGTAATGTTTGTAAACGTTTAGCTTAATTTGGTAAAAAGGGGAAACACTTTGATTTGTTTCGTAACGTTTGTAAACGTTTGCCTTAAATTTCTAAAAAGGTGAAATGCTTGGATTTGTTACGTAACGTTTATAAACGTTGGTCTTATATTGCTGAAAAGGTGAAACATTTGGCTTCGTTATTTGACCTTTGTAAACGTTTTGCATAAAACGCTAAAAAGGTGAACGTTTGGATTTGTCTCGTAATGTTTGTAAACGTTTGGCTTAAAACGCTAAAAAGGTGAATTGTTTGGATTTGTTTCGTAACGTTTGTAAACGTTTGGCTTAAATCGCAAAAAAGGACAAACATCTGGATTTGTGTCGTAATGTTTGTAAAAGTTTGGCTTCAATCGTTAAAAAGGTGAAACGTTTGGATTTTTTTCGTAACGTTTGTATAAGTTTGGCATAAATGTCTAAAAAGGTGAAATGTTTTGATTTGTTTCGTAAAGTTTGAAACATTTGGCTTAAATCGCTAAAAAGGTGAAACGTTTGGATTTGTTTCGTAACGTTTGTAAACGTTTGGCTTAAATTGCTAAAAAGGTGAAACGTTTGGATTTGTTTCGTAACGTTTGTAAACGATTGGCTTAAATTGCTAAAAAGGGGAAACGTTTGGATATGTTTCATAACGTTTATAAACATTTGGTTTAAATCACTAAAAAGGTGACACGTTTGGATTTTTTTTGTAACGTTTGGCTTAAATCGCTAAAAAGGCAAAACGTTTGGATTTGTTTCATAATGTTTGCAAATGTTTGGCTTAAATTGCTAAAAATGCGAAACGTTTGGATTTGTTTTGTAACATTTTGTAAACGTTTGGCTTAAATCTCTAAAAAGGTGAAACATTTGGATTTGTTTCGTGACGTTTGATAAGGTTTGGCATAAATCGCTAAAAAGGTGAAACGTATGGATTTGTTTCGTAACGTTTCTAAACGTTTGGCTTAAATCGCAAAAAAGGTGACACGTTTGGATTTGTATCGTAGCGTTTGCAAACGTTTTGCTTAAATTGCTAAAAAGGTGAAACGCTTGGATTTGTTTCATAACGTTTATAAATATTTGGCTTGAATTGCTAAAAAAGTGAAACGCTTGGATTTGTTTCGTAACGTTTGTAAACATTTGGCTTAAATTGCTTAAAAGGTGAACCATTTGCATTTGTTTCATAACCTTTGTAAATTTTTAAGGTGAAACGTTTGGATTTGTTTCGTATCGTTTGTAAAAGTTTGGCTTAAATCGCTAAAAAGGGGAAACGTTTGGATTTGTTTCATAATGTTTGTAAACGTTTGGCTTCAATTGCTAAACGTTTGGATTTGTTTTGTAACTTTTGTAAACGTTTGGCGTAAATTGCTAAAAAGGTGAAATATTTGGATTTATTTCTTAACCTTTGTAAACGTTTGGCTTAAATCGCTAAAAAGGTAAAACGTTTGGATTTGTTTCGTAACGCTTGTAAACGTTTGGCTTAAATCGCTAAAAATATGAAACGTTTGGATTTGTTTCGTAATATTTGTAAACGTTTGGCTTCAATAGTTAAAAAGGTGAAACTTTTGGATTTGTTTTGTAACGTTTGTATAAGTTTGCCATAAATCGCTAAAAAGGTGAAATGTTTTAATTTGTTTCGTAAATTTTGAAATGTTTGGCTTTAATCGCTAAAAACATGAAACGATTGGATTTCTTTCTTAACGTTTGTAAACGTTTGGCTTGAATTGCTAAAAAGGTGAAACGTTTGGATTTGTTTCATAACGTTTGTAAACGTTTGGCATAAATTTCTAAAAAGGTGAAACTCCTGGTTTTGTTTTGTGACGTTTGTAAGGGTTTGGATTTGTTTCATAACGTTTTAAACGTTTTGTTTTGTTTCGTAAGGGTTATAAACGTTTGGCTTAAATTGCTAAAAAGGTGAAACGTTTGGATATGTTTCATAACGTTTATAAACGTTTGGCTTAAATCACTAAAAAGGTGAAACGTTTGGATTTGTTTTGTAACGTTTGTAAACGTTTGGCTTAAATCGCTAAAAAGGCAAAACGTTTGTATTTGTTTCGTAATGTTTGCACATGTTTGGCTTAAATTGCTAAAAATGCGAAATGTTTGGATTTGTTTTGTAACATTTTGTAAACGTTTGGCTTAAATCTCTAAAAAGGTGAGACGTTTGGATTTGTTTCGTGACGTTTGATAAGGTTTGGCATAAATCGCTAAAAAGGTGAAATGTATGGATTTGTTTCGTAACGTTTGTAAACGTTTGGCTTAAATCGCAAAAAAGGTGACACGTTTGGATTTGTATCGTAACGTTTGCAAACGTTTTGCTTAAATCGCTAAAAAGGTGAAACGCTTGGATTTGTTTCATAACGTTTATAAACGTTTGGCTTGAATTGCTAAAAAGGTTAAACGCTTGGATTTGTTTCGTAACGTTTGTAAACATTTCGCATAAATTGCTAAAAAGGTGAACCATTTGCATTTGTTTCATAACCTTTGTAAATGTTTAAGGTGAAACGTTTGGATTTGTTTCGTATCGTTTGTAAAAGTTTGGCTTAAATCGCTAAAAAGGTGAAACGTTTGGATTTGTTTCATAATGTTTGTAAACGTTTGGCTTCAATTGCTAAACGTTTGGACTTGTTTTGTAAATTTTGTAAACGTTTGGCGTAAATTGCTAAAAAGGTGAAACATTTGGATTTATTTCTTAACCTTTGTAAACGTTTGGCTTAAATCGCTAAAAAGGTGAAACGTTTGGATTTGTTTCGTAACGTTTGTAAACGTTTGGATTAAATCGCTAAAAATGTGAAACGTTTGGATTTGTTTCGTAATATTTGTAAACTTTTGGCTTCAATAGTTAAAAAGGTGAAACGTTTGGATTTGTTTTGTAACTTTTGTATAAGTTTGGCATAAATCGCTAAAAAGGTGAAATGTTTTGATTTGTTTCGTAAATTTTGAAACATTTGGCTTAAATCACTAAAAAAGTGAAACGATTGGATTTTTTTCGTAACGTTTGTAAACGTTTAGCTTGAATTGCTAAAAAGGTGAAACGTTTGGATTTGTTTCGTAAAGTTTGTAAACGTTTGGCATAAATTGCTAAACAGGTGAAACACCTGATTTTGTTTCGTAACGTTTGTAAGGGTTTGGATTTGTTTCATAACGTTTTAAACGTTTTGTTTTGTTTCGTAAGTTTATAAAGGTTTGGCTTAAATCGCTTAAAAGGTGAAACGTTTGGATTTGTTTCGTAACGTTTGTAAATGTTTGGCTTAAATTATTAAAAAGGCGAAACATTTGGATTTGTTTCGTAACATTTCGTAACCTTTGAAATCTTTGGCATAAATCTCTAAAAAGGTGAAACTTTTGGATTTGTTTTGTAACGTTTGTAAACGTTTGGCTTAAATAGCTAAAAAGGGGAAACGTTTGGTTTTGTTTCGTAACGTTTGTAAACGTTTAGCTTAAATTGCTAAAAAGGTGAAAAGTTTGGATTTGTTACATAATGTTTGTAAAGGTTTGGCTTAATTTGCTAAAAAGGGGAACCGCTTGGATTTGTTTCGTAACGTTTGTAAACGATTGGCTTAAATTACTAAAAAGGTGAAATATTTGGATTTGTTTTGTAATGTTTGTAAACGTTTGGCATAAATTGCTAAAAAGGTGAAACACCTTGCTTTGTTTCGTAACGTTTGTAAGGGTTTGGATTTGTTTCATAACGTTTTAAATGTTTTGTTTTGTTTCGTAAGGTTTATAAACGTTTGGCTTAGATCGCTTAAAAGGTGAAACGTTTGGATTTGTTTCGTAACGTTTGTAAATGTTCGGCTTAAATTGCTAAAAAGGTGAAACATTTGGATTTGTTTCGTAACATTTGGTAAGCATTTGGCTTATTTCGCTAAAAAGGTGAAACGTTTGGAATTGTTTCGTAGCGTTTGTAAATCTTTGGCTTAAATCTCTAAAAAAGTTAAACATTTGGATTTGTTTTGTAACGTTTTTAAACGTTTGGCTTAAATTGCTAAAAAGGTGAAACGTTTGGTTTTGTTTCGTAACGTTTGTAAACGTTTATCTTAAATCGCTAAAAAGGTGAAAAGTTTGGATTTGTTTCGTAATGTTTGTAAACGTTTGGCTTAATTTGCTAAAAAGGGGAAATGCTTGGATTTATTTCGTAACGTTTGTAAACGTTTGGCTTAAATTGCTAAAAAGGTGAAACGCTTTGATTTGTTTATAAACGCTTGTAAACGTTTGTCTTAAATTGCTAAATAGGTGAAACGCTTGGATTTTTTTCGTAGCATTTGTAAACGTTTGGCTTAATTCGCTAAAAAGGTAAAACGTTTGGATTTGTTTTGTAACGTTTATAAACGTTTGGCTTAAATCGCTGAAAAGGTGAAAAGTTTGGATTTGTTTTGTAATGTTTGTAATCGTTTGGCTTCAATCGTTAAAAAGGTGAAACGTTTGGATTTGTTTCGTAACGTTTGTATAAGTTTGGCATAAATCGCTAAAAAGGTGAAATGTTTTGATTTGTTTTCGTAACGTTTATAAACGTTTTGCTTAAATCGCTAAAAATGTAAAACGTTTGAAATTTCGTAACGTTTGTAAACGTTTGGCTTAAATTGCTAAAAAGGTGAAATGATTGGATTTGTTTCGTAAATTTTGAAAATGTTTGGCTTAAATCGCTAAAAAGGTGAAACTTTAGGGTTTGTTTCGTGATGTTTGTAAGCGTTTGACTTAAATCGCTAAAAATTTGAAACGTTTGGATTTATTTCGTAACGTTTCTAAACGTTTGGCTTAAATCGCTACAAAGGTGAATCGTTTTAAATTTCGTAACGTTTGTAAACGTTTGGCTTAAATTGCTAAAATGGGGAAACGCTTGGATTTGTTTCGCAACGTTTGTAAATATCTGGCTTATATTGCTAAAAAGGGGAAACGTTTGGAATTGTTTCGTAACGTTTGTAAACGTTTGGCTTAAATTGCTAAAAAGGTGACAAATTTTTATTGTTTCGTAACCTTTGTAAACTTTTGCCTCAAATCGCTAAAAAAGTGAAACGTTTGGTTTTGTTTCATAACCTTTGTAAAAGTTTGCCTTAAATCGCTAAAAGGTGAGACGTTTGCATTTGTTTTGTAACGTTTGTAAGCGTGTTGTTTAAATTGCTAAAAAAGTGACACGTTTGGATTTGTTTCGTAACATTTGTAAACATTTGGCTTAAATCGCTAAAAAGGTGAAACGTTTGGATTTTTGTGGTAACGTTTGTAAATGCTTGGCTTAAATCACTAAAAAGGTGAAACGTTTGGATTTATTGCATAACGTTTGTAAACGTTTAGCTTAAATCGATAAAAAGTTGAAACGTTTGGATTTGTTCCGTAAGGTTTGAAAATATTTGGCTTATGTCGCCAAAATGGTGAAATGTTTGGTTTTGTTTCGTAACGTTTGTAAACGTTCGACTTAACTCGCTAAAAAGGTGAAACGTTTGGATTTGTTTTGTAACGTTTGTAAACGTTTGGCTTAAATCGCTAAAAAAGTGCAACGTTTAGATTTATTTCATAACGTTTGTAAACATTTGGCAAAAATCGCCAAAAAGGTGAAACATTTGGATTTGTTTTGTAACATTTGTAAACGTTTGGCATAAATCGCTAAAAGGTGAAATGTTTGGATTTGTTTCGTAACGTTTGTAAATGTTTGGCTTAAATTACTTCAAAGGTTAAACACTTGAATTTGTTCCGCAACGTTTGTAAATGTTTGGCTCAAATTGCTAAAAAGGTGAAACGCTTGGATTTATTTCGTAACGTTTGGCTTAAATTGCTAAAAAGATGAAACAATTGGTTTTGTTTTGTAGCGTTTGTAAGGTTTTGGCTTAAATCGCTAAAAATATGAAATGTTTGGATTTGTTTCTTAATGTTTTAAATGTTTGGTTTTGTTTTGTAACGTTTGAAAATGGTTGGCTTAAATTGCTAAAAAGGTGAAACGTTTGGATTTGTTTCGTAAAGTTTGTAAACGTTTAGCTTAAATTGCTAAAAAGGTGAAACGTTTGGATTTGTTTCGTAACGTTTGTAAACGTTTGGCTTAAATCGCTAAAAAGGTGAAAAGTTTGGATTTGTTTCGTAATGTTTGTAAACATTTGGCTTAAATCGCTAAAAAGGTGAAAAGTTTGAAATTTTTAACGTTTGTAAACATTTGGCTTAAATTACTAAAAAGCTGAAACGCTTGGATTTGTTTCGCAACATTTGTAAATAATTTGCTTAAATTGCTAAAAAGGTGAAACGTTTGGATTTGTTTCGTGACGTTTTAAATGTTTCGTTTTGTTTCGTAACGTTTGTAAACGTTCAGCTTAAATCGCTAAAAATGGAAAACGTTTGTATTTATTTCGTAACATTTGTAAACGTTTGGCTTAAATCGCTAAAAAGGTGAAACATTTGGATTTGTTTCGTAACGTTTGTAAACGTTTGGCTTAAATTGCTAAAAAGGTAACACGTTTTGATTTGTTTCGTAATCTTTGTAAAAGTTTGGCGTAAATCGCTAAAAAGGTGAAACGTTTGATTTTGTTTCCTAACCTTTGTAAACGTTTGGCTTAAATCGCTAAAAAGGTGATACGTTTGGATTTGTTCCGTAATGTTTGTAAATGTTTTGCTTAAATTGCTAAAAAAAGTGAAATGTTGGGATTTGTTTTGTAATGTTTGTAAACGTTTGGCTTAAATCGCTAAAAAGATGAAACGTTTAGATATGTTTCGTAACGTTTGTAAATGTTTGGCTTAAATCTCTAAAAAGATGAAACGTTTGGATTTGTTCCGTAACATTTGAAAATGTTTGGTTTAAATTGCAAAAAAGGTGAAACGTTTGGTTTTGTTTCGTAATGTTCAGCTTAAATCGCTAAAAAGGTGAAACGTTTGGATTTGTTTGTAACGTTTGTAAACGTTTGGCTTAAATCGCAAAAAAGGTGAAACGTTTCGATTTGTTTCCTAACGTTTGCAAACGTTTGGCTTAAGTTTCTAAAAATGTGAAACATTTGTATTTGTTTCGTAACGTTTGTAAACGTTTGGCTTCAATTGCTAAAAAGGTGAAACGCTTTGATTTGTTTCGTAACGTTTGTAAACATTTGGCATAAGCTAAAAAGCTGAAACGCTTGGATTCGTTTCGTAACATTTGTAAACGTTTGGCATAAATCGCTAAAAAGGTGAAACGTTTGGATTTGTTTCGTAACGTTTTAAACGTTTGGCTTAAATAGCTAAAAAGGTGAAATGTTTGGATTTTTTTTTGTAACGTTTTTAACGTTCGACTTAAATCACTAAAACGGTTAAACGCTTGGATTTGTTTCGTAACGTCTGTAAACGTTTGGCTTAAATTGCTAAATAGCTGAAACGCTTGGATTTGTTTCGTAACGTTTGTAAACGTTTGGCTTAAATTACTAAAAAGGTGAAACGCTTGAATTTTTTTGGGAACGTTTGTAAACGTTTGGCTTAAATTGCTAAAAAGGGGAAACGTTTCGATTTGTTTCGTAACGTTTGTAAACTTTTGGCTTAAATTGCTAAAAAGGTAAAACGCTTGATTTTGTTTCGTAACGTTTGTAAGGGATTGGCTTAAATCGCTAAAAATATGAAACGTTTGGATTAGCTTTGTAACGTTTTAAATGTTTGGTTTTGCTTCGTAACGTTTATAAACGTTTGGTTTAAATCGCTAAACAGGTGAAATGTTGGGATTTCTTTCATAGCGTTTGTAAACGTTCGACTTAAATGGCTAAAAAGGCGAAACGTTTGGATTTGTTTCGTAACGTTTGTAAACGTTTGGCTTAAATTCCTAAAAAGGTGAAACATTTGGATTTGTTTCGTAACGTTTGTAAACATTTGGCTTAAGTCGCTAAAAAGGTGAAACGTTTGAAATTCTTTAAACGTTTGTCTTAAATTGCTAAAAAGATGAAATGCTTGGATCTGTTTCGTAACGTTTGTAAATATTTGGCTTAAATTGTTAAAAAGGTGAAACGATCAGATTTGTTTCGTAACGTTTTAAACGTTTAGTTTTGTTTCATAACGTTTATAAACATTCGGCTTAAATCGCTAAAAATGTGAAACGTTTGTATTTGTTTCGTAACGTTTGTAAAAGTTTGGATTAAATCGCTAAAAAGGGGAAACGTTTCTATTTTTTTCGTAACGTTTGTAATCGTTTGGCTTAAATTTCTAAATAGGGGAAACGTTTGGTTTTGTTTCATAACCTTTGTAAACGTTTGGCTTAAATCGCTAAAAAGGTGATACGTTTGGATTTGTTTCGTAACGTTTGTAAACATTTTGCTTATATTGCTAAAAAGGTGAAACATTTGGATTTGTTTCGTAACGTTTGTAAACGTTTGGCTTAAATTGCTAAAAAGGTGAAACGTTTGGATTTATTTCGTTAAATCGCTAAAAAGTGAAACGTTTGGATTTGTTCTGTAACGTTTGAAAACGTTTGGCTTAAATCGCAAAAAAGGCGAAACGTTTGGTTTTGTTTCGTAACATTTATAAACGTTCGGCTAAAATCACTAAAAAGGTGAAACGTTTGCATTTGTTTCGTAACGTTTTAAACGCTTCGTTTTGTTTCGCAATGTTATAAATGTTTGGCTTAAATCGCTAAAAAGGTGAAACATTTGGTTTTGTTTCGTAACGTTTGTAAACATTTCAATTTTTTTGGTAACGTTTGTTTCCTAACATTTCAAACCTTTGGTTTTGTTTTGTAATGCTTGTAAACGTTTGTCTTAAATCGCTAAAAAGGTGAAACGTTTTATTTTATTTCGTAATGTTTGTAAACGTTTAGCTTAAATTAATAAAAAGGTGAAACGTTTGGATTTGTTTCGAAACGTTTGAGTTCAATCCCTAAAAAGGTGAAACATTTATTTTTGTTTTGTAACGTTTTAAAGGTTTGGTTTAAATTGCTAAATTAGTGAAACGCTTGGATTTATTTCGTAACATTTGTAAACATTTTACTTAAATTGCTAAAAAGTTGAAACGCTTGGATTTCTTTCATAACGTTTGTAAACGTTTGGCCTAAATCGCTAAAAGGTAAAACGTTTGGATTTGCTTTGTATCGTTTGTAAACGTTTGGCTTAAATCGCTAAAAAGATGAAACGTTTGGTTTTGTTTAGTAACCTTTGTAAACGTTCAGCTCAAATCGCTAAAAAGCTCAAACGGTTGGATTTGTTTTGTAACGTTATAAACGTTTGCATTTGTTTCGAAACATTTGGATTTGTTTTGTAACGTTTTAAACGCTTGGTTTTGTTTCGTAATGTTATAAACGTTTAGCTTAAATTTCTAAAAAGGTTAATCGTTTGTTTTTTTTCATAACGTTTGTAAACGTTTGGCTTAAATCGCTAAAAAGTTGAAACATTTGGTTTTGTTTCGTAATATTTGTAAACATTTCGATTTGTTTCGTAACGTTAGTTTTGTAATGTTTCAAACATTTTATTTTGTTTCGTAACGTAGGTAAACGTTTGTCTTAAATCGCTAAAAAGGTGAAACGTTTTGTTTTATTTCGTAATGTTTGTAAACGTTTGGCTTAAATTGCTAAAAAGGGGAAACGTTTGGATTTCTTTCGTAACGTTTGTAAACGTTTGGGTTCAATCGCTACAAAGATGAAACGTTTGGATTTGTTTCGTAACGTTGGTAAAAATCTGCCTTAAATCGCTCAAAATGTGAAACGTTTGGTTTTGTTCCGTAACGTTAGTAAACGTTTGGCTTAAATTTCTAAAAATGTGAAACGCTTGGTTTTGTTTCCTAACATTTGTAAACGTTTGGCTAAAATTGCTATAAAGGTGAAACACTTGGATTTATTTCGTAAAGTTTGTAAATGTTTGACTTTGTTTTGTAACGTTTGTAAACGTATGGCTTAAATCGCTAAAGAGGTGAAACGTTTGAAATTTCTTCGTAACGTTTTACACGTTTGGATTTGTTTAGAAACGTTTGGATTTTTTTCGTACCGTTTGTAAACGTTTGCCTTAAATTGCTAAAAAGATAAAAGGTTTGGATTTGTTTCGTAACGTTTGTAAACGTTGTGCTTAAATTGCTAAAAAGGTCGAAACGCTTGGATTTGTTTCATAACGTTTGGCTTAAATTGCTAAAAAGTTGAAACGCTTGGTTTTTTTTCGTAACTATTGTAAATGTTTGGCTTAAATTGCTAAAAAGGCGAAACGTTTGGATTCGTTTCGTACCGTTAGTAAACGTTTGGCTAATATCGCTAAAAATATGAAACGTTTGGATTTGTTTCATACTTTTGTAAACGTTTGGCTTAAATCGCTAAAAAGGTGAAACATTGTTTCGTAACGTTTGTAAACGTTTGGCTTAAATTGCTAAAAAGGTAAAACGCTTGATTTTGTTCGTAACGTTTATAAACGTTTGGCTTAAATTGCTAAAAGGGCAAAACACTTGGATTTGTTTCATAACGTTTGTAAACGTTTTGCTTAAATTGCTAAAAAGGTAAAACACAGGTTTTGTTTCATAATGTTTGTAAACGTTTGGCTTAAATCGCTAAAAATGGGAAACGTTTGGATTTGTTTAGTAACATTTTAAACGCTTGGTTTTGTTTCGTAGCGTTTGTAAATGTTTGGTTTAAATCGCTAAAAAAATGATACATTTAGATTTGTTTCGTAACGTTTGTAAACGTTGGGCTTAAATCGCTAATAAGGTGAAACGTTTGGATTTGTTTCATAACGTTTGTAAACGTTTGGCTTAAACTGCTAAAAAGGTGAAACATTTAAATTTGTTTCATACTTCTGTAAACGTTTGGCTTAAATCACCAAAAGGTTAAACGTTTGGATTTGTTTCATAACGTTTTAAACGTTTGGTTATGTTTCGTAGCGTTTGTAAACATTTGGCTTAAATCGCTAAAAAGTTGAAACATTTGGATTTGTTCCGTAATTTTATAAATGTTTGGATTAAATAGCTAAAAATGTGAAACATTTGATCTATTTCGTAACGTTTTAAACGTTTGGTTTTGTTGCGTAGCATTTGTAAACGTCTGGCTTAAATCTTTAAAAAGGTGAAACGTTTCGATTTGTTTCATAACGTTTGTAAATGTTTGGCTTAAATCGCTAAAAAGGTGAAAACTTTGGATTTGTAAACGTTTGGCTTAAATTGCTAAAAAGGTGAAACGATTTGATTTGTTTTATACTTGTGTAAACGTTTGGCTTAAATCGCTAAAAAAAAGGGAAACGTTTGGATTTGTTTCATAACGTTTGTAAACGTTTGGCTTATATTACTAAAAACGCGAAACGCTTGATTTTTTTCGTAACCTTTATAAACGTTTGGCTTAAATTGCTAAAAAGGGGAAACGCTTGGATATGTTTCGTAACGTTTGGCTTAAATTTCTAAAAAGTTGAAACGCTTGGTTTTGTTTTGCAATGTTTGTAAACATTTGGTTTTGTATCGTAGCATTTGTAAACGTTTGGCTTAAATCGCTAAAAAAGTAAAACATTTGGATTTGTTTCGTAACATTTGTAAACGTTTGGTTTAAATCGCTAAAAAGGTGAAACGTTTCGATTTGTTTTGTAACGTTTGTAAACGTTTGGCTTAAATCGCTAAAAAGGGTAAACGTCTACATTTGTTTTGTATCGTTTGTAATCGTTCGGCTTAAATCGATAAAAAGATGAAACGTTTGGATTCGTTTCATAACCTTTGTAAACGTTTGGCTTAAATTGCTAAAAAGGTGAAACGCTTTAATTTATTTCGTAACTTTTGTATACGTTTGGCTTAATTTGCTAAAAAGGAGAAACACATGGACTTGTTTCATATCGTTTGTAAACGTTTGGCTTA
The DNA here is from genome assembly GCF_937616625.2 of Mercurialis annua. NCBI lineage: Eukaryota > Viridiplantae > Streptophyta > Magnoliopsida > Malpighiales > Euphorbiaceae > Mercurialis > Mercurialis annua. Next base: position 31,780,391 of record NC_065572.1, on the reverse strand, counting down.
AATTGCTTAAAAGGCGAAACAGTTGGATTTGTTTCGTAGCATTTCTAAACGTTTGGCTTAATTCGCTAAAAAGATGAAACGTTTGGATTTTTTTCGTACCATTTGTAAACGTTTGGCTTAAATCTCTAAAAAGGTGAAAAGTTTGGATTTGTTTCGCAACGTTTGTAAACGTTTGGCTTAAATTGCTAAAAAGGTGGAAACGCTTGGAATTGTTTCGTAACGTTTGGCTTATATTGTTAAAAAGGTGAAACGCTTGGTTTTGTTTCTTAACGTTTGGCTTATATTGCTAAAAAGGTGAAACGCTTGGTTTTGTTACGCAACGTTTGCAAACCTTTGGCTTAAATTGCTAAAAGTATGAAATGTTTGGATTTGTTTCGTAACGTTCTAAACGTTTGGCTTAAATCGCTAAAATGGGGAAACGTTTGAATTTGTTTCGTAGCGTTTGTAAACGTTTGACTAAAATCGCTAAAAAGGTGAAACCTTTGGTTTTGTTTCGTAACGTTTGGAAACGTTCGGCTTAAATCGCTAAAAAGGTGAAACATTTTGTTTTGTTTTTCGTAATGTTTGTAAACGTTTGGCTTAAATTGCTAAAAAGGTGAAACGCTTCCATTTGTTTCGTAACGTTTGTAAACGTTTAGCTTAATTTGCTAAAAAGGTGAAACGCTTGGATTTGTTTCGTAAAGTTTGTAAATGTTTGGCTTAAATTGCTAAAAAGGTGAAACGCTTGGATTTGTTTCGTAACGTTTTTAAACGTCTGGCTTAAATTCGCCAAAAAGGTGAAACATTTGGATTTTTTTCGTAACCTTTGTAAACGTTTGGCTTAAATCGCTAAAAAGGTGAAAACGTTTAGATTTTTTTCGTAACGTTAGTAAACGTTTGGCTTAAATTGCTAAAAAGGTGAAACACTTGGATTTGTTTCGCAACGTTTCTAAACATTTGGCTTAAATTGCTATAAATGTGAAACACTTGGATTTGTTCTGTAAAGTTTGTAAACGTTTGTCTTACATCGCTAAAAAGGTGAACCGTTTGGATTTGTTTCGTAGCATTTGTAAACGTTTGGCTTAAATCGCTAAAAAGGTGAAACGATTCGATTTGTTTCGTAGCGTTTGTAACCGTTTGGCTTTAATCGCTAAAAAGGTGAAACATTTGGATTTGTTTTTTACCGTTTGTTTGGCTTAAATCGCGAAAAAGGTGAATTGTTTGGATTTACTTCGTAATGTTTGTAAACGTTTGGCTTCAATTGCTAAAAAGGGGAAACGCTTGGATTTTTTTGTAACGTTTATAAAGGTTTAGCTTAAATTTCTAAAAAGGTGAAACATTTGATTTTTATTTCGTTACGTTTGTAAATGTTTTGCTTAAATTGCTAAAAATTGGAAACGTTTGGATTTGTTTCGCAACGTTTGTAAACGTTTGGCTTCAATCGCTAAAAAGGGGAAACGTTTTGATTTGTTTCGTAAAGTTTGTAAACATTTTGCATGAATCGCTAAAAAGGTGAAACATATGGATTTGTTTCGTAACGTTTGTAACTTTTGGCTTAAATCGCCAAAAAGGGGAAACGCTTGAATTTGCTTCGTAACGTTTGTAAATGTTTGGCATAAATCGGTAAAAAGGGGAAACATTTGGATTTGTTTCATAACATTTGTAAACGTTCGGCTTATATCGCTAAAAAGGTGAAAAGTTTGGATTTGTTTTGTAACGTTTGTAAACGTTTAGCTTAAATTCCTAAAAATGGGAAACGTTTGGAGCTGTTTAGGAACGTTTGTAAACGTTTGGCTTAAATTGATAAAAAGGTGAAACGCTTGGATTTGTTTTGTATCGTTTGTAAACGTTTGGTTTATATTGCTAAAAATGTGAAACACTTGTTTTTTTTCGTATCGTTTGTAAGCATGTGGCTTAAATCCCTAAATATGTGAAACTCTTGGATTTGTTTCGTAACGTTTGTAACTTTTGGCTTAAATCGCCAAAAAGGGGAAACGCTTGAATTTGCTTCGTAACGTTTGTAAAGGTTTGGCTTAAATCGCTAAAAAGGTGAAACGTATGGATTTGTTTCGTAAAGTTTGTAAACGTTTGGCTGAAATCGCTAAAAAGGTGACACGTTTGGATTTGTATCGTAACGTTTGTAAACGTTTTGCTTAAATCGCTAAAAAGGTGAAACGCTTGGATTTGTTTCGTAACGTTTCTAAACGTTTGGCTTGAATTGCAAAAAAGGTGAAACGCATGGATTTGTTTCGTAACGTTTGTAAACATTTGGCTTAAATTACTAAAAAGGTGAACCATTTGCATTTGTTTCATAACCTTTGTAAACATTTGGCTTAATACGCTAAAAAGGTGAAACGTTTGGATTTGTTTCGTATCGTTTGTAAAAGTTTGACTTAAATCGCTAAAAAGGTGAAACGTTTGGATTTGTTTCATAACGTTTATAAACGTTTGGCTTCAATTGCTAATAAGGTGTAACGTTTTGTTTTGTTTGGTAACGTTTGTAAACGTTTGGCATAAATCGCTAAAAAGGTGAAACATTTGGATTTGTTTGGTAACGTTTGTAAACGTTTGGCTTAAATCGCTAAAAAGGTGAAACATTTGGATTTGTTTCGTAACGTTTGCAAACGTTTGGCTTAAATCGCTAAAAAGGCGAAACGTTTGGATTTGTTCGTAATGTTTGCGAATATTTGGATTTGTTTTTTAACATTTTGTAAACGTTTGGCTTAAATCTCTAAAAAGGTGAAACGTTTGTATTTGTTTCGTAACGTTTGTAAAGGTTTGGCTTAAATCGCTAAAAAGGTGAAACGTATGGATTTGTTTCGTAACGTTTGTAAATGTTTGGCTGAAATCACTAAAAAGGTGACACGTTTGGATTTATATCGTAACGTTTGTAAACGTTTTGCTTAAATCGCTAAAAAGGTGAAACGCTTGGATTTGTTTCGTAACGTTAATAAACGTTTGGCTTGAATTGCAAAAAAGGTGAAACGCATGGATTTGTTTCGTAACGTTTGTAAACATTTGGCTTAAATTACTAAAAAGGTGAACCATTTGCATTTGTGTCATAACCTTTGTAAACGTTTGGCTTAATACGCTAAAACGGTGAAACGTTTGGATTTGTTTCGTATCGTTTGTAAAAGTTTGACTTAAATCGCTAAAAAGGTGAAACGTTTGGATTTGTTTCATAACGTTTGTAAACGTTTTGCTTCAATTGCTAAAAAGGTGAAACATTTTGTTTTGTTTGGTAACGTTTGGCATAAATCGCTATAAAGGTGAAACATTTGGATTTGTTTGGTAACGTTTGTAAACGTTTGGCTTAAATCGCTAAAAAGGTGAAACGTTTGGATTTGTTTCGTAACGTTTGTAAACGTTTGGCTTAAATCGCTAAAAATGTGAAACATTTGGATTTGTTTCGTAATATTTGTAAACGTTTGGCTTCAATAGTTACAAATGTGACACGTTTGGATTTGTTTCCTAACGTTTGTATAAGTTTGGCATAAGTCGCTAAAAAGGTAAAATGTTTTGATTTGTTTTGTAAAGTTTGAAACGTTTGGCTTAAATCACTAAAAAGGTGAAACGATTGGATTTCTTTCGTAACGTTTGTAAACGTTTAGCTTGAATTGCTAAAAAGGCAAAACGTTTGGATTTCTTTTGTAACGTTTGTAAACGTTTGGCAAAAATTGCTAAAAAGGTGAAACACCTGGTTTTGATTGTAACGTTTGTAAGGGATTGGATTTGTTTCATAACGTTTTAAACGTTTTGTTTTGTTTCGTAAGTTTATAAACGTTTGGCTGAAATCGCTTAAAAGGTGAAACGTTTGGATTTTTTTCTTAACGTTTGTAAATGTTTGGCTTAAATTATTAAAAAGGCGAAACATTTGGATTTGTTTCGTAACATTTGGTAAACATTTGGTTTATTTCGCTAAAAAGGTGAAACATTTGGATTTGTGTCGTAATCTATGTAAATCTTTGGCTTAAATCTCTAAAAAGGTGAAACTTTTGGATTTGTTTTGTAATATTTCTAAACGTTTGGCTTAAATAGCTAAAAAGGGGAAACGTTTGGTTTTGTTTCATAACGTTTGTAAACGTTTAGCTTAAATTGCTAGAAAGGTGAAACGTTTGGATTTGTTTCGTAATATTTTTAAACGTTTGGCTTAATTTGCTAAAAAGCGGAACCGCTTAGATTTGTTTCGTTACGTTTGTAAACGTTTGGCTTAAGTTGCTAAAAAGGTGAAACACTTGGATTTGTTTCGTAACATTTGTAAAGGTCTGTCTTAAATTGTTAAAAAGGTGAAACATTTGGATTTGTTTCTTAACCTTTGTAAACGTTTGGCTTATATCACTAAAAAGGTGAAACGTTTGGATTTCTTTCGTAACGTTAGTAAACGTTTGGCTTAAATTGCTGAAAAGGTGAAACGTTTGAATTTGTTTCGTAATGTTTGTAAACGTTTGGCTTCCATTGTTAAAAAGATGAAACGTTTGGATTTGTTTCGTAACGTTTGTATAAGTTTGGCATAAATCACTAAAAAGGTGAAATCTTTTGATTTGTTTCGTAAAGTTTGAAACGTTTGGCTTAATTCGCTAAAAAGGGGAAACGTTTGGATTTGTTTCGTATCGTTTGTAAACGTTTCGCTTAAATTGCTAAAAAGGTGAAACATTTGGCTTAAATTGCTAAAAAGGTAAAATGCTTGGTTTTGTTTCGTAACATTTGCAAGGTTTTGGCTTAAATCGCTAAAAATATGAAACGTTTGGTTTTGTTTCGTAACGTTTTAATCGTTTGGTTATGTTTCGTATCTTTTGTAAATGTTTGGCTTAAATAGCTAAACAGGTGAAACTTTTGGATTTGTTTTGTGACGTTTGTAAACATTTGGCTTAAATTGCTAAAAAGGCGAAACGTTTGGATTTGTTTCGTAATGTTTGTAAACGTTTGGCTAAAATTGCTAAAAAGGTGAAATGTTTGGATTTGTTTCATAACGTTCGTAAACGTTTGGCTTCAATCGCTAAAAAGGTGAAACGTTTGAAATTTCGTAACGTTTGTAAACGTTTAGGTTAAATCGCTAAAAAGGTTAAACGTTTGGATTTGTTTTGTAATGTTTGTAAACGTTTGGCTTAATTTGGTAAAAAGGGGAAACACTTTGATTTGTTTCGTAACGTTTGTAAACGTTTGCCTTAAATTTCTAAAAAGGTGAAATGCTTGGATTTGTTACGTAACGTTTGTAAACGTTTGCCTTATATTGCTGAAAAGGTGAAACATTTGGCTTCGTTATTTGACCTTTGTAAACGTTTTGCATAAATCGCTAAAAAGGTGAACGTTTGGATTTGTCTCGTAATGTTTGTAAACGTTTGGCTTAAAACGCTAAAAAGGTGAAACGTTTGGATTTGTTTCGTAACGTTTGTAAACGTTTGGCTTAAATCGCAAAAAAGGACAAACATCTGGATTTGTGTCGTAATGTTTGTAAAAGTTTGGCTTCAATCGTTAAAAAGGTGAAACGTTTGGATTTTTTTCGTAACGTTTGTATAAGTTTGGCATAAATGTCTAAAAAGGTGAAATGTTTTGATTTGTTTCGTAAAGTTTGAAACATTTGGCTTAAATCGCTAAAAAGGTGAAACGTTTGGATTTGTTTCGTAACGTTTGTAAACGTTTGGCTTAAATTGCTAAAAAGGTGAAACGTTTGGATTTGTTTCGTAACGTTTGTAAACGATTGGCTTAAATTGCTAAAAAGGGGAAACGTTTGGATATGTTTCATAACGTTTATAAACATTTGGTTTAAATCAATAAAAAGGTGACACGTTTGGATTTTTTTTGTAACGTTTGGCTTAAATCGCTAAAAAAGCAAAACGTTTGGATTTGTTTCATAATGTTTGCAAATGTTTGGCTTAAATTGCTAAAAATGCGAAACGTTTGGATTTGTTTTGTAACATTTTGTAAACGTTTGGCTTAAATCTCTAAAAAGGTGAAACATTTGGATTTGTTTCGTGACGTTTGATAAGGTTTGGCATAAATCGCTAAAAAGGTGAAACGTATGGATTTGTTTCGTAACGTTTGTAAACGTTTGGCTTAAATCGCAAAAAAGGTGACACGTTTGGATTTGTATCGTAGCGTTTGCAAACTTTTTGCTTAAATTGCTAAAAAGGTGAAACGCTTGGATTTGTTTCATAACGTTTATAAATATTTGGCTTGAATTGCTAAAAAAGTGAAACGCTTGGATTTGTTTCGTAACGTTTGTAAACATTTGGCTTAAATTGCTTAAAAGGTGAACCATTTGCATTTGTTTCATAACCTTTGTAAATTTTTAAGGTGAAACGTTTGGATTTGTTTTGTATCGTTTGTAAAAGTTTGGCTTAAATCGCTAAAAAGGTGAAACGTTTGGATTTGTTTCATAATGTTTGTAAACGTTTGGTTTCAATTGCTAAACGTTTGGATTTGTTTTGTAACTTTTGTAAACGTTTGGCGTAAATTGCTAAAAAGGTGAAATATTTGGATTTATTTCTTAACCTTTGTAAACGTTTGGCTTAAATCGCTAAAAAGGCGAAACGTTTGGATTTGTTTCGTAACGCTTGTAAACGTTTGGCTTAAATCGCTAAAAATGTGAAACGTTTGGATTTGTTTCGTAATATTTGTAAACGTTTGGCTTCAATAGTTAAAAAGGTGAAACTTTTGGATTTGTTTTGTAACGTTTGTATAAGTTTGCCATAAATCGCTAAAAAGGTGAAATGTTTTAATTTGTTTCGTAAATTTTGAAATGTTTGGCTTTAATCGCTAAAAACATGAAACGATTGGATTTCTTTCTTAACGTTTGTAAACGTTTGGCTTGAATTGCTAAAAAGGTGAAATGTTTGGATTTGTTTCATAACGTTTGTAAACGTTTGGCATAAATTGCTAAAAAGGTGAAACTCCTGGTTTTGTTTCGTGACGTTTGTAAGGGTTTGGATTTGTTTCATAACGTTTTAAACGTTTTGTTTTGTTTCGTAAGGGTTATAAACGTTTGGCTTAAATTGCTAAAAAGGTGAAACGTTTGGATATGTTTCATAACGTTTATAAACGTTTGGCTTAAATCGCTAAAAAGGTGAAACGTTTGGATTTGTTTTGTAACGTTTGTAAACGTTTGGCTTAAATCGCTAAAAAGGCAAAACGTTTGGATTTGTTTCGTAATGTTTGCACATGTTTGGCTTAAATTATTAAATATGCGAAATGTTTGGATTTGTTTTGTAACATTTTGTAAACGTTTGGCTTAAATCTCTAAAAAGGTGAGACGTTTGGATTTGTTTCGTGACGTTTGATAAGGTTTGGCATAAATCGCTAAAAAGGTGAAACGTATGGATTTGTTTCGTAACGGTTGTAAATGTTTGGCTTAAATCGCAAAAAAGGTGACACGTTTGGATTTGTATCGTAACGTCTGCAAACGTTTTGTTTAAATCGCTAAAAAGGTGAAACGCTTGGATTTGTTTCATAACGTTTATAAATGTTTGGCTTGAATTGCTAAAAAGGTGAAACGCTTGGATTTGTTTCGTAACGTTTGTAAACATTTGGCATAAATTGCTAAAAAGGTGAACCATTTGCATTTGTTTCATAACCTTTGTAAATGTTTAAGGTGAAACGTTTGGATTTGTTTCGTATCGTTTGTAAAAGTTTGGCTTAAATCGCTAAAAAGGTGAAACGTTTGGATTTGTTTCATAATGTTTGTAAACGTTTGGCTTCAATTGCTAAACGTTTGGATTTGTTTTGTAACTTTTGTAAACGTTTGGCGTAAATTGCTAAAAAGGTGAAACATTTGGATTTATTTCTTAACCTTTGTAAACGTTTGGCTTAAATCGCTAAAAAGGTGAAACGTTTGGATTTGTTTCGTAACGTTTGTAAACGTTTGGATTAAATCGCTAAAAATGTGAAACGTTTGGATTTGTTTCGTAATATTTGTAAACGTTTGGCTTCAATAGTTAAAAAGGTGAAACGTTTGGATTTGTTTTGTAACTTTTGTATAAGTTTGGCATAAATCGCTAAAAAGGTGAAATGTTTTGATTTGTTTCGTAAATTTTGAAACATTTGGCTTAAATCACTAAAAAAGTGAAACTATTGCATTTTTTTCGTAACGTTTGTAAACGTTTAGCTTGAATTGCTAAAAAGGTGAAACGTTTGGATTTGTTTCGTAACGTTTGTAAACGTTTGGCATAAATTGCTAAAAAGGTGAAACACCTGATTTTGTTTCGTAACGTTTGTAAGGGTTTGCATTTGTTTCATAACGTTTTAAACGTTTTGTTTTGTTTCGTAAGTTTATAAAGGTTTGGCTTAAATCGCTTAAAAGGTGAAACGTTTGGATTTGTTTCGTAAAGTTTGTAAATGTTTGGCTTAAATTATTAAAAAGGGGAAACGTTTGGATTTGTTTCGTAACATTTCGTAACCTTTGAAATCTTTGGCATAAATCTCTAAAAAGGTGAAACTTTTGGATTTGTTTTGTAACGTTTGTAAACGTTTGGCTTAAATAGCTAAAAAGGGGAAACGTTTGGTTTTGTTTCGTAACGTTTGTAAACGTTTAGCTTAAATTGCTAAAAAGGTGAAAAGTTTGGAATTGTTACATAATGTTTGTAAATGTTTGGCTTAATTTGCTAAAAAGGGGAACCGCTTGGATTTGTTTCGTAACGTTTGTAAACGATTGGCTTAAATTACTAAAAAGGTGAAATGTTTGGATTTGTTTCGTAATGTTTGTAAACGTTTGGCATAAATTGCTAAAAAGGTGAAACACCTTACTTTGTTTCGTAACGTTTGTAAGGGTTTGGATTTGTTTCATAACGTTTTAAATGTTTTGTTTTGTTTCGTAAGGTTTATAAACGTTTGGCTTAAATCGCTTAAAAGGTGAAACGTTTGGATTTGTTTCGAAACGTTTGTAAATGTTCGGCTTAAATTGCTAAAAAGGTGAAACATTTGGATTTGTTTCGTAACATTTGGTAAGCATTTGGCTTATTTCGCTAAAAAGGTGAAACGTTTGGAATTGTTTCGTAGCGTTTGTAAATCTTTGGCTTAAATCTCTAAAAAAGTTAAACATTTGGATTTGTTTTGTAACGTTTTTAAACGTTTGGCTTAAATTGCTAAAAAGGTGAAACGTTTGGTTTTGTTTCGTAACGTTTGTAAACGTTTAGCTTAAATCGCTAAAAAGGTGAAAAGTTTGAATTTGTTTCGTAATGTTTGTAAACGTTTGGCTTAATTTGCTAAAAAGGGGAAATGCTTGGATTTATTTCGTAACGTTTGTAAACGTTTGGCTTAAATTGCTAAAAAGGTGAAACGCTTTGATTTGTTTATAAACGCTTGTAATCGTTTGTCTTAAATTGCTAAATAGGTGAAACGCTTGGATTTTTTTCGTAGCATTTGTAAACGTTTGGCTTAAATCGCTAAAAAGGTAAAACGTTTGGATTTGTTTTGTAACGTTTGTAAACGTTTGGCTTAAATCGCTGAAAAGGTGAAATGTTTGGATTTGTTTTGTAATGTTTGTAATCGTTTGGCTTCAATCGTTAAAAAGGTGAAACGTTTGGATTTGTTTCGTAACGTTTGTATAAGTTTGGCGTAAATCGCTAAAAAGGTGAAATGTTTTGATTTGTTTTCGTAACGTTTATAAACGTTTTGCTTAAATCGCTAAAAAGGTAAAACGTTTGAAATTTCATAACGTTTGTAAACGTTTGGCTTAAATTGCTAAAAAGGTGAAATGATTGGATTTGTTTCGTAACTTTTGAAAATGTTTGGCTTAAATCGCTAAAAAGGTGAAACTTTAGGGTTTGTTTCGTGATGTTTGTAAGCGTTTGACTTAAATCGCTAAAAATTTGAAACGTTTGGATTTATTTCGTAACGTTTCTAAACGTTTGGCTTAAATTGCTACAAAGGTGAAACGTTTTAAATTTCGTAACGTTTGTAAACGTTTGGCTTAAATTGCTAAAATAGGGAAACGCTTGGATTTGTTTCGCAACGTTTGTAAATATTTGGCTTATATTGCTAAAAAGGTGAAACGTTTGGAATTGTTTCGTAACGTTTGTAAACGTTTGGCTTAAATTGCTAAAAAGGCGACAAGGTTTTATTTGTTTCGTAACCTTTGTAATCTTTTGCCTCAAATCGCTAAAAAAGTGAAACGTTTGGTTTTGTTTCATAACCTTTGTAAAAGTTTGCCTTAAATCGCTAAAAGGTGAGACGTTTGCATTTGTTTTGTAACGTTTGTAAACGTGTTGTTTAAATTGCTAAAAAAGTGACACATTTGGATTTGTTTCGTAACATTTGTAAACATTTGGCTTAAATCGCTAAAAAGGTGAAACGTTTGGATTTTTGTGGTAACGTTTGTAAATGCTTGGCTTAAATCACTAAAAAGGTGAAACGTTTGGATTTATTGCATAACGTTTGTAAACGTTTGGCTTAAATCGATAAAAAGTTGAAACGTTTGGATTTGTTCCGTAAGGTTTGAAAATATTTGGTTTATGTCGCAAAAAAGGTGAAATGTTTGGTTTTGTTTCGTAACGTTTGTAAACGTTCGGCTTAAATCGCTAAAAAGGTGAAACGTTTGGATTTGTTTTGTAACGTTTGTAAACGTTTGGCTTAAATCGCTAAAAAAGTGCAACGTTTAGATTTATTTCGTAACGTTTGTAAACATTTGGCAAAAATCGCCAAAAAGGTGGAACATTTGGATTTGTTTTGTAACATTTGTAAACGTTTGGCATAAATCGCTAAAAGGTGAAATGTTTGGATTTGTTTCGTAACGTTTGTAAACGTTTGGCTTAAATTACTTCAAAGGTTAAACACTTGAATTTATTCCGCAACGTTTGTAAACGTTTGGCTCAAATTGCTAAAAAGGTGAAACGCTTGGATTTATTTCGTAACGTTTGGCTTAAATTGCTAAAAAGATGAAACAATTGGTTTTGTTTTGTAGCGTTTGTAAGGTTTTGGCTTAAATCGCTAAAAATATGAAATGTTTGGATTTGTTTCTTAATGTTTTAAATGTTTGGTTTTGTTTTGTAACGTTTGAAAATGTTTGGCTTAAATTGCTAAAAAGGTGAAACGTTTGGATTTGTTTCGTAAAGTTTGTAAACGTTTAGCTTAAATTGCTAAAAAGGTGAAATGTTTGGATTTGTTTTGTAACGTTTGTAAACGTTTGGCTTAAATCGCTAAAAAGGTGAAAAGTTTGGATTTGTTTCGTAATGTTTGTAAACATTTGGCTTAAATCGCTAAAAAGGTGAAAAGTTTGAAATTTTTAACGTTTGTAAACATTTGGCTTAAATTACTAAAAAGCTGAAACGCTTGGATTTGTTTCGCAACGTTTGTAAATAATTTGCTTAAATTGCTAAAAAGGTGAAACGTTTGGATTTGTTTCGTGACGTTTTAAATGTTACGTTTTGTTTCGTAACGTTTGTAAACGTTCAGCCTAAATCGCTAAAAATGGAAAACGTTTGTATTTATTTCGTAACATTTGTAAACGTTTGGCTTAAATCGCTAAAAAGGTGAAACATTTGGATTTGTTTCGTAACGTTTGTAAACGTTTGGCTTAAATTGCTAAAAAGGTAACACGTTTTGATTTGTTTCGTAACCTTTGTAAAAGTTTGGCGTAAATCGCTAAAAAGGTGAAACGTTTGATTTTGTATCCTAACCTTTGTAAACGTTTGGCTTAAATCGCTAAAAAGGTGATACGTTTGGATTTGTTCCGTAACGTTTGTAAATGTTTTGCTTAAATTGCTAAAAAAGTGAAATGTTGTGATTTGTTTTGTAATGTTTGTAAACGTTTGGCTTAAATCGCTAAAAAGATGAAACGTTTAGATATGTTTCGTAACGTTTGTAAATGTTTGGCTTAAATCGCTAAAAAGATGAAACGTTTGGATTTGTTCCGTAACATTTGAAAATGTTTGGTTTAAATTGCAAAAAAAGGTGAAACGTTTGGTTTTGTTTCGTAATGTTCAGCTTAAATCGCTAAAAAGGTGAAACGATTGGATTTGTTTGTAACGTTTGTAAACGTTTGGCTTAAATCGCTAAAAAGGTGAAACGTTTCGATTTGTTTCCTAACGTTTGCAAACGTTTGGCTTAAGTTTCTAAAAATGTGAAACATTTGTATTTGTTTCGTAACGTTTTAAACGTTTGGTTTATATTGCTAAAAAGTTGAAATGCTTTGATTTGTTTCGTAACGTTTGTAAACGTTTGGCTTCAATTGCTAAAAAGGTGAAACGCTTGGATTTGTTTCGTAATGTTTGTAAACATTTGGCATAAGCTAAAAAGCTGAAACGCTTGGATTCGTTTCGTAACATTTGTAAACGTTTGGCATAAATCGCTAAAAAGGTGAAACGTTTGGATTTGTTTCGTAACGTTTTAAACGTTTGGCTTAAATAGCTAAAAAGGTGAAATGTTTGGATTTTTTTTGTAACGTTTTTAACGTTCGACTTAAATCACTAAAACGGTTAAACGCTTGGATTTGTTTCGTAACGTCTGTAAACGTTTGGCTTAAATTGCTAAATAGCTGAAACGCTTGGATTTGTTTCGTAACGTTTGTAAACGTTTGGCTTAAATTACTAAAAAGGTGAAACGCTTGAATTTTTTTCGGAACGTTTGTAAACGTTTGGCTTAAATTGCTAAAAAGGGGAAACGTTTCGATTTGTTTCGTAACGTTTGTAAACTTTTGGCTTAAATTGCTAAAAAGGTGAAACGCTTGATTTTGTTTCGTAACTTTTGTAAGGGATTGGCTTAAATCGCTAAAAATATGAAACGTTTGGATTAGCTTTGTAACGTTTTAAATGTTTGGTTTTGCTTCGTAACGTTTATAAAAGTTTGGTTTAAATCGCTAAACAGGTGAAATGTTGGGATTTCTTTCATAGCGTTTGTAAACGTTCGACTTAAATGGCTAAAAAGGCGAAACGTTTGGATTTGTTTCGTAACGTTTGTAAACGTTTGGCTTAAATTCCTAAAAAGGTGAAACATTTGGATTTGTTTCGTAACGTTTGTAAACATTTGGCTTAAGTCGCTAAAAAGGTGAAACGTTTGAAATTCTTTAAACGTTTGTCTTAAATTGCTAAAAAGATGAAATGCTTGGATCTGTTTCGTAACGTTTATAAATATTTGGCTTAAATTGTTAAAAAGGTGAAACGATCAGATTTGTTTCGTAACGTTTTAAACGTTTGGTTTTGTTTCGTAACATTCGGCTTAAATCGCTAAAAATGTGAAACGTTTGTATTTCTTTCGTAACGTTTGCAAAAGTTTGGATTAAATCGCTAAAAAGGGGAAACGTTTTTATTTTTTTCGTAACGTTTGTAATCGTTTGGCTTAAATTGCTAAATAGGGGAAACGTTTGGTTCTGTTTCATAACCTTTGTAAACGTTTGGCTTAAATCGCTAAAAAGGTGATACGTTTGGATTTGTTTCGTAACGTTTGTAAACATTTTGCTTATATTGCTAAAAAGGTGAAACATTTGGATTTGTTTCGTAACGTTTGTAAACGTTTGGCTTAAATTGCTAAAAAGGTGAAACGTTTGGATTTATTTCGTTAAATCGCTAAAAAGTGAAACGTTTGGATTTGTTCTGTAACGTTTGAAAACGTTTGGCTTAAATCGCAAAAAAGGCGAAACGTTTGGTTTTGTTTCGTAACATTTATAAACGTTCGGCTAAAATCACTAAAAAGGTGAAACGTTTGCATTTGTTTCGTAACGTTTTAAACGCTTCGTTTTGTTTCGCAATGTTATAAATGTTTGGCTTAAATCGCTAAAAAGGTGAAACATTTGGTTTTGTTTCGTAACGTTTGTAAACATTTCAATTTTTTTGGTAACGTTTGTTTCCTAACATTTCAAACCTTTGGTTTTGTTTCGTAATGTTTTTAAAAGTTTGTCTTAAATCGCTAAAAAGGTGAAACGTTTTATTTTATTTCGTAATGTTTGTAAACGTTTAGCTTAAATTAATAAAAAGGTGAAACGTTTGGATTTGTTTCGAAACGTTTGGGTTCAATCCCTAAAAAGGTGAAACATTTATTTTTGTTTTGTAACGTTTTAAAGGTTTGGTTTAAATATCTAAATTAGTGAAACGGTTGGATTTATTTCGTTACATTTGTAAACATTTTACTTAAATTGCTAAAAAGTTGAAACGCTTGGATTTCTTTCATAACGTTTGTAAACGTTTGGCCTAAATCGCTAAAAGGTAAAACGTTTGGATTTGCTTTGTATCGTTTGTAAACGTTTGGCTTAAATCGCTAAAAAGATGAAACGTTTGGTTTTGTTTAGTAACCTTTGTAAACGTTCAGCTCAAATCGCTAAAAAGCTCAAACGGTTGGATTTGTTTTGTAACGTTATAAACGTTTGCATTTGTTTCGAAACATTTGGATTTGTTTCGTAACGTTTTAAACGCTTGGTTTTGTTTCGTAATGTTATAAACGTTTGGCTTAAATTTCTAAAAAGGTGAATCATTTGTTTTTTTCATAACGTTTGTAAACGTTTGGCTTAAATCGCTAAAAAGTTGAAACATTTGGTTTTGTTTCGTAATATTTGTAAACATTTCGATTTGTTTCGTAACGTTAGTTTTGTAATGTTTCAAACATTTTATTTTGTTTCGTAACGTAGGTAAACGTTTGTCTTAAATCGCTAAAAAGGTGAAACATTTTGTTTTATTTCGTAATGTTTGTAAACGTTTGGCTTAAATTGCTAAAAAGGGGAAACGTTTGGATTTCTTTCGTAACGTTTGTAAACGTTTGGGTTCAATCGCTACAAAGATGAAACGTTTGGATTTGTTTCGTAACGTTGGTAAAAATCTGCCTTAAATCGCTCAAAATGTGAAACGTTTGGTTTTGTTCCATAACGTTAGTAAACGTTTGGCTTAAATTTCTAAAAATGTGAAACGCTTGGTTTTGTTTCCTAACATTTGTAAACGTTTGGCTAAAATTGCTATAAAGGTGAAACACTTGGATTTATTTCGTAAAGTTTGTAAATGTTTGACTTTGTTTTGTAACGTTTGTAAACGTATGGCTTAAATTGCTAAAGAGGTGAAACGTTTGAAATTTCTTCGTAACGTTTTACACATTTGGATTTGTTTAGAAACGTTTGGATTTGTTCTGTAACATTTGCAAACGTTTGAATTCAATCACTAAAAAGGGGAAACCTTTGGATTTGTTTCGTAACGATTGTAAACGTTTGGCTTAAATTGCCAAAAAAGGTGAATTGCTTGGATTTGTTTCGTAACGTTTGTAAACGTTTTGCTTAAATTGCTAAAAAGGTAAATAGCTAAAAAGGTTGGATTTGTTTTGTAACATTTGTAAACGTTTGGCTTAGATTGCTAAAAAGGTGAAACGCTTGGATTTGTTTCGTAATGATTGTAAACGTTTGGCTTTAATTGTTAAAAAGGTGAAACGCTTGGATTTGTTTCAAAACGTTTGTAAACGTTTGGCTTAAATTGCTAAAAAGGTGAAACCCTTAGTTTTGTTTCATAACGTTTGTAAATGTTTGGCTTAAATCGCTAAAAATGAGAAACGTTTAGATTCATTTCATAATGTTTGTAAACGTTTGGCTTAAATGGCTAAAAAGGGGAAACGTTTGGATTTGTTTCATAAAGTTTGTAAACGTCTGGCTTAAATCGCTAAAAAGGTGAAACGTAAGGATTTGTTTCATTACGTTTGTAAACATTCGGCTTAAATCGCTAAAAAGGTTAAACGTTTGGATTTTTTTCGTAACATTTGTAAACGTTTGGCTTAAATCGCTAAAAAGGTCAAACGTTTGGATTTGTTGCGTAACGTTTGTAAATGTTTGACTTAAATCGTTAAAAAGGTGAAAATTTTGGAATTGTTTCATAACCTTTGTAAACGTTTGGCTTAAATCGCTAAACATGTGATACATTTTGATTTATTTCATACTTTTGTAAACGTTTGCCTTAAATTGCTAAAAAGGTGAAACACTTGATTTTTTACGAAACGTTTATAAACGTTAGGCTTAAATTGCTAAAAAGGTGAAACGCTTGGATTTGTTTCGTAATCTTTGTAAACGTTTGGCTTAAGTTGCTAAAAAGGTGAAACGCTTAATTTTGTTTCGCAAATGTTTGTAAACATTTGGCTTAAATCGCAAAAAATGTAAAACATTTGGATTTGTTTCGTAACGTTTTAAACGTTTCGCGTTGTTTTGTAGGTTTGTAAACGTTTGGCTTAAATCGCTAAAAAGGTGAAACATTTGGATTTGTTTCGTAATGTTTGTAAACGTTTGGCTTAAATCGCTAAAAAGGTGAAACGTTTGTATTTGTATCGTAACGTTTGAGAACGTTTGGCTTAAATCTCTATAAAGGTAAAACGTTTGGATTTGTTTCATAATGTTTGTAAACGTTTGGCTTAAATCGATAGAAGGGGAAACCTTTGGATTTGTTTCATATCGTTTGTAAACGTCCCGCTTAAATCGCTAAAAGGGGAAACGTTTGGATTTATTTCTTATCCTTTGTAAACGTTAGCTTAAATCGTTAAAAAGGTTAAACGGTTTGATTTGTTTCGTAACGTTTGTATACGTTTGGCTTAAATTGCTAAAAAGGAGAAACGCTTAGATTTGTTTCGTAACATTTGTAAACGTTTGGCTTAAATTGGTAAAAAGGGGAAACGTTTGGATTTGTTTCGTAGCGATTATAAATGTTTGGCTTAAATCGCTAAAAAGGTGAAACATTTGGATTTTTTTCGTACCGTTTGTAAACGTTTGCCTTAAATTGCTAAAAAGATAAAAGGTTTGGATTTGTTTCGTAACGTTTGTAAACGTTGTGCTTAATTGCCAAAAAGGTCGAAACGCTTGGATTTGTTTCATAACGTTTGGCTTAAATTGCTAAAAAGTTGAAACGCTTGGTTTTTTTTCGTAACTTTTGTAAACGTTTGGCTTAAATTGCTAAAAAGGCGAAACGTTTGGATTCGTTTCGTACCGTTAGTAAACGTTTGGCTAATATCGCTAAAAATATGAAACGTTTGGATTTGTTTCATACTTTTGTAAACGTTTGGCTTAAATCGCTAAAAAGGTGAAACATTGTTTCGTAACGTTTGTAAACGTTTGGCTTAAATTGCTAAAAAGGTAAAACGCTTGATTTTGTTCGTAACGTTTATAAACGTTTGCCTTAAATTGCTAAAAGGGCGAAACACTTGGATTAGTTTCATAACGTTTGTAAACGTTTTGCTTAAATTGCTAAAAAGGTGAAACACAGGTTTTGTTTCATAATGTTTGTAAACGTTTGGCTTAAATCGCTAAAAATGGGAAACGTTTGGATTTGTTTAGTAACATTTTAAACGCTTGGTTTTGTTTCGTAGCGTTTGTAAATGTTTGGTTTAAATCGCTAAAAAGGTGATACATTTAGATTTGTTTCGTAACGTTTGTAAACGTTGGGCTTAAATCGCTAATAAGGTGAAACGTTTGGATTTGTTTCATAACGTTTGTAAACGTTTGGCTTAAACTGCTAAAAAGGGGAAACATTTAAATTTGTTTCATACTTCTGTAAACGTTTGGCTTAAATCACCAAAAGGTTAAACGTTTGGATTTGTTTCATAACGTTTTAAACGTTTGGTTATGTTTCGTAGCGTTTGTAAACATTTGGCTTAAATCGCTAAAAAGTTGAAACATTTGGATTTGTTCCGTAATTTTATAAACGTTTGGATTAAATAGCTAAAAATGTGAAACGTTTGATCTATTTCGTAACGTTTTAAACGTTTGGTTTTGTTGGGTAGCATTTGTAAACGTCTGGCTTATATCTTTAAAAAGGTGAAACGTTTCGATTTGGTTCATAACGTTTGTAAACATTTGGCTTAAATCGCTAAAAAGGTGAAAACTTTGGATTTGTAAACGTTTGGCTTAAATTGCTAAAAAGGTGAAACGATTTGATTTGTTTTATACTTGTGTAAACGTTTGGCTTATATCGCTAAAAAAAAGGGAAACGTTTGGATTTGTTTCATAACGTTTGTAAACGTTTGGCTTATATTACTAAAAACGCGAAACGCTTGATTTTTTTCGTAACCTTTATAAACGTTTGGCTTAAATTGCTAAAAAGGGGAAACGCTTGGATATGTTTCGTAACGTTTGGCTTAAATTTCTAAAAAGTTGAAACGCTTGGTTTTGTTTTGCAATGTTTGTAAACATTTGGTTTTGTATCGTAGTATTTGTAAACGTTTGGCTTAAATCGCTAAAAAAGTGAAACATTTGGATTTGTTTCGTAACATTTGTAAACATTTGGTTTAAATCGCTAAAAAGGTGAAACGTTTCGATTTGTTTTGTAACGTTTGTAAACGTTTGGCTTAAATCGCTAAAAAGGGTAAACGTCTACATTTGTTTTGTATCGTTTGTAATCGTTCGGCTTAAATCGATAAAAAGATGAAACGTTTGGATTCGTTTCATAACCTTTGTAAACGTTTGGCTTAAATTGCTAAAAAGGTGAAACGCTTTAATTTATTTCGTAACTTTTGTATACGTTTGGCTTAAATTTCTAAAAAGGAGAAACACATGGACTTATTTCATATCGTTTGTAAACGTTTGGCTTAAATTGCTTAAAAGGCGAAACAGTTGGATTTGTTTCGTAGCATTTCTAAACGTTTGGCTTAATTCGCTAAAAAGATGAAACGTTTGGATTTTTTTCGTACCATTTGTAAACGTTTGGCTTAAATCTCTAAAAAGGTGAAAAGTTTGGATTTGTTTCGTAACGTTTGTAAACGTTTGGCTTAAATTGCTAAAAAGGTGGAAACGCTTGGATTTGTTTCGTAACGTTTGGCTTATATTGCTAAAAAGGTGAAACGCTTGGTTTTGTTTCTTAACGTTTGGCTTATATTGCTAAAAAAGGTGAAACGCTTGGTTTTGTTACGCAACGTTTGCAAACCTTTGGCTTAAATTGCTAAAAATATGAAATGTTTGGATTTGTTTCGTAACGTTTTAAACGTTTGGCTTAAATCGCTAAAATGGGGAAACGTTTGAATTTGTTTCGTAGCGTTTGTAAACGTTTGACTAAAATCGCTAAAAAGGTGAAACCTTTGGTTTCGTTTCGTAACGTTTGGAAACGTTCGGCTTAAATCGCTAAAAAGGTGAAACATTTTGTTTTGTTTCGTAATGTTTGTAAATGTTTGGCTTAAATTGCTAAAAAGGTGAAACGCTTCCATTTGTTTCGTAACGTTTGTAAACGTTTAGCTTAATTTGCTAAAAAGGTGAAACGCTTGGATTTGTTTCGTAACGTTTGTAAATGTTTGGCTTAAATTGCTAAAAAGGTGAAACGCTTGGATTTGTTTCGTAACGTTTTTAAACGTCTGGCTTAAATTCGCCAAAAAGGTGAAACATTTGGATTTTTTTCGTAACCTTTGTAAACGTTTGGCTTAAATCGCTAAAAAGGTGAAAACGTTTAGATTTTTTTCGTAACGTTAGTAAACGTTTGGCTTAAATTGCTAAAAAGGTGAAACACTTGGATTTGTTTCGCAACGTTTCTAAACATTTGGCTTAAATTGCTATAAATGTGAAACACTTGGATTTGTTCTGTAAAGTTTGTAAACGTTTGTCTTAAATCGCTAAAAAGGTGAACCGTTTGGATTTGTTTCGTAGCATTTGTAAACGTTTGGCTTAAATCGCTAAAAATGTGAAACGATTCGATTTGTTTCGTAGCGTTTGTAACCGTTTGGCTTTAATCGCTAAAAAGGTGAAACATTTGGATTTGTTTTTTACCGTTTGTTTGGCTTAAATCGCTAAAAAGATGAATTGTTTGGATTTACTTCGTAATGTTTGTAAACGTTTGGCTTCAATTGCTAAAAAGGTGAAACGCTTGGATTTTTTTGTAACGTTTATAAAGGTTTAGCTTAAATTGCTAAAAAGGTGAAACATTTGATTTTTATTTCGTTACGTTTGTAAATGTTTTGCTTAAATTGCTAAAAATTGGAAACGTTTGGATTTGTTTCGCAACGTTTGTAAACGTTTGGCTTCAATCGCTAAAAAGGGGAAACGTTTTGATTTGTTTCGTAAAGTTTGTAAACATTTTGCATGAATCGCTAAAAAGGTGAAACATATGGATTTGTTTCGTAACGTTTGTAACTTTTGGCTTAAATCGCCAAAAAGGGGAAACGCTTGAATTTGCTTCGTAACGTTTGTAAATGTTTGGCATAAATCGGTAAAAAGGGGAAACATTTGGATTTGTTTCATAATATTTGTAAACGTTCGTCTTATATCGCTAAAAAGGTGAAAAGTTTGGATTTGTTTTGTAACGTTTGTAAACGTTTAGCTTAAATTCCTAAAAATGGGAAACGTTTGGAGTTGTTTAGGAACGTTTGTAAACGTTTGGCTTAAATTGATAAAAAGGTGAAACGCTTGGATTTGTTTTGTATCGTTTGTAAACGTTTGGTTTATATTGCTAAAAATGTGAAACACTTGTTTTTTTTCGTATCGTTTGTAAACATGTGGCTTAAATCCCTAAAAATGTGAAACTCTTGGATTTGTATTTTAACATTTGTAAACGTTTGGCTTAAATTGCTAAAAAGGTGAAATGCTTGGTTTTTTTTATAACGTTTGTAAACGTTTGGCTAAAATCGCTAAAAATGTGAAACGTTTGGATTTGTTTCGAAACGTTTAAAACGTTTGGCTTAAATTGCTAAAATGGCGAAACGTTTGGATTTGGGTCGTAATGTTTGTAAACGTTTGGCTTAAAACGCTAAAAAGGCGAAACGTTTGGATTTGTTTTGTAACGTTTGTAAACGTTTGGCTTAAATCGCTAAAAAGGTAAACGTTTGGATTTGTTTTGTAACGTTTTAAACGTTTGGTTTTGTTTCGTAGCGTTTGTAAACGTTTGGCTTAAATCGCTAAAAACGTGAAATATTTGGATTTGTTTTGTAACGCTTGTAAACGTGTGGCTTAAATCGCTAAAAAGGTGAAACGTTTCGATTTATTTTGTAACATTTGTAAAGGTTTGGCTTAAATCTCTAAAAAGGGGAAACATTTGGATTTGTTTCGTATCGTTTGTAATGATTCGGCTTAAATCGCTAAAAAGATGAAACGTTTGGATTTGTTTCATAACCTTTGTAAACATTTGGGTTAAATTGCTAAACAGGTTAAACGCTTTGATTTATTTCGTAACTTTTGTATACGTTTGGCTTAAATTTCTAAAAAGTAGAAACGCTTGGATTTGTTTCATATCGTTTGTAAACGTTTGGCTTATATTGCTAAAAAAGTGAAACGTTTGGATTTTTTTCGTAGCGTTTCTAAACGTTTGGCTTAATTCGCTAAAAAGGTGAAACGTTTGGATTTGTTTCGTACCATTTGTAAACGTTTGGCTTAAATTGTTAAAAAGGTGGAAACGCTTGGATTTGTTTCGTAACGTTTGACTTATATTGCTAAAAAGGTGAAATGCTTGGTTTTGTTTCATAATGTTTTAAACGTTTGGCTTAAATCGCTAAAATGGGGAAACGTTTGAATTTGTTTCATAACGTTTGTAAATGTTTGGCTAAAATCGCTAAAAAGGTGAAACGTTTGGTTTTGTTTCGTAACGTTTGTAAACATTCGGCTTAAATCGCTAAAAAGGTGAAACATTTTGTTTTGTTTCGTAATGTTTATAAACGTTTGGCTTAAATTGCTAAAAAGGTGAAATGCTTGGATTTCTTTCGTAATGTTTGTAAACGTTTAGCTTAATTTGCTAGAAAGGTGAACCGCTTCGATTTGTTTCGTAACGTTTGTAAATGTTTGGCTTAAATCGCTAAAAATGTGAAACGCTTGGATTTGTATTTTAACGTTTGTAAACGTTTGGCTTAAATTGCTAAAAAGGTGAAACGCTTGGTTTTGTTTCGTAACCTTTGTAACTCGCTAAAAATGTGGAACGTTTGGATTTGTTTCGTAACGTTTGTAAACGTTTGGCTTAAATTGCTAAAAAGGCGAAACGTTTGGATTTTAGTCATAATGTTTGTAAACGTTTGGCTTCAAACGTTAAAAAGGCGAAACGTTTGGATTTGTTTTGTAACGTTTGTAAACGTTTGGCTTAAATCGCTAAAAAGGGGAAACGTTTGGATTTGTTTTGTAACGTTTTAAACGTTTGGTTTTGTTTCGTAGCGTTTGTAAACGTTTGGCTTAAATCGCTAAACACGTGAAACATTTGGATTTGTTTCGTAACGTTTGTAAACGTTTGGCTTAAATCGCTAAAAAGGTGAAACGTTTCGATTTGTTTTGTAACGTTGGGCTTAAATCGCTAAAAAGGGGACACGTTTGGATTTGTTTCGTATCGTTTGTAATCGTTCGGCTTAAATCGCTAAAAAGATGAAACATGTGGATTTGTTTCATAACCTTTGTAAACGTTTGGCTTAAACTGTTAAAAAGGTGAAACGCTTTGATTTATGTCGTAACTTTTGTATACGTTTGGCTTAAATTGCTAAAAAGGTGAAACGTTTGGATTTGTTTCATAGCATTTGTAAACGTTCGGCTTAAATCGCTAAAAGGGTGAAAAGTTTGGTTTTTTTTGTAACGTTTGTAAACGTTTAGCTTAAGTTCCTAAAAATGGGAAACTTTTAGAGTTGTTTCAGGACGTTTGTAAACGTTTGACTTAAATTGATAAAAATGTGGATTTGTTTTGTAACGTTTGTAAATGTTTGGTATATATTGCTAAAAAGGTGAAACTCTTGTTTTTTTTTTCGTATCGTTTGTAAACATTTGGCTTAAATCGCTAAAAATGTGAAACGCTTGGATTTGTATTTTAACGTTTGTAAACGTTTGGCTTAAATTGCTAAAAAGGTGAAACACTTGGTTTTGTTTCGTAACGTTTGTAAACGTTTGTCTTAAATCGCTAAAAATGTGAAACGTTTGGATTTCTTTCGCATCGTTTGTAAACGTTTGGCTTAAATTGTTAAAAAGGCGAAACGTTTGGATTAGTTATGTAAGGTTTGTAAATGTTTGGCTTATATAGCTAAAAAAGTGAAACGTTTGGATTTCTTTCGTAACTTTTGCAAACGTTTGTCTTAAATCGCTAAAAATGGGAAACGTTTGGATTTCTTTCGCATCGTTTGTAAACGTTTGGCTTAAATTGCTAAAAAGGCGAAACGTTTGGATTAGTTATGTAAGGTTTGTAAATGTTTGGCTTATATAGCTAAAAAAGTGAAACGTTTGGATTTGTTTCGTAACTTTTGCAAACGTTTGTCTTAAATCGCTAAAAATGTGAAACGTTTGGATTTCTTTCGCATCGTTTGTAAACGTTTGGCTTAAATTGCTAAAAAGGCGAAACGTTTGGATTAGTTATGTAAGGTTTGTAAATGTTTGGCTTAAATAGCTAAAAAAGTGAAACGTTTGGATTTGTTTCGTAACTTTTGTAAACGTTTGTCTTAAATCGCTAAAAATGTGAAACGTTTGGATTTCTTTCGCATCGTTTGTAAACGTTTGGCTTAAATTGCTAAAAAGGCGAAACGTTTGGATTAGTTATGTAAGGTTTGTAAATGTTTGGCTTATATAGCTAAAAAAGTGAAACGTTTGGATTTGTTTCGTAACTTTTGCAAACGTTTGTCTTAAATCGCTAAAAATGTGAAACGTTTGGATTTCTTTCGCATCGTTTGTAAACGTTTGGCTTAAATTGTTAAAAAGGCGAAACGTTTGGATTAGTTATGTAAGGTTTGTAAATGTTTGGCTTATATAGCTAAAAAAGTGAAACGTTTGGATTTGTTTCGTAACTTTTGCAAACGTTTGTCTTAAATCGCTAAAAATGTGAAACATTTGGATTTCTTTCGCATCGTTTGTAAACGTTTGGCTTAAATTGCTAAAAAGGCGAAACGTTTGGATTAGTTATGT
This sequence comes from Mercurialis annua, assembly GCF_937616625.2. Lineage (NCBI taxonomy): Eukaryota > Viridiplantae > Streptophyta > Magnoliopsida > Malpighiales > Euphorbiaceae > Mercurialis > Mercurialis annua. Next base: position 31,756,702 of record NC_065572.1, on the reverse strand, counting down.
AAGGTTTGTAAATGTTTGGCTTATATAGCTAAAAAAGTGAAACGTTTGGATTTGTTTCGTAACTTTTGCAAACGTTTGTCTTAAATCGCTAAAAATGTGAAACGTTTGGATTTCTTTCGCATCGTTTGTAAACGTTTGGCTTAAATTGCTAAAAAGGCGAAACGTTTAGATTAGTTATGTAAGGTTTGTAAATGTTTGGCTTAAATAGCTAAAAAAGTGAAACGTTTGGATTTGTTTCGTAACTTTTGTAAACGTTTGGCTTAAATCGCTAAAAAGGTGAAACGTTTGGATTTGTTTTGTAACGTTTGTAATCGTTCTTCTTAAATCGCTAAAAAGGTAAAACGTTTGGATTTATTTCATAATCTTTTTTAAAGTTTTGCTTAAATTGCTAAAAAGGTGAAACGCTTTGATTTTTTTCGTAACTTTTGTATACGTTTGGCTTAAATTGCTAAAAAGGAGAAACGCATGGATTTGTTTCTTAACGTTTGTAAACGTTGAGCTTATATTGCTAAAAATGTGAAACCCTTGGATTTGTATTTTAACGTTTGTAAACGTTTTGCTTAAATTGCTAAAAAGGTGAAACGCTTGGCTTTGTTTCGTAACGTTTGTAAACGTTTGGCTTAAATCGCTAAAAATGTGAAACGTTTGGATTTGTTTCGTAACGTTTTGTTTAAATTGCTAAAAAGGCGAAACGTTTGGATTTGGGTCGTAATGTTTGTAAACGTTTGGCATAAAACGCTAAAAAGGTGAAACGTTTGGTTTTATTTCCCAACCTTTATAAACTTTTGGCTTAAATCGCTAAAAAGGTGAAACGTTTGGATTTGTTTTGTAAAGTTTGTAAACGTTTGGCTTAAATTGCTAAAAAGGAGAAACGTTTGGTTTTATTTCCTAACCTTTGTAAACGTTTCGCTTAAATCGCTAAAAAGGTGAAACGTTTGTATTTGTTTCGTAACGTTTGTAAACGTTTGGCTTAAATTGCTAAATAGATGAAACGCTTGGATTAGTTTAATAACATTTGTAAACGTTTGGCTTAAATCCATAAAAAGGTGAAACGTTTGGATTTGTTTTGTAACGTTTGTAAACGTTTGGCTTAAATCGCTAAAAAGGTGAAACGTTTGGATTTGTTACGTAACGTTTGTAATCTTTCGTCTTAAATCGCTAAAAAAGTGAAACGTTTGGATTTGTTTCATAACCTTTGTTAACGTTTGGCATAAATTGCTAAAAAGGTGAAACGCGTTGATTTGTTTGGTAACTTCTGTATACGTTTGGTTTAAATTCCTAAAAAGGAGAAACGCATGGATTTGTTTCAAAACGTTTGTAAATGTTGGGCTTAAATTGCTAAAAATGTGAAACGTTTGGATTTGTTTCGTAGCGTTTATAAATCTTTTGCTTAAATCGCTAAAAAGGTGAAACATTTGGATTTGTTTCGTACCGTTTGTAAACGTTTGGCTTAAATCGCTAAAAAGGTGAAAAGTTCGGATTTCTTTCGAAACGTTTCTAAACGTTTGGGTTAAATTGATAAAAAGGTGGAAACGCTTGGATTTGTTTCGTAACGTTTGTCTTAAATTGCTAAAAAGGTGAAACGCTTGGTTTTGTTTCGTAACGTTTGCAAACCTTTGGCTTAAATTGCTAAATATGTGAAATGTTTGGATTTGTTTCGTAACGTTTTAAACGTTTGGCTTAAATCACTAAAATGGGTTAACGTTTGAATTTGTTTAGTAACGTTTGTAAACGTTTGGCTAAAATCGCTAAAATGGTGAAACGTTTGGTTTTGTTTTATAACGTTTGTAAACGTTCGGCTTAAATTGCTAAAAAGATGAAACATTTTGTTTTGTTTCGTAGCGTTTGTAAACGTTTGGCTTAAATTGCTAAAAAGGTGAAATGCTTGGATTTGTTTCATAACGTTTGTAAACGTTTATCTTAACTTGCTAAAAAGGTGAAACGCTTGGATTTGTTTCCTAACGTTTGTAAATGTTTGGCTTAAATTGCTAAAAAGGGGAAACGCTTGGATTTGTTTCGTAACGTTTGTAAACGTTTGGCTTAAATTGCTAAAAAGGTAAAACGCTTGGATTTTTTTCGTAACGTTTGCAAAAGTTTTTCTTAAATTGCAAAAAAAGGTGAAACGCTTGATTTTTATTTCGTCACGTTTGAAAATATTTTGCTTAAATTTATAAAAATTGGAAACGTTTGGATTTGTTTGGCAACGCTTGTAAACGTTTGGTTTCAATCGCTAAAAAGGTGAAACATTTTGATTTGTTTCGTTAAGTTTGTAAACGTTGGCATGAATCGCTAAAAAGGTGAAACACGTGGATTTGTTTTCTAACGTTGGTAACGTTTGGCTTAATTCGCTAAAAAGGGAAAACACTTGGATTTTCTTCGTAACGTTCGTAAACATTTGTCAAAACCCGCTAAAAAGGTGAAACATTTAGATTTATTTCATAACGTTTGTAAACGTTCGGCTTAAATCGCTAAAAAGTTGGAAAGTTTGGATTTGTTTTGTAACGTTTGTAAACGTTTAGCTGAAATTCCTAAAAATGTGAAACGTTTGAAGTTGTTTCGGAACGTTTGTAAACGTTTGGCTTAAATTGATAAAAAGGTAAAACGCTTGGATTTGTTTCGGAACGTTTGTAAACTTTTGGTTTAAATTGCTAAAAAAGTGAAACGCTTGTTTTTTTTCGTAACGTTTGTAAACATTTGGGTTAAATCGCTAAAACTGTGAAACGCTTGGATTTGTATTTTAACGTTTGTAAACGTTTGGCTTAAATTGCTAAAAAAGTGTTACACTTGGTTTTGTTTCGTAACGTTTGTACACGTTTGGCTTAAATCGCTAAAAATATGAAACTTTTGGATTTGTTTCGTAACGTTTGTAAACGTTTGGCTTAAATTGCTAAAAGGGCAAAACGTTTGGATTTATGTCGTAATGTTTGTAAACGTTTGGCTTAAATCGCTAAAAAGGCGAAACGTTTGGATTTGTTTTGCAACGTTTGTAAACGTTTGGCTTAATTCGCTAAAAAGGTGAAACGTTTCGATTTGTTTTGTAACGTTTGTAAACGTTTGGCTTAAATCGCTGAAAAGGTGAAACATTTGGATTTGTTTCGTAACGTTTGTAAACGTTTGGCTTAAATCGCTGAAAAGCTAAGACGTTTGGATTTGCTTCGTTACTTTTGTAAACGTTTGGCTTAAATTTCCAAAAAGGTGAAACTCTTGGATTTGTTTTGCAACGTTTATAAACGTTTAGCTTAAATTCCTAAAAATGTGAAACGCTTGGATTTGTTTCGTAACGTTTGTAAACGTTTGGCTTAAATTGATAAAAAAGTGAAACGCTTGGATTTGTTTTGTAACGTTTGTAAACGTTTTAATCAAATTGCTAAAAAGGTGAAACACTTGGTTTTGTTTCGTAACGTTTATAAACGTTTGGCTTAAATTGCTAAAAATATGAAACGTTTGGATTTGTTTTGTAACGTTTTAAACGTTTATTTTGCTTCGTAACGTTTGTAAACGTTTCGCTTAAAACGCTAAAAAGTTGAAATATTTGGATTTGTTTCGTAACGTTTCTAAACGTTTGGCTAAGATTGCTAAACAGGCGAAACGTTTGGATTTGGTTCGTAATGTTTGTAAACGATTGACTTAAATCGCTAAAAAGGTGAAAGGTTTGGATTTGCTTCGTAATGTTTGTAAACGTTTGGCTTAAATCGTCTAAAAAGGTGAAACGTTTGGATTTGTTTGGTAACGTTTTTAAACATTTTGCTTAAATCGCTAACAAGGTGAAACGTTAGGATTTATTTCGTAACGTTTGTAAACGTTTGGCTTAAATCGCTAAAAAAGATAAACGTTTGGATTTGTTTCGTAGCGTTAGTAAACGTTTGGCTTAAATTGCTAAAAAGATGAAACGCTTGGATTAGTTTCGTAACCTTTATAAATGTTTGACTTAAATCGCTAAAAAGGTGAAACATTTGGATTTATTTCATAATCTTTGTAAACATTTGGCTTAAATCGCTAAAAAGGGGAAACGTTTGGATTTGTTTCGTATCTTTTGTAAACGTTTGGCTTAAATCGCTAAAAAGGTGAAACGTTTGGATTTGTTTCGTAACGTTTGTAAACATTTGGCTTCAATAGCTAAAATGGTGAAACGTTTGTATTAGTTTTGTAACGTTTGTAAACGTTTGGCATAAATTGCAAAAAGGTGTAATGTTTGGATTTATTTCGTAATGTTTGTAAAAGCTTGGCTTAAATTGTTAAAAAGATGAAATGTTTGGTTTTGTTTCGTAAAGTTTGTAAACGTTCGGCTTAAGTAGCTAAAAATGTGAAACGTTTGGATTTGTTTCGTATCGTTTCTAAACGTTGGTCTTAAATTGCTAAAAAGTTGAAATGCTTGGATTTTTTTTTGTATCGTTTGTAAATGTTTGGCTTAAATTACTAAAAAGGTGAAACGCTTGGATTTGTTTCGAAACTTTTTTAAACGTTTGGCGTAAATCGCTAAAAAGGAGAAACGTTTGGATTTGTTTCGAAACATTTGTAAACGTTTGGCTTTAATCGCTATGAGGATAAAAAAATATATTGGATTTGTTTCGTAGCGTTTGTAAACGTTTGGCTTAAATCGTTAAAAAGGTGAAAAGTTTGGCTTAAATCGCTAAAAAGGTGAAACGTTTTGATTTGTTTCGTAACTTTTTAAACATTTCACATAAATCGCTAAAATGGGGAAACATTTGGATTTGTTCCATAACTTTTGTAAACGTTTGGCTTAAATCGCTAAAAAGGTGAAACATTTGGATTTGTTTCGTAACGTTTGTAAACGTTTGGCTTAAATCGCTAAACATGTGATACATTTTGATTTATTTCATACTTTTGTAAACGTTGGGCTTAAATTGCTAAAAAGGTGAAACACTTGATTTTTTACGAAACGTTTATAAACGTTAGGCTTAAATTGCTAAAAAGGTGAAACGCTTGGATTTGTTTCGTAACCTTTGTAAACGTTTGGCTTAAGTTGCTAAAAAGGTGAAACGCTTAATTTTGTTTCGCAAATGTTTGTAAACATTTGGCTTAAATCGCAAAAAATGTAAAACATTTGGATTTGTTTCGTAACGTTTTAAACGTTTCGCGTTGTTTCGTAGCGTTTGTAAACGTTTGGCTTAGATCGTTAAAAAGGTAAAACATTTGGATTTGTTTCGTAATGTTTGTAAACGTTTGGCTTAAATCGCTAAAAAGGTGAAACGTTTGTATTTGTATCGTAACGTTTGAGAACGTTTGGCTTAAATCTCTAAAAAGGTAAAACGTTTGGATTTGTTTCGTAATGTTTGTAAATGTTTGGCTTAAATCGATAAAAGGGGAAACCTTTGGATTTGTTTCATATCGTTTGTAAACGTCCCGCTTAAATCCCTAAAAAGGGGAAACGTTTGGATTTATTTTTTATCCTTTGTAAATGTTAGCTTAAATCGCTAAAAAGGTGAAACGCTTTGATTTGTTTCGTAACGTTTGTATACGTTTGGCTTAAATTTCTAAAAAGGAGAAACTCTTAGATTTGTTTCGTAACATTTGTAAACGTTTGGCTTAAATTGGTAAAAAGGGGAAACGTTTGGATTTGTTTCGTAGGGATTATAAATGTTTGGCTTAAATCGCAAAAAATGTGAAACATTTGGATTTTTTTTGTACTGTTTGTAAACGTTTGCCTTAAATTGCTAAAAAGATAAAAGGTTTGGATTTGTTTCGTAACGTTTGTAAACTTTGTGCTTAAATTGCCAAAAAGGTGGAAACGCTTGGATTTGTTTCATAACGTTTGGCTTAAATTGCTAAAAAGTTGAAACGCTTGGTTTTGTTTCGTAACTTTTGTAAACGTTTGGCTTAAATTGCTAAAAAGGCGAAACGTTTGGATTCGTTTCGTACCGTTTGTAAACGTTTGGCTAATATCGCTAAAAATGTGAAACGTTTGGATTTGTTTCATACTTTTATAAATGTTTGGCTTAAATCGCTAAAAAGGTGAAACATTGTTTCGTAACGTTTGTAAACATTTGGCTTAAATTGCTAAAAAGGTGAAACGCTTGATTTTGTTCGTAACGTTTATAAACGTTTGGCTTAAATTGCTAAAAGGGCGAAACACTTGGATTTGTTTCATAACGTTTGTAAATGTTTTGCTTAAATTGCTAAAAAGGTGAAACACAGGTTTTGTTTCATAATGTTCGTAAACGTTTGACTTAAATCGCTAAAAATGGGAAACGTTTGGATTTGTTTAGTAACGTTTTAAACGCTTGGTTTTGTTTCGTAGCGTTTGTAAATGTTTGGTTTAAATCGCTAAAAAGGTGATACATTTGGATTTGTTTCGTAACGTTTGTAAACGTTGGGCTTAAATCGCTAATAAGGTGAAACGTTTGGATTTGTTTCATAACGTTTGTAAATGTTTGGCTTAAATTGCTAAAAAGGGGAAACATTTAAATTTGTTTCATACTTTTGTAAACGTTTGGCTTAAATCACCAAAAGGGTAAACGTTTGGATTTGTTTCATAATGTTTTAAACGTTTGGTTATGTTTCGTAGCGTTTGTAAACACTTGGCTTCAATCGCTAAAAAGTTGAAACATTTGGATTTGTTCCGTAATTTTATAAACGTTTGGATTAAATAGCTAAAAATGTGAAACGTTTGATCTATTTCGTAACGTTTTAAACGTTTGGTTTTGTTGCGTAGCGTTTGTAAACGTCAGGCTTAAATCTTTAAAAAGGTGAAACGTTTCGATTTGTTTCATAACGTTTGTAAACGTTTGGCTTAAATCGCTAAAAAGGTGAAAACTTTGGATTTGTTTTGTAACCTTTGTAAACGTTTGGCTTATATCGCTAAAAAGGTGAAACGATTTGATTTGTTTCATACTTGTGTAAACGTTTGGCTTAAATCACTAAAAAAAAGGGAAACTCTTGCATTTGTGTCAGAACATTTGTAAACGTTTGGCTTAAATTGCTAAAAAGGTGAAACGCTTGGATTTGTTTCTTAACATTTGGCTTAAATTGCTAAAAAGTTGAAACGCTTGGTTTTGTTTTGCAATGTTTGTAAACATTTGGTTTTGTTTCGTAGCATTTGTAAACGTTTGGCTGATTCGCTAAAAAAGTGAAACATTTGGATTTGTTTCGTAACGTTTGTAAACGTTTGGTTTAAATCGCTAAAAAGGTGAAACGTTTCGATTTGTTTTGTAGCGTTTGTAAACGTTTGGCTTAAATCGCTAAAAAGGGTAAACGTCTAGATTTGTTTCGTATCGTTTGTAATCGTTCGGCTTAAATCGATAAAAAGATGAAACGTTTGGATTTGTTTCATAACCTTTGTAAACGTTTGGCTTAAATTGCTAAAAAGGTGAAACGCTTTAATTTATTTCGTAACTTTTGTATACGTTTGGCTTAAATTGCTAAAAAGGAGAAACACATGGACTTGTTTCATATCGTTTGTAAACGTTTGGCTTAAATTTCTTAAAAGGCGAAACGTTTGGATTTGTTTCGTAGCATTTCTAAACGTTTGGCTTGATTCGCTAAAAAGATGAAACGTTTGGATTTGTTTCGTACCATTTGTAAACGTTTGGCTTAAATCTCTAAAAAGGTGAAAAGTTTGGATTTGTTTCGTAACGTTTGTAAACGTTTGGCTTAAATTGCTATAAAGGTGGAAACGCTTGGATTTGTTTCGTAACGTTTGCCTTATATTGCTAAAAAGGTGAAACGCTTGGTTTTGTTTCTTAACGTTTGGCTTATATTGCTAAAAAAGGTGAAACGCTTGGTTTTGTTACGCAACGTTTGCAAACCTTTGGCTTAAATTCCTAAAAATATGAAATGTTTGGATTTGTTTCGTAACGTTTTAAACGTTTGGCTTAAATCGCTAAAATGGGGAAACTGTCACGACCCAAATTTATGAGTCGCGACCGGCGCTAGGGAATGGGAGTGGTAGCTCCGAAACCTGTAGCAAGCCTAAAAACCTGTGTAAATTTTTCGCAAATCAAATCATATTTTATATATCAAAATACATGTGACCCCATTTTACAAATACATCAGAATTAAAACGCATTGTACAAATACATAGACAAAAACATCTAGACTACTGCGGACCGCTAGAATGAAAACCTTCTTTCACTTCTTGTGCAAATGACTTCCGAAAATTAAAACTTCGGAAGCTTGACTTTCCAAATCATATCATGCTATCCCCGAAAAATGGGAGGAGTAACGGGGTCTGTATAAAACTGAGTGAGTTCACCAAATTACACGCAATATCACATAAAGGGTTAAAACCGTTGAAAACCCATTTTATATATAGAAAATACTCTTTTGAAATCATATTGCATACCCTCTTTACTCTCCTTCATAGCTCTTTGTTTATTTCATAAACTTATAGTTTATACGTATTTGACATCTTTGATTTCTTATTATGGTATTGATATTTTTCTTTTCTTGTTTTGTTTCATTAGTTTTCGACCGAATCTTAAATCTTAGGTTATATCATCATGATTCTGAATCAAATTAAATCATTGGCAAGTCCCTTGTGACTTGATCCTTATGGTTGGGTCCCGAGATAGTTCAACCGAGTTACCTTCAACCATGTGGCACAGTCCCGAGATAGTTCGACCGAGTTACTCATGCCACTACTTAATCCCAAGTTGTGAGTCCCGAGATAGTTCAATCGAGTTACTCACCAGACACAGGTCCCGAGATAGTTCAACCGAGTTACCTTCGTGTCTGCATTCGGACTCTGCACCCTGCAAGTCTTTTGAACTTAACTGTCGATTCATATAATTCCTATTGTCATTTAATAGGAAAGTTTGTTCACATTGTGTCTCGATCTTGTTTCGTATTGATTCTCGATGTATCGCATTTACTTTTTATTTCGTATGAGTCCCGAGGACTATTATCGAGAATGGATGAGATACAGGTCCCGTGATAGTTCTATCGAGTTCAACCTCGTATCTCAAATTCTTATTATTGGATATACCATAGTACATTTTCTTATTACATAAGTTAGTCGTTTTGATATTTCATCTTTGGTTTTCTTGATCCTTTATGGACCATGACATGCACAAAACAATCTACAACATACATCTATAACACACGCACGTATGGGTATTCATTATAATTAAAAGTACGTACAGGAACGTACTATGTTTCTTTATAAGTATATGAATAATAGTACATATAGGAATGTACTATACTTTTCTCGTATATTATTTGATGTTTGACTTCGTATTATGTTGTTTTACCCTTCCCCGGTACTTTAACATTTATACTCTTTTCATGTACTTGTATTATTATCAAAATGGCACAATACAATAAAACATCATTTTCAAAACATACATATATATGCATTTTAATAACATACATTTCAACATAAAAATATTCGTATAGCTTTCGTATTAAAATACGTAGCTTTACGAATATTAGCGAGTAATTTAAAGTGTACTCACCACTTGCTATCCAAATTCTTCAAATAAACACGAAGACATCTCGATCCGTTCCCCTCGAGCCTTGTCGATAGTCGCTTCGTCGAGTCTACGCAAATTCGATAGCGCTACGAATTAATAACAAATCTAATTACGATTACGCATCTAAAACTAGTTCGATCAACATACTTCGGTCATTAAAAACGCTTATCTAAAATAGGTTGACACCCGAACGAAATCGACATTCTTAAATTTTAGAACGCCGCCTACAACTTTCGTTGAGGTCTCAGACCATGAATTGCACCCGAAGGTGTCGAAAACAAGCTCAGAAGTTATTTCCTTGGAGCTGTTTACAAGTGCAGGGCAGATTGCACAACATAATGTTCTGCCTTTTATGAGCAGTTTAGAGGCAGAATTAGAGAAAACTTAAAACTATATAATTATATTTAACATTTCAAAGTTTCCGTTCTAACAAACGGAACTTGATTTGGACCTATACAGCCCGAGATATTGCCTTTGCAATATCGCTGTTTTCCAGGACAGTTTTATGCAATTTCGTTAACTAGTTTGCGTAACTTTTAATCGTAATCTTATTATGCAATGATACCTAAAATCCATCAAAACCATCCTTTTACAACATCACAACTCAGACACCATCAACAAACATACACATACCAATCCATGACTTAAACCTTAACAAAACATCAAGGCTTGAATTCATCCACATAGCCAACTATTCATGCATTATTATTGCATCAACTCTAACTCAATCAATCTTGCTTCAAACTCAATCTACATTCAGCTATATAACTTCAATTGAACACTCATAACTTATCAATTAAATCTCATAGCATCAACTACATTAGGGCCCGAAACACTTAGCCCATTCATATGTCAAAATTCAATCAAGAATTTTAACAATTCTACATAAATCATATAGTCAATTCATCAAACACCTAAACTTCACACAATTGTCAACATAGACTAACCATCATCAATTTCAGAAAATACCTCACCTTGGATGTTGTCCCTATGCCGAAGCTTCAAGGCTTAAATTCACCATCAACAATCTTCCATGAAAGCTTATAAACTCATATGAACATCAATTACACCAAAACCCTTAATTAACTCTAAAACCGAAATAAAACTTAGAAACCCTAACCTCAAGTTGTGATTTTTTACCTTGAATAATAGGGCTAGATCAGTAGCTCTCCTTCTCCTCGTTCCGTGGCCGCAAGAATCGTCCAATTCCGTAGAGAAACGAGGAAGTTATGGAGGATTGAAATCTTTGCATATGTTGATCATCAAAGGAAAAAGGAGAACGAATTTGAGACTCAAAAATGTGTTGATTCTGATCTTAAATCAAATGAAATGGGTATATATATTTATGACAAAGGTCTCATTTAGTCCCTCACTTTGCCACCTCCTCAACTTTCACTTTATAACTTTTATTTCGACCAATTTAGTACATCGATCGCTTAATCATTCGATTCTCGATAAATTCCGTATTATTTATTTCCCAAATAAATAACATTAGTCTCATAACTTATAATATCACTTTCCAATAATTTATTTTGGCAATTTTGGCCAAAAACGCTCAAATTTCCATTTTGAGTTTACTTGCACTTTTTCTCACTTTTTCGTCCAATTTTCATTTTAATGACTATCAGTAACAACTTTATCGATATTATTTTCTTATCTTGAGAAAATAGAGTAAAACACAACTTCCTCCGAAAGTTTGTGGTTAAAAGTCCACTTTAGTCCTTAAAGTGGCTAATTTGCACTTTAACCCTTATTCTTAACTAATCGTCAAACTATCTTCTAAAACGATTTCGTATACTTACGAAATTTTGACGATCGTTTATTAATAATATTTCATGGACCTTGGCGTGAATATTATTCGCTCTGACTTTCCAACTTATTTTATTTTATTTCCTTTTTGTCTCGATTAAATCCAATTTATCGCATAATAATTTTCCATTTAAATTATTATTCTACGATAATTCCAATAGACCCGCTTCAGTCTAAGTCCTTATTATCCAATCCTAATTTGATATTCTCGTTCTTAATCTTTACAATTATGCTTCGTGGCACTACACGTAATACCTCAAAATTTAGGTTATTATAGAAACGTTTGAATTTGTTTCGTAGCGTTTGTAAACGTTTGACTAAAATCGCTAAAAAGGTGAAACCTTTGGTTTTGTTTCGTAACGTTTGGAAACGTTCGGCTTAAATCGCTAAAAAGGTGAAACATTTTGTTTTGTTTCGTAATGTTTGTAAACGTTTGGCTTAAATTGCTAAAAAGGTGAAACGCTTCCATTTGTTTCGTAACGTTTGTAAACGTTTAGCTTAATTTGCTAAAAAGGTGAAACGCTTGGATTTGTTTCGTAACGTTTGTAAATGTTTGGCTTAATTTGCTAAAAAGGTGAAACGCCTGGATTTATTTCGTAACGTTTTTAAACGTCTGGCTTAAATTCGCCAAAAAGGTGAAACATTTGGATATTTTTCGTAACCTTTGTAAACGTTTGGCTTAAATCGCTAAAAAGGTGAAAACGTTTAGATTTTTTTCGTAACGTTAGTAAACGTTTGGCTTAAATTGCTAAAAAGGTGAAACACTTGGATTTGTTTCGCAACGTTTCTAAACATTTGGCTTAAATTGCTATAAATGTGAAACACTTGGATTTGGTCCGTAAAGTTTGTAAATGTTTGTCTTACATCGCTAAAAAGTTGAACCGTTTGGATTTGTTTCGTAGCGTTTGTAAACGTTTGGCTTAAATCGCTAAAAAGGTGAAACGTTTCGATTTGTTTCGTAGCGTTTGTAAATGTTTGGCTTTAATCGCTAAAAAGGTGAAACATTTGGATTTGTTTTTTACCATTTGTTTGGCTTAAATCACGAAAAAGGTGAATTGTTTGAATTTGTTTCGTAATGTTTATAAATGTTTGACTTAAATTGCTAAAAAGGTGAAACGCTTGGATTTTTTTGTAACGTTTATAAAGGTTTAGCTTAAATTGCTAAAAAGGTGAAACATTTGATTTTTATTTCGTTACTTTTGTAAATGTTTTGCTTATATTGCTAAAAATTGGAATCGTTTGGATTTGTTTCGCAACGTTTGTAAACGTATGGCTTCAATCGCTAAAAAGGGAAAACGTTTTGATTTGTTTTGTAAAGTTTGTAAACGTTTTGCATGAATCACTAAAAAGGTGAAACATATGGATTTGTTTCGTAACGTTTGTAACGTTTGGCTGAAATCGCCAAAAGGGGAAATGTTTGGATTTGCTTCGTAACATTTGTAAACGTTTGAGATAAATCGCTAAAAAGGTGAAACGTTTGGATTTGTTTCATAGCATTTGTAAACGTTCGGCTTAAATCGCTAAAAAGGTGAAAAGTTTGGTTTTTTTTGTAACGTTTGTAAACGTTTAGCTTAAGTTCCTAAAAATGGGAAACGTTTAGAGTTGTTTCAGGACGTTTGTAAACGTTTGGCTTAAATTGATAAAAATGTTGATTTGTTTTGTAACGTTTGTAAACGTTTGGTATATATTGCTAAAAAGGTGAAACTCTTTTTTTTTTTTCGTGTCGTTTGTAAACATTTGGCTTAAATTGCTAAAAATGTGAAACGCTTGGATTTGTATTTTTACGTTTGTAAACATTTGGCTTAAATTGCTAAAAAGGTGAAACGATTGGTTTTGTTTCGTAACGTTTGTAAACGTTTGGCTTAAATCGCTAAAAATGTGAAACGTTTGGATTTCATTCGCATCGTTTGTAAACGTTTGGCTTAAATTGGTAAAAAGGCGAAACGTTTGGATTAGTTATGTAAGGTTTGTAAACGTTTGGCTTAAATAGCTAAAAAAGTTAAACGTTTGGATTTGTTTCGTAACTTTTGTAAACGTTTGGCTTAAATCGCTAAAATGGTGAAATGTTTGGATTTGTTTTGAAACATTTGTAATCGTTCGTCTTAAATCGCTAAAAAGTTAAAACGTTTGGATTTGTTTCATAATCTTTTTAAAAGTTTGGCTTAAATTGCTAAAAAGGTGAAACGCTTTGATTTTTTTCGTAACTTTTGTATACGTTTGGCTCAAATTGTTAAAAAGGAGAAACGCATGGATTTGTTTCTTAACGTTTGTAAACGTTGGGCTTAAATTGCTAAAAATTTGAAACGCTTGGATTTGTATTTTAACGTTTCTAAACGTTTTGCTTAAATTGCTAAAAAGGTGAAACGCTTGGATTTTTTTGTAACGTTTGTAAACGTTTGGCTTAAATCGCTAAAAATGTGAAACGTTTGGATTTGTTTCGTAACGTTTGTAAACGTTTTGTTTAAATTGCTAAAAAGGCGAAACGTTTGGATTTGGGTCGTAATGTTTGTAAACGTTTGGCTTAAAACGCTAAAAAGGTGGAACGTTTGGTTTTATTTCCTAACCTTTGTAAACGTTTGGCTTAAATCGCTAAAAAGGTGAAACGTTTGGATTTGTTTTGTAAAGTTTGTAAACGTTTGGCTTAAATTGCTAAAAAGGTGAAACGTTTGGTTTTATTTCCTAACCTTTGTTAACATTTGGCTTAAATCGCTAAAAAGGTGAAACGTTTGTATTTGTTTCGTAACGTTTGTAAACGTTTGGCTTAAATTGCTAAATAGATGAAACGCTTGGATTAGTTTAATAACGTTTGTAAACGTTTGGCTTAAATCCATAAAAAGGTGAAACGTTTGGTTTTGTTTCGTAACGTTTGTAAACATTCGGCTTATATCGTTAAAAAGGTGAAACATTTTGTTTTGTTTCGTAATGTTTGTAAACGTTTGGCTTAAATTGCTAAAAAGGTGAAATGCTTGGATTTCTTTCGTAACGTTTGTAAACGTTTAGCTTAATTTGCTAGAAAGGTGAACCTCTTCGATTTGTTTCGTAACGTTTGTAAATGTTTGGCTTAAATCGCTAAAAATGTGAAACGCTTGGATTTGTATTTTAACGTTTGTAAACGTTTGGCTTAAATTGCTAAAAAGGTGAAACACTTGGTTTTGTTTCGTAACGTTTGTAACTCGCTAAAAATATGAAACGTTTGGATTTGTTTCGTAACGTTTGTAAACGTTTGGCTTAAATTGCTAAAAAGGCGAAACGTTTGGATTTGGGTCGTAATGTTTGTAAACGTTTGGCTTAAAACGTTAAAAAGGCGAAACGTTTGGATTTGTTTTGTAACGTTTGTTAACGTTTGGCTTAAATCGCTAAAAAGGGGAAACGTTTGGATTTGTTTTGTAACGTTTTAAACGTTTGGTTTTGTTTCGTAGCGTTTGTAAACGTTTGGCTTAAATAGCTAAACACGTGAAACATTTGGATTTGTTTCGTAACGTTTGTAAACGTTTGGCTTAAATCGCTAAAAAGGTGAAACGTTTCGATTTGTTTTGTAACGTTTGTAAACGTTTGGCTTAAATCGCTAAAAAGGGGACACGTTTGGATTTGTTTCGTATCGTTTGTAATCGTTCGGCTTAAATCGCTAAAAAGATGAAACATTTGGATTTGTTTCATAAAACTTTTGTAAACGTTTGGCTTAAACAGCTAAAAAGGTGAAACGCTTTGATTTATTTCGTAACTTTTGTATACATTTGGCTTAAATTGCTAAAAAGAAGAAACGCATGGACTTGTTTCATATCCTTTGTAAACATTTGGCTTAAATTGCTTAATAGGTGAAACGTTTGGATTTGTTTCGTAGAGTTTCTAAATGCCTGGCTTAATTCGCTAAAAAGGTGAAACGTTTGGATTTGTATCGTACCATTTGTAAACATTTGGTTTAAATCACTAAAAAGGTAAAAAGTTTGGATTTGTTTCGTAACGTTTGTAAACGTTTGGCTTAAATTGCTAAAAAGGTGGAAACGCTTGGATTTATTTCGTAACGTTTGGCTTATATTGCTAAAAAGGTGAAACGCTCGGTTTTTTTTCGTAACGTTTGGCTTATATTGCTAAAAAGGTGAAGCGCTTGGTTTTGTTTCGTAACGTTTGCAAACCTTTGGCTTAAATTGCTAAAAATATGAAATATTTGGATTTGTTTCGTAACGTTTTAAACGTTTGGCTTAAATCCCTAAAATAGGGGAACGTTTGAATTTGTTTCGTAACGTTTGTAAACGTTTGGCTAAAATCGCTAAAAAGGTGAAACCTCTGGTTTTGTTTCGTAACGTTTGTAAATGTTAGGCTTAAATCGCTAAAAAGGTGAAACATTTTGTTTTGTTTCGTAATGTTTGTAAAACTTTGGTTTAAATTTCTAAAAAGGTGAAACGCTTGCATTTGTTTCGTAACGTTTGTAAACGTTTAGCTTAATTTGCTAAAAAGGTGAAACGCTTAGATTTGTTTCGTAACGTTTGTAAATGTTTGGCTTAAATTGCTGAAAAGGTGAAACGCTAGGATTTGTTTCGTAACGTTTTTAAGCGTTTGGCTTAAATTGCTAAAAAGGTAAAACATTTGGATTTGTTTAGTAACCTTTGTAAATGTTTGGCTTAAATCGCTAAAAAGGTGAGAACGTTTAGATTTTTTTCGTAACGTTAGTAAACGTTTGGCTTAAATTGCTAAAAAGGTGAAACGCTTGGATTTGTTTCGTAACGTTTGTAAACGTTTGCCTTAAATTGCTATAAATGTGAAACGCTTGGATTTGTTTCGTAAAGTTTGTAAACGTTTGGCTTACATCACTAAAAAGGTGAACCGTTTGGATTTGTTTCGTAGCGTTTGTAAACGTTTGGCTGAAATCGCTAAAAAGGTGAAATGTTTGGATTTGATTCGTAGCGTTTGTAAATGTTTGGCTTTAATCGCTAAAAAGGTAATTTGTTTGGATTTGCTTCGTAACGTTTGTAAACGTTTGGCTTAAATTTTTAAACGCTTGGATTTTTTTGTAACGTTTATAAAGGTTTAGCTTAAATTGCTAAAAAGGTGAAACATTTGATTTTTATTTCGTTACTTTTGTAAATGTTTTGCTTATATTGCTAAAAATTGGAAACGTTTGGATTTGTTTCGCAACGTTTGTAAACGTTTGGCTTCAATCGCTAAAAAGGGGAAACGTTTTGATTTGTTTCGTAAAGTTTGTAAACGTTTTGCATGAATCACTAAAAAGGTGAAACATATGGATTTGTTTCGTAACGTTTGTAACGTTTGGCTTAAATCGCCAAAAGGGGAAATGCTTGGATTTGCTTCGTAACATTTTTAAACGTTTGAGATAAATCGCTAAAAAGGTGAAACGTTTGGATTTGTTTCATAGCATTTGTAAACGTTCGGCTTAAATCGCTAAAAAGGTGAAAAGTTTGGTTTTTTTTGTAACGTTTGTAAACGTTTAGCTTAAGTTCCTAAAAATGGGAAACGTTTAGAGTTGTTTCAGGACGTTTGTAAACATTTGGCTTAAATTGATAAAAATGTGGATTTGTTTTGTAACGTTTGTAAACGTTTGGTATATATTGCTAAAAAGGTAAAACTCTTGTTTTTTTTTTCGTATTGTTTGTAAACATTTGGCTTAAATCGCTAAAAATGTGAAACGCTTGGATTTGTATTTTAACGTTTGTAAACATTTAGCTTAAATTGCTAAAAAGGTGAAACGCTTGGTTTTGTTTCGTAACGTTTGTAAACGTTTGGCTTAAATCGCTAAAAATGTGAAACGTTTGGATTTCTTTCGCATCGTTTGTAAACGTTTGGTTTAAATTGCTAAAAAGGCGAAACGTTTGGATTAGTTATGTAAGGTTTGTAAACGTTTGTCTTAAATAGCTAAAAAAGGGAAACGTTTGGATTTGTTTCGTAACTTTTGTAAACGTTTGGCTTAAATCGCTAAAAAGGTGAAACGTTTGGATTTGTTTTGTAACGTTTGTAATCTTTCGTCTTAAATTGCTAAAAAGGTAAAACGTTTAGATTTGTTTCATAATCTTTTTAAAAGTTTGGCTTAAATTGCTAAAAAGGTGAAACGCTTTGATTTTTCGTAACTTTTGTATGCGTTTGGCTTAAGTTGCTAAAAAGAAGAAACGCATAGATTTGTTTCTTAACGTTTGTAAACGTTGAGCTTAAATTGCTAAAAATGTGAAACGCTTGGATTTGTATTTTAACGTTTTTAAACGTTTTGCTTAAATTGCTAAAAAAGTGAAACACTTGGCTTTGTTACGTAACGTTTGTAAACGTTTGGCTTAAATCGCTAAAAATGTGAAACGTTTGGATTTGTTTCGTAACGTTTGTAAACGTTTTGTTTAAATTGCTGAAAAGGCGAAACGTTTGTATTTGGGTCGTAATGTTTGTAAACGTTTGGCTTAAAACGCTAAAAAGGGGAAACGTTTGGTTTTATTTCCTAACCTTTGTAAACGTTTGGCTTAAATCGCTAAAAAGGTGAAACGTTTGGATTTGTTTTGTAAAGTTTGTAAACGTTTGGCTTAAATTGCTAAAAAGGTGAAACGTTTGGTTTTATTTCGTAACCTTTGTAAACGTTTCGCTTAAATCGCTAAAAAGGTGAAACGTTTGAATTTGTTACGTAACGTTTGTAAACGTTTGGCTTAAATTGCTAAATAGATGAAACGCTTGGATTAGTTTAATAACATTTGTAAACGTTTGGCTTAAATCCATAAAAGGGTGAAACGTTTGGATTTGTTTTGTAACGTTTGTAAACGTTTGGCTTAAATCGCTAAAAAGGTGAAACGTTTGGATTTGTTACGTAACGTTTGTAATCTTTCGTCTTAAATCGCTAAAAAGGTGAAATGTTTGGATTTGTTTCATAACCTTTGTTAACGTTTGGCATAAATTGCTAAAAAGGTGAAACGCGTTGATTTGTTTCGTAACTTTTGTATACGTTTGGTTTAAATTCCTAATAAGGAGAAACGCATGGATTTATTTCAAAACGTTTGTAAACGTTGGGCTTAAATTGCTAAAAAGGTGAAACTTTTGGATTTGTTTCGTAGCGTTTATAAATCTTTTGCTTAAATCGCTAAAAAGGTGAAACGTTTGGATTTATTTCGTACCGTTTGTAAACGTTTGGCTTAAATCGCTAAAACGGTGAAAAGTTCGGATTTCTTTCGTAACGTTTCTAAATGTTTGGGTTAAATTGCTAAAAAGGTGGAAACGCTTGGATTTTTTTCGTAACATTTGTCTTAAATTGCTAAAAAGGTGAAACGCTTGGTTTTGTTTCGTAACGTTTGCAAACCTTTGGCTTAAATTGCTAAAAATGTGAAATGTTTGGATTTTTTTCGTAACGTTTTAAACGTTTGGCTTAAATTGCTAAAATGGGTTAACGTTTGAATTTGTTTCGTAACGTTTGTAAACGTTTGGCTAAAATCGATAAAAAGGTGAAACGTTTGGTTTTGTTTCGTAATGTTTGTAAACGTTCGGCTTAAATCGCTAAAAAGATGAAATATTTTGTTTTGTTTCGTAGCGTTTGTAAACGTTTGGCTTTAATTGCTAAAAAGGTGAAATGCTTGGATTTGTTTCATAACGTTTGTAAACGTTTATCTTAACTTGCTAAAAAGGTGAAACACTTGGATTTATTTCCCAACGTTTGTAAATGTTTGGCTTAAATTGCTAAATAGGGGAAACGCTTGGATTTGTTTCGTAACGTTTGTAAACGTTTGGCTTAAATTGCTAAAAAGTTAAACGCTTGGATTTTTTTCGTAACGTTTGTAAAAGTTTTGCTTAAATTGCAAAAAAAGGTGAAACGCTTGATTTTTATTTCGTCACGTTTGAACATATTTTGCTTAAATTTCTAAAAATTGGAAACGTTTTGATTTGTTTGGCAATGCTCGTAAACGTTTGGTTTCAATCGCTAAAAAGGTGAAACGTTTTGATTTGTTTCGTTAAGTTTGTAAACGTTTGGCATGAATCGCTAAAAAGGTGAAACACATGGATTTGTTTTGTAACGTTGGTAACGTTTGGCTTAATTCGCTAAAACGGGAAAACACTTGGATTTGCTTCGTAACGTTCGTAAACATTTGTCAAAAACCGCTAAAAAGGTGAAACATTTAGATTTGTTTCATAACGTTTGTAAACGTTCGGCTTAAATCGCTAAAAAGTTGGAAAGTTTGGATTTGTTTTGTAACGTTTGTAAACGTTTAGCTGAAATTCCTAAAAATGTGAAACGTTTGAAGTTGTTTCGGAACGTTTGTAAACGTTTGGCCTAAATTGATAAATAGGTAAAACGCTTGGATTTGTTTTGTAACGTTTGTAAACTTTTGGTTTAAATTGCTAAAAAAGTGAAACGCTTGTTTTTTTTCGTAACGTTTGTAAACATTTGGGTTAAATCGCTAAAACTGTGAAACGCTTGGATTTGTATTTTAACGTTTGTAAACGTTTGGCTTAAATTGCTAAAAAGGTGAAACACTTGGTTTTGTTTCGTAACGTTTGTACACGTTTGGCTTAAATCGCTAAAAATGTGAAACTTTTGGATTTGTTTCGTAACGTTTGTAAACGTTTGGCTTAAATTGCTAAAAGGGCAAAACGTTTGTATTTGTGTCGTAATGTTTGTAAACGTTTGGATTAAATCGCTAAAAAGGCGAAACGTTTGGATTGGTTTTGCAACATTTATAAAAGTTTGGCTTAATTCGTTAAAAAGGTGAAACGTTTCGATTTGTTTTGTAACGTTTGTAAACGTTTGGCTTAAATCGCTGAAAAGGTGAAACGTTTGGATTTGTTTCGTAACGTTTGTAAACGTTTGGCTTAAATCGCTGAAAAGCTAAGACGTTTGGATTTGTTTCGTTACTTTTGTAAACGTTTGGCTTAAATTTCCAAAAAGGTGAAACTCTTGGATTTTTTTTGTAACGTTTATAAACGTTTAGCTTAAATTCCTAAAAATGTGAAACGCTTGGATTTGTTTCGTAACGTTTGTAAACGTTTGGCTTAAGTTGATAAAAAGGTGAAACGCTTGGATTTGTTTTGTAACGTTTGTAAACGTTTTAATCAAATTGCTAAAAAGGTGAAACACTTGGTTTTGTTTCATAACGTTTATAAACGTTTGTTTTAATTGCTAAAAATATGAAACGTTTGGATTTGTTTTGTAACGTTTTAAACGTTTATTTTGCTTCGTAACGTTTGTAAACGTTTCGCTTAAATCGCTAAAAAGTTGAAATGTTTGGATTTGTTTCGTAACGTTTCTAAACCTTTGGCTAAGATTGCTAAAAAGGCAAAACGTTTGGATTTGGTTCGTAATGTTTGTAAACGATTGACTTAGATCGCTAAAAAGGTGAAACGTTTGGATTTGCTTCGTAATGTTTGTAAACGTTTGGCTTAAATCGCTAAAAAGGTGAAACGTTTGGATTTGTTTGGTAACGTTTTTAAACATTTTGCTTAAATCGCTAAAAAGGTGAAACGTTAGGATTTATTTCGTAACGTTTGTAAACGTTTGGCTTAAATCGCTAAAAAAGATAAACGTTTGGATTTGTTTCGTAGCGTTAGTAAACGTTTGGCTTAAATTGCTAAAAAGATGAAACGCTTGGATTAGTTTCGTAACCTTTATAAACGTTTGACTTAAGTCGCTAAAAAGGTGAAACATTTGGATTTATTTCATAATCTTTGTAAACATTTGGCTTAAATCGCTAAAAAGGGGAAACGTTTGGATTTGTTTCGTATCGTTTGTAAAAGTTTGGCTTAAATCGCTAAAAAGGTGAAACATTTGGATTTGTTTCGTAACGTTTGTAAACATTTGGCTTCAATCGCTAAAATGGTGAAACGTTTGTATTAGTTTTGTAACGTTTGTAAACGTTTGGCATAAATTGCTAAAAAGGTGTAATGTTTGGATTTGTTTCGTAATGTTTGTAAAAGCTTGGCTTAAATTGCTAAAAAGATGAAATGCTTGGATTTGCTTCGTAACATTTGTAAACGTTTGAGATAAATCGCTAATAAGGTGAAACGTTTGGATTTGTTTCATAGCATTTGTAAACGTTCGGCTTAAATCGCTAAAAAGGTGAAAAGTTTGGTTTTTTTTTTTGTAACGTTTCTAAACGTTTAGCTTAAGTTCCTAAAAATGGGAAACGTTTAGAGTTGTTTCAGGACGTTTGTAAACATTTGGCTTAAATTGATAAAAATGTGGATTTGTTTTGTAACGTTTGTAAACGTTTGGTATATATTGCTAAAAAGGTAAAACTCTTGTTTTTTTTCATATTGTTTGTAAACATTTGGCTTAAATCGCTAAAAATGTGAAACGCTTGGATTTGTATTTTAACGTTTGTAAACATTTAGCTTAAATTGCTAAAAAGGTGAAACGCTTGGTTTTGTTTCGTAACGTTTGTAAACGTTTGGCTTAAATCGCTAAAAATGTGAAACGTTTGGATTTCTTTCGCATCGTTTGTAAACGTTTGGCTTAAATTGCTAAAAAGGCAAAACGTTTGGATTAGTTATGTAAGGTTTGTAAACGTTTGTCTTAAATAGCTAAAAAAGGGAAACGTTTGGATTTGTTTCGTAACTTTTGTAAACGTTTGGCTTAAATCGCTAAAAAGGTGAAACGTTTGGATTTGTTTTGTAACGTTTGTAATCTTTCGTCTTATATTGCTAAAAAGGTAAAACGTTTAGATTTGTTTCATAATCTTTTTAAAAGTTTGGCTTAAATTGCTAAAAAGGTGAAACGCTTTGATTTTTCGTAACTTTTGTATGCGTTTGGCTTAGATTGCTAAAAAGAAGAAACGCATGGATTTGTTTCTTAACGTTTGTAAACATTGAGCTTAAATTGCTAAAAATGTGAAACGCTTGGATTTGTATTTTAACGTTTGTAAACATTTTGCTTAAATTGCTAAAAAGGTGAAACACTTGGCTTTGTTACGTAACGTTTGTAAACGTTTGGCTTAAATCGCTAAAAATGTGAAACGTTTGGATTTGTTTCGAAACGTTTGTAAACATTTTGTTTAAATTGCTAAAAAGGCGAAACGTTTGGATTTGGGTCGTAATGTTTGTAAACGTTTGGCTTAAAACGCTAAAAAGGTGAAACGTTTGGTTTTATTTCCTAACCTTTGTAAACGTTTGGCTTAAATTGCTAAAAAGGTGAAACATTTGGATTTGTTTTGTAAAGTTTGTAAACGTTTGGCTTAAATTGCTAAAAAGGTGAAACGTTTGGTTTTATTTCGTAACCTTTGTAAACGTTTCGCTTAAATCGCTAAAAAGGTGAAACGTTTGAATTTGTTACGTAACGTTTGGCTTAAATTGCTAAATAGATGAAACACTTGGATTAGTTTAATAACATTTGTAAACGTTTGGCTTAAATCCATAAAAGGGTGAAACGTTTGGATTTGTTTTGTAACGTTTGTAAACTTTGGCTTAAATCGCTAAAAAGGTGAAACGTTTGGATTTGTTACGTAACGTTTGTAATCTTTCGTCTTAAATCGCTAAAAAGGTGAAATGTTTGGATTTGTTTCATAACCTTTGTTAACGTTTGGCATAAATTGCTAAAAAGGTGAAACGCGTTGATTTGTTTCGTAACTTTTGTATACGTTTGGTTTAAATTCCTAATAAGGAGAAACACATGGATTTGTTTCAAAACGTTTGTAAACGTTGGGTTTAAATTGCTAAAAAGGTGAAACGTTTGGATTTGTTTCGTAGCGTTTATAAATCTTTTGCTTAAATCGCTAAAAAGGTGAAACGTTTGGATTTGTTTCGTACCGTTTGTAAACGTTTGGCTTAAATCGCTAAAAAGGTGAAAAGTTCGGATTTCTTTCGTAACGTTTCTAAATGTTTGGGTTAAATTGCTAAAAAGGTGGAAACGCTTGGATTTTTTTCCTTTCATCTTACACTCATGTTTTTCAATTTTTTTATTTCATTACATTGAGGACATTGCATGAAATAGTGTGAGGATGGGGGAAAAACATATCGTTTAGCTAGGATTTTTATTTAGTTTATTATTCTTATGTTTTATTAGGGTTAGTTTGTGTTTTATTATTATTTTATTTTTCTTGTGTTTTTATGCTTTAATAGATTGTTTTAGGGTGTTGCTAGGGTGTTAGTAGTTTATTTTCAATGTCTTGTATTGCTTTAAATCTTTGTCTTTCAATTATGAAAAGTGTTAGTTGATTTGGTGTTATCTTTTAAATTTGTCAATTTTAGATTTTCCCAAATCAATGAATGTATAAACGCGACTTCTTAATTCGACAATTGATAAGCGATGCTTGCTTAATGACTTAATAATTCGTTGACATAATCCGATGAAATAAGGGTGAATTCAAAATTTAGACTTGTTCAAATCGTTGAAACATAATTGAATAACTTGATGCGGATTCATGACATGTTGATTGTTTATTTTTATAGTCGTTTTTAACTTTTGGCATAAGTAGCATAATTTTTGTAGGAATTAAGTTTATGGCATAACACTACATACTTTTGAGAGTTTTGAGCTTAATTTCCTTGTTGTGAGTGTTGATTTCATGTTTTATTCCTAGAACTTGCTCGGTGTCCGTTTAAAGTTACACGATTGAGTTTTCAACAATTAGATGATTATGGCAATTAGGTATAACCTTTCTTTTAGACCACTTAAATAGACTACCCTTTAGCCCTTAGATTACACCAATTTGAGCCTTAAGCCTTTTTATTGTTTTTACCATATTTTACATTTTATCGTTCTATGCTTTACCTCTTTTGTTTACCTTATCGACTTTATATATTAATTGTTATGACTATGATGAATATAGGTGATTAATAACTCGAGATTAGTGAAAAGAGAAAGTGAACTACATTGTGCCTAAAAGATTAAGATTGCGCCTTGAAAAAAAAGATTGAAAAAAGAAAAAAAAAAGAGAGATAGAAATTTGCAAGCAAAAAGCTTCAAAAAGAAAAATTCTGAGATTGCAAAAAGCAATGAGTAAAGCGTAATTCAAAAAGAAAAGAAAGTTATAAGTTCACATAAACGCAAAACCGGAGTTAGATCAACCTAGAAGTTAATAGTAGTAATAAATAGTATATTAAGTTGATAATTAGCCTTTGTTTAACCTTTTTACCTACCCTTTACCTTAGCCACATTACAACGCAATAAAAGACCATATGATTTTTGTTGACTACCGAATCAAGTAGCGGAGTCCGGGACTATGAGCAAGCTTATGGTGAGTATTCATGTTTTCAATTGTGAGCTTTCTTTGTTATATACCCTAAACACTTGTTATTATATTGATGCCATTAGCTCGGATTCTACTAAATTGTGCTATGATTTGCTTAAGTGAAAAATTGATTATTTTCCATGTCCCGCAAGTGATAGTGAAGCTTGAAGTGTGATTCAATTTGACCTTGTACTAATGAGTTAGTAACCGTTGTTATATTGAATTATGTCATAAAATTATTATTGTTATTTGATTGCATCATTATTTAGTTGTCGGTTTTAGAAGGTTGCTTTTCATATTATTCATAGGGTCGGGGATTTCTTTGATTGATTTATTGTTAAGTTATATGCTAAGGATTTCTAACATATTTTGTAGAGTAAGATTTATTTCTTGCTTGAGGACAAGCAAAGGTTAAGTGTGAGGAGGTTTGATAGGAGTATTTTACTCCTATATTTAGGGTCGATTTTACTCGGTTTTCATCATGTGTAGTATTGTTTTTATACATTATTTGGCGTTTTTACGTTTAATAGTGTTTGTTAGTGTTTCAGTGGAAATTAGGTGAAAAACGACTATTTGGGGCAAATTTATGATGGATTGCGTGTACGAGTAAAAGCGTAGCTTGCGGACGAAGGAATTGAAGTTCACGAACGAGATTGAGAAAAATATGGGTTGTTCCCGTTCGGAACAAAGGTTTCACGAACGGGAACCATGCAGAATGAGCATGAGTCCCGAACGAGAAGGCCTTGTCCCGTTCGGGACTCAAGAAGGAATCAAATCTCAAAGCTTTCGGTCTGCAGTTTTTTCAAACGGAACTATGGTTTCCCGTTCGGGAAAGAAGAAAATTGGGCATGTCACGAACGGAACTATGGCTTCCCGAACGGGAAAGAAGGAAAATACACGTGCAACAGACTTTGAATTGGACTGAAATTCCTCCTCCAATTACAATTACAATTCCTATTACAAATTGATTTGTAATACGAATTAGAAGACTCCGGAACTTCTCCTACTATATAAAGACCTTGTACTAGACTCAATTTAAGATGTAGAATAGATTAGACATTAGATTAGAGTAGTTATAATTTAGTTTTTATTAAATAGCTTTTAGTTTAGTTTTTTCCAGCAGTTTATAAGTAGTTTATAATCAGTTTCTGCAAGACGATTGTTGAAGATTTCAAGCTTAATCAAGACGATTCTTTCCGAAATTGACAACTCCGGTATTTATTGTTTATTTATGCTTTCTTCTTCATCATCCTTCTTGTTTTGTTTCAGTTTTAATATGAGTAACTAAAACCCTTGTTCGAGGGTTGATATGAACTTATAAATTGGTAATTATTTGGATTGGATGGATTAGTATTAATTCGTGTCTTAATTATTAATCTTATTGCTTGGATTAAATTAGCTACTTAGTTCATGAGTTTGTGTTTAGTTAACTAATTGAGAGATTGTTAATTAAATAGACATAGATAATTAAGAACTTAAAGAAAAACGCCGTGAGAGCGGGTTGGAATTTAGGTAGTCATTGAGTTTGCTTCATAATTATAATTTGATTATTTAATTCAGTTTTAATATCGTGAGAGCGAGTTAATAATTGGTTAGTTAATTAGGTTGTGATTTTATTCGGATCTTTGAGGCTTGAGAGGGCGGGATTCGGTGCTTTAGAATAGCTCGATTCGCGATAAAATCACTAAGAAATCCTATTCCATAATTTTGCTTATTTATTTGGGATTATCAATCCTTGAACTTTTTAATCTTATTGTTTTAAATCCTATTTTATTATTTGTTTTCAGTTTATATTAGTTTAATTAAATTACAAAACCCTATTGATTTTTCTAGCTAGCCGAATAAAGAATATTTGAAATTAGTGATTAAGTCCCTTGTCTCTGTGCGATCGATACTTGGTCTTCCAAGTTATATTACTTGAGCGATATCGTACACTTGCGATTATTTGCCAACAACGTTCGGCTTAAATCGCTAAAAAGATGAAATATTTTGTTTTGTTTCGTAGCGTTTGTAAACGTTTGGCTTTAATTGCTAAAAAGGTGAAATGCTTGGATTTGTTTCATAACGTTTGTAAACGTTTATCTTAACTTGCTATAAAGGTGAAACACTTGGATTTATTTCCTAACGTTTGTAAATGTTTGGCTTAAATTGCTAAATAGGGGAAACGTTTGGATTTGTTTCGTAACGTTTGTAAACGTTTGGCTTAAATTGCTAAAAAGTTAAACGCTTGGATTTTTCTCGTAACGTTTGTAAAAGTTTTGCTTAAATTGCAAAAAAAGGTGAAACGCTTGATTTTTATTTCGTCACGTTTGAAAATATTTTGCTTAAATTTCGAAAAATTGGAAACGTTTGGATTTGTTTGGCAATGCTCGTAAACGTTTGGTTTCAATCGCTAAAAAGGTGAAACGTTTTGATTTGTTTCGTTAAGTTTGTAAACGTTTGGCATGAATCGCTAAAAAGGTGAAACACATGGATTTGTTTTGTAACGTTGGTAACGTTTGGCTTAATTCGCTAAAACGAGAAAACACTTGGATTTGCTTCGTAACGTTCGTAAACATTTGTCAAAAACCGCTAAAAAGGTGAAACATTTAGATTTGTTTCATAACGTTTGTAAACGTTCGGCTTAAATCGCTAAAAAGTTGGAAAGTTTGGATTTGTTTTGTAACGTTTGTAAACGTTTAGCTGAAATTCCTAAAAATGTGAAACGTTTGAAGGTTTTTCGGAACGTTTGTAAACGTTTGGCCTAAATTGATAAAAAGGTAAAACACTTGGATTTGTTTTGTAACATTTGTAAACTTTTGGTTTAAATTGCTAAAAAAGTGAAACGCTTGTTTTTTTTCGTAACGTTTGTAAACATTTGGGTTAAATCGCTAAAACTGTGAAACGCTTGGATTTGTATTTTAACGTTTGTAAATGTTTGGCTTAAATTGCTAAAAAGGTGAAACACTTGGTTTTGTTTCGTAACGTTTGTACACGTTTGGCTTAAATCGCTAAAAATGTGAAACTTTTGGATTTGTTTCGTAACGTTTGTAAACGTTTGGCTTAAATTGCTAAAAGGGCAAAACGTTTGTATTTGTGTCGTAATGTTTGTAAACGTTTGGATTAAATCGCTAAAAAGGCGAAACGTTTGGATTGGTTTTGCAACATTTATAAAAGTTTGGCTTAATTCGTTAAAAAGGTGAAACGTTTCGATTTGTTTTGTAACGTTTGTAAACGTTTGGCTTAAATCGCTGAAAAGGTGAAACGTTTGGATTTGTTTCGTAACGTTTGTAAACGTTTGGCTTAAATCGCTGAAAAGCTAAGAAGTATGGATTTGTTTCGTTACTTTTGTAAACGTTTGGCTTAAATTTCCAAAAAGGTGAAACTCTTGGATTTTTTTTGTAACGTTTATAAACGTTTAGCTTAAATTCCTAAAAATGTGAAACTCTTGGATTTGTTTCGTAACGTTTGTAAACGTTTGGCTTAAGTTTATAAAAAGGTGAAACGCTTGGATTTGTTTTGTAACGTTTGTAAACGTTTTAATCAAATTGCTAAAAAGGTGAAACACTTGGTTTTGTTTCATAACGTTTATAAACGTTTGGCTTTAATTGCTAAAAATATGAAACGTTTGGATTTGTTTTGTAACGTTTTAAACGTTTAATTTGCTTCGTAACGTTTGTAAACGTTTCGCTTAAATCGCTAAAAAGTTGAAATGTTTGGATTTGTTTCGTAACGTTTCTAAACCTTTGGCTAAGATTGCTAAAAAGGCAAAACGTTTGGATTTGGTTCGTAATGTTTGTAAACGATTGACTTAAATCGCTAAAAAGGTGAAACGTTTGGATTTGCTTCGTAATGTTTGTAAACGTTTGGCTTAAATCGCTAAAAAGGTGAAACGTTTGGATTTGTTTGGTAACGTTTTTAAACATTTTGCTTAAATCGCTAAAAAGGTGAAACGTTAGGATTTATTTCGTAACGTTTGTAAACGTTTGGCTTAAATCGCTAAAAAAGATAAACGTTTGGATTTGTTTCGTAGCGTTAGTAAACGTTTGGCTTAAATTGCTAAAAAGATGAAACGCTTGGATTAGTTTCGTAACCTTTATAAACGTTTGACTTAAGTCGCTAAAAAGGTGAAACATTTGGATTTATTTCATAATCTTTGTAAACATTTGGCTTAAATCGCTAAAAAGGGGAAACGTTTGGATTTGTTTCGTATCGTTTGTAAAAGTTTGGCTTAAATCGCTAAAAAGGTGAAACATTTGGATTTGTTTCGTAACGTTTGTAAACATTTGGCTTCAATCGCTAAAATGGTGAAACGTTTGTAAACGTTTGGCATAAATTGCTAAAAAGGTGTAATGTTTGGATTTGTTTCGTAATGTTTGTAAAAGCTTGGCTTAAATTGCTAAAAAGATGAAATGCTTGGTTTTGTTTCTTAAAGTTTGTAAACATTCGGCTTAAGTAGCTAAAAATGTGAAACGTTTGGATTTGTTTCGTATCGTTTGTAAACGTTGGTCTTAAATTGCTAAAAAGGTGAAATGCTTGGATTTTTTTTATATCATTTATAAGTGTTTGGCTTAAATTACTAAAAAGGTGAAACGCTTGGATTTGTTTCGAAACTTTTGTAAACGTTTGGCGTAAATCGCTAAAAAGGAGAAACGTTTGGATTTGTTTCGAAATATTTGTAAACGTTTGGCTTTAATCGCTATAAAGATAAAAATATTGGATTTGTTTCGTAGCGTTGGTAAACGTTTGGCTAAAATCGTTAAAAAGGTGAAAAGTTTGGCTTAAATCGCTAAAAAGGTGAAACGTTTTGATTTGTTTCGTAACTTTTTAAACATTTTACATAAATCGCTAAAATGGGGAAACATTTGGATTTGTTTCGTAACTTTTGTAAACGTTTGACTTAAATCGCTAAAAAGGTGAAACATTTGGATTTGTTTCGTAACGTTTGTTAACGTTTAACTTATATTGCTATAAAGGTGATACGCTGGGATTTGTTTCGTAACGTTTGTAAACGTTTGGCATATATCGCTAAAAAGGTAAAATGTTCGGATTTGTTTTGTAATGTTTGTAAACGTTTCGCTTCAATCGCAAAAAAAGGGGAAATGTTTGGATTTTTTCGTAACTTTTGTAAACGTTTTGCTTAAATCGCTAAAATGGGGAAACGTTTCATTTGTTTCATAACGTTTGTAAACGTTTGGCTTAAATAGCTAAAAAGGTGAAACATTTGCATTTGTTTCGTAACGTTTTTAAACGTTTGGCTTAAATCGCTAAAATGGGAAAACGTTTGGATTTCTTTCGTAACGTTTGTAAACATTTGGATTTGTTTAGTAACGTTTGTAAATGTTTGGTTTTGTTTCGTAACGTTTATAAACGTTTTGCTTAAATCGCTAAAATGGGGAAACATTTGGATTTGTTTCTTAACGTTTGTAAATGTTTGGCTTCAATCGCCAAAAAGGTGAAACGTTTGGATTTATTTCGTAACGTTTGTATACGTTTGGCTTAAATTGCTAAAAATGTTAAAATCTTGTTTTTGTTCCGTAATGTTTGTAAACGTTTGGATTTGTTTCGTAACGTTTGTAAATGTTTGGCTTAAATCTT
The DNA here is from genome assembly GCF_937616625.2 of Mercurialis annua. NCBI lineage: Eukaryota > Viridiplantae > Streptophyta > Magnoliopsida > Malpighiales > Euphorbiaceae > Mercurialis > Mercurialis annua. The sequence continues at coordinate 31,726,746 of NC_065572.1, read as the reverse complement.
GAAAAATGTGAAACGTTTAGAATTGTTTCGCAACGTTTGTAAACGTTTGGCTTATATCGCTAAAATAGGGAAACGTTTGGATTTGTTTCGTAACATTTGTAAACGTTTGGCTTCAATCGCTAAAAATGTGAAACGTATGTTTTTATTCCGTAATGTTTGTAAACGTTTCGGTTTATTTTGTAATGTTTTAAAGATTTGGCTTAAATCGCAAAAAAGGTTAAACGTTTGTTTTTATTTCGTAACGTTTGTAAACGTTTGGCTTAATTCGCTAAAAAGGTGAAATGATTGGATTTGTTTCGTAACATTTGTAAACGTTTGGCTTAAATTGCTAAAAAGGTGAAACGCTTGGATTTGTTTCGTAACTTTTGTCAACATTTGGCTTAAGTTGCTAAAAATGTGAAACGTTTGGTTTGGTTACGTAACGTTTGTAAACATTTGTCTTAAATCGCTAAAAATATGAAACGTTTGGATTTGATTCGTAACATTTTAATCATTTTGTTTTGCTTCGTAACGTTTTAAACGTTTGGCTTAAATCGCTAAAAAGGGGAAACGTTTGGATTTGTTTCGTAACGTTTCTAAATGTTTGCCTTAAATTGCTAAAAAGGAGAAAGGTTTGAATTTGTTTTGTAACGTTTGTAAACGCTTGGCTTAAATTGCTAAAAAGGTGAAAGGTTTGGATTTGTTTCGCAACGTTTGTTAACGTTTGCCTTAAATCACTAAAAAGGTGAAACGTTTGGATTTGTTTTGTAACGTTTGAAAACGTTTGGCTTAAATCGCTAAAAAGGTGAAATGTTTGGATTTGTTTTGTAGCGTTTGTAAACGTTTGGCTTAAATCGCTAAGAAGGTGAAACAGTTGGATTTGTTTCGTACGGTTTGTAAACGTTTGGCTTAATTTGCTAAAAAGGTGAAACGTTCGGATTTGTTTCGTAACATTTGTAAACGTTTGGCTTAAATAGCTAAAAAGGTGCAACACTTGGATTTGTTTCGTAACGTTTGTAAACGTTTGGCTTAAATTGCTAAAAAGGTGAAAATTTTGATTTGTTTCTTAACCTTTGTAAACGTTTGGCTTAAATTGCTAATAAGGTGAAACGTTTGGATTTGTTTTATAACCTTTGTAAATGTTTGGCTTAAATCTCTATAAATGTGTAATGTTTGGATTTGTTTCATAATGTTTGTAAACTTTTGGCTTAAATCGCTAAAAACGTGAAATGTTGGATTTGTTTCGTACCATTTGTAAACGTTTGGCTTCAATCGCTAAAAAGATGAAACGCTTGGATTTGTTTCGTAATGTTTGTAAACGTTTGGCTTAAATCACTAAAAAGGTGAAATATTTGGCTTAAATCGCTAAAAAGATGAAACATTTCGATTTGTTTCATATAGTTTGTAAACTTTTGGCTTAAATTGCTAAAATGGTAAAACGTTTGGCTTTGCTTCGTAATGTTGGTAAACGTTTGGCTTAAATCACTAAAAAGGTGAAATATTTGGCTTAAATCGCTAAAAAGGTGAAACATTTCGATTTGTTTCATATAGTTTGTAAACGTTTGGCTTAAATTGCTAAAATGGTAAAACGTTTGGATTTGTTTCGTAACCTTTGTAAACGTTTGGCGTGAATTGCTAAAAAGGTTAAACGCTTTGATTTGTTTCGTAACGTTTGTAAACGTTGGCTTAAATCGCTAAAAAGGTGAAACGTTTGGATTTATGTTTCGTAACCTTTGTAAACGTTTGGCTTAAATTGCTAAAAAGGTGAAACGATTTGATTTGTTTTGTAACGTTTGTAAATGTTTGGCTTAAATCGCTAAAAAGGAGAAACGCTTGAATTTTTTTTGTACCGTTTGTAAACGTTTGGCTTAAATCGCTAAAAAGGAGAAACGTTTGGATTTGTTTCGTAGCGTTTGTAAATGTTTAGCTTAAATTGCTAAAAAGGTGCAACGCTTGGATTTTTTTCGTAACGTTTGTAAACGTTTGGCTTAAATTGCTAAAAAGGTGAAAATTTTGATTTGATTCTTAACCTTTGTAAACGTTTGGCTTAAATTGCTAATAAGGTGAAACGTTTGGATTTGTTTTATAACCTTTGTAAATGTTTGGCTTAAATCGCTATAAAGGTGAAATGTTTGGATTTGTTTCATAATGTTTGTAAACTTTTGGCTTAAATCGCTAAAAACGTGAAATGTTGGATTTGTTTCGTAACGTTTGTAAACGTTTGGCTTCAATCGCTAAAAAGATGAAACGCTTGGATTTGTTTCGTAATGTTTGTAAACGTTTGGCTTAAATTGCTAAAAAGGTGTAATGTTTGGATTTGTTTCGTAATGTTTGTAAAAGCTTGGCTTAAATTGCTAAAAAGATGAAATGCTTGGTTTTGTTTCTTAAAGTTTGTAAACATTCGGCTTAAGTAGCTAAAAATGTGAAACGTTTGGATTTGTTTCGTATCGTTTGTAAACGTTGGTCTTAAATTGCTAAAAAGGTGAAATGCTTGGATTTTTTTTGTATCATTTATAAGTGTTTGGCTTAAATTACTAAAAAGGTGAAACGCTTGGATTTGTTTCGAAACTTTTGTAAACGTTTGGCGTAAATCGCTAAAAAGGAGAAACGTTTGGATTTGTTTCGAAATATTTGTAAACGTTTGGCTTTAATCGCTATAAAGATAAAAAAATATATTGGATTTGTTTCGTAGCGTTGGTAAACGTTTGGCTAAAATCATTAAAAAGGTGAAAAGTTTGGCTTAAATCGCTAAAAAGGTGAAACGTTTTGATTTGTTTCGTAACTTTTTAAACATTTTACATAAATCGCTAAAATGGGGAAACATTTGGATTTGTTTCGTAACTTTTGTAAACGTTTGACTTAAATCGCTAAAAAGGTGAAACATTTGGATTTGTTTCGTAACGTTTGTAAACGTTTAACTTATATTGCTATAAAGGTGATACGCTGGGATTTGTTTCGTAACGTTTGTAAACGTTTGGCATATATCGCTAAAAAGGTAAAATGTTCGGATTTGTTTTGTAATGTTTGTAAACGTTTCGCTTCAATCGCAAAAAAAGGGGAAATGTTTGGATTTTTTCGTAACTTTTGTAAACGTTTTGCTTAAATCGCTAAAATGGGGAAACGTTTCATTTGTTTCATAACGTTTGTAAACGTTTGGCTTAAATAGCTAAAAAGGTGAAACATTTGCATTTGTTTCGTAACGTTTTTAAACGTTTGGCTTAAATCGCTAAAATGGGAAAACGTTTGGATTTCTTTCGTAACGTTTGTAAACATTTGGATTTGTTTAGTAACGTTTGTAAATGTTTGGTTTTGTTTCGTAACGTTTATAAACGTTTTGCTTAAATCGCTAAAATGGGGAAACATTTGGATTTGTTTCTTAACGTTTGTAAATGTTTGGCTTCAATCGCCAAAAAGGTGAAACGTTTGGATTTATTTCGTAACGTTTGTATACGTTTGGCTTAAATTGCTAAAAATGTTAAAATCTTGTTTTTGTTCCGTAATGTTTGTAAACGTTTGGATTTGTTTCGTAACGTTTGTAAATGTTTGGCTTAAATCTTGAAAAATGTGAAACGTTTAGAATTGTTTCGCAACGTTTGTAAACGTTTGGCTTATATCGCTAAAATAGGGAAACGTTTGGATTTGTTTCGTAACATTTGTAAACGTTTGGCTTCAATCGCTAAAAATGTGAAACGTATGTTTTTGTTCAGTAATGTTTGTAAACGTTTCGGTTTATTTTGTAATGTTTTAAAGATTTGGCTTAAATCGCAAAAAAGGTTAAACGTTTGTTTTTATTTCGTAACGTTTGTAAACGTTTGGCTTAATTCGCTAAAAAGGTGAAACGATTGGATTTGTTTCGTAAAATTTGTAAACGTTTGGCTTAAATTGCTAAAAAGGTGAAACGCTTGGATTTGTTTCGTAACTTTTGTAAACATTTGGCTTAAGTTGCTAAAAATGTGAAACGTTTGGTTTGGTTACGTAACGTTTGTAAACATTTGTCTTAAATCGCTAAAAATATGAAACGTTTGGATTTGATTCGTAACATTTTAATCATTTTGTTTTGCTTCGTAACGTTTTAAACGTTTGGCTTAAATCGCTAAAAAGGGGAAACGTTTGGATTTGTTTCGTAACGTTTCTAAATGTTTGCCTTAAATTGCTAAAAAGGAGAAAGGTTTGAATTTGTTTTGTAACGTTTGTAAACGTTTGGCTTAAATTGCTAAAAAGGTGAAAGGTTTGGATTTGTTTCGCAACGTTTGTTAACGTTTGCCTTAAATCACTAAAAAGGTGAAACGTTTGGATTTGTTTTGTAACGTTTGAAAACGTTTGGCTTAAATCGCTAAAAAGGTGAAATGTTTGGATTTGTTTCGTAGCGTTTGTAAACGTTTGGCTTAAATCGCTAAGAAGGTGAAACAGTTGGATTTGTTTCGTACGGTTTGTAAACGTTTGGCTTAATTTGCTAAAAAGGTGAAACGTTCGGATTTGTTTCGTAACATTTGTAAACGTTTGGCTTAAATAGCTAAAAAGGTGCAACGCTTGGATTTGTTTCGTAACGTTTGTAAACGTTTGGCTTAAATTGCTAAAAAGGTGAAAATTTTGATTTGTTTCTTAACCTTTGTAAACGTTTGGCTTAAATTGCTAATAAGGTGAAACGTTTGGATTTGTTTTATAACCTTTGTAAATGTTTGGCTTAAATCGCTATAAATGTGAAATGTTTGGATTTGTTTCATAATGTTTGTAAACTTTTGGCTTAAATCGCTAAAAACGTGAAATGTTGGATTTGTTTCGTACCGTTTGTAAACGTTTGGCTTCAATCGCTAAAAAGATGAAACGCTTGGATTTGTTTCGTAATGTTTGTAAACGTTTGGCTTAAATCACTAAAAAGGTGAAATATTTGGCTTAAATCGCTAAAAAGATGAAACATTTCGATTTGTTTCATATAGTTTGTAAACTTTTGGTTTAAATTGCTAAAATGGTAAAACGTTTGGATTTGCTTCGTAATGTTGGTAAACGTTTGGCTTAAATCACTAAAAAGGTGAAATATTTGGCTTAAATCGCTAAAAAGGTGAAACATTTCGATTTGTTTCATATAGTTTGTAAACGTTTGGCTTAAATTGCTAAAATGGTAAAACGTTTGGATTTGTTTCGTAACCTTTGTAAACGTTTGGCGTGAATTGCTAAAAAGGTTAAACGCTTTGATTTGTTTCGTAACGTTTGTAAACGTTGGCTTAAATCGCTAAAAAGGTGAAATGTTTGGATTTGTTTCGTAACCTTTGTAAACGTTTGGCTTAAATTGCTAAAAAGGTGAAACGATTTGATTTGTTTTGTAACGTTTGTAAATGTTTGGCTTAAATCGCTAAAAAGGAGAAACGCTTGAATTTTTTTTGTACCGTTTGTAAACGTTTGGCTTAAATCGCTAAAAAGGAGAAACGTTTGGATTTGTTTCGTAGCGTTTGTAAATGTTTAGCTTAAATTGCTAAAAAGGTGCAACGCTTGGATTTTTTTCGTAACGTTTGTAAACGTTTGGCTTAAATTGCTAAAAAGGTGAAAATTTTGATTTGATTCTTAACCTTTGTAAACGTTTGGCTTAAATTGCTAATAAGGTGAAACGTTTGGATTTGTTTTATAACCTTTGTAAATGTTTGGCTTAAATCGCTATAAAGGTGAAATGTTTGGATTTGTTTCATAATGTTTGTAAACTTTTGACTTAAATCGCTAAAAATGTGAAATGTTGGATTTGTTTCGTAACGTTTGTAAACGTTTGGCTTCAATCGCTAAAAAGATGAAACGCTTGGATTTGTTTCGTAATGTTTGTAAACGTTTGGCTTAAATTGATAAAAAGGTGAAACATTTTATTTTGTTTCGTAACGTTTGTAAACGTTTCGCTTAAATCGCTAAAAAGGTGAAACGTTTGAATTTGTTTCGTAATTTTGGTAAACGTTTGGCTTAAATCACTAAAAAGGTGAAATATTTGGCTTAAATCGCTAAAAAGGTGAAACATTTCGATTTGTTTCATATAGTTTGTAAACGTTTGGCTTAAATTGCTAAAATGGTAAAACGTTTGGATTTGTTTCGTAACCTTTGTAAACGTTTGGCGTAAATTGCTAAAAAGGTTAAACGCTTTGATTTGTTTCGTAACGTTTGTAAACGTTGGCTTAAATCGCTAAAAAGGTGAAACGTTTGGATTTGTTTCGTAACCTTTGTAAACGTTTGGCTTAAATTGCTAAAAAGGTGAAACGATTTGATTTGTTTTGTAACGTTTGTAAATGTTTGGCTTAAATCGCTAAAAAGGAGAAATGCTTGAATTTTTTTTGTACCGTTTGTAAACGTTTGGCTTAAATCGCTGAAAAGGAGAAACGTTTGGATTTGTTTCGTAGCGTTTGTAAATGTTTAGCTTAAATCGCTAAAAAGGTGAAACGTTTGGATTTGTTTTGTACCGTTTGAAATTTTTTGGCTAATATCGCTTAAAAGGTGAAACATTTGGATTTGTTTCGTATCGTTTGTAAACATTTGGCTTAAATTGCTAAAAAAGCGAAACGTTTGGATTTGTTTTGTAAGGTTTGTAAATGTTTGGCTTAAATCGCTAAAAAGGTGAAACGTTTGGATTTGTTTCGTAACTTTTGTAAACGCTTGGCTTAAATCGCTAAAAAGGTGAAACGTTTGGATTTGTTTCGTAACGTTTGTAAACGTTTGGTTTAAATTGCTAAAAAGGTGCAACGCTTGGATTTGTTTCGTAACGTTTGTAAACGTTTGGCTTAAATTGCTAAAAAGGTGAAACATATTGATTTGTTTCTTAACCTTTGTAAACGTTTGGCTTAAATTTCTAACAAAGGTGAAATGTTTGGATTTGTTTTATAACCTTTGTAAATGTTTGGCTTAAATCGCTTTATGTTTGGATTTATTTCATAATGTTTGTAAACTTTTGGCTTAAATCGCTAAAAACGTGGAATGTTTGGATTTGTTTCGTAACGTTTGTAAACGTTTGGCTTCAATCGCTAAAAAGATGAAACGCTTGGATTTGTTTCGTAATGTGTGTTAACGTTTGGCTTAAATTGATAAAAAGGTGAAACATTTTGATTTGTTTCTTAACCTTTGTAAATGTTTGGCTTAAATTGCTAAAAAGGTGAAACGTTTGGATTTGTTTCATAACCTTTGTTACCGTTTGGCTTACATCGCTAAAAAGGTGAAATATTCGGATTTGTTTCGTAACGTTTGTATACATTTGGCTTCAATCGCTAAAAAGGTAAAACGTTTAGATTTTCTTCGTAACGTTTGTAAACGTTTGGCTATAATCCCTAAAAAGGTGAAACGTTTGGCATCAATCGCTAAAAAGTGGAAACGTTTAAATTTGTAAATGTTTGGCTTAAATTTCTAAAAATATGAAACGCTTGGATTTGTTTCTTAACATTTGTAAACGTTTGGCTTAAATTTCTATAAAGGTGAAACATTTGGATTTGTTTCTTAACCTTTGTAATCGTTTGGCTTTAATTGCTAAAAAAGTGAAACGTTTGAATTTGTTTCATAACCTTTGTAAACATTTGTCTTAAATAGCTAAAATGGTGAAATGTTTCGATTTGTTTCGTAACGTTTGTAAACTTTCGGCTTAAATTGCTAAAAAGGTGAAATGTTTGGATTTCTTTCGTAACTTTTGTAAACGTTTGGCTTCAATCGCTAAATAGGGGAAACGTTTGGATTTGTTTTGTATTGTTTGTAAACGTTTGACATAAATCACTAATAAGGTTTGTAAACGTTTGGCTTTAATTGCTAAAAAGGCGAAACGTTTGGATTTGTTTCGTAACCTTTCTAAACGTTTGGCTAAAATCGTTAAAAAGGTGAAACGTTTGGATTTGTTTCGGAACGTTTGTAAAGGTTTGGCTTAAATTGCTAAAAATAAAAACGCTTGGTTTTGTTTCGTAACGTTTGTAAAGGTTTGGCTTAAATCGCAAAAAATGTGAAACGTTTGGATTTGTTTCGTAACGTTTTTAATGTTTGGTTTTGTTTCATAACGTTTGTAAACGTTTGGCTTATATCGCTAAAAGGGGAAACATTTGGATTTCTTTCGCAACGTTAGTAATTGTTTGGCTTAAATCTCTATAAAGGCGAAACATTTAGATTTGTTTCGTAATATTTGTAAACGTTTGGCTTAAATCGCTTAAAAGGTGAAACATTTGGATTTGTTTCGTAACATTTGTAAATGTTTGGCTTGAATAGCTAAAAAGGTGAAACGTTTGAATTTGTTTCGTATCGTTTGTAAACGTTTGGCTTCAATCACTAAAAAGGCGAAACGTTTGAATTTGTTTCGTAATGTTTGTAAACGTTTGGCATAAACCGCCAAAAAGGTTTGTTAACGTTTGGCTTTAACTGCTAAAAAGGGGAAACGTTTGGATTTGTTTTATTACCTTTGTAAACGTTTGGCATAAATCGCGAAAAAGGTGAAACGTTTGGATTTGTTTCGTAACATTTGTAAACTTTTGGCTTAAATCTCTAAAAAGGTGAAACGTTTGGATTTGTTTCGTAAAGTTTTTAAACGTTTAACTTCAATCGCTGTAAAGGTGAAACGTTTGGATTTGTTTCGTAACATTTGTAAATGTTTGCCATAAATCGCTAAAAAGGTGAAATGTTTGGATTTGTTTCGTAAAGTTTTAAACGTTTGGCTTAAATCGCTAAAATGGGGAAACGTTTTGATTCGTTTTGCAACGTTTGTAAACGTTTGGCTTAAATTGGTAAAAATGTGAAATGTTTGGTTTTGTTTCGTAACATTTGTAAACGTTCGGCTTAAATCGCTAAAAAGGTGAAACGTTTGGATTTGGTTCGTAACGTTTGTAAAGGTTTGGCTTAAATTGCTAATAAGGTGAAACACTTGGATTTGTTTCGTAAAGTTCATAAACGTTTTGCTTAAATTATTAAAAAGGTGCTACGCTTGGATTTGTTTCAGAACGTTTGTAAACGTTTGGCTTAAATTGCTAAAAAAGGTGAAACGCTTGGTTTTGTTTCGTAGCGTTTGTAAACGTTTTGTTTTGTTTCGTAACGTTTGTAAACGTTTGGCTGAAATCGCTAAAAAGGTGAAACATTTGGATTTGTTTCGTAACGTTGGTAAACGTTTGGCTTAAATCACTATTGAGGCGAAACGTTTGGATTTTTTTCGTAACGTTTGTAAACGTTTAGCTTAAATCGCTAAATAGTGAAACGTTTTGAATTGTTTCTCAACGTTTGTAAACATTTGGCTTAAATAGCTAAAAAGGTGAAACGTTCGGATTTGTTTAAATCGCTAAAAAGGTGAAACGTTTGGATTTGTTTCGTAACCTTTGTAAACGTTTGGTTTAAATTGCTAAAAAGGTGAAGCGATTTGATTTGTTTCGTAACGTTTGTAGACGTTTGGCTTAAATTGCTAAAAAGGAGAAATGCTTGGATTTGTTTTGTAACGTTTGTAAATGTTTGGCTTAAATCGCTAAAAAGGAGAAACATTTGGATTTGTTTCTTAGCGTTTGTAAATGTTTGGCTTAAATCGCTAAAAAGGGGAAACGTTTGGATTTATTTTGTACTGTTTGAAAACGTTTGGCTTATATCGCTTAAAAGGGGAAATGTTTGGATTTGTTTCGTAACGTTTGTAAAGGTTTGACATAAATTGCTAAATAGGTTAAACTCTTTAATTTCTTTCGGAACGTTTATAAACGTTTGGCATAAATTACTAAAAATGTGCAACGCTTCGATTTGTTTCAGAATCTTTGTAAACGTGTGGCTTAAATTGCTAAAAAGATGAAACGCTTGGTTTTGTTTCGTAACTTTTGTAAAGGTTTGGCTTAAATTGCTAAAAATGTGAAACGTTTGGATTTGTTTCGTAACTTTTTAAACGTTTGGTTTTGTTTCGTAATGTTTGTAAAGGTTTGTATTAAATCGCTACAAATGTGAAACATTTGGATTTGTTTCGTATCGTTTTAAACGTTTGGTTTTGTTTCTTTACGTTTGTAAACGTTTGGCTTAAATCACTAAAAGGAGAAAACGTTTTGATTTGTTTGGTAACGTTTATAAACGTTTGGCTTAAATTGCTAAAAAGATGAAACGCTTGGATTTGTTTCGTAACGTTTGTAAACGTTTGGCTCAATTTGCTAATAAGGTGAAACATTTGGATTTGTTTAAGGCTTAATTACTTAAAAACCACCCACCTTTAATTTTTATTTCGTTTATACCCAGACCTTGAAAAACTATCACATATACCCTTGACGTTGTCATTATGTTTCGTATCCTTTGTAAACGTTTGGTTTAAATCGCTAAAAAGGTGAAACTTTTGGATTTGTTTTGTAACCTTTGTAAACATTTGGCTTAAATTTCAAAAAAGGTGAAACGCTTTGATTTGTTTCGTAACGTTTGTAAACGTTTAGCTTAAATTACTAAAAAGGTGAAACGCTTGGATTTGTTTTGTAACATTTGTAAACGTTTGGCTTAAATTTATAAAAAGGTCAAACACTTGGATTTGTTTTGTAACGTTTGTAAACGTTTGGCTTAAATTGCTAAAAAGGTGAAACATTTGGATTTGTTTCATAACCTTTGTAAACGTTTGGCTTAAATCGCTAAAAAGGTGAAACGTTTGAATTTGTTTCGTAATATTTGTAAGCGTTTGGCTTGAATCACTAAAAAGGGGAAACGTTTGGATTTGTTTCGTAACGTTTGTAAACGTTTGGCATAAATCGCCAAAATATTTGGATTTCTTTCGTATCGTTTTAAATGTTTGGCTTAATTCGCAATAATGGGGAAACATTTGGATTTGTTTCATAACATTTTAAACGTTTGGCTTAAATCGCTAAAATGGGGAAACTTTTGGATTTGTTTCATAATGTTTGTAAACGTTTGGCTTATATTGCTAAAAAGGTGAAATGCTTGGATTTGTTTCTTAGCGTTTATAAACGTTTGGCTTAAATTACTAAAAAGGTTCAATGCTTTGATTTATTTCGGAACGTTTGTAAACGTTTGGCTTAAATTGCTAAAAAGGTGAAACGCTTGGTTTTGTTTCGTAGTGTTTGTAAACGTTTTGTTTTGTTTCGTAACGTTTGTAAACGTTTTGCTTAAATCGCTAAAAAGGTGAAACATTTGTATTTGTTTTGTAATGTTGGTAAACGTTTGGCTTAAATCACTAAAATGGTGAAACATTTGGCTTAAATCGCTAAGAAGGTGAAACATTTCGATTTGTTTCGTATCGTTTGTAAACGTTTGGCTTAAATCGCTAAAATGGTAAAACGTTTGGATTTATTTCGTAGCCTTTGTAAACGTTTGGCTTAAATTGCTAAAAAGGTTAAACGTTTTGATTTGTTTCGTAACGTTTCTAAACGTTTGGCTTAAATTGCTAAAAAGATGAAACGCTTGGATTTGTTTCGGAACGTTTGTAAACGTTTGGCTTATATTTCTAAAAAGTTCAAACGCTTGGATTTGTTTTGTAAAGTTTGTAAACGTTTGTCTTAAATTGCTAAAAAGGTGAAACATTTGGATTTGTTTCATAACCTTTGTAAACGTTTGGCTTAAATCGCTAAAAAGGGGAAACATTTAGATTTGTTTCGTAACGTTTTTAAACGTTTGGCTTAATTCGCTAAAAAGGTGAAACGTTTGGATTTGTTTTGTACCGTTTGAAAACGTTTGGCTTATATCGCTTAAAAGGTGAAACGTTTGGATTTGTTTCGTAACCTTTGTAAAGGTTTGGCATAAATTGCTAAAAAGGTTAAACTCTTTGATTTCTTTCGGAACGGTTTGTAAACGTTTAGCTGAAATTCCTAAAAATGTGAAACGTTTGAAGTTGTTTCGGAACGTTTGTAAACGTTTGGCCTAAATTGATAAAAAGGTAAAACGCTTGGATTTGTTTTGTAACGTTTGTAAACTTTTGGTTTAAATTGCTAAAAAAGTGAAACGCTTGTTTTTTTTCGTAACGTTTGTAAACATTTGGGTTAAATCGCTAAAACTGTGAAACGCTTGGATTTGTATTTTAACGTTTGTAAACGTTTGGCTTAAATTGCTAAAAAGGTGAAACACTTGGTTTTGTTTCGTAACGTTTGTACACGTTTGGCTTAAATCGCTAAAAATGTGAAACTTTTGGATTTGTTTCGTAACGTTTGTAAACGTTTGGCTTAAATTGCTAAAAAGGGCAAAACGTTTGTATTTGTGCCGTAATGTTTGTAAACGTTTGGATTAAATCGCTAAAAAGGCGAAACGTTTGGATTGGTTTTGCAACATTTATAAAAGTTTGGCTTAATTCGTTAAAAAGGTGAAACGTTTCGATTTTCTTTGTAACGTTTGTAAACGTTTGGCTTAAATCGCTGAAAAGGTGAAACGTTTGGATTTGTTTCGTAACGTTTGTAAACGTTTGGCTTAAATCGCTGAAGAGCTAAGACGTTTGGATTTGTTTCGTTACTTTTGTAAACGTTTGGCTTAAATTTCCAAAAAGGTGAAACTCTTGGATTTGTTTTGTAACGTTTATAAACGTTTAGCTTAAATTCCTAAAAATGTGAAACGCTTGGATTTGTTTCGTAACGTTTGTAAACGTTTGGCTTAAGTTGATAAAAAGGTGAAACGCTTGGAATTGTTTTGTAACATTTGTAAACGTTTTAATCAAATTGCTAAAAAGGTGAAACACTTGGTTTTGTTTCATAACGTTTATAAACGTTTGGCTTTAATTGCTAAAAATGTGAAACGTTTGGATTTGTTTTGTAACGTTTTAAACGTTTATTTTGTTTCGTAACGTTTGTAAACGTTTCGCTTAAATCGCTAAAAAGTTGAAATGTTTGGATTTGTTTCGTAACGTTTCTAAACCTTTGGCTAAGATTGCTAAAAAGGCAAAACGTTTGGATTTGGTTCGTAATGTTTGTAAACGATTGACTTAAATCGCTAAAAAGGTGAGACGTTTGGATTTGCTTCGTAATGTTTGTAAACGTTTGGCTTAAATCGCTAAAAAGGTGAAACGTTTTGATTTGTTTGGTAACGTTTTTAAACATTTTGCTTAAATCGCTAAAAAGGTGAAACGTTAGGATTTATTTCGTAACGTTTGTAAACGTTTGGCTTAAATCGCTAAAAAAGATAAACATTTGGATTTGTTTCGTAGCGTTAGTAAACGTTTGGCTTAAATTGCTAAAAAGATGAAACGCTTGGATTAGTTTCGTAACCTTTATAAACGTTTGACTTAAGTCGCTAAAAAGGTGAAACATTTGGATTTATTTCATAATCTTTGTAAACATTTGGCTTAAATCGCTAAAAAGGGGAAACGTTTGGATTTGTTTCGTATCGTTTGTAAAAGTTTGGCTTAAATCGCTAAAAAGGTGAAACATTTGGATTTGTTTCGTAACGTTTGTAAACATTTGGCTTCAATCGCTAAAATGGTGAAACGTTTGTAAACGTTTGGCATAAATTGCTAAAAAGGTGTAATGTTTGGATTTGTTTCGTAATGTTTGTAAAAGCTTGGCTTAAATTGCTAAAAAGATGAAATGCTTGGTTTTGTTTCTTAAAGTTTGTAAACATTCGGCTTAAGTAGCTAAAAATGTGAAACGTTTGGATTTGTTTCGTATCGTTTGTAAACGTTGGTCTTAAATTGCTAAAAAGGTGAAATGCTTGGATTTTTTTTATATCATTTATAAGTGTTTGGCTTAAATTACTAAAAAGGTGAAACGCTTGGATTTGTTTCGAAACTTTTGTAAACGTTTGGCGTAAATCGCTAAAAAGGAGAAACGTTTGGATTTGTTTCGAAATATTTGTAAACGTTTGGCTTTAATCGCTATAAAGATAAAAAAATATATTGGATTTGTTTCGTAGCGTTTGTAAACGTTTGGCTTAAATCGTTAAAAAGGTGAAAAGTTTGGCTTAAATCGCTAAAAAGGTGAAACGATTTGATTTGTTTCGTAACTTTTTAAACATTTTACATAAATCGCTAAAATGGGGAGACATTTGGATTTGTTTCGTAACTTTTGTAAACGTTTGACTTAAATCGCTAAAAAGGTGAAACATTTGGATTTGTTTCGTAACGTTTGTAAACGTTTAACTTATATTGCTATAAAGGTGATACGCTGGGATTTGTTTCGTAACGTTTGTAAACGTTTGGCATATATCGCTAAAAAGGTAAAATGTTTGGATTTGTTTTGTAATGTTTGTAAACGTTTCGCTTCAATCGCAAAAAAGGCGAAATGTTTGGATTTTTTCGTAACTTTTGTAAACGTTTTTCTTAAATCGCTAAAATGGGGAAACGTTTCATTTGTTTCATAACGTTTGTAAACGTTTGGCTTAAATAGCTAAGAAGGTGAAACATTTGCATTTGTTTCGTAACGTTTTTAAACGTTTGGCTTAAATCGCTAAAATAGGAAAACGTTTGGATTTGTTTCGTAACGTTTGTAAACATTTGGATTTGTTTAGTAACGTTTGTAAATGTTTGGTTTTGTTTCGTAACGTTTATAAACGTTTTGCTTAAATCGCTAAAATGGGGAAACATTTGGATTTGTTTCTTAACGTTTGTAAATGTTTGGCTTCAATCGCCAAAAAGGTGAAACGTTTGGATTTATTTCGTAACGTTTGTATACGTTTGGCTTAAATTGCTAAAAATGTTAAAATCTTGTTTTTGTTCCGTAATGTTTGTAAACGTTTGGATTTGTTTAGTAACGTATGTAAATGTTTGGCTTAAATCGCGAATAATGTGAAACGTTTAGAATTGTTTCGCAACGTTTGTAAACGTTTGGCTTATATCACTAAAATAGGGAAACGTTTGGATTTGTTTCGTAACATTTGTAAACGTTTGGCTTCAATCGCTAAAAATGTGAAACGTATGTTTTTGTTCCGTAATGTTTGTAAACGTTTCGGTTTATTTTGTAATGTTTTAAAGATTTGGCTTAAATCGCAAAAAAGGTTAAACGTTTGTTTTTATTTCGTAACGTTTGTAAACGTTTGGCTTAATTCGCTAAAAAGGTGAAACGATTGGATTTGTTTCGTAACATTTGTAAACGTTTGGCTTAAATTGCTAAAAAGGTGAAACGCTTGGATTTGTTTCGTAACTTTTGTAAACATTTGGCTTAAGTTGCTAAAAATGTGAAACGTTTGGTTTGGTTACGTAACGTTTGTAAACATTTGTCTTAAATCGCTAAAAATATGAAACGTTTGGATTTGATTCGTAACATTTTAATCATTTTGTTTTTCTTCGTAACGTTTTAAACGTTTAGCTTAAATCGCTAAAAAGGGGAAACGTTTGGATTTGTTTCGTAACGTTTCTAAATGTTTGCCTTAAATTGCTAAAAAGGAGAAAGGTTTGAATTTGTTTTGTAACGTTTGTAAACGTTTGGCTTAAATTGCTAAAAAGGTGAAAGGTTTGGATTTGTTTCGCAACGTTTGTTAACGTTTGCCTTAAATCACTAAAAAGGTGAAACGATTGGATTTGTTTTGTAACGTTTGAAAACGTTTGGCTTAAATCGCTAAAAAGGTGAAATGTTTGGATTTGTTTCGTAGCGTTTGTAAACGTTTGGCTTAAATCGCTAAGAAGGTGAAACAGTTGGATTTGTTTCGTAAGGTTTGTAAACGTTTGGCTTAATTTGCTAAACAGGTGAAACGTTCGGATTTGTTTCGTAACATTTGTAAACGTTTGGCTTAAATTGCTAAAAAGGTGCAACGCTTGGATTTGTTTCGTAACGTTTGTAAACGTTTGGCTTAAATTGCTAAAAAGGTGAAAATTTTGATTTGTTTCTTAACCTTTGTAAACGTTTGGCTTAAATTGCTAATAAGGTGAAACGTTTGGATTTGTTTTATAACCTTTGTAAATGTTTGGCTTAAATCGCTATAAATGTGAAATGTTTGGATTTGTTTCATAATGTTTGTAAACTTTTGGCTTAAATCGCTAAAAACGTGAAATGTTGGATTTGTTTCGTACCGTTTGTAAACGTTTGGCTTCAATCGCTAAAAAGATGAAACGCTTGGATTTGTTTCGTAATGTTTGTAAACGTTTGGCTTAAATTGATAAAAAGGTGAAACATTTTATTTTGTTTCGTAACGTTTGTAAACGTTTCGCTTAAATCGCTAAAAAGGTGAAACGTTTGAATTTGTTTCGCAATGTTGGTAAACGTTTGGCTTAAATCACTAAAAAGGTGAAATATTTGGCTTAAATCGCTAAAAAGGTGAAACATTTCGATTTGTTTCATATAGTTTGTAAACGTTTGGCTTAAATTGCTAAAATGGTAAAACGTTTGGATTTGTTTCGTAACCTTTATAAACGTTTGGCTTAAATTGCTAAGAAGGTGAAACGATTTGATTTGTTTGGTAACGTTTGTAAATGTTTGGCTTAAATCGCTAAAAAGGAGAAACGCTTGAATTTGTTTTGTACCGTTTTAAAACGTTTGGCTTAAATCGCTAAAAAGGAGAAACGTTTGGATTTGTTTCGTAGCGTTTGTAAATGTTTAGCTTAAATTGCTAAAAAGGTGCAACGCTTGGATTTGTTTCGTAACGTTTGTAAACGTTTGGCTTAAATTGCTAAAAAGGTGAAAATTTTGATTTGTTTCTTAACCTTTGTAAACGTTTGGCTTAAATTGCTAATAAGGTGAAACGTTTGGATTTGTTTTATAACCTTTATAAATGTTTGGCTTAAATCGCTATAAAGGTGAAATGTTTGGATTTGTTTCATAATGTTTGTAAACTTTTGGCTTAAATCGCTAAAAACGTGAAATGTTGGATTTGTTTCGTAACGTTTGTAAACGTTTGGCTTCAATCGCTAAAAAGATGAAACGCTTGGATTTGTTTCGTAATGTTTGTAAACGTTTGGCTTAAATTGATAAAAAGGTGAAACATTTTATTTTGTTTCGTAACGTTTGTAAACGTTTCGCTTAAATCGCTAAAAAGGTGAAACGTTTGAATTTGTTTCGCAATGTTGGTAAACGTTTGGCTTAAATCACTAAAAAGGTGAAATATTTGGCTTAAATCGCTAAAAAGGTGAAACATTTCGATTTGTTTCATATAGTTTGTAAATGTTTGGCTTAAATTGCTAAAATGGTAAAACGTTTGGATTTGTTTCGTAACCTTTGTAAACGTTTGGCGTAAATTGCTAAAAAGGTTAAACGCTTTGATTTGTTTCGTAACGTTTGTAAACGTTGGCTTAAATCGCTAAAAAGGTGAAACGTTTGGATTTGTTTCGTAACCTTTGTAAACGTTTGGCTTAAATTGCTAAAAAGGTGAAACGATTTGATTTGTTTTGTAACGTTTGTAAATGTTTGGCTTAAATCGCTAAAAAGGAGAAACGCTTGAATTTTTTTGTACTGTTTGTAAACGTTTGGCTTAAATCGCTAAAAAGGAGAAACGTTTGGATTTGTCTCGTAGCGTTTGTAAATGTTTAGCTTAAATCGCTAAAAAGGTGAAACGTTTGGATTTGTTTTGTACCGTTTGAAATTTTTTGGCTAATATCGCTTAAAAGGTGAAACATTTGGATTTGTTTCGTATCGTTTGTAAACATTTGGCTTAAATTGCTAAAAAGGCGAAACGTTTGGATTTGTTTTTTAAGGTTTGTAAATGTTTGGCTTAAATCGCTAAAAAGGTGAAACGTTTGGATTTGTTTCGTAACTTTTGTAAACGTTTGGCTTAAATCGCTAAAAAGGTGAAACGTTTGGATTTGTTTCGTAACGTTTGTAAATGTTTGGTTTAAATTGCTAAAAAGGTGCAACGCTTGGATTTGTTTCGTAACGTTTGTAAACGTTTGGCTTAAATTGCTAAAAAGGTGAAACATATTGATTTGTTTCTTAACCTTTGTAAACGTTTGGCTTAAATTTCTAATAAGGTGAAATGTTTGGATTTGTTTTATAACCTTTGTAAATGTTTGGCTTAAATCGCTTTATGTTTGGATTTGTTTCATAATGTTTGTAAACTTTTGGCTTAAATCGCTAAAAACGTGGAATGTTTGGATTTGTTTCGTAACGTTTGTAAACGTTTGGCTTCAATCGCTAAAAAGATGAAACGCTTGGATTTGTTTCGTAATGTGTGTTAACGTTTGGCTTAAATTGATAAAAAAGGTGAAACATTTTGATTTGTTTCTTAACCTTTGTAAATGTTTGGCTTAAATTGCTAAAAAGGTGAAACGTTTGGATTTGTTTCATAACCTTTGTTACCGTTTGGCTTACATCGCTAAAAAGGTGAAATGTTTGGATTTGTTTCGTAACGTTTGTATACATTTGGCTTCAATCGCTAAAAAGGTAAAACGTTTAGATTTTCTTCGTAACGTTTGTAAACGTTTGGCTTCAATCCCTAAAAAGGTGAAACGTTTGGCATCAATCGCTAAAAAGTGGAAACGTTTAAATTTGTAAATGTTTGGCTTAAATTTCTAAAAAGATGAAACGCTTGGATTTGTTTCTTAACATTTGTAAACGTTTGGCTTAAATTTCTATAAAGGGGAAACATTTGGATTTGTTTGTTAACCTTTGTAATCGTTTGGCTTTAATTGCTAAAAAAGTGAAACGTTTGGATTTGTTTCATAACCTTTGTAAACATTTGTCTTAAATCGCTAAAATGGTGAAATGTTTCGATTTGTTTCGTAACGTTTGTAAACTTTCGGCTTAAATTGCTAAAAAGGTGAAATGTTTGGATTTCTTTCGTAACTTTTTTAAACGTTTGGCTTCAATCGCTAAATAGGGGAAACGTTTGGATTTGTTTTGTATTGTTTGTAAACGTTTGACATAAATCGCTAATAAGGTTTGTAAACGTTTGGCTTTAATTGCTAATAAGGCGAAACGTTTGGATTTGTTTCGTAACCTTTGTAAACGTTTGGCTTAAATCGTTAAAAAGGTGAAACGTTTGGATTTGTTTCGGAACGTTTGTAAAGGTTTGGCTTAAATTGCTAAAAATGAAAAACGCTTGGTTTTGTTTTGTAACGTTTGTAAAGGTTTGGCTTAAATCGCAAAAAATGTGAAACGTTTGGATTTGTTTCGTTACGTTTTTAATGTTTGGTTTTGTTTCGTAACGTTTGTAAACGTTTGGCTTATATCGCTAAAAGGGGAAACATTTGGATTTCTTTCGCAACGTTAGTAATTGTTTGGCTTAAATCTCTATAAAGGCGAAACATTTAGATTTGTTTCGTAATATTTGTAAACGTTTGGCTTAAGTCGCTTAAAAGGTGAAACATTTGGATTTGTTTCGTAACATTTGTAAATGTTTGGCTTGAATAGCTAAAAAGGTGAAACGTTTGAATTTGTTTCGTATCGTTTGTAAACGTTTGGCTTCAATCACTAAAAAGGTGAAACGTTTGAATTTGTTTCGTAATGTTTGTAAACGTTTGGCATAAACCGCCAAAAAGGTTTGTTAACGTTTGGCTTTAACTGCTAAAAAGGGGAAACGTTTGGATTTGTTTTATTACCTTTGTAAACGTTTGGCTTAAATCGCGAAAAAGGTGAAACGTTTGGATTTGTTTCGTAACATTTGTAAACTTTTGGCTTAAATCTCTAAAAAGGTGAAATGTTTGGATTTGTTTCGTAAAGTTTTTAAACGTTTAACTTCAATCGCTGTAAAGGTGAAACGTTTGGATTTGTTTCGTAACGTTTGTAAATGTTTGCCATAAATCGCTAAAAAGGTGAAATGTTTGGATTTGTTTCGTAAAGTTTTAAACGTTTGGCTTAAATCGCTAAAATGGGGAAACGTTTTGATTTATTTTGCAACGTTTGTAAACGTTTGGCTTAAATTGTTAAAAATGTGAAATGTTTGGTTTTGTTTCGTAACATTTGTAAACGTTTGGCTTATATCGCTACAAAGGTGAAACGTTTGGATTTGTTTCGTAACGTTTGTAAACGTTTGGTTTAAATTGCTAAAAAGGTGCAACGCTTGGATTTGTTTCGTAACGTTTGTAAACGTTTGGCTTAAATTGCTAAAAAGGTGAAACATATTGATTTGTTTCTTAACCTTTGTAAACGTTTGGCTTAAATTTCTAATAAGGTGAAATGTTTGGATTTGTTTTATAACCTTTGTAAATGTTTGGCTTAAATCGCTATATGTTTGGATTTGTTTCATAATGTTTGTAAACTTTTGGCTTATATCGCTAAAAACGTGGAATGTTTGGATTTGTTTCGTAACGTTTGTAAACGTTTGGCTTCAATCGCTAAAAAGATGAAACGCTTGGATTTGTTTCGTAATGTGTGTTAACGTTTGGCTTAAATTGATAAAAAGGTGAAACATTTTGATTTGTTTCTTAACCTTTGTAAATGTTTGGCTTAAATTGCTAAAAAGGTGAAACGTTTGGATTTGTTTCATAACCTTTGTCACCGTTTGTCTTACATCGCTAAAAAGGTGAAATGTTTGGATTTGTTTCGTAACGTTTGTATACATTTGGCTTCAATCGCTAAAAAGGTAAAACGTTTAGATTTTCTTCGTAACGTTTGTAAACGTTTGGCTTCAATCCCTAAAAAGGTGAAACGTTTGGCATCAATCGCTAAAAAGTGGAAACGTTTAAATTTGTAAATGTTTGGCTTAAATTTCTAAAAAGATGAAACGCTTGGATTTGTTTCTTAACATTTGTAAACGTTTGGCTTAAATTTCTATAAAGGTGAAACATTTGGATTTGTTTCTTAACCTTTGTAATCGTTTGGCTTTAATTGCTAAAAAAGTGAAACGTTTGTATTTGTTTCATAACCTTTGTAAACATTTGTCTTAAATCGCTCAAATGGTGAAATGTTTCGATTTGTTTCGTAACGTTTGTAAACTTTCGGCTTAAATTGCTAAAAAGGTGAAATGTTTGGATTTTTTTCGTAACGTTTGTAAACGTTTGGCTTCAATTGCAAAATAGGGGAAACGTTTGGATTTGTTTTGTATTGTTTGTAAACGTTTGGCATAAATCGCTAATAAGGTTTGTAAACGTTTGGCTTTAATTGCTAAAAAGGCTAAACGTTTGGATTTGTTTTGTAACCTTTGTAAACGTTTGGCTTAAATCGTTAAAAAGGTGAAACGTTTGGATTTGTTTCGGAACGTTTGTAAAGGTTTGGCTTAAATTGCTAAAAATGAAAAACGCTTGGTTTTGTTTCGTAACATTTGTAAAGGTTTGGCTTAAATCGCAAAAAATGTGAAACGTTTGGATTTGTTTCGTAATGTTTTTAATGTTTGGTTTTGTTTCGTAACGTTTGGCTTATATCGCTAAAAGGGGAAACATTTGGATTTCTTTCGCAACGTTAGTAATTGTTTGGCTTAAATCTCTATAAAGGCGAAACATTTAGATTTGTCTCGTAATATTTGTAAACGTTTGGCTTAAATCGCTTAAAAGGTGAAACATTTGGATTTGTTTCGTAACATTTGTAAATGTTTGGCTTGAATAGCTAAAAAGGTGAAACGTTTGAATTTGTTTCGTATCGTTTGTAAACGTTTGGCTTCAATCACTAAAAAGGTGAAACATTTGAATTTGTTTCGTAATGTTTGTAAACGTTTGGCATAAACAGCCAAAAAGGTTTGTTAACGTTTGGCTTTAACTGCTAAAAAGGGGAAACGTTTGGATTTGTTTTATTACCTTTGTAAACGTTTGGCTTAAATCGCGAAAAAGGTGAAACGTTTGGATTTGTTTCGTAACATTTGTAAACTTTTGGCTTAAATCTCTAAAAAGGTGAAACGTTTGGATTTGTTTCGTAAAGTTTTTAAACGTTTAACTTCAATCGCTGTAAAGGTGAAACGTTTGGATTTGTTTCGTAACGTTTGTAAATGTTTGCCATAAATCGCTAAAAAGGTGAAATGTTTGGATTTGTTTCGTAAAGTTTTAAACGTTTGGCTTAAATCGCTAAAATGGGGAAATGTTTGGATTTGTTTTGCAACGTTTCTAAACGTTTGGCTTAAATTGTTAAAAATGTGAAATGTTTGGTTTTGTTTCGTAACATTTGTAAACGTTCGGCTTAAATCGCTAAAAAGGTGAAACGTTTGGATTTCTTTCGTACCGTTTGTAAACGTTTGGCTTAAATTGCTAATAAGGTGAAACACTTGGATTTGTTTCGTAAAGTTCATAAACGTTTTGCTTAAATTATTAAAAAGGTGCTACGCTTGGATTTGTTTCGGAACGTTTGTAAACGTTTGGCTTAAATTGCTAAAAAAGGTGAAACGCTTGGTTTTGTTTCGTAGCTTTTGTAAACGTTTTGTTTTGTTTCGTAACGTTTGTAAACGTTTGGCTGAAATCGCTAAAAAGGTGAAACATTTGGATTTGTTTCGTAACGTTGGTAAACGTTTGGCTTAAATCACTATTGAGGCTAAACGTTTGGATTTGTTTCGTAACGTTTGTAAACGTTTAGCTTAAATCGCTAAATAGTGGAACGTTTTGATTTGTTTCTCAACGTTTGTAAACATTTGGCTTAAATAGCTAAAAAGGTGAAACGTTCGGATTTTTTTCGTATCGTTTGTAAACGATTGGTTTAAATCACTAAAAAGGTGAAACGTTTGGATTTGTTTCGTAACCTTTGTAAATGTTTGGTTTAAATTGCTAAAAAGGTGAAGCGATTTGATTTGTTTCGTAACATTTGTAGACGTTTGGCTTAAATTGCTAAAAAGGAGAAACGCTTGGATCTGGTTTTGTAACGTTTGTAAACGTTTGGCTTAAATCGCTAAAAAGGAGAAACGTTTGGATTTGTTTCTTAGCGTTTGTAAATGTTTGGCTTAAATCGCTAAAAAGGGGAAACGTTTGGATTTATTTTGTACTGTTTGAAAACGTTTGGCTTATATCGCTTAAAAGGTGAAACGTATGGATTTGTTTCGTAACGTTTGTAAAGGTTTGACATAAATTGCTAAAAAGGTTAAACTCTTTGATTTCTTTCGGAACGTTTATAAACGTTTGGCATAAATTACCAAAAATGTGCAACGCTTCGATTTGTTTCGGAATCTTTGTAAACGTATGGCTTAAATTGCTAAAAAGATGAAACGCTTTGTTTTGTTTCGTAACGTTTGTAAAGGTTTGGCTTAAATTGCTAAAAATGTGAAACGTTTGGATTTGTTTCGTAACTTTTTAAACGTTTGGTTTTTTTTCGTAACGTTTGTAAAGGTTTGTATTAAATCGCTAAAAATGTGAAACGTTTGGATTTGTTTCGTATCGTTTTAAACGTTTGGTTTTGTTTCTTTACGTTTGTAAAGGTTTGGCTTAAATCACTAAAAAGAGGAAACGTTTTGATTTGTTTGGTAACGTTTATAAACGTTTGTCTTAAATTGCTAAAAAGATGAAACGCTTGGATTTGTTTCGTAACGTTTGTAATCGTTTGGCTTAAATTGCTAATAAGGGGAAACATTTGGATTTGTTTAAGGCTTAATTACTTAAAAACCACTCACCTTTAATTTTTATTTCGTTTATACCCTGACCTTGAAAAACTATCACATATACCCTTGACGTGTTCATTATGTTTCGTATCCTTTGTAAAAATTTGGTTTAAATCGCTAAAAAGGTGAAACGTTTGGATTTGTTTTGTAACCTTTGTAAACATTTGGCTTAAATTTCTAAAAAGGTGAAACGCTTTGATTTTGTTTCGTAACGTTTGTAAACGTTTAGCTTAAATTACTAAAAAGGTGAAACACTTGGATTTGTTTTATAACATTTGTAAACGTTTGGCTTAAATTTATAAAAAGGTCAAACGCTTGGATTTGTTTTGCAACGTTTGTAAACGTTTGGCTTAAATTGCTAAAAAGGTGAAACATTTGGATTTGTTTCATAACCTTTGTAAACGTTTGGCTTAAATCGCTAAAAAGGTGAAACGTTTGAATTTGTTTCGTAATATTTGTAATCGTTTGGCTTGAATCACTAAAAAGGTGAAACGTTTGGATTTGTTTCGTAACGTTTGTAAACGTTTGGCATAAATCGCCAAAATATTTGGATTTCTTTCGTATCGTTTTAAATGTTTGGCTTAATTCGCTATAATAGGGAAACATTTGGATTTGTTTCATAACATTTTAAACGTTTGGCTTAAATCGCTAAAATGGGGAAACTTTTGGATTTGTTTCATAATGTTTGTAAACGTTTGGCTTATATTGCTAAAAAGGTGAAACGCTTGGATTTGTTTCGTAGCGTTTATAAACGTTTGGCTTAAATTACTAAAAAGGTGCAATGCTTTGATTTATTTCGGAACGTTTGTAAACGTTTGGCTTAAATTGCTAAAAAGGTGAAACGCTTGGTTTTGTTTCGTAGTGTTTGTAAACGTTTTGTTTTGTTTCGTAACGTTTGTAAACGTTTTGCTTAAATCGCTAAAAAGGTGAAACATTTGAATTTGTTTTGTAATGTTGGTAAACGTTTGGCTTAAATCACTAAAAAGGTGAAACATTTGGCTTAAATCGCTAAGAAGGTGAAACATTTCGATTTGTTTCGTATCGTTTGTAAACGTTTGGCTTAAATCGCTAAAATGGTAAAACGTTTGGATTTGTTTCGTAGCCTTTGTAAACGTTTGGCTTAAATTGCTAAAAAGGTTAAACGTTTTGATTTGTTTCGTAACGTTTCTAAACGTTTGGCTTAAATTGCTAAAAAGATGAAACGCTTGGATTTGTTTCGGAACGTTTGTAAACGTTTGGCTTATATTTCTAAAAAGTTCAAACGCTTGGATTTGTTTTGTAAAGTTTGTAAACGTTTGGCTTAAATTGCTAAAAAGGTGAAACATTTGGATTTGTTTCATAACCTTTGTAAACGTTTGGCTTAAATCGCTAAAAAGGGGAAACATTTAGATTTGTTTCGTAACATTTTTAAACGTTTGGCTTAATTCGCTAAAAAGGTGAAACGTTTGGATTTGTTTTGTACCGTTTGAAAACGTTTGGCTTATATCGCTTAAAAGGTGAAACGTTTGGATTTGTTTCGTAACGTTTGTAAAGGTTTGGCATAAATTGCTAAAAAGGTTAAACTCTTTGATTTCTTTCGGAACGGTTGTAAACGTTTGGCTTAAATTGTTAAAAAGGTGAAACGCTTGGATTTGTTTCGTAACGTTTTTAAACTTGTGGCTTATATTGCTAAAAAAATGAAACGCTTGGTTTTGTTTCGTAATGTTTGTAATGGTTTGGCTTAAATCGCTAAAAATGTGAAATGTTTGGATTTGTTTCGTAACTTTTTAAACGTTTGGTTTTGTTTCTTAATATTTGTAAAGGTTTGGATTAAATCGCTTCAAATGTGAAACGTTTGGATTTGTTTCGTATCGTTTTAAATATTTGGTTTTGTTTCTTTACGTTTGTAAACGTTTGGCTTAAATCTCTCAAAAGAGGAAACGTTTTAATTTGTTTCGTAACGTTTATAAACGTATGGCTTAAATTGCTAAAAAATGAAACCCTTGGATTTGTTTCGTAACAATTGTAAACGTTTGGCTTAAATTGCTAAAAAGGTGAAACATTTGGATTTGTTTCATAACCTTTGTAAACGTTTGGCTTAAACTGCTAAAAAGGTGAAACTCTAGGATTTGTTTCGTAACGTTTCTAAACGTTTGGTATACATTACTAAAAAGCTGAAACGCTTGGATTTGTTTTGAAACGTTTGTAAATGTTTTCCTTAAATTTTTAAAAAGGTTAAACGCTTGGATTTGTCTTGTAACGTTTGTGAACGTTTGGCTTAAATTGGTAAAAAGGTGAAACATTTGGATTTGTTTCATAACCTTTGTAAACGTTTGGCTTAAATCGCTAAAAAGGGGAAACGTTTGGATTTGTTTTGTAACGTTTGTAAACATTTGGCTTAAATCGCTAAAAAGGCGAAACGTTTGGATTTGTTTCGTAATTTTTGTAAACGTTTGGCTATCGCTAAAAAGGTGAAACGTTTGGATTTGTTTCGTAACGTTTGTAAACGTTTGGCATAAATTGACA
Source organism: Mercurialis annua (assembly GCF_937616625.2). NCBI lineage: Eukaryota > Viridiplantae > Streptophyta > Magnoliopsida > Malpighiales > Euphorbiaceae > Mercurialis > Mercurialis annua. Next base: position 31,701,024 of record NC_065572.1, on the reverse strand, counting down.
AAATATCTGGATTTATTTCGTTACGTTTTAAATGTTTGGCTTAAATCGCTATAATGGGAAACATTTGGATTTATTTCGTAAATTTTTAAGCGTTTGGCTTAAATCGCTAAAATGGGGAAATGTTTGGATTTGTTTCGTAAATTTTGTAAACATTTGGCTTAAATGGCTAAAAAAGGTGAAATGCTTGGATATGTTTCATAATGTTTATAAACGTTTGGCTTAAATTACTAAAACGGTGAAACATTTGGATTTGTTTCATAACCTTTGTAAACGTTTGGCTTAAATCGCTAAAAGGGGAAACATTTAGATTTGTTTCGTAACGTTTTTAAACGTTTGGCTTAATTCGCTAAAAAGGTGAAACGTTTGGATTTGTTTTGTACCGTTTGAAAACGTTTGGCTTATATCGATTAAAAGGTGAAACGTTTGGATTTGTTTCGTAACGTTTGTAAAGGTTTGGCATAAATTGCTAAAAAGGTTAAACTCTTTGATTTCTTTCGGAACGGTTGTAAACTTTTGGCTTAAATTGTTAAAAAGGTGAAACGCTTGGATTTGTTTCGTAACGTTTTTAAACTTGTGTCTTATATTGCTAAAAAGATGAAACGCTTGGTTTTGTTTCGTCATGTTTGTAATGGTTTGGCTTAAATCGCTAAAAATGTGAAACGTTTGGATTTGTTTCGTAACTTTTTAAACGTTTGGTTTTGTTTCGTAACATTTGTAAAGGTTTGGATTAAATCGCTTAAAATGTGAAACGTTTGGATTTGTTTCGTATCGTTTTAAATATTTGGTTTTGTTTCTTTACCTTTGTAAACGTTTGGCTTAAATCTCTCAAAAGAGGAAACGTTTTGATTTGTTTCGTAACGTTTACAAACGTATGGCTTAAATTGCTAAAAAATGAAACGCTTGGATTTGTTTCGTAACGTTTGTAAACGTTTGGCTTAAATTGCTAAAAATGTGAAACTCTAGGATTTGTTTCGTAACATTTCTAAACGTTTGGTATACATTACTAAAAAGCTGAAACGCTTGGATTTGTTTTGAAACGTTTGTAAATGTTTGCCTTAAATTTTTAAAAAGGTTAAACGCTTGGATTTGTCTTGTAACGTTTGGCTTAAATTGGTAAAAAGGTGAAATATTTGGATTTGTTTCATAACCTTTGTAAACGTTTGGCTTAAATCGCTAAAAAGGGGAAACGTATGGATTTGTTTCGTAACGTTTGTAAACATTTGGCTTAAATCGCTAAAAAGGTGAAACGTTTGGATTTGTTTCATAATTTTTGTAAACGTTTGGCTATCGCTAAAAAGGTGAAACGTTTGGATTTGTTTCGTAACGTTTGTAAACGTTTGGCATAAATCGACAAAATATCTGGATTTATTTCGTAACGTTTTAAATGTTTGGCTTAAATCGCTATAATGGGAAACATTTGGATTTATTTCGTAAAGTTTTAAACGTTTGGCTTAAATCGCTAAAATGGGGAAACGTTTGGATTTGTTTCGTAAAGTTTGTAAACGTTTGGCTTAAATGGCTAAAAAAGGTGAAACGCTTGGATTTGTTTCGTAATATTTATAAACGTTTGGCTTAAATTACTAAAAATATGAAACGCTTCGATTTGTTTCGGAAAGTTTGTAAACGTTTGGCTTAAATTGCTAAAAAGGTGAAACGCTTGGTTTTGTTTCGTAGCGTTTGTAAACGTTTTGTTTTGTTACATAACGTTGGTAAACGTTTGTCTTAAATCGTTTAAAAGGTGAAATATTAGGATTTGTTTCGTAACGTTGGTAAACGTTTGGCTTTCATCACTATAAAGGCTAAACGTTTGGATTTGTTTCATAACGTTGGTAAACGTTTGGCTTAAATCGCCAAAAAGTGAAAAGTTTTGATTTGTTTCGTAACGTTTGTAAACAGTTTGCTTAAATCTCTAAAAAGGTGAAACGTCTGGATTTTTTTCATATCGTTTGTAAACATTTGGCTTAAATCGCTAAAAAGGTGAACATTTGAATTTGGTTTGTAAACGTTTGGCTTAAATCGCTAAAACGGTGAAACATTTGGATTTGTTTTGTAACATTTATAAATGTTTGGCTTAAATTTATAAAAAGGTGAAATGTTTGGATTTGTTTCATAACGTTTGTAAACGTTTGGCATAAATCGACAAAATATCTGGATTTGTTTCGTAACGTTTTAAATGTTTTGTTTAAATCGCTATAATGGGAAACATTTGCATTTGTTTCGTAAAGTTTTAAACGCTTGGCTTAAATCGCTAAAATGGGGAAACGTTTGGATTTGTTTCGTAACGTTTGTAAACGTTTGGCTTAAATGGCTAATAAAGGTGAAACGTTTGGATTTGTTTCATAACATTTATAAACGTTTGGCGTAAATTACTAAAAATGTGAAACGCTTCGATTTGTTTCGGAAAGTTTGTAAACGTTTGGCTTAAATTGCTAAAAAGGTGAAACTCTTGGGTTTGTTTCGTAGCGTTTGTAAACGTTGTGTTTTGTTTCATAACGTTTGTAAACGTTTGGCAAATCGTTTAAAAGGTGAAACATTAGGATTTGTTTTGTAACCTTGGTAAACGTTTGGCTTACATCACTATAAAGGGTAAACGTTTGGATTTGTTTCGTAACGTTGATAAACGTTTGGCTTAAATCGCTAAAAAGGGAAACGTTTGATTTGTTTCGTAACGTTTGTAAACATTTGGCTTAAATCGCTAAAAAGGTGAAACGTCTGGATTTTTTTCATAGCGTTTGTAAACATTTATCTTAAATCGCTAAAAAGGTGAAACATTTGGATTTGTTTTGTAAACGTTTGGCTTAAATCGCTAAAACGGTTAAACGTTTGGATTTGTTTCGTAACCTTTGTAAATGTTTGGCTTAAATTGCTAAAAAGGGGAAACGCTTTGATTTGTTTCGTAACGTTTATAAATGTTTGGCTTAAATTGCTAAAAAGGAGAAACACTTGGATTTGTTTTGTAACGTTTGTAAACGTTTGGCTTAAATCGCTAAAAAGGAGAAATGTTTGGATTTGTTTCGTAGCGTTTATAAACGTTTGGCTTAAATCGCTAAAAAGGTGAAACATTTGGATTTGTTTTGTACCGTTTGTAAACGTTTGGCTTAAATCGCTAAAAAGGTGAAACGTTAGGATTTGTTTCGTAATTTTTGTAAACGTTTGGCTTCAATTGCTAAAAAGGTGAAATGTTTGAATTTGTTTCAAAACCTTTGTTAATGTTTGGCTTAAACTGCTAAAAAGGTGAAACGCTAGGATTTGTTTCGTAACGTTTGTAAACGTTTGGTTTACATTACTAAAAAGGTGAAACGCTTGGATTTTTTTTGTAACGTTTGTAAACGTTTGGCTTAAATTTCTAAAAAGGTCAAACGCTTGGATTTATTTTGTAAAGTTTGTAAACGTTTGGCTTAAATTGCTAAAAAGGTGAAACATTTAGATTTGTTTCATAAACTTTGTAAATGTTTGGCTTAAATCGCTAAAAAGGTGAAACGTTTGAATTTGTTTCGTAAAGTTTGTAAACTTTCAGCTTAAATAGCTTAAAAGGTGAAACGTTTGGATTTGTTTCGTAATTTTTGTAAACGTTTGGCTTCAATCGCTAAACACGTGAAACATTTGGATTTGTTTCGTAATGTTTGTAAACGTTTGGCATAAATCGCACAAATATTTGGATTTGTTTCGTAACGTTTTAAATGTTTGGCTTAAATCGCTATAATGGGGAACCATTTGGATTTGTTTCGTAACGTTTTAAACGTTTGGCTTAAATCACTAAAATGGGGAAAGTTTGGATTTGTTTCGTAACGTTTGTAAACGTTTAGGTTAAATTGCTAAAAAAGGTGAAACCCTTGGATTTGTTTCGTAACGTTAATAAACATTTGGCTTTAATTACTAAAAAGTTGTAACGTTTGTAAACGTTTGGCCTAAATTGCTAAAAGGGCGAAACGCTTGGTTTTGTTTCTTAGCATTTGTAAACGTTTTGTTTTGTTTCGTAACGTTTGTAAACGTTTGGATTATATCGCTAAAAAGGATATACATTAGGATTTGTTTCGTAACGTTGGTAAACGTTTGGCTTACATCACTATAAAGGCTAAACGTTTGGATTTATTTCTTAACGTTGGTAAACGTTTGGCTTAAATCGCTAAAAAGTGTACTGTTTTGATTTGTTTCGTAACGTTTTTTAAACATTTGGCTTAAATCGCTAAAAAGGTGAAACGTTTGTATTTGTTTCAATCGTTTGTAAACATTTGGCTTAATTTGCTAAAAAGGTGAAACATTTGGATTTGTTTCGTATCGTTTGTAAACGTTTGGCTTAAATCGCTAAAACGGTGAAACGTTTAGATTTGTTTCGTAACTTTTGTAAACGTTTGGCTTAAATTGCTAAAAAGGTTAAACGCTTTGATTTGTTTCGTAACGTTTGTAAACGTTTGGCTTAAATCGCTAAGAAGGTGAAACGTTTGGATTTGTTTCGTAACCTTTGTAAACGTTTGGTTTAAATTGCTAAAAAGGTGAAACGATTTGATTTGTTTCGTAACGTTTATAGACGTTTGGCTTAAATTGCTAAAAAGAAGAAACGCTTGGATTTGTTTTGTAACGTTTGTAAACGTTTGGCTTAAATCGCTAAAAAGGAGAAACGTTTGGATTTGTTTCTTAGCATTTGTAAATGTTTGGCTTAAATCGCTAAAAAGGGGAAACGTTTGAATTTATTTTGTATCGTTTGAAAACGTTTGGCTTATATCGCTTAAAAGATGAAACGTTTGGATTTGTTTCGTAACGTTTGTAAAGGTTTGGCATAAATTGCTAAAAAGGTTAAACTCTTTGATTTCTTTCGAAACGTTTATAAACGTTTGGCTTAAATTACTAAAAATGTGCAACGCTTCGATTTGTTTCGGAATCTTTGTAAACGTTTGGCTTAAATTGCTAATAAGGTGAAACGCTTGGTTTTGTTTCGTAGCGTTTGTAAGCGTTTTGTTTTGTTTCATAACGTTTGTAAACGTTTGTCTTAAATCGTTTAAAAGTTGAAACATTAGGATTTGTTTCGTAACGTTGGTAAACGTTTGGCTTACATCACTATAAAGGCTAAACGTTTGGATTTGTTTCGTAATGTTGGTAAATGTTTGGCTTAAATCGCTAAAAAGTGAAATGTTTTGATTTGTTTCGTAACGTTTGTAAACATTTGGCTTAAATCGCTAAAAAGGTGAAACGTTTGGATTTTTTTCTTATCGTTTGTAAACATTTGGCTTAAATCGCTAAAAAGGTGAAACATTTGGATTTGTTTCATACCGTTTATAAACGTTTGCCTTAAATCGCTAAAACGGTGAAACGTTTGGATTTGTTTCGTAACCTTTATAAACGTTTGGCTTAAATTGCTAAAAAGCGGAAACGCTTTGATTTGTTTCGTAACGTTTGTAAACGTTTGGCTTAAATTGCAAAAAAGGAGAAACGCTTGGATTTGTTTTGTAACGTTTGTAAACGTTTGGCTTAAATCGCTAAAAAGGAGAAACGTTTGGATTTGGTTCGTAGCATTTCTAAACGTTTGGCTTAAATCGCAAAAAGGCGAAACTTTTGGATTTGTTTTGTACTGTTTGTAAACGTTTGGCTTATATCGCTTAAAAGGTGAAACGTTTTGACATGTTTCGTAACGTTTGTAAAGGTTTAGCTTAAATTGCTAAAAAGGGTAAACGCTTTGATTTGTTTCTGAACGTTTTTAAATATTTGGCTTAAATTGTTAAAAAGGTGAAATGCTTGGATTTGTTTCGTAACGTTTGTAAACGTGTGGCTTATATTGTTGAAAAGATGAAACGCTCGGATTTGTTTCGTAACGTTTGTAAAGGTTTGTCTTAAATCGCTAAAAATGTAAAACGTTTGGATTTGTTTTGTAACTTTTTAAACATTTGGTTTTGTTTCGTAACGTTTGTAAAGGTTTGGATTAAATCGCTAAAATTGTGAAACGTTTGGATTTGTTTCGTATCATTTTAAACGTTTGGTTTTGTTTCTTTACGTTTGTAAACGTTTGGCTTAAATCGCTAAAAAGAGGAAACGTTTTGATTTGTTTTGTAACGTTTATAAACGTTTGGCTTAAATTACTAAAAAGATGAAACGGTTGGATTTGTTTCGTAACGTTTGTAAACGTTTGGCTTAAATTGCTAAAAAGGTGAAACATTTGGATTTGTTTCAAAACATTTGTAAACATTTGGCTTAAACTGCTAAAAAGGTGAAACGCTAGGATTTGTTTCTTAATGTTTGTAAACGTTTGGTTTACATTACTACAAAGGTGAAACGCTTGGATTTGTTTTGTAACGTTTGTAAATGTTTGGCTTAAATTTCTAAAAAGGTCAAACGCTTGGATTTGTATTGTAACGTTTGTAAACGTTTGGCTTAAATTGATAAAAAGGTGACACATTTGGATTTGTTTGATAACCATTGTAAACATTTGGCTTAAATTGCTAAAAAGGGGAAACGTTTGAATTTGTTTCGTAACGTTTGTAAACGTTTGGCTTAAATTGCTAAAAAGGTGAAACGTTTGGATTTGTTTCGTAATTTTTGTAAACGTTTGGCTTCAATCGCTAAAAAGGGGAATCGTTTGGATTTGTTTCGTAACGTTTGTAAACGTTTGGCATAAATCGCCAAAATATTTTGATTTGTTTCGTAACGTTTTAAATGTTTGGCTTAAATCGCTATAATGGGGAAACATTTGGATTTGTTTTGTAACGTTTTAAACGTTTGGCTTAAATCGCCAAAATGGGAAAAAGTTTGGATTTGTTTCGTAACTATTGTAAACGTTCGGCTTAAATTGCTAAAAAAGGTGAAACCCTTGGATTTGTTTCGTAATGTTCATAAACGTTTGGCTTAAATTACTAAATAGTTTCAATGCTTGGATTTGCTTCGGAATGTTTGTAAACGTTTGGCCTAAATTGCTAAAAAGGTGAAACGCTTGGTTTTGTTTTTGTAGCATTTGTAAACGTTTTGTTTTGATTAGTAACTTTTGTAAACGTTTGTCTTACATCTCTAAAAAGGTGAAACATTAGGATTTGTTTCGTAACGTTGGTAAACGTTTGGCCTACATCACTATAAAGGCTAATCGTTTGGATTTGTTTCTTAACGTTGGTAAAGGTTTGGCTTAAATCGCTAAAAAGTGAAATGTTTTGATTTGTTTCGTAACGTTTGTAAACATTTGGCTTAAATCGCTAAAAAGGTGAAACGTTTGGATTTGTTTCAATCGTTTGTAAAATTTTGTCTTAAATCGTTAGAAAGGTGAAACATTTGGATTTGTTTCGTATCGTTTGTAAACGTTTGGCTTAAATCGCTAAAACGGTGAAACGTTTGGATTTGTTTCGTAACCTTTGTAAACGTTTGGCTGAAATCGCTAAAAAGGTGAAACGCTTTGATTTGTTTCGTAACATTTGTAAATATTTGGCCTAAATTGCTAAAAAGGAGAAACGCTTGGACTTGTTTAGTAACGTTTGTAAACGTTTGGCTTAAATCGCTAAAAAGGAGAAACGTTTGATTTTATTTCGTAGCGTTTATAAACGTTTGGCCTAAATCGCTAAAAAGAGGAAACGTTTGGATTTGTTTTGTACCGTTTGTAAACCTTTGGCTTATATCGCTTAAAAGGTGAAACGTTTTGACATGTTTCGTAATGTTTGTAAAGGTTTGGCTTAAATTGCTAAAAAGGTTAAACGCTTTGATATGTTTCGGAACGTTTGTAAACGTTTGGCTTAAATTGTTAAAGAGGTGAAACGCTTGGATTTGTTTCGTAACGTTTGTAAACGTGTGGCTTAAATTGCTAAAAAGGTGAAACACTACGATTTGTTTCGTAATGTTTGTAAACTTTTGGCTTAAATTGCTAAAAGGTGAAATGCATGGTTTTGTTTCGTAACGTTTGTAAAGGTTTGGCTTAAATCGCTAAAAATATGAAACGTTTAGATTTGTTTCGTATCGTTTTAAACGTTTGGTTTTGATTCTTTACGTTTGTAAACGTTTGGCTTAAATCGCTAAAAATGTGAAACGTTTAGATTTGTTTTGTATCGTTTTAAACATTTGGTTTTGATTCTTTACGTTTGTTAACGTTTGGCTTAAATCGCTAAAAAGAGGAAACATTTTGATTTGTTTCGTAACGTTTATAAACGTTTGGCTTAAATTGCTAAAAAGATGAAACGCTTGGATTTGTTTCGGAACGTTTGTAAACGTTTGGCTTAAATTGCTAAAAAGGTGAAACATTTGGATTTGTTTCATAACCTTCGTAAACGTTTGGCTTAAACTGCTAAAAACATGAAACGTTAGGATTTGTTTCGTAATGTTTGTAAACGTTTGGTTTACACTACTAAAAAGGTGAAACGCTTGGATTTGTTTTGTAACGTTTGTAAACGTTTTGCTTAAATTTCTATAAAGGTCAAACACTTGGATTTGTTTTATAACGTTTGTAAACGTTTGGCTTAAATTGCTAAAAAGGTGAAACCTTTGGATTTGTTTCATAACCTTTGTAAAAGTCTGGCTTAAATCGCTAAAAAGGTGAAACGTGTGGATTTGTTTCGTAACGTTTGTAAACGTTTGGCTTAAATCGCTAAAAAGGGGAAACGTTTGGATTTGTTTCGTAATTTTTGAAAACTTTGGCTTCAATCGCTAAAAAGGTGAAACGTTTTGATTTGTTTCGTAACGTTTGTAAACGTTTGGCATAAATCGCCAAAATATTTGGATTTATTTCGTAACGTTTTACATGTTTGGCTTAAATCGCTAAAATGGGGAAACGTTTGGATTTGTTTCGTATCGTTTATAAAGGTTTGGCTTAAATTGCTAATAAAGGTGCAACGCTTGGATTTGTTTCGGAAAGTTTGTAAACGTTTGGTTTAAATTGCTAAAAAGGTAAAACTCTTGGTTTTGTTTCGTAGCGTTTGTAAACGTTTTGTTTTATTTCGTAACGTTTGTAAACGTTTGGCTTAAATCGCTAAAAAGGTGAAACATTAGGAATTGTTTCGAAACGTTGGTAAACATTTGGCTTACATCACTATAAAGGCTAAACGTTTGGATTTGCTTCGTAACGTTGGTAAACGTTTAGCTTAAATCGGTAAAAAGTGAAACGTTTTGATTTGTTTCGTAACGTTTGTAAACATTTGGATTAAATCGCTAAAAAGGTGAAACGTTTGGATTTGTTTCATATCGTTTATAAAGATTTGGTTTAAATCGCTAAAAATGTGAAACATTTGGATTTGTTTCGTATCGTTTGTAAACGTTTGGCTTAAATCGCTAAAAAGGTGAAATGTTTGGATTTGTTTCGTAACCTTTGTAAACGTTTGGCTTAAATTTCTAAAAAGGTGAAACGCTTTTGATTTGTTTCGTAACGTTTGTAAACGTTTGGCCTAAATTGCTAAGAAGGAGAAACTGGATTTGTTTTGTAACGTTTGAAAACGTTTGGCTTAAATCGCTAAAAAGGAGAAACGTTTAGATTTGTTTCGTAGCGTTTATAAACGTTTGGCTTAAATCGCTAAAAAGGGGAAACGTTTGGATTTGTTTTGTACCGTTTGCAAATGTTTTGCTTATATCGCTTAAAAGGTGAAACGTTTTGACCTGTTTCGTAACGTTTGTAAAGGTTTGGCTTAAATTGTTAAAAAGTTTAAACGCTTTGATTTGTTTCGGAACGTTTGTAAATATTTGGCTTAAATTGTTAAAAAGGTGAAATGCTTGGATTTGTTTCGTAACGTTTGTAAACGTGTGGCTTATATTGTTGAAACATGAAACACTTGGTTTTGTTTCATAACGTTTGTAAAGGTTTGGCTTAAATCGCTAAAAATGTGAAACGTTTGGATTTGTTTCGTAACTTTTTAAACATTTGGTTTTGTTTCGTAACGTTTGTAAAGGTTTGGATTAAATCGCTAAAAGTTGAACGTTTTGATTTGTTTCGTATCATTTTAAACGTTTGGTTTTATTTCTTTACGTTTGTAAACATTTGGCTTTAATCGCTAAAAAGAGGAAACGTTTTGATTTGTTTCGTAACGTTTATAAACATTTGGCTTAAATTGCTAAAAAGATGAAACTCTTGGATTTGTTTCGTAATGTTTGTAAACGTTTGGCTTAATTTGCTAAAAAGGTGAAACATTTGGATTTGTTTCATAACCTTTGTAAACGTCTGGCTTAAATCGCCAAAAAGGTGAAACGTTTGGATTTGTTTCGTAATGTTTGTAAACGTTTGGCTTAAATCGCTAAAAAGTTGAAACGTTTGGATTTGTTTCGTAATTTTTGTAAACATTTGGCTTCAATCGCTAAAAAGGTGAAATGTTTGGGTTTGTTACGTAACGTTTGTAAATGTTTGGCATAAATCGCCAAAATATTTGGATTTGTTTCGTAACGTGTTAAATGTTTGGCTTAAATCGCTATAATGGGGAAACATTTGGATTTGTTTCGTAACCTTTTAAACGTTTGGCTTAAATCGCTAAAATGGGAAAACGTTTGGATTTGTTTCATAACGTTTATAAACGTTTGGCTTAAATTGCTAATAAAGGTGCAACACTTGGATTTGTTTCGGAAAGTTTGTTAACTTTTGCTTAAATTGCTCAAAAGGTGATACGCTTGGTTTTGTTTCGTAGCGTTTATAAACGTTTTGTTTTGTTTCGTAACGTTTGTAAACGTTTGGCTTAAATCGTTAAAAAGGTGAAACATTAGAATTTGTTTCGTAACGTTGGTAAACGTTTTGCTTACATCACTATAAAGGCTAAACGTTTGGATTTGTTTCGTAACGTTAGTAAACGTTTTGCTTAAATCGCTAAAAAGTTAAACGTTTTGATTTGTTTCGTAACGTTTGTAAACATTTGGCTTAAATCGCTAAAACGGTGAAACGTTTGGATTTGTTTCATATCGTTTGTAAAGATTTGGTTTACATCGCTAAAAATGTGAAACATTTGGATTTGTTTCATATCGTTTGTAAATGTTTGGCTTAAATCGCTAAAAAGGTGAAACGTTTGGATTTGTTTCGTAACCTTTGTAAACCTTTGGCTTAAATTTCTAAAAAGGTGAAACGCTTTGATTTGTTTCGTAACGTTTGTAAACGTTTGGCTTAAATTGCTAAAAAGGAGAAACGCTTGGATTTGTTTTGTAACGTTTGAAAACATTTCGCTTAAATCGCTAAAAAGGAGAATTGTTTGGATTTGTTTCGTAGCGTTTATAAACGTTTGGCTTAAATCGCTAAAAAGGCGAAACGTTTGGATTTGTTTTGTACCGTTTGCAAACGTTTGGCTTATATCGCTTAAAAGGGGGAAACGTTTTGACATGTTTCGTAACGTTTGTAAAGGTTTGGCTTAAATTGCTAAAAAGGTTAAACGCTTTGATTTGTTTCGGAAGGTTTGTAAATATTTGGCTTAAATTGTTAAAAAGGTGATATGCTTGGATTTGTTTCGTAACGTTTGTAAACGTGTGGCTTATATTGTTGAAAACATGAAACGCTTGGTTTTGTTGCGTAACGTTTGTAAAGGTTTGTCTTATATCAATAAAAATGTGAAACGTTAGGATTTGTTTCGTAATTTTTAAACATTTGGTTTTGTTTCGTAACGTTTGTAAAGGTTTGGATTAAATCGCGAAAAATGTGAAATGTTTGGATTTGTTTCGTATCATTTTAAACGTTTGGTTTTCTTTCTTTACGTTTGTAAACATTTGGTTTAAATCCCTAAAAAGAGGAAACGTTTTGATTTGTTTCGTAACGTTTATAAACGTCTGGCTTAAATTACTAAAAAGATGAAACGCTTGGACTTGTTTCGTAACGTTGTAAACGTTTGGGTTAATTTGCTAAAGAGGTGAAACATTTGGATTTGTTTCATAACCTTTGGAAACGTCTGGCTTAAATCGCTAAAAAGGTGAAACGTTTGGATTTGTTTTGTAATGTTTGTAAACGTTTGGCTTAAATCGCTAAAAAGGTGAAACGTTTGGATTTGTTTAGTAATTTTTGTAAACGTTTGGCTTCAATCGCTAAAAAGGTGAAACGTTTGGATTTGTTTCGTAACGTTTGTAAACGTTTGGCATAAATTACCAAAATATTTGGATTTGTTTCGTAACGTTTTAAATGTTTGGCTTAAATCGCTATAATGGGGAAACATTTAGGTTTGTTTCGTAACGTTTTAAACCTTTGCCTTAAATCGCTAAAATGGGGAAAAATTTAAGTTTGTTTCGTAACGTTTGTAAACGTTTGGCTTAAATTGCTAAAAAAGGTGGAACCCTTGAATTTGTTTCGTAACGTTAATAAACATTTGGCTTAAATTACTAAGAAGTTGCAACGCTTGGATTTGTTTCGGAACGTTTGTAAACGTTTGACCTAAATTTCTAAAAAGATGAAACGCTTGGTTTTTTTCGTAGCATTTGTAAACGTTTTGTTTTGTTTCATAACATTTGTAAACGTTTGGCTTAAATCGCTAAAAAGGTGAAACATTAGGATTTGTTTCGTAACGTTGGTAAACGTTTGGCTTACATCACTATAAAGGCTAAACGTTTGGATTTGTTTCGTAACGTTGGTAAACGTTTAGCTTAAATCGGTAAAAAGTGAAACGTTTTGATTTGTTTCGTAACGTTTGTAAACATTTGGATTAAATCTCTAAAAAGGTAAAACGTTTGGATTTGTTTCATATCGTTTGTAAAGATTTAGTTTAAATCGCTAAAAATGTTAAACATTTGGATTTGTTTCTTATCGTTTGTAAACGTTTGGCTTAAATCGCTAAAAAGGTGAAATGTTTGGATTTGTTTCGTAACCTTTGTAAACGTTTGGCTTAAATTTCTAAAAAGGTGAAACGCTTTTGATTTGTTTCGTAGCGTTTGTAAACGTTTGGCTTAAATAGCAAAAAAGGGGAAACGTTTGGATTTGTTTTGTACCGTTTGTAAACGTTTGGCTTATATCGCTTAAAAGGTGAAACGTTTTGACATGTTTCGTAACGTTTGTAAAGGTTTGGCTTAAATTGCTAAAAAGGTTAAACGCTTTGATTTGTTTCAGAACGTTTGTAAACGTATGGCTTAAGATGTTAAAAAGGTGAAACGCTTGGATTTGTTTCGTAACGTTTGTAAACGTGTGGCTTATAGTGCTGAAAAGATGAAACACTTGGTTTTGTTTCCTAACGTTTGTAAAGGTTTGGTTTAAATCGCGAAAAATGTGACACGTTTGGATTTGTTTCGTAACTTTTTAAACGTTTTGTTTTGTTTCGTAACGTTTGTAAGGTTTGGATTAAATCGCTAAAAATGTGAAAAGCATAGATTTGTTTCGTATCATTTTAAACGTTTGGTTTTGATTCTTTACGTTTGTAAACGTTTGGTTTAAATCGCTAAAAAGAGGAAACGTTTTGATTTGTTTCGTAATGTTTATAAACGTTTGACTTAAATTGCTAAAAAGATGAAACGCTTGAATTTGTTTCGGAACGTTTGTAAACGTTTGGCTTAAATTGCTAAAAAGGTGAAACAATTGGATTTGTTTCATAACCTTTGTAAACGTTTGGCTTAAACTGCTAAAATGGTGAAACGCTACTATTTGTTTCGTAACGTCTGTAAACGTTTGGTTTACATTACTAAAAAGGTGAAACACTTGGATTTGTTTTGTAACGTTTGTAAACGTTTTGCTTAAATTTCTAAAAAGGTCAAACGCTTGGATTTGTTTTGTAAATTTGTAAACGTTTGGCTTAAATTGCTAAAAAGGTGAAACATTTAGATTTGTTTCATAACCTTTGTAAACGTTTGGCTTAAATCGCTAAAAAGGTGAAACATTTGGATTTGTTTCATAACCTTTGTAAACATCTGGCTTAAATCGCTAAAACGGTGAAACATTTGAATTTGTTTCGTAACGTTTGTAAACGTTTGGCTTAAATTGCTAAAAAGGTCAAACGTTTGGAATTGTTTCGTAATTTTTGTAAACGTTTGGCTTCAATCGCTAAAAAGGTGAATCGTTTGGATTTGTTTCGTAAAGTTTGTAAACGTTTGGCATAACTCGCCAAAATATTTGGATATTTTTCGTAACGTTTTAAATGTTTGGCTTAAATCGCTATAATGGGGAAACGTTTGGATTTGTTTCATAACGTTTGTAAACGTTTGGCTTAAATTGCTAAGAAAGGTGAAACGCTTGGATTTGTTTCGAAACGTTTGGCTTAAATTACTAATAAGGTGCAACACTTGGATTTGTTTCGGAAAGTTTGTAAACGTTTGGCTTAAATTGCTAAAAAGGTGAAACGCTTGGTTTTGTTTCGTAGCGTTTGTAAATGTTTTGTTTTGTTTCGCAACGTTTGTAATCGTTTGGCTTGAATCGCTAAAAAGGTGAAACATTAGGATTTGTTTCGTAATGTTGGTAAACGTTTGGCTTACATCACAATAAAGGCTAAACGTGTGGATTTGTTTCGTAACGTTGGTAAACGTTTGGCTTAAATCGCTAAAAAGTGAAACATTTTGATTTGTTTCGTAACGTTTGTAAACATTTGGCTTAAATCGCTAAAAAGGTGAAACGTTTGGATTTGTTTCCTATCGTTTGTAAAAATTTGGTTTAAATCGCTAAAGATGTGAAACATTTGGATTTGTTTCGTATCGTGTGTAAACATTTGGCATAAATCGCTGAAAAGGTGAAACGTTTGGATTTGTTTCATAACCTTTGTAAACGTTTGGCTTAAATTGCTAAAAAAGGTGAAATTCTTTGATTTGTTTTGTAACGTTTGTAAACGTTTGGCTTTAAATTGCTAAAAAGGTGAAACATTTGGATTTGTTTCATAATCTTTGTAAACGTTTGGCTTAAATCGCTAAAAAGGTGAAACGTTTGGATTTGTTTCGTAACGTTTGTAAATGTTTGGCTTAAATAGCTAAAAAGGTGAAACGTTTGAATTTGTTTCGTAATTTTTGTAAACGTTTGGCTTCAATCGCTAAATATGTTGAACGTTTGGATTTGTTTCGTAACGTTTGGCATAGATCGTCAAAATATTTGGATTTGTTTTGTAACGTTTTAAATGTTTGTCTTAAATCGCTATAATGGGGAAACATTTGCATTTCTTACGTAATGTTTTAAACGTTTGGCTTAAATCGCTAAAATGGGGAAACGTTTAGATTTGTTTCATAACGTTTGTAAACGTTTGGCTTAAATTGCTAATAAAGGGATATGTTTGGATTTGTTTCGTATCGTTTATAAACATTTGGCTTAAATTACTAAAAAGGTGCAACTCTTGGATTTATTTTGGAAAGTTTGTAAACGTTTGGCTTAAATTGCTAAAAAGGTGAAACGCTTGGTTTTGTTTCGTAGCGTTTGTAAACGTTTTGTTTTGTTTCGTAACGTTCATAAATGTTTGGCTTAAATTGCTAAAAAGGTGAAACAATAGGATTTGTTTCGTAACATTGGTAAACGTTTGGCTTACATCATTATAAAGGCTAAACGTTTGGATTTGTTATGCAACGTTGGTAAACGTTTGGCTTAAATCGCTAAAAAGTGAAACGTTTTGATTTGTTTCGTAACGTTTGTAAACATTTGGCTTAAATCGCTAAAAAGGTGAAACGTTTGGATTTGTTTCATATCGTTTGTAAATATTTGGTTTAAATCGCTAAAAAGGTAAAACATTTGGATTTGTTTCGTATCGTTTGTAAACGTTTGGCTTAAATCGCTAAAAAGGTGAAACGTTTGGATTTGTTTCGTAACCTTTGTAAACGTTTGGCTTAAATTGCTAAAAAGGTGAAACGCTTTGATTTGTTTCATAACGTTTGTAAAAGTTTTGCTTAAATTACTAAAAAGGAGAAACGCTTGGATTTGTTTTGTAGCGTTTGTAAACGTTTGGCTTAAATCGCTAAAAAGGAGAAACATTTGGATTTGTTTCGTAGCGTGTATAAATGTTTGCCTTAAATCGCTAAAAAGGTGAAACATTTGGATTTGTTTCGTACCGTTTGTAAACGTTTGGCTTGAATTGCTAAAAAAGTTAAACGTTTTGATTTATTTCTGAATGTTTGTAAACGTTAGGCTTAAATTGTTAAAAAGGTGAAATGCTTGGATTTGTTTCGTAATGTTTGTAAACGTGTCGCTTAAATTGCTAAAAAGATGAAACGCTTGGTTTTGTTTTATAGCGTTTGTAAAGGTTTGGCTTAAATCTCTAAAAATGTGAAAAGTTTGGTTTTGTTTCGTAACGTTTGTGAAGGTTTGGATTAAATCGCTAAAAATGTGAAACTTTTGGTTTTGTTTCTTTAGGTTTTTAAACGTTTTGCTTAAATTGCAAAAAAGGGGAAACATTTGGATTTGTTTTTAGTAATTTTTGTAAACGTTTGGCTTCAATCGCTAAAAAGGTTGAACGTTTGGATTTGTTTCGTAATGTTTGTAAACGTTTGGCTTAAATTACTAAAAACGTTAAATGCTTGGATTTGTTTTGTAAAGTTTTTAAACGTTTGGCTTAAATTTCTAAAAGGGTAAAACGCTTGGATTTGTTTTGTAACCTTTGTAAACGTTTAGCTTAAACTGCTAAAAAAGTGAAACGCTACGATATGTTTCGTAATGTTTGTAAACGTTTGGCTTAAATTACTAAAAAGGTGAAATGCTTGGATTTGTTTTGTAACGTTTGTAAACCTTTGGCTTAAATTACTAAAAACGTGAAATGCTTGGATTTGTTTTGTAACCTTTGTAAACGTTTGGCTTAAACTGCTAAAAAGGTGAAACACTACGATTTGTTTCGTAATGTTTGTAAACGTTTGGCTTAAATTACTAAAAAGGTGAAATGCTTGGATTTGTTTTGTAACGTTTGTAAACGTTTGGCTTAAATTTCTAAAAAGGTAAAACGCTTGGATTTGTTTTGTAAAGTTTGTAAACGTTTGGCTTAAACTGCTAAAAAGGTGAAACATTTGGATTTGTTTCATAACCTTTGTAAACGTTTGGCTTAAACCGCTAAAAAGGGGAAACATTTAGATTTGTTTTGTAACATTTTAAACGTTTGTCTTATTTCGTTAAAAAGGTTAAACGTTTGGATTTGTTTCGTAATTTTTGTAAACGTTTGGCTTCAATCGCTGAAAAGGTGAAACGTTTGGATTTGTTTCGTAACGTTTGTAAACGTTTGGCATGAATCGCCACAAAATTTGGATTTGTTTCGTAACGTTTTAAATGTTTGGCTTAAATCACAATAATGGGGAAACATTTGGATTTGTTTCGAATCGTTTTAAACATTTGGCTTAAATCGCTAAAATGGGAAACGTTTGGATTTGTTTCGTAACATTTGTAAACGTTTGGCTTAAATTGCTAAAAAAGGTGAAACGCTTGGATTTGTTTCGTAATGTTAGTAAACGTTTGGCTTAAATTCCTAAAAAGGTGAAACATTTGCATTTGTTTCATATCCTTTGTACACGTTTGGCTTAAATTGTTAAAAAGATGAAACGCTTTGATTTGTTTTGTGACGTTTGTAAACGTTTGGCTTAAATAGCTAAAAAGGTGAAATGCTTGAATTTGTTTTGTAACGTTTGTAAACGTTTGGCTTAAATTGCTAAAAAGGTGAAACGCTTGGTTTTGTTTAGTAACGTTTGTAAAGGTTTGGCTTAAATCTCTAAAAATGTGAAACGTTTGGATTTGTTAAGTAACGTTTTCAACGTTTGGTTTTGTTTCATAACGTTTGTAAACGTTTGGCTTAAATCGCTAAAAAAGATAAAATGTTTGGATTTATTTCGTAACGTTTGTAAACGTTTGGCTTACATTGCTAAAAAGGCAAAACGATTGGATATGTTTCGTAACGTTTGTAAACGTTTGGCTTAGATCACTAAAAAGGCGAAACGTTTGGATTTGTTTCGTAACGTTTGTAAACGTTTGGCTTTAATCGCTAAAAGGGGAAATGTTTGGATTTTTTTCGTAACCTCTGTAAAAGTTTGGCTTAAATCGTTAAAAAGGTGAAACGTTTGGATTTGTTTCGTATCGTTTGTAAACATTATGCTTAAATTGCTAAAAAGGTGAAAGTTTGGACTTGTTTCGTAGCCTTTGTAGATATTATGCTTAAATTGCAAAAAAGGAGAAACGCTTTGATTTGTTTTGTAACGTTTGTAAACGTTTGGCTTAAATTGCTAAAAAGGAGAAACGCTTGGGTTTGTTTCATAACGTTTGTAAACGTTTGGCTTAAATTGCTAAAAAGGTGAAACGTTTGGATTTTTTTGTAGCGTTTATAAACGTTTGGCTCAAATCGCTAAAAAGGGGAAACGTTTGGATTTGTTTCGTACCATTTGTAAACGTTTGGCTTAAATATCTAAAAAGGTGAAGCGTTTAGATTTGTTTCGTAACGTTTGTAAACGTTTGGCTTAAATTGCAAAAAAGGTGAAACTGCCACACCTTCTTAATTAAAATATTATTTACTCATAATGTTATGACAAACACAACATAATCCATTTCATACATTTCATGTTACGACACAAAAGTATTAACTTATCGCATAACCGTAACATTCAAAATATCTCACATCAAACACTTATACATAACTTTATACAATAACTCTTAGTACAAAAGTTTTGATATCTATCTTATACACATAAACACTTCAAAACATATGCACGTGCAATGAACTCTCCATTGGCCCACCTGAAACCTCTATCAGATGCAAATGTCGACTCAATGCAACTCTTTGTATCCTGAAAAAAAAAATAACGCGGAGGGGTGAGCCTGCAACTCAATAAGCAAATAGATGTATGCATACTAAATATACACATTCACAAGCATTCCAAGTAGCTAAAATATAACTCAAGAAATTATCCATTCAACATACGCAATAACCACAACAAACATAGTAATCCAATGTTCAATTCAAACCAAACATATTCTCACATTTCCAATCAACATCAAGCTTACAGAAGGATATTCAATATGCGCATAAATCTCATGTTGGCCCAAATCGCCATATAGGCAACCAACATACGTTATTGGCCCAAATCGCCCTTTAGGCAACCAATAACTTAATCTCACGTCGTTGGCCCGAATCGCCAATTAGGCAACCAACGACTATCTTAATTCTCATTGAATATCCAAACATAAGCATGACATGATTCTCAAAACCAAAACATAACTTACACCAATAATTCAACCATAATTCGCAAGCGCATTTACGTCTCAAATCAACACACACTTGCAATTGCAAACAAACGTAAATACCAAGTATAACACTATCTATTCACTTACTCAATTCACCGAGTCTCAAACCCGTGAAGTTCCAGGCTTGTCCGTTGCATTACCTTCTGGTCTATAAGTACCTATTAACATATACAAATCTCAATTTATTCACAAGGAATAACTATTTTGATAATTTATATAAATAGGCAAACTAGTAATAACAATCTTCTTTGCTAGGCATATTTCATGTACCAATTTCAAATAGGTACAAATCCTAACACAAACATCATTTATGCAAACTATTGATAGAAGTCCTGAAACTTTGAGTCTATTTTCATTTCCAATTGGATTTACATCAATTGGATTACAATAAACCAGATTATGCAAATTACAATACAACTAGGTTAAACTGTCAAAACATAGTGCACAGCTAAATGTTCTATCCTTATACACCATTCAAATGACAGAATTAGTCTTTTGTCAAAACTAAACAGTTTTAGTATACATCCTTAAGAATCCATAGAATCAAAAATGGTATCATTTGGATATATATATCTCATTTTATCAATTTCACAAGTAGCTAATGTTGCAGCCATAATTCTACAAAGTAGGCAGAACATATACCCTGTCTTGAAATTGATCCACAGATCAATAGAATTACAATTTGATAAAACCCTTCGGTGAAGTTATACCAAAACGAACCAACTTAATTAGATCTCTAAACAATGAGATATTCATATTTTGGTGACATCCTATCAGGCTGTATAGGCAGACCCAGCTACAAAATGTTATGGAATAATAGGCTATCATAAAGAATTCAAATGATGAAACACAAAGAATAACAATTGTAGTATACTGGCTATAGTTTCCATAGAATCAAGAATCAATCAATTTGGACTTGTATAACTCGGTTTATGATATAAACAACACAAACAAAATTTTCGGATATATGCAGGAATCATGCATAAACATGAAGAACCCTAACCTAATCAACCAAAACACCTTAAATTACCTACCAAATTTCTTCTTTCTTGATTCAAACTTTAATTATAGAGTAATTGATCTTATGGCTGGAGTTAATTTTAGGTTTTCATCACTTTCTTACTCTTCCTTCTCTCTTGTTTAGATAAATGAAGAAAATATAGCTAAAGAGGTGATATTTAACTTATACATAAGGTTTCACTCAACTAAAATAGAATTAGTTTCATACAATTATCTTCCAATACAAACATCTAATATAATCCTTGAAATATAATTAAACTCCAACTTAACCCTTTTAGTTTATTTCATTTCATGGTAACCAAACAAATTAAGTTTTACCGACGTGCTTTCAATACAATTTAGTTCTAATATATTTGTTTGTCGTTATATTTACTATTATTCATTTTAAATAGTTATTGCATTGAACAAACCCCCATTATTCCATTTAATTATATATCAATCATATGTTTAAATGCTCACGTAAATTCTTATGAGTGAGACTTATTCTTAATCGTCAAAATGAATGAAATGCATGAGCATAACTATATGATATTCAAATGTGGGTGTTACAGAAACGCTTGGATTTGCTTCCTAACGTTTGTAAACGTTTGGCTTAAATTGCTAAAAAGGTGAAACTATTGGATTTGTTTCGTTACGTTTGTAAATGTTTGGCTTAAATTGCTGAAAAGGGGAGACGCTTGGTTTCGTTTCGTAACGTTTGTAAACGTTTGGCTTAAATTGCTAAAAATGGGAAACGTTTGGATTTGTTTAGTAACGTTTGTAAACGTTTAGCTTCAATCGCTAAAAAGGTGAAATTTTTGGATTTTTTTCGTAACGTTTATAAACTTTTGGCTTAAATCGCTAAAAAGGTGAAACGTTTGGATTTGTTTCGTAACATTTTAAATGTTTGGCTGAAATCGATAAAATGAGAAAACGTGTGAATTTGTTTCGTAACGTTTGTAAACATTTGGCTAAAATCGCTAAATAGGTGAAACGTTTTGTTTTGTTTCATAACATTTGTAAACGATCCGCTAAAATCGCTAAATAGGTGAAACGTTTGGTTTTGTTTCATAGAGTTTGTAAACGATCCGCATAAATTGCTAAAAAGGTGAAACGTTTGGATTTGTTTTATAGCATTTATAAACGTTTGGGTTAAATTGCTTAAAAGGTGAAACGCTAGGATTTGTTTCGTAACGTTTGTAAACATTTGGCTTAAATTGCAAAAAAGGTGAAACGCTTGGATTTATTTCGTAACGTTTGTAAACGTTTCGCTTAAATTGCTAAAAAGGTGAAACGCTTGGATTTGTTTCGTATCGTTTGAACTTTTGGCTTATATTGCTTAAAAGGTGAAACATTTGGATTTGTTTCATAACCTTTGTGAACATTTGGCTTATATCACTAAAAAGGGGAAACGTTTGGTTTTCTTTCCAAACATTTGTAAACGGTTGACTGAAACTGCTAAAAAGGTGAAACGCTTGGATTTGTTTCGTATAGTTTGTAAACGTTTGGCTTCAATTGCTAATAAGTTGAAACGCTTTGATTTGCTTCTTAACGTTTCTAAACGTTTGGCTTAAATTGCTAAAAATGGGAAACACTTGGATTTGTTTCGTAACGTTTGTAAACATTTGACTGAAATTGCTAAAAAGGTGAAACGCTTGGATTTGTTTCGTATAGTTTGTAAACGTTTGGCTTCAATTGCTAATAAGTTGAAACGCTTGGATTTGTTTCTTAACGTTTGTAAACGTTTGGCTTAAATTGCTAAAAAATGGGAAATGCTTGGATTTGTTTCGTAACGTTTGTAAACGTTTGGCTTAAATTGTTAAAAAGGTAAAACATTTGGATTTGTTTTATAGCATTTGTAAACGTTTGGCCTAAATTGCTAAAAAGGTGAAACGCTAGGATTTATTTCGTAACGTTTGTAAACATTTTGCTTAAATTGCAAAAAAGGTGAAACGCTTGGATTTGTTTCGTAACGTTTGTAAACATTTGGCTTAAATTGCTAAAAAGGTGAAACGCTTGGATTTGTTTCGTAACGTTTGAACGTTTGGCTTAGATTGCTAAAAAGGTGAAACATTTAGATTTGGTTCATAACCTTTGTGAACGTTTGGCTTAAATCACTAAAAAGGGGAACGTTTGGATTTGTTTCAAAACGTTTGTAAACGTTTGACTGAAATTGCTAAAAAGTTGAAACGTATGGATTTGTTTCGTATAGTTTGTAAACATTTGGCTTCAATTGCTAATAAGTTGAAACGCTTGGATTTGTTTCTTAACGTTTGTAAATGTTTAGCTTAAATTGCTAAAAATGGGAAACGCTTGGATTTGTTTCATAACTGTAATACCCCGTAAAAATTTCTAATTTTCCGATGAGTTATTAGTTCAAATCCGAATCGTTTTCGATTTCGGTGTTTTCGTTGTTGTCCGAGTAAATTTGGATTAGTTAAAGTTTTAAGGGTTAATTCTAAAAAATCACGAACTTTACACGAAGTTTCATTTTAATCATGACCTTTAAAAGTTGCCATTTAAAGGCACGAACATTCATTTTGTTTCAAATCTATCATTTCAGTGTATTTTTGTTGACTAAATTCTTCAATAAACCATTAATGAAAGACCCAAATTATAAATCGACATTAAATCTTATTATCTTTTAGTTAGAGTATATAGGATTAGGAATTTTTGGTTCGATAAAATACATCGTATTTTACTTTGGCGATAGATTTGAAACAAAATGAAAGTTCGTGCCTTTAAATGACAACTTTTAAAGTTCATGATTAAAATGAAACTTCGTGTAAAGTTCGTGATTTTTTTAGGAATAAACCCAAGTTTTAATTAGGTTTGTTAAATTTTAAAAGAGGAGATTTTAAAAAAAACAAAAAACAAAATTTTATGTTTTGCTTAAGGGTCTCAAACGAGACCCTTAAACAAAACACATGGTCTCGTACGAGACCAAGGGTCTCGTACGAGACCCTTTGTTTTTTTGAAGGAGTCTCGTACGAGACTGAGTGTCTCGTACGAGACTTAAGCTTCTTTGTGCAGCAACTAAACTCAGCCCCTCCCCCTTATACTTACGTGATTGTTCACGTTTCTCATAACATTCAAAACCTAATAGTTTCATCACAAATCAAACCAGCCGTCATTCCTCTAAACAAATCTGAAACTCCATCATCGTCCCTTCCGTTCGTTCCAATCCGGTAGGTCTTTGTTACTCTTCTTTGTTTCTTCGTTTAAAGTACGATACCGTCAAAATATGGTTCTTGATTTCTATCATAATGTTTTAGATATATTTTGATTGTTCTTCGACGATTCACATCGATTCAACATTCTCTTCGATCCCTACGTTTCGGAATCTATAAGGTACGTAAGGATTTCTCCGTTTATCGCCGTTTCGATTTCGACGTGTTCTTGCTACTTTCTGCCGTTCTTTTTCTGTTTTGATTCAGCTGCCTTAGATCGAATTCTTGTAATCTATAATGAATAGGATGTAGATTGAATTGTTGAGTCGTGATAAATCATCGTTATTGAAACCGTTCGATTCGCCGTGAATTGCTACGTTTACTGAAACTTGTTCTTGAGTTTTTCTTGTTAATTAAGTTATGTTTTAAGATTAATTGTTGTGATTAAATTGTAGGATTCATGATATAGATTTAATGTTTGGTTCGTTATAAGAAAATGGAGTGAAAACTTAGCATTAGATTACCTTTCCTCCATGAGTTGTTATGGGCGGCAGAAGCATGAACTTGATGGTATTCAAATTGTTGAAGATGGTTAATTATCATGTATGGTCACCAAATTGTTTTATTGAAATCAATTGAATCCTTTAAGTTAGTTTTAACTATTGAATTTGGTTTCGATAAAAACTTGAACTAGTTTGAATTTAATAGACAATTTGATTATGTTAAATATTTTATAACTTAATTTAATTTAATTACTCGGGTAATTATATTTAATTTTAATCGAAATGTCAAATTTGGCTAAATTACAATTTAACCCCTGAACGTTTTTATAATTTAATGAAGTAAGTTTTTGGGTTAGAAACTTTATGCTTTGGTTTAATTATAACAAAAGTAATTAATTTGTTTTCGGGTATCTAATTGGCTAAAGTACAGTTTAGTCCCTAATTGGCTAAAGTATAGTTTAGTCCCTAATTGGCTAAAGTACAGTTTAGTCCCTAAACTTTTATAAGCTTAAAATGGTTAACTTTTGGGTTGTAACTTAGGTTACTTAAATTGCAAGATATTGAATTCTATTTTTAAAATAGATAATTATTTTATTAAAGAATTTTAATTTATAAACTCGGGTTTATAAATTTAATAAGTTTTGTTTTGGGTTAGACTATGGTCGCCCGGCAAGTGGGAAGAAGCTTGTTAGTTTTTAATAACTCGGCTGACTCACTGATATGAATTTTAACTTGGGTTAAATTAAATTGTTTAATAAATTACTTGAATCGTAATTTAATATATATAACTTATATGGTTCGATTTCTATAACTTGGGTTATAGTTTTAATACGTTTTAATCTTATGTGTTTGATTATACGTTGGCGTGTTGTTGTGTGTGCTAGTCCTATGTGGTGTCTAGTACTCTTTAGAGTTAGGGTCTGATTTTAATTATGATTTTAATATTTTATTTAGAACCGTCGCTATTCGTACTTCTGAGGCGAACCAGAGTTAGATTGCTTGTCAAGTTTCACGTGGAATAGCAAGCAATGAGTTTATATCTTTTTTTACCTCTTTATTAAGAAAATGTTATATTTTGTATATGTATATGTATAAACAGCTTTTGAACTGTTTTCGGCATTCTGGATTCGATTTGGAACGTGCTACTCGATGGGCATCATCGGGACTGCGTGCGCACCGGTAATGATTATGGTATTGTGGTAGGTTTGAGATACGTCTCACCTTAGTGAGAGCACCGGTGGAAGATACGTCTCCTGGGCTCACTATTTATTAAGTGATAGTCGGAGATCGGTTATTGAGATACGTCTCACCGACACGACAATGGATTTAGAATTGTGGTTTAGGGTTTCATTGATAATCCATAATGAAAATGTTTTATTAAACCTTTTAAAGGTTTTTAACTTCATAAATGTAAATGGTTATATAAACTCTACTCAGTAAATCTGACCCCGTTGTTTTCCCAAATTTTCCAGGTTTATGATTTGAGCTTTGGTCGATCTCCGTTTCTTCATTCTCGGAGGTTTTTATTTTATTTTCAGAATAAAAGAGTCGAACTGTTTTAAACTCTTAGACCGCAGTAGTATTATCAAAGTATTCATGTTATAGTCTTACATTCATATTTTAGATTATTGTTTGTTGGTTTGGACCAACTATTGTTTTATCAACTTTGGCATGATTACATTGTTTATGGTATTATATTATATTACCATACTGTTGGAGATTATTTTGAGACAAGCGTACTTTAAATATATGCTGTTATTCTGTACTGCTAGATTAGGCTGAAGTCTCGGTTGCCGCCGAGCATGTGGTTTTCTGCAGGTACATTCTTTTAAATGTTATAAATTGGTTTTCCGCAAGGCTAGCTACGGGTTTTGGTACAACCATACCCATACCCTAGCGCCGGTCACGATTCATGAAAATGGGTCGTGACAAACTTGGTATCAGAGCTTTGGTTTCAAACCAAGGCCTTTTAAAAGTTAAGTGTTTATTGTTTGGCATGTTAAGTGGTTAATTTGCCCTAGGAACTACTGCGGAATTAGGATTTGAGTCTTGTCTTTGAAACGTCATCTTTTTTTTCAAAACTTTCTGCCTACACCTATAGGAATGTCATGAGTCAATTATGTCTGTTAATTGCTGTATTGCTTGATATATTGTTATTTTCACTTGAGTCAATAAACTTTTATCGTTGTTGATTTCTCGGGAAATCTTAATTGGTGCTTGTTCTATTTCATGCTTGGGTATGAAATTTGCTGTGTTATTTAAAATTTTTCTTGTTTCATTCTTAGGAATGAATACTCGTACTCGTGCTGCGGCTCAGCAAAATGCTGAGGCTGATGACGCGATCTCTATGGAGGTGGATCAGAATGAACCGGAGGTTCATGCTGGTAGAGGACTAGCAGGCAGAGGCCCAGCTGGTCGGGGTCGAGCTGGTCGAGGTCGTGGTGGCCGAGGCCAAGCTGGCAGAGGTAGAGGCAGAGGCGTAGGACGCGGTGCTGCAGGGGGTGCTCAAGAACCAGGTACGGCACAACTTGAGTTGGACGATTTCGACTTCAACATTTTTGGCTGGAGTCGCTGCGTTACACCTCAACCAGGTTCAGCTGCAAGCGGGACAGGTCGCTTTGCAGGATTAGTATGCGGTTTTGGGTCAGATTGCTCAGCAACAGCAACCACAGGCTGGTGGTGCAGTAGTTGGTGGTGTCTGAACCACTGACAGGGATCTGGTATTGGCTTACATGAGGCTGAAGCCAACTGAGTGTGACGGTTCTGGAGACGCGCTGGATTTTCTCGAGGAGGTTGAGCAGAATGCTCGGCGACTTCAGGCTACTGAGCGTCAGACCGTCGTTTTAGTCGAGATATACATGAAGGGTTCAGCTGGGGGCTGGTTTCGTGGCTATGTTCATGCTGACATGGCTACCATCTCTTGGGCTCAGTTTGTGGCGAGATCCAGAGCTTTCTTCTTGCCGTTTTCAGTGACAGAGGGTCACAGAGACAGGTTGCTTTCACTTACTAGGGATGATAGGTCGGTATCCGAGTACACGATAGAGTTCGTGAGGTTGGGTCGGTTCGCTCCGGACTTGCAGACAGATCAGCCAAGGGTGAACAACAGATACGTAAAAGGCTTAGGGCGCGATTTTGTGAGTTTGCTGACTGAGACGCGTAGAGACTTTACAGACGTAGTAGACAGTGCTCGGCGTATGGAGAGCTCATTATTGCAGTTTGGGGATATTTCTGGTCCTTCTCAGACCAAGAAGTCTTCTGGCCATGGACAGCAGAGTGGTGGTGGTGGTGGCTACCAATCGGCACCTTCTCAGAACAAGAACAAGAAGAGGGGTGTCAGGAAAAATATCAGCCGTACACCTACAGTTCAGGCAACAGCGGTAGTAGCCGCAGTTTTGGGCGTGGTAACAGTGGAGGTGCTAGTTTTCCTTTCTGCCAGAATTGCAAACGTCGACATCCAGGCGAGTGTCGTTTAGCACCAGGGGGTTGTTTTTCTTGTGGCCATCCGGGTCACTTTGCTAGAGAGTGTCAGGCATCTGGGCAGCAGATGTCGGCAGCTAGTGTCGCTCAGCCATCCTATCAGAGTCAGAGACCAGCGTTCTCTGCACCAGCAGGGTTTTCTCAACCTGCTGCTTCTTTTGGTGGCCAGCGGGGCCGAGGTTCTGGAGGGCGTGGTTTTGGAGTCCATGGCAACGGTGGTAGAGGTTCTAGCAGCTATGGTACCGGGCAGAGCTCTCAGCAGCAGAGTCAGGGTTAGGCCAGAGTTTTCGCCTTGACTCCTCAGGATGCTCATGCATCTAACGCAGTGGTGCAAGGTACTCTTCAGATTTCTTTCGTAGATGCTCTTGTTTTATTTGATGCGGGTGCAACCCACTCTTTTGTGTCTACGTGTTTTGATGCTAAGTTGGGTGTAACACCAACGAGTTTGAGTGAACCTTTATCTGTTTCTACTCCTTTGTCTGATTGTGTAGTGGTGGATATTGTGTATCCATTGTGTTCCGTGGTGATCCATGGAAGAGATTTACGTGCTGATTTAGTTGTTTTGGATGTACTTTCGTTTGACGTAATTTTGAGGATGGATTGGCTGGCATGCCATTATGCTTCGATCGACTGCCGAGGGAAGTCGGTTGAGTTTCAGATTCCAGGTGATCTGCCCTTTTCTTTTCAATGGGGGAAGGCAGAGACACCAAAGAATCTGATTTCTGCGATCAAGGCAAAGTGGATGATGAGTGAGGGTTGTCAAGCTTTCTTAGCTGTGGTTCGAGACATGGATGCTGAGGTGGGCAGTATGAATACTGTCCCTATAGTGAATGAGTTCACTGACGTTTTTCCAGAGGAGTTGCCTGGATTACCACCTGATCAGGATATCGAGTTCTGCATTGACGTTGTTCCTGGAATTGGTCCTATTTCGATACCACCGTATCGGATGGCTCCTGCTGAGCTGAAGGAGTTGAAAGAGCAGTTGCAAGAACTGTTGGATAGTGGCTTCATCAGACCGAGTACTTCTCCGTGGGGTGCTGCAGTTTTGTTTGTGAAGAAGAAGGATGGTTCCTTTCGGCTTTGTATCGACTACAGGCAGTTGAATAAGGCTACCATCAAGAACAGATATCCTCTTCCTCGCATCGAGGACTTGTTTGATCAGTTGCAGGGTGCGAAGTGCTTTTCCAAGACTTACTTGAGATCCGGTTATCATCAACTTCGGATTCGGGACGTCGATGTGCCTAAGACTGCTTTCAGAACGCGTTATGGGCATTTCGAGTTTCTAGTCATGTCGTTTGGGTTGACTAACGCACCAGCAGCGTTTATGGACATGATGAATTGGGTCTTCAAGCCGTTTTTAGATCAGTTTGTTATCGTCTTCATTGATGACATCCTGATTTATTCTCGGAATGAGGAGGAGCATGCTTATCACTTGAGGACTATACTGCAGACGTTGCGAGAGCATCAGTAGTATG
The DNA here is from genome assembly GCF_937616625.2 of Mercurialis annua. Lineage (NCBI taxonomy): Eukaryota > Viridiplantae > Streptophyta > Magnoliopsida > Malpighiales > Euphorbiaceae > Mercurialis > Mercurialis annua. The sequence continues at coordinate 31,672,391 of NC_065572.1, read as the reverse complement.
CTAAGTTCTCAAAGTGCGAGTTTTGGCTCGAACAGGTTACCTTCTTAGGACACGTGGTGTCGAAGGATGGGATCAAGGTTGATCCGAAGAAGATTGAGGCGGTTATGAATTGGCAGAGGCCGAGGTCAGTTACCGAGATTAGGAGTTTTCTTGGGTTAGCTGTCTACTACCGTCGGTTCGTGCAGGATTTCTCTCGAATATCTGCACCTTTGACTAAACTGACACAGAAGGGTGTTAAGTTTGAGTTTACCGACAAGTGTGAGGCAAGTTTCGAGAAGCTGAAGGAGATTCTGACTACAACTCCTGTTTTGGCGTTGCCTTCTGACATTGAGGGTTTTACTGTATACTGCGATGCTTCTCGGATTGGCTTAGGTTGTGTGTTGATGCAACATGGACAGGTAATCGCCTATGGTTCTCGTCAGCTGAAGAAGCACGAGGTGAATTACCCTACACATGACTTGGAGTTAGCTGTTGTGGTTTTTGCTCTGAAGATCTGGAGGCACTACTTGTACGGTGCGACTTGCGACATCTTCACTGATCACAAGAGTCTGAAGTACATCTTTGATCAGCGAGAGCTGAATCTGAGACAGAGGAGGTGGCTAGAATTGCTGAAAGACTACGACTGTACTATTTAGTACCATCCTGGTAAGGCTAATGTGGTAGCCGATGCGTTGAGTCGCAAGTCTTCGGGCAGTTTGGCCCATATTTGTGAGGTTGGACGTAGACCCATGGTTAGGGAGTGGCATGGTTTGATAGCTTCGGGCTACGGTTTTCAGGTTTCTCAGAATGGTGGTCTGTTGGCACATCTGCAAGTGCAGCCGGTTTTGATTGATATGATTAAAGTTTTACAAGCTGAGGATCCACAATTGAAACAGATTGTGGATGAGATCCATCTTGACGGGAATTCTGAGTTTGTTATTGCTGACAGAGTTCTCAGGTTTGGTTCTAGACTGTGCGTTCCGGATTCAGATGGTTTGAGAGACCAGATTATGGAGGAAGCGCATAGATTAGCTTACAGTGTTCATCCGGGGTCTACCAAGATGTACAATGACCTCAAGGGTACGTATTGGTGGAGCGGAATGAAGAAAGATGTTGCAGAGTACGTTTCCAAGTGTCTGACTTGCCAGCAGATGAAGCTGGAACATAAGATACCTTTTGGCTATCTACAGCCACTACCTATTCCAGAGTGGAAGTGGGAGCGGATTACCATGGACTTTGTTGTTGGGTTACCACGTACTCGACAAGGGTACGATTCCATCTGGGTGATAGTTGACCGTATGACTAAGTCAGCTCATTTCCTTCCGATCAAGGTTTCGTATCCTGCTTCGAAGTTGGCTCAGTTGTACATCGACAGGATTGTCAGTTTGCATGGTGTACCAGTTTCGATTGTTTCTGACAAAGGATCTGTTTTCACTTTGAGGTTCTGGAAAGCGTTACAGGAGTCCTTGGGTTCTCGTTTGGACTTCAGTACAGCTTTTCATCCTCAGACTGACGGTCAGTCTGAGAGGACTATTCAGACTTTGGAAGACATGCTCAGGATGTGCATTCTTGATTTTCAGGGTAGCTGGGATACTCATTTGCCGTTGATTGAGTTTTCTTACAACAACAGTTACCATGCGAGCATTGAGATGGCACCTTATGAGGCTCTGTATGGACGCAAGTGTCGATCTCCTATCTGCTGGGAAGAGGTCGGCGAGCGGAATTTGTCTGGAGCGGAAGTTGTCTCAGCACCAGACAACGGAGGTTGGAGACATCTTTTAGTCGGCATAAGAGTTATGCAGATCCGAAGAAGAAAGACATCGAGTTTCAGGTGGGAGACTTTGTGTTTCTTCGGGTTTCGCCTATGAAAGGCGTGGTTCGTTTTGGTGTCAAGGGAAAGTTGGCACCGAGATATATTGGTCCCTATGAGATTTCAGAGAGGATTGGAGTTGTGGCTTATCGTCTGGTTCTGCCGCCAGACATGTCTTTGGTGCATCCTGTATTTCATGTTTCTATGCTGAGAAAGTGCATCTCAGATCCTTCACATGTGATTGTGCCTCAGAGCGTTGAGATTGACCAGGAGTTGTCCTATGAGGAACAGCCAGTTGAGATTGTCGATACGCAAGTGCGTAGGTTACGGAACAAGGAGATTCCGATAGTCAAAGTTCTGTGGCGAAATCATTCTGTTGAGGAGTGCACTTGGGAGACGGAGCCCGATGTGCGGAAACGTTATCCTTTCCTTTTTCCTTGAGGTGCGTGTATTGTTATTTATGCAATTTAGTGGGTTGTTTCTGGGTTTGGTGTGTTGTTATGTTTTATTGCTTGTTCTTAAATTCGTGGGCGAATTTTTATTAAGTTGGGGAGAATGTAATACCCCGTAAAAATTTCTAATTTTCCGATGAGTTTTTAGTTCATATCCGAATCGTTTTCGATTTCAGTGTTTTCGTTGTTGTCCGAGTAAATTTGGATTAGTTAATGTTTTAATTAAGTTTGTTAAATTTTAAAAGAGGAGATTTTAAAAAAATAAAATAAAATTATGTTTTGCTTAAGGGTCTCAAACGAGACCTTTAAACAAAACACATGGTCTCGTACGAGACCCTTTGTTTTTTTGAAGGAGTCTCGTACGAGACTGAGTGTCTCGTACGAGACTTAAGCTGCTTTGTGCAGCAACTGAACTCAGCCCCTCACCCTTATACCTACGTGATTGTTCACGTTTCTCATAACATTCAAAACCTAATACTTTCATCACAAATCAAACCAGCCGTCATTCCTCTAAACGAATCTGAAACTCCATCATCATCCCTTCCGTTCTTTCCAATCCGGTAGGTCTTCGTTACTCTTCTTTGTTTCTTCATTTAAAGTACGATACCGTCAAAATACGGTTCTTGATTTCAATCATATTGTTTTAGATATATTTTGATTGTTCTTCGACGATTCACATCGACTCAACGTTCTCTTCGATCCCTACGTTTCGGAATCTATAAGGTACGTAAGGATTTTTCCGTTTATTGCCGTTTCGATTTCGACGTGTTCTTGCTACTTTCTGCCGTTCTTTTTCTGTTTTGATTCAGCTGCCTTAGATCGAATTCTTGTAATCTATAATGAATAGGATGTAGATTGAATTGTTGAGTCGTGATAAATCATCGTTATTGAAACCGTTCGATTCGCCGTGAATTGTTACGTTTACAGAAACTTGTTCTTGAGTTTTTCTTGTTAATTAAGTTATGTTTTACGATTAATTGTTGTGATTAAATTGTAGGATTCATGATATAGATTTAATGTTTGGTTCATTATAAGAAAATGGAGTGAAAACTTAGCATTAGATTACCTTTCCTCCATGAGTTGTTATGGGCGGTAGAAGCATGAACTTGATGGTATTCAAATTGTTGAAGATGGTTAATTATCATGTATGGTCACCAAATTGTTTTATTGAAATCAATTGAATACTTTAAGTTAGTTTTAACTATTGAATTTGGTTTCGATAAAAACATGAACTAGTTTGAATTTAATAAACAATTTGATTATGTTAAATATTTTATAACTTAATTTAATTTAATTATTCGGGCAATTATATTTAATTTTAATCGAAATGTCGAATTTGGCTAAATTACAATTTAACCCCTGAACGTTTTTATAATTTAATTAAGTTTTTGGGTTAGAAACTTTATGCTTTGGTTTAATTATAACAAAAGTAATTAATTTGTTTTCGGGTATCTAATTGGCTAAAGTACAGTTTAGTCCGTAATTGGCTAAAGTATAGTTTAGTCCCTAATTGGCTAAAGTACAGTTTAGTCCCTAAACTTTTATAAGCTTAAAATGGTTAACTTTTGGGTTGTAACTTAGGTTACTTAAATTGCAAGATATTGAATTCTATTTTTAAAATAGATAATTATTTTATTAAAGAATTTTAATTTATAAACTCGGGTTTATAAATTTAATAAGTTTTGTTTTGGGTTAGACTATGGTCGCCCGACAAGTGGGAAGAAGCTTGTTAGTTTTTAATAACTCGGCTGACTCACTGATATGAATTTTAACTTGGGTTAAATTAAATTGTTTAATAAATTACTTGAATCGTAATTTAATATATATAACTTATATGGTTCGATTTCTATAACTTGGGTTATAGTTTTAATACGTTTTAATCTTATGTGTTTGATTATACGTTGGCGTGTTGTTGTGTGTGCTAGTCCTATGTGGTGTCTAGTACTCTTTAGAGTTAGGGTCTGATTTTAATTATGATTTTAATATTTTATTTAGACCCGTCGACTGTTCGTACTTCTGAGAGGAACCAGAGTTAGATTGCTTGTCAAGTTTCACGTGGAATAGCAAGCCGTGAGTTTATATCTGTATTTACCTCTTTATTAAGAAAATGTTATATTTTGTATATGTATATGCATAAACAGCTTTTGAACTGTTTTCGGCATTCTGGATTCGATTTGGAACGTGCTACTCGATGGGCATCATCAGGACTGCATGCGCACCGGTAATGATTATGGTATTGAGGTAGGTTTGAGATACGTCTCACCTTAGTGAGAGCACCGGTGGAAGATACGTCTCCTGGGCTCACTATTTATTAAGTGATAGTCGGGGATCGGTTATTGAGATACGTCTCACCGACACGACAATGGATTTAGAATTGTGGTTTAGGTTTTCATTGATAATCCATAATGAAAATGTTTTATTAAACATTTTAAAGGTTTTTAACTTAATAAATGTAAATGGTTATATAAACTCAACTCAGTAAAGCTGACCCCGTTGTTTTCCCAAATTTTCCAGGTTTATGATTTGAGCTTTGGTCGATCTCCGTTTCTTCATTCTCGGAGGTTTTTATTTTATTTTCAGAATAAAAGAGTCGAACTGTTTTAAACTCTTAGACCGCAGTAGTATTATCAAAGTATTCATGTTATAGTCTTACATTTATATTTTAGATAATTGTTTGTTGGTTTGGACCAACTAATGTTTTATCAACTTTGGCATGATTACATTGTTTATAGTATTATATTATATTGCCATACCGTTGGAGATTATTTTGAGACAAGCGTACTTTAAATATATGCTGTTATTCTGTACTGCTAGATTAGGCTGAAGTCTCGGTTGCCCCCGAGCATGTGGTTTTCTGCAGGTACATTGTTTTAAATGTTATAAATTGGTTTTCCGCAAGGCTAGCTACGGCTTTTGATACAGCCACACCCATACCCTAGCGCCGGTCACGATTCATGAAAATGGGTCGTGACAATAACGTTTGTAAACGTTTGGCTTAAATTGCTAAATAGGTGAAACGCTTGGATTTGTTTCGTAAATTTAGTAAACATTCGGCTTCAATTGCTAATAAGTTGAAACGCTTGGATTTGTTTCGTAACGTTTGTAAACTTTTGCCTTATATTGCTAAAAAGGGGGATCGTTTGGATTTGTTTCGTAGCGTTTGTAAACGTTTGGCTTAAATCGCTATAAAGGTGAAACGTTTAGCTTAAATCGCTAAAAAGGTGAAACATTTAGCGATTTAAGCCAAATATTGACAAACAGTATGAAACAATTCTAAACGTTTCACTTTTATAGCGATTTAAGCCAAACGTTTACAAACGTTACAAAACAAATCCAAACGTTTCGCCTTTTTAGCAATTTAAGCCAAACGTTTACAAACGTTACGAAACAAATCCAAACGTTTCCCTTTTTTGCGATTTAAGCCAAACGTTTACAAACGTTATGAAACAAAACCAGACGTTTAAAACGTTAAGAAATAAAACCAAATGCTTCACATTTTTAGCGATTTATGCCAAACCTATACAAACTTACGAAATAAAACCAAGTGTTTCACCTATTTAGCAATTTAAGGCAAATGTTTACAAACTTTACGAAACAAATCCAAGCGTTTCAACTTTTTAGCAATCTAAGCCAAGCGTTTACAACCGTTTTGAAACAAATCCAAGCGTTTCACCTTTTTAGTAATTTAACAAAACGTTTGCAAACGTTACAAAACAAATTCAAGGGTTTCACCTTTTTAGGAATTTAAGCCAAACGTTTACAAACGTTACGAAACAAATCCAAACGTTTCACCTTTTTAGCAATTTAAACCCAACGTTTACAAACGTTACGAAATAAAACCAAACGTTTCGCCATTTTATCAATTTAAGCCAAACATTTACAAACGTTACGAAACAAATCCAAATGTTTCCCGATTTTAGCAATTTTAGCCAAACGTTTAAAATGTTAAGAAACAAATCCAAACGTTTAACCTTTTTAGCGATTTCTGCAAAACGTTTACAAAGGTTACGAATCCAATCGTTTCACCTTTTTAGTGATTGAAGCCAAACGTTTACAAACGTTACGAAACAAATCCAAACGTTTCTCATTTTTAACAATATATGTCAAACGTTTACAAACGGTAAGAAACAAAAACCAAGTGTTTCACCTTTTTAGCAATTTAAGCCAAACGTTTACATACGTAACGAAACAAATCCAAGCATTTCAGTTTTTTAGCAATTTAAGCCAAACGTTAACAAACGCTACGAAACAAATACAAGCGTTTCACCTTTTTAGCAATTTAAGCCAAACGTTTCCAAACTTTTACAAACAGTACGAAACAAATCCAAACATTTTACCTTTTAGGCGATTAAAGCCAAACGTTGACAAACTGTAAGAAACAAATCCAAATGTTTCACCTTTTTAGCAATTTAAGCCAAACGTTTACAAACGCTAAGAAACAAATCCAAATGTTTCACCTTTTTAGCAATTTAAGCCAAACGTTTACAAACGTTACGAAAAAATCCAAATGTTTCCCCTTTTTAGCAATTTAAGCCAAACGTTTTCAAAGGTTATGAAACAAATCCAAACATTTCACCTTTTTAGCAATTTAAGCCAAACGTTTAATAACGTGACGAAACAAATCCAAGGGTTTCACCTTTTTTCAATTTAAGCCAAAAGTTTACAAATGTTACGAAACAAATTCAAGAGTTTCACCTTTTTAACAATTTAAGCCTAACGTTTACAAACGTTACGAAACAAATCAAAATGTTTCACCTTTTTAGCGATATAAACGGAACGTTTACAAACGTTATGAAACAAAACCAAATGTTTCACCTTTTTAGAGATTTTAGCCCAACGTTGACAAACATTACGAAACAAAACCAAGCGTTTCACCTTTTTAGCAATTTAAGCCAAACGTTTTCAAACGTAACCAAACTAATCCAAGCATTTAACCTTTTTAGCAATTTAAGCGAAACGTTTACAAATGTTACGAAACAAATTCAAGCATTTCACCTTTTTAGAAATTTAAGCCAAACGTTTCACCTTTTTAGCGATTTTAGCCAAACGTTTACAAACGGTACGAAAAAAATCGAAATTTTTCACCTTTTTAGCGATTTAAGCCAAACTTTTATAAATGCTACGAAACAAATTCAAACGTTTCACCTTTTCAGCAATTTAAGTCAAATGTTTACAAATATTACAAAACAAATCCTAGCGTTTCTCCTTTTTAGAAATTTAATCCAAATGTTTCCAAACGTTACGACACAAATCAAAGCGTTTCATGTTTTTAGCAATTTAAGCCAAACGTTTACAAAGGTTACTGTATAAATCAAAACGTTTCACCTTTTTAGCGATTTAAGCCAAACATTTACAAACGATACGTAACAAATCCAAACGTTTCACCTTATTAGCGATTTAAGCCAAATGTTTACAAACGTTACAAAACAAAACCAAACATTTAAAACGTTACGAAACAAATCCAAATGTTTCACATTTTTAGCGATTTAAGCCAAACCTTTACAAACGTTACAAAACAAAACCAAGCGTTTCACCTTTTTAGCAATATAAGCCAAACGTTTACAAATGTTATGAAACAAATCCAAGCGTTTTAACTTTTTAGCAATTTAAGCCAAACGTTTACAAATGTTCCGAAACAAATTCAAGCGTTTCACCTTTTTAGTAATTTAAGTAAAACGTATACAAACGTTACGAAACAAATCCAAGTGTTTCACCTTTTTACCAATTTAAGCCAAACGTTTACAAACGTTACGAAACAAATCAAAATGTTTCACCTTTTTAGCGATTTAAGCCGAACGTTTACAAAATTTACGAAACAAATACAAACATTTCACCTTTTTAGCAATTTATGCCAAACGCTTACAAACGTTACGAAAAAATCCAAACGTTTACCTATTTTAGCGATTTAAGTGAAACGTTTAAAACATTACGAAACAAATCAACACATTTCACCTTTTTAGCGATTTATGCCAAACGTATACAAACATTACGAAACAAATCCAAATATTTCACCTTTTTAACGATTGAAGTCAAACATTTACAAACGTTACGAAACAAATCTAAACGTTTCATATTTTTAGCGATTAAAGCCAAACATTTACAAACGTTACGAAACAAATCCAAACGTTTCACCTTTTTAGCGATTAAAGCCAAACGTTTACAAACATTACGAAACAAATCCAAACGTTTAACCTTTTTAGCGATTCAAGCCAAACTTTTACAAACGTTACGAAACAAATCCAAACGTTTCACCTTTTTAGCGATTGAAGCCAGACATTTACAAACGTTATGAAACAAATCCAAACGTTTCCCCTTTTTAGCGATTTAAGCCAAACGTTTACAAACGTTACGAAACAAATCCAAACGTTTAACCTTTTTAGCGATTTAAGCCAAACGTTTACAAACATTACGAAACAAATCCAGACGTTTTACCTTTTTAGCAATTTAAGCCAAACGTTTACAAAGGTCATGAAACAAATCCAAATGTATTACCTTTCTAACAATTTAAACCAAACGTTTACAAACGTTACGAAAAAAAATCCAAGCGGTTCACCTTTTTTGCAATTTAAGCCAAAGTTTACAAACGTTGCGAAACAAATCACAGCGTTTCACATTTTTAATAATTTAAGCCAAACGTTTACAAATGCTACGAAACAAATCCAAGCGTTTCACCTTTTTAGTAATTTAAGCCAAACGTTTACAAACGTTACGAAAAAAATCCAAACATTTCCGCTTTTTAGAGATTTAAGCCAAACGTTCACAAACGTTACGAACCAAAACCAAACGTTTCCCCTTTTTAGCGATTTAAGCCAAACGTTTATAAACGCTACGAAAAAAATCCAAACGTTTAACCTTTTTAGAAATTTAAGCCAAACGTTTACAAACGTTACAAATTTAATCCAAGCATTGCACCTTTTTAGCAAATTTAAGCCAAACGTTTAAAAACATTACAACACAAATCCAAGCATTAAATCGTTTTAGAAATTAATGCCAAACGTTCACAAATGTTACGAAACAAATAAAAGCGTTTCACCATTTTACCAATATAAGCCAAACGTTTACAAAGGTTACGAATTAAATCCAAATGTTTCACTTTTTAGCGATTTAAGCCAAACGTTTACAAACGATAAAAAACAAATCCTAAAGTTTCACCTTTTTACTGATTTAAGCCATACGTTTACAAACGTTACGAAACAAATACAAACAATTCACCTTTTTAGCGATTTAAGCCAAACATTTACAAACGTAACCAAACTAATCCAAGCGTTTCACCTTTTTAGCAATTTAAGCGAAACGTTTACAAACGTTACGAAACAAATCCAAGCATTTCACCTTTTTAACAATTTAAGCCAAACGTTTTCAAACGTTAAGAAACAAATCCAAATGTTTCACCTTTTTCGCGATTTTAGCCAAACGTTTCACCTTTTTAGCGATTTAAGCCAAACTTTTATAAATGCTACGAAACAAATTATAACGTTTCACCTTTTTAGCAATTTAAGCCAAACATTTACAAATGTTACAAAACAAATCCTAGCGTTTCTCCTTTTTAGCAATTTAATCCAAACGTTTACAAATGTTACGACACAAATCAAAGCGTTTCATCTTATTACCAATTTAAGCCAAACGTTTACAAAGGTTACGAAACAAATCAAAACGTTTCACGTTTTTGGCGATTTAAGCCAAACATTTACAAACAATACGTAACAAATCCAAACGTTTCAACTTTTTAGCGATTTCAGCCAAATGTTTACAAACGTTACGAAACAAAGGCAAACATTTAAAACCTTACGAAACAAATCCAAATGTTTCACATTTTTAGCGATTTAAGCCAATCAGTTACAAACGTTACGAAACAAAACCAAGCGTTTCACCTTTTTAGCAATATAAGCTAAACGTTTACAAACGTTACGAAACAAATCCAAGCGTTTCACTTGTTTAGCAATTTAAGCAAAACGTTTACAAATGTTCCGAAACAAATTTAAGCGTTTCACCTTTTTGGTAATTTAAGTAAAACGTATACAAACATTACGAAACAAATCCAAGTGTTTCACCTTTTTACCAATTTAAGCAAATCGTTTACAAACGTTACGAAACAAATCAAAACGTTTCACCTTTTTAGCGATTTAAGCCGAACGTTTACAAAATTTACAAAACAAATACAAACATTTCACCCTTTTAGCAATTTATGCCAAACACTTACAAACGTTACGAAAAAAATCCAAACGTCTACCTATTTTAGCGATTTATGCCAAACGTATATAAACGTTACGAAACAAATCCAAATATTTCACCTTTTTAGTGATTGAAGCCAAACATTTACAAACGTTACGAAACAAATGCAAACGTTTCACCTTTTTAGCGATTGAAGCCAAATATTTACAAACGTTACGAAACAAATCCAAACGTTTCACCTTTTTAGCGATTTCAGCCAAACGTTTACAAATGTTACGAAACAAATCCAAACATTTAACCTTTTTAGCGATTTAAGCCAAATTTTTTCAAACATTACGAAACAAATCCAAACGTTTAACCTTTTTAGCGATATAAGCCAAACGTTTACAAAGGTCATGAAACAAATCCAAATGTTTTACCTTTTCAGCAATTTAATCCAAACGTTTACAAACGTTACGAAACAAATCCAAACGTTTCACATTTTTTGCAATTTAAGCCAAAGTTTACAAACGTTACGAAACAAATCCAAGCGTTTCACCTTTTTTAGCAATTTAAGCCAAACGTTTACAAACGTTACGAAAAAAAGCCAAACGTTTCCCATTTTTAGTGATTTAAGCCAAACGTTAACAAACGTTACGAAATAAAACCAAATGTTTCCCCTTTTTAGCTATTTAAGCCAAACGTTTATAAACGCTATGAAACAAATCCAAACGATTAACCTTTTTAGAAATTTAAGCCAAACGTTTTCAAACGTTACGAATTAAATCTAAGCGTTGCACATTTTTAGCAATTTAAGGCAAACGTTTACAAACATTACAACACAAATCCAAGCATTAAATCTTTTTAGAAATTAATGCCAAACGTTTACAAACATTACAAAAAAAATAAAAGCGTTTCACCTTTTTAGCAATATAAGCCAAGCGTTTACAAAGGTTACGAAACAAATTCAAATGTTTCACTTTTTAGTGATTTAAGCCAAACGTTTACAAACGATACGAAACAAATCCAAACTTTTCACCTTTTTAGCGATTTAAGCCAAACGTTTACAAACGTTACGAAACAAATACAAATGATTCACCTTTTTAGCGATTCAAGCCAAACGTTTACAAACATTACGAAACAAATCAAAATGTTTTGCCTTAGTAGCGATTTAAGTCAAACGTTTACAAACGTTACGAAACAAATTCAAACGTTTCACGTTTTTAGCGATTTAAGCCAAACGTTTACAAACGTTACGAAACAAAACCACACGTTTCACATTTTCAGCGATTTAAGCCAAACCTTTATAAACGTTACGAAACAAAACCAAGCAATTCACCTTTTTAGCAATTTATACCAAACATTTACAAACGTTACAAAACAAATCGAAGTGTTTTACCTTTTTAGCAATTTAAGCCAAACATTTAAAAACTTTCCGAAATAAATCCAAGCGTTTCACCTTTTTAGTAATTTAAGCCAAACGTTTACAAATGTTGTAAAACAAATCCAAGCGTTTCACCTTTTCAGCAATATAATCCAAACGTTTACAAACGTTACGAAAGAAATTGACACGTTTCACCTTTTTAGTGATTTAACCCGAACGTTTTACAAACGTTACAAAACAAAACCAAACATTTCACCTTTTTAGCAATTTAAGCCGATCGTTTACAAACGTTACGAAACAAATCCAAACGTTTACTCATTTTAGTAATTTAAGCCAAACGTTTAAAACGTTACGAAACAAATCCAAACATTTCACCTTTTTAGCTATTTATGGCAAACCTTTACAAACGTTTCGAAACAAAACCAAACGTTTCACCTTTTTAGCGATTTAAACCTAACATTTACAAATGTTACGAAACAAATCCAAACGTTTCACCTTTTTAGCAATTTAAGCTAAACGTTTACAAATGTTCCGAAACAAATCCAAGCATTTCACCTTTTTAGTAATTTAAGCCAAACATTTACAAACGCTACGAAACAAATCCAAGCGTTTCACCTTTTTAGCAATATAAGCCAAACATTTACAAACGTTATGAAAGAAATCCAAACGTTTCACCTTTTAGCGATTTAAGCCAAACGTTTACAAACGATACAAAACAAATCCAAACGTTTCACCTTTTTAGCAATTTAAGCCCAACGTTTACAAACGTTACGAAACAAATCCAAACGTTTCTCCTTTTTAGCGATTTAAGCCAAACGTTTATAAAGGTTATGAAACAAATCCGAATGCTTCACCTTTTTAAAAATAATAAGCCAAATATTTACAAACGTTAAGAAATAAATCCAAGCGTTTCACCTTTTTAGCAATTTAATCCAAACGTTTACAAATATTCTGTAACAAATACAAGCGTTTCACCTTTTTAGTAATTTATGCCAAACGTTTTCAAACATTACGAAACAAATCTAAGCGTTTCACCTTTTTAGCAATATAAGCCAAACATTTACAAACGCTATGAAAGAAATCCAAACGTTTCACGTTTTAGCGATTTAAGCCGAACGTTTACAAACGATACGAAACGAATCCAAACGTTTCAACTTTTTAGCGATTTAAGCCAAACGTTACGAAACAAATCCAAACGTTTCCGCTTTTTAGCGATTTAAGCCAAACGTTTACAAATGTTACGAAACAAAACCAAACGTTTAAAACATTACAAAACAAATCCAAACGTTTCACATTTTTAGCGATTTAACCCAAACATTTATAAACATTACGAAACAAACCCAATCGTTTACAAATGTTACGAAACAAATCCGAATGTTTCCTCTTTTTAGCAATTTTAGCCAAACATTTACAAACGTTACAGAACAAATCCAAATGTTTCACCTTTTTAGCAATTTAAGCCAAACGTTTACAAATGTTCCGAAACAAATCCAAGCATTTCACCTTTTTAGTAATTTAAGCCAAACATTTACAAACGGTACGAAACAAATCCAAGCGTTTCACCTTTTTAGCAATATAAGCCAAACATTTGCAAACGCTATGAAAGAAATCCAAACATTTCACCTTTTAGCGATTTAAGCTGAACGTTTACAAACGATACGAAACCAATCCAAACGTTTCACCTTTTTAGCGATTTAAGCCAAACGTTTACAAACGTTACGAAACAAATCCAAACGGTTCTCCTTTTTAGCGATTTAAGCCAAACGTTTATAAAGGTTATGAAACCAATCCAAATGCTTCACCTTTTTAGAAATTATAAGCCAAACATTTACAAACATTACGAAATAAATCCAAGCGTTTCACCTTTTTAGCAATTTAATCCAAACGTTTACAAATATTCTGTAACAAATACAAGCATTTCACCTTTTTAGTAATTTAAGCCAAACGTTTTCAAACGTTACGAAACAAATCTAAGCGTTTCACCTTTTTAGCAATATAAGCCAAACATTTACAAACGCTATGAAAGAAATCCAAATATTTCACCTTTTAGCGATTTAAGCCGAACGTTTACAAACGATATGAAACAAATCCAAACGTTTCAACTTTTTAGCAATTTAAGCCAAACGTTTACAAACGTTACGAAACAAATCCAAACGTTTCCGCTTTTTAGCGATTTAAGCCAAACGTTTACAAATGTTACGAAACAAAACCAAACGTTTAAAACATTACAAAACAAATCCAAACGTTTCACATTTTTAGCGATTTAACCCAAACGTTTACAAACATTACGAAACAAAACCAATTGTTCACAAACGTTACAAAACAAATCCGAATGTTTCCCCTTTTTAGCAATTTTAGCAAAACATTTACAAACGTTACGGAACAAATCCAAACGTTTCACCTTTTTAGCAATTTAAGCCACACGTTTACAAATGTTCCGAAACAAATCCAAGCATTTCACCTTTTTAGTAATTTAAGCCAAACATTTACAAACGGTACGAAACAAATCCAAGCGTTTCACCTTTTTAGCAATATAAGCCAAACATTTACAAACGCTATGAAAGAAATCCAAACGTTTCACCTTTTAGCGATTTAAGCCGTACGTTTACAAACGATACGAAACAAATCCAAACGTTTCATCTTTTTAGCGATTTAAGCCAAACGTTTACAAACGTTACGAAACAAATCCAAACGTTTCTCCTTTTTAGCGATTTAAGCCAAACGTTTACAAAGGTTATGAAAGAAATCCAAATGCTTCACCTTTTTAGAAATTATAAGCCAAACATTTACAAACTTTACGAAACAAATCCAAGCGTTTCACCTTTTTAGCAATTTAATCCAAACGTTTACAAATATTCCGTAACAAATACAAGCGTTTCACCTTTTTAGTAATTTAAGCCAAATGTTTTCAAACGTTACGAAACAAATCCAAGAGTTTCACCTTTTTAGCAATATAAGTCAAACATTTACAAACGCTATGAAAGAAATCCAAACGTTTCACCTTTTAGCGATTTAAGCCGAACGTTTACAAACGATACGAAACAAATCCAAACGTTTCAACTTTTTAGCAATTTAAGCCAAACGTTTACAAACGTTACGAAACAAATCCAAACGTTTCCGCTTATTAGCGATTTAAGCCAAACGTTTACAAATGTTACGAAACAAAACCAAACGTTTAAAACATTACAAAACAAATCCAAACCTTTCACATTTTTAGCGATTTAACCCAAACGTTTACAAACATTACGAAACAAAACCAATCGTTTACAAACGTTACGAAACAAATCCGAATGTTTCCCCTTTTTAGCAATTTTAGCCAAACATTTACAAACGTTACGGAACAAAACCAAAGGTATCCCCTTTTTAGCGATTTAAGCCGAACGTTTACAAACGTTACGAAACAAAACCAAACATTTCACCTTTTTAGCTATTTAAGCCTATAGTTTACAAACGTTAGGAAACAAAACCAAACGTTTCGCCTTGTTAGAAATTTAAGGCAAACATTTACAAACGTTACGAATTAAATCCAAACGTGTCTTGTTTTTAGCAATATAAGCCAAACGTTTACAAACGTTACGAAACAAATCAAAGCGTTTCACCTTTTTAGAAATATAAGCCAAACGTTTACAAAGGTTACTAAACAAATCCAAATATTTCACTTTTTTAATGATTTAAGCCAAACTTTCACAAACGAAACGAAACAAATCCAACTATTTCACATGTTTTGCCATTTAAGCAAAAGTTTACAAAGGTTAAGAAACAAATCCAAATGTTTTACCTTTTTAGCAATTTAAGCCAAACATTTACAAACGTTACGAAACAAATCCAAATGTTTCACCATTTTAGCGATATATACTAAAACGTTTACAAACGATTCGAAACAAATCCAAACGTTTCACCTTTTTAGTGATTTAAGCCTAACGTTTACAAACGTTACGAAATAAAACCAAACATTTCTCCTTTTTAGAAATTTAAGCCTAACGTTTACAAACGTTACGAAACAAAACCAAACGTTTCCCCTTTTTTAGAAATTTAAGCCAAACATTTACAAACGTTACGAAACAAATCCAAGCATTTCACCTTTTTAACAATTTAAGCCAAACGTTTACAAATGTTCCGAAGCAAATCCAAGCATTTCACCTCTTTAGTAATTTAAGCCAAACATTTACAAACGTTACAAAACAAATCTAAGCGTTTTACCTTTTTAGCAATTTAAGCCAAACGTTACGAAATATATCCAAGCGTTTCACCTTTATAGTAATTTAAGCCAAACATTTACAAACGTTGCAAAACAAATCCAAGCGTTTTACCTTTTCAGCAATATAAGCCAAACGTTTACAAACGCTACGAAAGAAATCCAAACGTTTCCGCTTTTTAGCTATTTAAGCCAAACGTTTACAAATGTTATGAAACAAAACCAAACGTTTAAAACATTACAAAACAAATCAAAACGTTTCACATTTTTAGCGATTTAACCCAAACGTTTACAAACATTGCGAAACAAAACCAATCGTTTACAAATGTTACGAAAAAAATCCGAATGTTTCCCCTTTTTAGCAATTTTAGCCAAACATTTACAAACGTTACGGAACAAATCCAAAGGTATCCCCTTTTTAGCGATTTAAGCCGAACGTTTACAAACGTTACGAAACAAAACAAAACATTTCACCTTTTTAGCTATTTAAGCCTAACGTTTACAAACGTTACGAAACAAAACCAAATGTTTCACCTTTTCAGCGATTTAAGCCGAACGTTTACAGACATTACAAAACAAATCCAAACGTTTTACCTTTTTATCGATTTAAGCCAAATGTTTACAAACGCTACGAAACAAATCCAAGTGTTTCACCTTTTTAGCAATTTAAGCCAAACATTTACAAACGTTACAAAATGAATCCAAACGTTTCCCCTTTTTAGTGATTGAAGCCAAACGTTAACAAACGTTACTAAACAAATCAAAACGTTTCGAAACAAATCCAAACGTTTAAAATGTTATAAAAAAATCCAAACGTTTCACATTTTTAGCGATTTAAGCCAAACGTTTACAAACATTACGAAACAAATCCAAGCGTTTCACCTTTTTAGCGATTAAGCCAAACGTTTACAAAGGTTACGAAACAAATACAAGCCAAACGGTTAAAAACATTACGAAAACGTTACACCTTTTTTAGCGATTTAAGTAAAACGTGTATAAACGCTACGGAACAATAACAAAAGTTTCACATTTCTAACGATTTAAGCCAAACGTTTACAAACGTTGCGAAACAAAACCAAACGTTTTACCTTTTTAGCGATATAAGCCAAACGTTTACAAACTTTCAAAACAAATCCAAACGTTTCACATTTTTAGCGACTTAAGCCAAACGTTTACAAACGTTACAAAACAAATCCAAATGTTTCACCTTTTTAGCAATTTAAGCCAAACCTTTACAAACGTTACGAAACATACACAAATGTTTCATCTTTTTAGCGATTGAAGCCAAACATTTACAAACATTACGAAACAAATCCAAACGTTTCACCTATTTAGGGATTTCAGCCAAACGTTTACAAACGTTACAAAACAAATCCAAGCGTTTCACCTTTTTAGTAATTTAAGGCAAACGCTTACAGACGTTACGAAAAGAAACTAAACGTTTCACATTTTTAGGGATTTAAGCCAAACGTTTACAAACGTAACGAAACAAAACCAAACGTTTCACATTTTCAGTGATTTAAGCCAAACCTTTACAAATGTTACGAAACAAAACCAAGCAATTCACCTTTTTAGCAATTTAAACTAAACATTTACAAACGTTACGAAACAAATCCAAACGTTTTACCTTTTTAGCAATTTAAGCCAAACGTTTAAAAACGTTCCGAAATAAATCCAAGAGTTTCACCTTTTTAGTAATTTAAGCCAAACATTTACAAACATTATGAAACAAATCCAAGAGTTTCACTATTTTAGCAATTTAAGCCAAACGCTTACAGACATTACGAAAAGAAACCAAACGTTTCACATTTTTAGCGATTTAAGCCAAACGTTTACAAACGTTACGAAACAAAACCAAACGTTTCACATTTTCAGCGATTTAAGCCAAACCTTTACAAACGTTACGAAACAAAACCAAACATTTCACCTTTTTAGGTATTTAAGCGGAACGTTTATAAACGTTACGAAACAAATCCAAACGTTTACCCATTTTAGCGATATGAGCCTAACGTTTAAAACGTTACGAAACAAATCCAAATATTACACCTTTTTAGCGATTTATGCCAAACGTTTACAAACGTTACGAAACAAATCCAAACATTTCACCTTTTTAGAGATTGAAGTCAAACGTTTACAAACGTTACGAAACAAATCCAAACGTTTCCCCTTTTTAGCGATTTAAGCCAAACATTTACAAATGTTACGAAACAAATCCAAACGTTTCACCTTTTTAGCGATTGAAACCAAACGTTTACAAAGGTTTAGAAACAAATCCAAACGTTTCACCTTTTTAGCAATTTAAGTCAAACGTTTACAAACGTCATAAAACACATCCAAGCGTTTCACCTTTTTAGCAATTTAAGCCAAATGTTTACAAACGTTACCAAACAAATCCAAGCGTTTCACCTTTTAGCAATTTAAGCCAAACGTTTACAAACGTTACGAAACAAATCCAAACGTTTCAACTTTTTAGCAATTTAAGCAAAACGTTTACAAGCGTTACGAAACAAATCAAAACGTTTCCGCTTTTTAGCGATTTAAGCCAAACGTTTACAAATGTTACGAAACAAAACCAAACGTTTACAGCGTTACAAAACAAATCCAAACATTTTACATTTTTAGCGATTTAAGCCAAACATTTACAAACATTACGAAACAAAACCAATCGTTTACAAACGTTACGAAACAAATCCGAATGTTTCCCCTTTTTAGCAATTTTAGCCAAACATTTACAAACGTTACGGAACAAATCCAAAGGTATCCCCTTTTTAGAGATTTAAGCCGAACGTTTACAAACGTTACTGTTGAGTTATGGCTCATATTGTTCCTATTTGGATTAGGATATATTGTTCCTATTTAGATTAGGATACTTAATCCTTTGTTTAGCATTGTTTTCCTTTTAGGATTTATAGTCTAGTTCCTTATTGGATTAGGACTTAAATTGTGTCTTAAGGGTTCACTATAGTGTCTTAAGGGTTCACTATAAATAGAGGTGATGACCCTATTGTAAACACACAACAAACATATAGAATAAATTCTCTCTCTGCCGTGGAGTAGATCGCATTGATCGAACCACGTAAAAAATCTTGTGTGATTCTTTTCTCTTCTCTTATTTATTTTCTGCTGCGCTAACAAGTGGTATCAGAGCCTAGATTTCAAATCTGAGATTCTAGGTATTTTGTTGATTGAAGATGTCGCTTCATAAATTTGATATTGAGAAATTCAATGGTTCGAATGACTTTACTTTGTGGAAAGTCAAGATGAAGGCTGTTTTGGTTCAACAAGGATGCGTAGCGGCGTTAGGAGGAGAAAGCAATTTACCGGAAGGTTTGTCTGTGGGAGAGAAGGCAGATATTATGTCAAAGGCACATAGTACGATTCTATTGAGTCTTTCTGATGAGGTGTTGAGAGAGGTTATCGGTGAAGGAACTGCTGATGCTTTATGGGGAGCGTTGGAGAGCAAGTTTCAGAAGAAATCTCTTACAAACCGGTTGTATCAGAAACAACGTTTGTATACATTGAGGATGACGGAAAATACTCAGGTAAGAGATCATGTTAATAATTTCAATCGAATTGTTATAGATTTACAAGGTGTTGGTGTTTCGATTGAAGAAGAGGATCAAGCCCTCATTCTTTTATGTTCTTTGCCCAATTCATATGAAAACTTTGTTGATACAATGTTATATGGTAGAGATTCGATTTCTGTTAGTGATGTAAAGGATGCTTTGCAATCCAAAGAACTAAAGAAAAAGGTCTCTAACTCTAATGAGGAGGAATCATTTTCTGGTCTTGTGGTGAGTCGGGGCAGGAGTCATGAGAGAGATGGTGGGAAAGGAAACAGGTCGCGTTCCAAATCGAAGTCTAATGGACGACGATGCTATCACTGCAAGGAGAAGGGGCACTTTAGAAGAGATTGTCCGAAGCTGAAAAAGGGTGGCGAAAACAAGGAATCAAGCGGTAATGCTAATGCAGCTGTGGTACAGGAGAGTTCTGATGAGGAAGAAAGTGGTGATGTTTTGACTGTGAGTACATCAAGTTCTGATAGTACCTGGGTCCTAGATACTGGTGCATCTTATCATATGTCTTCTAGAAAGGAATTGTTTAATTCTTTCAAGGAGTGGAATGGCACTGTAAAGGTGGCGAATGATAAGGAGCTTGCTGTCAAGGGTAGTGGTTCTGTTCAGATCAAGATGTATGATGGTATGGTTCGAACATTTGATGCTTGGTTTATTCCTGAACTGCGGAAGAACTTGATTTCTGTGGGTACACTTGACAAGCACGGGTACAACCACTCAGGTGGAGATGGACAGATCAGAATTTCTAAAGGTGCATTGACTGTGATGAAGGGTGTGCTACAACACGGCATTTATATTCTCACAGGGAGTGCAGTAGTGGGAACTGTGGCGGTTGCTCGGTCCTTGGAGGTACATGATGGTAAAACTGAGTTGTGACATCAGAGGTTAGGTCATATGAGTGAGAGGGGGCTATCCATATTGAGTAAACAAGGGTTGTTAGAAGGAGCGGAAACGGGGAAGCTGAAGTTCTGTGAAACTTGTATTCTTGGCAAGCAACGCAGGGTGAAATTCACTTCTGGAAGGCACACTTCTAAAGGCATCCTGGATTATATTCACTCGGATTTATGGGGTCCTGCTCGGGTTAAATCCCACAGGGGACTCAAATATTTTGTGACCTTTATTGATGACTACTCGAGAAAGGTGTGGTTGTATTTTCTGAAATCGAAGGATGAAGTGTTTGGGCGGTTCAAGGAGTGGAAGACCATGGTTGAAAAACATACTGGAAAACAGGTTAAGACACTCAGGACGGACAACGGGTTAGAGTTTTGCAATGCACCATTCGATGACTTCTGTAGAAAGGAAGGTATAGTGAGGCATCACACTGTACGGTACACACCACAGCAGAATGGGGTTGCAGAGCGGATGAACCAAACACTACTACAGCGTGCTCGGTGCATGCGGTTAAACGCGGGTCTTCCAAAGCATTTCTGGGCTGAAGCAGTTAACACTGCTTGTTATCTGGTGAATAGATCGCCATCTACTGCAATTGATTTGTAGACACCTCAAGAGGTATGGTATGGTAAACCCTCTGATTATTCTGGCTTGCGTGTTTTCGGTTGTGTTGCCTATGCTCATGTTAATGATGGTAAACTTGAGGCGAGGGCAATGAAATGCATATTTCTAGGGTATGCGGCTGGAGTTAAAGGGTACAGACTGTGGTGCACAGAGATGGATAGAACTCCAAAACTGATTATTAGTAGAGACGTAACCTTTGATGAATCTACTATGTTTGGCCAGAAAGAGGAACTTGGTGATCTTGCAGGAAAAACTGATCTGGGTGCTAGCCAGAAGGTGGAGTTTGTAGCTCCAAATAGGATTACTACTGATCCTATAAACGAGCCTAATGAAGAAGTGGTAGAAGATAGTATAGCAATAAAGAGAGGAAGAAGGCAAATCAGAACACCAATGAGATATGTGGATTGTGTTGATACGGTTGATACTAATCCTATGGCTTATGCTTTGGCAATAAGTGAGATCATTGATTCCGATGAGCCGCAATCGTATAAAGAGGCAGTGCAGAGTAGAGAAGCATCTGACTTGGTTAATGTACGCATTGCATGAGGCCCTTAAGGGGCATGGATGGCAGAGAGAGAGTTGGTCTTGGTTAACTTTGACTTTGGAGTAATTTTAAGTCAAGGTGGAGAGTTTATTTTGTGATGCAATTTGGTGTCCTTGTGATTTGCTGAAGAAGGTTTCAGGATTAATCTTGTTGGGTGTATTCGCCAAGGTGGAGATTGTTGAGTTATGGCTCATATTGTTCCTATTTGGATTAGGATATATTGTTCCTATTTAGATTAGGATACTTAATCCTTTGTTTAGCATTGTTTTCCTTTTAGGATTTATAGTCTAGTTCCTTATTGGATTAGGACTTAAATTGTGTCTTAAGGGTTCACTATAGTGTCTTAAGGGTTCACTATAAATAGAGGTGATGACCCTATTGTAAACACACAACAAACATATAGAATAAATTCTCTCTCTGCCGTGGAGTAGATCGCATTGATCGAACCACGTAAAAAATCTTGTGTGATTCTTTTCTCTTCTCTTATTTATTTTCTGCTGCGCTAACAGTTACGAAACAAAACCAAACATTTCACCTTTATAGCAATTAAGCCTAACGTTTACAAACGTTACGAAACAAAACCAAACGTTTCACCTTTTTAGAAATTTAAGCCAAACGTTTACAAACATACGAATTAAATCCAAGCGTTTCTCCTTTTTAGAAATATAAGCCAAACTTTTACAAACTCTACGAAACAAATCAAAGAGTTTCACCTTTTTAGCAATATAAGCCAAACGTTTACAAAGGTTACAAAACAAATCCAAATGTTTCACTTTTTTAGCGATTTAAGCCTAACGTTTACAAACGTTACGAAATAAAACCAAATATTTCTCCTTTTTAGAAATTTAAGCCTAACGTTTACAAACGTTACGAAACAAAACCAAACGTTTCCCCTTTTTTAGAAATTTAAGCCAAACATTTACAAACGTTACGAAACAAATCCAAGCATTTCACCTTTTTAACAATTTAAGCCAAACGTTTACAAATGTTCCGAAGCAAATCCAAGCATTTCACCTTTTTTGTAATTTAAGCCAAAACATTTACAAACGTTACAAAACAAATCTAAGCGTTTTACCTTTTTAGCAATTTAAGCCAAACGTTACGAAATATATCCAAGCGTTTCACCTTTATAGTAATTTAAGCCAAACATTTACAAACGTTGCAAAACAAATCCAAGCGTTTTACCTTTTCAGCAATATAAGCCAAACGTTTACAAACGCTACGAAAGAAATCCAAACGTTTCCGCTTTTTAGCTATTTAAGCCAAACGTTTACAAATGTTATGAAACAAAACCAAACGTTTAAAACATTACAAAACAAATCAAAACGTTTCACATTTTTAGCGATTTAACCCAAACGTTTACAAACATTGCGAAACAAAACCAATCGTTTATAAATGTTACGAAAAAAATCCGAATGTTTCCCCTTTTTAGCAATTTTAGCCAAACATTTACAAACGTTACGGAACAAATCCAAAGGTATCCCCTTTTTAGCGATTTAAGCCGAACGTTTACAAACGTTACGAAACAAAACAAAACATTTCACCTTTTTAGCTATTAAGCCTAACGTTTACAAACGTTACGAAACAAAACCAAATGTTTCACCTTTTCAGCGATTTAAGCCGAACGTTTACAGACATTACAAAACAAATCTAAACGTTTCACCTTTTTATCGATTTAAGCCAAATGTTTACAAACGCTACGAAACAAATCCAAGTGTTTCACCTTTTTAGCAATTTAAGCCAAACATTTACAAACGTTACAAAATGAATCCAAACGTTTCCCCTTTTTAGTGATTGAAGCCAAACGTTAACAAACATTACTCAACAAATCCAAACGTTTCGAAACAAATCCAAACGTTTAAAATGTTACAAAAAAATCCAAACGTTTCACATTTTTAGCGATTTAAGCCAAACGTTTACAAACATTACGAAACAAATCCAAGCGTTTCACCTTTTTAGCGATTAAGCCAAACGTTTACAAAGGTTACGAAACAAATACAAGCCAAACGGTTAAAAACATTACGAAAACGTTACACCTTTTTTAGCGATTTAAGTAAAACGTGTATAAACGCTACGGAACAATAACAAAAGTTTCACATTTCTAACGATTTAAGCCAAACGTTTACAAACGTTACGAAACAAAACCAAACGTTTTACCTTTTTAGCGATATAAGCCAAACGTTTACAAACTTTCAAAACAAATCCAAACGTTTCACATTTTTAGCGACTTAGGCCAAACGTTTACAAACGTTACAAAACAAATCCAAATGTTTCACCTTTTTTGAAATTTAAGCCAAACCTTTACAAACGTTACGAAACATATACAAATGTTTCATCTTTTTAGCGATTGAAGCCAAACATTTACAAACATTACGAAACAAATCCAAACGTTTCACCTATTTAGGGATTTCAGCCAAACGTTTACAAACGTTACAAAACAAATCCAAGCGTTTCACCTTTTTAGTAATTTAAGCCAAACGCTTACAGACGTTACGAAAAGAAACTAAACGTTTCACATTTTTAGGGATTTAAGCCAAACGTTTACAAACTTAACGAAACAAAACCAAACGTTTCACATTTTCAGTGATTTAAGCCAAACCTTTACAAATGTTACGAAACAAAACCAAGCAATTCACCTTTTTAGCAATTTAAACTAAACATTTACAAACGTTACGAAACAAATCCAAACGTTTTACCTTTTTAGCAATTTAAGCCAAACGTTTAAAAATGTTCCGAAATAAATCCAAGAGTTTCACCTTTTTAGTAATTTAAGCCAAACATTTACAAACATTATGAAACAAATCCAAGAGTTTCACTATTTTAGCAATTTAAGCCAAACGCTTACGGACATTACGAATAGAAACCAAACGTTTCACATTTTTAGCGATTTAAGCCAAACGTTTACAAACGTTACGAAACAAAACCAAACGTTTCACATTTTCAGCGATTTAAGCCAAACCTTTACAAACGTTACGAAACAAAACCAAACATTTCACCTTTTTAGGTATTTAAGCGGAACGTTTATAAACGTTACGAAACAAATCCAAACGTTTACCCATTTTAGCGATACGAGCCTAACGTTTAAAACGTTACGAAACAAATCCAAATATTACACCTTTTTAGCGATTTATGCCAAACGTTTACAAACGTTACGAAACAAATCCAAACATTTCACCTTTTTAGAGATTGAAGTCAAACGTTTACAAACGTTACGAAACAAATCCAAACGTTTCCCCTTTTTAGCGATTTAAGCCAAACATTTACAAATGTTACGAAACAAATCCAAACGTTTCACCTTTTTAGCGATTGAAACCAAACGTTTACAAAGGTTTAGAAACAAATCCAAACGTTTCACCTTTTTAGCAATTCAAGTCAAACGTTTACAAACGTTATAAAACACATCCAAGCGTTTCACCTTTTTAGCAATTTAAGCCAAATGTTTACAAACGTTACCAAACAAATCCAAGCGTTTCACCTTTTAGCAATTTAAGCCAAACGTTTACAAACGTTACGAAACAAATCCAAACGTTTCAACTTTTTAGCAATTTAAGCAAAACGTTTACAAGCGTTACGAAACAAATCAAAACGTTTCCGCTTTTTAGCGATTTAAGCCAAACGTTTACAAATGTTACGAAACAAAACCAAACGTTTAAAGCGTTACAAAACAAATCCAAACGTTTTACATTTTTAGCGATTTAAGCCAAACATTTACAAACATTACGAAACAAAACCAATCGTTTACAAACGTTACGAAACAAATCCGAATGTTTCCCCTTTTTAGCAATTTTAGCCAAACATTTACAAACGTTACGGAACAAATCCAAAGGTATCCCCTTTTTAGAGATTTAAGCCGAACGTTTACAAACGTTACGAAACAAAACCAAACATTTCACCTTTATAGCAATTAAGCCTAACGTTTACAAACGTTACGAAACAAAACCAAACGTTTCACCTTTTTAGAAATTTAAGCCAAACGTTTACAAACATACGAATTAAATCCAAGCGTTTCTCCTTTTTAGCAATATAAGCAAAACCTTTACAAACTCTACGAAACAAATCAAAGAGTTTCACCTTTTTAGCAATATAAGCCAAACGTTTACAAAGGTTACAAAACAAATCCAAATGTTTCACTTTTTTAGCGATTTAAGCCTAACGTTTACAAACGTTACGAAATAAAACCAAACATTTCTCCTTTTTAGAAATTTAAGCCTAACGTTTACAAACGTTACGAAACAAAACCAAACGTTTCCCCTTTTTTAGAAATTTAAGCCAAACATTTACAAACGTTACGAAACAAATCCAAGCATTTCACCTTTTTAACAATTTAAGCCAAACGTTTACAAATGTTCCGAAGCAAATCCAAGCATTTCACCTTTTTAGTAATTTAAGCCAAACATTTACAAACGTTACAAAACAAATCTAAGCGTTTTACCTTTTTAGCAATTTAAGCCAAACGTTACGAAATATATCCAAGCGTTTCACCTTTATAGTAATTTAAGCCAAACATTTACAAACGTTGCAAAACAAATCCAAGCGTTTTACCTTTTCAGCAATATAAGCCAAACGTTTACAAACGCTACGAAAGAAATCCAAACGTTTCCGCTTTTTAGCTATTTAAGCCAAACGTTACAAATGTTATGAAACAAAACCAAACGTTTAAAACATTACAAAACAAATCAAAACGTTTCACATTTTTAGCGATTAAACCCAAACGTTTACAAACATTGCGAAACAAAACCAATCGTTTACAAATGTTACGAAAAAAATCTGAATGTTTCCCCTTTTTAGCAATTTTAGCCAAACATTTACAAACGTTACGGAACAAATCCAAAGGTATCCCCTTTTTAGCAATTTAAGCCTAACGTTTACAAACGTTACGAAACAAAACAAAACATTTCACCTTTTTAGCTATTTAAGCCTAACGTTTACAAACGTTACGAAACAAAACCAAATGTTTCACCTTTTCAGCGATTTAAGCCGAACGTTTATAGACATTACAAAACAAATCCAAACGTTTCACCTTTTTATCGATTTAAGCCAAATGTTTACAAACGCTACGAAACAAATCCAAGTGTTTCACCTTTTTAGCAATTTAAGCCAAATATTTACAAACGTTACAAAATGAATCCAAACGTTTCCCCTTTTTAGTGATTGAAGCCAAACGTTAACAAACGTTACTAAACAAATCCAAACGTTTCGAAACAAATCCAAACGTCTAAAATGTTACAAAAAAATCCAAACGTTTCACATTTTTAGCGATTTAAGCCAAACGTTTACAAACATTACGAAACAAATCCAAGCGTTTCACCTTTTTAGCGATTAAGCCAAACGTTTACAAAGGTTACGAAACAAATACAGGCCAAACGGTTAAAAACATTACGAAAACGTTACACCTTTTTTAGCGATTTAAGTAAAACGTGTATAAACGCTACGGAACAATAACAAAAGTTTCACATTTCTAACGATTTAAGCCAAACGTTTACAAACGTTACGAAACAAAACCAAACGTTTTACCTTTTTAGCGATATAAGCCAAACGTTTACAAACTTTCAAAACAAATCCAAACGTTTCACATTTTTAGCGACTTAGGCCAAACGTTTACAAACGTTACAAAACAAATCCAAATGTTTCACCTTTTTAGCAATTTAAGCCAAACCTTTACAAACGTTACGAAACATACACAAATGTTTCATCTTTTTAGCGATTGAAGCCAAACATTTACAAACATTACGAAACAAATCCAAACGTTTCACCTATTTAGGGATTTCAGCCAAACGTTTACAAACGTTACAAAACAAATCCAAGCGTTTCACCTTTTTAGTAATTTAAGCCAAACGCTTACAGACGTTACGAAAAGAAACTAAACGTTTCACATTTTTAGGGATTTAAGCCAAACGTTTACAAACGTAACGAAACAAAACCAAACGTTTCACATTTTCAGTGATATAAGCCAAACCTTTACAAATGTTACGAAACAAAACCAAGCAATTCACCTTTTTAGCAATTTAAACTAAACATTTACAAAAGTTACGAAACAAATCCAAACGTTTTACCTTTTTAGCAATTTAATCCAAACGTTTAAAAACGTTCCGAAATAAATCCAAGAGTTTCACCTTTTTAGTAATTTAAGCCAAACATTTACAAACATTATGAAACAAATCCAAGAGTTTCACTATTTTAGCAATTTAAGCCAAACGCTTACAGACATTACGAAAAGAAACCAAACGTTTCACATTTTTAGCGATTTAAGCCAAACTTTTACAAACGTTACGAAACAAAACCAAACGTTTCACATTTTCAGCGATTTAAGCCAAACCTTTACAAACGTTACGAAACAAAACCAAACATTTCACCTTTTTAGGTATTTAAGCGGAACGCTTATAAACGTTACGAAACAAATCCAAACGTTTACCCATTTTAGCGATATGAGCCTAACGTTTAAAACGTTACGAAACAAATCCAAATATTACACCTTTTTAGCGATTTATGCCAAACGTTTACAAACGTTACGAAACAAATCCAAACATTTCACCTTTTTAGAGATTGAAGTCAAACGTTTACAAACGTTACGAAACAAATCCAAACGTTTCCCCTTTTTAACGATTTAAGCCAAACATTTACAAATGTTACGAAACAAATCCAAACGTTTCACCTTTTTAGCGATTGAAACCAAACGTTTACAAAGGTTTAGAAACAAATCCAAACGTTTCACCTTTTTAGCAATTTAAGTCAAACATTTACAAACGTTATAAAACACATCCAAGCGTTTCACCTTTTTAGCAATTTAAGCCAAATGTTTACAAACGTTACCAAACAAATCCAAGCGTTTCACCTTTTAGCAATTTAAGCCAAACGTTTACAAACGTTACGAAACAAATCCAAACGTTTCAACTTTTTAGCAATTTAAGCAAAACGTTTACAAGCGTTACGAAACAAATCAAAACGTTTCCGCTTTTTAGCGATTTAAGCCAAACGTTTACAAATGTTACGAAACAAAACCAAACGTTTAAAGCGTTACAAAACAAATCCAAACGTTTTACATTTTTAGCGATTTAAGCCAAACATTTACAAACATTACGAAACAAAACCAATCGTTTACAAACGTTACGAAACAAATCCGAATGTTTCCCCTTTTTAGCAATTTTAGCAAAACATTTACGAACATTACGGAACAAATCCAAAGGTATCCCCTTTTTAGAGATTTAAGCCGAACGTTTACAAACGTTACGAAACAAAACCAAACATTTCACCTTTATAGCAATTAAGCCTAACGTTTACAAACGTTACGAAACAAAACCAAACGTTTCACCTTTTTAGAAATTTAAGCCAAACGTTTACAAACATACGAATTAAATCCAAGCGTTTCTCCTTTTTAGCAATATAAGCCAAACCTTTACAAACTCTACGAAACAAATCAAAGAGTTTCACCTTTTTAGCAATATAAGCCAAACGTTTACAAAGGTTACAAAACAAATCCAAATGTTTCACTTTTTTAGCGATTTAAGCCTAACGTCTACAAACGTTACGAAATAAAACCAAACATTTCTCCTTTTTAGAAATTTAAGCCTAACGTTTACAAACGTTACGAAACAAAACCAAACGTTTCCCCTTTTTTAGAAATTTAAGCCAAACATTTACAAACGTTACGAAACAAATCCAAGCATTTCACCTTTTTAACAATTTAAGCCAAACGTTTACAAATGTTCCGAAGCAAATCCAAGCATTTCACCTTTTTAGTAATTTAAGCCAAACATTTACAAACGTTACAAAACAAATCTAAGCGTTTTACCTTTTTAGCAATTTAAGCCAAACGTTACGAAATATATCCAAGCGTTTCACCTTTATAGTAATTTAAGCCAAACATTTACAAACGTTGCAAAACAAATCCAAGCGTTTTACCTTTTCAGCAATATAAGCCAAACGTTTACAAACGCTACGAAAGAAATCCAAACGTTTCCGCTTTTTAGCTATTTAAGCCAAACGTTTACAAAACAAATCCAAATGTTTCACTTTTTTAGCGATTTAAGCCTAACGTTTACAAACGTTACGAAATAAAACCAAACATTTCTCCTTTTTAGAAATTTAAGCCTAACGTTTACAAACGTTACGAAACAAAACCAAATGTTTCACCTTTTCAGCGATTTAAGCCGAACGTTTACAGACATTACAAAACAAATCCAAACGTTTCACCTTTTTATCGATTTAAGCCAAATGTTTACAAACGCTACGAAACAAATCCAAGTGTTTCACCTTTTTAGCAATTTAAGCCAAACATTTACAAACGTTACAAAATGAATCCAAACGTTTCCCCTTTTTAGTGATTGAAGCCAAACGTTAAAAAACGTTACTAAACAAATCCAAACGTTTCGAAACAAATCCAAACGTTTAAAATGTTACAAAAAAATCCAAACGTTTCACATTTTTAGCGATTTAAGCCAAACGTTTACAAACATTACGAAACAAATCCAAGCGTTTCACCTTTTTAG
This sequence comes from Mercurialis annua, assembly GCF_937616625.2. Classification (NCBI taxonomy): domain Eukaryota; kingdom Viridiplantae; phylum Streptophyta; class Magnoliopsida; order Malpighiales; family Euphorbiaceae; genus Mercurialis; species Mercurialis annua. The sequence continues at coordinate 31,642,300 of NC_065572.1, read as the reverse complement.
CGATTAAGCCAAACGTTTACAAAGGTTACGAAACAAATACAAGCCAAACGGTTAAAAACATTACGAAAACGTTACACCTGTTTTAGCGATTTAAGTAAAACGTGTATAAACGCTACGGAACAATAACAAAAGTTTCACATTTCTAACGATTTAAGCCAAACGTTTACAAACGTTACGAAACAAAACCAAACGTTTTACCTTTTTAGCGATATAAGCCAAACGTTTACAAACTTTCAAAACAAATCCAAACGTTTCACATTTTTAGCGACTTAAGCCAAACGTTTACAAACGTTACAAAACAAATCCAAATGTTTCACCTTTTTAGCAATTTAAGCCAAACCTTTACAAACGTTACGAAACATATACAAATGTTTCATCTTTTTAGCGATTGAAGCCAAACATTTACAAACATTACGAAACAAATCCAAACGTTTCACCTATTTAGGGATTTCAGCCAAACGTTTACAAACGTTACAAAACAAATCCAAGCGTTTCACCTTTTTAGTAATTTAAGCCAATCGCTTACAGACGTTACGAAAAGAAACTAAACGTTTCACATTTTTAGGGATTTAAGCCAAACGTTTACAAACGTAACGAAACAAAACCAAACGTTTCACATTTTCAGTGATTTAAGCCAAACCTTTACAAATGTTACGAAACAAAACCAAGCAATTCACCTTTTTAGCAATTTAAACTAAACATTTACAAACGTTACGAAACAAATCCAAACGTTTTACCTTTTTAGCAATTTAAGCCAAACGTTTAAAAACGTTCCGAAATAAATCCAAGAGTTTCACCTTTTTAGTAATTTAAGCCAAACATTTACAAACATTATGAAACAAATCCAAGAGTTTCACTATTTTAGCAATTTAAGCCAAACGCTTACAGACATTACGAAAAGAAACCAAACGTTTCACATTTTTAGCGATTTAAGCCAAACGTTTACAAACGTTACGAAACAAAACCAAACGTTTCACATTTTCACCGATTTAAGCCAAACCTTTACAAACGTTACGAAACAAAACCAAACATTTCACCTTTTTAGGTATTTAAGCGGAACGTTTATAAACGTTACGAAACAAATCCAAACGTTTACCCATTTTAGCGATATGAGCCTAACGTTTAAAACGTTACGAAACAAATCCAAATATTACACCTTTTTAGCGATTTATGCCAAACGTTTACAAACGTTACGAAACAAATCCAAACATTTCACCTTTTTAGAGATTGAAGTCAAACGTTTACAAACGTTACGAAACAAATCCAAACGTTTCCCCTTTTTAGCGATTTAAGCCAAACATTTACAAATGTTACGAAACAAATCCAAACGTTTCACCTTTTTAGCGATTGAAACCAAACGTTTACAAAGGTTTAGAAACAAATCCAAACGTTTCACCTTTTTAGCAATTTAAGTCAAACGTTTACAAACGTTATAAAACACATCCAAGCGTTTCACCTTTTTAGCAATTTAAGCCAAATGTTTACAAACGTTACCAAACAAATCCAAGCGTTTCACCTTTTAGCAATTTAAGCCAAACGTTTACAAACGTTACGAAACAAATCCAAATGTTTCAACTTTTTAGCAATTTAAGCAAAACGTTTACAAGCGTTACGAAACAAATTAAAACGTTTCCGCTTTTTAGCGATTTAAGCCAAACGTTTACAAATGTTACGAAACAAAACCAAACGTTTAAAGCGTTACAAAACAAATCCAAACGTTTTACATTTTTAGCGATTTAAGCCAAACATTTACAAACATTACGAAACAAAACCAATCGTTTACAAACGTTACGAAACAAATCCGAATGTTTCCCCTTTTTAGCAATTTTAGCCAAACATTTACAAACGTTACGGAACAAATCCAAAGGTATCCCCTTTTTAGAGATTTAAGCCGAACGTTTACAAACGTTACGAAACAAAACCAAACATTTCACCTTTATAGCAATTAAGCCTAACGTTTACAAACGTTACGAAACAAAACCAAACGTTTCACCTTTTTAGAAATTTAAGCCAAACGTTTACAAACATACGAATTAAATCCAAGCGTTTCTCCTTTTTAGCAATATAAGCCAAACCTTTACAAACTCTACGAAACAAATCAAAGAGTTTCACCTTTTTAGCAATATAAGCCAAACGTTTACAAAGGTTACAAAACAAATCCAAATGTTTCACTTTTTTAGCGATTTAAGACAAACGTTTGAAAACGATGCAAAACAAATCCAAACGTTTTACATGTTTAGCGATTTAAGCCAAACGTTAACAAAGGAAAAGAAACAAATCAAAATATTTTACCTTTTTAGCAATTTAAGCCAAACGTTTACAAACGTTACGAAACAAATCGAAACGTTTCACCTTTTTAGCAATTTAAGCCAAACGTTTACAAACGTTACCAAACAAATCCAAGCGTTTCACCTTTTAGCAATTTAAGCCAAACGTTTACAAACGTTACGAAACAAATCCAAACGTTCCACCTTTTTAGCGATTTATACTAAAACGTTTACAAACGATGCGAAACAAATCCAAACGTTTCACCTTTTTAGCGATTTAAGCCAAACGTTTACAAACGTTACGAAACAAATCCAAACATTTATCCTTTTTAGCGATTTAAGCCAAACGTTTAGAAAGGTTATGAAACAAATCCAAATGCTTCACCTTTTTAGAAATTTAAGCCAAACATTTACAAACATTACGAAACAAATCCAAGCGTTTCACCCTTTTAGCAATTTAAGCGAAACGTTTAAAAATGTTCCGAAACAAATCCAAACGTTTCACCTTTTTAGTAATTTAAGCCAAACGTTTACAAATGTTACGAAAGAAATCCAAGCGTGTCACCTTTTTAACAATATAAGCCAAACATTTACAAACGCTATGAAAGAAATCCAATCGTTTCACCTTTTAGCTATTTAAGCCGAACTTTTACAAACGATACGAAACAAATCCAAACGTTTCAACTTTTTAGCAATTTAAGCCAAACGTTTACAAACGTTACGAAACAAATCCAAATGTTTCCGCTTTTTAGCGATTTAAGCCAAATGTTTACAAATGTTACGAAACAAAACCAAACGTTTAAAACATTACAAAACAAATCCAAACGTTTCACATTTTTAGAGATTTAACCCAAACGTTGTACAAACATTACGAAACAAAACCAATCGTTTACAAACGTTACGAAACAAATCTGAATGTTTCCCCTTTTTAGCAATTTTAGCCAAACATTTACAAACGTTACGGAACAAATCCAAAGGTATCCCCTTTTTAGCAATTTAAGCCGAACGTTTACAAACGTTACGAAACAAAACCAAACATTTCACCTTTTTAGCTATTTAAGCCTAACGTTTACAAACGTTTCGAAACAAAACCAAACGTTTCACCTTTTAAGAAATTTAAGCCAAACGTTTACAAACGTTACAAATTAAATCCAAATGTTTCTTCTTTTTAGCAATATAATCCAAACGTTTCTCCTTTTTAGCAATATAAGTCAAACGTTTACAAACGTTACGAAACAAATCAAAGCGTTTCACCTTTTTAGCAATATAAGCCAAACGTTTACAAAGGTTACGAAACAAATCCAAATGTTTCACTTTTTTAGCGATTTAAGCCAAACGTTTACAAACGATACGAAACAAATCCAAACGTTTCCCCTGTTTAGCGATTTAAGCCAAACGTTTACAAACGTTACGAAACAAATATAAACTATTCACCTTTTTAGCGATTTAAGCCAAACGTTTAGAAATGTTACGAAACAAATCAAAACATTTTGCCTTTATAGCGATTTAAGCCAAACGTTTATAAACGTTACGAAATAAAATTTATACATTTCACGTTTTAAGTGATTTATGCCAAACATTTACAAACGTTACAAAACAAAACCAAACGTTTCACATTTTCAGCGATTCAAGCCAAACCTTTACAAACGTTACGAAACAAAACCAAGCAATTCACCTTTTAGCAATTAAAACCAAACATTTACAAACGTTACGAAACAAATCCAAGCGTTTTACCTTTTTAGCAATTTAAGCCAAACGTTTAAAAACGTTCTGAAATAAATCCAAGAGTTTCACCTTTTTAGTAATTTAAGCCAAACGTTTACAAACGTTATGAAACAAATCCAAGTGTTTCACCTTTTCAGCAATATAAGCCAAACGTTTACAAACGCTACGAAAGAATTCGAAACGTTTCAGTTTTTTAGCGATTTAAGCCTAACGTTTTACAAATGTTACGAAACAAAACCAAACATTTCACCTTTTTAGGTATTTAAGCAGAACGTTTACAAACGTTACGAAACAAAACCAAACGTTTACCCATTTTAGCAAAATAAGCCTAACGTTTAAAACGTTACGAAACAAATCCAAATATTACACCTTTTTGGCAATTTATGCCAAACGTTTACAAACGTCACGAAACAAATCCAAACATTTCATCTTTTTAGAGATTGAAGTGAAACGTTTACAAACGTTACGAAACAAATCCAATCGTTTCCCCTTTTTAGCGATTTAAGCCAAACATTTACCAATGTTACGAAACAAATCCAAACGTTTCACCTTTTTAGCGATTTAAGCCAAACGTTTACAAAGGTTAAGAAACAAATCCAAGTATTTCACCTTTTTAGCAATTTAAGCCAAATGTTTACAAACGTTACCAAACAAATCCAAGTGTTTCACCTTTTAGCAATTTAAGCCAAACGTTTACAAACGTTATGAAACAAATTAAAATGTTTCACCTTTTTAGCGATTTATACTAAAACATTTACAAACATTACAAAACAAATCCAAACGTTTCACCTTTTTAGCGATTTAAGCCAAATGTTTACAAACGTTACGAAACAAATCCAAACGTTTCCCCTTTTTAGCGATTTAAGCCAAACGTTTACAAAGGTTATGAAACAAATCCAAATGCTTCACCTTCTTAGCGATTTAAGCCAAACATTTACAAACGTTACGAAGCAAATCCAAGCGTTTCACCTTTTTAGCAATTTAAGCCAAACGTTTAAAAATGTTCCGAAATATACCCTAGCGTTTCACCTTTTTAGTAATTTAAGTCAAACGTTTACAAACGTTACGAAACAAATCCAAGAGTTTCATCTTTTTAGCAACATAAGCCAAACATTTACAATTGCTATGAAAGAAATCCAAACGTTTCACCTTTTTAGCGATTTAAGACGAACGTTTACAAACGATACGAAACAAATCCAAACGTTTCAACTTTTTAGCAATTTAAGACAAACGTTTACAAACGTTACGAAACAAAACCAAATGTTTCACCTTTTTAGCTATTTAAGCCTAACGTTTACAAACGTTTCGAAAAAAACCAAAAGTTTCACCTTTTTAGCGATTTATGCCGAAAGTTTACAAACGGTACGAAACAAATCCAAACGTTTCACCTTTTTAGCGATTTAATCCTAACATTTAAAAACGTTACCAAACAAAACCAAACGTTTCACCTTTTTATCGATTTAAGCCGAACGTTTACAAACGGTACGAAACAAATCCAAACATTACACCTTTTTAGCGATTTAAGCCAAATGTTTACAAACGGTACTTAACAAATCCAAGCGTTTCACCTTTTTAGCAATTTAAACCAAACACTTATAAATGTTACGAAACAAAACCAAATGTTTCACCTTTTTAGAGTTTTAAGCCAAATGTTTACAAACGTTACAAAAAAAATCCAAATGTTTCACCTTTTTAGCGATTTAAGCCAAACGTGTACAAACGTTAAGAAACAAATCCATACGCTTTACCTTTTTAGAAATTTAAATCCAAATATTTCACCCCTTTAGCGATTTAATCCAAACGTTTACAAAAGTTTCACCTTTTTTGCGATTTATGCCAAACGTTTCACCTTTTTAGCGATTTAAGCCAAACGTTTACAAACGTTACGAAACAAATCCAAAATTTTCATCCTTTTAGAGATTTGAGCCAAACGTTTACAAACGTTACGAAACTAATCCAAACATTTAAAATGTTAGGAAACCCTTTTTAGCAATTTAAGCCAAACGTTTACAAACATTACGAAATAAATGCAAACGTTTCGCCTTTTCAGCAATTTAATACAAACGTTACAAAACAAATCCAAATGTTTTACCTTTTTAGCTTTATAAGCCAAATGTTTATAAACGTTACGAAACAAAACCAAACGTTTCCCGTTTCTAGCGATTTAAGCCAAACTTTTACAAACATTGAGAAACTAATTCAAATGTTTCACCTTTTTAGCGATTAAAGCCAAACGTTAACAAAGGTTAAGAAACAAATCCAAATGTTTCACCTATTTAGCAATTTAAGCCAAACGTTTACAAACGTTACGAAATAAATCCAAACGTTTTCCCTTTTTTGCGATTTAAGCCAAACGTATAAAACGTTACGAAGCAAAACAAAACGTTTGACTTTTTAACGATTTATGCCAAACGTTAGAAACGTTACGAAACAAATCCAAATATTTCACCTTTTTAGAGATTGAAGTCAAACGTTTACAAACGTTACGAAACAAATCCAAATGTTTCCCCTTTTTAGCGATTTAAGCCAAACATTTACAAATGTTACGAAACAAATCCAAATGTTTCACCTTTTTAGCGATTTAAGCCAAACGTTTACAAAGGTGAAGAAAAAAATCCAAACGTTTCACCTTTTTAGCCATTTAAGTCAAACGTTTACAAACTTTACGGAACAAAACCAAACGTTTCATATTTTTAGCAATTTAAGCCAAATGTTTACAAAAGTAACGAAATAAATCTAAGTGTTTCACCTTTTAGCAATTTAAGCCAAATATTTACAAATGTTACGAAACAAATCCAAACGTTTTCCCTTTTTAGCGATTTATACTAAAACGTTTACAAACGATACGAAACAAATCCAAACGTTTCACCTTTTTAGCGATTTAAGCCAAACGTTTACAAACGTTACGAAATAAATCCAAACGTTTCTCCTTTTTAGCGATTTAAGCCAAACATTTACAAAGGTTATGAAACAAATCAAAATGCTTCACCTTTTTAGCAATTTAAGCCAAACATTTACAAACGTAACGAAACAAATCCAAGCGTTTCACCTTTTAAGCAATTTAAGCCAAACGTTTACAAATGTTCTGAAACAAATCCAAGCGTTTCACCTTTTTAGTAATTTAAGCCAAATGTTTACAAACGTTTTGAAAAAAATCCAAGCGTTTCACCATTTTAGCAATATAAGCCGAACGTTTGCAAACGTTACGAAACAAATCCAAACGTTCCAAATTTTTATCAATTTAAGCCAAACGTTTACAAACGTTACGAAACAAATCCAAATGTTTCACCTTTTTAGCGATTTAAGCGAAATGTTTACAAACGTTAAGAAACAAAACCAAACGTTTCGCCTTTTCAGCAATTTAATACAAACGTTACAAAAAAAATCCAAATGTTTTACCTTTTTAGCTTTATAAGCCAAATGTTTATAAACGTTACGAAACAAAACCAAACGTTTCCCGTTTCTAGCGATTTAAGCCAAACTTTTACAAACATTGAGAAACTAATTCAAATGTTTCACCTTTTTAGCGATTAAAGCCAAACGTTTACAAAGGTTAAGAAACAAATCTAAATGTTTCACCTTTTTAGCAATTTAAGCCAAACGTTTACAAACGTTACGAAATAAATCCAAACGTTTTCCCTTTTTTGCGATTTAAGCCAAACGTATAAAACGTTACGAAGCAAAACAAAACGTTTGGCTTTTTAGCGATTTATGCCAAACGTTAGAAACGTTACGAAACAAATCCAAATATTTCACCTTTTTAGAGATTGAAGTCAAATGTTTACAAATGTTACGAAACAAATTCAAATGTTTCTCCTTTTTAGCGATTTAAGCCAAACATTTACAAATGTTACAAAACAAATCCAAATGTTTCACATTTTTAGCGATTTAACCCAAACGTTTACAAACATTACGAAACAAACCCAATCGTTTACAAACGTTACGAAACAAAACCAAATGTTTCACATTTTTAGTTATTTAAGCCGAACGTTTAAAACTTTACTGTCACTATCCAATTTCATGGATCGCGACCGGCGCTAGGGTATGGGTATGGTCATACCAAAACCTGTAGCATGCGTTGCGGAAAACAACCAATTAAATAAACCTGCAGAAAATCCAATGATCGGGGGCAACCGAGACTCCAACCTAAACTAACAGTTTAAATATAAGTACTTCCATTAAAAAAACAGAGTTAAACAATAGTAGTGCCAAAGCATAAAATCAAGCCAGTCAGACAAATCCGACAAACAGAGAAGAATAATATAGACTTTTATTTTACTACTGCGGTCTAAGAATAAAAGTAGTTTGACAATTTATTAAAAGAAAATAAAACTCCGGGGAATTAAAATATTCGGAGATCAGCAAACTCGCTCGAAATAATAACCTTGAAAATGGGGAAACAACGGGGTAAGATATACTGAGATGAGTTCATAATACTATTTACATTTATTAAGTTCAAAACCCTTTAAAAAATCTGTCACGACCCAAAATATTAAGCCGCAACCGGCGCTAGGGAACGGGAGTGGTAGCTCCGGAACCCGTAGCAAGCCTCAAATCACTAATATTTTTTCGCAATAATTAACAAATAATATTTAATCACGGAAGCAATCACATTTATAACATATATATATATATATAAACATTTACACTAACTGTTCTATTAACCTCGCGGGCTCTAGTTACCGTACCCCGTACGAACTGGCCTCGCGGTACTATATACATCAGTTAGTGTCTCAGATCATGTCACCGGCATCTGGGGCCGTGAACCACATATAATACACGTAGCCTACAAAAATATAAACAAGACAGCAAATAATATGTACAATCAAAATGTACTGATGTCTAGGCTACGACTCTGTCTACGCGGGACCACTACTGCAGCACTACGGAAGTCAAAGAACTATACGTACGTGGCTGACTTCCGGATCCCAAAACTAGCTTCTAGCTAAGTTCACACTCTAAGTACCTGAAAGACATCAAAGGTGAGGGGTCAGTATTTGGGAAAATACTGAGGAAGTTCGCAGTTTACTAACGATACTATTATAAAAACATAGCATCGCATTTCAAATCAATATCAATATAAAAATACATATGAACAAGTACTCGATCCTTTCGAAACTAAAATCTTGGAACATAACATAATTCTCTATTGTTCAAATCATACTGATTCCAATAGTCCGACCCGGGAATGCTCACACTCTACCACGTCAGTCAGGACATATCTCTTAATCCCAAAGTGGTGGGTCCAACCCATTGGTAGGTCCAACCTACTAGATACGGGGCTCAGGTTACACTGTAACCGAGTTCACTCTCGTATCGCATCCATATCATAGCTTTCATAATCAAATCATGCATGCATCTCAAATCATATCTCATAGTCAGACACGCTAGACTGACTCAATTACTGGTGATCACACAGCCTATTGACACCAAATAGGTAGCTAGTTTCGTTGGATCGTATACTAGGTTCTCGTACATAAAACTTAATCAAAACATGTAGCATATCAACAATTCATATATATATAGTGCGATGCATATAAACAGTATATATATATAATATGATATCAAAATAATATTAATCGATAAAACACGAAAGTAAAGTGCAACTCACAGTGACCGCTATCCACTCTATTATGAAGTCGATGTGGGGGTATGCTCGTACTAATCCACTTATGTTGACCCCACTGCTTGCTGACGTGTCTGATAAAACTTCTAATAGTTAGACGTAGATTTCATATTTATATGTATAATATTTTTAAGTTCTAAGTTTAAGTTGATTAGATTCCACTTCTAGTTTGCTTAAAAACTCGATGATCCTTAGTCGTACTTACGACTTATCGAGTACTACTCCTCGTACTTGGGAATTAAATAACTTTCTTAACCGACTTCTTACTTATCATATTGGCATTCAATTCTATAATATTTTACATCCATTTCAGGACATTTAATTGAGTTCCGCACTCAAATCAAGCTATCAGAAGCTCATTTTCGCTCCCGGAAGTCCCTTGGAGATCGGCGTCGAAGTGGGGCACGTCGTGCCAGCTGTGCACGTCGTGCCCTTCAATTTTTATGAAGGGCACGTCGTGCCCTTCATGGTGCACGTCGTGCACCCCTGTGGCGCACGTCGCGCACCAGCACGACGTGCTAAAGTGCAGCACGTCGTGCACCGACGTGTGCAGCGTTTTTCCAGCGCTTCCGGACCATTTCCGGGGCTCTAAAACTCCCTAAGCTCACACCAATACATACCCACCTCATTTAAACACTTATCGTATCATTTTACAACCCAGAAACGTTAAAAACAACTCGATTCCTAACCGTACGATTCGAACGCAATTTTCTATACGAAACAGCCCACTATCCTTCGAATTTAACATCAAACCATGAAATATTACCTTGAAAAAGAGGTTAGGATTGATAGAGCTTTCAATTCCGAAGAGTTTGCCGCGAAAATCGCTCGAAACGGACGTCGAACGGCGAAACGGCGACGAAACGACGATATTCAGCGATTACTTTCCAATTCTCTCGATCATTCTTCTGTTTCCTTCATTCATATCTCAAACCTTATATATTAAGGTCAAAATCTCACTTTAATCCTTGTTCTTTTTATCCATTATCATTTATCTTTTAAACTTTTATTTCGTACGATTTAATCTATAACTAAATCGATAAATCCTTTTATTATAACTTATTCGTATTATTTATATCCAATAAATAATACGAAACTCAATATTACTATTTTCCCGTCGAATCCTACAAATTTCCATTTTCGACACGAAGTGGCTAAATTACCACTTTGGTCTTTGTACTTTATTTTGAACTTCTCTTAACATTTTTCCTTTTAATTCCAATTCTAACTTTAGAATTGAAATATAACCTTAATTTCCGCCTAATTGTTTTTCCTAAAACCGACCTATTAAAAGTTATTTATCTTAATTTTATCAAAATCTTTCCGATTTCGCCACTCTGACAAATCCAAACTGGACACGTGGTCCAATTAGATAATTAAACATTTTGGGGTATTACAAAATCCTTTTATACTAATATATGTAAGATTATGGAATAACAGTATTGAAATGATCCCAGCGTAAGTATGACATAGCATACTGAAAAACCCAAAGTGGACGGGAACAAATCCTCGTCATATACCAACGTAAGCAAAACATTAGTTTGCCGATCCCAGAGTACTTACCGGTGCACACAGTCTCGATACAAGCCTATCGAGTAGCTCGTTTCACTCCAGATCCATAATCGCTTAAAACAATTCAAAAACTTTATAATACTAAAATAAATTGTGGTACTTAATAAAGCGGTAAATAGCACTATAACTCACAGCTTGCTAATCCACGTGAAAATCTTGCAAGCGACAAAACCTTAATCGACTCCGAAGCATGCATAGTCGACGAGTCTAAGAACAGAGTAAAACCAATATTAAAATCAACCCCTAACTCTAGAGAGTACTAGACACCACATGGGACTAGCACAAAATAAATAAGACAGATAAGAGTCACGAAAACACAATTCTCAAATAATTTATAATGCTGTGAAACAATTCAAGTCTATTGAGTTCACACTTAAAATCCAATATGAAAATATTACTCAAATAATATTTAAATAGTAATTAAAACCAATTCCTCAAAATAGTGGATTAGCCGATTTTCAAAAAAAACTATCAAGCTAAACCCACACGTCGGGCGACCCAGGTCTAACCCGACCCAACCATTAATCCATAATTATAATTCATAGTTATAATTATAATTTGATAAAATATTAATCAAATATTCAAATGGAACTCAATAGCTTGAAAGCCAAGTAATCGAAAAACACCGACAAAATACTTCGCTAAAATAACTAAATAAACAATTAAAAATTAAATTATAAATTTAGCCAAATTGGCACGGTAAGCCCAAGTCTCAAAATAATAATTATCACTCGAGAATTATAAAATTTTAGACTAATAATAAATATCCACTTTTCCATTTACAATGATAATAATAATTAATTTAATGATAAATAAAAATTATTTTTATATTTAAAAAAATAATATAATCAAATTGTCAAACTTTCAATTCAAAATGAAAATTCTCAAATTAAAATAAAAATCAGTAATCAATAGGTAATATTTAACTTAAGGAATAAATTGGTTTAAAAGTAAAAGAATAAGTGACCACATTTGCCATTTAGTCACCACTTTCTGTTATAAACAAATAAGTCCAATTAAAACATTATTTTGAAACAATTATTTCCAAGGTGGAAATACCCATAACAACTTGACTTCTCCTTTGAACTAAGCCCAGCCCGCCAAACACATAAACAATACCATCTTCAACAAATTTAAACAAAAGAGAATACAGAGCCAACACCGAACACAGGTTTTAAAACGATAACAATTTCATAACTAAAATTTAAATTCCACTTACGATGAGACAATCTCAACCGAAAGCATAAACAATTAACAACCCAAAACAGAAACTAATATCATTTAAGTAACAAATCATGGCCAAAGAAATTAAGGATTCGGCGGAACAATACAAAATAGTGGTAGTTAATAATAAATAAAGACGTTGAGACGACGACGACGATAGCGAAGTGATTTACGTACCGATCGGCAAAAACAAAGATGAGAATCGTAGAGGCACGTGTCTATTACAACTAGGACGAAACAGATTCAAATATAACGCTAAAACGAAAGAGAACGATTCAATATACAGAGGTGTTGATTATAAGCAAACTGAAATTATTAAGTACAAAGACTTACCGATAACACCAGAGTTTTGAAGGATGAATGACACAAGGAATTTCAGAGATTTTGGAGTAAGAAGGACGACTAGGGTTTGATTAACGTATGATGAAATATTAGGGTAAAACAACGGTTTTAATCCAACAAAATAAGAGGAAAAAAAAGGTATTGCAGAGTAAGGCTAAAGCTACTAAATTGATGAAACTAATATAAGGCTTAATGAATTTGGCCTTGGGCCATTTAATACGTGAAATTTTAATAAAGAAATTGCATGGGTTTTTATGCATGGGCTATTTTCTTTTTATTTTTGAATAAACATTATGCATGGGCCAAAATTTAATAATACAAACCGAACATGAATCGAACTAAGACTGAATCAACGAACGACTCAAATAATATTAAGTAAAAATATATTACTTAAACTCGACGTAATGCAAAATTTAAAATTTAAAAAAAAAATTCAAAAATACGGGATATTACATTCTCCCCAACTTATTGAAAATCCGTCCTCGAATTTACAACAAAACCAAAATCAAATAAAAACAATTATAGCACGCATAAAATCACACGTAATTCAAAATACAGAGTAACGCTCCTTAACGAAACGAAAGAGAACAATTACGCATAACAATTTCCGATTCCACAAATCACCTTACGATTAGGAGATAATTCAACGGAAACTAAATAAAAACTGCTTAGTTCAACCTAAGCAAAAACACCACCGCAATCTCAATAGATTAAACCAAACTCTTACGCAAGTGTAATCCTACCATAATGACGACTTAGGAGAGTTAAAGCAAAACGAACATAATTTAACAGAAAATACGCTGAAAATAAATGGGGTGTTACATCCTCCTTAACCTAAATAAATACGACCCTGAATTTAAAACTGATATGAAAACTTGAAAGATCACCACACGTAAACAGCAAAAATTCTAAGCTCAACAATTTGGTACCTCAGACGACTTTTCAAACATCATGTACAAACGGGTTAGAAATTATTTACAACTGGAAAATAACCAACACGTTAAACGAGGAGAAAAAAAATTCAAAAAAATAAACTCAACTATCAAAAACTATCAAAATGAGCACTACAAGTGTAAAGTCAAACCCAGAATTCAAACTTACTAAGTCAAACTCCAATGCTACAAACTGAAAATCTTCAAACACTCTCAACTGAAAAAAAATCTTACATTCCTTAACGTCTATATCCATATATCTCTTATAATGGTCACAACACTAGATACCTCATATGAGAAAACTTAACAGCAAATCTAAATGTCATCCTGATTAAATACGCTCTCACAAATAATGGTTGAAAACTAAACACCTTTTAAATCGTTACGGTTCGACCAATCTAAAGAATACATAATTCAAACATCTAATAACAAAAAATTTCATCCTCCAATTTTAAATTACTAACACCTCGAATCCGACCGAAGATCATTTAGATCAAATACAAAAATATTATAGAAAATGCTTTTCGAAACCACAAAATATATAATAATACCATCCGCCTTTAATTTGAAATTACTAACGTCATCAGTTTAATTTCATTTTTAACCAAAAATAATTAACTCGTTGAAAAATTCTTCTAGTTTCGTAAACGCACCCATATAATAAAATAGTCTCATTTTGAAATCATAACCAAACCTTACTTTCAAAAAAAAAATTCACGATTTTATAAAATCGTTTATTTAGAAGAATCTTTAAAATCCACTTTTAGTCAAAACTGACAAAATTTCACCTCTTTCTCAACAAAATAAAGTTTTGCAAATAAGAAGATCTTCGTTTATAAAATATTCCCATACTAGTACCAATATTTTTTAAATAAAATCGAATTGTAAAAGCGAAATTCCTTTTAAGTCTTTTAGTGTAAATTAACACGCAGAGCATAACCAATTTCCTCAAAACAAAAATCCTCAAATTATATATTCTAAGCTGACGCAATTCTTTAATCCGAACTCAATATTTTTCCCGCACTTACCACAACTAAACCTCGAGTGCAACCTTATAACCATAGCTCTTATTTATCAAATACGGATACTCCATCAATATAAAACAAACCCTTACATTGCAATTTCTCTTAAATCACCACCGTCATCACAGAGTATTTGTCTAGTTTCCAACCAAGTAAAAATTTCAAAACCGTTTGAAATTTAATAACCTTTTAAACACCGTTTTTACAATATAACGCACGAGTTTATAACACAACATTTTTTCTTAAAAAATCTTACTGATAAAATTTATTTTTACATAATTGTGCACCAGGGTGATGACAGCTCTCATCCCGTAAGAGTTGCATTCAACCTTAATCATTTAATGTCGTGATAAATGTATTAAATGCATGTATCAATTATTTTTTTCTCATTTAATTAGTGATCATACTCAATACTCAATGCAGTTTTCTATTCGTGGCATTTCAAATGTTTGGCTTAAATTGCTAAAAATGGGAAACGCTTGGATTTGTTTCATAACGTTTGTAAACGTTTGGCTTAAATTGCTAAAAAGGTGAAACGCTTGGATTTGTTTCGTAAAGTTAGTAAACATTTGGCTTCAATTGCTAATAAGTTGAAACGCTTGGATTTGTTTCGTAACGTTTGTAAACTTTTGTCTTATATTGCTAAAAAGGGGGAACATTTGGATTTGTTTCGTAGCGTTTGTAAACGTTTGGCTTAAATCTCTAAAAAGGTGAAACGTTTAGCTTAAATTGGTAAAAAGGTGAAACATTTAGCGATTTAAGAAAAATATTAACAAACAGTTTGAAACAAATCTAAACGTTTCACTTTTATAGCGATTTAAGCCAAACGTTTACAAACGTTACAAAACAAATCCAAACGTTTCGCCTTTATAACAATTTAAGCCAAACGTTTACAAATGTTACGAAACAAATCCAAACGTTTTCCTTTTTTGCGATTTAAGCCAAACGTTTACAAACGTTATGAAACAAAACCGGACGTTTAAAACGTTAAGAAATAAAACCAAATGTTTCACATTTTTAGCGATTTATGCCAAACCTATACAAACGTTACGAAATAAAACCAAGCGTTTCACCTTTTTAGCAATATAAGCCAAACGTTTACAAATGTTACGAAATAAATCCAAGCGTTTCAACAGCTTAGCAATCTAAGCCAAACGTTTACAACCGTTTTGAAACAAATCCAAGTGTTTCACCTTTTTAGTAATTTAACAAAACGTTTGCAAACGTTACAAAACCAATTCAAGGGTTTCACCTTTTTAGGAATTTAAGCCAAATATTTACAAAAGTTACGAAACAAATCCAAACGTTTCACCTTTTTAGCGATTTAAACCCAACGTTTACAAACGTTATGAAACAAAACCAAACGTTTCGTCTTTTTATCAATTTAAGCCAAACATTTACAAACGTTACGAAACAAATCCAAATGTTTCCCCATTTTAGCGATTTTAGCCAAACGTTTAAAACGTTAAGAAACAAATCCAAACGTTTCACCTTTTTAGCAATTTATGCCAAACGTTTACAAACGTTACGAATACAATCGTTTAACCTTTTTAGCGATTGAAGCCAAACGTTTACAAACGTTACGAAACAAATCCAAACGTTTCCCACTTTTAGCAATATATGTCAAACGTTTAAAAACGGTAAGAAACAAAAACCAAGCGTTTCACCTTTTTAGCAATTTAAGCCAAACATTTACAAACGTAACGAAACAAATCCAAGCATTTCAGTTTTTTTGCAATTTAAGCCAAACGTTAACAAATGCTACGAAACAAATACAAGCGTTTCACCTTTTAAGCAATTTAAGCCAAAACGTTTCCAAACGTTTACAAACAGTATAAAACAAATCCAAATGTTTCACCTTTTTGGCGATTAAAGCCAAACGTTGACAAACTGTAAGAAACAAATCCAAATGTTTCACCTTTTTAGCGATTTAAGTCAAACGTTTATAAACGCTAAGAAACAAATCCAAGTGTTTCAGCTTTTTAGCAATTTAAGCCAAACAATTACAAACGTTACGAAAAAATCCAAACATTTCCCCTTTTTAGCAATTTAAGCCAAACGTTTTCAAAGGTTATGAAACAAATCCAAACATTTCACCTTTTTAGCAATTTAAGCCAAACGTTTAATAACGTGACGAAACAAATCCAAGGGTTTCACCTTTTTTTCAATTTAAGCCAAACGTTTACAAACGTAACCAAACTAATTCAAGAGTTTCACTTTTTTAGCAATTTAAGCCGAACGTTTACAAACGTTACGAAACAAATAAAAATGTTTCACCTTTTTAGCGATATAAACGGAACGTTTACAAACGTTATGAAACAAAACCAAATGTTTCACCTTTTTAGAGATTTTAGCCCAACGTTGACAAACATTACGAAACAAATCCAAGCGTTTCACCTTTTTAGCAATATAAGCCAAACGTTTACAAACGTAACCAAACTAATCCAAGCATTTCACCTTTTTAACAATTTAAGCGAAACGTTTACAAACGTTTGAAACAAATCCAAGCATTTCACCTATTTAGCAATTTAAACCAAACGTTTACAAACGTCACAAAACAAATCCAAACGTTTCACCTTTTTAGCGATTTTAGCCAAACGTTTACAAACGGTACAAAAAAAATTGAAATGTTTCACCTTTTTAGCGATTTAAGCCAAACTTTTATAAATGCTACGAAACAAATTCAAACGTTTTACCTTTTCAGCAATTTAAGTCAAACTACAAATGCTACAAAACAAATCCTAGCGTTTCTCCTTTTTAGCAATTTAATCCTAATATTTACAAACGTTATGACACAAATCAAAGCGTTTCACCTTTTTAGCAATTTAAGCCAAACGTTTACAAAGGTTACTGTACAAATTAAAACGTTTCACCTTTTTAGCGATTTAAGCCAAACATTTACAAACGATACGTAACAAATACAAACGTTTCACCTTTTTAGCGATTTAAGCCAAATGTTTACAAACGTTACGAAACAAAACCAAACATTTAAAACGTTACGAAACAAATGCAAATGTTTCACATTTTTAGCGATTTAAGCTAAACCTTTACAAACGTTACGAAACAAAACCAAGCGTTTCACCTTTTTAGCAATATAAGCCAAACGTTTACAAACGTTACGAAACAAATCCAAGCGTTTCAACTTTTTAGCAGTTTAAGCCAAACGTTTACAAATGTTCCGAAACAAATTCAAGCGTTTCACCTTTTTAGTAATTTAAGTAAAACTTATACAAACGTTACAAAACAAATCCAAGTGTTACACCTTTTTACCAATTTAAGCCAAACGTTTACAAACGCTACGAAACAAATCAAAATGTTTCACCTTTTTAGCGATTTAAGCCGAACGTTTACAAAATTTACGAAACAAATACAAACATTTCACTTTTTTAGCAATTTATGCCAAACGCTTACAAACGTTACGAAACAAATCCAAACGTTTACCAATTTTAGCGATTTAAGTCAAATTTTTAAAACATTACGAAACAAATCCAAACATTTCACCTTTTTAGCGATTTATGCCAAACGTATACAAACTTTACGAAACAAATCCAAATATTTCACCTTTTTAGCGATTGAAGCCAAACATTTACAAACGTTACGAAACA
The DNA here is from genome assembly GCF_937616625.2 of Mercurialis annua. Taxonomy (NCBI): domain Eukaryota; kingdom Viridiplantae; phylum Streptophyta; class Magnoliopsida; order Malpighiales; family Euphorbiaceae; genus Mercurialis; species Mercurialis annua. Next base: position 31,623,985 of record NC_065572.1, on the reverse strand, counting down.
AATCCAAACGTTTCACCTTTTTAGCGATTGAAGCCAAACATTTACAAATGTTACGAAACAAATCCAAACGTTTCACCTTTTTAGCGATTGAAGCCAAACGTTTCCAAACGTTACGAAACAAATCCAAACGTTTAACCATTTTAGCGATTGAAGCCAAACATTTACAAACGTTACGAAACAAATCCAAACGTTATCACCTTTTTAGCGATTGAAGCCAGACATTTACAAACGTTACGAAACAAATCCAAACGTTTCACCTTTTTAGCGATTTAAGCCACACGTTTACAAACGTTACGAAACAAATCCAAACGTTTAACCTTTTTAGAAATTTAAGCCAAACGTTTACAAAGGTCATGAAACAAATCCAAATGTATTACCTTTTTAGCAATTTAAACCAAACGTTTACAACCGTTACGAAACAAATCCAAGCGTTTCACCTTTTTTGCAATTTAAGCCAAAGTTTACAAACGTTGCGAAACAAATCCAAGCGTTTCACCTTTTTAGTAATTTAAGCCAAATGTTTACAAACGCTACGAAACAAATCGAAGCGTTTCACCTTTTTAGTAATTTAAGCCAAACGTTTACAAACGTTACGAAAAAAATCCAAACATTTCCGCTTTTTAGAGATTTAAGCCAAACGTTAACAAACGTTATGAATCAAAACCAAACGTTTCCCCTTTTTAGCAATTTAAACCAAACGTTTACAACCGTTACGAAACAAATCCAAGCGTTTCACCTTTTTTGCAATTTAAGCCAAAGTTTACAAACGTTGCGAAACAAATCCAAGCGTTTCACCTTTTTAGTAATTTAAGCCAAATGTTTACAAACGCTACGAAACAAATCCAAGCGTTTCACCTTTTTAGTAATTTAAGCCAAACGTTTACAAACGTTACAAAAAAAATCCAAACATTTCCGCTTTTTAGAGATTTAAGCCAAACGTTAACAAACGTTATGAATCAAAACCAAACATTTCACCTTTTTAGCAATTTAAGCCAAACGTTTAATAACGTGACGAAACAAATCCAAGGGTTTCACCTTTTTTTCAATTTAAGCCAAACGTTTACAAACGTAACCAAACTAATTCAAGAGTTTCACCTTTTTAGCAATTTAAGCCGAACGTTTACAAACGTTACGAAACAAATAAAAATGTTTCACCTTTTTAGCGATATAAACGGAACGTTTACAAACGTTATGAAACAAAACCAAATGTTTCACCTTTTTAGAGATTTTAGCCCAACGTTGACAAACATTACGAAACAAATCCAAGCGTTTCACCTTTTTAGCAATATAAGCCAAACGTTTACAAACGTAACCAAACTAATCCAAGCATTTCACCTTTTTAACAATTTAAGCGAAACGTTTACAAACGTTTGAAACAAATCCAAGCATTTCACCTATTTAGCAATTTAAACCAAACGTTTACAAACGTCACAAAACAAATCTAAACGTTTCACCTTTTTAGCGATTTTAGCCAAACGTTTACAAACGGTACAAAAAAAATTGAAATGTTTCACCTTTTTAGCGATTTAAGCCAAACTTTTATAAATGCTACGAAACAAATTCAAACGTTTTACCTTTTCAGCAATTTAAGTCAAACTACAAATGCTACAAAACAAATCCTAGCGTTTCTCCTTTTTAGCAATTTAATCCTAATATTTACAAACGTTATGACACAAATCAAAGCGTTTCACCTTTTTAGCAATTTAAGCCAAACGTTTACAAAGGTTACTGTACAAATTAAAACGTTTCACCTTTTTAGCGATTTAAGCCAAACATTTACAAACGATACGTAACAAATACAAACGTTTCACCTTTTTAGCGATTTAAGCCAAATGTTTACAAACGTTACGAAACAAAACCAAACATTTAAAACGTTACGAAACAAATGCAAATGTTTCACATTTTTAGCGATTTAAGCTAAACCTTTACAAACGTTACGAAACAAAACCAAGCGTTTCACCTTTTTAGCAATATAAGCCAAACGTTTACAAACGTTACGAAATCAATCCAAGCGTTTCAACTTTTTAGCAGTTTAAGCCAAACGTTTACAAATGTTCCGAAACAAATTCAAGCGTTTCACCTTTTTAGTAATTTAAGTAAAACGTATACAAACGTTACAAAACAAATCCAAGTGTTACACCTTTTTACCAATTTAAGCCAAACGTTTACAAACGCTACGAAACAAATCAAAATGTTTCACCTTTTTAGCGATTTAAGCCGAACGTTTACAAAATTTACGAAACAAATACAAACATTTCACCTTTTTAGCAATTTATGCCAAACGCTTACAAACGTTACGAAACAAATCCAAACGTTTACCAATTTTAGCGATTTAAGTCAAATTTTTAAAACATTACGAAACAAATCCAAACATTTCACCTTTTTAGCGATTTATGCCAAACGTATACAAACTTTACGAAACAAATCCAAATATTTCACCTTTTTAGCGATTGAAGCCAAACATTTACAAACGTTACGAAACAAATCCAAACGTTTCACCTTTTTAGCGATTGAAGCCAAACATTTACAAACGTTACGAAACAAATCCAAACGTTTCACCTTTTTAGCGATTGAAGCCAAACGTTTCCAAACGTTACGAAACAAATCCAAACGTTTAACCATTTTAGCGATTGAAGCCAAACATTTACAAACGTTACGAAACAAATCCAAACGTTATCACCTTTTTAGCGATTGAAGCCAGACATTTACAAACGTTACGAAACAAATCCAAACGTTTCACCTTTTTAGCGATTTAAGCCACACGTTTACAAACGTTACGAAACAAATCCAAACGTTTAACCTTTTTAGAAATTTAAGCCAAACGTTTAGAAAGGTCATGAAACAAATCCAAATGTATTACCTTTTTAGCAATTTAAACCAAACGTTTACAACCGTTACGAAACAAATCCAAGCGTTTCACCTTTTTTGCAATTTAAGCCAAAGTTTACAAACGTTGCGAAACAAATCCAAGCGTTTCACCTTTTTAGTAATTTAAGCCAAATGTTTACAAACGCTACGAAACAAATCCAAGCGTTTCACCTTTTTAGTAATTTAAGCCAAACATTTACAAACGTTACGAAAAAAATCCAAACATTTCCGCTTTTTAGAGATTTAAGCCAAACGTTAACAAACGTTATGAATCAAAACCAAACGTTTCCCCTTTTTAGCAATTTAAACCAAACGTTTACAACCGTTACGAAACAAATCCAAGCGTTTCACCTTTTTTGCAATTTAAGCCAAAGTTTACAAACGTTGCGAAACAAATCCAAGCGTTTCACCTTTTTAGTAATTTAAGCCAAATGTTTACAAACGCTACGAAACAAATCCAAGCGTTTCACCTTTTTAGTAATTTAAGCCAAACGTTTACAAACGTTACAAAAAAAATCCAAACATTTCCGCTTTTTAGAGATTTAAGCCAAACGTTAACAAACGTTATGAATCAAAACCAAACATTTCACCTTTTTAGCAATTTAAGCCAAACGTTTAATAACGTGACGAAACAAATCCAAGGGTTTCACCTTTTTTTCAATTTAAGCCAAACGTTTACAAACGTAACCAAACTAATTCAAGAGTTTCACCTTTTTAGCAATTTAAGCCGAACGTTTACAAACGTTACGAAACAAATAAAAATGTTTCACCTTTTTAGCGATATAAACGGAACGTTTACAAACGTTATGAAACAAAACCAAATGTTTCACCTTTTTAGAGATTTTAGCCCAACGTTGACAAACATTACGAAACAAATCCAAGCGTTTCACCTTTTTAGCAATATAAGCCAAACGTTTACAAACGTAACCAAACTAATCCAAGCATTTCACCTTTTTAACAATTTAAGCGAAACGTTTACAAACGTTTGAAACAAATCCAGGCATTTCACCTATTTAGCAATTTAAACCAAACGTTTACAAACGTCACAAAACAAATCCAAACGTTTCACCTTTTTAGCGATTTTAGCCAAACGTTTACAAACGGTACAAAAAAAATTGAAATGTTTCACCTTTTTAGCGATTTAAGCCAAACTTTTATAAATGCTACGAAACAAATTCAAACGTTTTACCTTTTCAGCAATTTAAGTCAAACTACAAATGCTACAAAACAAATCCTAGCGTTTCTCCTTTTTAGCAATTTAATCCTAATATTTACAAACGTTATGACACAAATCAAAGCGTTTCACCTTTTTAGCAATTTAAGCCAAACGTTTACAAAGGTTACTGTACAAATTAAAACGTTTCACCTTTTTAGCGATTTAAGCCAAACATTTACAAACGATACGTAACAAATACAAACGTTTCACCTTTTTAGCGATTTAAGCCAAATGTTTACAAACGTTACGAAACAAAACCAAACATTTAAAACGTTACGAAACAAATGCAAATGTTTCACATTTTTAGCGATTTAAGCTAAACCTTTACAAACGTTACGAAACAAAACCAAGCGTTTCACCTTTTTAGCAATATAAGCCAAACGTTTACAAACGTTACGAAACAAATCCAAGCGTTTCAACTTTTTAGCAGTTTAAGCCAAACGTTTACAAATGTTCCGAAACAAATTCAAGCGTTTCACCTTTTTAGTAATTTAAGTAAAACGTATACAAACGTTACAAAACAAATCCAAGTGTTACACCTTTTTACCAATTTAAGCCAAACGTTTACAAACGCTACGAAACAAATCAAAATGTTTCACCTTTTTAGCGATTTAAGCCGAACGTTTACAAAATTTACGAAACAAATACAAACATTTCACCTTTTTAGCAATTTATGCCAAACGCTTACAAACGTTACGAAACAAATCCAAACGTTTACCAATTTTAGCGATTTAAGTCAAATTTTTAAAACATTACGAAACAAATCCAAACATTTCACCTTTTTAGCGATTTATGCCAAACGTATACAAACTTTACGAAACAAATCCAAATATTTCACCTTTTTAGCGATTGAAGCCAAACATTTACAAACGTTACGAAACAAATCCAAACGTTTCACCTTTTTAGCGATTGAAGCCAAACATTTACAAAGGTTACGAAACAAATCCAAACGTTTCACCTTTTTAGCGATTGAAGCCAAACGTTTCCAAACGTTACGAAACAAATCCAAACGTTTAACCATTTTAGCGATTGAAGCCAAACATTTACAAACGTTACGAAACAAATCCAAACGTTATCACCTTTTTAGCGACTGAAGCCAGACATTTACAAACGTTACGAAACAAATCCAAACGTTTCACCTTTTTAGCGATTTAAGCCACACGTTTACAAACGTTACGAAACAAATCCAAACGTTTAACCTTTTTAGAAATTTAAGCCAAACGTTTACAAAGGTCATGAAACAAATCCAAATGTATTACCTTTTTTGCAATTTAAACCAAACGTTTACAACCGTTACGAAACAAATCCAAGCGTTTCACCTTTTTTGCAATTTAAGCCAAAGTTTACAAACGTTGCGAAACAAATCCAAGCGTTTCACCTTTTTAGTAATTTTAGCCAAATGTTTACAAACGCTACGAAACAAATCCAAGCGTTTCACCTTTTTAGTAATTTAAGCCAAACGTTTACAAACGTTACGAAAAAAATCCAAACATTTCCGCTTTTTAGAGATTTAAGCCAAACGTTAACAAACGTTATGAATCAAAACCAAACGTTTCCCCTTTTTAGCAATTTAAACCAATCGTTTACAACCGTTACGAAACAAATCCAAGCGTTTCACCTTTTTTGCAATTTAAGCCAAAGTTTACAAACGTTGCGAAACAAATCCAAGCGTTTCACCTTTTTAGTAATTTAAGCCAAATGTTTACAAACGCTACGAAACAAATCCAAGTGTTTCACCTTTTTAGTAATTTAAGCCAAACGTTTACAAACGTTACGAAAAAAATCCAAACATTTCCGCTTTTTAGAGATTTAAGCCAAACGTTAACAAACGTTATGAATCAAAACCAAACATTTCACCTTTTTAGCAATTTAAGCCAAACGTTTAATAACGTGACAAAACAAATCCAAGGGTTTCACCTTTTTTTCAATTTAAGCCAAACGTTTACAAACGTAACCAAACTAATTCAAGAGTTTCACCTTTTTAGCAATTTAAGCCGAACGTTTACAAACGTTACGAAACAAATAAAAATGTTTCACCTTTTTAGCGATATAAACGGAACGTTTACAAACGTTATGAAACAAAACCAAATGTTTCACCTTTTTAGAGATTTTAGCCCAACATTGACAAACATTACGAAACAAATCCAAGCGTTTCACCTTTTTAGCAATATAAGCCAAACGTTTACAAACGTAACCAAACTAATCCAAGCATTTCACCTTTTTAACAATTTAAGCGAAACGTTTACAAACGTTTGAAACAAATCCAAGCATTTCACCTATTTAGCAATTTAAACCAAACGTTTACAAACGTCACAAAACAAATCTAAACGTTTCACCTTTTTAGCGATTTTAGCCAAACGTTTACAAACGGTACAAAAAAAATTGAAATGTTTCACCTTTTTAGCGATTTAAGCCAAACTTTTATAAATGCTACGAAACAAATTCAACCGTTTTACATTTTCAGCAATTTAAGTCAAACTACAAATGCTACAAAACAAATCCTAGCGTTTCTCCTTTTTAGCAATTTAATCCTAATATTTACAAACGTTATGACACAAATCAAAGCGTTTCACCTTTTTAGCAATTTAAGCCAAACGTTTACAAAGGTTACTGTACAAATTAAAACGTTTCACCTTTTTAGCGATTTAAGCCAAACATTTACAAACGATACGTAACAAATACAAACGTTTCACCTTTTTAGCGATTTAAGCCAAATGTTTACAAACGTTACGAAACAAAACCAAACATTTAAAACGTTACGAAACAAATGCAAATGTTTCACATTTTTAGCGATTTAAGCTAAACCTTTACAAACGTTACGAAACAAAACCAAGCGTTTCACCTTTTTAGCAATATAAGCCAAACGTTTACAAACGTTACGAAACAAATCCAAGCGTTTCAACTTTTTAGCAGTTTAAGCCAAACGTTTACAAATGTTCCGAAACAAATTCAAGCGTTTCACCTTTTTAGTAATTTAAGTAAAACATATACAAACGTTACAAAACAAATCCAAGTGTTACACCTTTTTACCAATTTAAGCCAAACGTTTACAAACGCTACGAAACAAATCAAAATGTTTCACCTTTTTAGCGATTTAAGCCGAACGTTTACAAAATTTACGAAACAAATACAAACATTTCACCTTTTTAGCAATTTATGCCAAACGCTTACAAACGTTACGAAACAAATCCAAACGTTTACCAATTTTAGCGATTTAAGTCAAATTTTTAAAACATTACGAAACAAATCCAAACATTTCACCTTTTTAGCGATTTATGCCAAACGTATACAAACTTTACGAAACAAATCCAAATATTTCACCTTTTTAGCGATTGAAGCCAAACATTTACAAACGTTACGAAACAAATCCAAACGTTTCACCTTTTTAGCGATTGAAGCCAAACATTTACAAACGTTACGAAACAAATCCAAACGTTTCACCTTTTTAGCGATTGAAGCCAAACGTTTACAAACGTTACGAAACAAATCCAAACGTTTAACCATTTTAGAGATTGAAGCCAAACATTTACAAACGTTACGAAACAAATCCAAACGTTATCACCTTTTTAGCGATTGAAGCCAGACATTTACAAACGTTACGAAACAAATCCAAACGTTTCACCTTTTTAGCGATTTAAGCCACACGTTTACAAACGTTACGAAACAAATCCAAACGTTTAACCTTTTTAGCAATTTAAGCCAAACGTTTACAAAGGTCATGAAACAAATCCAAATGTATTACCTTTTTAGCAATTTAAACCAAACGTTTACAACCGTTACGAAACAAATCCAAGCGTTTCACCTTTTTTGCAATTTAAGCCAAAGTTTACAAACGTTGCGAAACAAATCCAAGCGTTTCACCTTTTTAGTAATTTAAGCCAAATGTTTACAAACGCTACGAAACAAATCCAAGCGTTTCACCTTTTTAGTAATTTAAGCCAAACGTTTACAAACGTTACGAAAAAAATCCAAACATTTCCGCTTTTTTGAGATTTAAGCCAAACGTTAACAAACGTTATGAATCAAAACCAAACGTTTCCCCTTTTTAGCGATTTAAGCCAAACGTTTATAAACGCTACGAAACAAATCCAAACGTTTAACCTTTTTAGAAATTTAAGCCAAACGTTTACAAACGTTACGAATTAAATCCAAGCGTTGCACCTTTTTAGCAATTTAAGCCAAACGTTTACAAACATTACAACACAAATCAAAGCATTAAATCGTTTTAGAAAGGCTTAATTGCACCAAAAATCACCAACTTTCGCGTGTTTTTGGTATTTAACATAATCTTTTTTTCTTGGCATAAAAAATCATCAACTTTCATTTTTTGGCATATTCGTCCACATAACCGTTTTCTTTGAAAAATTAAGCGCAAAACGGCGTCGTTTTACCGGAAAACGGCACCGTTTTATATTCGAAACGACGCCGTTTCACATCTCGTGGACAAATATGCCAAAAAATGAGAGTTGATGATTTTTTATGCCAAGAAAAAAAGATTATATTAAATACCAAAAACACGCGAAAGTTGGTGATTTTTTATGCAATTAAGCCTTTTAGAAATGAATGCCAAAAGATTAGAAACATTACGAAACAAATAAAAGTGTTTCACCTTTTTAGCAATATAAGCCAAACGTTTAGAAATGTTACGAATTAAATCCAAATGTTTCACTTTTTTGCGATTTAAGCCAAACATTTACAAACGATACGAAACAAATCCTAAAGTTTCACCTTTTTAGCGATTTAAGCCAAACGTTTACAAACGTTATGAAACAAATACAAACAATTCACCTTTTTAGCGATTTAAGCAAAAAGTTTACAAACGTAACCAAACTAATCCAAGCGTTTCACCTTTTTAGCAATTTAAGCGAAACGTTTACAAACGTTACGAAACAAATCCAGGCACTTCACCTTTTTAGCAATTTAAGCCAAACGTTTACAAACGTTACGAAACAAATCCAAATGTTTCACCATTTTAGCGATATTAGCCAAACGTTTCACCTTTTTAGCGATTTAAGCCAAACTTTTATAAACGCTACGAAACAAATTAAAACGTTTCACCTTTTTAGCAATTTAAGTCAAACGTTTACAAATGTTACAAAACAAATCCTAGCGTTTCTCCTTTTTAGCAATTTAATCCAAACGTTTACAAATGTTACGACACAAATCAAAGTGTTTCACCTTTTTAGCAATTTAAGCCAAACGTTTACAAAGGTTACTGAAAAAATCAAAACGTTTCACCTATTTGGCGATTTAAGCCAAACATTCACAAACGATACGTAACAAATCCAAACGTTTCACCTTTTAAGCGATTTAAGCCAAATGTTTACAAACGTTACGAAACAAAACCAAACATTTAAAATATTACGAAACAAATCCAAATGTTTCACATTTTTAGCGATTTAAGCCAAACAGTTACAAACGTTATGAAACAAAACCAAGCGTTTCACTTTTTTAGCAATATAAGCCAAACGTTTACAAACGTTACGAAATAAATCCAAGCGTTTCACCTTTATAGCAATTTAAGCAAAACGTTTACAAATGTTTCGAAACAAATTTAAGCGTTTCACCTTTTTAGTAATTTAAGTAAAACGTATACAAATGTTAACAAATCAAAATGTTTCACCTTTTTCGCTATTTAAGCCGAACATTTACAAAATTTACGAAACAAATACAAACATTTCACCTTTTTAGCAATTTATTCCAAACGCTTACAAACGGTACGAAACAAATCCAAACGTTTACCTATTTGAGCGATTTAAGTCAAACGTTTAAAACATTACGAAACAAATCAAAACATTTCACCTTTTTAGCGATTTATGCCAAAAGTATTCAAACTTTACGAAACAAATCCAAATATTTCACCTTTTTAGGGATTGAAGCCAAACATTTACAAACATTACGAAACAAACTCAAACGTTTAACCTTTTTAGCGATTGAAGCCAAATATTTACAAACGTTACGAAACAAATCCAAACGTTTCACCATTTTAGCGATTGAAGCCAAACGTTTATAAACGCTATGAAACAAATCCAAACGTTTAACCTTTTTAGAAATTTAAGCCAAACGTTTACAAACGTTATGAATTAAATCTAAGCGTTGCACATTTTTAGCAATTTAAGGCAAACGTTTACAAACATTACAACACAAGTCCAAGCATTAAATCTTTATCGAAATTAATGCCAAACGTTTACAAATGTTACAAAACAAATAAAAGCGTACCTTTTTAGCAATATAAGCCAAACGTTTACAAAGGTTACGAAACAAATCCAAAAGTTTCACTTTTTAGCGATTTAAGCCAAACGTTTACAAACGATACGAAACAAATCCAAACGTTTCACCTTTTTAGCGATTTAAGCCAAACGTTTACAAACGTTACGAAACAAATACAAATGATTCACCTTTTTAGCGATTTAAGCCAAACGTTTACAAACATTACGAAACAAATCAAAATGTTTTGCCTTAGTAGCGATTTAAGTCAAACGTTTACAAACGTTACGAAACAAATTCAAACGTTTCATGTTTTTAGCGATTTAAGCCAAACGTTTACAAACGTCACGAAACAAAACCACACGTTTCACATTTTCATTGATTTAAGCCAAACCTTTATAAACGTTACGAAAGAAAACCAAGCAATTCACCTTTTTAGCAATTTAAACCAAACATTTACAAACGTTACGAAACAAATCGAAGTGTTTAACCTTTTTAGCAATTTAAGCCAAACGATTAAAAACGTTCCGAAACAAATCCAAGAGTTTCACCTTTTTGGTAATTTAAGCCAAACGTTTACAAATGTTGCAAAACAAATCCAAGCGTTTCACCTTTTCAGCAATATAATCCAAACGTTTACAAACGTTACGAAAGAAATCCAAACGTTTCACCTTTTTAGTGATTTATACAAAAACGTTTACGAACGATACGAAACAAATCCAAACGTTTCACCTTTTTAGCGATTTAAGCCAAACGTTTACAAACGTTACGAAACAAATCCAAACATTTCTCCTTTTTAGCGATTTAAGCCAAATGTTTACAAAGGTTATGAAACAAATCCAAATGCTTCACCTTTTTAGAAATTATAAGCCAAACATTTACAAACGTTACGAAACAAATCCAAACGTTTAACCATTTTAGCGATTGAAGCCAAATATTTACAAACATTACGAAACAAATCCAAACGTTATCACCTTTTTAGCGATTGAAGCCAGACATTTACAAACGTTACGAAACAAATCCAAACGTTTCACCTTTTTAGCGATTTAAGCCAAACGTTTACAAACGTTACGAAACAAATCCAAACGTTTAACCTTTTTAGCGATTTAAGCCAAGTGTTTACAAACATTACGAAACAAATCCAAACGTTTAACCTTTTTAGCAATTTAAGCCAAACGTTTACAAAGGTCATGAAACAAATCCAAATGTATTACCTTTTTAGCAATTTAAACCAAACGTTTACAAACGTTACGAAACAAATCCAAGCGTTTTACCTTTATTGCAATTTAAGCCAAAGTTTACAAACGTTGCGAAACAAATCCAAGCGTGTCACCTTTTTAGTAATTTAAGACAAATGTTTACAAACGCTACGAAACAAATCCAAGCGTTTCACCTTTTTAGTAATTTAAGCCAAACGTTTACAAACGTTACGAAAAAAATCCAAACATTTCTGCTTTTTAGAGATTTAAGCAAACGTTAACAAACGTTATGAATCAAAACCAAACGTTTCCCCTTTTTAGCGATTTAAGCCAAACGTTTATAAACGCTACGAAACAAATCCAAACGTTTCACCTTTTTAGAAATTTAAGTCAAACGTTTACAAACGTTACGAATTAAATCATAGTGTTGCACCTTTTTAGCAATTTAAGCCAAACGTTTACAAACATTACAACACAAATCCACGCATTAAATCGTTTTAGAAATTAATGCCAAACGTTTAGAAACGTTACGAAACAAATAAAAGTGTTTCACCTTTTTAGCAATATAAGCTAAACGTTTAGAAAGGTTACGAATTAAATCCAAATGTTTCACTTTTTAGCGATTTAAGCAAAACATTTACAAACGATACGAAACAAATCCTAAAGTTTCACCTTTTTAGCGATTTAAGCGAAACGTTTACAAACGTTAAGAAACAAATACAAACAATTCACCTTTTTAGCGATTTAAGCCAAACGTTTACAAACGTAACCAAACTAATCCAAGCGTTTCACCTTTTTAGCAATTTAAGCGAAACGTTTACAAACGTTACGAAACAAATCCAGGCACTTCACCTTTTTAGCAATTTAAGCCAAACGTTTACAAACGTTACGAAACAAATCCAAATGTTTCACCATTTTAGCGATATTAGCCAAACGTTTCACCTTTTTAGCGATTTAAGCCAAACTTTTATAAACGCTACGAAACAAATTAAAACGTTTCACCTTTTTTAGTGATTTAAGCCAAACGTTTACAAACGTTACGAAACAAATCCAAACGTTTAACCTTTTTAGCGATTTAAGCCAAGTGTTTACAAACATTACGAAACAAATCCAAACGTTTAATCTTTTTAGCAATTTAAGCCAAACGTTTACAAAGGTCATGAAACAAATCCAAATGTATTACCTTTTTAGCAATTTAAACCAAACGTTTACAAACGTTACGAAACAAATCCAAGCGTTTTACCTTTATTGCAATTTAAGCCAAAGTTTACAAACGTTGCGAAACAAATCCAAGCTTGTCACCTTTTTAGTAATTTAAGACAAATGTTTACAAACGCTACGAAACAAATCCAAGCGTTTCACCTTTTTAGTAATTTAAGCCAAACGTTTACAAACGTTACGAAAAAAATCCAAACATTTCTGCTTTTTAGAGATTTAAGCAAACGTTAACAAACGTTATGAATCAAAACCAAACGTTTCCCCTTTTTAGCGATTTAAGCCAAACGTTTATAAACGCTACGAAACAAATCCAAACGTTTCACCTTTTTAGAAATTTAAGTCAAACGTTTACAAACGTTACGAATTAAATCATAGTGTTGCACCTTTTTAGCAATTTAAGCCAAACGTTTACAAACATTACAACACAAATCCAAGCATTAAATCGTTTTAGAAATTAATGCCAAACGTTTAGAAACGTTACGAAACAAATAAAAGTGTTTCACCTTTTTAGCAATATAAGCTAAACGTTTAGAAAGGTTACGAATTAAATCCAAATGTTTCACTTTTTAGCGATTTAAGCAAAACATTTACAAACGATACGAAACAAATCCTAAAGTTTCACCTTTTTAGCGATTTAAGCCAAACGTTTACAAACGTTAAGAAACAAATACAAACAATTCACCTTTTTAGCGATTTAAGCCAAACGTTTACAAACGTAACCAAACTAATCCAAGCGTTTCACCTTTTTAGCAATTTAAGCGAAACGTTTACAAACGTTACGAAACAAATCCAGGCACTTCACCTTTTTAGCAATTTAAGCCAAACGTTTACAAACGTTACGAAACAAATCCAAATGTTTCACCATTTTAGCGATATTAGCCAAACGTTTCACCTTTTTAGCGATTTAAGCCAAACTTTTATAAACGCTACGAAACAAATTAAAACGTTTCACCTTTTTTAGTGATTTAAGCCAAACGTTTACAAACGTTACGAAACAAATCCAAACGTTTAACCTTTTTAGCGATTTAAGCCAAGTGTTTACAAACATTACGAAACAAATCCAAACGTTTAATCTTTTTAGCAATTTAAGCCAAACGTTTACAAAGGTCATGAAACAAATCCAAATGTATTACCTTTTTAGCAATTTAAACCAAACGTTTACAAACGTTACGAAACAAATCCAAGCGTTTTACCTTTTTTGCAATTTAAGCCAAAGTTTACAAACGTTGCGAAACAAATCCAAGCGTTTCACCTTTTTAGTAATTTAAGACAAATGTTTACAAACGCTACGAAACAAATCCAAGCGTTTCACCTTTTTAGTAATTTAAGCCAAACGTTTACAAACGTTACGAAAAAAATCCAAACATTTCTGCTTTTTAGAGATTTAAGCAAACGTTAACAAACGTTATGAATCAAAACCAAACGTTTCCCCTTTTTAGCGATTTAAGCCAAACGTTTATAAACGCTACGAAACAAATCCAAACGTTTAACCTTTTTAGAAATTTAAGTCAAACGTTTACAAACGTTACGAATTAAATCCAAGTGTTGCACCTTTTTAGCAATTTAAGCCAAACGTTTACAAACATTACAACACAAATCCAAGCATTAATTCGTTTTAGAAATTAATGCCAAACGTTTAGAAACGCTACGAAACAAATAAAAGTGTTTCACCTTTTTAGCAATATAAGCTAAACGTTTAGAAAGGTTACGAATTAAATCCAAATGTTTCACTTTTTAGCGATTTAAGCCAAACATTTACAAACGATACGAAACAAATCCTAAAGTTTCACCTGTTTAGCGATTTAAGCCAAACGTTTACAAACGTTAAGAAACAAATACAAACAATTCACCTTTTTAGCGATTTAAGCCAAACGTTTACAAACGTAACCAAACTAATCCAAGCGTTTCACCTTTTTAGCAATTTAAGCGAAACGTTTACAAACGTTACGAAACAAATCCAGGCACTTCACCTTTTTAGCAATTTAAGCCAAACGTTTACAAACTTACGAAACAAATCCAAATGTTTCACCATTTTAGCGATATTAGCCAAACGTTTCACCTTTTTAGCGATTTAAGCCAAACTTTTATAAATGCTACGAAACAAATTAAAACGTTTCACCTTTTTAGCAATTTAAGTCAAACGTTTACAAATGTTACAAAACGAACCCTAGCGTTTCTCCTTTTTAGCAATTTAATCCAAACGTTTACAAATGTTACGACACAAATCAAAGTGTTTCACCTTTTTAGCAATTTAAGCCAAACGTTTACAAAGGTTACTGAAAAAATCAAAACGTTTCACCTTTATGGCGATTTAAGCCAAACATTTACAAACGATACGTAACAAATCCAAACGTTTCACCTTTTTAGCGATTTAAGCCAAATGTTTACAAACGTTACGAAACAAAACCAAACATTTAAAATCTTACGAAACAAATCCAAATGTTTCACATTTTTAGCGATTTAAGCCAAACAGTTACAAACGTTACGAAACAAAACCAAACGTTTCACTTTTTTAGCAATATAAGCCAAACGTTTACAAACGTTACGAAATAAATCCAAGCGTTTCACCTTTATAGCAATTTAAGAAAAACGTTTACAAATGTTCCGAAACAAATTTAAGCGTTTCACCTTTTTAGTAATTTAAGTAAAACGTATACAAATGTTACGAAACAAATCCAAGTGTTTCACCTTCTTACCAATTTAAGCCAATCGTTTACAAACGTTAAGAAACAAATCAAAACGTTTCACCTTTTTAGCGATTTAAGCCGAACATTTACAAAATTTACGAAACAAATACAAACATTTCACCTTTTTAGCAATTTATTCCAAATGCTTACAAACGTTATGAAACAAATCCAAACGTTTACCTATTTGAGCGATTTAAGTCAAACGTTTAAAACATTACGAAACAAATCTAAACATTTCACCTTTTTAGCGATTTATGCCAAAATTCAAACGTTACGAAACAAATCCAAATATTTCACCTTTTTAGTGATTGAAGCCAAACATTTACAAACGTTACGAAACAAATCCAAATGTTTCACCTTTTTAGCAATTGAAGCCAAATATTTACAAACGTTACGAAACAAATCCAAACGTTTCACCATTTTAGCGATTGAAGCCAAACGTTTACACACGTTACGAAACAAATCCAATTATTTAACCTTTTTAGCGATTTAAGCCAAATGTTTACAAACTTTGCGAAACAAATCCAAACGTTTAACCTTTTTAGCGATATAAGCCAAACGTTTACAAAGGTCATGAAACAAATCCAAATGTTTTACCTTTTCCGCAATTTAATCCAAACGTTTACAAACGTTATGAAACAAATCCAAGCGTTTCACTTTTTTTGCAATTTAAGCCAAAGTTTACAAACGTTGCGAAACAAATCCAAGCGTTTCACCTTTTTTAGCAATTTAAGCCAAACGTTTACAAACGTTACGAAAAAAATCCAAACGTTTTCCCTTTTTAGTGATTTAAGCCAAACGTTAACAAACGTTACGAAATAAAACCAAACGTTTCCCCTTTTTAGCGATTTAAGCCAAACGTTTATAAACGCTATGAAACAAATCCAAACGTTTAACATTTTTAGAAAATTAAGCCAAACGTTTACAAACGTTACGAATTAAATCTAAGCGTTGCACATTTTTAGCAATTTAAGGCAAACGTTTACAAACATTACAAAACAAATCCAAGCATTAAATCTTTATCGAAATTAATGCCAAACGTTTACAAACGTTACAAAACAAATAAAAGCGTACCTTTTTAGCAATATAAGCCAAACGTTTACAAAGGTTACGAAACAAATCCAAAAGTTTCCCTTTTTAGCGATTTAAGCCAAACGTTTACAAACGATACGAAACAAATCCAAATGTTTCACCTTTTTAGCGATTTAAGCCAAACGTTTACAAACGTTACGAAACAAATACAAATGATTCACCTTTTTAGCGATTTAAGCCAAACGTTTACAAACATTACGAAACAAATTAAAATGTTTTGCCTTAGTAGCGATTTAAGTCAAACGTTTACAAACGTTACGAAACAAATTCAAACGTTTCATGTTTTTAGCGATTTAAGCCAAACGTTTACAAACGTCACGAAACAAAACCACACGTTTCACATTTTCAGTGATTTAAGCCAAACCTTTATAAACGTTACGAAAGAAAACCAAGCAATTCTCCTTTTTAGCAATTTAAACCAAACATTTACAAACGTTACGAAACAAATCGAAGTGTTTAACCTTTTTAGCAATTTAAGCCAAACGATTAAAAACGTTCCTGAAACAAATCCAAGAGTTTCACCTTTTTGGTAATTTAAGCCAAACGTTTACAAATGTTGCAAAACAAATCCAAGCGTTTCACCTTTTCAGCAATATAATCCAAACGTTTACAAACGTTACGAAAGAAATCCAAACGTTTCACCTTTTTAGTGATTTATACTAAAACATTTACGAACGATACGAAACAAATCCAAACGTTTCACCTTTTTAGCGATTTAAGCCAAACGTTTACAAACGTTACGAAACAAATCCAAATGTTTCACCTTTTTAGCGATTTAAGCCAAACGTTTACAAAGGTTATGAAACAAATCCAAATGCTTCACCTTTTTAGAAATTATAAGCCAAACATTTACAAACGTTACGAAACAAATCCAAACGTTTAACCATTTTAGCGATTGAAGCCAAATATTTACAAACATTACGAAACAAATCCAAACGTTATCATCTTTTTAGCGATTGAAGCCAGACATTTACAAACGTTACGAAACAAATCCAAACGTTTCACCTTTTTAGCGATTTATGCCAAACGTTTACAAACGTTACGAAACAAATCCAAACGTTTAACCTTTTTAGCGATTTAAGCCAAGTGTTTACAAACATTACGAAACAAATCCAAACGTTTAACCTTTTTAGCAATTTAAGCCAAACGTTTACAAAGGTCATGAAACAAATCCAAATGTATTACCTTTTTAGCAATTTAAACCAAACGTTTGCAAACGTTACGAAACAAATCCAAGCGTTTTACCTTTTTTGCAATTTAAGCCAAAGTTTACAAACGTTGCGAAACAAATCCAAGCGTTTCACCTTTTTAGTAATTTAAGCCAAATGTTTACAAACGCTACGAAACAAATCCAAGCGTTTCACCTTTTTAGTAATTTAAGCGAAACGTTTACAAACGTTACGAAAAAAATCCAAACATTTCTGCTTTTTAGAGATTTAGGCAAACGTTAACAAACGTTATGAATCAAAACCAAACGTTTCCCTTTTTTAGCGATTTAAGCCAAACGTTTATTAACGCTACGAAACAAATCCAAACGTTTAACCTTTTTAGAAATTTAAGTCAAACGTTTACAAACGTTACGAATTAAATCCAAGTGTTGCACCTTTTTAGCAATTTAAGCCAAACGTTTACAAACATTACAACACAAATCCAAGCATTAAATCGTTTTAGAAATTAATGCCAAACGTTTAGAAACGTTACGAAACAAATAAAAGTGTTTCACCTTTTTAGCAATATAAGCTAAACGTTTAGAAAGGTTACGAATTAAATCCAAATGTTTCACTTTTTAGCGATTTAAGCCAAACATTTACAAACGATACGAAACAAATCCTAAAGTTTCACCTTTTTAGCGATTTAAGCCAAACGTTTACAAACGTTACGAAACAAATACAAACAATTTACCTTTTTAGCGATTTAAGCCAAACGTTTACAAACGTAACCAAACTAATCTAAGCGTTTCACCTTTTTAGCAATTTAAGCGAAACGTTTACAAACGTTACGAAACAAATCCAGGCACTTCACCTTTTTAGCAATTTAAGCCAAACGTTTACAAACGTTACGAAGCAAATCTAAATGTTTCACCATTTTAGCGATATTAGCCAAACGTTTCACCTTTTTAGCGATTTAAGCCAAACTTTTATAAATGCTACGAAACAAATTAAAACGTTTCACCTTTTTAGCAATTTAAGTCAAACGTTTACAAATGTTACAAAACAAATCCTAGCGTTTCTCCTTTTTAGCAATTTCATCCAAACGTTTACAAATGTTACGACACAAATCAAAGTGTTTCACCTTTTTAGCAATTTAAGCCAAACGTTTACAAAGGTTACTGAAAAAAATCAAAACGTTTCACCTTTTTGGCGATTTAAGCCAAACATTTACAAACGATACGTAACAAATCCAAACGTTTCACCTTTTTAGCGATTTAAGCCAAATGTTTACAAACGTTACGAAACAAAACCAAACATTTAAAATCTTACGAAACAAATCCAAATGTTTCACATTTTTAGCGATTTAAGCCAAACAGTAACAAACGTTACGTAACAAAACCAAGCGTTTCACCTTTTTAGCAATATAAGCCAAACGTTTACAAACGTTACGAAATAAATTCAAGCGTTTCACCTTTATAGCAATTTAAGCAAAACGTTTACAAATGTTCCGAAACAAATTTAAGCGTTTCACCTTTTTAGTAATTTAAGTAAAACGTATACAAATGTTACGAAACAAATCCAAGTGTTTCACCTTTTTACCAATTTAAGCCAATCGTTTACAAACGTTAAGAAACAAATCAAAACATTTCACCTTTTTAGAGATTTAAGCCGAACATTTACAAAATTTACGAAACAAATACAAACATTTCACCTTTTTAGCAATTTATTCCAAACGCTTACAAACGTTACGAAACAAATCCAAACGTTTACCTATTTGAGCGATTTAAGTCAAACGTTTAAAACATTACGAAACAAATCTAAACATTTCACCTTTTTAGCGATTTATGCCAAAAGTATTCAAACGTTACGAAACAAATCCAAATATTTCACCTTTTTAGTGATTGAAGCCAAACATTTACAAACGTTAAGAAACAAATCCAAACGTTTCACCTTTTTAGCGATTGAAGCCAAATATTTACAAACGTTACGAAACAAATCCAAACATTTCACCATTTTAGCGATTGAAGCCAAACGTTTACAAACGTTACGAAACAAATCCAAACATTTAACCTTTTTAGCGATTTAAGCCAAATGTTTACAAACTTTGCGAAACAAATCCAAACGTTTAACCTTTTTAGCGATATAAGCCAAACGTTTACAAAGGTCATGAAACAAATCCAAATGTTTTACCTTTTCTGCAATTTAATTCAAACGTTTACAAACGTTACAAATCCAAATATTTCACCTTTTTAGTGATTGAAGCCAAACATTTACAAACGTTACGAAACAAATCCAAACGTTTCCCCTTTTTAGCGATTGAAGCCAAATATTTACAAACGTTACGAAACAAATCAAAACGTTTCACCATTTTAGCGATTGAAGCCAAACGTTTATTAACGCTATGAAACAAATCCAAACGTTTAACCTTTTTAGAAATTTAAGCCAAACGTTTACAAACGTTACGAATTAAATCTAAGCGTTGCACATTTTTAGCAATTTAAGGCAAACGTTTACAAACATTACAACACAAATCCAAGCATTAAATCTTTATCGAAATTAATGCCAAACGTTTACAAACGTTACAAAACAAATAAAAGCGTACCTTTTTAGCAATATAAGCCAAACGTTTACAAAGGTTACGAAACAAATCCAAAAGTTTCACTTTTTAGAGATTTAAGCCAAACGTTTACAAACGATACGAAACAAATCCAAACGTTTCACCTTTTTAGCGATTTAAGCCAAACGTTTACAAACGTTACGAAATAAATACAAATGATTCACCTTTTTAGCGATTTAAGCCAAACGTTTACAAACATTACGAAACAAATCAAAATGTTTTGCCTTAGTAGCGATTTAAGTCAAACGTTTACAAACGTCACGAAACAAATTCAAACGTTTCATGTTTTTAGCGATTTAAGCCAAACGTTTACAAACGTCACGAAACAAAACCACACGTTTCACATTTTCAGTGATTTAAGCCAAACCTTTATAAACGTTACAAAAGAAAACCAAGCAATTCACCTTTTTAGCAATTTAAACAAAACATTTACAAACGTTACAAAACAAATAGAAGTGTTTAACCTTTTTAGCAATTTAAGCCAAACGATTAAAAATGTTCCGAAACAAATCCAAGCATTTCATCTTTTTTGTAATTTACGCCAAACGTTTACAAATGTTGCAAAACAAATCCAAGCGTTTCACCTTTTCAGCAATATAATCCAAACTTTTACAAACGTTACGAAAGAAATCCAAACGTTTTACCTTTTTAGTGATTTATACTGAAACATTTACGAACGATACGAAACAAATCCAAAAGTTTCACCTTTTTGGCGATTTAAGCCAAACGTTTACAAACGTTACGAAACAAATCCAAATGTTTCTCCTTTTTAGCGATTTAAGCCAAATGTTTACAAAGGTTATGAAACAAATCCAAATGCTTCACCTTTTTAAAAATTATAGGCCAAACATTTACAAACGTTACGAAACAAATCCAAACGTTTAACCATTTTAGCGATTGAAGCCAAATATTTACAAACGTTACGAAACAAATCCAAACGTTATCACCTTTTTAGCGATTGAAGCCAGACATTTACAAACATTACGAAACAAATCCAAACGTTTCACCTTTTTAGCGATTGAAGCCAGACATTTACAAACATTACGAAACAAATCCAAACGTTTCACCTTTTTAGCGATTTAAGCCAAACGTTTACAAACGTTACGAAACAAATCCAAACGTTTAACCTTTTTAGCGATTTAAGCCAAGCGTTTACAAACATTACGAAACAAATCCAAACGTTTAACCTTTTTAGCAATTTAAGCCAAACCTTTACAAACGCTATGAAAGAAACCAAACGTTTCACCTTTTTGCGATTTAATCCGAACGTTTACAAACGATACGAAACAAATCCAAACGTTTCAACTTTTTAGAAATTTAAGCCAAACGTTTACAAACGTTACGAAACAAATCCAAACGTTTCCGCTTTTTAGCGATTTAAGCCAAACGTTTACAAATGTTACGAAACAAAACCAAACGTTTAAAACATTACAAAACAAATCCAAACGTTTCACTTTTTTAGCGATTTAACATAAACGTTCACAAACATTACGAAACAAAACCAATCGTTTAAAAACGTTACGAAACAAATCCGAATATTTCCCCTTTTTAGCAATTTTAGCCAAACATTTACAAACGTTACGGAACAAATCCAAAGGTATCCCCTTTTTAGCGATTTAAACCGAACATTTATAAACATTACGAAACAAAACCTAACATTTCACCTTTTTAGCTATTTAAGCCTAACGTTTACAAACGTTATGAAACAAAACCAAACGTTTCCCCTTTTTAGAAATTTAAGCCAAACGTTTACAAACGTTACGAATTAAATCCAAACGTTTCTTCTTTTTAGCAATATGTGCCAAAAGTTTACAAACGTTACGAAACAAATCAAAGCGTTTCACCTTTTTAGCAATTTAAGCCAAACGTTTACAAAGGTTACTAAACAAATCCAAATATTTCACTTTTTAACGATTTAAGACAAACTTTCACAAACGATACGAAACAAATCGAAACGTTTCACCTTTTTAGCGATTTAAGCCAAAGTTTACAAAGGTTAAGAAACAAATCCAAATGTTTTACCTTTTTAGAAATTTAAGCCAAACGTTTACAAACGTTACGAAACAAATCCAAACGTTTCGCCCTTTTAGCGATTTATACTAAAACGTTTACAAACGATACGAAACAAATCCAAACGTTTCACCTTTTTAGCGATTTAAGCCAAACATTTACAAGCGTTACGAAACAAAACCAAACAATTCTCCTTTTTAGAAATTTAAGCCTAACGTTTACAAACGATACGAAACAAAACCAAACATTTCCCCTTTTTTAGAAATTTAAGCCAAACATTTACAAACGTTACAAAACAAATCCAAGCATTTCACAATTTTAGCAATTTAAGCCAAACGTTTACAAATGTTGCGAAACAAATCCAAGCGTTTCACCTTGTAAGTAATTTAAGCCAAACATTTACAAACGTTACGAAATAAATCCAAGCGTTTTACCTTTTTAGTAATTTAGGAAAAACGTTTAATAACGTTCCGAAACAAATCCAAGCGTTTCAACTTTATAGTAATTTAAGCCAAACGTTTACAAACGTTGCAAAACAAATCCAAGCGTTTCACCTTTTCAGCAATATAAGCCAAACATTTACAAACGCTACGAAAAAAATCCAAACGTTTCCGCTTTTTAGCGATTTAAGCCAAACGTTTACAAATGTTACGAAACAAAACCAAACGTTTAAAACGTTACAAAACAAATTCAAACGTTTCACATTTTTAGCGATTTAACCCAAACGTTTACAAATATTACGAAACAAAACTAATCGTTTACAAACGTTACGAAAAAAATCCGAATGTTTCCCCTTTTTAGCAATTTTAGCCAAACATTTACAAACGTTACGGAACAAATCCAAAGGTATCCCCTTTTTAGCGATTTAAGCCGAACGTCTACAAACGTTACGAAACAAAACCAATCATTTACAAACGTTACGAAACAAAACCAAACATTTCATCTTTTTAGCTATTTAAGCCTAACGTTTACAAACGTTACGAAACAAAACCAAATGTTTCACCTTTTAAGCGATTTAAGCCGAACGTTAACAGAGATTACAAAACAAATCCAAACGTTTCACCTTTTTATCGATTTAAGCCAAATGTTTACAAACTCTACGAAACAAATCCAAGTGTTTCACCTTTTTAGCAATTTAGGCCAAACGTATACAAACGTTACAAAACGAATCCAAACGTTTCACCTTTTTAGTGATTGAAGCCAAACGTTAACGAACGTTACAAAACAAATCCAAACGTTTCGAAACAAATCCAAACGTTTAAAACGTTATAAAAAAATCCAAACGTTTCACATTTTTAGCGATTTAAGCCAAACGTTAACAAACATTACGAAACAAATCCAAGCGTTTCACCTTTTTAGCTATTAAGCCAAACGTTTACAAAGGTTACGAAACAAATGCAAGCCAAACGTTTAATAACATTACGAAAACGTTACACATTTCTAACGATTTAAGCCAAACATTTACAAACGTTACGAAACAAAACCAAACGTTTCACCTTTTTACCGATATAAGCGAAACGTTTACAAACTTTCAAAACAAATCTAGACGTTTCACCTTTTTAGCGACTTAAGCAAAACGTTTACAAACGTTATGAAACAAATCCAAACGTTTCACCTTTTTAGCAATTTAAGCCAAACCTTTACAAACGTTACGAAACAAATACCAATGTTTCACCTTTTTAGCGATTGAAGCCAAACGTTACAAACATTACGAAACAAATCCAAACGTTTCACCTATTTAGGGATTTTAGCCAAACGTTTACAAACGTTACAAAACAAATCCAAGCGTTTCACTTTTTTAGCAATTTAAGCCAAACGCTTACAGACGTTACGAAAAGAAACCAAACGTTTCACATTTTTAGCGATTTAAGCCAAACGTTTAGAAACGTAACGAAACAAAACCAAACATTTCACATTTTCGGCGATTTAAGCCAAACCTTTACAAATGTTACGGATCAAAACCAAGCAATCCACCTTTTTAGCAATTTAAGCCAAACATTTACAAACGTTACGAAACAAATCCAAGTGTTTTACCTTTTTAGCAATTTAAGCCAAACGTTTAAAAACGTTCCGAAATAAATCAAAGAGTTTCACCTTTTAAGTAATTTAAGCCAAACATTTACAAACGTTATGAAACGAAACCAAGAGTTTCACTTTTTTAGCAATTTAAGCCAAACGCTTACAGACGTTACGAAAAGAAACCAAACGTTTTACATTTTTTAGCGATTTAAGCCAAACGTTACGAAACAAAACCAAACGTTTCCCATTTTCAGCGATTTAAGCCAAACCTTTACAAACGTTACGAAACAAAACCACACATTTCACCTTTTTAGGTATTTAAGCCGAACGTTTATAAACGTTACGAAACAAATCCAAACGTTTACCCATTTTAGCGATATAAGCCTAACGTTTAAAACGTTACGAAAAAATCCAAATATTACACCTTTTTAGCGATTGAAGCCAAATGTTTACAAACGTTTCGAAACAAATCCAAACATTTCACCTTTTTAATGATTGAAGTCAAACGTTTACAAATGCTACGAAACAAATCCAAACGTTTCCCCTATTTAGCGATTTAAGCCAAACATTTACAAATGTTACGAAACAAATCCAAACATTTTCCCTTTTTAGCGATTTAAGCCAAACGTTTACAAAGGTTAAGAAACAAATCAAAACTTTTCACCTTTTTAGCAATTTAAGTCAAACGTTTACAAACTTTACGAAACACATCCAAGCGTTTCACCTTTTTAGCAATTTAAGCCAAATGTTTACAAACGTTACCAAACAAATCCAAGCGTTTCACCTTTTAGAAATTTAAGCCAAACGTTTACAAACGTTACGAAACAAATACAAACGTTTCAACTTTTTAGCAATTTAAGCCAAACGTTTACAAGCGTTACGAAACAAATCAAAACGTTTCCGCTTTTTAGAGATTTAAGCCAAACGTTTACAAATGTTACGAAATAAAACCAAACGTTTAAAACTTTACAAAACAAATCCAAACGTTTCACATTTTTAGCGATTTAAGCCAATCGTTTACAAACGTTACGAAAAAAATCCGAATGTTTCCCCTTTTTAGCAATTTTAGCCAAACCTTTACAAACGTTACGGAACAAATCCAAAGGTATCCCCTTTTTAGCGATTTAAGCCGAACGTTTACAAACGTTACGGAACAAAACCAAACATTTCACCTTTTTAGCTATATAAGCCTAACGTTTACAAACGTTAAGAAACAAAACCAAACGTTTCACCTTTTTAGAAATTTAAGCCAAACGTTTACAAATGTTACAAATTAAATCCAAGCGTTTCTCCTTTTTAGCAATATAAGCCAAACGTTTACAAACGTTACGAAACAAGTCAAAGCGTTTCACCTTTTTAGCAATATAAGCCAAACGTTTACAAAGGTTACGAAACAAATCCAAATGTTTCACTTGTGTAGCGATTTAAGACAAACGTTTGCAAACGATACGAAACAAATCCAAACATTTCACCTGTTTAGCGATTTAAGCCAAACGTTTACAAAGGAAAAGAAACAAATCCAAATGTTTTACCTTTTTAGCAATTTAAGCCAAACGTTTACAAACATTACGAAACAAATCGAAACGTTTCACCTTTTTAGCAATTTAAGCCAAACGTTTACAGAAGTTACCAAACAAATCCAAGCTTTTCACCTTTTTAGTGATTTAAGCCAAACATTTACACACGTTACGAAACAAATCCAAACGTTTCACCTTTTTAGCGATTTATACTAAAACGTTTACAAACGATACGAAACAAATCCAAACGTTTCACCTTTTTAGCGATTTAAGCCAAACGTTTACAAATGTTACGAAACAAATCCAAACGTTTCTCCTTTTTAGCGATTAAAGCCAAACGTTTACAAAGGTTATGAAACAAATCCAAATGCTTCACCTCTTTAGAAATTTAAGCCAAACATTTACAGACATTACGAAACAAATCCAAGCGTTTCACCTTTTTAGCAATTTAAGCCAAACGTTTACAAATGTTCCGAAACAAATCCAAGCGTTTCACCTTTTTAGTAATTTAAGCCAAACATTTACAAATGTTACGAAAGAAATCCAAGCGTTTCACCTTTTTAGCAATTTAAGCCAAACGTTTACAAACGTTACGAAACAAATCGAAACGTTTCACCTTTTTAGAAATTTAAGCCAAACGTTTACAGAAGTTACCAAACAAATCAAAGCGTTTCACCTATTTAGCGATTTAAGTCAAACGTTTACACACGTTACAAAACAAATCCAAACGTTTCACCTTTTTAGCGATTTATACTAAAACGTTTACAAACGATACGAATCAAATCCAAACGTTTCACCTTTTAGCGATTTAAGCCAAACGTTTACAAATGTTACGAAACAAATCCAAACGTTTCTCCTTTTTAGCGATTTAAGCCAAACGTTTACAAAGGTTATGAAACAAATCCAAATACTTCACCTCTTTAGAAATTTAAGCCAAACATTTACAGACATTACAAAACAAATCCAAGCGTTTCACCTTTTTAGCAATTTAAGCCAAACTTTTACAAATGTTCCGAAACAAATCCAAGCGTTTCACTTTTTTAGTAATTTAAGCCAAACGTTTACAAATGTTACGAAAGAAATCCAAGCGTTTCACCTTTTTAGCATTTTAAGCCAAACGTTTACAAACGTTACGAAACAAATCGAAACGTTTCACCTTTTTAGAAATTTAAGCCAAACGTTTATAGAAGTTACCAAACAAATCAAAGCGTTTCACCTTTTTAGCGATTTAAGTCAAACGTTTACACACGTTACGAAACAAATCCAAACGTTTCACCTTTTTAGCAATTTATACTAAAACGTTTACAAACGATACGAATCAAATCCAAACGTTTCACCTTTTAGCGATTTAAGCCAAACGTTTACAAATGTTACGAAACAAATCCAAACGTTTCTCCTTTTTAGCGATTTAAGCCAAACGTTTACAAAGGTTATGAAACAAATCCAAATGCTTCACCTCTTTAGAAATTTAAGCCAAACATTTACAGACATTAC
Source organism: Mercurialis annua (assembly GCF_937616625.2). Taxonomy (NCBI): domain Eukaryota; kingdom Viridiplantae; phylum Streptophyta; class Magnoliopsida; order Malpighiales; family Euphorbiaceae; genus Mercurialis; species Mercurialis annua. Next base: position 31,596,690 of record NC_065572.1, on the reverse strand, counting down.
GAAACAAATCCAAGCGTTTCACCTTTTTAGCAATTTAAGCCAAACGTTTACAAATGTTCCGAAACAAATCCAAGCGTTTCACCTTTTTAGTAATTTAAGCCAAACGTTTACAAATGTTACGAAAGAAATCCAAGCGTTTCACCTTTTTAGCAATTTAAGCCAAACGTTTACAAACGTTACGAAACAAATCGAAACGTTTCACCTTTTTAGCAATTTAAGCCAAACGTTTACAGAAGTTACCAAACAAATCAAAGCGTTTCACCTTTTTAGCGATTTAAGTCAAACGTTTACACACGTTACGAAACAAATCCAAACGTTTCACCTTTTTAGCGATTTATACTAAAACGTTTACAAACGATACGAATCAAATCCAAATGTTTCACCTTTTTGCGATTTAAGCCAAACGTTTACAAATGTTACGAAACAAATCCAAACGTTTCTCCTTTTTAGCATTTAAGCCAAACGTTTACAAAGGTTATGAAACAAATCCAAATGCTTCACCTCTTTAGAAATTTAAGCCAAACATTTACAGACATTACGAAACAAATCCAAGCGTTTCACCTTTTTAGCAATTTAAGCCAAACGTTTACAAATATTCCGAAACAAATCCAAGCGTTTCACCTCTTTAGTAATTTAAGCCAAACGTTTAGAAATGTTACGAAAGAAATCCAAGCGTTTCACCTTTTTAGCAATTTAAGCCAAACGTTTACAAACGTTACGAAACAAATCGAAACGTTTCACCTTTTTAGCAATTTAAGCCAAACGTTTGCAGAAGTTACCAAACAAATCAAAGCGTTTCACCTTTTTAGCGATTTAAGTCAAACGTTTACACACGTTACGAAACAAATCCAAACGTTTCACCTTTTTAGCGATTTATACTAAAACGTTTACAAACGATACGAATCAAATCCAAACGTTTCACCTTTTTGCTATTTAAGCCAAACGTTTACAAATGTTACGAAACAAATCCAAACGTTTCTCCTTTTTAGCGATTTAAGCCAAACATTTACAAAGGTTATGAAACAAATCCAAATGCTTCACCTCTTTAGAAATTTAAGCCAAACATTTACAGACATTACGAAACAAATCCAAGCGTTTCACCTTTTTAGCAATTAAAGCCAAACGTTTACAAATGTTCCGAAACAAATCCAAACGTTTCCCCTTTATAGTAATTTAAGCCAAACGTTTACAAATGTTACGAAAGAAATCCAAGCGTTTCACCTTTTTAGCAATATAAGCCAAACATTTACAAACGCTATGAAAGAAATCCAATCGTTTCACCTTTTACCGATTTAAGCCGAACTTTTACAAACGATACGAAACAAATCCAAACGTTTACAAACGTTACGAAACAAATCCAAATGTTTCCGCTTTTTAGCAATTTAAGCCAAATGTTTACAAATGTTACGAAACAAAACCAAACGTTTAAAACATTATAAAACAAATCCAAACGTTTCACATTTTTAGCGATTTAACCCAAACGTTTACAAACATTACGAAACAAAACCAATCGTTTACAAACGTTACGAAACAAATCCGAATATTTCCCCTTTTTAGCAATTTTAGCCAAACATTTACAAACGTTACGGAACAAATCCAAAGGTATCCCCTTTTTAGAGATTTAAGCCAAACGTTTACAAACCTTACGAAACAAAACCAAACATTTCACCTTTTTAGCTATTTAAGCCTAACGTTTACAAACGTTTCGAAACAAAACCAAACGTTTCACGTTTTGAGAAATTTAAGCCAAACGTTTACAAACGTTACGAATTAAATCCAAACGTTTCTCCTTTTTAGCAATATAATCCAAAGTTTTTTCCTTTTTAGTAATATAAGCCAAACGTTTACAAAAGTTACGAAACAAATCAAAGCGTTTCACCTTTTTAGCAATATAAGTCAAACGTTTACAAAGGTTACGAAACAAATACAAATGTTTCACCTGTTTAGCGATTTATGCCAAACGTTTACAAACGATACGAAACAAATCCAAATGTTTCACCTGTTTAGCGATTTAAGTCAAACGTTTACAAACGTTATGAAACAAATATAAACGATTCACCTTTTTAGCAATTTAAGCCAATCGTTTAGAAATGTTACGAAACAAATCAAGTTTTGCCTTTATAGCGATTTAAGCCAAACGTTTAGTGATTTAAACGTTTCACGTTTTTAGTGATTTAAGCCAAACGTTTACAAACGTTACGAAACAAAACCAAACGTTTCCCATTTTCAGCGATTTAAGCCAAACCTTTACAAACGTTACGAAACAAAACCAAGCAATTCACCTTTTTAGCAATTTAAACCAAACATTTACAAACGTTACGAAACAAATCCAAGCGTTTTACCTTTTTAGCAATTTAAGCCAAACGTTTAAAAACGTTCCGAAATAAATCCAAGAGTTTCACCTTTTTAGTGATTTAAGCCAAACGTTTACAAACGTTATGAAACAAATCCAAGTGTTTCACCTTTTCAGCAATATAAGCCAAACGTTTACAAACGCTACGAAAGAATTCGAAATGTTTCACCTTTTTAGCGATTTAAGCCGAGCGTTTCACAAACGTTACAAAACAAAACCAAACATTTCACCATTATAGGTATTTAAGCCGAACGTTTACAAACGTTACGAAACAAATCCAAACGTTTACCCATTTTAGCGATATAAGCCTAACGTTTAAAACGTTACGAAACAAACCCAAATATTACACCTTTTTAGCGATTTATGCCAAACGTTTACAAACGTTACAAAACAAATCCAAACATTTCATCTTTTTAGAGATTGAAGTCAAACGTTTACAAACGTTACGAAACAAATCCAAACGTTTTAGCGATTTAAGCCAAACATTTACAAATGTTACGAAACAAATCAAAACGTTTCACCTTTTTAGCGATTTAAGCCAAACGTTTACAAAGGTTAAGAAACAAATCCAAACGTTTCACCTTTTTAGCAATTTAAGTCAAACGTTTACAAACGTTACGAAACAAATCCAAGTGTTTCACCTTTTTAGCAATTTAAGCCAAATGTTTACAAACGTTACCAAACAAATCCAAGCGTTTCACCTTTTAGCAATTTAAGCCAAACGTTTACAAACGTTACGAAACAAATCCAAATGTTTCACCTTTTTAGCGATTTATACTAAAACATTTTCAAACGTTACGAAACAAATTCAAACGTTTCACCTTTTTAGCGATTTAAGCCAAATGTTTACAAACGTTACGAAACAAATCCAAACGTTTCCCTTTTTAGCGATTTAAGCCATACGTTTACAAAGGTTATGAAACAAATCCAAATGCTTCACCTTCTTAGCAATTTAAGCCAAACGTTTACAAACGTTACGAAGCAAATCCAAGCGTTTCACCTTTTAAGCAATTTAAGCCAAACGTTTAAAAATGTTCCGAAATAAACCCAAGCGTTTCACGTTTACAAACGTTGCGAAACAAATCCAAGAGTTTCACCTTTTTAGCAAGATAAGCAAAACATTTACAAATGCTATGAAAGAAATCCAAGCGTTTCACCTTTTAAGCGATTTAAGACAAACGTTTACAAACGATACGAAACAAATCCAAACGTTTCAACTTTTTAGCAATTTCAGCCAAACGTTTACAAACGTTACGAAACAAAACCAAACGTTTCACCTTTTTAGCTATTTAAGCCTAACGTTTACAAACGTTACGAAACAAAACCAAAAGTTTCACCTTTTTAGCGATTTAAGCCGAACGTTTACAAACGGTACGAAACAAATCCAAACGTTTGACCTTTTTAGCGATTTAAGCCTAACGTTTAAAAATGTTACGAAACAAAACCAAACGTTTCACCTTTTTATCGATATAAGCCAAATGTTTACAAACGGTACTTAACAAATCCAAGCGTTTAACCTTTTTAGCAATTTAAACCAATCACTTACAAATTTTACGAAACAAAACCAAATGTTTCACCTTTTTAGAGTTTTAAGCCAAATGTTTACAAACGTTACAAAACAAATCCAAATGTTTCACTTTTTAGCGAATTAAGCCAAACGTTTACAAACGTTAAGAAACAAATCCATATGTTTCACCTTTTTAGCAATTTAAATCCAAACATTTCACCTCTTTAGCGATTTAATCCAAACATTTACAAACATTTCACCTTTTTTAGCGATTTATGCCAAACGTTTCACCTTTTTAGCGATTTAAGCCAAACGTTTACAAACGTTACGAAACAAATCCAAAATTTTCACCTTTTTAGCGATTTGAGCCAAACGTTAAGAAAATAATCCAAACATTTAAAATGTTACGAAACCATTTTTAGCAATTTAAGCCAAACGTTTACAAACATTACGAAATAAATCCAAACGTTTCGCCTTTTCAGCGATTTAATACAAACGTTATAAAACAAATCCAAATGTTTTACCTTTTTAGCGTTATAAGCCAAATGTTTACAAACGTTACGAAACAAAACCAAACGTTTCCTGTTTCTAGCGATTTAAGCCAAACTTTTACAAACATTGAGAAACTAATTCAAATGTTTCACCTTTTTAGCGATTAAAGCCAAACGTTTACAAAGGTTAAGAAACAAATCCAAATGTTTCACCTTTCTAGCAATTTAAGCCAAACGTTTACAAACGTTACGAAACAAATCCAAACGTTTCCCCTTTTTAGCGATTTAAGCCAAACGTATAAAATGTTACGAAGCAAAACAAAACGTTTGAAATGTTACGAACCAAATCCAAACGTTTCAAACGTTACGAAACAAATCCAAGTATTACACCTTTTTAGCGATTTATGCCAAACGTTTACAAACGTTACGAAACAAATCCAAACATTTCACCTTTTTAGAGATTCAAGTCAAACGTTTACAAACGTTACAAAACAAACTTAAACGTTTCCCCTTTTTAGCGATTTAAGCCAAACATTTACAAATGTTACGAAACAAATCCAAACGTTTCACCTTTTTAACGATTTAAGCCAAACGTTTACAAAGGTTAAGAAACAAATCCAAACGTTTCACCTTTTTAGCCATTTAAGTCAAATGTTTACAAACGTTACTGAACAAAACCAAACGTTTCACATTTTTAGCAATTTAAGCCAAATGTTTTCAAAAGTTACGAAATAAATCCAAGTGTTTCACCTTTGAGCAATTTAAGCCAAACATTATGAAATGTTACGAAACAAATCCAAACGTTTTCCCTTTTTAGCGATTTATACTAAAACGTTTACAAACGATACGAAACAAATCCAAACGTTTTCCCTTTTTAGCGATTTATACTAAAACGTTTACAAACGTTACGAAATAAATCCAAACATTTCTCCTTTTTAGCGATTAAAGCCAAACATTTACAAAGGTTATGAAACAAATCAAAATGCTTCACCTTTTAAGCAATTTAAGCCAAACATTTATAAACGTTACGAAACAAATCCAAGCGTTTCACCTTTTAAGCAATTTAAGCAAAACGTTTACAAATGTTCTGAAACAAATCCATGCGTTTCAGCTTTTTAGTAATTTAAACCAAATGTTTACAAACGTTACGAAAAAAATCCAAGCGTTTCACCTTTTTAGCAATATAAGCCGAACGTTTGCAAACGCTACGAAAGAAATCCAAACGTTTCACCTTTTTAGCGATTTAAGCCGAACGTTTACAAACGTTACGAAACAAATCCAAACGTTTCAACTTTTTATCAATTTAAGCCAAACGTTTACAAACGTTACGAAACAAATCCAAACGTTTCACCTTAGTATCGATTTAAGCGAAATGTTTACAAACGTTAAGAAACAAAACCAAACGTTTAAAACGTTACAAAACAAATCCAAATGTTTCACATTTTTAGCGATTTAACCCAAACGTTTACAAACATTACGAAACAAACCCAATCGTTTACAAACGTTACGAAACAAAACCAAACGTCTGACATTTTTAGCTATTTAAGCCGAACGTTTACAAACGCTACGAAACAAAACCAATCGTTTCACGTTTTTAGAGATTTGAGCCAAATGTTTACAAACGCTACGAAACAAATCCAAGGGTTTATCCTTTTTAGCAATTTGGGTCCCAACGTTTCACCTCTTTAGCGATTTAAGCTAAACGTTTACAAACGTTTCACCTTTTTAGCAATTTATAACAAACGTTTCACTTTTTTCAGCGATATAAACCAAACGTTATGAAAAAAATTCCAAATTTTCACCTTTTTAGCAATTTAAGTCAAATATTTACAAACATTACAAAACTAATCCAAACATTTAAAACGTTACGAAACCATTTTTAGCAATTTAAGCGAAACATTAACAAATGCTACGAAACAAATCCAAATGTTTCACTTTTTAGCGAATTAAGCCAAACGTTTACAAACGTTAAGAAACAAATCCATATGTTTCACCTTTTTAGCAATTTAAATCCAAACATTTCACCTCTTTAGCGATTTAATCCAAAAATTTACAAACATTTCACCTTTTTAGCGATTTATGCCAAACGTTTCACCTTTTTAGCGATTTAAGCCAAACGTTTACAAACGTTACGAAACAAATCCAAAATTTTCACCTTTTTAGCGATTTGAGCCAAACGTTAAGAAAATAATCCAAACATTTAAAATGTTACGAAACCATTTTTAGCAATTTAAGCCAAACGTTTACAAACATTACGAAATAAATCCAAACGTTTCGCCTTTTCAGCGATTTAATACAAACGTTATAAAACAAATCCAAATGTTTTACCTTTTTAGCGTTATAAGCCAAATGTTTACAAACGTTACGAAACAAAACCAAACGTTTCCTGTTTCTAGCGATTTAAGCCAAACTTTTACAAACATTGAGAAACTAATTCAAATGTTTCACCTTTTTAGCGATTAAAGCCAAACGTTTACAAAGGTTAAGAAACAAATCCAAATGTTTCACCTTTCTAGAAATTTAAGCCAAACGTTTACAAACGTTACGAAACAAATCCAAACGTTTCCCCTTTTTAGCGATTTAAGCCAAACGTATAAAATGTTACGAAGCAAAACAAAACGTTTGAAATGTTACGAACCAAATCCAAACGTTTCAAACGTTACGAAACAAATTCAAGTATTACACCTTTTTAGCGATTTATGCCAAACGTTTACAAACGTTACGAAACAAATCCAAACATTTCACCTTTTTAGAGATTCAAGTCAAACGTTTACAAACGTTACAAAACAAATCCAAACGTTTCCCCTTTTTAGCGATTTAAGCCAAACATTTACAAATGTTACGAAACAAATCCAAACGTTTCACCTTTTTAACGATTTAAGCCAAACGTTTACAAAGGTTAAGAAACAAATCCAAACGTTTCACCTTTTTAGCCATTTAAGTCAAACGTTTACAAACGTTACAGAACAAAACCAAACGTTTCACATTTTTAGCAATTTAAGCCAAATGTTTTCAAAGGTTACGAAATAAATCCAAGTGTTTCACCTTTGAGCAATTTAAGCCAAACATTATGAAATGTTACGAAACAAATCCAAACGTTTTCCCTTTTTAGCGATTTATACTAAAACGTTTACAAACGATACGAAACAAATCCAAACGTTTCCCCTTTTTAGCGATTGAAGCCAAACGTTTATAAACGTTACGAAATAAATCCAAACATTTCTCCTTTTTAGCGATTAAAGCCAAACATTTACAAAGGTTATGAAACAAATCAAAATGCTTCACTTTTTAAGCAATTTAAGCCAAACATTTATAAACGTTACGAAACAAATCCAAGCGTTTCACCTTTTAAGCAATTTAAGCCAAACGTTTACAAATGTTCTGAAACAAATCCATGCGTTTCAGCTTTTTAGTAATTTAAACCAAATGTTTACAAACGTTACGAAAAAAATCCAAGCGTTTCACCTTTTTAGCAATATAAGCCGAACGTTTGCAAACGCTACGAAAAAAATCCAAACGTTTCACCTTTTTAGCGATTTAAGCCGAACGTTTACAAACGTTACGAAACAAATCCAAACGTTTCAACTTTTTATCAATTTAAGCCAAACGTTTACAAACGTTACGAAAAAAATCCAAGCGTTTCACCTTTTTAGCAATATAAGCCGAACGTTTGCAAACGCTACGAAAGAAATCCAAACGTTTCACCTTTTTAGCGATTTAAGCCGAACGTTTACAAACGTTACGAAACAAATCCAAACGTTTCAACTTTTTATCAATTTAAACCAAACGTTTACAAACGTTACGAAACAAATCCAAACGTTTCACCTTAGTATCGATTTAAGCGAAATGTTTACAAACGTTAAGAAACAAAACCAAACGTTTAAAACGTTACAAAACAAATCCAAATGTTTCACATTTTTAGCGATTTAACCCAAACGTTTACAAACATTACGAAACAAACCCAATCGTTTACAAACGTTACGAAACAAAACCAAACGTCTGACATTTTTAGCTATTTAAGCCGAACGTTTACAAACGCTACGAAACAAAACCAATCGTTTCACGTTTTTAGAGATTTGAGCCAAATGTTTACAAACGCTACGAAACAAATCCAAGGGTTTAACCTTTTTAGCAATTTGGGTCCCAACGTTTCACCTCTTTAGCAATTTAAGCTAAACGTTTACAAACGTTTCACCTTTTTAGCAATTTATAACAAACGTTTCACTTTTTTCAGCGATATAAACCAAACGTTATGAAAAAAATTCCAAATTTTCACCTTTTTAGCAATTTAAGTCAAATATTTACAAACATTACAAAACTAATCCAAACATTTAAAACGTTACGAAACCATTTTTAGCAATTTAAGCGAAACGTTAACAAATGCTACGAAACAAATACAAATGTTTCACTTTTTAGCGAATTAAGCCAAACGTTTACAAACGTTAAGAAACAAATCCATATGTTTCACCTTTTTAGCAATTTAAATCCAAACATTTCACCTCTTTAGCGATTTAATCCAAAAATTTACAAACATTTCACCTTTTTTAGCGAATTATGCCAAACGTTTCACCTTTTTAGCGATTTAAGCCAAACGTTTACAAACGTTACGAAACAAATCCAAAATTTTCACCTTTTTAGCGATTTGAGCCAAACGTTAAGAAAATAATCCAAACATTTAAAATGTTACGAAACCATTTTTAGCAATTTAAGCCAAACGTTTACAAACATTACGAAATAAATCCAAACGTTTCGCCTTTTCAGCGATTTAATACAAACGTTATAAAACAAATCCAAATGTTTTACCTTTTTAGCGTTATAAGCCAAATGTTTACAAACGTTACGAAACAAAACCAAACGTTTCCTGTTTCTAGCGATTTAAGCCAAACTTTTACAAACATTGAGAAACTAATTCAAATGTTTCACCTTTTTAGCGATTAAAGCCAAACGTTTACAAAGGTTAAGAAACAAATCCAAATGTTTCACCTTTCTAGCAATTTAAGCCAAACGTTTACAAACGTTACGAAACAAATCCAAACGTTTCCCCTTTTTAGCGATTTAAGCCAAACGTATAAAATGTTACGAAGCAAAACAAAACGTTTGAAATGTTACGAACCAAATCCAAACGTTTCAAACGTTACGAAACAAATCCAAGTATTACACCTTTTTAGCGATTTATGCCAAACGTTTACAAACGTTACGAAACAAATCCAAACATTTCACCTTTTTAGAGATTCAAGTCAAACGTTTACAAACGTTACAAAACAAATCCAAACGTTTCCCCTTTTTAGCGATTTAAGCCAAACATTTACAAATGTTACGAAACAAATCCAAACGTTTCACCTTTTTAACGATTTAAGCCAAACGTTTACAAAGGTTAAGAAACAAATCCAAACGTTTCACCTTTTTAGCCATTTAAGTCAAACGTTTACAAACGTTACAGAACAAAACCAAACGTTTCACATTTTTAGCAATTTAAGCCAAATGTTTTCAAAAGTTACGAAATAAATCCAAGTGTTTCACCTTTGAGCAATTTAAGCCAAACATTATGAAATGTTACGAAACAAATCCAAACGTTTTCCCTTTTTAGCGATTTATACTAAAACGTTTACAAATGATACGAAACAAATCCAAACGTTTCCCCTTTTTAGCGATTGAAGCCAAACGTTTACAAACGTTACGAAATAAATCCAAACATTTCTCCTTTTTAGCGATTAAAGCCAAACATTTACAAAGGTTATGAAACAAATCAAAATGCTTCACTTTTTAAGCAATTTAAGCCAAACATTTATAAACGTTACGAAACAAATCCAAGCGTTTCACCTTTTAAGCAATTTAAGCCAAACGTTTACAAATGTTCTGAAACAAATCCATGCGTTTCAGCTTTTTAGTAATTTAAACCAAATGTTTACAAACGTTACGAAAAAAATCCAAGCGTTTCACCTTTTTAGCAATATAAGCCGAACGTTTGCAAACGCTACGAAAGAAATCCAAACGTTTCACCTTTTTAGCGATTTAAGCCGAACGTTTACAAACGTTACGAAACAAATCCAAACGTTTCAACTTTTTATCAATTTAAGCCAAACGTTTACAAACGTTACGAAACAAATCCAAACGTTTCACCTTAGTATCGATTTAAGCGAAATGTTTACAAACGTTAAGAAACAAAACCAAACGTTTAAAACGTTACAAAACAAATCCAAATGTTTCACATTTTTAGCGATTTAACCCAAACGTTTACAAACATTACGAAACAAACCCAATCGTTTACAAACGTTACGAAACAAAACCAAACGTCTGACATTTTTAGCTATTTAAGCCGAACGTTTACAAACGCTACGAAACAAAACCAATCGTTTCACGTTTTTAGAGATTTGAGCCAAATGTTTACAAACGCTACGAAACAAATCCAAGGGTTTAACCTTTTTAGCAATTTGGGTCCCAACGTTTCACCTCTTTAGCGATTTAAGCTAAACGTTTACAAACATTTCACCTTTTTAGCAATTTATAACAAACGTTTCACTTTTTTCAGCGATATAAACCAAACGTTATGAAAAAAATTCCAAATTTTCACCTTTTTAGCAATTTAAGTCAAATATTTACAAACATTACAAAACTAATCCAAACATTTATAACGTTACGAAACCATTTTTAGCAATTTAAGCGAAACATTAACAAATGTTACGAAACAAATCCAAACGTTTCGCCTTTTTAGCAATTTAAAACAAACGTTACTAAATAAATCCAAATTTTTTACCTTTTTAGACCTACAAAGGATAGAGGAGTCTTATCTTTCCTATAGCGCTGCCAATTGAAGTAATGATAGGCTAATTCGATGAGTAAATTTTCAACCGATATAAGCCAAACGTTTACAAACGTTACGAAATAAAACCAAACGTTTCACATTTCTAGCGATTTAAACAAAACTTTTACAAAAATTATGAAACTAATCCAAAGGTTTTCACCTTTTTAGCGATTTACACCAAATGTTTACAAAGGTTACGAAACAAATCCAAGTGTTTCATCGTTTTAGCAATTTAAGCCAAACGTTTACAAACGTTACGAAACAAATCCAAACGTTTCACCTCTTTAGCAATTTAAGCCAAACCTTTACAAACGTTACAAAACAAATCCAAGCATTTCACTTTTTTAGCAATTTAAGCCAAAAGCTTACAGACGTTACGATAAGAAACCAAACGTTTCACATTTTTAGCGATTTAAGCCAAACGTTTACAAACGTAACGAAACAAAACCAAACGTTTCACATTTTCAGCGATTTAAGCCAAACCTTTACAAATGTTACGAAACAAAACCAAGAAATTCAACTTTTTAGCAATTTAAACCAAACATTTACAAACGTTACGAAACAAATCCAAGCGTTTTACCTTTTTAGCAATTTAAGCCAAACGTTTAAAAACGTTCCGAAATAAATCCAAGAGTTTCACCTTTTTAGTAATTTAAGCCAAACATTTACAAACGTTATAAAAGAAATCCAAGAGTTTCACTTTATTAGCAATTTAAGCCAAACGCTTACAGACGTTACGAAAAGAAACCAAACTTTCACATTTTTAGCGATTTAAGCCAAACGTTTACAAACGTTACGAAACAAAACCAAATGTTTCACATTTTCAGCGATTTAAGCCAAACTTTTACAAACGTTACGAAACAAAATCAAACATTTCACCTTTTTAGGTATTTAAGCTGAACGTTTACAAACGTTACGAAACAAATCCAAACGTTTACCCATTTTAGCGATATAAGCCTAAAGTTTAAAACGTTACGAAACAAATCCAAATATTACACCTTTTTAGCGATTTATGCCAAACGTTTACAAACGTTACGAAACAAATCCAAACATTTCATCTTTTTAGAGATTGAAGTCAAACGTTTACAAACGTTACGAAACAAATCCAAACGTTCCCCCTTTTTAGCGATTTAAGCCAAACATTTACAAATATTACGAAACAAATCCAAACGTTTCACCTTTTTAGCGATGTAAGCCAAACGTTTACAAAGGTTAAGAAACAAATCCAAACGTTTCACCTTTTTAGCAATTTAAGTCAAACGTTTACAAACGTTACGAAACACATCCAAGCGTTTCACCTTTTTAGCAATTTAAGTCAAATGTTTACAAACGTTACCAAACAAATCCAAGCGTTTCACCTTTTAGCAATTTAAGCCAAACGTTTACAAACGTTACGAAACAAATCCAAACGTTTCAACTTTTTAGCAATTTAAGCCAAACGTTTAGAAGCGTTACGAAACAAATCAAAATTTTTCCGCTTTTTAGCGATTTAAGCCAAACGTTTACAAATGTTACGAAACAAAACCAAACGTTTAAAACGTTACAAAACAAATCCAAACGTATCACATTTTTAGCGATTTAACCCAAACGTTTACAAACATTACGAAACAAAACCAATCGTTTACAAACGTTACGAAAAAAATCCGTATGTTTCCCCTTTTTAGTAATTTTAGCCAAACATTTACAAACGTTACGGAACAAATCCAAAGGTATCCCCTTTTTAGCGATTTAAGCCGAACGTTTACAAACGTTACGAAATAAAACCAAACATTTTACCTTTTTAGCTATTTAAGCCTAACGTTTGCAAACGTTACGAAACAAAACCAAACGTTTCCCCTTATTAGAAAATTAAGCCAAACGTTTACAAACGTTACGAATTAAATCCAAGCGTTTCTCCTTTTTAGCAATATAAGCCAAACGTTTACAAACGTTACGAAACAAATCAAAGCGTTTCACCTTTTTAGCAATATAAGCCAAACGTTTACAAAGGTTACGAAACAAATCCAAATGTTTCACTTTTTAGCGATTTAAGACAAACGTTTGCAAACCATACGAAACAAATCCAAACGCTTCACCTGTTTAGTGAATTAAGCCAAACGTTTACAAAGGAAAAGAAACAAATCCAAATGTTTTACCTTTTTAGCAATTTAAGCCAAACGTTTATAAACGTTACGAAACAAATCGAAACGTTTCACCTTTTTAGCAATTTAAGCCAGACGTTTACAAACGTTACCAAACAAATCCAAGCATTTCACCTTTTAGCAATTTAAGCCAAACGTTTACAAATGTTACGAAACAAATCCAAACATTTCCCCTTTTTAGCGATTTATATTAAAACGTTTACAAACGATACGAAACAAATCCAAACGTTTCACCTTTTTAGCGATTTAAGCCAAACGTTTACAAACGTTAAGAAACAAATCCAAACGTTTCTCCTTTTTAGCGATTTAAGCCAAACGTTTACAAAGGTTATGAAACAAATCCAAATACTTCTCCTTTTTAGAAATTTAAGCCAAACATTTACAAACATTACGAAACAAATCCAAGCGTTTCACCTTTTTAGCAATTTATGCCAAATGTTTACAAATGTTCCGAAACAAATCCAAGCGTTTCACCGTTTTAGTAATTCAAGCCAAACGTTTACAAATGTTACGAAGGAAATCCAAGCGTTTCACCTTTTTTAGCAATATAAGCCAAACGTTTACAAACAATATGAAAGAAATCCAATCGTTTCACCTTTTAGCGATTTAAGCTGAACGTTTACAAACGATACGAAACAAATCCAAACGTTTTAACTTTTTAGCAATTTAAGCCAAACGTTTACAAACGTTACGAAACAAATCCAAACGTTTCTGCTTTTTGGCGATTTAAGCCAAACGTTTACAAATGTTACGAAACAAAACCAAACGTTTAAAACATTACAAAACAAATCCAAACGTTTCACATTTTTAGCGATTTAACCCAAACGTTTACAAACATTACGAAACAAAACCAATCGTTTACAAACGTTACGAAACAAATTCGAATGTTTCCCCTTTTTAGCAATTTTAGCCAAACATTTACAAACATTACGGAACAAATCCAAAGGTATCCCCTTTTTAGCGATTTAAGCCGAACGTTTACAAACGTTACGAAACAAAACCAAACATTTCACCTTTTTAGCTATATAAGCCTAACCTTTACAAACGTTACGAAACAAAACCAAACGTTTCCCCTTTTTAGAAAATTAAGCCAAACGTTTACAAACGTTACGAATTAAATCCAAGCGTTTCTCCTTTTTAGCAATATAAGCCAAACGTTTACAAATGTTACGAAACAAATCAAAGCGTTTCACCTTTTTAGCAATATAAGCCAAACGTTAACAAAGGTTACGAAACAAATCCAAATGTTTCACCTTTTTAGCGATTTAAGACAAACGTTTGCAAACGATTCAAAACAAATCCAAACGTTTCACATGTTTAGCGATTTAAGCCAAACGTTTACAAAGGAAAAGAAACAAATCTAAATGTTTTACCTTTTTAGCAATTTAAGCCAAACGTTTACAAACGTTACGAAACAAATCGAAACGTTTCACCTTTTTAGCAATTTAAGCCAAACGTTTACAAACGTTACCAAACAAATCCAAGCGTTTCACCTTTTAGCAATTTAAGCCAAACGTTTACAAACGTTACGAAACAAATCCAAACGTTTCACCTCTTTAGCGATTTATACTAAAACGTTTACAAACGATACGAAACAAATCCAAATGTTTCACCTTTTTAGCGATTTAAGCCAAACATTTAAAAATGTTATGAAAGAAATCCAAACGTTTCTTCTTTTTAGCGATTTAAGCCAAACGTTTACAAAGGTTATGAAACAAATCCAAATGCTTCACCTTTTTAGAAATTTAAGTGAAACATTTACAAACATTACGAAACAAATCCAAGCGTTTCACCTTTTTAGCAATTTAAGCCAAACGTTTACAAATGTTCCGAAACAAATCCAAGCGTCTCACCTTTTTAGAAATTTAAGCCAAACGTTTACAAATGTTACGAAAGAAATCCAAGCGTTTCCCCTTTTTAGCAATATAAGCCAAACATTTACAAACGCTATGAAAGAAATCCAATCGTTTCACCTTTTAGCGATTTAAGCTGAACGTTTACAAACGATACGAAACAAATCCAAACGTTTTAACTTTTTAGCAATTAAAGCCAAACGTTTACAAACGTTACGAAACAAATCCAAACGTTTCCGCTTTTTAGCGATTTAAGCCAAATGTTTACAAATGTTACGAAATAAAACCAAACGTTTAAAACATTACAAAACAAATCCAAACGTTTCACATTTTTAGCGATTTAACCCAAACGTTTACAAACATTACGAAACAAAACCAATCGTTTACAAACGTTACGAAACAAATCCGAATGTTTCCCCTTTTTAGCAATTTTAGCCAATCATTTACAAACGTTACGGAACAAATCCAAAGGTATCCCCTTTTTAGCGATTTATGCCGAACGTTTACAAATGTTACGAAACAAAACCAAACATTTCACCTTTTTAGCTATTTAAGCTTAACGTTTACAAACGTTTCGAAACAAAACCAAACGTTACACCTTTTGAGAAATTTAAGCTAAACGTTACGAATTAAATCCAAACGTTTCTCCTTTTTAGCAATATAATCCAAACGTTTATTCTTTTTAGCAATATATGCCAAAAGTTTACAAATGTTACGAAACAAATCAAAGCGTTTCACCTTTTTTTAATATAAGCAAAACGTTTACAAAGTTTACGAAACAAATCCAAATGTTTCACTTTTTTAGCGATTTATGCCAAACGTTTACAAACGATATGAAACAAATCCAAATGTTTCACCTGTTTAGCAATTCAAGCCAAACGTTTACAAACGTTACGAAATAAATATAAACGATTCACCTTTTTAGCGATTTAAGCCAAACGTTTAGAAATGTTACGAAACAAATCGAAACTTTTTGCCTTTATAGCGATTTAAGCCAAACATTTATAGACGTTACGAAACAAAATTTAAACGTTTCCGCTTATTAGCGATTTAAGCAAAACGTTTATAAACGTTACGAAACAAAACCAAACGTTTCACATTTTCAGCGATTTAAGCCAAACCTTTACAAACGTTGCGAAACAAAACTAAGCAATTCACCTTTTTAGCATTTTAAACCAAACATTTACAAACGTTATGAAACAAATCCAAGCGTTTTACCTTATTAGCAAATTAAACCAAACGTTTAAAAACGTTCCGAAATAAATCCAAGAGTTTCACCTTTTTAGTAATTTAAGCCAAACGTTTACAAACATTATGAAACAAATCCAAGTGTTTCACCTTTTCAGCAATATAAGCCAAACGTTTACAAACGCTACGAAAGAATTCGAAACGTTTCACCTTTTTAGCGATTTATGCCGACGTTTTACAAACGTTATGAAACAAAACCAAACATTTCACCTTTTTAGGTATTTAAGTCGAACGTTTAAAAACGTTACGAAACAAATCCAAACGTTTACCCATTTTAGCGATATAAGCCTAACGTTTACAAAGGTTAAGAAACAAATCCAAACGTTTCACCTTTTTAGCAATTTAAGTCAAACGTTTACAAACGTTACGAAACAAATCCAAGTGTTTCACCTTTTTAGCAATTTAAGCCAAATGTTTACAAACGTTACCAAACAAATCCAAGCATTTCACCTTTTAGCAATTTGAGCCAAACGTTTACAAACGTTACTAAACAAATCCAAATGTTTCACCTTTTTAGCGATTTATACTAAAACATTTACAAGCGTTACGAAACACATCCAAGCGTTTCACCTTTTTTTCAATTTAAGCCAAACGTTTAAAAATGTTCCGAAATAAACCCAAGCGTTTCACCTTTTTAGTAATTTAAGCCAAACGTTTACAAACGTTACGAAAGAAATCCAAGAGTTTCACCTTTTTAGCAACATAAGCCAAACATTTACAAATGCTATGAAAGAAATCCAAACGATTCACCTTTTTAGCGATATAAGACGAACGTTTACAAACGATACGAAACAAATCCAAACGTTTCAACTTTTTAGCAATTTAAGCCAAACGTTTACAAACGTTACGAAACAAAACCAAACGTTTCACCTTTTTAGCTCTTTAAGCCTAACGTTTACAAACGTTATGAAAAAACCAAAAGTTTCACCTTTTTAGCGATTTAAGCCGAACGTTTACAAACGGTACAAAACAAATCCAAACGTTTCACCTTTTTAGCGATTTAAGCCAAACGTTTAAAAACGTTACGAAACAAAACCAAACGTTTCACCTTTTTATCGATTTAAGCCGAACGTTTACAAACGGTACGAAACAAATCCAAACGTTTCACCTTTTTAACGATTTAAGACAAATGTTTGCAAACGGTACTTAACAATCCAAGTGTTTCACCTATTTAGCAATTTAAACCAAACATTTACAAATTTTACGAAACAAAACCAGATGTTTCACCTTTTTAGAGTTTTTAGCCAAATGTTTACAAACGTTACAAAACAAATCCAAATGTTTCACCTTTTTAGCGAATTAAGACAAACATTTACAAACGTTAAGAAACAAATCCATACGTTTCACCTTTTTAGCAATTTAAATCCAAACATTTCAACTCTTTAGCGATTTAATCCAAACGTTTATAAACGTTTCACCTTTTTTGCGATTTATGCCAAACGTTTCACCTTTTTAGCGATTTAAGCCAAACGTTTACAAACGTTACGAAACAAATCCAAAATTTTCACCTTTTTAGCGATTTGAGCCAAACGTTTACAAACGTTAAGAAACTAATCCAAACATTTAAAATGTTACGAAACCCTTTTTAGCAATTTAAGCCAAACGTTTACAAACATTACGAAATAAATCCAAACGTTTCGCCTTTTCAGCGATTTAATACAAACGTTACAAAACAAATCCAAATGTTTTACCTTTTTAGCGTTATAAGCCAAATGTTTACAAACATTACGAAACAAAACCAAACGTTTCCTGTTTCTACCGATTTAAGCCAAACTTTTACAAACATTGAGAAACTAATTCAAATGTTTCACCTTTTTAGCGATTAAAGCCAAACGTTAACAAATGTAACGAAATAAATCCAAATGTTTCACCTTTTTAGCAATTGAAGCCAAACGTTTACAAACGTTACGAAACAAAACCAAACGTTTTTCCTTTTTAGCAATTTAAGCCAAACGTTTACAAACGTTACGAAACAAATCCAAATATTTCCCCTTTTTAGCGATTTAAGCCAAACGTATAAAACGTTACGAAGCAAAATAAAACATTTGAAATGTTACGAATCAAATCCAAACGTTTCAAACGTTACGAAACAAATCCAAGTATTACACCTTTTTAGCGATTTATGCCAAATGTTTACAAACATTACGAAACAAATCCAAACATTTCACCTTTTTAGAGATTGAAGTCAAACCTTTACAAACGTTACGAAACAAATCCAAACGTTTCCCCTTTTTAGCGATTTAAGCCAAACGTTTACAAAGGTAAAGAAACAAATCCAAACGTTTCCCCTTTTTAGCCATTTAAGTCAAACATTTACAAACATTACGGAACAAAACCAAACGTTTCACATTTTTAGCAATTTAAGCCAAATGTTTACAAAAGTTACGAAATAAATCTAAGTGTTTCACCTTTTAGCAATTTAAGCCAAACATTATGAAATGTTACAAAACAAATCCAAACGTTTTCCCTTTTTAGCGATTTATACTAAAACGTTTACAAACGATACGAAACAAATCCAAACGTTTCATCTTTTTAGCGATTTAAGCCAAATGTTTACAAACGTTACGAAATAAATCCAAACGTTTCTCCTTTTTAGCGATTAAAGCCAAACATTTACAAAGGTTATGAAACAAATCAAAATGCTTCACCTTTTAAGTAATTTAAGCCAAACATTTACAAATGTTACGAAACAAATCCAAGCGTTTCACCTTTTAAGCAATTTAAGCCAAACGTTTACAAATGTTCTGAAACAAATCCATGCGTTTCACCTTTTTAGTAATTTAAGCCAAATGTTTGCAAACGTTACGAAAAAAATCCAAGCGTTTCACCTTTTTAGCAATATAAGCCGAACGTTTGCAAACGCTACGAAAGAAATCCAAACGTTTCACCTTTTTAGCGATTTAAGCCAAACGTTTACAAACGTTACGAAACAAATCCAAACGTTTCAAATTTTTATACATTTAAGCCAAATGTTTACAAACGTTACGAAACAAATCCAAACGTTTCACCTTTGTAGCGATTTAAGCAAAATGTTTACAAACGTTAAGAAACAAAACCAACGTTTAAAACGTTACAAAACAAATCCAAATGTTTCACATTTTTAGCGATTTAACCCAAACGTTTACAAACATTACGAAACAAACCCAATCGTTTACAAACGTTATGAAACAAAACCAAACGTCTCACATTTTTAGCTATTTAAGCCAAACGTTTACAAACGCTACGAAACAAAACCAATCGTTTCACCTTTTTAGAGATTTGAGCCAAATGTTTACAAACGCTACGAAACAAATCCAAGGGTTTAACCTTTTTAGCAATTTGGGTCCCAACGTTTCACCTCTTTAGCGATTTAAGCCAAACGTTTACAAACGTTTCCCCTTTTTAGCAATTTATGCCAAACGTTTCACTTTTTTTAGCGATATAAACCAAACGTTTACAAACGTTATGAAAAAAAATCCAAATTTTTCACCTTTTAAGCAATTTAAGCCATACATTTACAAACGTTACAAAACTAATCCAAACATTTAAAACGTTACGAAACCATTTTTAGCAATTTAAGCTAAACGTTAACAAACGTTACGAAACAAATACAAACGTTTCGCCTTTTTAGCGATTTAAAACAAACGTTACTAAACAAATCCATATTTTTTACCTTTTTAGACCTGCAAAGGATAGAGGAGTCTTATCTTTCCTATAGCGCTGCCAATTGAATTAATGATAGGCTAATTCCAGGGAGGTTACTAATTTTTTTCAATTTCGATGAGTGAATTTTCAACCGATATAAGCCAAACGTTTACAAACGTTACGAAACAAAACCAAACGTTTCACATTTGTAGCGATTTAAACAAAACTTTTACAAACATTATGAAACTAATCCAAAGGTTTTCACCTTTTTAGCGATTTACGCCAAATGTTTACAAAGGTTACGAAACAAATCCAAGTGTTTCATCTTGCAATTTAAGCCAAACGTTTACAAACGCTACGAAACAAATCCAAACATTTCACCTCTTTAGCGATTTAAGCCAAACCTTTACAAACGTTACGAAACAAATCCAAACGTTTCACCTTTTAGCGATTTAAGCCAAACGTTTACAAAGGTTAAGAAACAAATCCAAATACTTCACCTTTTTAGCAATATAAGCCAAACATTTACAAACGTTACGAAACAAATCCAAGTGTATCACTTTTTAAGCAATTTAAGCCAAACATTTACAAATGTTCCGAAACAAATCCAAGCGCTTCACCTTTTTAATAATTTAAGCCAAACATTTACAAACGTTACAAAACAAATCCAAACGTTGCACCTATTTAGCAATATAAGCAGAATGTTTGCAAACGCTACGAAAGAAATCCAAACGTTTCACCTTGTTAGCTATTTAAGCCGAACGTTTACAAACATTACGAAACAAATCCAAATGTTTCGACTTCTTAGCAATTTAAGCCAAACGTTTACAAATATTTCGAAACAAATCCAAACGTTTCACCTTTTTAGCGATTTAAGCCAAACGTTTACAAAAGTTATGAAACAAATCTAAATGCTTCACCTTTTTAGCAATTTAAGCCAAACATTTAGAAAGGTTACGAAACAAATTCAAACGTTTCACCTTTTAAGCAATTTAAGCCAAACGTTTACAAATGTTCCGAAACAAATCCAAGTGTTTCACCTTTTTAGCAATTTAAGCCAAACAATACGAAACAAATCCAAGCGTTTCACCTTTTTATCAATTTAAGCCAAATGTTTACAAACGTTACGAAACAAATCCAAGTGTTTCACCATTTTAGCAATTTAAGCCAAACGTTTACAAACGTTACGAAACAAATCAAAACGTTTCCCTTTTTTGGCGATTTATGCGAAACATTTACAAACGATACGAAACAAATCCAAACGTTTCACCTTTTTAGCGATTTAAGCCAAACCTTTACAAACGTTACGAAACAAATCCAAACGTTTCACCTTTTTAGGAATTTAAGCCAAACGTTTACAAATGTTATGAAACAAATACAAATACTTCACCTTTTTAGCAATTTAAACCAAACATTTAACAAGTTACGAAACAAATCCAAGCATTTCACCTTTTAAGCAATTTAAGCCAAACGTTTACAAATGTTCCGAAACTAATCCAAGTGTTTCATCTTTTTAGTAATTTAAGCCAAACATTTGCAAACGTTATGAAACAAATCCAACCATTTCACATTTTTAGCAATTTAATCCAAATGTTTCACTTTTTTAGCGATTTATGCGAAACGTTTACAAACGATACGAAACAAATCCAAACGTTTTACCTTTTTAGCGAATTAAGCCAAACGTTTACAAACGTTACAAAAGAAATCCAAACGTTTACCCTTTTTAGCGATATAAGCCAAACGCTTACAAATGTTGTGAAACAAATCCAAATGTTTCACCTTTTTAGCAATTTAAGCCAACCATTTACAAACTTTACGAAACAAATCCAAGCGTTTCACCTTTTAAGCAATTTAAGCCAAATGTTTACAAATGTACCGAAACAAATCCAAGCGTTTAACCTTTTTAGTAGTTCAAGCCAAATGTTTACAAACGCTACGAAACTAATCCAAGCGTTTAACCTTTTTAGCAATTTAAATCGAATTTTTACAAACGTTACGAAACAAAACCAAATGTCTCACCTTTTTAGCATTTTAAGCCAAATGTTTACAAACGTTACTAAACAAATCCTAATGTTTTACCTATTTAGCGATATAAGCCAAACGTTTACAAACGTTACAAAACAAAACCAAACGTTTCGCCTTTCTAGCGATTTAAGCCAAACTTTTACAAACGTTACGAAACTAATCTAAACGTTTCACCTTTTCAGCGATTTAATTCAAACGTTTACAAAGGTTAAGAAACAAATCCAAGCGTTTCACCTTTTTAGCAATTTAAGCCAAACGTTTACAAGCGTTACGAAACAAATCCAAGCGTTTCGCCTTTTTAGCAATTTAAGCCAAACGTTTACAAACGTTTCGAAACAAATCCAAACGTTTCTCTTTTTTAGCGATTTATGCGAAATGTTTACAAACGATACGAAAAAAAATCCAAACGTTTCTCTTTTTTAGCGATTTAAGCCAAACCTTTACAAACATTACGAAACAAATCCAGACGTTTCACCTTTTTAGTGAATTAAGCCAAACATTTACAAACGTTACGAAACAAATCCAAGAGTTTCACTTATTAAGCAATTTAAGCCAAACGTTTACAAATGTTCCGAAACAAATCCAAGTGTTTTACCTTTTTAGTAATTTAAGCCAAACGTTTACAAACGTTAGGAAACAAATCCAAGCGTTTCACCTTCTTAGCAATATAAGCCGAACGTTTACAAACGCTACAAAAGAAATCGAAACGTTGCACCTTTTTAGCGATTTAACCCGAACGTTTACAAACGTTACGAATCAAATCCAAACGTTTCACCTTTTTAGCGATTTAAGACAAACGTTTACAAATGTTACGAAACAAAACCAAATGTTTAAAACGTTATAAAACAAATCCAAACATTTCACATTTTTAGCGATTTCACCCAAACGTTCACAAACATTACGAAACAAAACCAATCGTTTACAAACGTTACGAAAAAAATCCAAACGTTTCATCTTTTTAGTAATTTAAGCCAAACATTTACAAACGTTGGAGAACAAATCCAAAGGAATCCCCTTTTTAGCGATTTAAGCTGAACGTTTACAAACGTTACGAAACAAAACCAAACGTTTCACCTTTTTAGCGATTTAATCCGAACGTTTACAAACGGTAGGAAACAAATACAAACGTTTCACCTTTTTAGCGATTTAAGCCCAATGTTTACAAACGCTACGAATCAAATCAAAGCGTTTCACCTTTTTAGCAATTTAAACCGAACGTTTACAAACGTTACGAACGAAAACCAAATGTTTCACCTTTTTAGCGTATTAAGCCAAATCTTTACAAACGTTACAAAAAAAAACCAAACGTTTCACCTTTTTAGCGATTTAAGCAAAACGTTTACAAATGTCGAAACAAATCCAAACATTTCACTTGTTTAGCAATTTAAATCCAAACGTTTCACCTCTTTAGCGATTTAAGCCAAACGTTTAGAAACGTTCAACCTTTTTAGCAATTTATGCCAAACGTTTCACCTTTTTAGCGATATAAGCCAAACGTTTACAAACACTACGAAACAAATCAATTTTTTTTACCTTTTTAGTGATTTAAGCCAAACGTTTACAAACGTTACGACACTAATACAAACATTTAAAACGTTACGAAACCCTTTTTAAAAATTTAAGCCAAACGTTTACAAACGTTACGAAACAAATCCAAACGTTTCACCTTTTTAGCGATATAAAACAAACGTTACTAAGCAAATCCAAATGTTTCACCTTTTTAGTAATATAAGCCAAACGTTTACAAACGTTAGGAAACAAAAACAAACGTTTTACCTTTCTTGCGATTTAAGCCAAACATTTACAAACATTACGAAATAAATCCAAACGTTTCACCTTTTTAGCAATTTAAGCCAAATGTTTAAAAACGTTTCGAAACAAATCCAAACGTTTCACCTTTTTAGCTATTTAAGCCAAACGTTTACAAACATTACGAAACAAATCCAAACGTTTCCCATTTTTAGCGATTTAAGCCAAACGTTTAGAACGTTGCAAAACAAAACATGACATTTCACCTCTTTTGCGCTTTAAGCCAAACGTTTACAAACATTACGAAATAAAACCAAACGTTTAAAACGTTACAAAACAAATCCAAGCGTTTCACCTTTTTAGAAATTTAAGCCAAATGTTTATAAACGTCGCGAAACAAATCCAAAAGTTTCACCTTTTTAGCGATTTAAGCCAAACGTTTACAAACGTTACGAAACAAATCAAAACGTTACGAAACAAAACCAAAAGTTTACAAACGTTGCAAAACAATTCCAAGTGTTTCACCTTTTTAGCAATTTAAGCCAAACGTTTACAAACGTTACAAAATAAATCCAAGCGTTTCACCTATTTAGCAATTTAAACAAAACGTTTGCAAACGCTACGAAACAAAACCAAACGTTTCACCTTTTTAGCGATTCAAGCCACACGTTTACAAACATTATTAAACAAATCCAAATGTTTCCCCATTTTAGCAATTTAAGCCAAACGATTAAAACGTTACGAAACAAATTGAAATAGTTCACCTTTTTAGTGATTTAAGCCAAACATTTTACAAACGTTACGAAACAAATCAAAACGTTTCACATTTTTAGCCATTGAATCCAAACGTTAACAAAAAAATATTAGAAAACAAATCCAAACGTTTCCCATATTTAGCAATTTAAGCCAAACATTTACAAACGTTACGAAAAAAACCAAGCGTTTCATCTTTTTAGAAATTTAAGCCAAACGTTTACAAATGTTATGAAACATATCCAAACGTTTCACCTTTTTATCTATTTAAGCCAAACGTTTACAAACGTTACGAAACAAAACAAAACGTTTAAAACTTTACTGTCACGACCCAATTTCATGGATCGCGACCGGCGCTAGGGTATGGGTATGGTTATACCAAAACCTGTAGCATGCATTGCGGAAAACAAACAATCAAATAAACCTGCAGAAAATCCAATGATCGGGGGCAACCGAGACTACAACTTAAACTAACAGTTTAAATATAAGTACTTCCATTAAAAAAAATAACCAGAGTTAAACAATAATAGTGCCAAAGCATAAAATAAAGCCAGTTAGACAAATCCAAAAAACAGACAAGAATAATATAGACTTTTAGTTTACTACTGCGGTCTAAGAATAAAAGTAGTTTGACAATTTATTAAAAGAAAATAAACCTCCGGGGAATAAAAAGATTCGGAGATCAGCAAACTCGCTCAAAATAATAAACCTGGAAAATGGGGAAACAACGGGAGTAAGATATACTGAGATGAGTTCATAATACTATTTACATTTATTAATTTCAAAACCCTTTAAACAAATCCTTTTATACTAATATATGTAAGATTATGGAATAACAGTATTGAAATGATCCCAGCGTAAGTATGACATAGCATACTGAAAAACCCAAAGTGGATGGGAACAAATCCTCGTCATATACCAGCGTAAGTAAAACATTAGTTTGCCGATCCCAGAGTACTTACCGGTGCACACAGTCTCGATACAAGCCTATCGAGTAGCTCGTTTCACTCCAGATCCATAATCGCATAAAACAATTCGAAAACTTTATAATACTAAAATAAATTGTGGTACTTAATAAAGCGGTAAATAGCACTACAACTCACATCTTGCTAATCCACGTGAAAACCTTGCAAGCGACAAAACCTTAATCGACTCCGAAGCACGCATAGTCAACGAGTCTAAGAACAGAGTAAAACCAATATCAAAATCAACCCCTAACTCTAGAGAGTACTAGACACCACATGGGACTAGCACAAAATAAATAAGACAGATAAGAGTCACGAAAACACAATTCTCAAATAATTTATAAAGCTGTGAAACAATTCAAGTCTATTGAGTTCAAACTTAAAATCCAATCTGAAAATATTACTCAAATAATATTTAAATAGTAATTAAAACCAATTCCTTAAAATAGTGGGTTAGCCGATTTTCAAAAAAAAAACTATCAAGCTAAACCCACATGTCGGGCGACCCAAGTCTAACCCGACCCAACCATTAATCCATAATTATAATTCATAGTTATAATTATAATTTGATAAAATATTAATCAAATATTCAAATGGAACTCAATAACTTGAAACCCAAGTAATCGAAAAACACCGACAAAATACTTCGCTAAAATAACTAAATAAACAATTATAAATTAAATTATAAATTTAGCCAAATTGGCACGATAAGCCCAAATCTCAAAATAATAATTATCACTCGAGAATTTATAAAATTTTAGACTAATGATAAATATCTACTTTGCCATTTACAATGATAATAATAATTAATTTAATAATAAATAAAAATTATTTTTAGATTTTAAAAAATAATATAATCAAATTGTCAAACTTTCAATTTAAAATGAAAATTCTCAAATTAAAATAAAAATCAGTAATCAATAGGTAATATTTAACTTAAGGAATAAATTGGTTTAAAAGCAAAAGAATAAGTGACCACATTTGCCATTTAGTCACCACTTTCTGTTATAAACAAATAAGTCCAATTAAACCATTATTTTAAAACAATTATTTCCAGGGACGATGACAAAAATACCTAAAATTTTAAAAATATTTACAAAAGTACCTATAAACTTTTTTTATTTACAAAAATACGACTGATTTAAAATTAATTATAAAAGTACCAAAAAATGAAAATTAATTACAAAAGTACGATTTGAAATATTAAAACTATAAATCAGATAATTTAAAAATAATATTTGGTTTATTATTATATTTTTGGTATATCGATTATAAATTTTTATATATATTTTCTAGTTGATAACATGTATATTTTTTTTATATGTATTTTTCACTATAGTTGGTAATGAACTAGAAAATTTGTATATTGTTGGTATAATTTTAGTATATTGTTAGGTTAATATTTAGCATGCGATGTGGTGTAATGTTGATGTAATAATAAAATTTCAGTATATTTTGATGTGTACTCTCTTGGTATACTGTTGGTATAATTTTGGTATATTATTAATATAATTTTTAGTATACGATTTGATGTAATTTTGGTAAATTTTTATTTAATATTAATAAAATCTCAGTATGTATAATGTTGGTATAATTTTGGTATAATGTTGATATAATGCTGATATAATGTTAGTTTATTAGTATACTGACATTATACCCACAGTATACACCGTATGTCTGATATTATTTTTTATTTTTTTGTACTTTTGTAAATATTATTAAGATTTATGTAAATGTAAAAAGTCAACATGTAGTTTTGTAATTATTTTCATTTTTTTTGGTAAATAATGTAATTTCCTCTTATTTCCAAGGTGTAAATACCCATAACAACTTGACTTCTCCTTTGAAATAAGCCCAGCCCGCCAAACACATAAACAATACCATCTTCAACAAATTTAAACAAAAAAGAATACAGAGCCAACACCGAACACAGGTTTTAAAACGATAACAATTTCATAACTAAAATTTAAATTCCACTTATGATGAGACAATTTCAACCGAAAGCATAAACAATTAACAACCCAAAGTAGAAACTAATATCATTTAAGTAACAAACCATGGCCAAAGGAAATAAGGATCCGGCGGAACAATACAAAATAGTGGTAGTTAATAATAAATAAAGACGTTGAGACGACGGCGACGATAGCGAAGTGATTTACGTACCGATCGGCAAAAACAAAGATTAGAATCGTAGAGGCACGTGTCTATTACAACTAGGACGAAACATATTCAAATATAACGCTAAAACGAAAAAGAACGATTCAATATAAGGAGGTGTCGATTATAAGCAAACTGAAATTATTAAGTACAAAGACTTACCGATAACACCAGAGTTTTGAAGGATGAATGACACAAGGAATTTCAGAGATTTTGGAGTAAGAAGGACGGCTAGGGTTTGATTGACGTATGATGAAATATTAGGGTAAAACAACGGTTTTAATCCAACAAAATAAGAGGAAAAAAAAAGGTATACGTGAATTTGGCCTTGGGCCATTTAATACGTGAAATTTTAATAAAAACATTGCATGGGCCAAAATTTAATAATACAAACCGAACATGAATCGAACTACGACTGAATCAACGAACGACTCAAATAATATTAAGTAAAAATATATTACTTAAACTCGACGTAATGTAAAATTTAAAATTTAAAAAAATATAATTCAAAAATACGGGATATTACATTCTCCCCAACTTATTAAAAATTCGTCCTCGAATTTACAACAAAACCAAAATCAAATAAAAACAATTATAGCACGCATAAAATCACACGTAATTCAAAATACAGAGTAACGCTCCTTAACGAAACGAAAGAGAACAATTACGCATAACAATTTCCGATTCCACAAATCACCTTACGGTTAGGAGATAATTCAACGGAAACAAAATAAAAACTGCTTAGTTCAACCTAAGTAAAAACACCACCGCAATCTCAATAGATTAAACCAAACTCTTCTCCAAGTGTAATCCTACCATAATGACGACTTAGGAGAGTCAAAGCAAAACGAACATAATTTAACCGAAAATACGCTGAAAATAAATGGGGTGTTACATCCTCCTTAACCTAAATAAATACGACCCTGAATTTAAAACTGTTATGAAAACTCGAAAGATCACCACACGTAAACAGGAAAAATTCTAAGCTCAACAATTTGGTACCTCAGACGACTTCTCAAACATCATATACAAACGGGTTAGAAATTATTTCCAACCGGAAAATAACCAACACGTTAAACGAGGAGAAAAAAATTCAAAAAAATAAACTCAACTATCAAAATGAACACTACAAGTGCAAAGTCAAACCCAGAATTCAAACTTACTAAGTCAAACTCCAATGCTACAAACTGAAAATCTACAAACACTCTCCACTGAAAAAAAAATCTTACATTCCTTAACGTCTATATCCATATATCTCTTATAATGGTCACAACACTAGATACCTCATATGAGAAAACTTAAGAGCAAATCTAAATGTCATCCTGATTAAATATGCTCTCACAAATAACGGCTGAAAACTAAACACCTTTTAAATCGTTACGGTTCGACCAATCTATAGAATACATAATTCAAACATCTAATAACAAAATTTTTCATCCTCCAATTTTAAATTACTAACACCTCGAATCCGACCGAAGATCATTTAGATCAAATACAAAAATATTATAGAAAATGCTTTTCGAAACCACAAAATGTATAATAATACCATCCGCCTTTAATTTGAAATTACTAACGTCATCAGTTTAATTTCATTTTTAACCAAAAATAATTAACTCGTTGAAAAATTCTTCTAGTTTCGTAAACGCACCCATATAATAAAATAGTCTCATTTTGAAATCATAACCAAACCTTACTTTCACAAAAAAATATCACGATTTTATAAAATCGTTTATTTAGAAGAATCTTTAAAATCCACTTTTAGTCAAAACTGACAAAATTTCACCTCTTTCTCAACAAAATAAAGTTTTGCAAATAAGAAGCTCTTAGTTTATAAAATATTCCCATACTAGTACCAATATTTTTTAAATAAAATCGAATTGTAAAAGCAAAATTCCTTTTATGTCTTTTAGTGTAAATGAACACGCAGAGCATAACCAATTTCCTCAAAACAAAAATCCTCAAATTATATATTCTAAGCTGACGCAATTCTTTAATCCGAACTCAATATTTTTCCCGCACTTACCACAACTAAACCTCGAGTGCAACCTTATAATCATAGCTCTTATTTATCAAATACGGATACTCCATCAATATAAAACAAACCCTTACATTGCAATTTCTCTTAAATCACCACCGTCATCACAGAGTATTTGTCTAGTTTCCAACCAAATAAAAATTTCGAAACCGTTTGAAATTTAATAACCTTTTAAACACCATTTTCGCAATATAACGCGCGAGTTTATAACACAACATTTTTCTTAAAAAGTCTTACTGATAAAATTTATTTTTACATAATTGTGCGCCAGGGTGATGACAGCTCTCATCCCCTAAGAGTTGCATGCAATCTTAATCATTTAATGTCGTGATAAATGTATTAAATGCATGTATCAATTATTTATTTCTCTTTTAATTAGTGATCATACTCAATGCTCAATGCAGTTTTCTATTCGTGGCATTTCAAATGCATGTTCATGACATGTATAGGCATAATTACGTGATAAAAACATTTCAATTACTTTAACAAGTTAATGTTTGACATCAATTTTCCTTCAAAATATTTTCTAGACATTACACTCTGTGAGACGTGCATCCGTCCATCTTGACATATTTTCCCATCCCCATTATCCTAGTCCACCAAAAAAGAATCGTCATAACGAAATAACCCAAATCAATAATGAAACTAAAATCTACCTAACAACGGATTTCCACCTCAAATCAAATTGAAACGTTTCTAAGAAAAACAAAACAACAAGACCGCCTTCACATCTCCACTATCAGTTTCAGTATTTCACCGATCTACCTAATGACAACACCAGTGTATTACTACATTAATCCACCTCGAATACAGTTTCCACATTCTTTTTCAAAATGCCAAAAGCCGAAAAAAAAATGTTGGTACTCCAATTTATCACAATTTAAGCCAAATCTTTAAATCGTTACGAAATAAATCAAAACGTTTACAAACATTACGGAACAAAAACAAACGTTTCACATTTTTATCAATCTAAGCAAAACGTTTACAAACGTTACGAAACAAATCCAAATATTTCACCTTTTTAGCGTTTGAAGCAAAACGTTTACAAACGTTACAAAAAATATCCAAACGTTACAAAACAAATCCAAACGTTTCCCCATTTTAGCGATTTAAGCCAAACGTTTATAAACATTACGAAACAAAACCAAACATTTACTAATGTTACGAAACAATTCCAAACGATTACAAACATTACGAAATAAATCCAAATGTTTCACCTTTTTAGCGATTTAAGCCAAATGTTTACAAACGTTATGAAACAAATCCAAACGTTTACAAAAATTACGGACAAATACAAACTTTTCACATTTTTAGCAATTTAAGCCAAACGTTTACAAACGTTACGAAACAAATCCAAGTGTTTCACCTTTTTAGCGATTTAAGCCAAACGTTTACAAAAGTTACGAAACAAATCCAAACGTTTCACCTTTTTAGCGATTGAAGCCAAACGTTTACAAACGTTATAAAACAAATCACAACGTTACAAAACAAATCCAAACATTTTCCCATTTTAGCTATTTAAGTAAAATCTTTAAATCGTTACAAAATAAATTAAAACGTTTACAAAACATTACGGAACAAAAACAAAAGTTTCACATTATTATCAATTTAAGCCAAACGTTTACAAACGTTATGAAACAAATCCAAACGTTTCACCTTTTTATCATTTGAAGCCAAACGTTTACAAACGTTACAAAACAAATCCAAACGTTACAAAACAAATCCAAACGTTTCCCCATTTTAGCTATTTAAGCCAAACATTTATAAACGTTACGAAACAAACCCAAGTGTTTACCTTTTTAGAGATTTGTGCCAAACGTTTAATACGAAACAAATCCAAACGTTTCACGTTTTTAGCGATTGAAGCCAAACGTTTACAAACGTTACAAAACAAATCACAACGTTACAAAACAAATCCAAACGTTTCCCCATTTTAGCTATTTAAGTAAAATCTTTAAATCGTTACGAAATAAATCAAAATGTTTACAAACATTACGAAACAAAAAGAGACGTTTCACATTTTTATCAATTTAAGCCAAACGTTTACAAACGTTACGAAACAAATCCAAACATTTCCCCTTTTTAGCGTTTGAAGCGAAACGTTTACAAACGTTACAAAACAAATCCAAACGTTACAAAACAAATCCAAACGTTTCCCCATTTTAGCGATTTAAACCAAACGTTTATAAAAGTACGAAACAAAACCAAACGTTTACTAACATAACGAAACAATTCCAAACGATTACAAACGTTATGAAACAAATCCAAACGTTTCATCTTTTTAGCGAGTTAAGCCAAACGTTTACAAACGTAACAAAACAAATCCAAACGATTACAAACGTTACGGAACAAAAACAAACTTTTCACATTTTTAGCAATTTAAGCCAAACGTTTACAAACGTTACGAAAAAAATCTAAACTTTTCCCCCTTTTAGTGATTGAAGCTGAACGTTTCACCTTTTTAGCGATTTATGCCAAATGTTTACAAACGTTACGAAAAACAAAACAACAAGACCGCCTTCACATCTCCACTATCAGTTTCAGTATTTCACCGATCTACCTAATGACAACACCAGTGTATTACTACATTAATCCACCTCGAATACAGTTTCCACATTCTTTTTCAGAATGCCAAAAGCCGAAAAAAAAATGTTGGTACTCCAATTTATCACAATTTAAGCCAAATCTTTAAATCGTTACGAAATAAATCAAAACGTTTACAAACATTACGGAACAAAAACAAACGTTTCACATTTTTATCAATTTAAGCAAAACGTTTACAAACGTTACGAAACAAATCCAAATATTTCACCTTTTTAGCGTTTGAAGCAAAACGTTTACAAACGTTACAAAAAATATCCAAACGTTACAAAACAAATCCAAACGTTTCCCCATTTTAGCGATTTAAGCCAAACGTTTATAAACATTACGAAACAAAACCAAACATTTACTAATGTTACGAAACAATTCCAAACGATTACAAACATTACGAAACAAATCCAAATGTTTCACCTTGTTAGCGATTTAAGCCAAATGTTTACAAACGATATGAAACAAATCCAAACGTTTACAAAAATTACGGACAAATACAAACTTTTCACATTTTTAGCAATTTAAGCCAAACGTTTACAAACGTTACGAAACAAATCCAAGTGTTTCACCTTTTTAGCGATTTAAGCCAAACGTTTACAAAAGTTACGAAACAAATCCAAACGTTTCACCTTTTTAGCGATTGAAGCCAAACGTTTACAAACGTTATAAAACAAATCACAAAGTTACAAAACAAATCCAAACATTTTCCCATTTTAGCTATTTAAGTAAAATCTTTAAATCGTTACGAAATAAATTAAAACGTTTACAAAACATTACGGAACAAAAACAAAAGTTTCACATTATTATCAATTTAAGCCAAACGTTTACAAACGTTATGAAACAAATCCAAACGTTTCACCTTTTTATCATTTGAAGCCAAACGTTTACAAACGTTACAAAACAAATCCAAACGTTACAAAACAAATCCAAACGTTTCCCCATTTTAGCTATTTAAGCCAAACATTTATAAACGTTACGAAACAAACCCAAGTGTTTACCTTTTTAGAGATTTGTGCCAAACGTTTAATACGAAACAAATCCAAACGTTTCACGTTTTTAGCGATTGAAGCCAAACGTTTACAAACGTTACAAAACAAATCACAACGTTACAAAACAAATCCAAACGTTTCCCCATTTTAGCTATTTAAGTAAAATCTTTAAATCGTTACGAAATAAATCAAAATGTTTACAAACATTACGAAACAAAAAGAGACGTTTCACATTTTTATCAATTTAAGCCAAACGTTTACAAACGTTACGAAACAAATCCAAACATTTCCCCTTTTTAGCGTTTGAAGCGAAACGTTTACAAACGTTACAAAACAAATCCAAACGTTTCCCCATTTTAGCGATTTAAACCAAACGTTTATAAAAGTTACGAAACAAAACCAAACGTTTACTAACATAACGAAACAATTCCAAACGATTACAAACGTTATGAAACAAATCCAAACGTTTCATCTTTTTAGCGAGTTAAGCCAAACGTTTACAAACGTATCAAAACAAATCCAAACGATTACAAACGTTACGGAACAAAAACAAACTTTTCACATTTTTAGCAATTTAAGCCAAACGTTTACAAACGTTACGAAAAAAATCTAAACTTTTCCCCCTTTTAGTGATTGAAGCTGAACGTTTCACCTTTTTAGCGATTTATGCCAAATGTTTACAAACGTTACGAAACAAATCCAAGCGTTTACCAATTTTTGCGATTTAAATCAAACGTGTACAAACGTTTCTAAACAATTCCAATCGTTTCACCTTTTTAGCGATTTAAGCCAAACTTTTACAAACGGTACAAAAGAAAACCAAACGTTTAATACGTTTCGAAACAAATCCAAATGTTTCCCATTTTTAGCAATTTAAGCAAAACGTTTACAAACATTACGAAAGAATGTCAAACGTTTACAAACGCTATGAAAGAAATCAAAGCGTTTAACCTTTTTAGCAATTTAAGCCAAACGTTTTACAAATATTACCAAACAAATCCAAACGTTTCCCCATTTTAGCGATTTAAGGCAAACCTTTAAAACGTTACGAAAAGAATCCAAACGTTTTCCCTTTATAACAATTTAAGACAAACGTTTATAAATGTTACGAAATAAATCCAAAATGTTTAACCTTTTTAGCAATTTAAGCCCAACGTTTCCAACCATTACGAAACAAATGCAAGCGTTTCACCTTTTTAGCATTTTAAGCCAAACGTTTACAAACGTTACAAAACAAATCCAAATGTTTCACCTTTTTAGCAATTTAAGCCAAACGTTTAAAAACATTACGAAATAAATCCGAACGTTTTACATTTTTAGGGATTGAAGCCAAACGTTAACAAACGTTACGAAACAAAGCCAAACATTTACAAAGGTTACGAAACAAATCCAAGTGTTTCACCTTTTTAGCAATTTAAGTCAAACGTTTACAAACGTTACGAAACAAATCCAAACGTTTCACCTTTTTAATGATTTAAGCAAATGTTTACAAATTTTTAGTGATTGAAGCCAAAGGTTTACAAACGTTACGAAACAAATCCAAATGTTTCACCTTTTTAGCAATTTAAGCCAAATGTTTAGAAACGTTACGAAACAATTCCAAACGTTTCCCCTTTTTAGCGATTTAAGCCAAACGTTTACAAACTTTACGAAAAAAATCCAAACGCTTCCCTATTTTAGCGATCTAAGATTACGTTTACAAATGTTACGAAATAAATCCAGAACGTTTCACCTTTTTAGCGATTTAAAAGCAAAATCCCTCCAAGACATCATTTAAGCATTAACTTGATTTAAATGGAAAGTTATGGTGATAATAATGGCAAATTAGCTATCTTATACAATTTAAAAGCAAAATCCCTCCAAGACATCATCTTCTTCATGAAATGAAATTACAGAATATTAAAGCATGACGTATCGACTTTCAAACAACAATTTACATCAATCCTTAATGATTCAATCTATCAAATTTAATATTCCAGTACTCTCAAATATGAAATCAAAACAGAATGAAGCAAAGAAGTCAAGTCACAGTAAATGATTATCAAACGCAACCGAGAACGACAACAACACAATAGAGAACAATGGAAC
Source organism: Mercurialis annua (assembly GCF_937616625.2). Taxonomy (NCBI): domain Eukaryota; kingdom Viridiplantae; phylum Streptophyta; class Magnoliopsida; order Malpighiales; family Euphorbiaceae; genus Mercurialis; species Mercurialis annua. The sequence goes on along the minus strand of NC_065572.1, from coordinate 31,561,318 downwards.
CTCAATCATTGAAATCTTAAACAACAACAACCCAAGAGATTTATAATCATTTAACAACCAAATCGCAGCTAACAAGACTGAAAGGAATCGGCAGAATCAAATTCAAATCCGAAACAGTTTATATAAACTCAAAGCGATAAACCGTACGGCGATTGAAACGAGGTCGATTACGTACCGTTTTACGAAAATGAGGTGGGGGATCGAAGGTACACGAGTCTAGATCGTCCGGAAATAAACGGTTTTGATTTCGATCTAGAAACGACAGAGAACAAATCAATTTACTGAATGTTGTTCATAAGCCAAAAATCTGAAATCAAGAGAATAACACCACTTACCGGGGCAGCAGGTTTGGGATTTCGGCTTCGTTTCTTAACGAATGGACAATGGAATGGTGGCTAGGGTTTGATGAAATTGTAGTGAATGATTTAGGTTTAAAAGATTGATATATAAGGGAGGAAAATAAGTTCGGATTCGGCTGCAATCTTGCAAGAAATGAATGGCTCAAGGGCATGGTTCATTTCTCGAACGAGAACAGCCAAATGGCCTTGTTCTTGTTCGAGAATGCCTAGTCTCGTACGAGACCAGGCACAAAAACGAGGTTCTCGTTCGAGAATTCATGAATTCTCGAACGAGACCTACGTGATTTCTCAGGTCTCATTTGAGACCTGAGTCACACGGCAGTGGTTCAACCATTTGGTTGAACCACGAGTCCAAAGGAGTATTTTTTTTTGAAACCGGACCTATAATCGGACCGGACCACGAGCTAACCACAAACTTAAATAGATTCTCAAAATGCATCCGGAAGCTCGTCGGTAAATATTAAAAATTTATACGGGTTATTACAATAACAAAACCAAACGTTTCACATTTTTAGCGATTTAAGCCAAATGTTTACAAACATTACGACACAAATCCAAACGTTTCCCTATTTTAGCGATTTAAGCCAAAAGATTACAAACATTACGAAACAAATCCAAACGATCACCTTTTTAACGATTTAAGCCAAACATTTACAAATGTTTAGAAACAAAACCAAACGTTTAAAACGTTATGAAATAAATCCAAACGTTTAATATTTTTAGCGATTTAAGTCAAATGTTTACAAACATTACGGAACAAAACTAAACATTTCACATTTTTAGCGATTTAAGCCAAATGTTTACAAACTTGGCGAAACAAATCCAAACGTTTCACCTTTTTAGCGATTTAAGCAAAACGTTTACAAACGTTATGAAACAAAACCAAATGTTTAACCTTTTTAGCGATTTAAGCCAAATCTTTAAAACGTTACGAAATAAATCCAAACGTATACAAACATTACGGAATAAAACAAACGTTTCACATTTTTATCAATGTAAGCCAAACGTTTACAAACGTTACGAAACAAATCCAAACGTTTCACATTTTTAGCGTTTGAAGCCAAACGTTTACAAACGTTAAAAAACAAATCTAAACATTTCCCCATTTTAGCGATTTAAGCCAAACATTTATAAAGGTAACAAAACAAAACCAAACATTTACAAACGTTACGAAACAAATCCAAACGTTTCCCAATTTTAGCGTTAAGCCAAACGATTACAAACGTTACAAAACAAATCCAAACATTTCCCCTTTTTAGCGATTTAAGCCAAACGTTAACAAACGTTTACAAACATTACGAAACAAATCCAAACATTTCACCTTTTTAGGGATTGAAGCCAAACGTTTACAAAGGTTAAGAAACAAATTCAAACGTTTCCCCATTTTAACGATTTAAGCCAAAAGTTTATAAACTTTAGGAAACAAAACCAAACGTTTACAAACGTTACGAAACAAATCGAAATGTTTATAAAAGTTACGAAAAAATCCAAACATTTCACCATTTTAGCGATTTATGCCAAACGTTTACAAACGATACGGAACAAATCCAAACGTTTCCCCTTTTTAGCAATTTAGCTAAACGTTTACAAACGTTATGAAACAAATTCAAACGTTTACCCATTTAAGCGATATAAGCCAAATGTTTACAAACGTTACGAAACAAATCCAAACGTGTCCCCTTTTTTGCGATAGAAGCCAAACGTTTACAAACATTACGAAACAAATCCAAACGTTTACAAACATTACGAAAAAAATCCAAACGTTTCACCATTTTAGCGATTTAAGCCAAACGTTTATACGAAACAAATCCCAACGTTTCACCTTTTTAGAAATTTAGCCAAACGTTTACAAACGTTACGAAACAAATCCAAACGTTTCCCCATTTTAGCGATTTAAGCCAAACATTTACAAACTTTACGAAACAAATCCAAACGTTTCCCTTTTTGGCGATTGAAGCCAAACGTTTACAAATATTACGAAACAAATCCAAATGTTTACAAACGTTACAAAAAAAATCCAAACGTTTCACCATTTTACCGAGTTAAGCCAAACATTTATACGAAACAAATCCAAACGTTTCCCCTTTTTATCAATTTAGCCAAACGTTTACAAACGTTGCGAAACGAATCCAAACGTTTCCCCATTTTAGCGATTTAAGCCAAACCTTTACAAACGTTACGAAACAAATCCAAACGTTTCTCCTTTTTTGCAATTGAAGCCTACAAGCATTACGAAACAAATCCAAACGTTTCCCCTTTTTAGCTATTTAAGCCAAACGTTTACAAACATTATGAAACAAATCCAAGCGTTTCACCTTTTTAGCAATTTAAACCAAACGTTTATAAAAGTTGTGAAACAAATTCACACTTTTCACCTTTTTAGCGATTTAAGCCCAACGTTTACAAACGTTACGAAACAAATCCAAATGTTTCCCCATTTTAGCGATTTAAACCAAATCTTTCAAACGTTACGAAATAAATCCAAACGTTTGCAAACAATACGAAACAAAAACAAATGTTTCATATTTTTATCAATTTAAGCCAAATGTTTACAAATATTACGAAACAAATCCAATTGTTTCACCTTTTTAGCGATTTAAGCAAAACATATACAAACATTACGACACAAATCCAAACGTTTCCCTATTTTAGCGATTTAAGCCAAAAGTTTACAAAGATTACGAAACAAATCCAAATGTTTCACCTTCTAAACGATTTAATCCATACGTTTACAAATGTTTAGAAACAAAACAAAACGTTTAAAACGTTACGAAATAAATCCAAACGTTTCACATTTTTTGCGATTTAAGTCAAACGTTTACAAACATTACGGAACAAAACCAAATGTTTCACATTTTTAGCGATTTAAGCCAAACGATTACAAATGTTACGAAATAAATCATAGTGTTACACCTTTTTAGCGATTTAAGCCAAACCTTTAGAAAAGTTACGAAACAAATCCAAGTGTTTCACCTTTTTAGCAATTTAAGCCACACGTTTAAAAATGTTGCGAAACAAATCCAAACGTTTTACCTTTTTTGCGATTTAAGCAAAAACTTTACAAACGTTACGAAATAAAACCAAACGTTTAACCTTTTTAGCGATTCAAGCCAAATCTTTAAAACGTTACGAAATAAATCCAAACGTATACAAACATTACGGAACAAAAACAAACGTTTCACATTTTTATCAATTTAAGCCAAGCGTTTACAAACGTTATGAAACAAATCCAAAGGTTTCGCATTTTTAGCGATTGAAGTCAAACGTTTACAAACGTTACAAAACAAATCCAAATATTTCCCCATTTTAGCGATTTAAGCAAAACGTTTATAAACGTAACGAAACAAAACCAAACATTTACAAACATTTACAAAAGTTACGAAACAAAGCCAAATGTTTCCCAATTTTAGCGTTAAGCCAAACGTTACGAAACAAATCCAAACATTTGACCTTTTTAGCAATTTAAGCCAAACGTTACGAAGCAAATCCAAACGTTTCACCTTTTTAGGGATTGAAGCCAAACGTTTACAAAGGTTAAGAAACAAATCCAAACGTTTCCCCATTTGAACGATTTAAGCCAAAAGTTTATAAACGTTACGAAACAAAACCAAACGTTTACAAATGTTACGAAACAAATCCAAATGTTTACAAACGTTACGAAAAAATCCAAACGTTTCTCCATTATAGCGATTTATGCCAAACGTTTACAAACGATACGAAATAAATTCAAACGTTTCCCCTTTTTAGCAATTTAGCCAAACGTTAAGAAAAGTTACGAAACAAATCCAAACGTTTACCCATTTAAGCGATTTAAGCCAAACGTTTACAAACGTTACGAAACAAATGCAAACGTTTCCCCTTTTTTGCGATTGAAGCCAAACGTTTACATACATTACGAAACAAATCCAAACTTTTCACCTTTTTAACGATTTAAGCCAAACGTTTACAAACGTTACGAAACAAATCCAAGCGTTTCACCTTTTTAACCATTTAACCCAAACGTTTACAAATGTTGCGAAACAAATCCAAACTATTAACCTTTTTAGCAATTTAAGCCCAACGTTTACAAACGTTACGAAACAAATCCAAACGTTTCCCCATTTTAGCGATTTAAGCCAAATCTTTAAAACGTTACGAAATAAATCCAAACGTTTACAAACAATACGGAACAAAAATAAACTTTTAACCTTTTTATCAATTTAAGCCAAATGTTTAGAAACGTTACGAAATAAATCCAAAAGTTTCACCTTTTTAGCGATTTAATCCAAACATTTACAAAACGTTATTGAACATTGCGAAACAAATTCCAAATGTTTCCCCTTTTTAGCGATTTAAGCCCAATGTTTACAAATGTTACGAAACAAATCCAAACGTTTCCCCATTTTAGAGATTTAAGCCAAATATTTAAAACGTTACGAAATAAATCAAAACGTTTGCAAACAATACGGAAACAAAAACAAACGTTTCACACTTTTATCAATTTAAGCCAAATGTTTACAAACATTACGAAACAAATCCAAACGTTTCACCTTTTTAACGATTTATGCCAAACGTTTACAAACGTTATGAAACAAATCCAAACGTTTCCTTATTTTAGCGTTTTAAGCAAAATATATACAAACATTACGACACAAATCCAAACGTTTCTCTATTTTAGCGATATAAGCCAAAAGTTTACAAACATTGCGAAACAAATCCAAACGTTTAACCTTTTTAACGATTTAAGCCAAACGTTTACAAATGTTTAGAAACAAAACAAAACGTTTCAAACATTACGAAATAAATCCAAACGTTTCACATTTTTAGCGATTTAAGTCAAACGTTTACAAACGTTACGAAACAAAACCAAATGTTTCACATTTTTAGCGATTTAAGTCAAACGTTTACAAACGTTACAAAACAAGTCCAAGTGTTTCACCTTTTTAGCGATTTAAGACAAACCTTTACAAACGTTACGAAACAAATCCAAGTGTTTCACCTTTTTAGAAATTTAAGCCAAACGTTTACAAACGTTGCGAAGCAAATCCAAACGTTTTACCTTTTTTGCGATTTAAGCAAAACGTTTACAAACGTTAGAAAAAAAACCAAACGTTTAACCTTTTTAGCAATTTAAGCCAAATCTTTAAAACGTTACGAAATAAATCCAAACGTATACAAACATTACGGAACAAAAACGAACTTTTCACATTTTTATCAATTTAAGCCAAACGTTTACAAACGTTACGAAACAAATCCAAAGGTTTCACATTTTTAGCGATTGAAGCGAAACGTTTACAAACGTTACAAAACAAACCAAATGTTTCCCCATTTTAGTGATTTAAGTCAAACGTTTATAAACGTAACAAAACAAAACCAAACATTTACAAACGTTACGAAACAAATCCAAACGTTTCCCAATTTTAGCGTTAAGCCAAACGTTACGAAACAAATCCAAAAATTTCACCTTTTTAGCGATTTAAGCCAAACGTTTACAAACGTTTTGAAACAAATCCAAATGTTTCACCTTTTTAGGGATTGAAGCCAAACGTTTACAAAGGTTAAGAAACAAATCCAAACGTTTCCCCATTTTAACGATTTAAGCCAAAACTTTATTACCGTTACGAAACAAAACCAAACGTTTACAAATGTTACGAAAGAAATTCAAATGTTTACAAACGTTACAAAAAAATCCAAACGTTTCACCATTTTAGCGATTTATGCGAAACGTTTACAAACGATACGAAACAAATCCAAACGTTTCCCCTTTTTAGCAATTTAGCCAAACGTTTACAAAAGTTACGAAACAAATCCAAACGTTTACCCATTTTAGCGATTTAAGCCAAACGTTTACAAACGTTACAGACAAATCCAAATGTTTCCCCTTTTTTGCGATTGAAGCCAAACGTTTACAAACATTACGAAACAAATCTAAACATTTCACCTTTTTAGCAATTTAATCCAAACGTTTATAAATATTGCGAAACAAATCCAAAAGTTTAACCTATTTAACGATTTAAGCCTAACGTTACGAAACAAATCCAAATGTTTCCGCATTTTAGCGATTTAAGCCAAAACTTTAAAACATTACGAAATAATTCTAAACGTTTGCAAACAATATGTAACAAAAACAAACGTTTCACATTTTTATCAATTTAAGCCAAACGTTTACAAACGTTACGAAACAAATCCAAACGTTTCACCTTTTTAGCGATTTAAGCCAAGCGTTTACAAACGTTACGAAACAAATCCAAATGTTTCCTTATTTTAGCGATTTAAACAAAATGTATACAAACGTTACGACACAAATCCAAACGTTAACATATTTTAGCGATTTATGCCAAAAGTTTACATACATCACGAAAAAATCCAAACATTTCACCTTTTTAATGATTTAAGCCAAACGTTTACAAATGTTTAGAAACAAAACCAAACGTTTAAAACGTTACGATACAACTCCAAACGTTTCACATTTTTAGCGATTTAAGTCAAACCTTTACAAACGTTATGGAACTAAACCAAACGTTTCACATTTTTAGCGATTTAAGCCAAACATTTACAAACGTTACGAAACAAATCCAAGTGTTTCGCCTTTTTAGAAATTTAAGCCAAACGTTTACAAAAGTTACGAAACAAATCCAAGCATTTCACCTTTTTATCAATTTAAGCCAAACGTTTACAAACGTGGTGAAACAAATCCAAACGTTACACCTTTTTTGCGATTTAAGCAAAACGTTTACAAACGTTACGAAACAAAACCAAACGTTTAACCTTTTAAGCGATTTAAGCCAAATCTTTGAAACGTTACGAAATAAAACCAAACGTTTCACATTTTTATCAATTTAAGCCAAACGTTTACAAACATTACGAAACAAATCCAAACGTTTCACATTTTTTGCGATTAAAGCCAAACATTTACAAACGTTACAAAACAAATCCAAATGTTTCCCCATGTTAGCGATTTAAGCCAAACGTTTATAAACGTAACAAAACAAAACCAAACATTTACAAAAGTTACGAAATAAATCCAAAGGTTTACAAACGTTACGAAACAAATCCAAACGGTTCCCCATTTTAGCTTTAAGCCAAACGTTTACAAACGTTACGAAACAAATCAAAACTTTCACCTTTTTAGCGATTTAAGCCAAACGTTAACAAAAGTTTACAAACGTTAAGAAACAAATCCAAACGTTTCCCCTTTCTAGGGATTGAAGCCAAACGTTTACAAACATTAAGAAACAAATCCAAATGTTTCCCCATTTTAGCGATTTAAGCCTAAAGATTATAAACGTTACGAAACAAAACCAAACTTTTACAAACGTTACGAAACAAATCCAAATGTTTACAAACATTACGAAAACAATCCAAATGTTTCACCATTTTAGCGATTTAAGCCAAACGTTTACAAACGATACGAAACAAATCCAAATGTTTCACCTTTTTAGTGATTTAAGCCAAACGTTTACAAACGTTACGAAACAAATCCAAACGTTTCCTTATTTTAGCGATTTAAGCAAAACGTATGCAAACGTTACGATACAAATCCAAACGTTTCCCTATTTTAGCGATTTAAGCCAAAAATTTACATACATTACGAAACAAATCCAAACGTTTCACCTTTTTAACGATTTAAGCCAAACGTATACAAATATTTAGAAACAAAACCAAACGTTTAAAACATTACGAAACAAATCCAAAAGTTTCATAATTTTAGCGATTTAAGTCAAACGTTTACAAACATTACGGAACAAAACCAAACGTTTCCCATTTCTAGCGATTTAAGCCAAACGTTACGAAACAAATCCAAGCGTTTCACCTTTTTAGCAATTTAAGCCAAACGTTTACAAAAGTTACGAAACAAATCCAAGCGTTTCACCTTTTTTGCAATTTAAGCCAAACCTTTACAAACGTTGCGAAACAAATCCAAACGTTTCACCTTTTTTGAGATTTAAGACAAACGTTACGAAACAAAACCAAACGTTTAACCTTTTAAGCGATTTAAGCCAAATCTTTAAAACGTTGCGAGATAAAATCAAACGTATGCAATCATTACGGAACAAAAACAAACGTTTCACATTTTTTTCAATTTAAGCCAAACGTTTACAAACGTTACGAAACTAATCCAAACGTTTCACATTTTTATCGATTAAAGCCAAACATTTACAAACGTTACAAAACAAATCCAAACGTTTCCACATTTTAGCGATTTAAGCCAAACGTTTAACAACGTAACGAAACAAAACCAAACATTTTTAAACGTTACGAAATAAATCCAAACGGTTACAAACGTTACGAAACAAATCCAAACGTTTCCCCATTTTTGCGTTAAGCCAAACGTTTACAAACGTCACGAAACAAATCCAAACTTTCACCTTCTTAGCGATTTAAGCCAAACGTTAACAAACGTTTACAAACGTTACGAAACAAATCCAAACGTTTCACCTTTTTAGGGATCGAAGCCAAACGTTTACAAACGTTAAGAAACAAATCCAAACGTTTCCCCATTTTAGCGATTTAAGCCAAAAGATTATAAACGTTACGAAACAAAACCAAACATTTACAATTGTTACGAAACAAATCCACATGTTTACAAAAGTTACGAAAACAATCCAAACGTTTCACCATTTTAGCGATTTAAGCCAAACGTTAATAAACGATACGAAACAAATCCAAATGTTTCACCATTTTGCGATTGAAGCCAAACGTTTACACACATTACGAAACAAATCCAAATGTTTCACCTTTTTAGCAATTTAAGCCAAACGTTTACGAACGTTACGAAACAAATCCAAGCGTTTCATCTTTTTAGCAATTTAAGACAAACGTTTACTAATGTTGCGAAACAAATCCAAACTTTTCACCTTTTTAGCGATTTAAGCCCAACGTTTGCAAACGTTACGAAACAAATCCAAACGTTTTCCCATTTTAGCGATATAAGCCAAATCTTTAAAACGTTACGACATAAATCCAAACGTTTACAAACAATACGGAACAAAAACAAACGTTTCACATTTTTATCAATTTAAGCCAAATGTTTACAAACGTTACGAAATAAATCCAAACGTTTCACTTTTCTAGCGATTTAATCCAAAGATTTACAAACATAATAGAACAAAACCAAACGTTTCACATTTTTTTAGATTTAAGCCAAACGTTTACAAACATTACGAAACAAATCCAAGTGTTTCACCTTTTTAGCGATTTAAGCCAAACGTTTACAAAAGTTGCGAAACAAATCCAAGCGTTTAACCTTTTTAGCGATTTAAGCCAAATGTTTACAAATATTGCGAAACAAATCCAAACGTTTAACCTTTTTAGCAATTTAAGCCCAACATTTACAAACGTTACGAAACAAATCCAAACGTTTCCCCATTTTAGCCATTTAAGCCAAATCTTTAAAACATTACGAAATAAATCCAAACGTTTGCAAACAATACGGAACAAAAACAAACGTTTCACATTTTTATCAATTTAAGCCAAACGTTTACAAACGTTACGAAACAAATCCAAACATTTCACCTTTTTAGCAATTTAAGCCAAACGTTTACAAACCTTACGAAACAAATCCAAACGTTTCCTTATTTTAGCAATTTAAACAAAACGTATACAAACATTTCAACACAAATCCAAACGTTTCCCTATTTTAGCGATTTAAGCCAAAAGTTTACAAACATTACGAAACTGTCACGACCCAATTTCATGAATCGTGACCGGCGCTAGGGTTTGGGTATGTTCGTACCAAAACCTGTAGCAAGCCTTGCGGAAAATAATTAAACATGTAAACCTGTAGAAAACTTCTCGGGGGCAACCGAGACTCCAACCTAAGTCTAACAATTTATATTACAGTTCTAATATAAATAACTTAAATATCTGACATGCGAAACAGCATGCCTTATACATAACAATACTGTAATCCAGAGTAAACATGCCAGCAATAAATAACCGAACAGATCGACAATCCCAAAGTGTAATATCAAATGTAATATATAAACTAGTTCTACTGCGGTCTAAGAGTTAGAAAACAGTAACTAGTTTAAATAACATAAAAACCTCCGAAGAATCAAAATAATCGGAGTGGACCAGCTTTCAAATCATAAACCTGGAAAATTTGGGAAAACAACGGGGTCATATATACTGAGATGAGTTCACAATACTATTTACATTTATTAAGTTTAAAAACCCTTAAATCAAAACAGTTTATAGTAATATAGTATGATTATGGAAAACAGTATTGAAATGATCCCGGCGTAAGTATGATATAACATACTGATAAACCCAGAGTGGACGGGAACATATCCTCGTCATATACCAGCGTAAGTAAGACATTAGTCTGCCGATCCCAGAGTACTTACCGGTAAACAGTGTCTCGATACAAGCCTATCGAGCAGCTCGTTTCAATCCAAATCCATAATCCGTAAAAAAAAACAGTTCAAAAGCATTTATAATATTAAAATATGATGCGGTACTTAATAAAGCGGTAAATAGCACTACAAACTCACTGCTTGCTTATCCACGTGAATTTTGGCAAACAGCTAACCCTGCGTAGACTCCGAAGCACGAGCAGTCGACGGGTCTAAAACAATATATAAGTTAAAATCCATTTAACCCCTAACTCTAAGAATGCTAGACGCCACATAGGACTAGCACAATACCAAGTCTCGCACAAGCATAGGCAAAGCAAAAAGAACAATTAATTACATACTGACCCGAGTAAAAATGTCAGTTTATAATTTGAAACGAAAACCAAAGGTAAAAAAACATAAATTTAATCACATTGGTAATCAAAGCCAAAAATCTCAATTTATCAATTAAATAATTAATAATAATAATTATTAATTAAATTTTAAATAACTCAAATATTATTTTTAAGTCTCAAAAATAATATTACTAATTTGACAACTTCCAAATTAAAATGAATCCTCAATTCCTTTTTAATAAAATTAAAATAAATAAATAAATCTAAAAGTATTTAAATCATAATAAGATTAATTATTAAATTTAAATTTAAAATAATAATGCCCAAAGTAATTTCAAATAATAATATTATTTAAATCGCTAATTAATAGGTCGAAACCAATTTCGTAAATTAAAATCAAAATCGAAATGAAATAGTTAATAATAAAGTTAAAGCATCATTATAATTAAATCAAAACAATTTAGTGGCTAAAATATCCAATTAACCACCACTTATAAACAAACTCACAAGCGTAAATAACCCATGAAATTTGAAATCAGGATCATACAAAAACGTGGCCAACATCTTGACCAATTATACTATCATATTTCAAACAAAATTATCCCATCATTTTAAAAAGAGTAACCCGCCCAGCAATAATCCACAAGCCATCTTGTCCAAATTAACACAACTCAAAGTAATAGAACCATAATAATGCAAAATAATTAAACATATCAATGCACAGAAATCAAACAAAAGTTTTTAATCTCAATTTAAGATCATAAAAAATAACACAACAAATCCAAATCATTTAAAGGAACTAACCTATTATAACAAGAAATCATAACTAAGATTAATGCCCATATTAGAATCATTAACAACACATGCCATGAGGTTTCGGTTGCACAACACGGCAACGACATGCGACGAAGAACAGCGGCCACAAAGTCAAGAAACATGAGCTGATCTAATCTCACAAACAGTAACAACATGTAACAGAGAATGACTAATAACAGCAGCAACAAAGAATAAAGAAGAGGGACAACAAGAAATCGATAAAAACGGCAGTAGATAATAATGAATCGTAGCGGCGATTAAACGATCAAGTTATACGTACCAAATATATTTCCAACGCGTAGGGATGATCGAGAACAATTGAAATAGGTGAAACGAAGATAAACGGTTCAGATTTGAAGCTAGCATGGACAACAACACAAGTTACAAACGACGAGAACGATATCGAAAAGAAGAACTAGGAAAAGAGATGTGAAATTAACTTACCAAATCAAGCGGCAATAGAAGGAATGAAAGTTATGTTGATTCAGATTGTAATAGGTTAAAGGGGGCTAGGGTTTTTAAGAAAAGATAGGAATTGTAAAAAAGAACGTAAGAAAATCTATCGAATAGCAGGTCTTTATAAATAAGGATGCAACATCATAGATACTGCTCAAATTTTGTATGACCAATCCTAACCTTTTAATGGGCAAAAAAAAACGAACAAAGCATCATGGGCCTAAACTTAACCATGCATGGGTTTTGTATGAATTTCATGGCTTAATTAATTATCATCAAACTAATGAAAGTGTAAATAAACTGTATGGACCAAACCAAATCAAACCAAGAATCGAACCACGAAGGACTCCAAATTCTAACCGAAAACTCATCAGAAAAATTAAAAAAAAAATACGGGATATTACATTCTCCCCAACTTATTAAAAATTCGTCCTTGAATTTACCACAAAGTCAAAGTCATATAAACTCAATTATAGGACGTATAAAATCACACGTATCTCAAAAATACGGGGCAACGCTTCATCAACGGAACGAAAGAGGCAACTACGCATATTAATTCCGATTTCCAAAATCACTTTACGGCCAGCTGATAACTCAACGGAAACGAAATAAAAACCGCCTAAATCAACCTAAGCAAAATACCACTGCAAATTCAATAGACTTAATCAAACCTTAACCCAAGGTAATTCTATCACAAAGACAAATGAGGAGAGTCAAGCGACACGAAACATAATTTAACCGAAAACGCGCTGAAAATTATACGAACTTTCTCCCCAACTTATAGAAATACGACTTCGAATTTAAAACTGAGTCGAAAACAAATTCAAGTGTTTCACCTTTTTAGCGATTTAAGCCAAACGTTTACAAAAGTTACGAAACAAATCCAAACGTTTCACCTTTTTAGCGATTGAAGCCAAACGTTTACAAACGTTATAAAACAAATTACAACGTTACAAAACAAATCCAAACATTTTCCTATTTTAGCGATTGAAGCAAAATCTTTAAATCGTTACGAAATAAATCAAAACGTTTACAAACATTATGGACCAAAAACAAAAGTTTCACATTTTTGTCAATTTAAGCCAAACGTTTACAAGCGTTACAAAACAAATCCAAACGTTTCACCTTTCTATCATTTGAAGCCAAACGTTTACAAACGTTACAAAACAAATCCAAACGTTACAAAACAAATCCAAACGTTTCCCCATTTTAGCGATTTAAGCCAAACGTTTAAAAATGTTACGAAACAAATCCAAGTGTTTCACCTTTTTAGAGATTTAAGCCAAGCGTTTAAAACAATTACGAAACAAATCCAAACGTTTCACCTTTTTAGCGATTGAAGCCAAACGTTTACAAATGTTACAAAACAAATCAGAACGTTACAAAACAAATCCAAACGTTTCCCCATTTCAGCTATTTAAGCAAAATCTTTAAATCGTTACGAAATAAATCAAAACGTTTACAAACAATACGAAACAAAAACAAACGTTTCACATTTTTATCAATTTAAGCCAAACATTTACAAACGTTACGAAACAAATCCAAACATTTCCCTTTTTTAGCGTTTGAAGCGAAACCTTTCCAAACGTTACAAAACAAATCCAAACGTTTCCCCATTTTAGCGACTTAAACCAAACGTTTATAAAAGTTACGAAACAAAACCAAACGTTTACTAACGCAACGAAACAATTCCAAACGATTACAAACGTTATGAAACAAATCCAAACGTTTCATCTTTTAATTAGCGAGTTAAGCCAAACGTTTACAAACGTTACAAAACAAATCCAAACGATTAAAAACATTACGGAACAAAAACAAACTTTTCACATTTTTAGCAATTTAAGCCAAACGTTTACAAACATTACGAAAAAAATCTAAACATTTCCCCTTTTTAGTGATTGAAGCTTAACGTTTCACCTTTTTAGCGAGTTATGCCAAATGTTTACAAACGTTACGAAACAAATCCAAGCGTTTACCAATTTTTGCGATTTAAATCAAGCGTTTACAAACATTTCTAAACAATTCCAATCGTTTTACCTTTTTAGCAATTTAAGCCAAACTTTTACAAACGGTACGAAACAAAACCAAACGTTTAAAACGTTACGAAACAAATCCAAACGTTTCACATTTTTAGCAATTTCAGCCAAACGTTTACAAACATTACGAAACAATGCCAAACGTTTACAAACGCTACGAAAGAAATCCAAGCGTTTCACCTTTTTATCAATTTAAGCCAAACGTTTTACAAATATTACCAAACAAATCCAAACGTTTCCCCATTTTAGCGATTTAAGGCAAACATTTAAAACGTTACGAAAAGAATCCAAATGTTTTCCCTTTATAACAATTTAAGACAAACGTTTACAAATGTTACGAAACAAATAAAAAATGTTTAACCTTTTTAGCAATTTAAGCCCAACGTTTACAAACATTACGAAACAAATATAAGCGTTTCACCTTTTTAGCATTTTAAGCCAAACGTTTACAATCGTTACAAAATAAATCCAAATGTTTCACCTTTTTAGCAATTTAAGCCAATCGTTTAAAAACATTACGAAATAAATCCGAACGTTTTACATTTTTAGGGATTGAAGCCAAAAGTTAACAAACGTTACGAAACAAAGCCAAACATTTACAAAGGTTACGAAACAAATCCAATCGTTTCACCTTTTTAGCAATTAAAATCAAACGTTTACAAACGTTACGAAACAAATCCAAACGTTTCACCTTTTTAATGATTTAAGCAAATGTTTACAAATTTTTAGTGATTGAAGCCAAACGTTTACATACGTTACGAAACAAATCCAAATGTTTCACCGTTTTAGCAATTTAAGGCAAATGTTTAGAAACGTTTCGAAACAATTCCAAACGTTTTCCCTATTTAGCGATTTAAGCCAAACATTTACAAACTTTACGAAAAAAATCCAAACGCTTCCCTATTTTAGCGATCTAAGATTACGTTTACAAACGTTACGAAATAAATCCAAAACGTTTCACCTTTTTTTCGATTTAAGCCAAACGTTATGAAAAAAATCCAAATGTATCCCAATTTCAGCGATTTAAGCAAAACGTTTTACAAATGTTACGAAGCAAATCCAACTGTTTCACCTTTTTAACGATTTAAGCCAAACGTTTACAAATGTTAAGAAACAAAACCAAACGTTTAAAACGTTACGAAACAAATCCAAACGTTTAACATTTTTAGCGATTTAATCTAAACCTTTCTAAACGTTTCGGAACAAAATCAAACTTTTAACATTTTTTGCGATTGCAGCCAAACGTTTGCAAACGTAACGAAACAAATCCAAGCGTTTCACCTTTTTAGTAATTTAAGCCAAACATTTACAAAAGTTGCAAAACAAATCCAAGTGTTTCACCTTCTTAACAATTTAAGTGAAACATTGCGAAACAAATCCAAACGTTTCACCTTTTTAGCGATTTAAGCCAAACGTTTACAAACATTACGAGACAAATCCAAATGTTTCTCCATTTTAGCAATTTAAGCCAATTCTTTAAAATTTTACGACATAAATCCTAACGTTTACAAACATAACGAAACAAAAACAAACGTTTAACATTTTTATCAATTTAAGCCAAACGTTTACAAACGTTACGAAACATATCCAAACGTTTCACCTTTTTAGCGATTTAAGCCATACGTTTGCAAACGTTACGAAACAAATTCAAACGTTTCCCCATTTTAGCGATTTAAGTCAAACGTTTACAAACATTACGAAACAAATCCAAACTTTCCCCATTTTAGCGATTGAAGCAAAAAGTTTACAAACGTTACGAAACCAATCCAAGCGTTTCACCTTTTTAACGATTTAAGCCAAACGTTTACAAATGTTAAGAAACAAAAGCAAACGTTTAAAACGTTACGAAACAAATCCAAACGTTTCACATTTTTAGCGATTTAAGTCAAACGTTTACAAACGTTACATAACAAAACCAAACGTTTCACATTTTTAGCGATTTAAGCCAAATGTTTACAAACATTACGAAACAAATCCAAACGGTCACCTTAGTAACGATTTATGCCAAACGTTTACAAATGTTTAGAAACAAAACCAAACGTTTAAAACGTTACGAAATAAATCCAAACATTTCATATTTTTAGCGATTTAAGTCAAACGTTTACAAACATTACGGAACAAAACTAAACATTTCACATTTTTAGCGATTTAGGCCAAATGTTTACAAACGTGGCGAAACAAATCCAAACGTTTCACCTTTTTAGCGATTTAAGCAAAACGTTTACAAACTTTACGAAATAAAACCAAACGTTTAACCTTTTTAGCGATTTAAGCCAAATCTTTAAAACGTTACGAAATAAATCCAAACGTATACAAACATTACGGAACAAAACAAATGTTTCACATTTTTATCAATTTAAGCCAAACGTTTAAAAGCGTTACGAAACGAATCCAAACGTTTCACATTTTTAGCGATTGAAGCCAAACGTTTACAAACGTTACAAAACATATCCAAACATTTCCCCATTTTAGCGATTTAAGACAAACGTTTATAAAGGTAACAAAACAAAACCAAACATTTACAAACATTACGAAACATATCCAAACGTTTACAAACGTTACGGAACAAATCCAAACGTTTCCCAATTTTAGCGTTAAGCCAAACGATTACAAACGTTACGAAACAAATCCAAACGTTTCCCCTTTTTAGCGATTTAAGCCAAACGTTAACAAATGTTTACAAACGTTACGAAACAAATCCAAACGTTTCACCTTTTTAGGGACTGAAGCCAAACGTTTACAAAGGTTGAGAAACAAATCCAAACATTTCCCCATTTTAACGATTTAAGCCAAAAGTTTATAAACGTTACGAAACAAAACCAAACGTTTACAAACGTTACAAAACAAATCCAAATGTTTACAAACGTTACGAAAAAAATCCAAACATTTCACCATTTTAGCGATTTATGCCAAACGTTTACAAACGATACGGAACAAATCTAAACGTTTCCTCTTTTTAGCAAATTAGCCAAACCTTTACAAACGTTAGGAAACAAATCCAAACGTTTACCCATTTTAGCGATATAAGCCAAAAGTTTACAAACGTTACGAAACAAATCCAAACGTTTCCCCTTTTTTGCGATAGAAGCCAAACGTTTACAAACATTACGAAACAAATCCAAACGTTTACAAACATTACGAAAAAAACCCAAACGTTTCACCATTTTAGCGATTTAAGCCAAAAGTTTATATGAAACAAATCCAAACGTTTCACCTTTTTAGCAATTTAGCCAAACGTTTACAAACGTTAAGAAACAAATCCAAATGTTTCCCCATTTAAGCGATTTAAGCCAAACATTTACAAACGTTACGAAACAAATCCAAACGTTTCCCCTTTTTGGCGATTAAAGCCAAACGTTTACAAACATGACGAAAAAAATCCAAATGTTTACAAACGTTAAAAAAAATACAAACGTTTCACCATTTTAGCAATTTAAACCAAACATTTATACGAAACAAATCCAAATGTTTCCCCTTTTTAGCAATTTAGCCAAACGTTTACAAACGTTACGAAACGAATCCAAAACGTTTCCCCATTTTAGCGATTTAAGCCAAACCTTTAGAAACGTTACGAAACAAATCCAAATGTTTCCCCTTTTTTGCGATTGAAGCCAAACGTTTACAAGCATTAGGAAACAAATCCAAATGTGTCCCCTTTTTAGCTATTTAAGCCAAACGTTTACAAACGTTATGAAACAAATCCAAGCGTTTCACCTTTTTAGCAATCTAAGCCAAACGTTTATAAAAGTTGTGAAACAAATCCACACTTTTCACCTTTTTAGCAATTTAAGCCCAACGTTTACAAACGTTACGAAACAAATCCAAATGTTTCCCCATTTTAGCAATTTAAACCAAATCTTTAAAACGTTACGAAATAAATCCAAACGCTTACAAACAATACGGAACAAAAACAAATGTTTCACATTTTTATCAATTTAAGCCAAAGGTTTACAAACTTACGAAAAAAATCCAAAAGTTTCACCTTTTTAGCGATTTAATCCAAACTTTTACAAACGTTTTAGAACAAAACGAAATGTTTCACATTTTTAGCGGTTGAAGCCAAACGTTTACAAACGTTACAAAACATATCCAAACATTTCCCCATTTTAGCGATTTAAGATAAACGTTTATAAAGGTAACAAAACAAAACCAAACATTTACAAACGTTACGAAACAAATCCAAACGTTTACAAACGTTACGAAACAAATCCAAACGTTTCCCAATTTTAGCGTTAAGCCAAACGATTACAAAAGTTACGAAACAAATCCAAATGTTTCCCCTTTTTAGCGATTTAAGCCAAACATTAACAAACGTTTACTAACGTTACGAAACAAATCCAAACGTTTCACCTTTTTAGGAACTGAAGCCAAACGTTTACAAAGGTTGAGAAACAAATCCAAACGTTTCCCCATTTTAACGATTTAAGCCAAAAGTTTATAAACGTTACGAAACAAAACCAAGCGTTTACAAACGTTACGAAACAAATCCAAATGTTTACAAACGTTACGAAAAAATCCAAACATTTCACCATTTTAGCGATTTATGCCAAACGTTTACAAATGATACGGAACAAATCTAAACGTTTCCTATTTTTAGCAATTTAGCCAAACGTTTACAAATGTTAGGAAACAAATCCAAACGTTTACCCATTTTAGCGATATAAGCCAAACGTTTACAAACGTTACGAAACAAATCCAAACGTTTCCCCTTTTTTGCGATAGAAGCCAAACGTTTACAAACATTGCGAAACAAATCCAAACGTTTACAAACATTACGAAAAAAACCCAAACGTTTCACCATTTTAGCCATTTAAGCCAAAAGTTTATATGAAATAAATCCAAACGTTTCACCTTTTTAGCAATTTAGCCAAACGTTTACAAACGTTACGAAATAAATCCAAACGTTTCCCCATTTAAGCGATTTAAGCCAAACATTTACAAACGTTACGAAACAAATCCAAACGTTTCCCCTTTTTGGCGATTAAAGCCAAACGTTTACAAACATTACGAAATAAATCCAAATGTTTACAAACGTTACAAAAAAAATACAAATGTTTCACCATTTTAGCGATTTAAGCCAAACATTTGTACGAAACAAATCCAAACGTTTCCCCTTTTTAGCAATTTAGCCAAACGTTTACAAACGTTACGAAACGAATCCAAAACGTTTCCCCATTTTAGCGATTTAAGCCAAACCTTTACAAACGTTACGAAACAAATCCAAACGTTTACCCTTTTTTGCGATTGAAACCAAACGTTTACAAGCATTAGGAAACAAATCCAAATGTTTCCCCTTTTTAGCTATTTAAGCCAAACGTTTACAAACGTTATGAAACAAATCCAAGCGTTTCACCTTTTTAGCAATTTCAGCCAAACGTTTATAAAAGTTGTGAAACAAATCCACACTTTTCACCTTTTTAGCGATTTAAGCCCAACGTTTACAAACGTTACGAAACAAATCCAAATGTTTCCCCATTTTAGCGATTTAAACCAAATCTTTAAAACGTTACGAAATAAATCCAAACGTTTACAAACAATACGGAACAAAAACAAATGTTTCACATTTTTATCAATTTAAGCCAAACGTTTACAAACTTACGAAAAAAATCCAAAAGTTTCACCTTTTTAGCGATTTAATCCAAACCTTTACAAACGTTTTAGAACAAAACCAAATGTTTCACATTTTTAGCGGTTGAAGCCAAACGTTTACAAACGTTACAAAACATATCCAAACATTTCCCCATTTTAGCGATTTAAGACAAACGTTTATAAAGGTAACAAAACAAAACCAAACATTTACAAACGTTACGAAACAAATCCAAACGTTTACAAACGTTACGAAACAAATCCAAACGTTTCCCAATTTTAGCGTTAAGCCAAACGATTACAAAAGTTACGAAACAAATCCAAATGTTTCCCCTTTTTAGCGATTTAAGCCAAACATTAACAAACGTTTACTAACGTTACGAAACAAATCCAAACGTTTCACCTTTTTAGGAACTGAAGCCAAACGTTTACAAAGGTTGAGAAACAAATCCAAACGTTTCCCCATTTTAACGATTTAAGCCAAAAGTTTATAAACGTTACGAAACAAAACCAAGCGTTTACAAACGTTACGAAACAAATCCAAATGTTTACAAACGTTACGAAAAAATCCAAACATTTCACCATTTTAGCGATTTATGCCAAACGTTTACAAATGATACGGAACAAATCTAAACGTTTCCTCTTTTTAGCAATTTAGCCAAACGTTTACAAACGTTAGGAAACAAATCCAAACGTTTACCCATTTTAGCGATATAAGCCAAACGTTTACAAACGTTACGAAACAAATCCAAACGTTTCCCCTTTTTTGCGATAGAAGCCAAACGTTTACAAACATTGCGAAACAAATCCAAACGTTTACAAACATTACGAAAAAAACCCAAACGTTTCACCATTTTAGCCATTTAAGCCAAAAGTTTATATGAAATAAATCCAAACGTTTCACCTTTTTAGCAATTTAGCCAAACGTTTACAAACGTTACGAAATAAATCCAAACGTTTCCCCATTTAAGCGATTTAAGCCAAACATTTACAAACGTTACGAAACAAATCCAAACGTTTCCCCTTTTTGGCGATTAAAGCCAAACGTTTACAAACATTACGAAATAAATCCAAATGTTTACAAACGTTACAAAAAAAATACAAATGTTTCACCATTTTAGCGATTTAAGCCAAACATTTGTACGAAACAAATCCAAACGTTTCCCCTTTTTAGCAATTTAGCCAAACGTTTACAAACGTTACGAAACGAATCCAAAACGTTTCCCCATTTTAGCGATTTAAGCCAAACCTTTACAAACGTTACGAAACAAATCCAAACGTTTACCCTTTTTTGCGATTGAAACCAAACGTTTACAAGCATTAGGAAACAAATCCAAATGTTTCCCCTTTTTAGCTATTTAAGCCAAACGTTTACAAACGTTATGAAACAAATCCAAGCGTTTCACCTTTTTAGCAATTTCAGCCAAACGTTTATAAAAGTTGGGAAACAAATCCACACTTTTCACCTTTTTAGCGATTTAAGCCCAACGTTTACAAACGTTACGAAACAAATCCAAATGTTTCCCCATTTTAGCGATTTAAACCAAATCTTTAAAACGTTACGAAATAAATCCAAACGTTTACAAACAATACGGAACAAAAACAAATGTTTCACATTTTTATCAATTTAAGCCAAACGTTTACAAACTTACGAAAAAAATCCAAAAGTTTCACCTTTTTAGTGATTTAATCCAAACCTTTACAAACGTTTTAGAACAAAACCAAACGTTACACATTTTTTGAGATTTAAGCCAAACGTTTACAAACGTTACGAAAAAAATCCAAGCGTTTCACCTTTTTTGCGATTTAAGCCAAACGTTTACAAAAATTACGAAACAAATCCAAGTGTTTCACCTTTTTAGCAATTTATGCCGAACGTTTACAAATGTTGCGAAACAAATCCAAACGTTTTAACCTTTTTAGCGATTTAAGTCCAACGTTTTCAAACGTTACGACACAAATCCAAACGTTTCCCCATTTTAGAGATTTAAACCAAATCTTTAAAAAATTACGAAATAAATCCAAACGTTTGCAAACAATACGGAACAAAACAAACGTTTAATATTTTTATCAATTTAAGCCAAATGTTTACAAATATTACAAAACAAATCCAAATGTTTCACCTTTTTAGCGATTTAAGCAAAACGTATACAAACATTACGACACAAATCCAAACGTTTTCCTATTTTTGCGATTTAAGCCAAAAGTTTACAAACATTACGAAACAAATCCAAATGTTTCACCTTTTTAACGATTTAATCCATACGTTTACAAATGTTTAGAAACAAAACAAAACGTTACACATTTTTTGCGATTTAAGTCAAATGTTTACAAAGTTACGGAACAAAACCAAATGTTTCACATTTTTAGCGATTTAAGCCAAACGTTTACAAACGTTACGAAACAAATCATAGTGTTTCACCTTTTTACCGATTTAAGCCAAACCTTTACAAAAGTTACGAAACAAATCCAAGTGTTTCACCTTTTTAGCAATTTAAGCCAAACGTTTACAAATGTTGCGAAACAAATCCAAACGTTTTACCTTTTTGCGATTTAAATAAAACCTCTACAAACGTTACGAAACAAAACCAAACGTATAACCTTTTTAGCGATTTAAGCCAAATCTTTAAAACGTTACGAAATAAATCCAAACGTATACAAACATTACGGAACAAAAACAAACGTTTCGCATTTTTATCAATTGAAGCCAAACATTTACAAACGTTACGAAACAAAACCAAACGTTTCGCATTTTTAGCGATTGAAACCAAACGTTTACAAGCGTTACAAAACAAATCCAAATGTTTCCCCATTTTAGCGATTTAAGCCAAACGTTTATAAACGTAATGAAACAAAACCAAACATTTACAAACGTTACGAAACAAATCCAAACGTTTCCCAATTTTAGCATTAAGCCAAACGTTACGAAACAAATCCAAACATTTCACCTTTTTAGCGATATAAGCCAAACGTTAACAAACGTTTACAAACGTTACGAAACAAATCCAAACATTTCACCTTTTTAGGGATTGAAGCCAAACGTTTACAAAGGTTAAGAAACAAATCCAAACGTTTCCCCATTTTAACGATTTCAGCCAAAAATTTATAAACGTTACGAAACAAAACCAAACGTTTACAAATGTTACGAAACAAATCCAACTGTTTACAAACGTTACGAAAAAATACAAACGTTTCACCATTATAGCGATTTATGCCAAACGTTTACAAACGTTATGAAACAAATCCAAACGTTTCCCCTTTTTAGCAATATAGCCAAATGTTTACAAAAGTTACGAAACAAATCCAAACGTTTCACCATTATAGCGATTTATGCCAAACGTTTACAAACGTTATGAAACAAATCCAAACGTTTCCCCTTTTTAGCAATATAGCCAAATGTTTACAAAAGTTACGAAACAAATCCAAACGTTTACCCATTTTGGCAATTTAAGCCAAAAGTTTACAAACGTTACGAAACAAATCCAAACGTTTCATCTTTTTTGCGATAGAAGCCAAACGTTTACAAACATTACGAAACAAATCCAAACGTTTCACCTTTTTAGCGATTTAAGCGAAACGTTTACAAACGTTACGAAACAAATCCAAGCGTTTCACCTTTTTAGCCATTTAAGCCAAACGTTTACAAAAGTTGCGGAACAAATCCAAACTTTTAACCTTTTTAGCAATTTAAGCCCAACATTTACAAACGTTACGAAACAAATCCAAACGTTTCCCCATTTTAGCGATTTACACCAAATCTTTAAAACGTTACGAAATAAATCCAAACGTTTACAAACAATATGGAACAAAAACAAACGTTTCACCTTTTTATCAATTTATGCAAAACGTTTACAAACATTACGAAATAAATCCAAACGTTTCACCTTTTTAGAGATTTAATCCAAACATTTACAAAACGTTATAGAACAAAACAAAAAGTTTCACATTTTTTGATATTTAAGCCAAACGTTTACAAACGTTACGAAACAAATCCAAGCATATCACCTTCTTAGTGATTTAAGCCAAACGTTTACAAAAGTTACGAAACAAATCCAAGCGTTTCACCTTTTTAGCAATTTAAGCCAAACGTTTACAAATATTGCGAAACAAATCCAAACGTTTAACCTTTTTAGCGATTTAAGCCCAACGTTTACAAACGTTACGAAATAAATCCAAATGTTTCCCCATTTTAGCGATTTAAGCCAAATCTTTAAAACACTATGAAATAATAACAAACGTTTGCAAACAATACGGAACAAAAACAAACGTTTCCCCTTTTTAGCGATTTAAGTCCAACGTTTACAAATGTAACTAAACAAATCCAAACGTTTCCCCATTTTAAATATTTAAGCCAAATATTTAAAACGTTACGAAATAAATCAAAACGTTTGCAAACAATACGGAAACAAAAACAAACGTTTCATATTTTTATCAATTTAAGCCAAATGTTTACAAACATTACGAAACAAATCCAAACGTTTCACCTTTTTAGCGATTTAAACCAAACGTTTACAAACGTTATGAAACAAATCCAAACCTTTCCTTATTTTAGCGTTATAAGCAAAATGTATACAAACATTACGATACAAATCCAACCGTTTCTCTATTTTAGCGATATAAGCCAACAGTTTACAAACATTGCGAAACAAATCAAAAAGTTTCACCTTTTTAACGAATTAAGCCAAATGTTTACAAATGTTTAGAAACAAAACAAAACGTTTAAAACGTTACGAAATAAATCCAAACGATTCACATTTTTAGCGATTTAAGTCAAACGTTTACAAACGTTACGGAACAAAACCAAATGTTTAACATTTTTAGCGATTTAAGCCAAACGTTTACAAACGTTACGAAATAAATCCAAGTGTTTCACCTTTGTAGCGATTTCAGCCAAAACTTTACAAAAGTTACGAAACAAATCCAAGTGTTTCACCTTTTTAGTAATTTAAGCGAAACGTTTACAAACGTTGCGAAACAAATCCAAACGTTTTACCTTTTTTGCGATTTAAGCAAAACGTTTACAAACGTTAGAAAAAAAACCAAACGTTTAACCTTTTTAGCGATTTAAGCCAAATCTTTAAAACGTTACGAAATAAATCCAAACGTATACAAACATTACGGAACAAAAACGAACATTTCACATTTTTATCAATTTAAGCCAAACGTTTACAAACGTTACGAAACAAATCCAAACGTTTCCCACTTTTAGCGATTGAAGCGAAACGTTTACAAACGTTACAAAACAAATCCAAATGTTTCCCCATTTTAGCGATTTAAGCCAAATGTTTATAAATGTAACGAAACAAAACCAAACATTTACAAACGTTTACAAACGTTACGAAACAAATCCAAACGTTTCCCAATTTTAGCGTAAAGCCAAAAGTTACGAAACAAATCCAAACGTTTCACCTTTTTAGCGATTTAAGCCAAACGTTAACAAACGTTTACAAACGTTTTGAAACAAATCCAAACGTTTCACCTTTTTTGGGATTGAAGCCAAAAGTTTACAAAGGTTAAGAAACAAATCCAAATGTTTCCCCATTTTAACGATATAAGCCAAAAGTTAATAAATGTTACGAAACAAAACCAAACGTTTACAAATGTTACGAAAGAAATCCAAATGTTTACAAACGTTACAAAAAAATCCAAACGTTTCACCATTTTAGCGATTTATGCGAAACGTTTACAAACGATACGAAACAAATCCAAACGTTTCCCCTTTTTAGCAATTTAGCCAAACGTTTACAAAAGTTACGAAACAAATCCAAACGTTTACCTATTTTAGCGATTTAAGCTAAACGTTTACAAACGTTACGAAACAAATCCAAACGTTTCCCCTTTTTTGCGATTGAAGCCAAACGTTTACAAACAATACGAAACAAATCCAAACGTTTCCCCTTTTTAGCAATTTAATCCAAACGTTTATAAATATTGCGAAACAAATCCAAACGTTTAACCTTTTTAACGATTTAAGCTTAACGTTACGAAACAAATCCAAATGTTTCCATATTTTAGCAATTTAAGCCAAAACTTTAAAACATTACGAAATAATTCCAAACGTTTGCAAACAATACGGAACAAAAACAAACGTTTCATATTTTTATCTATTTAAGCCAAACGTTTACAAACGTTACGAAACAAATCCAAACGTTTCACCTTTTTAGCGATTTAAGCCAAGCGTTTATACGTATGCAAACGTTACGACACAAATCCAACCGTTTCCCTATTTTAGCGATTTATGCCAAAAGTTTACATACATCACGAAAAAAATCCAAACATTTCACCTTTTTAACGATTTAAGCCAAACGTATACAAATGTTTAGAAACAAACCCAAACGTTTAAAACGTTACGAAACAAATCCAAACGTTTCACAATTTTTGCGATTTAAGTCAAACGTTTACAAACATTACGGAACAAAATCAAACGTTTCACATTTTTAGCGATTTAAGCCAAACGTTTACAAACGTTACGAAACAAATCCAAACGTTTCACCTTTTTAGCAATTTAAGCCAAACCTTTACAAAAGTTACGAAACAAATCCAAGCGTTTCACCTTTTTTGCAATTTAAGCCAAACCTTTACAAACGTTCCGAAACAAATCCAAACGTTTCACCTTTTTTGAGATTTAAGCAAAACGTTTACAAACGTTACGAAACAAAACCAAACGTTTAACCTTTTAAGTGATTTAAGCCAAATCTTCAAAACGTTACGAGATAAAATCAAACGTATACAAACATTACGGAACAAAAACAAACGTTTCACTTTTATTTCAATTTAAGCCAAACGTTTACAAACGTTACGAAACAAATCCAAAAGTTTCACATTTTTAGCGATTAAAGCCAAACATTTACAAATGTTACAAAACAAATCCAAACGTTTCCCCATTTTAGCGATTTAAGCCAAACGTTTAACAACGTAACGAAACAAAACCAAACATTTACAAACGTTACGAAATAAATCCAAACGGTTACAAACGTTACGAAACAAATCCAAACGTTTCCCCATTTTAGCGTTAAGCCAAACGTTTACAAACGTTACGAAACAAATCCAAACTTTCACCGTTTTAGCGATTTAAGCCAAACGTTTATAAACGTTACGAAACAAATCTAAATGTTTCACCTTTTTAGGGATTGAAGCCAAACGTTTACAAACGTTAAGAAATAAATCCAAACGTTTCCCCATTTTAGCGATTTAAGCCAAAAGATTATAAACGTTACGAAACAAAACCAAACATTTACAAACGTTACGAAACAAATCCAAATGTTTACAAAAGTTACGAAAAAAATCCAAACGTTTCACCATTTTAGCGATTTAAGCCAAACGTTTACAAACGATACGAAACAAATCCAAATGTTTCACCATTTTGCGATTGAAGCCAAACGTTTACACACATTACGAAACAAATCCAAACGTTTCACCTTTTTAGCCAAACGTTTACGAACGTTACGAAACAAATCCAAGCGTTTCACCTTTTTAGCAATTTAAGCCAAACGTTTACAAATGTTGCGAAACAAATCCAAACTTTTCACCTTTTTACCGATTTAAGCCCAACGTTTGCAAATGTTACGAAACAAATCCAAATGTTTTCCCATTATAGCGATTTAAGCCAAATCTTTAAAACGTTACGAAATAAATCCAAACGTTTACAAACAATACGGAACAAAAACAAATGTATCACATTTTTATCAATTTCAGCTAAATGTTTACAAACCTTACGAAACAAATCCAAGTGCTTCACCTTTTTAGCGATTTAAGCCAAACGTTTACAAAAGTTGTGAAACAAATCCAAGCGTTTCACCTTTTTAGCAATTTAAGCTAAACGTTTACAAATATTGCGAAATAAATCCAAAAGTTTAACCTTTTTAGCAATTTAAGCCCAACATTTACAAACATTACGAAACAAATCCAAATGTTTCCCCATTTTAGCGATTTAAGCCAAATCTTTAAAACATTACGAAATAAATCCAAACGTTTGCAAACAAGACGGAACAAAAATAAACGTTTCACATTTTTATCAATTTAAGACAAACGTTTACAAACGTTACGAAACAAATCCAAACGTTTCACCTTTTTAGCGATTTAAGCCAAACGTTTACAAACGTTACGAAACAAATCCAAACGTTTCCTTATTTTAGCAATTTAAACAAAACGTATACAAACATTACGACACAAATCCAAACGTTTCCCTATTTTAGCGATTTAAGCCAAAAGTTTACAAACATTACGAAACTATCACGACC
This sequence comes from Mercurialis annua, assembly GCF_937616625.2. Lineage (NCBI taxonomy): Eukaryota > Viridiplantae > Streptophyta > Magnoliopsida > Malpighiales > Euphorbiaceae > Mercurialis > Mercurialis annua. The sequence goes on along the minus strand of NC_065572.1, from coordinate 31,533,153 downwards.
CAATTTCATGCATCGTGACCGGCGCTAGGATATGGGTATATTCGTACCAAAACCCGTAGCAAGCCTTGCGGAAAATAATTAAACATTTAAACCTGCAGAAAATTTCTCGGGGGCAACCGAGACTCCAACCTAAGTCTAGCAATTTATATTACAGTTCTAATATAAATAACTTAAATATCTGACATGCGAAACATCATGCCTTATACATAACAATACTGTAATCCAGAGTAAACATGCCAGCAATAAATAACCGAACAGATCGACAATCCCAAAGTGTAATATCAAATGTAATATATAAACTAGTTCTACTGCGGTCTAAGAGTTTGAAAACAGTAACTAGTTTAAATAACATAAAAACCTCCGAAGAATCAAAAGAATCGGAGTGGACCAACTTTCAGATCATAAACCTGGAAAATTTGGGAAAACAACGGGGTCAGATATACTGAGATGAGTTCGCAATACTATTTACATTTAATAAGTTTAAAAACCCTTAAATCAAAACAGTTTATACTAATATAGTATGATTATGGAAAACAGTATTGAAATGATCCCGGCGTAAGTATGATATAACATACTGATAAACCCATAGTGGACGGGAACATATCCTCGTCATATACCAGCGTAAGCAAGACATTAGTCTGCCGATCCCAGAGTACTTACCGGTGCACACAGTCTCGATACAAGCCTATCGAGCAGCTCGTTTCAATCCAGATCCATAATCCGTAAAAAAAATAGTTCAAAAGGATTTATAATATTAAAATATGATGCGGTACTTAATAAAGCGGTAAATAGCACTACAAACTCACTGCTTACTTATCCACGTGAATTTTGGCAAACAGCTAACCCTGCGTAGACTCCGAAGCACGAGCAGTCGACGGGTCTAAAACAATATATAAGTTAAAATCCATTTAACCCCTAACTCTAAGAATGCTAGACGCCACATAGGACTAGCACAATACCAAGTCTCGCACAAGCATAGCCAAAGCAAAAAGAACAATTAATTACATACTGACCCGAGTAAAGATACCAACCACCTTGAGTAGACACAATACTTAAAATCCGTTCCGGAAAATAATACTTAAATAATAACTAAAATCCATTTCCTCAAATATTAGGTTAGCCAAATTATCAATAACTACCAAGCTACCTCACATGTCGGTGACCCAAGTCTAACCCGACCCAAATATTTTATCAAAAATATAAACCGGAGTTTATAATTCCCAAAAACAAATTCGATAAAATAAATATATTTGTATTCAATTATAAACCATAGTTTATAATTAAAGAAATAACTTTGATAAATAATAACCAAATATTTGAAACGGGACCCAATAGCTTTACCTTCAAGTAACTCAAATTACAACCAAAACTTAATCAAATAAGTGGGTAATTGATTTTGGAGGTCGCTATACTTTTCAAAAATTGCAAAATGGTGACCGAACTTCAAAACGTAACATTTTAGTTACTATACTATTTGGTTTTGTTAAGATAGAAGGATTTTTGGTCACCGAAGAAAAATATTTCGAGTTGATTTTTTGTTGATTATGTGTATATATATGAAATATAAGGTATTATTTGTCATAAATAACCAAAATTTGATTACTACATATGTATAATTTGACCGTAAAACACTTAAAAACCTTCCAAAATCACATATTTGAAAGTTTAGTAACCATTTTGTTACGTTTTGAAGTTCGGCCACCATTTTGCAATTCTTGAAAAGTGCAGTGACCCCTAGAATCAATTACCCCAAATAAGTTTTAAAATATTCAAGGACTAGATTGAAATTTAGCCAAAATGCCATAGCAAAAAGATATTTAAAACCAAATATAATTACCCGAGTAATTATATAAATTTATATTATAAAATAATCTTCGATTTCAATTTGTCAATTTATAATTTGAAACGAAAACCAAAGGTAAAAAAACATAAATTTAATCATATTGGTAATCAAAGCCAAAAATCTCAATTTATCAATTAAATAATTAATAATAATTATTATTAATTAAATTTTAAATAACTCAAATATTATTTTTAGGTCTCAAAAATAATATTACTAATTTAACAATTTCCAAATTAAAATGAATCCTCAATTCCTATTTAATAAAGTTAAAATAAATAAATAAATCTAAGAGTATTTTAATCATAATAAGATTAATTATTAAATTTAAATTTAAAATAATAATGCCCAAAGTAATTTCAAATAATAATATTATTTAAATCGCTAATTAATAGGTCGAAACCAATTTCGTAAATTAAAATCAAAATCAAAATGAAATAGTTAATAATAAAGTTAAAGCATCATTAGAATTAAATCAAAACAATTTAGTGGCTAAAATAGCCAATTAACCACCACTTATAAACAAACTCACAAGCTTAAATAACCCATGAAATTTGAAATCGGGATAATACAAAAACGTGGCCAACATCTTGACCAATTATACTATCATATTTCAAGCAAAATTATCCCATCATTTTAAAAAGAGTAACCCGCCCATCAATAATCCACAAGCCATCTTGTCCAAATTAACAAAACTCAAAGTAACAGAACCATAATAATGCAAAATAATTAAACATATCAATGCACAGAAATCAAACAAACATTTTTAATCTCAATTCTAGATCATCAAAAATAACACAACAAATCCAAATCATTTAAAGGAACTAACCCGTTATAACAAGAAATCCTACCTAAGATTAATGCCCATATTAGAATCATTAACAACACATGTCATGAGGTTTCGGTTGCACAACACGGCAACGACATGCGACGAAGAACAGCGGCCACAAAGGCGAGAAACATGAGCTGATCTAATCTCACAAACAATAACAACATGTAATAGAGAATGACTAATAACAGCAGCAACAAAGAATAAAGAAGAGGGACAGCAAGAAATCGATAAAAACGGCAGTAGATAACAATGAATCGTAGCGGCGATTAAACGATCAAGTTATACGTACCAAATATGTTTCCAACGCGTAGGGATGATCGAGAACAATTGAAATAGGTGAAACGAAGATAAACGCTTCAGATTTGAAGCTAGCATGGACAACAACACAAGTTACAAACAACGAGAACGATATCGAAAAGAAGAACTAGGAAAAGAGATGTGAAATTAACTTACCAAATCAAGCGGCAATAGAAGAAATGAAAGTTATGTTGATTCAGATTGTAATAGGTTAAAGGGGGCTAGGGTTTTTAAGAAAAGATTGGAATTGTAAAAAAGAACGTAAGAAAATCTATCGAATAGCAGGTCTTTATAAATAAGAATGCAACATCATATATACTACTCAAATTTTGTATGACCAATCTTAACCTTTTAATGGGCCAAAAAAAATGAACAAATCATCATGGGCATAAACTTAACCATGCATGGGTTTAGTATGAATTTCATGGCTTAATTAATTATCACCAAACTAATGAAAGTGTAAATCAACTGTATGGACCAAACTAAATCAAACCAAGAATCGAACCACGAAGGACTCCAAATTATAACCGAAAACTCATCGGAAAAATATTAAAGAAAAATACGGGATATTACAGAAACAAATCCAAACGTTTCACCTTTTTAACGATTTAATCCAAACGTTTACAAATATTTAGAAACAAAACCAAAGGTTTAAAACGTTACGAAACAAATCCAAACGTTTCAGATTTTTAGCGATTTAAGTCAAACGTTTACAAACGTTACGGAACAAAACCAAACGTTTCACATTTTTAGCGATTTAAGCCAAACGTTTACAAATGTTACGAAACAAATCCAAGCGTTTTACCTTTTTAGCAATTTAAGCCAAACGTTTACAAACGTTGCGAAATAAATCCAAACGTTTCACCTTTTTTGCGAATTAAGCCAAACGTTTATAAACGTAACGAAAGAAAACCAAACATTTACAAACGTTACGAAATAAATCCAAACGTTTACAAACGTTGCGAAATAAATCCAAACGTTTCACCTTTTTAGCGTTAAGCCAAACGTTTACAAACGTTACGAAACAAATCTAAACTTTCACCTTTTTAGCGATTTAAGCCAAACGTTAACAAACGTTTACAAACGTTACGAAACAAATCCAAACGTTTCACCTTTTTACGGATTGAAGCCAAATGTTTACACGCGTTAAGAAACAAATCCAAACGTTTCCCCGTTTTAGCGATTTAAGCCAAACATTTACAAACGTTACAAAACAAATCCAAACGTTTCCCCATTTTAGCGATTTAAGACAAACGTTTATAAACGTAACGAAACAAAACCAAACATTTACAAACGTTACAAAGTAAATCCAAACGTTTACAAACGTTACAAAACAAATCCAAACGTTTCCCCATTTTAGCGTTAAGCCAAACGTTTACAAACGTTAGGAAACAAATCCAAACTTTCACCTTTTTAGCGATCTAAGCCAAACGTTAACAAACGTTACGAAACAAATCCAAACGTTTCACCTTTTTAGGGATTGAAGCCAAACGTTTACAAATGTTAAAAAATAAATCCAAACGTTTCCCCATTTTAGCTATTTAAGCCAAAAGATTATAAACGTTATGAAACAAAACCAAACATTTACAAACGTTACGAAACAAATCCAAATGTTTACAAACGTTACGAAAAAAAATCCAAATGTTTCACCATTTTAGCGATTTACTCCAAACGTTTACAAACGATACGAAATAAATCCAAACGTTTCACCTTTTTAGCAATTTAGCCAAACGTTTACAAACATTACGAAACAAATCCAAACGTTTCCCCATTTTGGCAATTTAAGCCAAACATTTACAAACGTTACTAAACAAATCCAAACGTTTGCAATTTAAGCCAAACGTTTACAAACATTACGAAACAAATCCAAACGTATCCCCTTTTTTGCGATTGAAGCCAAACGTTTACAAACATTACGAAACAAATCCAAATGTTTACAAACGTTAAAAACGAAATCCTAACGTTTCACCATTTTAGCGATTTAAGCCAAACGTTTATAGGAAACAAATCCAAACGTTTCAGCTTTTTAGCAATTTAGCCAAATGTTTACAAACGTTACGAAACAAATCCAAACGTTTCACCTTTTTAGCTATTTAAGCCAAACGTTTACAAACGTTATGAAACAAATCCAAGCGTTTCACCTTTTTAGCAATTTAAGCCAAACATTTACAAAAGTTGCGAAATAAATTCACACTTTTTGGCTTTTTAGCGATTTAAGCCCAACGTTTACAAACGTTACGAAATAAATCCAAAATTTTCCCCATTTTAGCGATTTAAGCCAAATCTTTAAAACGTTACGAAATAAATCCAAACATTTACAAACAATACGGAACAAAAAAAATGTTTCACATTTTTATCAATTTAAGCCAAATGTTTAAACGTTTCACCTTTTTTGCGAGTTATTCCAAACCTTTACAAACGTTTTAGAACAAAACCAAACGTTTCCCGTTTTTTAGATTTAAGCCAAACATTACGAAACAAATCCAAGCGTTTAACCTTTTTAGCAATTTAAGCCAAACGTTTACAAATGTTGCGAAACAAATCCACACGTTTAACCTTTTTAGCGATTTAAGCCCAACGTTTACAAATATTACGAAACAAATCCAAACGTTTCCACATTTTAGAGATTTAAACCAAATCTTTAAAACGTTACGAAATAAATCAAAATGTTTGCAAACAATACGAAACAAAAACAAACGTTTCACATTTTTATCAATTTAAGCCAAATGTTTACAAACATTCCGAAACAAATCCAAACATTTCACCTTTTTAGCGATTTAAGCAAAACGTATACAAACATTAAGACGCAAATCCAAACGATTCCCTATTTTAGCGATTTAAGCCAAAAGTTTACAAACATTACGAAACAAATCCAAACGTTTCACCTTTTTAACGATTTAATCCAAACGTTTACAAATGTTTAGAAACAAAACAAAATGTTTAAAACGTTACGAAATAAATCCAAACGTTTCACATTTGTTGAGATTTAAGTCAAACGTTTACAAACGTTACGGAACAAAACCAAATGTTTCACATTTTTAGCGATTTAAGCCAAACGTTTACAAACGTTACGAAACAAATCCAAGTGTTTCACCTTTTTAGCGATTTAAGCCAAACCTTTACAAAAGTTACGAAACAAATCCAAGTGTTTCACCTTTTTAGCAATTTAAGCCTAACGTTTACAAACGTTGCGAAACAAATCCAAACGTTTTACCTTTTTTGCGATTTAAGCAAAACGTTTACAAACGTTACGAAACAAAACTAAACGTTTAACCTTTTTAGCGATTTAAGCCAAATCTTTAAAACGTTACAAAATAAATCCAAACGTATACAAACATTACGGAACAAAACCAACGTTTCACATTTTTATCAATTTAAGCCAAACGTTTACAAACGTTACGAAACTGTAACACCCCGTATTTTTCTAACTTGTTCCGTTAAGCCTAAACGGTACCTTGGGTTTGTTTGAGTGGTTCGACCACTTAGATTCGTGTTTCAAAGGTTCCAAACCTTTTAAAATGTGTTTTAAGATGTATTAGAAGTAATCTCGGAGTTTGAAACGTTTTCAATTTCAATTTCAAAATCTCCAATTTTCATCGGAGGCAGTAGCATTTCGCGGCGCGACATGCATGAATCACAGGCGTGATTCATGTATCACGGGCGCGATATAGGTGTAGCGGGCGCGACGCGTGCACTGTTCAGTTCGTTGATTTCTATTTAAATTCACCTAATTCGACCTAAACTAATTTTACACTTTCTCTAAAACCCTAAAACGGCTGTAGCATTTCTCTTAATCATTTTCTATCATTCCTAAGCCTATTTCCATCAATTGTAAGTATTTCTAATCCTTTCCTTAAGGTTTAATCCATAGATTATCATATCTATCAATTATAAATTCATTAGCTATTATATGAATTGGTTGTAGGCTGATTGTATATCAATATTTTTTTGAGTTCCTCTCTTGATTGTTGTATTTAATTCATCTCAAGAGGTTAGTGGCTTATATCTCTTGTTTTGATTTGTAGAGATTGCTTTATATTCATTTTCTTCTATACCTTGGGTGGTTTGATTGTAATTTCTGTGTTTCTTGAATTATAAATTCTGGAAATATTAATTTGATGTTATATTAGTCTCTTGAATTTCATTTGTACTTTGGGTGATTTGGTTTAACGTTACAATTGATAAACTTATCGAATTTCTAAAGATTTTAGGTTATAAACTGTTTTTGATGGTTATTTAAAAATCTGGAAATTTCTTAAAAGCTAATCTTAGTTTGTTTAAACATCAAACGTACATTGGCTGTGTTGGGGGAATCTTGTGAACGGATTTTAGTATTGTTTGATTAATGCTTTTGAGATAAAATTATGTTTTAAGGTTAAACTAAAATCTGGAAATTTCAAAGTAATGGATCATAGGGTATTAGATGCTAAACAATACATGGGGTGATTTTGAGAAATTGTTTAAATGGATTAGCGTATAGTTTGGTTAACATTTTTGAAATTAAACTCGGTTTTGAACTTATTACTAAGGGCTGGAAATTGTTTAGAAGATGGGTTAAAACTTGTTAAAAGAATGTTAGATTATCTTAGGATGCGAATTGACTTGAATTTAATAATATAAGGCATACAAGGCATTATATGTCATTAGGGATTCGATTGAACTATTTTAACTTCAAGTTGATACTTAAAGGATGTTGAATCTTATTGATTTTTTTTGAGGTGATATATTTAATTGTACTTGGGGTGCTACTTGCTAAGTGTTAGCAAGCTTAATTGTTTATGGCATTATTAGGTTACAGCGTGAGTTCTTATTTAAAATTGACTTTGGTTTCATTTTAGGTTTGATTAAAGACTTTGGTTTTAAACTTGTTTTATGGATGGGTCGGGTTAGACGTGGTCTCCCGACATGTTGTGTTGAGCTATACTGCAGTAAGGCTAACACACTACTTTGGGAACTGTAATTGTTTTGAAAGACTATTTAAGTATTTAAGTACTTTGGTTTCGTTTTAAAAGATAAGAACTCACCTAAGCTTAACTTGCCTTATTTGTTAATAAGTTGTATGGATACTTGGTGGTATTTTAATTACCTTGTTTGAATCATTGGTTGTGTTGTGAAATGCTAGTCCAATGTGCAGTCTAGTATTCTTAGAGTTAGGGATTGTTCGGATTTTGACTTATATAATGTTTTAGACTCGTCGACTGCTCGTGCTTCGGAGTCTACGCAGGGTTAGCTGTTTGCCAAGATTCACGTGGACAAGCAAGCAGCGAGTTTATAGTGTTATTTACCGCTTTATTAAGTACCGCAAGTTATTTTAGTATATCAAATGTTTGTGAACTGTTTTAAGGATTATGGATCTGGATTGAAACGAGCTACTCGATAGGCTTGTATCGAGACTGTGTGCACCGGTAAGTACTTTGGGATTGGCTGACCAATGTCTGACCTACTTTGGGAATCGATGAGGATTTGTTCCTATCTACTTTGGGTTAAATACTTTGGGATTTCATTTCAATACTGTTTTCCATAATCAAGTATATATATTAGTATAAAATGATTTGTTTTAAGGGTTTTAAACTTAATAAATGTAAATAGCATTATGAACTCATCTCAGTATATCTGACCCCGTTGTTTTCCAAACTTTCCAGGTTTATGATTTTGAGAGAGTTGGTCATCTCCGATCTGTTGATTCCTCGGAGGTCTTTTATGTTAACAGACTAGTTTACTGTTTTACTTCTTTGACCGCAGTAGAACTAGTTGTCTCTATTATTCAACTTTGGTTTGTCGTAGTGGTACGACTTTTATATTATTATACTTTAGCATGTTACATTGGATTATTATTATATGAGGCATGTTTCATAGTTCCGAATTGCTATCAATTAATTATACTAGAACTGCTATATAAGTTGTTAGGCTTAGGCTGAAGTCTCGGTTGCCCCCGAGCATTGGTTTTCTTGTAGGTTTATATTGAATATAAGGTTTTCCGCGAGGCTTGCTACGGGTTTTGGTATGACCATACCCATACCCTAGCGCCAGTCGCGATCCATGAAATTGGGTCGTGACAGAAACAAATCCAAACGTTTCGCATTTTTAGCTATTGAAGTCAAACGTTTACAAACGTTACAAAACAAATCCAAATGTTTCCCCATTTTAGAGATTTAAGTCAAACGTTTATAAACGTAACGAAATAAAACCAAACATTTACAAACGTTTACAAACGTTACGAAACAAATCCAAACGTTTACCAATTTTATCGTTAAGCCAAACGTTTACAAATGTTACGAAACAAATCCAAACGTTTCCCCTTTTTAGCAATTTAAGCCAAACGTTAGCCAACGTTACAAAACAAATCCAAATGTTTCACCTTTTTAGGGATTGAAGCCAACCGTTTACAAAGGTTAAGAAACAAATCCAAACGTTTCCCCATATTGACGATTTAAGCCAAAATTTTATAAACGTTACGAAACAAAACCAAACGTTTACAAATGCTACGAAACAAATCCAAATGTTTACAAACGTTACGAAAAATTCCAAACGTTTCACCGTTTTAGCGATACAAATCCAAACGTTTACAAAAGTTACGAAATAAATCGAAACGTTTACCCATTTTAGCGATTTAAGCCAAACGTTTACAAACGTTACGAAACAAATCCAAATGTTTCCCCTTTTTTGCGATTGAAGCCAAACTTTTACAAACATTACTAAACAAATCCAAACGTTTCACCTTTTTAGCGATTTAAGCCAAACGATTACAAACGTTATGAAACAAATCCAAGCGTATCACCTTTTTAGCCATTTAAGCCAAACGTTTACAAATGTTGCGAAACAAATCCAAACTTTTAACCTTTTTAGCAATTTAAGCCCAACGTTTACAAACGGTACGAAACAAATCCAAATGTTTCACCATTTTAGCGATTTAAGCAAATCTTTAAAACGTTACGAAAAAAACCCAAACGTTTACAAACAATACGGAACAAAAACATTCGCTTCACCTTTTTATCAATTTAAGCCAATCGTTTACAAACGTTACGAAATAAATCCAAACGTTTCACCTTTTTAGCGATTTAATCCAAACATTTACAAACGTTATAGAACAAAACCAAAAGTTTCACATTTTTTGAGATTTAAGCCAAACGTTTACAAACGTTACGAAACAAATCCAAGCGTTTCACCTTCTTAGCGATTTAAGCCAAATGTTTACAAAAGTCACGAAATAAATCCAAGCGTTTCACCTTTTTAGCAATTTAAGCCAAACGTTTACAAATATTGCGAAACAAATCCAAACGTTTAACCTTTTTAGCGATTTAAGTCCAACGTTTAGAAACGTTACGAAACAAATCCAAATGTTTCCCCATTTTAGCGATTTAAGCCAAATCTTTAGAACATTACGAAATAATTCCAAACGTTTGCAAACAATACGGAACAAAAACAAACGTTTCACATTTTTATCAATTTAAGCCAAACGTTTACAAATGTTACGAAACAAATCCAAACGTTTCACCTTTATAGCGATTTAAGCCCAACGTTTACAAACGTTATGAAACAAATCCAAATGTTTCCCCATTTTAGAGATTTAAGCCAAATCTTTAAAACGTTACGAATTAAATCCAAACGTTTGCAAACAATACGGAACAAAAACAAACGTTTCATATTTTTATCAATTTAAGCCAAATGTTTACAAACATTACGAAACAAATCCAAACGTTTCACCTTTTTAGCGATTTAAGCCAAACGTTTACAAACGTTACGAAACAAATCCAAACGTTTCCTTATTTTAGCGATTTAAGCAAAATGTATACAAACATTACAACACAAATCCAAACATTTCTCTATTTTAGCGATTTAAGCCAAAAGTTTATAAACATTACGAAACAAATCCAAACGTTTTACCTTTTTAACGATTTAAGCCAAACGTTTTACAAAAGTTCAGAAACAAAACAAAACATTTAAAACGTTAAGAAATAAATCCAAATGTTTTATATTTTTAGCGATTTAAGTCAAACGTTTACAAACGTTACGGAACAAAAACAAATGTTTCAAATTTTTAGCGATTTAAGCGAAACGTTTACAAACGTTACGAAACAAATCCAAGTGTTTCACCTTTTTAGCGATTTAAGCAAAACCTTTACAAAAGATACGAAACAAATCCAAGTGTTTCATCTTTTTAGCAATTTAAGTCAAACGTTTACAAACGTTGCGAAACAAATCTAAAAAATTTACCTTTTTTGCAATTTAAGCAAAACATTTACAAACGTTAGGAAAAAAACTAAACGTTTAACCTTTTTAGCGATTTATGCCAAATCTTTAAAACGTTACGAAATAAATCCAAATGTATACAAACGTTACGGAACAAAAACGAACGTTTCACATTTTTACCAATTTAAGCCAAACTTTTACAAACGTTACGAAAAAAATCCAAACGTTTCACATTTTTAGCGATTAAAGCCAAATGTTTACAAACATTACAAAACAAATCCAAATGTTTCCCCATTTTAGCGATATAAGCCAAACGTTTATAAACGTAACGAAACAAAACCAAACATTTACAAACGTTACGAAACAAATCCAAACATTTTCCAATTTTAGCGTTAAGCCAAACGTTTACAAACGTTACGAAACAAATCCAAACATTTCACCTTTTTGGCGATTTAAGCCTAACGTTAACAAACGTTTACAAACGTTTTGAAACAAATCCAAACGTTTCACCTTTTTAGGGATTGAAGCCAAACGTTTACAAAGGTTAAGAAACAAATCCAAACGTTTCCTCATTTTAACGATTTAAGCCAAACGTTACGAAACAAAACCAAACATTTACAAATGTTACGAAACAAATCCAAATGTTTACAAACGTTACAAAAAAATCCAAATGTTTCACCATTTTAGCGATTTGTGTCAAACATTTACAAACGATACGAAACAAAACCAAACGTTTCCCCTTTTTAGCAATTTAGCCAAACGTTTACAAAAGTTACGAAACAATTCCAAAAGTTTACAAACGTTACGAAACAAATCCAAACGTTTCCCCTTTTTTGCGATTGAAGCCAAACGTTTACAAACATTACGAAACAAATCCAAACATTTCACCTTTTTAGCGATTAAAGCCAAACGTTTACAAACGTTACGAAACAAATCCAAGCTTTTCACCTTTTTAGCCATTTAAGCCAAACATTTACAAATGTTGCGAAACAAATCCAAACTTTTAACCTTTTTACCAAATTAAGCCCAACGTTTACAAACGTTACGAAACAAATCCAAACATTTTCCCATTTTAGCGATTTAAGCCAAATCTTTATAACGTACGAAATAAATCCAAATGTTTACAAACAATACGGAACAAAAACAAACGTTTCACATTTTTATCAATTTAAGCCAAACGTTTACAAACGTTACGAAACAAATCCAAACGTTTCACCTTTTTAGAGATTTAAGCCAAACGTTTACAAACGTTACGAAACAGATCCAAATGTTTCCTTGTTTTAGCGATTTAAACAAAACGTATGCAAACGTTACGACACAAATCAAAACGTTTCCCTATTTTAGCGATTTAAGCAAAAAGTTTACATACATTAAGAAAAAAATCCAAACGTTTCACCTTTTTAATGATTTAAGCCAAACGTTTAAAAATAGAAACAAAACCAAACGTTTAATACGTTACGAAACAAATCCAAACATTTCACATTTTTACCGATTTAAGTTAAACGTTTACAAACGTTGCGGAACAAAACCAAACGTTTCACGTTTCTAGCGATTTAAGGCAAACGTTTACAAACGTTACGAAACAAATCCAAGCGTTTCACCTTTTTAGCAATTTAAGCCAAACGTTTACAAAAGTTACGAAACAAATCCAAGCGTTGCGCCTTTTTAGCAATTTAAGACAAACGTTTACAAACGTTGTGAAACCAATCCAAACGTTTTCCTTTTTTCCGATTTAAGCAAAACGTTTACAAACGTTAAGAAACAAAACCAAACGTTTAACCTTTTATGCGATTTAAGCCAAATCAATAAAACGTTACGAAATAAAACCAAATGTATACAAACATTACGGAACAAAAACGAACGTTTCAAATTTTTATAAATTTAAGCCAAACATTTACAAACATTACGAAACAAATCCAAACGTTTCACATTTTTAGCGATTAAAGCCAAACATTTACAAACGTTACAAAACAAATCCAAACGTTTCCCCATTTTAGCGATTTAAGCCAAATGATTATAAACATAACGATACAAAACCAAACATTTACAAACGTTACGAAATAAATCCAAACGTTTAAAAACGTTGCGAAACAAATCCAAACGTTTCCCCATTTTAGCGTTAAGCTAAACGATTACAAATGTTACGAAACAAATCCAAAATTTCACCTTTTTAGCGATTTAAGCCAAACGTTAACAAACGTTAAGAAACAAATCCAAATGTTTCCCCTTTTTAGGGATTGAAGCCAAATGTTTACAAACGTTAAGAAACATATCCAAACGTTTCCCCATTTTAGCGATTTAAGCCAAAAGATTATAAATATTACGAAATAAAACCAAACATTTACAAACATTACGAAACAAATCCAAATGTTTACAAACGTTACGAAACAAATCCAAACGTTTCACCATTTTAGCGATTTAAGCCAAACGTTTACAAACGATACGAAACAAATCCAAATGTTTCTCCTTTTTAGCGATTTAAGGCAAACGTTTACAAACGTTACCAAACAAATCCAAACGTTTCCTTATTTTAGTGATTTAAACAAAACGTATGCAAACGTTACGACACAAATCCAAAACGTTTCCCTATCTTAGCGATTTAAACCAAAAGTTTACATACATTACGTAACAAATCCAAACGTTTCACCTTTTTAACGATTTAAGCCAAACGTATACAAATGTATAGAAACAAAACCAAACGTTTAAAACGTTACGAAACAAATCCAAACGTTTCACAATTTCACCGATTTAAGTCAAACGTTTACAAACATTACGGAACAAAACCAAACGTTTCACATTTTTAGTGATTTAAGCCAAACGTTTACAAACGTTACGAAACAAATCCAAGCGTTTCACCTTTTTAGCAATTTAAGCCAAACGTTTACAAAAGTTACGAAACAAATCCAAGCGTTTCACCTTTTTAGCAATTTAATCCAAACGTTTACAAACGTTGCGAAACAAATCCAAACGTTTCACCTTTTTTGCGATTTAAGCAAAACATTTACAAACGTTATGAAACAAAACCAAACATTTAACCTTTTATGCGATTTAAGCCAAATTTTTAAAACGTTACAAAATAAAATCAAACGTATACAAACATTATGGAACAAAAACAAACGTTTCACATTTTTTTCAATTTAAGCCAAACGTTTACAAACGTTATGAAACAAATCCAAACGTTTCAAATTTTTAGCGATTAAAGCCAAACATTTACAAATGTTACAAAACAAATCCAAACGTTTCCCCATTTTAGCGATTTAAGCCAAACGTTTAACAACGTAACGTAACAAAACCGAACATTTACAAACGTTACGAAATAAATCCAAACGATTACAAACGTTACGAAACAAATCCAAGCGTTTCACCATTTTAGCGTTCAGCCAAAAGTTTACAAACGTTAGGAAACAAATCCACACTTTCACCTTTTTAGCGATTTAAGCCAAACCTTAACAAACGTTTACAAACGTTACAAAACAAATCCAAACGTTTCACCTTTTTAGGGATTGAAGCCAAACGTTTACAAATGTTAAGAAACAAATCCAAACGTTTCCCTATTTTAGCGATTTAAACCAAAAGATTATAAACGTTACGAAACAAAACCAAACATTTACAAACGTTACGAAACAAATCCAAATGTTTACAAACGTTACGAAAAAAATCCAAATGTTTCACCATTTTAACGATTTAAGCCAAACGTTTACAAATGATACGAAACAAATCCAAACGTTTCACCATTTTGCGATTGAAGCCAAACGTTCACACACATTAAGAAACAAATCCAAACGTTTCACCTTTTGAGCGATTTAAGCCAAACATTTACGAACGTTACGAAACAAATCCAAGCGTTTCCCCTTTTTAGCAATTTAAGCCAAACGTTTACAAATGTTGCGAAACAAATCCAAATTTTTCACCTTTTTAGCGATTTAAGCCCAACGTTTACAAACGTTACGAAACAAATCCAAACGTTTTCCCATTTTAGCGATTTAAGCCAAATCTTTGAAACGTTACAACATAAATCCAAATGTTTACAAACAATACGAAACATAAACAAAAGTTTCACATTTTTATCAATTTACGCCAAACGTTTACAAACATTACGAAATAAATCCAAACGTTTCACCTTTTGAGCGATTTAATCCAAACATTATAGAACAAAACCAAACGTTTCATATTTTTTTAGATTTAAGGCAAACGTTTACAAAAATTACGAAACAAATCCAAGCGTTTCACCTTTTTAGCGATATAAGCCAAACGTTTACAAAAGTTACGAAACAAATCCAAGCGTTTCACCTTTTTAGCAATTTAAGATAAACGTTTACAAATATCGCGAAACAAATCCAAACGTTTAACCTTTTTAGCGATTTAAGCCCAACGTTTACAAACGTTACGAAACAAATCCAAACGTTTCCCCATTTTAGCGATTTAAGACAAATCTTTGAAACATTACGAAATAAATCCAAACATTTGCAAATAATATGGAACAAAAACAAACGTTTCACATTTATATCAATTTTAGCCGAACGTTTACAAATGTTACAAAACAAATCCAAACGTTTCACATTTTTAGCGATTAAAGCCAAACATTTACAAACGTCACGAAACAAATCCAAACGTTTCCCCATTTTAGCGATTTAAGCCAAACGTTTATAAACATAATGAAACAAAACCAAACATTTACAAACGTTACGATATAAATCCAAACGTTTACAAACGTTACGAAACAAATCCAAATGTTTCCCCATTTTAGCGTTAAGCTAAACGTTTACAAACGTTACGAAACAAATCCAAACTTTCACCTTTTTAGCGATTTAAGCCAAACGTTTACAAATGTTTACAAACATTAAGAAACAAATCCAAACGTTTTCCCGTTTTAGGGATTGAAGCCAAACGTTTACAAACGTTAAGAAACAAATCCATACGTTTCCCCATTTTAGCGATTTAAGCCAAAAGATTATAAACGTTATGAAACCAAACCAAACATTTACAAACGTTACGAAACAAATCCAAATGTTTACAAACATTACGAAAAAATCCAAACGTTTCACCAGTTTAGCGATTTAAGCCAAACGTTTACAAACGATACGAAAAAATCCGAACGTTTCACCCTTTTAGCGATTTAAGCCAAACGTTTACAAACGTTACCAAACAAATACAAACGTTTCCTTATTTTAGTGATTTAAACAAAACGTATGCAAACGTTACGACACAAATCCAAACGTTTCCCTATCTTAGCGATTTAAGCCAAAAGTTTACAGACATTACGAAACAAATCCAAACGTTTCACCTTTTTAACGATTTAAGCCAAACATATACAAATGTATAGAAACAAAAGCCAACATTTAAAACGTTACGAAACAAATCCATACGTTTCACAATTTTAGCGATTTAAGTCAAACGTTTACAAACATTACGGAACAAAACCAAACGTTTCACATTTTTAGCGATTTAAGCCAAACGTTTACAAATGTCACGAAACAAATCCAAGCATTTCACCTTTATAGCAATTTAAGCCAAACGTTTACAAAAGTTATGAAAAAATCCTAGCGTTTCACCTTTTTATCAATTTAAGCCAAACGTTTACAAACGTTGCGAAACAAATCCAAACGTTTCACCTTTTTTGCGATTTAAGCAAAACGTTTACAAACGTTACGAAACTAAACCAAACGTTTAACCTTTTAAGCGATTTAAGCCAAATCTTTAAAACGTTACGAAATAAAATCAAATGTATACAAACATTACGGAACAAAAACAAACGTTTCACATTTTTTTCAATTTAAGCCAAACGTTTACAAACGTTACGAAACAAATCCAAACGTTTCACATTTTTAGCGATTAAAGCCAAACATTTACAAACGTTACAAAACAAATCCAAACGTTTCCCCATCTTAGCGATTTAAGCCAAACGTTTAACAATGTAACAGAAAAAACCAAACATTTACAAACATTACGAAATAATTCCAAACGGTTAAAAACGTTACGAAACAAATCCAAACATTTCCCCATTTTAGTGTTTAGCCAAACGTTAACAAACGTTACGAAACAAATCCAAACATTCACCTTTTTAGCGATTTAAGCCAAACCTTAACAAACGTTTACAAACGTTACGAAACAAATCCAAACGTTTCACCTTTTTAGGGATTGAAGCCAAACGTTTACAAACGTTAAGAAACAAATCCAAACTTTTTCCCATTTTAGCGATTTAAGCCAAAAGATAATAAACGTTACGAAACAAAACCAAACATTTACAAACGTTACGAAACAAATCCAAATTTTTACAAACGTTACGAAAAAAATCCAAATGTTTCACCATTTTAGCATTTTAAGCCAAACGTTTACAAACGATACGAAACAAATCCAAACGTTTCACCATTTTGCGATTGAAGCCAAACGTTTACATACATTACGAAACAAATCCAAACGTTTCACCTTTTTAGCGATTTAAGCCAAACGTTTACGAACGTTACGAAACAAATCCAAACGTTTCACCTTTTTAGCGATTTAAGCCAAACGTTTACTAACGTTACAAAACAAATCCAAGCTTTTCGCCTTTTTAGCAATTTAAGCCAAACGTTTACAAATGTTGCGAAACAAATCCAAACTTTTCACCTTTTTAGCGATTTAGGACCAACGTTTACAAACGTTACGAAACAAATCCAAACGTTTTCCCATTTTAGCGATTTAAGCCAAATCTTTGAAACGTTACGAAATAAATCCAAACGTTTGCAAACAATACGGAACAAATACAAAGGTTTCACATTTTAATCAATTTAAGCCAAACGTTTACAAACGTTACGAAATAAATCCAAACGTTTCACCTTTTTAGCGATTTAATCCAAACATTATAGAACAAAACTAAACGTTTCACATTTTTTTAGATTTAAGCCAAACGTTTACAAACATTACGAAACAAATCCAAGCGTTTCACCTTTTTAGCGATATAAGCCAAACGTTTACAAAAGTTACGAAACTGTCACGACCCATTTTCATGAATCGCGACCGGCGCTAGGGTATGGGTATGGCTGTACCAAAACCCGTAGCTAGCCTTACAGTTAACCCTATAAATACATAACCTGCAAGAAAACAATGCTCGGGGGCAACCGAGACTTCAGCCTAGTTCTAACAGTTCATAAAATATAATATTTATATAATAGGTGCTAGATGCTCGATCAATTCTGAGTCTCCAACATAGCATAAATATTTAATACCCCAAGTTATTATATTAATGCCAAAACAACAATTAATCAATTGAATAATTCTGATAACAAGTATTAGACAAGTACAACTTCTAATTACTACTGCGGTCTAAGAATAAAATCAATTTAACAGTTTTAATAAAATAAAATAAACCTCTGAGGAATTAAAGAATCAGAGACCAGCTGAATCGCTCAAATCATAACCCTGGGAAAAATTGGGAAAAACAACGTGGTCAGATTTACTCAGTAGAGTTTATATAATCATTTACATTTATTAAGTTGAAAACCTTTAAAAAACGTTTAATAAAACATTTTCATTATGGATTATCAATGAAACCCTAAACCAGAATTCTAAATCCATTATCGTGTCGGTGAGACGTATCTCAATAACCGATCCCCGACTATCACTTAATAAATAGTGAGCCCAGGAGACGTATCTTCCACCGTTGCCCTCACCAAGGTGAGACGTATCTCAAACCTACCTCAATACCATAATCATTACCGGTGCGCACGCAGTCCCGATGATGCCCATCGAGTAGCACATTCCAAATCAAATCCACAATGCTGAAAAACAGTTCGAAAGCTGTTTATACATATAAATATACAAAGTATAATGTTTGCTTAATAAAGAGGTAAATAGATATATAAACTCACTTCTTGCTATTCCACGTGAAACCTGACAAACAATCTAACTCTGGTTCGCCTCTGAAGTACGAACAATCGACGAGTCTAAACAAGGTATAAAATCATAATTAAAACAGAACCTAACTCTAGAGAGTACTAGACACCACATAGGACTACACGTCAAGGTAAAATAATCCAGAGCCAACACAAAACCTAAATAAATTATAATGCCAAAATAATACATGTCTATTGAGTTCTCGCTTTAAAATCCGTTTCAGAAAATATTATTTAAATAAATATTAAATAATATAACAATTTCCAAATAGTGGGTTAGCCGAGTTACCGATAATTACCAAGCTACCTCACATGTCAGGTGACCCAAGTCTAACCCGACCCAAAATATTTTGTCAAAAATAAAAACTATAGTTTACAATTTCTAAAATAACAATTTGATAAAATAATAAATCAGCATTTAAACGGAACTTAATATCTTAAGATCCAAGTAACCAATAGCTACTAATAATTTATTTAATTAAAAATAAATTAAAAAAAATGCTTAAAATCTTAAAACGTCAAATTGACACGTGTAGTCAATATTCCAAAATATAATAATTAACGAAGTAATTTTAAATTATTAATTATAATTATAATTATCACTTTTCATTTATAATAATTAAAATAATTAATAATAGATTAAAAAAATGTGAAGTAGTTAATTTACTTAAGGGATTCAATTGAGTAAAATAAACAATTAAATAGCCAAACTAGCATATTAGCCATCCTTTCCAACCAAACAAAACAATTTCTTCTGCCATAACCCAAGGAACCCGCCAAACATAAATTCAAATCAACAAATTATCAAAGTTCATAATATAAACCATAATAACCTAATAATCTTGTAAACTAAACAAGAATCAATGATAAGAATCATTAATATGGTTGCTACAGTAACCAAAATCATGAAAACTAAAACAATAGCTAAAATTCTGAAAACAAAGCATGAACTAGAGACTTAATAACAACTTAACTCATGAGATCAATTTTTAAAACAACTAATGCTATGGAGAAAACATGGACCATCTCAGAAGCAAAAAATCACTCGGCCAAAACAAGAACAAGATCACAGGTAATACTCAAGAAAGGACCACGAACCAAAGTCTACATAATTCAAGAGATTTGAATATACCGTTTGAAGATAACACGTCCAATGTTTATAGAGGTGATCCGGCTCAGATTTGTTGTGAAATTAATGCCTAACATAAGAAGGAATTACATCCAAGGGAAAACTTAGGATTTGACAGAAAACAAAATAAATGGAAATCCAATATTATCGCAAAAACGATGAAACGACGGCGGCTCAAGCGAAGAGTATACGTACCATTTCTGATTCCAAAATTATTGAATTGTAGGGGATCGAGTCTCCTACGGCTGAGACGAAACGGATCTCCAGAAAAAGTTAAAACGAATGAGAACGACTCAGCGAACGGAAGTGTCGATATAAGCAAAACTGAGAATTATGAACAAGAAACTTACTGAAAACAGCAAGGATTTTAGGGAGATTGGGAAGCGTTTTTTTCTCAAAAAATCTGGAGAATGATGACGGCTAGGGTTGATGGAAAAGATTAAAAACAGAATAGGGTTTTTAAGTGAACAAAACGAATGAATAGAAATAAGAACGCATCAATTTCAGTTTGTGTTCACTGCTTCTAAGGCTTTATAATATACAAAAGGCATGGGCCTTTGATTTTACACAAAAGAATGGCCAAATCACGTGGGAACTAATACCAGTGCATGAATTGCATGAAAAAT
Source organism: Mercurialis annua (assembly GCF_937616625.2). Lineage (NCBI taxonomy): Eukaryota > Viridiplantae > Streptophyta > Magnoliopsida > Malpighiales > Euphorbiaceae > Mercurialis > Mercurialis annua. The sequence goes on along the minus strand of NC_065572.1, from coordinate 31,512,368 downwards.
TCAAATACTTTTCTTTTTCTTTTCTTTTTTTCCTTTTAAAAATTAATAAAACAAACCAACCACGAATCGAATCAACGAACGACTAAAATAAAGTTTAATAAAAATATATAATAATAATAATAATAAATTACCTAAAACTTGAAGGAATGTAAAAATTATAAATAAAAAACAATAATTTTAAATTACGGGATATTACAGAAATAAATCCAAGTGTTTCACCTTTTTAGCAATTTAAGCCAAACGTTTACAAATATTGCGAAACAAATCCAAACGTTTAACCTTTTTAGCGATTTAAGCCCAACGTTTACAAACGTTACGAAACAAATCCAGATGTTTCCCCATTTTAGCGATTTAAGCCAAATCTTTGAAACATTACGAAATAAATACAAACGTTTGCAAACAATACGGAACAAAAACAAACGTTTCACATTTTTATCAATTTAAGCCAAACGTTTACAAACGTTACGAAACAAATCCAAACGTTTCACCTTTTTAGCTATTTAAGCCAAACGTTTATAAACGTTACGAAACAAATACAAACGTTTCCTTATTTTAGCAATTTAAACAAAACGTATACAAACATTACGACACAAATCCAAATGTTCCCTATTTAAGCGATTTAAGCCAAAAGTTTACAAACATTACGAAACAAATCCAAACGTTTCACCTTTTTAACGATTTAAGCCAAACGTTTACAAATATTTAGAAACAAAACCAAATGTTTAAAATGTTACGAAACAAATCCAAACGTTTCACATTTTTAGCGATTTAAGTCAAACGTTTACAAACGTTACGAAACAAAACCAAACGTTCCACATTTTTAGCGATTTAAGCCAAACGTTTAAAAAAGTTACGAAACAAATCCAAGCGTTTCACCTTTTTATCCATTTAAGCCAAACGTTTACAAACGTTGCGAAACAAATCCAAACGTTTCCCTTTTTTTTGCGATTTAAGCCAAACTTTTATTAACGTAACGAAAGAAAACCAAACATTTATAAACGTTACGAAATAAATCCAAACGTTTACAAACGTTACGAAACAAATCCAAACGTTTCACCATTTTAGCGTTAAGCCAAACGTTTACAAATGTTACGAAACAAATCCAAACTTTCACCATTTTAGCAATTTTAGCCAAACGTTAACAAACGTTACGAAACAAATCCAAACGTTTCACCTTTTTAGGGATTGAAGCCAAATGTTTACAAACGTTAAGAAAAAAATCCAAACGTTTCACCATTTTAGCAATTTAAGCCAAACATTTACAAACGTTACAAAACAAATCAAAACGTTTCCCCATTTTATCGATCTAAGCCAAACGTTTATAAACGTAACGAAACAAAACCAAACATTTACAAACGTTACGAAATAAATCCAAACGTTTACAAACGTTTCCCCATTTTAGCGTTAAGCTAAACGTTACGAAACAAATCCAAACTTTCACCTTTTTAGAGATTTAAGCCAAACGTTAACAAACGTTACGGAAAAAATCCAAACGTTTCACCATTTTAGGGGTTGAAGCCAAACGTTTGCAAACATTAAGAAATAAAACCAAACGTTTCCCCATTTTAGCGATTTAAGCCAAAAGATTATAAACGTTACGAAACAAAACCAAACATTTACAAACGTTACGAAACAAATCAAAATGTTTACAAACGTTAAGAAAAAATTCCAAACGTTTCACCATTTTAGCGATTTAAGCCAAACGTTTACAAACGATACGAAATAAATCCAAACGTTTCACCTTTTTAGCAATTTAGCCAGACGTTTACAAAAATTACAAAACAAATCCAAACGTTTCCCAATTTTGGCGATTTAAGCTAAACGTTTTCGAACGTTACTAAACAAATCAAAACGTTTGCAATTGAAGCCAAACGTTTACAAATATTACGAAACAAATCCAAATATTTCACCTTTTTGGCGATTTAAGCCAAACGTTTACAAACGTTACGAAACAAATCCAAGCGTTTCACCTTTTTAGCAATATAAGCCAAACGTTTACAAACGTTAGGAAACAAATCCAAACGTTTCACCTTTTAAGAGATTTAATCCAAACGTTTACAAATGTTACGAAACAAATCCAAACATTTCCCTTTTTTAGCGATTGAAACCAAACGTTTACAAATGTTACGACACAAATCCAAACGTTTCACCTTTTTAGCGATTGAAGCCAAACGTTTACAAATGTTACGAAACAAGCCAAATGTTTACAAACGTTACAAAACAAATCCAAACGTTTCCGCATTTTAGCGATTTAAGCCAAACGTTTACAAACGTTATGAAACAAATCCAAACGTTTCACCTTGTACCGATTTAAGCGAAACGTTTACAAATGTTAAGAAACAAAACAAAACGTTTAAAACGTTACGAAACAAATCAAACATTTCACATTTTTAGCGATTTAAGCCAAACGTTACGGAACAAAACCAAACGTTTAAATTTTTTGGCAATTTAAACCAAACGTTACGAAATAAATCCAAGCGTTTCACCTTTTTAGCTGTTTAAGCCAAACGTTTACAAAAGTTACGAAACAAATCCAAGAGTTTCACCTTTTTAGCAATTTAAGCCAAACGTTTACAAACATTGCGAAACAAATCCAAACGTTTCCAATTTTTAGCGATTTAAGCCAAACGTTTACAAATGTTGCGAAACAAATCCAAACGTTTAACCTTTTTAGCGATTTAAGTCAAACGCTTACAAACGTTACGGAACAAAACCAAACGTTTCCCATTTCTAGCGATTTAAGCCAAACGTTTACAAACGTTACGAAACAAATCCAAGCGTTCCTTCTTTTTGGCGATTTAAGCCAAACGTTTACAAAAGTCACGAATCAAATCCAAGCGTTCCCCCTATTTAGCAATTTAAGATAAACTTTTACAAACGTTGCGAAACAAATCCAAACGTTTCACCTTTTTAGCGATTTAAGCAAAACGTTTACAAACGTTACGAAATAAAACCAAACGTTTGACCTTTTTAGCGATTTAAGCCAAATCTATAAAACGTTACGAAATAAATCCAAACGTATACAAACATTACGGAAAAAAAACAAACGCTTCACATTTTTATAAATTTAAGCCAATCGTTTACAAACGTTACAAAACAAATCCAAACGTTTCACATTTTTAGCGATTGAAGCCAAACGTTTACAAACGTTACAAAACAAATCCAAACGTTTCCCCATTTTAGCGATTTAAGCCAAACGTTTATAAACGTAACGAAACAAAACCAAACATTTACAAACGTTACGAAATGAATCCAAACGTTTACAAACGTTACGAAACAAATCCAAACGTTTCCCCATTTTAGCATTAAGCCAAACGTTAGGAAACACATCCAAACGTTTCACCTTTTTAGCGATTTAAGCCAAACGTTTACAAACGTTACAAAACAAATCCAAACGTTTCACCTTTTTAGGGATTGAAACCAAACGTTTACAAATGTTCAGAAACAAATCCAAACGTTTCCCCATTTTAGCGATTTAAGCCAAAAGTTTATAAACGTTACGAAACAAAACCAAACGTTTACAAACGTTACGAAACAAATCCAAATGTTTACAAACGTTTAAAAAAAATCCAAATGTTTCACCATTTTAGCGATTTAAGCCAAACGTTTACAAATGATACGAAACAAATCCAACTGTTTCCCCTTTTTAGCAATTTAGCCATATGTTTACAAACGTTTCGAAAAAAATTTAAACGATTCCCCATTTTAGCGATTTAAGCCAAACATTTACAAACGTTACGAAAGAAATCCAAACGTTTCCCCTTTTTTGCGATTGAAGCCAAACGTTTACAAACATTACGAAACAAATCCAAACGTTTCCCCTTTTTAGCGATTTAAGCTTAATGTTTACACACGTTATGAAACAAATCCAACTGTTTCACCTTTTTTTGCAATATTAGCCAAACGTTTACAAACGTTACGAAACAAATCCAAACGTTTCTCCTTTTTAGCGATTTAATCCAAACGTTTACAAATGTTACGAAACAAATACAAACGTTTCACCTTTTTAGCGATTGAAGCCAAACGTTTACAAATGTTACGACACAAATCCAAACGTTTCACATTTTTAGCGATTGAAGCCTGTCATGACCCAATCTCAGGGCCGAGACCGGCGTTAGGGAATGGGACTGGTTCCTCCGAAACCCGTAGGAAGCCTAAAAACGTAAAATAATTTTTTCGCAAAAAAAATCCTCTGGCAATAAAAATCACAAACATTTTATAACACAGCAGGTGTAAAACATTTAAAACATTAAAACATTAAAGTTATATTTACAGAAAACAATTTGATACAAAATATCTATCTACTGCAGCTCAAAGAGTAAAGTGTTGTTTCTTTACATACTTTCAAAAATACAGACTTCTGAAAGTAGGATAGAAGTTCGTTGTTTCAAAGCGTCTTTCACCTAAAAGGAAATCTTTGAGGAGTCAGTATATGAGAATATACTGAGTGAGTTCATATGTTTACTAATAAGTATTCAAATAAAATATAAAACATTATTCAATCATATGCAGCCAAGTACAAGATCCGATTGAAACCTTAATCCTCGAACATGCCAAACGTATGTACTCAGAGGAGAACTTATCCAATAGTCCGACCCGGGAGTATTCACACTCTACCATGTCAGCCGCGCCAAATCTCTTGATTCTAATGGTGGGTCCAACCCACTAGTAGGTCCAACCTACTAGATACGGGGCTCAGGTTACACTGTAACCGAGTTCACTCTCGTATCGCATTCGTATATCCAACTTTGAAACTCGTTCTTAATTGTATTCATAACTGTATCAAATCAAAACTGGTGATCACGCAGTCCTATTGCCGCTCAATAGGTAGCACGTTCCATCAGATCAATACTGGTTTCAAATCAAGCGTATATGCAATTCGTATAAAGATTTCACACTATAATATGTAAATCAAATATAAAGAAATTGCTTGCGTAAATACATAAAAAGTAAACTTGTATAAACTCACTGAAAACGCTTATCCAAAAATACTTCGGGGCTTAAAAAACGTCAAGCTTCCTGAGCTCCTGGTCCAGCTGCTTCTTGCCTCGCCGGATCTAAAACAGTTTCAAAACATTTGACTCGAATCAGAATCCTATTTTAAGATTGACTTTAGACTCGAGACACGATACGTTATACTTTCATTAACCGTCGTGCTTCTCATGCATATCCTGTTAAACGATATCTAACTCGTTTACGGATCGTATATCTTTTCTAATTCAATTCTTGTTTAACCTCATTAGGTTAACGTCTCAAATTAATGATAACTAGTTGAATACTAATCAATTTCAAATCACGGTATGCGCGTACGACAAATTTTCCTTAAAACGAATCAATCGGCGAAAATACTGTGCGTACGCGCGTCTTCCTGTGCGACTGCACAGGGGACTGTGCGTTCGCACAGTCCATATAGACTGTGCGTTCGCATAGTCCAGCTGTGCGTTCGCACATTTCGGCTGTACGACGCACAACCACGGGCTTAGCTCGGGATCGATTTTCGACGTGCTCCAATGCGTAAAAACATTCTAAACGTGTCCAAAACGCTAATTCTAACTTCAAAACATCCAAATTCAATCCTATAATCGATAAAATGATAAAATCGTTTCGTGGCCTAAAACTTTAAATCGATATAACTTAAAATATATCTGTTTATACGATAAAATGTCAAGCTTACCGTGATACGCCACTGAAATACGATCATTTCGAGTTATATAACGTTGAAAACGGACGAAAAACGGAAACCGAGCGACGAACAGTACGATATCGTCGTTGAAATGAAAAAGGAGAAGATGAAGGTTCTGGTGATTCCTTCATCTGAAGGAGATTATATATATTCTGGCTAATTTTCGCTTTAGTCCTTAAAACTTTTCAAAAATTTCAATTTAGTCCAAAACCTATCCGCGTCCAAATTTTAAACGATCTCCGATCGACTCGAAACTTTTACCATAAATACTATAAATTATTTCGCGGACTTTGGCGAAATAATTTCCGTCACGGGATTTATAATTTATTTTATATTAATTTTCGAAGTTATTTACTTAATTCTCGTAAAACCGCTCAATAAAATTTATTCCAAATTCCCGATATAATTAAATTAAATTCTCCTTAATTTAATTTATCGGAAATTTCGACACGTGGCACGACTTAATTACCTTAAAATATTTTGGGGTATTACATTCACCCCCCTTAAAATAAATTCGTCCTCGAATTTAAAATTTAGCTACGTACCTTGAGTGAAAAGATAAGGATACTTCTGCCTCATATCCTCTTCTGTCTCCCACCTGCACTCTTCTACGTACTAACTTCTCCAAAGAACTTTCACCATCGGAATTCTCTTTGTCCGCAGTTGTCGTATTTGTGTGTCGACAATCTGCACTGGCTGTTCCTCGTATGTTAGTTCCTCGCTCACATCCACAACTTGCGGTTGTATTATTCGAGAGGGGTCTGGTATATATTTCTGAAGCATGGAAATATGGAAGACAGGATGAACTTGTGACATCTCCGGTGGCAAGTCTAGCTTATAGGCGACTGAGCCTATACGTTCTACGATCTGATAAGGTCCGACGTATCTCGCAGCCAAGTTGCCCTTCTTTCCAAAACGAATCACTCCCTTTATCGGTGATACTTTGAGAAAAACATAATCTCCAATCTGAAACTCGATATCCTTTCTCTTGGGGTCCGCATAACTTTTCTGTCGACTGGAAGTAGTAGTCAGACGTTGCTTTATCAACGGTACTTTCTCTGCGTAATCTGAGTGATTTCTGCTCCGGTTAGTTTTCATTCACCGACTTCATCCCAGCAGATAGGTGATCGACATTTGCGACCGTATAGCTCTTCATATGGAGCCATCTCGATGCTCGAGTGATAGCTATTATTGTAGGCAAACTCGACTAAAGGTAGGTACGTATCCCAACTACCTCTGAAGTCTAATACGCATAATCGAGCATGTCTTCTAACGTTTGAATCGTTCGTTCAGACTGGCCGTCCGTCTGAGGATGAAACGCAGTACTGCAATTTAATCGCGTTCCTAACGCTTCCTGTAAGCTCTTCCAGAATCTAGAGGTAAATACAGAACCTCTATCAGACACGATTGACACGGGAACTCCGAGTAGGCACACAATCTTATCGATGTAAATCTCCGCCAACTTTGATGTAGAATAAGTCATCTTGATAGGAATGAAGTGTGCTGACTTCGTCAAGCGATCCACGATTACCCAAATGGAATCAAAACCTTTCTGCGTCTTGGGTAGTCCGACTACGAAGTCCATCGTGACTTGCCCCCATTTCCATTCCGGGATGGGTAACGGCTGAAGAAATCCATATGGTCGTTGATGCTCTAATTTAACTTGCTGACAAGTCGGGCATTTAGCCACAAATTCCGCAATATCTTTCTTCATTCCACTACACCAATACGTTGTCTTGATGTCATGATACATTTTTGTGGAACCAGGATGAACGCTATAGATCGTTCCATGAGTCTCTTCCATGATCTTTTGTCTTAAGTCACCAATGTCTGGTACGCACATTCGATTGCCATATTTCAGTATTCCGTTGAAGATACTGAAATCTTGACTCTTCCCCTGTTGTACTTCGTCAATTAAATGTTTTAATTGAGGGTCGTCATCTTGCAACTCCTTGAGTTGATCTATCAATGTCGATTGTATCATTAATTGAGCCATTAGGTTTCCGAGAGATGAAATCTCGAACTTGATCCCTTGGCTAAACATCGTGTGGATTTCTCTGACTAACGGTCTCTGCCATGCCGTTATAATATGCGCGAGACTTCCTGCTGACTTTCTACTTAACGCATCTGCCACCATATTGGCTTTGCCCGGATGGTATATCGTGCAGTCGTAATCTTTTAATAACTCCATCCACCTTTGCTGTCTGAGGTTCAGTTCTCGTTGATCGAAAATGTATTTTAAACTTTTGTGGTCCGTAAAGATCTCGCACGTGGCGCCGTATAAATAATGTCTCCAGATCTTCAGCGCAAAAATCACCGCTGCTAATTCCAAATCATGCGTAGGGTAGTTCGTTTCGTGCTTCTTAAGCTGTCGCGAAGCGTATGCAATTACTCGACCATGTTGCATAAGGACGCATCGTAGTCCAACTCTCAATGCGTCACAGTAAACAGTGAATCCTTCTGTTCCTTCAGGTAGCGCTAGAACTGGTGCTGTTGTCAGACACTCTTTTAGTTTTAGAAAACTGAGTTCACAATGGTCCGTCCAGTTAAATTTCGCGTTCTTCTGAGTTAACTTCGTCAAAGGTACAGCGATCTTCGAAAAGTCCTGTACGAATCGTCTATAATATCCCGCTAAACCAAGGAAACTTCTAACTTCAGTAACTGATTCAGGCCGCTTCCATTCTATCACATCTTCGATCTTCTTTGGGTCAACCTTGATACCACTTTGTGAAACCACATGACCTAATAACGCCGCTTCCGTTAGCCAAAATTCACATTTAGAGAATTTGGCGTAAAGCTGATGCTCTCTTAACGTCTGTAGTACTATCCGTAGATGATGTGCATGTTCTTCTTCTGAACGTGAATAGATCAAAATGTCGTCGATGAATACAATCACGAACTGATCTAAATATGCATTGAATATTCTATTCATCAAATCCATAAAGGCTGCTGGCGCATTCGTCAATCCGAATGACATAACGAGAAATTTGTAATGTCCATACCGAGTTCGAAAAGCAGTATTCTGAATATCGTCATCATGAATCTTCAGCTGATGATAGCCTTATCTCAGGTCGATCTTGGAGAAATACTTCGCCCCTTGTAACTGATCGAACAAATCGTCGATTCTAGGTAACAGATACTTATTCTTGATCATCACCATGTTCAGTTGTTGATAGTCAATACATAGTCGAAGCGATCCATCTTTCTTTTTCACGAACAGCACTGGTGCACCCCACGGGGATACACTTGGTCTGATAAAGCCACGATCAAACAACTCTTCTAACTGATCCTTCAATTCCTTAAACTTTGCTGGTGCCATACGATAAGGAGGTATCGATATCGGCTTCGTGCCAGGAGCAAATTCGATACAAAACTCAATTTCTCAATCTGGGGGTAATCCAGGTAACTCCTCTGGAAAAACGTCTGGATATTCCGATACCACGGGTACGCCGTTTAAGTTTAACACTTTTCTTCTCCACGTCTCGCACTATCGTTAAGAATCCTTGACATCCCTTCTTTCACATAAGACACGCTTGAATAGCCGAAATGATACTCGTAGAAGATTCCATCTTATCACCCTTGATTGAAACAGCTTCAATTCTAGGCGTATTAAACATTACTGTCTTCTTTCGGCAGTCCATATTGGCATAGTGTTGCGCTAGCCAATCCATTCCTAATATGACGTCAAAAGCTAATACCTCGAGTAAAATCAAGTCAACTAAGAAATCTCGTCCTTGAACTTTCACAGGACAAGACGGATAAACGATACTAACTTCCACACTTTCGCCAACTGGGGTAGTTACTGAGAAAGGATTCCTAAGATACGCCGGTTGCACACCTAACTTACTAGCAAAGCTGGGCGAAACAAATGAATGCGTAGCGCCCGGATCAAATAAAATCAATGCGTCTTGAGAAGCGATAGAAAAGGTACCTTACACCACAGCATTGGAAGCCTGAGCCTCTTGAGGATTCAGTGCAAAGACCCTAGCCTGACTCCCACCAGCTTGCGAAGTCTGGCCAGTACCACGACCTCCGCCGTTCCTTCCTCCTCGATTTGTATAACCACGGCCTCTCTGGCAAGTGAAGGTACTTCCTGTCTGATCATATCCTGACACTGCTTGATTCGCAGTCCTCTGCTGCTGATAGGAAGGTTGCATCAAAGTAGTCATTGAGCCCTGGGGCATCTGCCTCGGAAAATCTCTAGAAAAATGACCCTGTTGACCACAGTTGAAACATGCTCTAGCAGCAATGTGGCATGCGCGTAGTGCCTCTTATTACAGTTCAGACATATAGGAACTCCGCCTCCCATATCACTCATAGATCTGGCACCAAATCATGTGCCTGAAGCACTAACCCGCGTACCACGTCGAGGCCTTTTGCGTTCTCGCTAACGCAGTGTGAATCGAGAATAATTCCCAATATATGACTGAGTAGGCGCGCTTTGTACACTGCGAAACGTACTATCTCACACAGGTGCAACATTAGAAGGGTCAGGAATTCTCCCAAAACGAATCAAAGAAACTTCCATTTGTCTGGCGCTATCGATCAGTTGCACCAGGGTTCTTCCGATATCAGACGTCAGACTCACAAATTCGGCTCATAGACCCTCTACAAACCTCGAGTTCACTCTGACAGGGTATGCAGTCAGGTCAGGTGCAAACCTACTCGCTCTGGTAAACTCCGTCATAAACTCTTGCACGGACCGATTGCCTCTATTCAGGGTCAGCCACTGATTACGATAACTCCCCGTCACCGCATACGGTAAGAAACAGCGCCGTGCTTACGACGTATTTGTCGTTTCTTACCGTTATAGTAACGGTTCTCAATTTTTGCAATAGCCGCGGTACTATCACAATGGATCAACACAGCTTGTATCGGTCTTTCCCATAAGGGAACCTCAGCTAGCAGGCTTCTTAGCCATCCTGCTTCTTCACTGGCAGCAGCCAGTGCTATCATTTCTGATTCCATGGTGGATTGTGCCAAAATCGTCCGTTTCTTTGATTTCCAAGAAACAGCTCCACCTGCTATACTAAAAATATAGCCACTGGTGACTTTGGAATCATCAAACAATGTATTCAAATCTGCATCACTGTACCCTTCAAGGATAGAAGGATGCTTCTGATAATGTAACCCTAGGTTCATTGTTCTTTTAAGGTATCTCATTACCCTTTCAATAGCATTCCAATGCTCCATACTGGGTCTACTAGTAAACCTGCACAGTAATCCAACGACATATGCAATGTCTGGTCTAGTACAATCAGTGGCATACCGAAGGCTGCCAATGATGCTCGCATATTCTGACTGTCATACACTATCACCAGTGTTCTTAAATAATTTTAAACTTGGATCATATGGTGTACAAGCAGGTTTATAGTCAAAGTAGTTCTATTTCTTAAGAATCTTCTCAACATAGTGATATTGATCTAGAGAAATTCCCTTATCAGATATAGTTATCTCTATGCCAAGAATGACATTCGCTTCTCCAAGATCTTTCATATCAAAGTTGGTACTCAACATTGATTTCACAACATTCACAACATGAATGTTTAATCCAAAGATCAACAAGTCATCTACGTAAAGACATATGAAAGTACAAATCTCTTTTTCAAATTTGTAGTAAATGCATTTGTCACTTTCATTCACTTTATAACCATTCGAGATAACAAGATTATCAAACTTTTCATGCCATTGCTTAGGTGCTTGTTTTAGACCATATAAGGATTTGTCTAATTTACACACCTTCTGTTCCTGGCCATGTATCACAAAACCCTCTGGTTGGTCCATGTATATTTCTTCCTCCAATTCACCGTTCAAAAAGGCAGTCTTAACATCCATTTGGTGTACAACCAAATCATGCAGAACAACGATCGAAATCAGCACTCTAATGGATGTTATTCTAGTAACGGGCGAATAAGTATCAAAGAAATCAACGTTTTCACGTTGTCTATAGCCTTTGGAAACAAGACGAGCTTTATACTTATCTACGGTGCCATCAGGTTTTGCAACTGGGAGGCAGATCAGTCAGATGCCATGTCTTATTAGACTTTAGTGAGTCCATCTCATCATTTCTGGCTTCTTGCCAAAGATCAGAATCTAAAGAAGTTAGAGGTTCCTGAAGATTAACAGGATCCTCCACTAAGGAGTAGACATGGAAATCAGAACCATAGTCTTTCAAAGTTCTTGCTCTTTTACTTCTTCTGATCTCTAGTTCTATATCATCAGTAATCTCTCTACTCCTAACTACAGGAGCATTACCGGATGATTCGCCCCCACTATTTCCCAATTTAAAAGAAAATTTATGTTCATAAAAATAAGCATCTACAGATTTAATAATCACTCTTGCAGTCAAGTCATAAAATTTATAGGCTTTGCTATTGATCGCATAACCAATGAACACACATTCATAGGCTCTACTTGCTAATTTTATCCTTTTCGGATCAGGAATCCGAACATAGGCCAAACAGCCCCAAGTTCTCAAATAAGACAAATTTGGTTGTCTTTTCTTTATTATCTCATAAGGTGAAATCTTACTGTTTGATTTTGGAACTCGGTTGAGCACATAACAAGCAGCTAATAGAATCTCACCCCACCAATAAGAAGCAGCACCAGAATTCAATAAAATAGATACTACAACTTCTGTAAGTGTTCTATTTTTTCTTTCGGCTTTATCGTTCATTTCAGGTGAATATGGTGCAGTTCTTGCATGTACGATACCATGCGAGTTATAGAATTCTATTTACAGGCTTGAATCGTATTTTGTAACTCTGTCACTTCTAAATCTTTTGATTTTCTTATTGAATTGATTTCCAATTTCTGAAACAAATAACTTGAACATATCAAGTGCATCACTTTTAATTTTTATCAAATACACATATGTGAAATCACAACAATCCTCAATAAAAGTGATAAAGTATCGTTTGCCATTTCTAGTCAAGGTACCATCAAGTTCACATATATCAGAATATATTAAATCTACAGGTTCAGATTCTCTAATTACTGATTTATGAGATGTTTTTGTTATCTTGGCTTGACTACAGAATTCACATCTTTCAAACTCAGTTTGATTCTTTTTTGGAATTAATCCTAGGGTGCTCATGTTGCTTATTATTCTTTTGTTTACATGGCAGAGTCTAGTATGCCAAATATTAAAATCACAAATCAAGTAAACAGAAACAGAATCTTTATTAATAATTTCAACATTCATTTTTAACATAACCTCACAAGAATACCCTTTCCCACAAAGATACCATTTTTGGCAATGGTGTACAAATCACCTCCAATAGTCTGAAAAAACCCCGCCTTGTTGAGGAGATAGCCAGACACCAAATTCTTCCTAATCATAGGAATGTGCATCACATCCTTTAAAATTAAAGTTTTTCCTGAAGTAAACTTCAATTCAACAGTACCAATTCCAGCAACAGTAGTGGTTTGAGTATCACCCAGCAACACTTTCTTATCATTAACAGCTGTGTATGTTTTGAACATAGCACGATCATAGCAGACATGGCGATTTGCGCCGTTGTCTACCCACCACCCAGTTGATCTCAGCCATCATTTCAGTTATCATAGCCGTAAAAGGCTCTTCAGTCAAGTTAGCCTGCCATGCAGTATTTGGCCTGTTCCGACACTTACGTGCCATATGACCTGGTTTGCCACAATTAAAACATAAAAATGGTGGCAGATCATTTCTCACAGGTGGTTGCTGTTTCACATTATGGTTCCTTGAAGGATTACCATTATGGTTCATTTTGTTGCGGTTCACATTTTGGTTCGAGTTTGAATTGCGATTCTGGTTCTTAAAGTTTTTTCCATTTAGCTTCAGATTCGCCGAACCAAACTTTCTTGTGTTGTTTGAGACAACAAGCACTTCATCTCTTTGGTCCTGTTTTCTCGCCTTTTCCTCAATTCGAAGGCGAGTTATCAAACTTTCCAGCGAAAATTCCTTGGTTTTGTGCCTGAGAGAATTTTAAAATCCTTCCACGAACGAGGTAACTTGTCAATAAAAACAACGACTTGAAATTGTTCATCGAGAACCATACCTTCAGATATAATTTCATGAGCGATTTTTTGCACCTCATGGGACTGCGCCTTGACAGATTTCTCATCAGTCATCTGATATTTGAGGTAGCGACTGACAGCAACCGTTTGTAAACGTTTGACTTCAATCGCTTAGAAGGTGAAACGATTGGATTTGTTTCGTAACGTTTTTAAACGTTTGGCTTTAATTTCTAAAAAGGTGGAACGCTTGGATTTGTTTCCTAATGTTTGTAAAGGGTTGGCTTAAATTGCTAAATAGGTGAATCGCTTGGATTTGTTTCGTTACGTTTGTAAACGTTTGGCTTAAATTGCTAACAAGGTGAAACGCTTGGTTTTGTTTCGTAACGTTTGTAAAGGTTTGGCTTAAATTGCAAAAACTGTGAAACATTTTTATTTGTTTCGTAAAAACGTTTTGATTTGTTTCGTAACGTTTGTAAAGGTTTGGCTTAAATCGCTTAAAAGGTGAAATGTTTAGATTTATTGCGTAATGTTTGTAAACGTTAAGATTAAATCGCAAAAATGGGGAAACGTTTGGATTTGTTTCGTAAAGTTTTAAACGTTTGGCTTAAATCGCTAAAATGGGAAAACGCTTGAATTTGTTTCGTAACGTTTGTAAACGTTTGGCTTAAATCCTAAAGAGGTGAAACGTTTGGATTTGTTTTGAAACGTTTGTAAACGTTAGGATTAAATCGCTAAAAAGGTGAAACGTTTGGTTTTATTTCGTAACGTTTGTAAACGTTCAGCTTAAATCGCTAAAAAGGTGAAACTTTTGGATTTGTTTCGTAACGTTTGTAAACGCTTGGCTTAAATTGCTAAAATGGTAAAACGCTTGGATTTGTTTCGTAACGTTTGTAAACGTTTGGATCGAATTGCTAAAAAGTTGAAACACTTGGATTTATTTCGTAACGTTTGTAAACGTTTGGCTTAAATTTTTAAAAAGGTGAAACATTTAGATTTGTTTCATAACCTTTGTAAACGTTTGGCTTAAATCGCTAAAAAGGCGAAACATTTGGATTTTTACGTAACGTTTATAAATGTTTGGCTTAAATTTCTAAAAAGGTGAAACGCTTGTATTTGTTTCGTAACGTTTATAAACGTTTGGCTTAAATTGCTAAAAAGGTGAAACGCTTGGATTTCTTTCATAACGTTTGTAAATGTTTGGCTTACATTGCTAAAAAGGCGAAACGTTTGGATTTGTTTCGTACCGTTTGTAAACGTTTTGCTTAAATCGCTAAAAAGGTTAAATGTTTGGTTTTTTTTGTACCGTTTGTAAACGTTTGGCTTAAATCGCAAAAAAGGTGAAATGTTTGGATTTCTTTCGTAACGTTTGTAAACGTTTGGCTTAAATTGCTAAAAATGTGAAACGCTTGGATTTGTTTCGTTACGTTTGTAAATGTTTGGCTTATATTGCTAAAAAGGTGAAACGCTTGGTTTTTTTTTCCGTAAAGTTTGTAAACGTTTGGCTTAAATGGCTAAAAATGTGAAACGTTTGGATTTGTTTTGTAACGTTTGTAAACGTTTGGTTTAAATCGCTAATAAGGTGAAACGTTTGGTTTTGTTTTGCAACGTTTGTAAACGTTCGGCTTAAATCGCTAAAAAGGTGAAACGTTTGGATTTGTTTCGTAACGTTTGTAAATGTTTGGCTTAAATTGGTAAAAAGGCAAAACGCTTGGATTTGTTTTGTAACCGTTTCTAAACTTTTGGCTTAAATCGCTAAAAATGTGAAATGTTTGGATTTGTGTCGTAACGTTTGTAAACGTTTGGCTTAAATCGCTAAAGAGGTGAAACGTTTGGATTTGTTTTGAAACGTTTGTAAACGTTAGGATTAAATCGCTAAAAAGGTGAAACGTTTGGAATTATTTCGTAATATTTGTAAACGTTCGGCTTAAATCGCTAAAAAGGTGAAACGTTTGGATTTTTTTCTTAATGTTTGTAAACGTTTGGCTTAAATTGTTAAAAAGGCGAAACGCTTGGATTTGTTTCGTAACATTTTGTGAACGTTTGTCTTAAATCGCTAAAAAGGTGAAACGTTTGGATTTATTTCGTAACGTCTATAAATGTTTGGCTTATATCGCTAAAAAGGTGAAACGTTTGGATTCGTTTCTTAACGTTTGTAAACTTTTTGCTTAAATTGCTAAAAAGGTGAAACATTTGGATTCGTTTCATAACGTTTGTAAACGTTTGGATGAAATCGCCAAAGAGGTAAAACGTTTGGATTTGTTTTGTATCGTTTGTAAACGTTTGGCTTAAATAGCTAAAAAGGTGAAATGTTTGGATTCGTTTCATAATGTTTGTAAATGTTTGGATTAAATCGCCAAAGAGGTAAAACGTTTGGATTTGTTTTGTATAGTTTGTAAACGTTTGACTTAAATAGCTAAAAAGGTGAAACGTTTGGATTTGTTTCATAACGTTTGTAAACGTTTGGCTTAAATTGCTAAAGAGGTGAAACGCTTTGATTTGTTTCGTAACGTTTGTAAACTTTTGGCTTAAATTGCTAAAAAGGAGAAACCCTTGGATTTGTTTCGTAACGTTTGTAAACGTTTGGGTTAAATTGCTAAAAAGGGGAAACGTTTTGATTTGTTTCGTAGATTTAGAAACGTTTGGCTTGAATCGCTAAAAAGGGGAAACGTTTGGATTTGTTTCGTAACCTTTGTAAACATTTGGCTTAAATCGCTAAAAAGGTGGAATGTATGGATTTGTTTCATACGTTTGTAAACGTTTGGCTTTTATAGCTAAAAAGGTGAAACGTTTGGTTTTGTTTCGTAACGTTTGTAAACGTTTGGCTTAAATTGCTAAAAAGGTTAAACGCATGGATTTGTTTTGTAACGTTTGTAAACGTTTGGCTTAAATTGCTAAAAGGGGAAACGCTTGGATTTGTTTTCTAACGTTCGTAAACGTTTGACATAAATTGCTAAAAAGGTGAAACGCTTGGTTTTGTTTCGTAATGTTTGTAAACGTTTGGTTTAAATCGCTAAAAATGCGAAACTTTTGTATTTGTTTCATAACGTTTGAAACGTTATGTTTTGTTTCATAACGTTTGTGAACGTTGGGCTTAATTCGCTAAAAAGGTGAAAAGTTTGGATTTGTGTCGTACTGTTTGTAAACGTTTGGATTTAATCGCTTAGAAGGTGAAACGATTGGATTTGTTTTTAATTGCTAAAAAGGTGGAACACTTGGATTTGTTTCGTTACGTTTGTAAACGTTTGGCTTAAATTGCTAAAAACGTGAATCACTTGGATTTGTTTCGTTACTTTTGTAAACGTTTGACTTAAATTGCTAAAAAGTGAAACGCTTGGTTTTGTTTCATAACGTCTGTAAACGTTGGGCTTAAATCGCTAAAAAGGTGAAATGTTTAGATTTATTGCGTAAGGTTTGATACGTTAAGCTTAAATTGCTAAACTGGGGACAAGTTTGGATTTGTTTCTTAAAGTTTTAAACATTTGGCTTAAATCGCTAAAATGGGGAACATTTGAATTTGTTTCGTAACGTTTGTAAACGTTCGGCTAAAATCGCTAAACAAGTGAAACGTTTGGTTTTATTTCGTAATGTTTGTAAACGTTCGGCTTAAATCGCAAAAAAGGTGAAACTTTTAGATTTGTTTTGTAACGTTTGTAAACGCTTGGCTTATATTGCTAAAAAGGTAAAACGCTTGGATTTGTTTCGTAACGTTTGTAAACGTTTGGCTTAAATTGCTAAAAAGGTGAAACATTTAGATTTTTTCATAACCTTTGTAAACGTTTGGCTTAAATAAATAAAAGGAGAAACATATGGATTTTTTCGTAACGTTTATAAACGTTTGGCTTAAATTGCTAAAAAGGTGAAACGCTTGGATTTGTTTCGTAACATTTATAAACGTTTTGCTTAAATTGCTAAAAAGGTGAAACGCTTGGATTTGTTTCGTAACATTTGTAAACATTTGGCTTACTTTGCTAAAAAGGTGAAACGTTTGGATTTGTTTCGTAACGTTTGTAAACGTTTCGCTTAAATTGCTAAAAAGGTTAAACGTTTGGATTTGTTTTGTACCGTTTGTAAACGTTTGGCTTAAATCGCTAAAAAGGTGAAATGTTTGGATTTGTTTCATAACATTTGTAAACGTTTGGCTTAAATTTCTAAATAGGTGATGAGCTTGGATTTGTTTCGTAACGTTTGTAAACGTTTGACTTAAATTGCTAAAAAGGTGAAACGCTTGGATTTGTTTCGTTACGTTTGTATAAGTTTGGCTTATATTGCTAAAAAGGTGAAACGCTAGGTTTTTGTTTCGTAAAGTTTGTAAACGTTTGGCTTAAATTACTAAAAATGTGAAATGTTTGGATTTGTTTCGTAACGTTTGTAAACATTTGGTTTAAATTGCTAATAAAGTAAAACGTTTGGTTTAGTTTCGTAATGTTTGTAAACGTTCGGCTTAAATCGCTAAAAAGGTGAAACGTTTGGATTTGTTTCGTAACGTTTGTAAAAGTTCTGCTTAAATTGGTAAAAAGGAAAAATGCTTGGATTCGTTTCGTAACCGTTTCTAAACGTTTGGCTTAAATCGCTAAAAAGTTGAAACGATTGGATTTATTTCGTAACGTTTGTAAACGTTTGGCTTAAACCACTAAAAAGGTGAAACGTTTTGATTTGTTTTGAAACGTTTGTAAATGTTTGTCTTAAATCGCTAAAAAGGTGAAACGTTTGGATTTATTTCGTAACGTTTGTCTTAAATCGCTAAAAAGGTAAAACGCTTGGATTTATTTTGTAACGTTTGTAAACATTTGGCTTAAATTACTAAAAAGACGAAACGTTTGGATTTGTTTCGGAATGTTTGTAAACGTTACGCTTAAATCGCTTAAAAGGTGAAACATTTGGATTTGTTCCGTAACCTTTGAAAACGTTTGGTTTAAATCGCAAAAAAAGATGAAACGTTTTTTTTTTCGTAACGTTTGTAAACGTTCGGTTTAAATCGGTAAAAAGGTGAAACGTTTGGATTTGTTTTGTAACGTTTGTAAACGTTTTGCTTAAATTGATAAAAAGATGAAACGTTTGGATTTGTTTCGTAACGTTTGGCTTATATTGCTACAAATGTAAAACGTTTGGATTTGTTTCGTAAAGTTTTAAACGTTTAGTTTAAATTGCTAAAAAGGTGAAACGCTGGGATTTATTTTGTAACGTTTGTAAGCGTTTAGCTTAAATTGCTATAATGTTGAAACGCTTGGATTTGTTTCGTAACTTTTGTAAACGTTTGGCTTAAATTGCTAAAATGGAGAAACGTTTGGATTTATTTCGTAACTTTTGCAAACGTTTGGCTTAAATAAATAAAAATGGGAAACGTTTGGATTTGTTTCATAAAGCTTTAAAAGTTTGTTTTAAATTACTGAAAAAGCTGAAATGTTTGGCTTAAATCGCTAAAAAGATGAAACGTTTGGATTTTTTCGTAATATTTTGTAAATGTTTGGCTTAAATTGCTAAAAAGGTGAAACCTTTGGATTTGTTTCGTCTCGTTTGTAATCGTTTGGCTTAAATCACTAAAAAGATGAAACGTTTGGTTTTATTTCGTAACCTTTGTAAACGTCCAGCTAAAATTGCTAAAAAGGTAAAATGGTTGGATTTGTTTCATAACGTTTTAAACGTTTGGATTTGTTTCGTAATGTTTGTAAACATTTGGCTTCAATCACTAAAAAAATGAAACGTTTGGATTTGTTTCTTAGCGCTTTAAATTGTTTGGCTTAAATCACTAAAAATGTGAAACGTTTGAATTTGTTTCGTAACTATTACAAATGTTTGGTTTTGTTTCGTAACGTTTATAAACGTTTGGCTTAAATCGCTAAACTGGGGAAATGTTTGGTTTTTTTTGTAACGTTTGTAAAC
Source organism: Mercurialis annua (assembly GCF_937616625.2). Classification (NCBI taxonomy): domain Eukaryota; kingdom Viridiplantae; phylum Streptophyta; class Magnoliopsida; order Malpighiales; family Euphorbiaceae; genus Mercurialis; species Mercurialis annua. The sequence continues at coordinate 31,492,807 of NC_065572.1, read as the reverse complement.
ATTTGGATTTGTTTCGTAACGTTTTAAACGCTTGGTTTTGTTTCGTAATATTTGTAAAAGTTTGGATTAAGTCACTAAAAAGTTCAAACGTTTGGTTTGTTTCGTAACGTTTGTAAACGTTTGGCTTCAATTGCAAAAAAGGTGAAACGTTTGGATTTGTTTCGTAACGTTTGTAAACGTTTGGCTTAAATCGCTAAAAAGGGGAAACGTTTGGATTTGTTTTGTAACGTCTGTAAACGTTTGGATTAAATGACTAAAAAAGTGAAACGTTTGGATATGTTTCGTAACGTTTGTAAACGTTTGGCTTAAATTGCTAAAAAGGTGAAACGTTTGGTTTTGTTTAGTAACGTTTGTAAACGTTTGGCTTAAATCGCGAAAAAGGAGAAACGTTTGGTTTTATTTCGTTTAAACGTTTGGCTTAAATCGCTAAAAAGGTGAAACGTTTGGTTTTGTTTCGTAACGTTTGTAAACGTTTGGCTTAAATAGCTAAAAAGGTGAAATGTTTGGTTTTGTTTCGTAATGTTTGTAAACGTTTGGATTTGTTTCGTAACTTTTGTTTCGTAACGTTTTAAACGTTTTGTTTTGTGTCGAAACGTTTGTAAACATTTGGCTTAAATCGCTAAAAAGGTTAAACATTTGGTTTTGTTTCGCAACTTTTGGATTAAATTGCTAAAACGTGAAACATTTGGATTTGTTTCATAACGTTTGTAAACGTTTGGGTTCAATCGCTAAAAAGGTGAAACGTTTGAAGTAGTTTCGTAGCATTTGTAAACGTTTGGGTTTAAATCACTGAAAATGTAAAACCTTTGGTTTTGTTCCGTAACGTTAGTAAACGTTTGGCTTAAATTGCTAAAAAGGTGAGACGTTTGGATTTGTTTCGAAACGTTTGTAAACATTTGGCTTAAATCGCTAAAAAGGTGAAACATTTGGTTTTGTTTCATAACGTTTTTAATGTTTGGATTTGTTTCGAAACATTTGGATTAGTTTCGTAACATTTGTAAACGTTTGGCTTCAATCACTCAAAAGTTTAAACGTTTGGATTTGTTTCGTAACGTATGTAAACGTTTGGCTTAAATAGCTAAACTTGTTAAACGCTTCGATTTGTTTCGTAATGTTTGTAAATGTTTGACTTAAATTGCTAAAAAGGTAAAAAATTTGGATTTGTTTCATAACCTTTGAAAACGTATGGCTTAAATCACTAAAAAGGTGAAACGTTTTGAAATATTTGTAAACGTTTGGCTTAAATAGCTAAAAAGGGGAAACGTTTGGATTTGTTTCGTAACGTTTGTAAACGTTTGGCTTAAATTACTAAAAAGGGGAAACGCTTGGATTTGTTTCGTAACGTTTGTAAAAGTTTGGCTTAAATTGCTAAAAAGGTGAAACGCTTGGTTTTGTTTCGTAACATTTGTAAGCGTTTAGCTTAAATCGCTAAAAAGGTGAAACGTTTGGATTTGTGTGGCAACATTTGTAAATATTTGGTTTAAAATGCCTAAATGGTGAAACGTTGGGATTTGTTTCGTAACGTTTGGCTAAAATTGCTAAAAAGGTGAAACGTTTGGATTTGTTTGGTAATGTTTGTAAACGTTTGGCTTAAATCGCTAAAAAGGTGAAACAGTTGGATTTGTTTCGTAAAGTTTGTAAAAGTTTGGCTTAATTTGCTAAAATAGTGAAATGCTTGGATTTGTTTCGTAATATTTGTAAATGCTTGGCTTGTATTTGTTTCATAACCTTTGTAAACAAACTTAAATTGCTAAAAAGGGGAAACGTTTGGATTTATTTCATACGTTTGTAAACGTTTGGTTTAAATCGCTAAAAAGGTGAAACGTTTGGATTTGTTTCGTAACGTTTGTAAATGTTTGGTTTAAATTGCTAAAAAGGTGAAATGCTTGGATTTGTTTCGTAACGTTTGTAAACGATTGGCTTAAATTGCTAAAAAAATGAAACGCTTGGATTTGTTTCATAACGTTCGTAAACATTATGCTTAAATTTTTAATAAGGTGAAAAGCTTGGTTTTGTTTCGTAATGTTGTAAACATTAGGCTTAAATCGCTAAATGTTCAAAACTTTTGGATTTTTTTCATAACGTTTTAAACGTTTGGTTTTGTTTCGTAACATTTGTAAACGTTTGGCTTAAATCGCTAAAAAGGTGAAACGTTTTGATTTGTTTCGTATTGTTTGTAAACGTTTGGCTTAAATCGCTAAAAAGGTGAAACGTTTGGATTTGTTTCGTAACATTTGTAAACGTTTGGCTTAAATTTTCAAAAAGGCAAAACGCTTATATTTGTTTCGTAACATTTTGTGAACGTTTGTCTTTAATCGCTAAAAAGGTGAAACGTTTGGATTTGTTTCGTAACGTTTGTAAACGTTTGGCTTAATCGCGAAAAAGGGGAAATGCTTGGATTCGTTTCGTAACGTTTGTAAATGTTTGGCTTAAATCGCTAAAAAGTGGAAACGTTTGGATTCGTTTCGCAACGTCTGTAAACGTTTGGCTTAAATTACTAAAGAGGTTAAACGTTTGGTTTTGTTTTGTATCGTTTGTAAATGGTTGGCATAAATCGCTAAAAAGGTGAAATATTTAGATTTGTTTCGTAATGTTTGGCTCAAATTGCTAAAAGGTTAAACGTTTTGATTTGTTTCGTAACATTTGTAAACGTTTGGCTTAAATTGCTAAAAAGGAGAAACGCTTGGATTTGTTTCGTAACGTTTGTAAACGTTTGGCTTAGATTGCTAAAACGGCGAAACGTTTTGATTTGTTTCGTAGAGTTTATAAACGTTTGGCTTGAATCGCTAAAAAGGGGAAATGTTTGGATTTGATTCGTACCGTGTGTAAACGTTTGGCTTCAATCGCTAGGAAGGTGAAACGTTTGGATTTATTTCGTAACGTTTGTAAACATTTGGCTTTAATTGCTATAAAGATGGAACACTTGGATTTGTTTTGTTATGTTTGTAAACGTTTTGCTTAAATTGCTAATAATGTGAAACGTTTGGATTTGTTTTGTAAAAAAGTTTGGATTTGTTTCGTAACGGTTGTAAAGGTTTGCCTTAAATCGCTAAAAAGGTGAAATGTTCAGATTTGTTGCGTAACGTTTGTAAACGTTTGGCTTAAATTGCTAAAATGGGGAAATGCTTGAATTTGTTTCGTAACGTTTGTAAACGTTCGGCTAAAATCGCTAAAAGGTGAAACGTTTGGTTTTATTTCGTAACATTTGTACACGTTCGGCTGAAATCGCTAATAAGGTGAAACGTTTGGATTTGTTTCGTAACGTTTGTAAACGTTTGGCTTAGAATGCTAAAATGGTGAAACGTTTGGATTTGTTTCGTAGCGTTTGTAAACGTTTGGCTAAAATCGCTAAAAAGGTTAAACGTTTGAATTTGTTTCATACATTTGTAAATGTTTGCCTTAAATCGCTAAAGAGGTGAAACGTTTGGATTTGTTTCATACGTTTGTAAACGTTTGGCTTAAATCGCGAAAAAGGTGAAACGTTTGGATTTGTTTCGTAGCGTTTGTAAACGTTTGGCTTAAATTGCTAAAAAGGTGAAACGCTTGGATTTGTTTCGTAGCGTTTATAAACGTTTGGCTTAAATTGCTAAAAGGGGAAACGATTGGATTTGTTTCCTAACATTCGTAAACGTTTGGCTTAAATTGCTAAAAAGGTGAAACGCTTGGTTTTGTTTCGTAATGTTTGTAAACGTTTGGCTTGAATCGCTAAAAATGCAAAACTTTTGGATTTGTTTCGTAACGTTTGAAACATTTGGTTTTGTTTCGAAACGTTTGTAAACGTTGGGCTTAATTTGCTAAAAAGGGGAAACGTTTGGATTTGTGTCGTATCGTTTGTAAACGTTTGGCTTCAATCGCTTAGAAGGTGAAACAATTGGATTTGTTTCCTAATGTTTGTAAACGGTTGGCTTAAATTGCTAAAACGGTGAATCATTGGATTTGTTTCGTTACGTTTGCAAACGTTTGGCTTAAAATGCTAAAAAGGTGAAACGCTTGGTTTTGTTTCGTAACGTTTGTAAACGTTTAGCTTAAATTGCTAAAAATGTGAAGCGTTTGGATTTGTTTCGTAAAAAAGTTTTGATTTGTTTCGTAACGTTTGTAAAGGTTTGGCTTAAATCGCTAAAAATGTGAAATGTTTAGATTTATTGCGTAACGTTTGTAAACATTAAGCTTAAATCGCTAAAATGGAGAAACATTTAGATTTGTTTTGTAAAGTTTTAAACATTTGGCTTAAATCGCTAAAATGGGGAAACGTTTGAATTTGTTTCGTAACGTTTGTAAACGTTCGGCTAAAATCGCTAAAAAGGTGAAACGTTTGGTTTTATTTCGTAACGTTTGTAAACGTTCTGCTTAAATTGTTAAAACGGTGAAACTTTTGGATTTGTTTCGTAATGTTTGTAAGCGCTTGGCTGAAATTTCTAAAAAGGTAAAACTTTTGGATTTGTTTCATAACGTTTATAAACGTTTGGTTCAAATTGCTAAAAAGTTGAAACGCTTGGATTTGTTTCGTAACGTTTGTAAACGTTTGGCTCAAATTGCTAAAAAGGTGAAACATTTAGATTCGTTTCCTAACCTTTGTGAACGTTTGGGTTAAATCGCTAAAAAGGCGAAACATTTGGATTTTTTCGTTACGTTTATAAACGTTTGGCTTAAATTGCTAAAAAGGAGAAACGCTTGGATTTGTTTTGTAACGTTTATAAACGTTTGGCTTAAATTGCTAAAAAGGTGAAATGCTTGGATTTGTTTCGTAATGTTTGTAAACGTTTGGCTTACATTTCTAAAAAGGGAAACGTTTGGATTTGTTTCGTACCGTTTGTAAACGTTTCGCTTAAATCGCTAAAAAGGCTAAAGGTTTGGATTTGTTTTGTACCGTTTGTAAACGTTTGGCTTAAATCTTAAAAAGGTAAAATGTTTGGATTTGTTTCGTAATGTTTGGCTTAAATTGCTAAAAACGTGAAACACTTGGATTTGTTTCGTAACTTTTCTAAACTTTTTGCTTAAATTGCTAAAAAGGTGAAGAGCTTGGATTTGTTTCGTAACGTTTTTAAACGTTTGGCTTAAATTGCTAAAAAGGTGAAACGCTTGGATTTGTTTCGTTACGTTTGTAAATGTTTGGCTTACATCACTAAAAAGGTGAAACGCTTGGTTTTTGTTTCGTAACGTTTGTAAACATTTGGCTTAAATTGCTAAAAATGTGAAACGTTTGGATTTGTTTCGTAACGTTTGAAAAAGATTGGTTTATATTGCTAATAAGGTGAAACGTTTTGTTTGGTTTCGTAACGTTTGTAAACGTTCGGCTTAAATCGCTAAAAAGGTGAAACGTTTGGATTTGTTTCATAATGTTTGTAGACGTTTGGCTTAAAATGCTAAAATGGTGGAACGTTTGGATTTATTTCGTAACGTTTGTAAACGTTTGGCTAAAATCTTTAAAAAGGTGAAACGTTTGAATTTGTTTTGTAACGTTTGTGAACGTTTGGTTTAAATCGCTAAAAAGGTGAAACGGTTGGATTTATTTCGTAAAGTTTGTAACAGTTTGGCTTAAATTGCTAATATAGAGAAACGCTTGGTTTTGTTTCGTAATGTTTGTAAACGTTTGGCTTAAATTGCAAAAAAGGTGAAACACTTGGATTTTTTTCGTAACGTTTATAATCGTTTGGCTTAAATTGCAAAAAAGGTGAAAAATTTGGGTTTGTTTCATAACCTTTGTAAACGTTTGGCTTAAATCGCTAAAAATGTGAAATGTATGGATTTGTTTCATACGTTTGTAAACGTTTGGCTTAAATCACTAAAAAGGTGAAACGTTTGGATTTGTTTCGTAACGTTTGTAAACGTTTGACTTAAATTGCTAAAAAGGTGAAACGCTTGGATTTGTTTCGTAACTGTCACGACCCATTTTCATGAATCGTGACCGGCGCTAGGGCATGGGTAATGTAGTACGAACACCCGTAGCTAGCCTTCCTTAAAACATACAATTACTATAAACCTGCAGAAAACCAATGCTCGGGGGCAACCGAGACTTCAGCCTAAATCTAGCAGTTATAATAATCAACATTTAATATAACATGCTTTCCAATACTGGTCTTAAATAGGCATAACATAAATAATCCTGAGTAATCATATAACATTCCAAAGCAATAATAATCCCGTCGGACCAACCAGACAACAACTAGAATAACATAAAGATGTTTAGTCAACTACTGCGGTCTAAGAATAAATAATTTGATAGTTCTACTAAAATAACTGGAACCTCCGAGGAAAAGAAAATGCGGAGATCATCAGACTCTCTCAGATCATAACCCTGGGAAAAATTGGGAAAACAACGGGGTTAGATATAGTGAGATGAGTTTATACCACTATTTACATTTATCAAGTGGAAAACCTTTAAAACCGTTTAAAACATTTAATAACGATATTACGAATAATAGTTGGAACCCTAATCCACAATTTTAAATATAAACATAATCCAATAGGTCTGGTCCCGAGAGCTGAGCTACACCGAGTTACCACTGACCACACTTATACCATATCCAGAGTCCCGAGAGTTATGCTACACCGAGTTACTCTATTTGGTCCCGAGAGCTATGCTCACACCGAGTTACCACATTTCCATAAATATCTTACCCAGATCATTACCGGTGCGCACCCAGTCCTAATGATGCCCATTAGGTAGCATGTTCCAACTAAGAGCCATAATATAAAAGCAATACGAAATATACGTACAGTATATATATTTAATATTAAAATAACAATTTACTTAATAAAGCGGTAAATAGTAAGTACAAACTCACAGCTTGCTAATCCACGTGATAACCGGCAAGCAACTAATCCAAGTTCCCCTCTGAAGCACGAATAGTAGACGGGTCTAGACAAATAAAATAATTATTAAAAATAGACCCTAACTCTAGAGAGAACTAGACACCACATAGGACTAGCACAAATAACACGTCGGAATAAAACAATCCATAACAACACAAAAATACCCAATAGGTAATAAAGCCCAATTAATACAAGTTTATTGAGTTCTCGCTTTAAAATCCAATCTATAAATATTATTTTAAAAATCCTTAAATAATAATAAATTTTCAAATAGTGGGTTAGCCGAGTTACCAATAACTACCAAGCTAACCTCACTTGTCGGGTGACCCAAGTCGAACCCAACTAAAAACGTCTATCAAATATAAAATAATTCGATAAAATAGTAATCCCTTTTAAAAGCGGAACTCAATAACTTCAATTCCAAGTAACTCAAGTTACAACGACATGCTTACCGTGATTCTCCACTGAAATACGATCGATTCGAGCTATAAAACGTCGAAAACGGACGAGAAACGGAGATCGTACGATAGAACGGCGAAGGAAACGAAAGATAGGAAATGATGATCTGATAGCTTCTTGATTCCTTCATTCCCTTATCTCATTTCTTATATATGATTGGCTAAATTGCACTTTGGTCCTTGAAACTTTCAAAAGTTGCAATTTAGCCCAAAACTTATCCGCATCCAAATTTTTAAAAGGTCTCCGATTGACTCGAGATTTTAACCATAAATACTACAAAATATTTCGCGGACTTTGGCGAAATAATTTCCGTCACAGGATTAATATTTTATTTTATATTAATTTTCTAAGTTATTTCCTTAAATCCCGCTAATCCGCTTAATAAAATTTATTCTAAATTCCCGATATAATTAAATTAATTCCTTCTTAATTTAATTTATCGACATTAACAACACGTGGCACAACTTGATTATCTTAAAATATTTTGGGGTATTACAATGACCCAAGTCGAACCCTACTTAAAACGTTTATCAACTATAAAATAATTCGATAAAATAATAATCCATTTTAAAAGCGGAACTCAATAACTTCAATTCCAAGTAACCAAAGTTACAACTAAAACTTAACCATTTTAAGTTTATAAAAGTTTAGGGACTAAACTGTACTTTACCCAATTAGGGACTAAATTGCTAAAAGGGGAAACGATTGGATTTGTTTCCTAACGTTCGTAAACGTTTGGCTTAAATTGCTAAAAGGGGAAACGATTGGATTTGTTTCCTAACGTTCGTAAACGTTTGGCTTAAATTGCTAAAAGGGGAAACGATTGGATTTGTTTCCTTACGTTCGTAAACGTTTGGCTTAAATTGCTAAAAGGGTGAAACGTTTGGTTTTGTTTCGTAATGTTTGTAAACTTTTGGCTTAAGTCGCTAAAAATGCGAAACTTTTGGATTTGTTTCGTAATGTTTGAAACTTTTGGTTTTGTTTCGTAACATTTGTAAACGTTGGGCTTAATTTTCTAAAAAGGTGAAACGTTTGGATTTGTGTCGTATCGTTTGTAAACGTTTGGCTTCAATTGCTTAGAAGGTGAAAGAATTGGATTTGTTTCGTAACAATTGTAAACGTTTGGCTTTAATTGCTAAAAAGGTGGAACGCTTTTTATTTGTTTCCTAATGTTTGTAAACGGTTGGCTTAAATTGCTAAAAAGGTGAATCACTTGGATTTCTTTCGTTACGTTTGTAAATGTTTGGCTTAAATTGCTAAAAAGGTGAAACGGTTGGTTTTGTTTCGTAATGTTTGTAAACGTTTGGCTTAAATTGCTAAAAATGTCAAACGTTTGGATTTGTTTCGTAAAAAATTTTGATTTGTTTCGTAACGTTTGTAAAGGTGTGGCTTAAATCGCTAAAAAGGTGAAATTTTTAGATTTATTGCGTAACGTTTGTAAACGTTAAGCTTATGTCGCTAAAATGGGGAAACGTTTAGATTTGTTTCGTAAAATTTTAAACATTTGGCTTAAATCACTAAAATGGGGAAACGTTTGAATTTATTTCGTAACGTTTGTAAAGGTTCGGCTAAAATTGCTAAAAAGGTGAAACGTTTGGTTTTATTTCGTAACGTTTGTAAACGTTCGGCTTAAATCGCTAAAAAGGTGAAAATTTCGGATTTGTTTCGTAATGTTTGTAAAAGCTTGGCTTAAATTGCTAAAAAGATAAAACGCTTGGATTTGTTTCGTAACGTTTGTAAACGTTTGGCTTAAATTGCTAAAAAGTTGAAACGCTTGGATTTGTTTCGTAACGTTTGTAAATGTTTGGCTTAAATTGCTAAAAAGTTGAAACATTTAAATTTGTTTCTTAACCTTTGTAAATGTTTGGCTTAAATCGCTAAAAAGGCGAAACATTTGGATTTTTTTGTAACGTTTTATAAACGTTGGCTCAAATTGCTAAAAATGTGAAATGCTTGGATTAGTTTCGTAACGTTCATAAACGTTTGGCTTAATTTGCAACAAATGTGAAACGTTTTGATTTGTTTCGTAACATTTGTAAACGTTAAACGTTTGGATTTGTTTCGAACCGTTTGTAAACGTTTCGCTTAAATCGCTTAAAAGGTTAAACGTTTGAATTTGTTTTGTACCGTTTGTAAACGGTTGGCTTAAATCGCTAAAGAGGTGAAATGTTTGGATTTGTTTCGTAACGTTTGTAAACGTTTGGCTTAAATTGCTAAAAACGTAAAACGCTTGGATTTGTTTCGTAACTTTTATAATCTTTTGGCTTAAATTGCTAAAAAGGTGAAGAGCTTGGATTTGTTTTGTAGCGTTTGTAAACGTTTGACTTAAATTGCTAAAAAGGTGAAACACTTGGATTTGTTTCGTTACGTTTGTAAACGTTTGGCTAATATTGCTAAAAAGGTAAAACGCTTGGTTTTTGTTTCATAATGTTTTTAAACGTTTGGCTTAAATTGCTAAAAATGGGAAACGTTTGGAATTGTTTCGTAATGTTTGTAAACGATTGGTTTAAATTGCTAATAAGGTGAAACGTTTTGTTTTGTTTCGTAACGTTTGTAAACGTTCGGCTTAAATCGTTAAAAAGGTGAAACGTTTGGATTTGTTTCGTAACGTTTGTAAACGTTTGGCTTAAATTGGTAAAAGGCGAAACACTTGGATTTGTTTCGTAACCGTTTTTAAACGTTTGGCTTAAATCGCTAAAAAGGTGAAACGTTTGGATTTGTTTCGTAACGTTTGCAAACGTTTGGCTTAAATTGCTAAGAAGGTGAGAAGTTTGGATTTGTTTTGAAATATTTGTAAACGTTTGGCTTAAATCGCTAAAAAGGGGAAACGTTTGGATTTGTTTCGTAACGTTTGTAAACGTTTGGCTTAAATTGCTAAAAAGGTAAAACGCTTGGATTTGTTTTGTAACGTTTGTAAACGTTTGGCTTAAATTGCTAAAAAGGCGAAACGTTTGGATTTGTTTCTTAACGTTTGTAAACGTTACGCTTAAATCGCTAAAAAGGTGAAACGTTTGGATTTGTTCCGTAACGGTTGAAAACGTTTGGCTTAAATCACAAAAAAGGTGAAACGTTTGGTTTTTTTCGTAAAGTTTTTAAACCTTTGCCTTAAATCCCTAAAAAGGGGAAACGTTTGGATTTTTTTCGTAACATGTGTAAACGTTTAGTTTCAATCGCTAAGAAGGTGAAACGTTTGGATTTGTTGCGTAACGTTTCTAAACGTTTGGCTTAAACCGCTAAAAAGTTGAAACATTTGGATTTGTTTCGTAACGTTTTAAACGTTTGGCTTAAATCGCTAAAATGGGGAAATATTTGGATTTGTTTCGTAACGTTTGTAAACGTTCGTCTTAAATCGCTTAAAAGGAGAAATGTTTGGATTTGTTCTGTAACGTTTGTAAATGTTTGACTTAAATTGCTAAAAAGGTGAAACATTTGGATTTGTTTCGTAATGCTTGTAAGAGATTGGTTTTGTTTCGTAATGTTTGTAAATATTTAGCTTAAATCGCTAAAAATGTGAAACGTTTGGATTTGTTTTGTAACGTTTTAAACGTTTGGTTTAGTTTCGTAACATTTGTAAACGTTTGGCTTAAATTGTTAAAAAGGTGAAACGTTTGGATTTGTTTCGTAGCGTTTTAAACGTTTGGTTTTGTTTCGTTTTGTTTGTAAAAGTTTGGCTTAAATCGCTAAAAAGGTGAAACGCTTGGATTTGTTTTGTAACGTTTGAAAATGCTTTTGCTTAAATCGCTAAAATGGGAAAACGTTTGGATTTGTTTCGTAACGTTTGTAAACGTTTGGCTTATATCACTAAAAAAGGTGTAACATTTATATTTATTTCGTAACGTTTGTAAACGTTTGGCTTATCTCGCTAAAAAGGTGAAACGTTTGGATTTGTTTCGTAACGTTTTAAACGTTTGGCTTAAATCGCTAAAATGGGGAAACATTTGGATTTGTTTTGTACCGTTTGTAAACGTTTGACTTAAATCGCTAAAACAGTGAAACATTAGGATTTGTTTCGTAAGTTTGTAAATGTTTGGTTAATATTTCTAAAAAGGTGAAACACTTGGATTTGTTTCGTAACGTTTGTAAACGTTTGGCTTAAATCGCTAAAAAGGTGGAACATTTGGATTTGTTTCGTACTGTTTATAAACGTTTGGCTTAAATTGCTAAAAAGGTGAAATGTTTGGATTTGTTTCGTAACGTTTCTAAACGTTTAGCTTAAATTGCTAAAAAGGTGAAACGCTTGGATTTTTTTCGTAACGTTTGTAAACGTTTGGCTTAGCTTGCTAAAAAGGTGAAACGCTTGGATTTGTTTCGTATCGTTTGTAAACGTTTGGCTTAAATTTCTAAAAAGGGGAAACGCTTGAATTTGTTTCGTATCGTTTGTAAACGTTTGGCTTAAATTTCTAAAAAGGTGAAACGCTTGGTTTTTTGTTTGGTAATGTTTGTAAACGTTTGGCTTGAACTGCTAAAAATATGAAACGTTTGGATTTGTTTCGTAACATTTGTAAACATTTTGCTTCAATCTCTAAAAAGGTGAAACGTTTGGATTTGTTTCGTAACGTTTGTAAACGTTTGGTATAAATAGCTAAAAAGGTGAAACATTTGGATTTCTTTCGTAACGTTTTAAACGTTTGGCTTAAATGGCTAAAAAGGGGAAAATATAGGATTTGTTTCGTAATGTTTGTAAACGTTCGGCTTAAATTGCTAAAAAGGTGAAACGTTTGGTTTTGTTTCGTAACGTTTGTAAACGTTTGGCTTAAATCGCTAAAAAGATGAAATGTTTGGATTTGCTTTGTAAAGTTTGTAAACATTTGGCTTACATTGCTAAAAAGGTGAAAATCTCCGATTAATTTTGTAATATTTATAAACGTTTGGCTTAAATTCCTAGAAATGTGAAATGTTTGGTTTTGTTTCGTAACGTTTGTAAACGTTTGGCATAAATCGTTTGGATTTCATTCGTAACGTTTGTAAACGTTTGGCTTAAATTGCAAAAAAGGTGAAACGCTTGGATTTGTTTCGTAACGTTTATAAACGTTTGGCTTAAATTGCTAAAAAGGTGAAATGCTTGGATTTGTTTCGTAACGTTTGTTAACGTTTGGCTTAAATTGCTAAAAAGGTGAAACGCTTGGTTTTCTTACGTAATGTTTGTAAACGTTTGGCTTAAATCGCTAAAAATGTGAAACATTTCGATTTGTTTCGTAACGTTTTAGACGTTTGGATTTATTACGTAACGTTTGTAAACGTTTGGCATAAATTTCTAAAAAGGTGAAACGTTTGGATTTGTTTCGTAACGTTTGTAAATGTTTGGCTTAAATTGCTAAAAAGGTGAAACGTTAGGATTTGTTTCGTAGCATTAATAAACGTTTGGCTTAATCGCTAAAAAGGTGAAACTTTTGAATTTGTTTCGTACCCGTTTGTAAACGTTTAGCCTAAATCGCTAAATCGCAACACTTCTAAACGCTTGGCTTGAATTGCTAAAAAGGTGGAAACACTTGGATTTGTTTCGTAACGTTTGTAAACGTTTGGCTTAAATTGCTAAAAAATTAAAACGCTTGCTTTTGTTTCGTAACGTTTGTAAACGTTTTGCTTAAATTGCTAAAAAGGTGAACCATTTGGATTTGTTTCGTACCGTTTGTAAACGTTTGGCTTTAATCGTTATATAGGTGAAATGTTTGGATTTGTTTCTTAACGTTTGTAAATGTTTGACTTAAATCGCTAAAGAGGTAAAACCTTTGGATTTGTTTTGTAATGTTTGTAAACGTTTGGTTTAAATCGCTAAAAATCTTCAACATTTGGATTTGTTTTGTAAAGTTTATAAATGTTTGGTTTAAATAGCTAAAAAGGTGAAATGTTTGGATTTGTTTTGTAACGCTTGTAAACGTTTGGCTTAAATCGCTAAAAAGGTGAAACGCTTGGATTCGTTTCGTAACGTTTGTAAACGTTTGGCTTAAATCGCTAAAACGGTGAAACGCTTGGATTCGGTTTGTAATGTTTGTAAACGTTTGGCATAAATTGCTAAAAAGGTGAAACGCTTGGATTTGCTTCGTAACGTTTGGCTTATATTGCTAAAAAGGTGAAACATTTGGATTTCTTTCGTATTGTTTGTAAACGTTTGGCTTAAATTGTTAAAAAGGTGAAACCTTTGGATTTGTTTCGTAATGTTTGTAAACGTTTGGCTTGAATTGCTAAAAAGGTGAACCGCTTGGATTTGTTTCGTAACGTTTGTAATCGTTTGCCTTAAATTGCTAAAAAAGTGAAATGTTTGTAAATGTTTGGCTTAAATCCCTAAAAAGGTGAAACGTTTCGATTTGTTTCATAACGTTTGTAAACGTTTGGCTTAAATCGCTAAAAAGGTGAAACGTTTGAATTTGTATCATAATGTTTGTAAACGTTTGGCTTTAATTGCTAAAAATGTGAACCGATTTGTTTCGTAACGTTTGTATACATTTGGCTTAAATTGCTAAAAAGGTGAAACGCTTGGATTCATTTTGCAATGTTTTTAAAGCTGTAATAACCCGTATAATGTTTTGATATTTACCGACGTGCTTCAGGATGCATTTTGAGGATTTATTTAAGTTTGTGGTTAGCTCGTGTAGCGACCCAATTTCATGGATACCGACCGGCGCTAGGGTATGGGTATGGTCGTACCAAAACCCGTAGCAAGCCTCGCGGAAAACCATATATTCAATATAAATCTGCAAGAAAACCAATGCTCGGGGGCAACCGAGACTTCAGCCTAAGTCTAACAACTTATATAGCAGTTCTAATATAATTACTTAATAGCAATTCGAAACTATGAAACATGCCTCATATATAACTAATCCAATGTAACATACCAAAGTATAATAATATAAAAGTCGTACCACTACGACAAACCAAAGTACAATATTAAAGACAACTAGTTCTACTGCGGTCTAAGAAGTAAAACAGTAAACTAGTCTGATAACATAAAAGACCTCCGAGGAATCAAAAGTTTGGAGATGACCAACGCTCTCAAAATCATAAACCTCGAAAGTTTGGGAAACAACGGGGTCAAATATACTGAGATGAGTTCATAATGCTATTTACATTTATTAAGTTTAAAACCCTTAAAACAAATCCTTTTATACTAATATATATACTTGATTATGGAATACAATATTGAAATGAAATCCCAAAGTATTTAACCCAAAGTAGATGGGAACATATCCTAATCGATTCCCAAAGTAGGCCAGACATTTGTCAGCCAATCCCAAAGTACTTACCGGTGCACACAGTCTTGATGCAAGCCTATCGAGTAGCTCGTTTCAATCCAGATCCATAATCCTTAAAACAGTTCATAAACATTTGATATACTAATATAATGTGCGGTACTTAATAAAGCGGTAAATAACACTATAAACTCACTGCTTGCTTGTCCACGTGAATCTTGGCAAACAGCTAACCCTGCGTAGACTCCGAAGCACGAGCAGTCGATGGGTCTAAAATATTGTATAAGTCAAAATCCGAACAACCTCTAACTCTAAGAATACTAGAATCCATATAGGACTAGCATTTCACAACACAACCAAAAATTCAAACAAGGTAATCAAAATACCATCAAGTATCCATATAACTAATTAACAAATAAGGCAAGTTAAGCTTAGGTGAGTTCTTATCTTTTAAAACGAAACCAAAGTACTTAAATACTTAAATAGTCTTTACAAAACAATTACAGTTCCCAAAGTAGTGTGTTAGCCTTACTGCAGTATAGCTCAACACAACATGTCGGGAGACCACGTCTAACCCGACCCATCCATAAACCAAGTTTAAAACCAAAATCTTTAATCAAACCTTAAATGAAATCAAAGTTATTTAAAATAAGAACTCACATCATAGCTTAATAATGCCATATACAATTTAACTTGTTAACACTTAGCAAGTAGCACCCCAAGTACATTTAATTATGTCACCTCAAATAGAATCAATAAGATTCAACGCCTTTCAAGTATCAACTTGAAGCTAATATAGTTCAACCGAAACCCTACATCACATATAACACCTTGTATGCCTTATATTACTTAATTTACATTAAACCACAACCTAAGATAATCTAACATTCTTTTAACAAGTTTTAAACCATCTCCTAAAAATTTCCAGCCCTTAGTAATAAGTTCAAACCGAGTTTAATTTCAAAATGTTAACCAAACTATACGCTATTCCATTTAAACGATTTCTCAAAATCTCGCCATGTATTGTTTAGCATCTAATACCTTATGTTCTATTACTTTAAATTTTCTAGATTGTAGTTTAACCTTAAAACATAATTTTATCTCAAAAGCACTAATCAAACAATACTAAAATACGTTCACAAGATTCCCCCAACACACCCAATGTATGTTTAATGTCTAACAATCTAAGATTAGCTTTTAAGAAATTTCCAGATTTTTAAATAAGCATCAAAACAGATTATAACCCAAAATCTTTAGCAATTCGATAAGTCTATAAATTGTAACATTAAAACCAAATCACCCAAAGTACAAATGAAATTCAAGAGACTAATATAACATCAAATTAATATTTCCAGAATTTATAATTCAAGAAACACAGAAATTATAATCAAACCACCCAAGGTATCGAAGCAAATGAATATCTAGCAATCTCTACAAATCAAAGCAAGAGATTTAAGCCACTAACCTCTTGAGATGGATTAAGAACAACAATCAAGAGAAACTCAGAAATATAGATCCAAAATCAGCCTACAATCAACCCATACGATTGCTAATGAATTTATAATCGATAGCAATGATAATTAATGGATTAAACCATAAGGAAAGGATTAGAAATACTTGCAATTGATGGAAATAGGCTTAGGAATGATAGAAAATGAATAAATGAAATGCTACAGCCGGTTTAGGGTTTTAGAGAAAGTGTAAAATTAGATTAGGTCGAATTAACTTAGTTTAAATAGAAATCAGCGAACTGAACAGTGCACGCGTCGCGCCCGCTACACCTATATCGCGCCCGCGATACATGAATCGCGCCCTTGATTCATGCATGTCGCGCCCGCGAAATGCTACTGCTTCCGATAAAAATTTGAGATTTTGAAATTGAAATCGAAAATATTTCAAACTTCGAGATTACTTCCAATACATCTTAAAACACATTTTAAAAGGTTTGGAACCTTCGAAACATGAATCTAAGTGGTCGAACCACTCAAACAAACCCAAGGTACCGTTTAGGCTTAAAGGAACTAGTTAGAAAAATACGGGGTGTTACAGCTCATGGTCCGGTTCGATTCTAGGTCCGGTTTCAAAAAAAAATACTCCTTTGGACTCATGGTTCAACCAAATGGCTGAACCACTGCCGTGTGACTCAGGTCTCAAACGAGACCTGAGAAATCACGTTAGGTCTCGTTCGAGACCATGAATTCTCGAACGAGAACCTCGTTTGGTGCCTGTTCTCCTACGAGACCAGGCTTTCTCGAACGAGAACCAGGCCATTTGGCTATTCTCGTTCGAGAAACGAATCGTGCCTTTGAGCCATTCTTTTGCTCGCGAGATTTCAGCCGAATCCCAACTGATTTTCCTTCTTTATATATCAATCTTTTAAACCTAATTCATTCACTACAATTTCATCAAACCCTAGCAGCCTTTTAAATTGACCAATCTCTGAACCTCGTGGTGCAAATCATCGTTGAAAACCTTGGCGTGCTATAGGTAAGTTGTTCTTCATAAATTTTGTTTTAGCTTATAAACGGCATCTCCGTAAATTTCTTCATTCTCTTTCGTTATTAGATCGAAATCACCGTTTGATCCCGGAGATTGTAGACTCAATTCCCTTCGATTCCCCACCTCGTTTTTGTTGAACGGTACGTAATCGATCTCGTTTCAATCGCCGTACGGTTTCCGTTTTAAGGTTATAAAGGGTATGTTCTTGTGAAGTTGTTACTGCCGATTCCTTTCTTGACGTTTGACTTTGATTCATTCATATAAATTGTTACATATCACTTGGTATGTTAGATGCTAGTTGAATAAACTCAGTTTGAAATCGTTTCATCGTTTCTGGAAATATTGTTCTTCGTTTTTTTTTGAAACGAACCAGTACGGTGATGGCTATTGTAATGTTCTTTATTTGATTACTGATCGTTCGTGGTTGTTGCCTAAGTGAGGTTTTTGAAATTGCCTAAACCGTGATGAGAGTTTTGTTTGGAAGCCTAGGTTGAGTTATTCTAGAGATTTATGGTTCTGCAAATTGGTTGATGAGTTAGGCGGGGATTTGAATGTTTAAAGGAGGAAGATGGTTAATTGCTGTTTTTGGTCAGCAAAATGTTTCACTTAAATCGAATAAAGGCTTTAAGTTAGTTTACCTTTTGTTTCGTAAACAATTAATTTCTGTTATGATTTATAGGTAAATTATTATAAACGATAACTATTTTACAAACTTAAGTTAAAGTAATTACTCGGGTAATTATAATTGATTTAGAATATTAAGTGGCTAAATTACAATTTAGCCCCTAAACGTTTTTAAAACTTATTTAAGTAAGTTTTTGATTAGTAACGTTATATTTTGTATTAATGATAACAGAAGTAATTAATTTGATTTTAAATATCAAATTGGCTAAAGTACAGTTTAGTCCCTAATTGGCTAAAGTACAGTTTAGTCACTAATTGACTAAAGTACTATTTAGCCCTAATCTTTTATAAACTTAAAATGGTTAGATTTTTGGGTTGTAACTTGGGTTACTTGAAATTGAAGTTATTGAGTTCCGCTTTTAAAATGGATTATTATATTATTGAATTATTTTATAAATATAAACTCGGGTTTATATATTATAAACGTTTTGAGTCGGGTTAGACTTGGGTCACCCGACAAGTGAGGTTAGCTTGGTAGTTAATGATAACTCGGCTAACCCACTACTTGGAAATTAATTATTATTTAAAGATTATTAAATAATATTTATAAATTGGATTTTAAAGCGAGAACTCAATAGATTTGTATTAATTGGTCTTTATTACCTATTGGGTATTTTTGTGTTGCTTTGGATTGTTTATTCCCGACGTGTTATTTGTGCTATTCCTATGTGGTGTCTAGTACTCTCTAGAGTTAGGGTCTGTTTTAATAATTATTTTATTTGTCTAGACCCGTCTACTGTTCATGCTTCAGAAGCGAACCAGGATTAGTTGCTTGCCAGTTATCATGTGGATTAGGAAGCAGTGAGTTTGTACTTACTATTTACCGTTTTATTAAGTAAATTGTTATTTTAATAATAAATATATATAATGTACGTATATTTCGAACTGTTTTTATATTATGGCTTCTAGTTGGAACATGCTACCTAATGGGCATCATTAGGACTGCGTGCGCACCGGTAATGATCTGGGTAAGGTAAAAATGGAAATGTGGTAACTCGGCGTGAGCATAGCTCTCGGGACCAAATTGAGTAACTCGGTGTAGCACAGCTCTCGGGACTCTGGATATGGTAAAGTGTGGTCAGTGGTAACTCGGTGTAGCTCAGCTCTCGGGACCATGCCTATTTGATTATGTTATTTATTTAGAATTGTGGATTAGGGTTCCAACTATTACTCGTAATATCATTATTAAATGTTTTAAACGGTTTTAAAGGTTTTCCACTTAATAAATGTAGATAGTGGTATAAACTTATCTCAGTATATCTGACCCCGCTGTTTTCCCAATTTTTCCCAGGATTATGATCTGAGAGAGTCTGGTGATCTCCGCATTTACTTTTCTTCGGAGGTTCCATTTATTTTTGATAAACTGTAAAATTATTTTATTCTTAGACCGCAGTAGTAACTAGACGTCTTTGCTATTATTATAGTTTTTGTCGGATTGGTTCTACTAGTTATATTGCTTTGGCATGTTACATAATTTACATTGGTTTATGTTAAATCTATTTTAGACTCGGAATTGGATAAGCATGTTATAGTAACTGTTGAATATTATAACTGCTAGATTTAGGCTGAAGTCTCGGTTGCCCCCGAGCATTGGTTTTTTGCAGGTTTATGTGTTTGTATGTTAATTGAAAGGCTAGCTACAGGTTTTGGTACTATATTACCCATACCCTAGCGCCAGTCGCGATTTATGAAAATGGGTCGTGACAAACTTGGTATCAGAGCTTTGGTTTCAAACCAAGGCCATTTGCTTGCTATGTGTTTACTCTGTTAAGTAAGGTTGTGTCTTAAGAACTACTGCGGATATAGGTTTCTGTCATGTCTTTAAAAACGTCATCTTTTGATTTTAAAAATATTCTGCCTACACCAATAGGATTGCGTCGAGTCAGTCATTGTATGTTGATTGGATGTTGTTAAATGTTAATTTTATTTCACTTGGATGAATACTTTATTGCTGTTGATTTCTCGGGAAATCCTAATTGTTACTTGTTTCTTTCATACTTGGGGTATGAATTATGTGTTATTTAAATTTTTTTTGGTCAATCCTTAGGATATGGACAATGTTGTTCGTACTCGTGCTCGTGATGCGGCAGAGCAAGAAGCTAAGGCTGATGATGCTATTTCCATGGAAGTCGATCAGAATGTACCACCAGTTCAGAAAATGCTGGACGTGGTAGAGGTAGAGGTGCTGGCAGAGGTAGAGGTAGAGGTAGAGGAGCTGGTGCTGGTAGAGGTGGAGCTAGAGGACGTGGTGCAGCAGGTGTTCAAGCACCGAATGTGCAGTAGGCACCGAATATGCAGGCGTTCGACTTCACTTGTCACGACCCAAATTCGTGGATCGCGACCGGCGCTAGGGTATAGGTATGGTCGTACCAAAACCCATAGCAAGCCTCGTGGAAAACCTTATAAACAAATAAACCTGCAAGAAAACCAATGCTCGGGGGCAACCGAGACTTCAGCCTAGGTCTAACAACTTATATAGCAGTTCTAATATACGCTTTTAATAACAATCCGAAACTATGAAACATGCCTCATATATATATAAATAACCCAATGAAACATACCAAAGTATAATAATATAAAAGTCGTACCACTACGACAAACCCAAGTATAATATTAAGACAACTAGTTCTACTGCGGTCTAAGAGGTAAAACAGTAACTAGTCTGATATCATAAAAAGACCTCCGAGGAATCAAAAGATCGGAGATGACCACCGCTCTCAAAATCATAAACCTGGAAAGTTGGGAAAACAACGGGGTCAGATATACTAAGATGAGTTCATAATGCTATTTACATTTATTAAGTTTAAAACCCTTAAAACAAATCCTTTTATACTAATATATATACTTGATTATGGAAAGCAGTATTGAAATGAAATCCCAAAGTATTTAACCCAAAGTAGATTGGAACATATCCTCATCGATTCCCAAAGTAGGCCAGACATTCGTCAGCCAATCCCAAAGTACTTACCGGTGCACACAGTCTCGATACAAGCCTATCGAGTAGCTCGTTTCAATCCAGATCCATAATCCTTAAAACAGTTCACAAACAATTGATATACTAAAATAATGTGCGGTTTTTAATAAAGCAGTAAATAACACTATAAACTCACTGCTTGCTTATCCACGTAAGTCTTGGCAACAGCTAACCCTGCGTAGACTCCGTAGCACGAGCAGTCGGCGGGTCTAAAACATAATATAAATAAAATTCCGAACAACCCCTATCTCTAAGAATACTAGACTCCACATAGGACTAGCATTGCAACCAACAATCAAACAAGGTAATCAAAGTACAACTAAACATCCATACAACTAATTATCCAAATAAGGCAAGTTCAGTTTAGGTGAGTTCATATCTTTAAAAAAACAAAACCAAAGTCTTACATACTTAAATAATCTTCAAAACAATAACAGTTCCCAAAGTAGTGTGTTGGCCTTACTGCAGTATAGCCTAACACAACATGTCGGAAGACCACGTCTAACCCGACCCAACCATAAACCAAATTTAAAGCCAAAGTCTTTAGTCAAACCTTAAATGAAACCAAATTCAGTTTTTAAATAAGAACTCACACCGAAACTTAATAATGCCATAAACAATTAAGCTTGCTAACACTTACCAAGTAGCACCCCAAGTACATTGAAATATAACACCTTAAATAGAATCAATAAGATTCAACATCTTTTAAGTATCAACTTGAAAATAGAATAAATCAATCAAAACCTTACATGACAAATAACACCCTTATATGCCTTATATAGTTTAATCAAAATCAAACCACAACCTAAGATAGAACTAACATCCTGAAATAAGTTTAAACCAATTAGTAAACAATTTCCAGCCCTTAGTAACTTGATTAAAATCACCCTAAGTATGTCTCAAAGCTAGGGAAAAACCACAACACTTAGCAAATTAAGACAACAACCAAAAGAGACCCAAAGTATTCGATTTTACTTTATAAAATAAATTCTTAAACTTATAAATTTCCAGCCACATATATATGTTCTTAAAACAGCGATTTAAACCATCAAAACCATATTTAACATATGTTTTAGCCATTAGACAATTACCTCAAATCACTCAATGAAACAATTATTAACAAACACCTTTTTAACCTTTTTAAAAGAAATTTCCAGATTTAGTTTTTAAATCAAAATAGAGTTTAGCCCAAAAACTTTAATAAAATGCAACACTAATCTACTTAAACGATTTCTCCAAGCCACCCAAAGTATTGTTAAGTATCTAACACCCTATGATTCATTCGCTTGAAATTTCCAGATTTTATTAAAGTTTCAAAACAGAATTTACAACCCAAAAATGTTAGCAATTTGATAAACCTTTCAATTGTAACATCTAAACCAAACCACCCAAGGTACAAGTAATATGAACAAGTCAATAACATCTTAAATCAACCATTTACAGATTTAAAATCAATACAAACAGAAAATATACTCAAACCACCCAATGTATCGAATCCAATAGAAAAGCTAACAATCTCAACAACACAAAATAAGGGATTAGATCTACTAACCTTTTGAGATAACACAAAACAAGAAAACCCAGCAATAAGAACAATCCAAATCAGCCTAAGAACGAACAACAACCCAAAGCTAATGAGCACACAACCCAAGGATAGATAAAACATGAATTAAACCTTAAAGAAATGATGAAAATACTTACTAATGATAAGGCTTAGGAATAGGTGGAATATGAAAATCAGAGAGTATGTGCCGTGTTAGGGTTTTGAGATAAGTGTAAAATCAGTTTAGGTCGAATTAGGTGAGTTTAAATAGAAATCAGCAAACTGAACAGTGCACGCGTCGCACCCGCTACACCTCCTTCGCGCCCGCGATACATGAATCGCGCCCGTGATTCATGCATGTCGCGCCCGCGAAATGCTACTGCCTTCGATGAAATTTTGAGATTTTGAAATTTAAATCGAAAACGTTTCAAACTCCGAGGTTACTTCTAATACATCTTAAAACACATTTTAAAATGTTTGGAACCTTCGACACGCGAATCTAAGTGGTCGAACCACTCAACGAACCCAAGGTATCGTTTGGGCTAACGGAACAAGTTAGAAAAAATACGGGGTGTTACATCACTACTTTCTTGGCTGGGATTGTCGAGATGCAGAACAACCAGGCTCTTCTGCAGAATCAGTGTATTGTACTGGGTCAGTTAGCACAGCAACAGCAACCTCAGGCTGGTGTTGTAGCTGGCATGGGTGGACTTGCTAGTGTCGATCACATTCCGACAGACAGAGAGATGGTGATGACCTACACGAAGTTGACTCCGACTTCATTTGTGATGCTTGTGGACATGTCACTGAAGGGTCCAGCTAAGGACTGGTTTGTGCGATAACATCAGGCCAGAGATGGCTACATTGTCTTGGGCTGATTTTGTGAACAGGTTCAGAGGTCACTGTCTACCCTTCTCTGTTATTGAGAATTTTAGAGAAAAGCTGCTAAATCTGAATAAAGGGGATAGATCAGTGACAGACTACACTACAGAGTTTGTCCGTTTGGGGCGTTTTGCTACAGATCTACAGGGTGATCGAGGGCGAGTGAACGACCGCTATGTTAGGGGTTTAGGTTCGGAGTTTCTCCCTTTGCTGATAGGGACAGACATGGAGTTCGCTCGAGTAACGGACAGTGCTCGACGGATGGAGAATTCATTGATTTAGTTTGGGACGATCTCTGACCCTTTCCAAAATCAGAAGGGAAATAATCATCTTCCTAGTGGGGGGCAGCAGGCCCCAGCGCAGCATGGTAGTGGAAACTACTACAGTGGCTCTTCTCAGGCCAATAGGGGGATTCGCCGTACGCACAACAAGGGGAGGCATAGTACTGGGAGTTCTCCATACAGTTCTAGTAGCAGTGAGAGTAACCGTGGTTCAGGACGCGGGTATAGTGGTGGATCGAACATTCCGTTCTGCCAGAATTGCAGACGCAGGCACTATGGACAGTGCCAGTTAGCTTCTGGAGGTTGTTTTTCTTGTGGCCAGATGGGTCATTTCTCCAGGGAGTGTCCGACATATGGACAGCAGATGTCTAACTCCAGTGTGGCGCAGTCGTCTTACCAGCAGCAGAGACCTGCGTTTACACAGTTTATAGGGTATTCTCAACCTGCAGCATCTTTTGATGGCCAGCGGGGCCGTGGTTCTGGTGGCAGAGGTTTTGGTGGCCGTGGTAACGGCGGTAGAGGTTCCAACAGTTATGGTGTTGGGCAGAGTTCGTAGCAGCAGTCGCAGGGTCAGGACAGAGTGTTTGCTCTTACTCCTCAGGATGCGCGTGCATCAAATGCTGTGGTGCAAGGTACCATTCCGATTTCTTTTACTGGTGCTTTGGTGTTATTTGATGCGGGTGCAACCTATTCGTTTGTTTCTACTTGTTTTGCGGGAAAATTGGGTATTGCACCATCTGTTTTGAGTGAATCTCTAGCTGTGTCTACACCTATGTCTGAAGGTGTAGTAGTGGACGTCGTTTATCCTTCTTGTCCAGTGGTTATTCAGGGTAGAGAATTATGTGCTGATTTAATTGTGCTTGACGTTCTTTCTTTTGATGTCATCTTGGGGATGGATTGGTTGTCACGCCACTTTGCTTCTATTGACTGTCGAGGGAAGTCATTCGAGTTTTGGATTCCAGGTGATCTACCTTTTTCCTTTCAGGGAGAAAAGGTGGAGACACCTAAGAATCTGATTTCCGCCATCAAGGCGAACGGATGTTAGGCAAGGGTTGCCAGGGTTTTCTTTTTGTGGTTCGAGATATGGAAGCAGAAGTTAGTAATATGCATAGTGTGCCGATTGTGAGTGAGTTCACAGACGTGTTTCTAGAGGAATTGCCTGGATTACCACCTGATCGTGATATTGAGTTTTGCATTGATGTGGTTTCTGGTACAGCTCCGATTTCGATACCACCGTATCAAGTGGCTCCTGCAGAGCTGAAGGACCAGTTACAAGAGTTGTTGGATAGCGGGTTCATCAGACCGAGTACTTCTCCGTGGGGTGCTCCAGTTCTGTTTGTGAAGAAAAAAGACGGTTCCTTTCGACTTTGTATCGACTACAGACAGTTGAACAAGGCTACTGTCAAGAACATATATCCTCTTCCTCGCATCGATGATTTGTTTGACCAGTTGCAGGGTGCGAAGTGTTTTTCCAAGATTGATTTTTGGTCTGGGTATCATCAAATCCGGATCCGTGATGTAGATGTGCCTAAGACTGCTTTTCGGACGCGGTATGGACATTTTGAGTTTCTGGTTATGTCCTTTGGTCTAACGAACGTACCAGCAGCATTTATGGATATGATGAACAGAGTGTTCAAGCCGTTTTAGATTAATTCGTTATCGTGTTCATTGATGACATTTTGATCTATTCTCGGAGTGAGGAGGACCATGCTTACCATTTTAGGACTATACTACAGACATTGCGTGAGCATCAGTTGTATGCTAAGTTCTCAAAATGTGAGTTCTGGTTGGATCAGGTTACCTTTCTAGGACACGTAGTGTCGAAAGATGGGATCAAGGTTGATCCGAAGAAGATTGATGCGGTTATGGATTGGCAGAGGCCGAGGTCAGTTACCGAGATTAGGAGTTTTCTGGGTCTAGCTGGCTACTATCGTCGTTTCGTGCAAGATTTCTCCAGAATATCTGCACCGTTGACTAAACTGACACAGAAGGGTGTTAAGTTTTAGTGGACTGACAAGTGCGAGACGAGTTTTGAGAAGCTCAAGGAGATTTTGACTACAGCTCCGGTTTTGGCATTGCCTTCTGGCATCGACGGTTTCACAGTGTATTGTGATGCGTCTCAGATTGGTTTGGGTTGCGTTCTAATGCAACATGGACATCTGATTGCCTATGCTTCCAGACAGTTGAAGAAGGATGAGGTAAATTACCCTACTCATGATTTAGAGTTGGCATAAGTGGTTTTTGCGCTGAAAATCTGGAGGCATTACTTGTATGTTGCTACTTGTGAGATTTTCACTGATCATAAGAGTTTGAAGTATATCTTTGATCAGAGAGAGTTGAACTTGAGACAGAGGAGGTGGCTAGAATTGCTGAAAGACTATGACTGTACTATTCAGTACCATCCTGGTAAGGCTAATGTGGTAGCCGTTCAAACGTTTCTAAATGTTTTTCTTAAATTTCTAAAAAGGTGAAACGCTTGGTTTTGTTTCGCAACGTTTGTAAAGGTTTGGCTTAAATTGCTAAAAATGTGAAATGTTTGAATTTGTTTCGTAACGCTTTAAACGTGTGGTTTTGTTTCGTAACGTTTGGCTTAAATCGCTAAAAAGGTGAAACGTTTGGATTTGTTTTGTAATGTTTGTAAACGTTTGGCTTAAATCGCTAAAAAGGTGAAACTCTTGGATTTGTTTCGTAACGTGTGTAAACGTTTGGCTTAAATTGCTAAAAAGGAGAAACAGTTGGATTTATTTCGTAACGTTTGTAAACGTTTTGCTTAAATTGCTAAAAATGTGAAAACTTTGGATTTGTTTCTTAATGTTTGTAAACATTTGGCTTAAATTGCTAAAAAGGTGAAACGTTTGGATTTGTTTCGTACCATTTGTAAAGGTTTGGCTTAAATCACTAAAAAGGTGAAACTCTTGGATTTGTTTTGCAATGTTTTTAAACGTTAGGCTTAAATTCCTAAAAAGGTGAAACGGTTGGTTTTGTTTCGCAACGTTTGTAAAGGTTTGGCTTAAATTTCTAATAATGTGAAACGCTTGAATTTGTTTCGTAACGGTTTAAACGTTTGGTTTTGTTTCGTAACGTTTGTAAATGTTCGGCTTAAATCGCTAAAAAGGTGAAACGTTTGGATTTGTTTCGTAACGTTTGTAAACGTTTGGCTTAAATACCTAAAAAGGCGAAACGTTTGGATTTGATTCGTAACGGTTGTAAACGTTTGGCTTAAATCGCTAAAAAGGTTAAATGTTTGGATTTGTTTCGTAACATTTGGCATAAATCGCTAAAAAGGTGAAACATTTGGAATTTTTTATACCGTTTGTAAACGTTTGGCTTAAAACGCTAAAAAGGTAAAACGTTTGGATTTGTTTCGTAACGTTTATAAACGTTTGGCATAAATCGTTAAAAAGGTGAAACGTTTGGATTTGTTTCGTAACGTTTGTAAACGTTTGGCATAAATCGCTATAAAGGTGAAACGTTTGCATTTGTTTCGTAACGTTTGTAAACGTTTGGCATAAATTGCTAAAAAGGTGAAACATTTGGATTTGTTTCGTAACGATCGTAAACGTTTCGCTTAAATCGCTAAAAAGGTGAAACGTTTGGATTTGTTTCGTAATGTTTGTAAACGTTTGGCTTAAATCGCTAAAAAGGTGAAACGGTTGGATTTGTTTCTTAAAGTTTTTAAAACGTTTGGCTTATATAGTTAAAAACATGAAACGCTTGGAATTCTTTCATAATGTTTGTAAGCGTTTGGATTAAATTTCTAAAAAGGTGAAACGCTTGGATTTCTTTCGTAACGTTTGTATACGTTTGGCTTAAATTGTTAAAAACGTGAAAGATTTGGATTTGTTTCATATCCTTTGTAAACGTTTGGCTTATATCGCTAAAAAGCGGAAATGTTTGGATTTGTTTCGTAACGTTTGGCTTAAATAGCTAAAAAGGTGAAATGTTTGGATATGTTTCGTAACGTTCGTAAACGTTTGGCTTATATTACTAAAAAGGTGAAACGCTTGGATTTGTTTCATAACGTTTGTAAATGTTTGGCCAAAATTGCTAAAAAGGTGAAACGCTTGTTTTTGTTTCGTAACGTTTGTAAACGTTTGGCTTAAATCGCTAAAAATGTGAAACGTTTGGATTTGTTTCGTAACATTTTTAATATTTGGTTTTTTTTCGTAACGTTTGTAAACGTTTGGCTTAAATCGCTAAAAAGGTGAAACGTTTGGATTTGTTTCGTAATGTTTGTAAACGTTTGGGTTAAATCGCTAAAAAGGTGAAACGCTTGGATTTGTTTCGTAACGTGTGTAAACGTTTGGCTTAAATTGCTAAAAAGGAGAAACAGTTGGATTTATTTCGTAACGTTTGTAAACGTTTTGCTTAAATTTCTAAAAATGTGAAAACTTTGGATTTGTTTCTTAATGTTTGTAAACATTTGGCTTAAATTGCTAAAAAGGTGAAACGTTTGGATTTGTTTCGTACCATTTGTAAAGGTTTGGCTTAAATCACTAAAAAGGTGAAACTCTTGGATTTGTTTTGCAATGTTTTTAAACTTTAGGCTTAAATTCCTAAAAAGGTGAAACGGTTGGTTTTGTTTCGCAACGTTTGTAAAGGTTTGGCTTAAATTTCTAATAATGTGAAACGTTTGAATTTGTTTCGTAGCGGTTTAAACGTTTGGTTTTGTTTCGTAACGTTTGTAAATGTTCGGCTTAAATCGCTAAAAAGGTGAAACGTTTGGATTTGTTTCGTAACGTTTGTAAACGTTTGGCTTAAATACCTAAAAAGGCGAAACGTTTGGATTTGATTCGTAACTTTTGTAAATGTTTGGCTTAAATCGCTAAAAAGGTTAAATGTTTGGATTTGTTTCGTAACATTTGGCATAAATCGCTAAAAAGGTGAAACATTTGGAATTTTTTATACCGTTTGTAAACGTTTGGCTTAAAACGCTAAAAAGGTAAAACGTTTGGATTTGTTTCGTAACGTTTATAAACGTTTGGCATAAATCGTTAAAAAGGTGAAACGTTTGGATTTGTTTCGTAACGTTTGTAAACGTTTGGCATAAATCGCTAAAAAGGTGAAACGTTTGCATTTGTTTCGTAACGTTTGTAAACGTTTGGCATAAATTGCTAAAAAGGTGAAACGTTTGGATTTGTTTCGTAACGATCGTAAACGTTTCGCTTAAATCGCTAAAAAGGTGAAACGTTTGGATTTGTTTCGTAACGTTTGTAAACGTTTGGCTTAAATCGCTAAAAAGGTGAAACGGTTGGATTTGTTTCTTAAAGTTTTTAAAACGTTTGGCTTATATAGTTAAAAACATGAAACGCTTGGAATTCTTTCATAATGTTTGTAAACGTTTGGATTAAATTTCTAAAAAGGTGAAACGCTTGGATTTCTTTCGTAACGTTTGTATACGTTTGGCTTAAATTGTTAAAAACGTGAAAGATTTGGATTTGTTTCATATCCTTTGTAAACGTTTGGCTTATATCGCTAAAAAGCGGAAACGTTTGGATTTGTTTCGTAACGTTTGGCTTAAATAGCTCAAAAGGTGAAATGTTTGGATATGTTTCGTAACGTTCGTAAACGTTTGGCTTATATTACTAAAAAGGTGAAACGCTTGGATTTGTTTCATAACGTTTGTAAATGTTTGGCCAAAATTGCTAAAAAGGTGAAACGCTTGTTTTTGTTTCGTAACGTTTGTAAACGTTTGGCTTAAATCGCTAAAAATGTGAAACGTTTGGATTTGTTTCGTAACATTTTTAATATTTTGTTTTTTTTCGTAACGTTTGTAAACGTTTGGCTTAAATCGCTAAAAAGGTGAAACGTTTGGATTTGTTTCGTAATGTTTGTAAACGTTTGGCTTAAATCGCTAAAAAGGTGAAACGCTTGGATTTATTTTGTAACGTGTGTAAACGTTTGGCTTAAATTGCTAAAAAGGAGAAACAGTTGGATTTATTTCGTAACGTTTGTAAACGTTTTGCTTAAATTTTTAAAAATGTGAAAACTTTGGATTTGTTTCTTAATGTTTGTAAACATTTGGCTTAAATTGCTAAAAAGGTGAAACGTTTGGATTTGTTTCGTACCATTTGTAAAGGTTTGGCTTAAATCACTAAAAAGGTGAAACTCTTGGATTTGTTTTGCAATGTTTTTAAACTTTAGGCTTAAATTCCTAAAAAGGTGAAACGGTTGGTTTTGTTTCGCAACGTTTGTAAAGGTTTGGCTTAAATTTCTAATAATGTGAAACATTTGAATTTGTTTCGTAACGGTTTAAACGTTTGGTTTTGTTTCGTAACGTTTGTAAATGTTCGGCTTAAATCGCTAAAAAGGTGAAACGTTTGGATTTGTTTCGTAACGTTTGTAAACGTTTGGCTTAAATACCTAAAAAGGCGAAACGTTTGGATTTGATTCGTAACGTTTGTAAACGTTTGGCTTAAATCGCTAAAAAGGTTAAATGTTTGGATTTGTTTCGTAACATTTGGCATAAATCGCTAAAAAGGTGAAACGTTTGGAATTTTTTATACCGTTTGTAAACGTTTGGCTTAAAACGCTAAAAAGGTAAAACGTTTGGATTTGTTTCGTAACGTTTATAAACGTTTGGCATAAATCGTTAAAAAGGTGAAACGTTTGGATTTGTTTCGTAACGTTTGTAAACGTTTGGCATAAATCGCTAAAAAGGTGAAACGTTTGCATTTGTTTCGTAACGATTGTAAACGTTTGGCATAAATTGCTAAAAAGGTGAAACGTTTGGATTTGTTTCGTAACGATCGTAAACGTTTCGCTTAAATCGCTAAAAAGGTGAAACGTTTGGATTTGTTTCGTAACGTTTGTAAACGTTTGGCTTAAATCGCTAAAAAGGTGAAACGGTTGGATTTGTTTCTTAAAGTTTTTAAAACGTTTGGCTTATATAGTTAAAAACATGAAACGCTTGGAATTCTTTCATAATGTTTGTAAACGTTTGGATTAAATTTCTAAAAAGGTGAAACGCTTGGATTTCTTTCGTAACGTTTGTATACGTTTGGCTTAAATTGTTAAAAACGTGAAAGATTTGGATTTGTTTCGTAACGTTTGGCTTAAATAGCTAAAAAGGTGAAATGTTTGGATATGTTTCGTAACGTTCGTAAACGTTTGGCTTATATTACTAAAAAGGTGAAACGCTTGGATTTGTTTCATAACGTTTGTAAATGTTTGGCTAAAATTGCTAAAAAGGTGAAACGCTTGTTTTTGTTTCGTAACGTTTGTAAACGTTTGGCTTAAATCGCTAAAAATGTGAAGCGTTTGGATTTGTTTCGTAACATTTTTAATATTTGGTTTTTTTTCGTAACGTTTGTAAACGTTTTGCTTATATCGCTAAAAAGGTGAATCGTTTGGATTTCTATCGTAACGTTTGTAAACGTTTCGCTTAAATTGCTAAAAAAGTTGAAACGCTTGGAGTTATTTCGTAATGTATGTAAACTTTTGGCTTAAATTTCTAAAAAGGTGAAATGTTTGAATTTTTTTCATACGTTTGGCATAAATCCCAAAGAGGTGAAATGTATCGATTTGTTTCATAATGTTTGTAAACGTTTGGCTTAAATTGCTAAAAAGGTGAAACGCTTGGATTTGTTTAGTAACGTTTATAAACGTTTGGCTTAAATTGCTGAAAAGGTGAAACGCTTGGATATGTTTTGTAACGTTTTTTAACGTTTGGTTTAAATTGCTAAAAAGGTGAAACGCTTGGTTTTTTTAGGTAATGTTTGTAAACGTATGGCTTAAATCGCTAAAAATATGAAACATTTGGATATGTTTCGTAATATTTTAGACGTTTGGTTTTATTTCGTAACGTTTGTAAACGTTTGGCTTAATTTCCTAAAAATGTGGTTTTGTTTCGTAATGTTTGTGCACGTTTGTCTTAAATCGCTAAAAAGGGGGGAAACATTTGGATTTGTTTCGTAACGTTTGTAAACGTTTGGCTTAAATTGCTAAAAAGACGAAACGTTTGGATTGGTTTCGTAACGTTTGTAAACGTTTGGCTTAAATCGCTAAAAAGGTGAAACGTTTGGATTCGTTTCGTAACGTTTGTAAACGTTTGGCATAAATCGCTAAAAAGGTGAAACGTTTGGATTTTTTTTGTAACGTTTGGATTTGCTTCGTAAACGTTTGGCTTAAATCGTTAAAAAAGAGAAACGTTTGGATTTGTTTCGTAACGTCGCTAAAAAGGTGAAACATTTGTATTTGTTTTGTAATATTTGTAAACGTTTGGCTTAAATCCCTAAAAAGGAGAAACGTTTGGATTTGTTTCGTAACATTTGTAAATGTTTGGCTTAAATTGCTAAAAAGATCAACGGTTGGATTTGTTTCTTATAGTTTGTAAACGTTTGGCTTAAATTGCTAAAAAGGTGAAACGCTTGGATTTGTTTCGAAACGTTTGTAAACGTTTGGATTAAATTTCTAAAAAGGTGAAACACTTGGATTTGTTTCGTAACGTTTGTAAACGTTTGGCTTAAATTATTCAAAACGTGAAACATTTGGATTTGTTTTGTATCCTTTGTAAACGTTTGTCTTAAATCGCTAAAAAGGTGAAACATTTGGATTTGTTTCGTAACGTTTGTAAATGTTTGGCTTATATCGCTAAAATGGTGAATCGTTTGGATTTCTATTGTAACGTTTGTAAACGTTTGGCTTCAATTGCAAAAAAGGCGAACCGTTTGGATTTGTTTCGTAACGTTTGTAAACGTTTGGCTTAAATTGCTAAAAAGGTGAAATGCTTGGAGTTATTTTGTAACGTATGTAAACGTTTGGCTTAAATTGCTAAAAAGGTGAAATGTTTGAATTTTTTTCGTAACGATCGTAAACGTAATGAATTTTTTTCGTAACGATCGTAAAAAGGTGAAACGTTTGGATTTGTTTCGTAACGATCGTAAACGTTTCGCTTCAATTGCTAAAAAGGTAAAACGCTTGGATTTGTTTCATAACGTTTGTAAACGTTTGGATAAAATTGCTAAAAAGGTGAAACGCTTGGTTTTGTTTGGTAATGTTTGTAAACGTTTGGCTTAAATCAATAAAAATGTGAAACGATTGGATTTGTTTCTTAACATTTTTAATGTTTGGTTTTTTTCCGTAACGTTTGTAAACGTTTGTCCTATATCACGAAAATGGTGAATCGTTTGGATTTCTATCGTAACGTTTGTAAACGTTTGGCTTAAATTACAAAAAAGGTGAACCGTTTGGATTTGTTTCATAACGTTTGTAAACGTTTGGCTTAAATTGCTAAAAAGGTGAAATGCTTGGAGTTATTTTGTAACGTATGTAAACGTTTGGCTTAAATTGCTAAAAAGGCAAATGTTTGAATTTTGTTTCATACGTTTGGCTTACATCGTAAAAAGGTGAAACGCTTGGATTTGTTTCGTAACGTTTGTTAACGTTTGGCTTAAATTGCTAAAAAGTTGAAACGCTTGGTTTTTTTACGTAATGTTTGTAAATGTGTGGCTTAAATCCTAAAAATGTGAAACATTTGGATTTGTTTCGTAACGTTTTAGACGTTTGGTTTTATTTCATTACGTTTGTAAACGTTTGTCATAAATTTCTAAAAAGGTGAAACGTTTAAATTTGTTTCGTAACCTTTGTAAAGATTTTGCTTAAATTGCTAAAAATGTAAAGTGCTTTGATTTGTTTCGTAATGTTTGTATACGTTTGGCTGAAATTGCTAAAAAGGACAAACGCTTGGATTTGTTTCGTAACGTTTGTAAACGTTTGGCTTAAATTGCTGAAAAGGTGAAACGTTTGGATTTGTTTCGTAGCATTAATAAACGGTTGGCTTAATTCGCTAAAAAGGTGAAACTTTTGAATTTGTTTCGTACCGTTTGTAAACGTTTGGCCTAAATCGCTAAGAAGGTTAAACGTTTGGATTTGTTTCGTAACATTTCTAAACGCTTGGCTTAAATTGTTAAAAAGGTGGAAACGCTTGGATTTGTTTCGTAACGTTTGTAAACGTTTGGCTTAAATTGCTAAAAAGGTGAAACGCTTGCTTTTGTTTCGTAACGTTTGTTAGTGTTTGGCTTACATTGCCAAAAAGGGGAAACGTTAGGATTTGTTTCGTACCGTTTGTAAACGTTTGGCTTTAATCGTTATGAAGGTGAAATGTTTGGATTTGTTTCATAACGTTTGTAAATGTTTGGCTTGATCGTTAATGAGGTGAAACGTTTGGATTTGTTTCGTAACGTTTGTAAACGTTTGGTTTAAATCGCTAAAAAGGTTCAACATTTGGATTTGTTTTGTAACGCTTGTAAATTTTTG
This sequence comes from Mercurialis annua, assembly GCF_937616625.2. NCBI lineage: Eukaryota > Viridiplantae > Streptophyta > Magnoliopsida > Malpighiales > Euphorbiaceae > Mercurialis > Mercurialis annua. The sequence goes on along the minus strand of NC_065572.1, from coordinate 31,459,228 downwards.
GCTTAAGTCGCTAAGACGGTGAAACGTTTGGATTTGATTTGTAACATTTGTAAACGTTTGGCTTGATTTGCTAAAAAGGGGAAAGGCTTGGATTCGTTTTATAACGTTTGTAAACGTTTGGCTTAAATCGCTAAAAATGTGAAACTTTTGGATTTGTTTGGTAACGTTTGTAAATTTTTGGCTTAAATTGATAAAAAGGTGAAACGTTTGGATTTATTTCGAACGTTTGTAAATGTTTGGCTTAAATCGCTAAAAAGGTGAAACATTAGATTTATTTTGTAACGTTTGTAAACGTTTGGCTTAAATCGCTAAAAAGGTGAAACGTTTGAATTTGTTTCGTAATGTTTGTAACTGTTTGGCTTGAATTGCTAAAAAGGTGAACCGCTTGAATTTTTTTCGTAACGTTTGTAAATGTTTGGATTATATTGCTAAAAACGTGAAACGCTTGGATTTATTTTGCAATGTTTTTGAAGGTTTGGCTTAAATAGCTAAAAAAGTGAAACGTTTAGATTTGTTTCGTAACGTTTGTAAACGTTTGGCTTAAATCGCTAAAAAGGGGAAACTTTTGGATTTGTTTGATAACGTTTGTAAACATTTAGCCTAAATCGCTAAAAAGGTGACACGTTTGGATTTGTTTCGTAACGTTTGCAAACATTTGGCTTAAATCGCTAAAAAGGTGAAACGTTTGGATTTGTTTCGTAACGTTTGCCAATGTTTGGCTTAAATCGCTAAAAAGGTGAAACGTTTGGCTTAAATCGCTAAAAAGAAGAAACTTTTTGATTTGTTTCGTACCATTTGTAAACGTTTGGCTTAAATCGCTAAAAAGGCGAAACGTTTGGATTTGTTTCGTAACGTTTCTATATGTTTGTCTTAAATTGCTAAAAAGATGAAACGCTTGGTTTTGTTTCGCAACGTTTGTAAAGGTTTGGCTTAAATTGCTAAAAATGGGAAACGTTTGGATTTGTATCGTAACATTTTAAACGTTTGGCTTTGTTTCGTAACGTTTGTAAACGTTTGGCTTAAATCGCTAAAAAGGTGAAACGTTTGGATTTGTTTCGTAACGTTTGTAAACGTTTGGCTTAAATCGCTAAAAAGGTGAAACATGTGAATTTGTTTCATAACATTTGTAAACATTTGACTTAAATCGCTAAAAGGTAAAACGTTTTGATTTGTTTCATAATATTTGCAAACATTTGGCTTAAATCGTTAAAAAGGTGAAACGTTTGGATTTATTTCGTAACGTTTGTAAACGTTTGGCTTAAATTGCTAAAAAGGGGAAACGTTTGGATTTGTTTCGTAACGTTTGCCAATGTTTGGCTTAAATCGCTAAAAAGGTGAAACGTTTTGCTTAAATCGCTAAAAAGAAGAAACTTTTTGATTTGTTTCGTACCATTTGTAAACGTTTGGCTTAAATCGCTAAAAAGGTGAAACGTTTGGATTTGTTTCGTAACGTTTGTAAATGTTTGGCTTATATCGCTAAAATGGTGAATCTTTTGGATTTCTATCGTAACGTTTGTAAACGTTTGGCTTCAATTGCAAAAAAGGCGAACCGTTTGGATTTGTTTCGTAACGTTTGTAAACGTTTGGCTTAAATTGCTAAAAAGGTGAAATGCTTGGAGTTATTTTGTAACGTATGGAAACGTTTGGCTTAAATTGCTAAAAAGGCGAAATGTTTGAATTTTTTTCGTAACGATCGTAAACGTAATGAATTTTTTTCGTAACGATCGTAAAAAGGTGAAACGTTTGGATTTGTTTCGTAACGATCGTAAACGTTTCGCTTCAATTGCTAAAAAGGTAAAACGCTTGGATTTGTTTCATAACGTTTGTAAACGTTTGGATAAAATTGCTAAAAAGGTGAAACGCTTGGTTTTGTTTGGTAATGTTTGTAAACGTTTGGCTTAAATCAATAAAAATGTGAAACGATTGGATTTGTTTCTTAACATTTTTAATGTTTGGTTTTTTTCCGTAACGTTTGTAAACGTTTGGCTTAAATTGCTAAAAATGTGAAATGCTTGGAGTTATTTTGTAACGTATGTAAACGTTTGGCTTAAATTGCTAAAAAGGTCAAATGTTTGAATTTTGTTTCATACGTTTGGCTTACATCGTAAAAAGGTGAAACGCTTGGATTTGTTTCGTAACGTTTGTTAACGTTTGGCTTAAATTGCTAAAAAGTTGAAACGCTTGGTTTTTTACGTAATGTTTGTAAATGTGTGGCTTAAATCCTAAAAATGTGAAACATTTGGATTTGTTTCGTAACATTTTAGACGTTTGGTTTTATTTCATTACGTTTGTAAACGTTTGTCATAAATTTCTAAAAAGGTGAAACGTTTAAATTTGTTTCGTAACCTTTGTAAAGATTTTGCTTAAATTGCTAAAAATGTAAAGTGCTTTGATTTGTTTCGTAATGTTTGTATACGTTTGGCTGAAATTGCTAAAAAGGACAAACGCTTGGATTTGTTTCGTAACGTTTGTAAACGTTTGGCTTAAATTGCTGAAAAGGGGAAACGTTTGGATTCGTTTCGTAGCATTAATAAACGGTTGGCTTAATTCGCTAAAAAGGTGAAATTTTTGAATTTGTTTCGTACCGTTTGTAAACGTTTGGCCTAAATCGCTAAGAAGGTTAAACGTTTGGATTTGTTTCGTAACATTTCTAAACGCTTGGCTTAAATTGTTAAAAAGGTGGAAACGCTTGGATTTGTTTCGTAACGTTTGTAAACGTTTGGCTTAAATTGCTAAAAAGGTGAAACGCATGCTTTTGTTTCGTAACGTTTGTTAGTGTTTGGCTTACATTGCCAAAAAGTGGAAACGTTAGGATTTGTTTCGTACCGTTTGTAAACGTTTGGCTTTAATCGTTATGAAGGTGAAATGTTTGGATTTGTTTCATAACGTTTGTAAATGTTTGGCTTGATCGTTAATGAGGTGAAACGTTTGGATTTGTTTCATAAAGTTTGTAAACGTTTGGTTTAAATCGCTAAAAAGGTTCAACATTTGGATTTGTTTTGTAACGCTTGTAAATGTTTGGCTTAAGTCGCTAAGACGGTGAAACGTTTGGATTTGATTTGTAACATTTGTAAACGTTTGGCTTAATTTGCTAAAAAGGGGAAAGGCTTGGATTCGTTTTGTAACGTTTGTAAACGTTTGGCTTAAATCGCTAAAAATGTGAAACTTTTGGATTTGTTTGGTAACGTTTGTAAATTTTTGGCTTAAATTGATAAAAAGGTGAAACGTTTGGATTTATTTCGAACGTTTGTAAATGTTTGGCTTAAATCGCTAAAAAGGTGAAACATTTAGATTTGTTTCGTAACGTTTGTAAACGTTTGGCTTAAATCGCTAAAAAGGTGAAACGTTTGAATTTGTTTCGTAATGTTTGTAACCGTTTGGCTTGAATTGCTAAAAAGGTGAACCGCTTGAATTTTTTTCGTAACGTTTGTAAATGTTTGGATTATATTGCTAAAAACGTGAAACGCTTGGATTTATTTTGCAATGTTTTTGAAGGTTTGGCTTAAATAGCTAAAAAAGTGAAACGTTTAGATTTGTTTCGTAACGTTTGTAAACGTTTGGCTTAAATCGCTAAAAAGGGGAAACGTTTGGATTTGTTTGATAACGTTTGTAAACATTTAGCCTAAATCGCTAAAAAGGTGACACGTTTGGATTTGTTTCGTAACGTTTGCAAACGTTTAGCTTAAATCGCTAAAAAGGTGAAACGTTTGGATTTGTTTCGTAACGTTTGCCAATGTTTGGCTTAAATCGCTAAAAAGGTGAAACGTTTTGCTTAAATCACTAAAAAGAAGAAACTTTTTGATTTGTTTCGTACCATTTGTAAACGTTTGGCTTAAATCCCTAAAAAGGTGAAACGTTTGGATTTGTTTCGTAACGTTTCTATATGTTTGTCTTAAATTGCTAAAAAGATAAAACGCTTGGTTTTGTTTCGCAACGTTTGTAAAGGTTTGGCTTAAATTGCTAAAAATGTGAAACGTTTGGATTTGTATCGTAACATTTTAAACGTTTGGCTTTGTTTCGTAACGTTTGTAAACGTTTGGCTTAAATCGCTAAAAAGGTGAAAAGTTTGGATTTGTTTCGTAACGTTTGTAAACGTTTGGCTTAAATCGCTAAAAAGGTGAAACATGTGAATTTGTTTCATAACATTTGTAAACATTTGACTTAAATCGCTAAAAGATAAAACGTTTTGATTTGTTTCGTAATATTTGCAAACATTTGGCTTAAATCGTTAAAAAGGTGAAACATTTGGATTTATTTCGTAACGTTTGTAAACGTTTGGCTTAAATTGCTAAAAAGGGGAAACGTTTGGATTTGTTTCGTAACGTTTGCCAATGTTTGGCTTAAATCGCTAAAAAGGTGAAACGTTTTGCTTAAATCGCTAAAAAGAAGAAACTTTTTGATTTGTTTCGTACCATTTGTAAACGTTTGGCTTAAATCGCTAAAAAGGTGAAACGTTTGGATTTGTTTCGTAATGTTTCTATATGTTTGTCTTAAATTGCTAGAGAGATGAAACGCTTGGTTTTGTTTCGCAACGTTTGTAAAGGTTTGGCTTAAATTGCTAAAAATGGGAAACGTTTGAATCTATATCGTAACGTTTTAAACGTTTGGCTTTGTTTCGTAACGTTTGTAAACGTTTGGCTTAAATCGCTAAAAAGGTGAAAAGTTTGGATTTGTTTCGTAACGTTTGTAAACGTTTGGCTTAAATCGCTAAAAAGGTGAAACATGTGAATTTGTTTCATGACATTTGTAAACATTTGGCTTAAATAGCTAAAAGGTAAAACGTTTTGATTTGTTTCGTAATATTTGCAAACATTTGGCTTAAATCGTTAAAAAGGTGAAACGTTTGGATTTATTTCGTAACGTTTGTAAACGTTTGGCTTAAATTGTTAAAAAGGGGAAACGTTTGGATTTTTTTGTACCGTTTGTAAAGGTTTGGCATAAATCACTAAAAAGTGGAAACGTTTAAATTTGTTTCGTAACCTTTGTAAAGATTTTGCTTAAATTGCTAAAAATGTAAAGTGCTTTGATTTGTTTCGTAATGTTTGTATACGTTTGGCTGAAATTGCTAAAAAGGACAAACGCTTGAATTTATTTCGTAACGTTTGTAAACGTTTGGCTTAAATTGCTGAAAAGGGGAAACGTTTGGATTTGTTTCGTAGCATTAATAAACGGTTGGCTTAATTCGCTAAAAAGGTGAAAGTTTTGAATTTGTTTCGTACCGTTTGTAAACGTTTGGCCTAAATCGCTTAGAAGGTTAAACGTTTGGATTTGTTTCGTAACATTTCTAAACGCTTGGCTTAAATTGTTAAAAAGGTGGAAACGCTTGGATTTGTTTCGTAACGTTTGTAAACGTTTGGCTTAAATTGCTAAAAAGGTGAAACTCTTGCTTTTGTTTTGTAACGTTTGTTAGCGTTTGGCTTACATTGCCAAAAAGGGGAAACGTTAGGATTTGTTTCGTAGCGTTTGTAAACGTTTGGCTTTAATCGTTATGAAGGTGAAATGTTTGGATTTGTTTCATAACGTTTGTAAATGTTTGGCTTGATCGTTAATGAGGTGAAACGTTTGGATTTGTTTCGTAACGTTTGTAAACGTTTGGTTTAAATCGCTAAAAAGGTTCAACATTTGTATTTGTTTTGTAACGCTTGTAAATGTTTGGCTTAAGTCGCTAAGACGGTGAAACGTTTGGATTTGATTTGTAACATTTGTAAACGTTTGGCTTAATTTGCTAAAAGGGGAAAGGCTTGGATTCGTTTTGTAACGTTTGCAAACGTTTGGCTTAAATCGCTAAAAATGTGAAGCTTTTGGATTTGTTTGGTAACGTTTGTAAATTTTTGGCTTAAATTGATAAAAAGGTGAAACGTTTGGATTTATTTCGAACGTTTGTAAATGTTTGGCTTAAATCGCTAAAAAGGTGAAACATTTAGATTTGTTTCATAACGTTTGTAAACGTTTGGCTTAAATCGCTAAAAAGGTGAAACGTTTGAATTTGTTTCGTAATGTTTGTAACCGTTTGGCTTGAATTGCTAAAAAGGTGAACCGCTTGAATTTTTTTCGTAACGTTTGTAAATGTTTGGATTATATTGCTAAAAACGTGAAACGCTTGGATTTATTTTGCAATGTTTTTGAAGGTTTGGCTTAAATAGCTAAAAAAGTGAAACGTTTAGATTTGTTTCGTAACGTTTGTAAACGTTTGGCTTAAATCGCTAAAAAGGGGAAACGTTTGGATTTGTTTGATAACTTTGGTAAACATTTAGCCTAAATCGCTAAAAAAGGTGACACGTTTGGATTTGTTTCGTAACGTTTGCAAACGTTTGGCTTAAATCGCTAAAAAGATGAAACGTTTGGATTTGTTTCGTAACGTTTTCCAATGTTTGGCTTAAATCGCTAAAAAGGTGAAACGTTTTGCTTAAATCGCTAAAAAGAAGAAACTTTTTGATTTGTTTCGTACCATTTGTAAACGTTTGGCTTAAATCGCTAAAAAGGTGAAACGTTTGGATTTGTTTCATAACGTTTCTATATGTTTGTCTTAAATTGCTAAAAAGATGAAATGCTTGGTTTTGTTTCGCAACTTTTGTAAAGGTTTGGCTTAAATTGCTAAAAATGTGAAACGTTTGGATTTGTATAGTAACATTTTAAACGTTTGGCTTTGTTTCGTAACGTTTGTAAACGTTTGGCTTAAATCGCTAAAAAGGTGAAAAGTTTGGATTTGTTTCGTAACGTTTGTAAACGTTTGGCTTAAATCGCTAAAAAAGTGAAACATGTGAATTTGTTTCATAACATTTGTAAACATTTGACTTAAATCGCTAAAAGGTCAAACGTTTTGATTTGTTTCGTAATATTTGCAAACATTTGGCTTAAATCGTTAAAAAGGTGAAACGTTTGGATTTATTTCGTAACGTTTGTAAACGTTTGGCTTAAATTGCTAAAAAGGGGAAACGTTTGGATTTGTTTCGTAACGTTTGCCAATGTTTGGCTTAAATTGCTAAAAAGGTGAAACGTTTTGCTTAAATCGCTAAAAAGAAGAAACTTTTTGATTTGTTTCGTACCATTTGTAAACGTTTGGCTTAAATCGCTAAAAAGGTGAAACGTTTGGATTTGTTTCGTAATGTTTCTATATGTTTGTCTTCAATTGCTAGAGAAATGAAACGCTTGGTTTTGTTTCGCAACGTTTGTAAAGGTTTGGCTTAAATTGCTAAAAATGGGAAACGTTTGAATCTATATCGTAACGTTTTAAACGTTTGGCTTTGTTTCGTAACGTTTGTAAACGTTTGGCTTAAATCGCTAAAAAGGTGAAAAGTTTGGATTTGTTTCGTAACGTTTGTAAACGTTTGGCTTAAATCGCTAAAAAGGTGAAACATGTGAATTTGTTTCATAACATTTGTAAACATTTGGCTTAAATAGCTAAAAGGTAAAACGTTTTGATTTGTTTCGTAATATTTGCAAACATTTGGCTTAAATCGTTAAAAAGGTGAAACGTTTGGATTTATTTCGTAACGTTTGTAAACGTTTGGCTTAAATTGCTAAAAAGGGGAAATGTTTGGATTTTTTTGTACCGTTTGTAAAGGTTTGGCTTAAATCACTAAAAAGTGGAAATGTTTGGATTTGTTTCTTACCATTTGTAAACGTTTGGCTTAAATCGCTAAAAAGGTGAAACGTTTGGATTTGGTTCGTAATGTTTCTAAACGTTTGTCTTAAATTGCTAAAAAGGGTGAAACGCTTGGTTTTATTTCGTAACGTTTGTAAACGTTTGGCTTAAATTGCTGAAAAGGTGAAACGTTTGGATTTGTTTCGTAGCATTAATAAACGGTTGGCTTAATTCGCTAAAAAGGTGAAACTTTTGAATTTGTTTCGTACCGTTTGTAAACGTTTGGCCTAAATCGCTAAGAAGGTTAAACGTTTGGATTTGTTTCGTAACATTTCTAAACGCTTGGCTTAAATTGTTAAAAAGGTGGAAACGCTTGGATTTGTTTCGTAACATTTGTAAACGTTTGGCTTAAATTGCTAAAAAGGTGAAACGCTTGCTTTTGTTTCGTAACGTTTGTTAGCGTTTGGCTTACGTTGCCAAAAAGGGGAAACGTTAGGATTTGTTTCGTACCGTTTGTAAACGTTTGGCTTTAATCGTTATGAAGGTGAAATGTTTGGATTTGTTTCATAACGTTTGTAAATGTTTGTCTTGATCGTTAATGAGGTGAAACGTTTGGATTTGTTTCGTAACGTTTGTAAACGTTTGGTTTAAATCGCTAAAAAGGTTCAACATTTGTATTTGTTTTGTAACGCTTGTAAATGTTTGGCTTAAGTCGCTAAGACGGGGAAACGTTTGGATTTGATTTGTAACATTTGTAAACGTTTGGCTTAATTTGCTAAAAGGGGAAAGGCTTGGATTCGTTTTGTAACGTTTGCAAACGTTTGGCTTAAATCGCTAAAAATGTGAAGCTTTTGGATTTGTTTGGTAACGTTTGTAAATTTTTGGCTTAAATTGATAAAAAGGTGAAACGTTTGGATTTATTTCGAACGTTTGTAAATGTTTTGCTTAAATCGCTAAAAAGGTGAAACATTTAGATTTGTTTCATAACGTTTGTAAACGTTTGGCTTAAATCGCTAAAAAGGTGAAACGTTTGAATTTGTTTCGTAATGTTTGTAACCGTTTGGCTTGAATTGCTAAAAAGGTGAACCGCTTGAATTTTTTTCGTAACGTTTGTAAATGTTAGGATTATATTGCTAAAAACGTGAAACGCTTGGATTTATTTTGCAATGTTTTTGAAGGTTTGGCTTAAATAGCTAAAAAAGTGAAACGTTTAGATTTGTTTCGTAACGTTAGTAAACGTTTGGCTTAAATCGCTAAAAAGGGGAAACGTTTGGATTTGTTTGATAACGTTGGTAAAAATTTAGCCTAAATCGCTAAAAAGGTGACACGTTTGGATTTGTTTCGTAACGTTTGCAAACGTTTGGCTTAAATCGCTAAAAAGGTGAAACGTTTGGATTTGTTTCGTAACGTTTGCCAATGTTTGGCTTAAATCGCTAAAAAGGTGAAACGTTTTGCTTAAATCGCTAAAAAGAAGAAACTTTTTGATTTGTTTCGTACCATTTGTAAACGTTTGGCTTAAATCGCTAAAAAGGTGAAACGTTTGGATTTGTTTCGTAACGTTTCTATATGTTTGTCTTAAATTGCTAAAAAGATGAAACGCTTGGTTTTGTTTCGCAACTTTTGTAAAGGTTTGGCTTAAATTGCTAAAAATGTGAAACGTTTGGATTTGTATAGTAACATTTTAAACGTTTGGCTTTGTTTCGTAACGTTTGTAAACGTTTGGCTTAAATCGCTAAAAAGGTGAAAAGTTTGGATTTGTTTCGTAACGTTTGTAAACGTTTGGCTTACATCGCTAAGAAGGTGAAACATGTGAATTTGTTTCATAACATTTGTAAACATTTGGCTTAAATAGCTAAAAGGTAAAACGTTTTGATTTGTTTCGTAATATTTGCAAACATTTGGCTTAAATCGTTAAAAAGGTGAAACGTTTGGATTTATTTCGTAATGTTTGTAAACGTTTTGCTTATATTGCTAAAAAGGGGAAACGTTTGGATTTTTTTGTACCGTTTGTAAAGGTTTAGCGTAAATCACTAAAAAGTGGAAATGTTTGGATTTGTTTCTTACCATTTGTAAACGTTTGGCTTAAATCGCTAAAAAGGTGAAACGTTTGGATTTGGTTCGTAATGTTTCTAAACGTTTGTCTTAAATTGCTAAAAAGGGTGAAACGCTTGGTTTTATTTCGTAACGTTTGTAAACGTTTGGCTTAAATTGCTGAAAAGGTGAAACGTTTGGATTTGTTTCGTAGCATTAATAAACGGTTGGCTTAATTCGCTAAAAAGGTGAAACTTTTGAATTTGTTTCGTACCGTTTGTAAACGTTTGGCCTAAATCGCTAAGAAGGTTAAACGTTTGGATTTGTTTCGTAACATTTCTAAACACTTGGCTTAAATTGTTAAGAAGGTGGAAATGCTTGGATTTGTTTCGTAACGTTTGTAAACGTTTGGCTTAAATTGCTAAAAAGGTGAAACGCTTGCTTTTGTTTCGTAACGTTTGTTAGCGTTTGGCTTACATTGCCAAAAAGTGGAAACGTTAGGATTTGTTTCGTACCGTTTGTAAACGTTTGGCTTTTATCGTTATGAAGGTGAAATGTTTGGATTTGTTTCATAACGTTTGTAAATGTTTGGCTTGATCGTTAATGAGGTGAAACGTTTGGATTTGTTTCGTAACGTTTGTAAACGTTTGGTTTAAATCGCTAAAAAGGTTCAACATTTGGATTTGTTTTGTAACGCTTGTAAATGTTTGGCTTAAGTCGCTAAGACGGTGAAACGTTTGGATTTGATTTGTAACATTTGTAAACGTTTGGCTTAATTTGCTAAAAAGGGGAAAGGCTTGGATTCGTTTTGTAACGTTTGTAAACATTTGGCTTAAATCGCTAAAAATGTGAAACTTTTGGATTTGTTTGGTAACGTTTGTAAATTTTTGGCTTAAATTGATAAAAAGGTGAAACGTTTGGATTTATTTCGAACGTTTGTAAATGTTTGGCTTAAATCGCTAAAAAGGTGAAACATTTAGATTTGTTTCGTAACGTTTGTAAACGTTTGGCTTAAATCGCTAAAAAGGTGAAACGTTTGAATTTGTTTCGTAATGTTTGTAACCGTTTGGCTTGAATTGCTAAAAAGGTGAACCGCTTGAATTTTTTTCGTAACGTTTGTAAATGTTTGGATTATATTGCTAAAAACGTGAAACGCTTGGATTTATTTTGCAATGTTTTTGAAGGTTTGGCTTAAATAGCTAAAAAAGTGAAACGTTTAGATTTGTTTCGTAACGTTTGTACACGTTTGGCTTAAATCGCTAAAAAGGGGAAACGTTTGGATTTGTTTGATAACGTTTGTAAACATTAAGCCTAAATCGCTAAAAAGGTGACACGTTTGGATTTGTTTCGTAACGTTTGCAAACGTTTGGCTTAAATCGCTAAAAAGGTGAAACATTTGGATTTGTTTCGTAACGTTTGCCAATGTTTGGCTTAAATCGCTAAAAAGGTGAAACGTTTTGCATAAATCGCTAAAAAGAAGAAACTTTTTGATTTGTTTCGTACCATTTGTAAACGTTTGGCTTAAATCGCTAAAAAAGTAAAACGTTTGGATTTGTTTCGTAGTGTTTCTATATTGTTTGTCTTAAATTGCTAAAAAGATGAAACGCTTGGTTTTGTTTCGCAACGTTTGTAAAGGTTTGGCTTAAATTGCTAAAAATGTGAAACATTTGGATTTGTATCGTAACATTTTAAACGTTTGGCTTTGTTTCGTAACGTTTGTAAACGTTTGGCTTAAATCGCTAAAAAGGTGAAAAGTTTGGATTTGTTTCGTAACGTTTGTAAACGTTTGGCTTAAATCGCTAAAAAGGTGAAACATGTGAATTTGTTTCATAACATTTGTAAACATTTGACTTAAATCGCTAAAAGGTAAAACGTTTTGATTTGTTTCATAATATTTGCAAACATTTGGCTTAAATCGTTAAAAAGGTGAAACGTTTGGATTTATTTCGTAACGTTTGTAAACGTTTGGCTTAAATTGCTAAAAAGGGGAAACGTTTGGATTTGTTTCGTAACGTTTGCCAATGTTTGGCTTAAATCGCTAAAAAGGTGAAACGTTTTGCTTAAATCGCTAAAAAGATGAAACTTTTTGATTTGTTTCGTACCATTTGTAAACGTTTGGCTTAAATCGCTAAAAAGGTGAAACGTTTGGATTTGTTTCGTAATGTTTCTATATGTTTGTCTTAAATTGCTAGAGAGATGAAACGCTTGGTTTTGTTTCGCAACGTTTGTAAAGGTTTGGCTTAAATTGCTAAAAATGGGAAACGTTTGAATCTATATCGTAACGTTTTAAACGTTTGGCTTTGTTTCGTAACGTTTGTAAACGTTTGGCTTAAATCGCTAAAAAGGTGAAAAGTTTGGATTTGTTTCGTAACGTTTGTAAACGTTTGGCTTAAATCGCTAAAAAGGTGAAACATGTGAATTTGTTTCATAACATTTGTAAACATTTGGCTTAAATAGCTAAAAGGTAAAACGTTTTGATTTGTTTCGTAATATTTGCAAACATTTGGCTTAAATCGTTAAAAAGGTGAAACGTTTGGATTTATTTCGTAACGTTTGTAAACGTTTGGCTTAAATTGCTAAAAAGGGGAAACGTTTGGATTTTTTTGTACCGTTTGTAAAGGTTTGGCTTAAATCACTAAAAAGTGGAAATGTTTGGATTTGTTTCTTACCATTTGTAAACGTTTGGCTTAAATCGCTAAAAAGGTGAAACGTTTGGATTTGGTTGGAAATGTTTCTAAACGTTTGTCTTAAATTGCTAAAAAGGGTGAAACGCTTGGTTTTATTTCGTAACGTTTGTAAACGTTTGGCTTAAATTGCTAAAGATGGGAAATGTTTGGATTTGTTTTGTTACGTTTGTAAACGTTTGGCTTTAATAGCTAAAAATGGGAAATATTTGGATTTGTTTCGTAACGTTTGTAAACGTGTGACATAAATTGCTAAAAAGGTGAAACTTTTGGATTTGTTTCGTAATGTTTTAAACGTTTGGCTTAAATCGCTAAAATGGGGAAAAATTTGGATTTGTTTCGTAACTTTTGTAAACGTTTGGCTTAAATCGCTAAAAAGTTGAAACATTTGGTTTTTTTTTCAACGTTTGTAAATGTTTGCCTTAAATTACTAAAAAGGTGAAACGCTTGGATTTGTTTCGTAACGTTTGGTTTTGTTTCGTAACGTTTGGATTTGTCTTGTAACGTTTGTCAACATTTGGATTAAATCGCTAAAAAGGTGAAACGTTTGGATTTGTTTCGTAACGTTTGTAAAAGTTTGGCCTAAATCGCTAAAAAGGTGAAACGCTTGGATTCGTTTCGAAATGTTTGAAAACATTTGGCATAAATCGCTTAAAAGGTGAAACGCTTGGATTCGTTTCGTAACTTTCGTAAACGTTTTGCTTAATTTGCTAAAAATATGAAACATTAGGATTTGTTTTGTAACGTTTGTAAACGTTTGGCTTAAATTGCTAAAAATGTGGAACGTTTGGCTTATATTGCTAAAAAAGGTGAAACGTTTAGATTTGTTTCGTAATGTTTGTAAACGTTTGGCTTAAATCGCTAAAAAGGTGAAACATTTGGCTTAAATCGCAAAAAAGGTGAAACGTTTGGATTCGTTTCGTAACGTTTGTAAACATTTGGCATAAATGGCTAAAAAGGTGAAACGTTTCGATTTTTTTTGTAACGTTTGTAAAGATTTGGCTTAAAACGCTAAAAAAGTGAAACGTTTGGATTTGTTTCGTAACGTTTGTAAATGTTTGGCATACATCGCTAAAAAGGGGAAACGTTTGGATTTGTTTTGTAACGTTTGTAAACGTTTGGCTTAAATCGCTAAAAAGGTGAAACGTTTGGATTTGTTTCGTAACGTTTGTAAACGTTTGGCTTAAATCGCTAAAAAGGTGAAACGTTTGGATTTGTTTCGTAACGTTTGTAAATGTCTGGCTTAAATTGCTAAAAAAGTCAACGGTTGGATTTGTTTCTTATCGTTTGTAAACTTTTGGCTTAAATTGCAAAAAAGGTGAAACGCTTGGATTTGTTTCGTAACGTTTGTAAACGTTTGGATTAAATTTCTAAAAAGGTGAAACACTTGGATTTGTTTCATAACGTTTGTAAACGTTTGGCTTAAATTATTAAAAACGTGAAACATTTGGATTTGTTTCATATCCTTTGTAAATGTTTGGCTTAAATCGCTAAAAAGGTGAAACGTTTGGATTTGTTTCTTAACGTTTGTAAATGTTTGGCTTAAATAGCTAAAAAGGTGAATCGTTTGGATTTGTTTCGTAACGATCGTAAACGTTTCGCTTCAATTGCTAAAAAGGTAAAACGCTTGGATTTGTTTCATAACGTTTGTAAACGTTTGGCTAAAATTGCTAAAAAGGTGAAACGCTTGGTTTTGTTTGGTAACGTTTGTAAACGTTTGGCTTAAATCAATAAAAATGTGAAACGATTGGATTTGTTTCTTAACATTTTTAATGGTTGGTTTTTTTCCGTAACGTTTGTAAACGTTTGGCCTATATCGCTAAAATGGTGAATCGTTTGGATTTCTATCGTAACGTTTGTAAACGTTTGGCTTAAATTGCAAAAAGGGTGAACCGTTTGGATTTGTTTCGTAACGTTTGTAAACGTTTGGCTTAAATTGCTAAAAAGGTGAAATGCTTGGAGTTATTTTGAAACGTATGTAAACGTTTGGCTTAAATTGCTAAAAAGGTGAAATGTTTGAATTTTTTTTCATACGTTTGGCTTACATCGTAAAAAGGTGAAATGTTTGGATTTGTTTAGTTATGTTTGTAAACATTTGGCTTAAATTGATAAAAAGGTGAAACGCTTGGATTTGTTTAGTAACCTTTATAAACATTTGGCTTAAATTGCTAAAAAGGTGAAACGCTTGGATTTGTTTCATAACGTTTGTTAATGTTTGGCTTAAATTGCTAAAAAGGTGAAACACTTGGTTTTTTTACGTAATGTTTGTAAACGTGTGGCTTAAATCCTAAAAATGTGAAACATTTGGATTTGTTTCGTAACGTTTTAGACGTTTGGTTTTATTTCATTACGTTTGTAAACGTTTGTCATAAATTTCTAAAAAGGTGAAACGTTTAAATTTGTTTCGTAACCTTTGTAAAGATTTTGCTTAAATTGCTAAAAATGTAATGTGCTTTGATTTGTTTCGTAATGTTTGTATACGTTTGGCTTAAATTGCTAAAAAGGATAAACGTTTGGCTTTGTTTCGTAACATTTGTAAACGTTTGGCTTAAATCGCTGAAAAGGTGAAACGTTTGGATTTGTTTCGTAGCATTAATAAACGGTTGGCTTAATTCGCTAAAAAGGTGAAACTTTTGAATTTGTTTCATAACATTTGTAAACATTTGACTTAAATCGCTAAAAGGTAAAACGTTTTGATTTGTTTCGTAATATTTGCAAACATTTGGCTTAAATCGTTAAAAAGGTGAAACGTTTGGATTTATTTCATAACGTTTGTAAACGTTTGGCTTAAATTGCTAAAAAGGGGAAACGTTTGGATTTGTTTCGTAACGTTTGCCAATGTTTGGCTTAAATCGCTAAAAAGGTGAAACGTTTTGCTTAAATCGCTAAAAAGAAGAAACTTTTTGATTTGTTTCGTACCATTTGTAAACGTTTGGCTTAAATCGCTAAAAAGGTGAAACGTTTGGATTTGTTTCGTAATGTTTCTATATGTTTGTCTTAAATTGCTAGAGAGATGAAACGCTTGGTTTTGTTTCGCAACGTTTGTAAAGGTTTGGCTTAAATTGCTAAAAATGGGAAACGTTTGAATCTATATCGTAACGTTTTAAACGTTTGGCTTTGTTTCGTAACGTTTGTAAACGTTTGGCTTAAATCGCAAAAAAGGTGAAAAGTTTGGATTTGTTTCGTAACGTTTGTAAACGTTTGGCTTAAATCGCTAAAAAGGTGAAACATGTGAATTTGTTTCATAACATTTGTAAACATTTGGCTTAAATAGCTAAAAGGTAAAACGTTTTGATTTGTTTCGTAATATTTGCAGACATTTGGCTTAAATCGTTAAAAAGGTGAAACGTTTGGATTTATTTCATAACGTTTGTAAACGTTTGGCTTAAATTGCTAAAAAGGGGAAACGTTTGGATTTTTTTGTACCGTTTGTAAAGGTTTGGCTTAAATCATTAAAAAGTGGAAATGTTTGGATTTGTTTCTTACCATTTGTAAACGTTTGGCTTAAATCGCTAAAAAGGTGAAACGTTTGGATTTGGTTCGCAATGTTTCTAAACGTTTGTCTTAAATTGCTAAAAAGGGTGAAACGCTTGGTTTTATTTCGTAACGTTTGTAAACGTTTGGCTTAAATTGCTGAAAAGGTGAAACGTTTGGATTTGTTTCGTAGCATTAATAAACGGTTGGCTTAATTCGCTAAAAAGGTGAAACTTTTGAATTTGTTTCGTACCGTTTGTAAACGTTTGGCCTAAATCGCTAAGAAGGTTAAACGTTTGGATTTGTTTCGTAACATTTCTAAACGCTTGGCTTAAATTGTTAAAAAGGTGGAAACGCTTGGATTTGTTTCATAACGTTTGTAAACGTTTGGCTTAAATTGCTAAAAAGGTGAAACGCTTGCTTTTGTTTCGTAACGTTTGTTAGCGTTTGGCTTACATTGCCAAAAAGGGGAAACGATAGGATTTGTTTCGTACCGTTTGTAAACGTTTGGCTTTAATCGTTATGAAGGTGAAATGTTTGAATTTGTTTCATAACGTTTGTAAATGTTTGGCTTGAATCGTTAATGAGGTGAAACGTTTGGATTTGTTTCGTAACGTTTGTAAACGTTTGGTTTAAATCGCTAAAAAGGTTCAACATTTGGATTTGTTTTGTAACGCTTGTAAATGTTTGTCTTAAGTCGCTAAAACGGTGAAATGTTTGGATTTGATTTGTAACATTTGTAAACGTTTGGCTTAATTCGCTAAAAACGGGAAACGCTTGGATTCGTTTTGTAACGTTTGTAAACGTTTGGCCTAAATCGCTAAAAATGTGAAACTTTTGGATTTGTTTGGTAACGTTTGTAAATTTTTGGGTTAAATTGCTAAAAAGGTGAAACATTTGGATTTATTTCGAACGTTTGTAAATGTTTGGCTTATATCGCTAAAAAGGTGAAACATTTAGATTTGTTTCGTAAAGTTTGTAAACGTTTGGCTTAAATCGCTAAAAAGGTGAAACATTTGAATTTGTTTCGTAATGTTTGTAGCCGGTTGGCTTGAATTGCTAAAAAGGCGAACCGCTTGAATTTGTTTCGTAACGTTTGTAAATGTTTGGATTATATTGCTAAAAACGTGAAACGCTTGGATTTATTTTGCAATGTTTTTGAAGGTTTGGCTTAAATAGCTAAAAAAGTGAAACGTTTAGATTTGTTTCGTAACGTTTGTAAACGTTTGGCTTAAATCGCTAAAAAGGGGAAACGTTTGGATTTGTTTGATAACGTTTGTAAACATTCAGCTTAAATCGCTAAAAAGGTGACACGTTTGGATTTGTTTCGTAACGTTTGCAAACGTTCGGCTTAAATCGCTAAAAAGGTGAAACGTTTGGATTTGTTTCGTAACGTTTGCCAATGTTTGGCTTAAATCGCTAAAAAAGTGAAACGTTTCGTAACATTTGTAAACGTTTTGCTTAAATCGCTAAAAAGAAGAAACTTTTTGATTTGTTTCGTACCGTTTGTAAACGTTTGGCTTAAATCGCTAAAAAGGTGAAACGTTTGGATTTGTTTCGTAACGTTTCTATATGTTTGTCTTAAATTGCTAAAAAGATGAAACGCTTGGTTTTGTTTCGCAACGTTTGAAAATGTTTGGCTTAAATTGCTAAAAATGTGAAACGTTTGAATTTGTATCGTAACGTTTTAAACATTTGGCTTTGTTTCGTAACGTTTGTAAACGTTTGGCTTAAATCGCTAAAAAGGTGGAACGTTTGGATTTGTTTCGTAACATTTGTAAACGTTTGGCTTAAATTGCTAAAAAGGTGAAAAGTTTGGATTTGTTTCATATCGTTTGTAAACGTTTAGCTTAAATCGCTAAAAAGTGAAACATTTGGATTTGTTTCGTAACCTTTGTAAACGTTTGGCTTATATTGCTAAAAAGGAGAAACGCTTTTATTTGTTTTGTAACGTTTGTAAACGTTTGGCTTAAATCGCTTATAGGTAAAACGTTTTGATTTGTTTCGTAATATTTGCAAACATTTAGCTTAAATCGTTAAAAAGGTGAAAATGTTTGGATTTGTTTCGTTCCGTTTGTAAAGGTTTGGATTAAATCACTAAAAAGTGGAAATGTTTGGATTTGTTTCGTTCCGTTTGTAAACGTTTGGCTTAAATCGCTAAAAAGGTGAAACGTTTGGATTTGGTTCGTAATGTTTCTAAACGTTTCTCTTAAATTGCTAAAAAGGGTGAAACGCTTGGTTTTATTTCGTAACGTTTGTAAACGTTTGGCTTAAATTGCTAAAGATGGGAAACGTTTGGATTTGTTTTGTTACGTTTGTAAACGTTTGGCTTTAATAGCTAAAAATGGGAAACATTTGGATTTGTTTCGTAACGTTTGTAAACGTGTGGCATAAATCACTAAAAAGGTGAAACTTTTGGATTTGTTTTGTAACGTTTTAAACGTTTGGCTTAAATCGCTAAAATGGGGAAAAGTTTGGATTTGTTTCGTAACTTTTGTAAACGTTTGGCTTAAATCGCTAAAAAGTTGAAACGTTTGGTTTTTTTTATCAAAGTTTGTAAATGTTTGCCTTAAATTACTAAAAAGGTGAAACACTTGGATTTGTTTCATAACGTTTGATTTCGTTTCGTAACGTTTGGATTTGTCTTGTAACGTTTGTCAACATTTGGATTAAATTGCTATAAAGGTGAAACGTTTGGATTTTTTTCGTAACGTTTGTAAAAGTTTGGCTTAAATCGCTAAAAAGGTGAAATGCTTGGATTCGTTTCGTAACGTTTGAAAACATTTGGCATAAATGGCTTAAAAGGTGAAACGCTTGGATTCGTTTCGTATCTTTCGTAAACGTTTGGCTTAAATCCCTAAAAAGGTGAAACGTTTGGATTTGTTTCGTAACGTTTGTAAACGTTTGACTTAAATTGCTAAAAATGTGAAACGTTTGGCTTATATTGCTAAAAAGGTGAAACGTTTAGATTTGTTTCGTAACGTTTGTAAACGTTTGGCTTATATCGCTAAAAGGTGAAACGTTTAGATTTAGTTCGTAACGTTTGTAAACATTTGGCTTGAATTGCTAAAAAGGTGAAACGCTTGGATTTAATTCGTAGCGTTTTTAAAAGTTTGGCTTAAATTGCTAAAAAGATGAAACGCTTGGATTTGTTGTGCAATTTTTTAAACGTTAGGCTTAAATTGCTAAAAAGTTGAAACGCTTGGTTTGTTTCGCAACCTTTGTAAAGGTTTGGCTTAAATTGCTAATAATGTGAAACGTTTTAATTTGTTTTGTAACGTTTTAAACGTTTGGTTTTGTTTCGTAACGCTTGTAAACTTTTGGCTTAAATTGCTAAAAAGGTGAAACGTTTGGGTTTTTTTCGTAACGTTTGTAAACGTTTGGCTTAAATCACTAAAAAGGTGAAACGTTTGGATTTGTTTAATAACGTTTGTAAACATTTGGCTTAAATCGCTAAAAAGGTGAAACGTTTTGATTTTTTTCGTAACGTCTGTAAACGTTTGGCATAAATCGCTAAAAAGGTGATACGTTTGGATTTGTTTTGTACCGTTTGTAAAGGTTTGGATTAAATCACTAAAAAGTGGAAATGTTTGGATTTGTTTCGTACCGTTTGTAAACGTTTGGCTTAAATCGCTAAAAAGGTGAAACGTTTGGATTTGGTTCGTAATGTTTCTAAACGTTTCTCTTAAATTGCTAAAAAGGGTGAAACGCTTGGTTTTATTTCGTAACGTTTGTAAACGTTTGGCTTAAATTGCTAAATATGGGAAACGTTAGGATTTGTTTTGTTACGTTTGTAAACGTTTGGCTTTAATAGCTAAAAATGAGAAACATTTGGATTTTCGTAACGTTTGTAAACGTGTGGCATAAATCGCTAAAAAGGTGAAACTTTTGGATTTGTTTCGTAACGTTTTAAACGTTTGGCTTAAATCGCTAAAATTGGGAAAAGTTTGGATTTGTTTCGTAACTTTTGTAAACGTTTGGCTTAAATCGCTAAAAAGTTGAAACGTTTGGTTTTTTTTATCAAAGTTTGTAAATGTTTGCCTTAAATTACTAAAAAGGTGAAACGCTTGGATTTGTTTCATAACGTTTGGTTTTGTTTTGTAACGCTTGGATTTCTCTTGTAACGTTTGTCAATATTTGGATAAAAATTGCTAAAAAGGTGAAACGTTTGGATTTGTTTCGTAACGTTTGTAAAAGTTTGGCTTAAATCGCTAACAAGGTGAAATGGTTGGATTCGTTTCGTAACGTTTGAAAACATTTGGCATAAATCGCTAAAAAGGTGAAACGCTTTGATTCGTTTCGTAACTTTCGTAAACGTTTGGCTTAAATTGCTAAAAAGCTGAAACATTTGGATTTGTTTCGTAACGTTTGTAAACGTTTGGCTTAAATTGCTAAAAATGTGAAACTTTTGCCTTATATTGCTAAAAAGGTGAAACGTTTAGATTTGTTTCGTAACGTTTGTAAATGTTTGGCTTATATCGCTAAAAGGTGAAACGTTTAGATTTAGTTCGTAACGTTTGTAAACGTTTGGCTTGAATTGCTAAAAAGGTGAAACACTTGGATTTAATTCGTAGCGTTTGTAAAAGTTTGGCTTAAATTGCTAAAAAGATTAAACGCTTGGATTTGTTGTGCAATTTTTTAAACGTGAGGCTTAAATTGCTAAACAGTTGAAACGCTTAGTTTGTTTCGCAACCTTTGTATAGGTTTGGCTTAAATTGCTAATAATGTGAAACGTTTGAATTTGTTTCGTAACGTTTTAAACGTTTGGTTTTGTTTCGTAACGCTTGTAAACTTTTGGCTTAAATCGCTAAAAAGGTGAAACGTTTGGGTTTGTTTCGTAACGTTTGTAAACGTTTGGCTTAAATCCCTAAAAAGGTGAAACGTTTGGATTTGTTTCTTAACGTTTGTAAACATTTGGCTTAAATCGCTAAAAAGGTGAAATGTTTTGATTTTTTTCGTAACGTCTGTAAACGTTTGGCTTAAATCGCTAAAAAGGTGAAACGTTTGGTTTTGTTTCATAACGTTTGTAAACGTTTGGCTTAAATCGCTAAAAAGGTGAAACGTTTGGATTTTCTTTCGTAATGTTTGTAAACGTTTTGCTTAAATCGCAAAAAAGGTGTAACGTCATGTTTTGTTTCGTAACGCTTGTAAACATTTGGCTTAAAATCGCTAAAAAGGTGAAACGTTTGGATTCTTTTCGTATCGTTTGTAAATGTTTGGCTTAAATCGCTAAAAGGTGAAATGTTTGGATTTATTTCATAATGTTTGTAAACGTTTGGCTTAAATTGTTATAAAGAGGAAACGTTTGGATTTGTTTCGTAACGTGTGTAAACGTTTGGCATAAATCGCTAAAAAGGTGAAACGCTTGGATTTAATTCGTAGCGTTTGTAAAAGTTTGGCTTAAATTGCTAAAAAGATGAAACGCTTGGATTTGTTGTGCAATTTTTTAAACGTTAGGCTTAAATTGCTAAAAAGTTGAAACGCTTGGTTTGTTTCGCAACCTTTGTAAAGGTTTGGCTTAAATTGCTAATAATGTGAAACGTTTGAATTTGTTTTGTAACGTTTTAAACGTTTGGTTTTGTTTCGTAACGCTTGTAAACTTTTGGCTTAAATTGCTAAAAAGGTGAAACGTTTGGGTTTGTTTCATAACGTTTGTAAACGTTTGGCCTAAATCATTAAAAAGGTGAAACGTTTGGATTTGTTTCATAACGTTTATAAACATTTGGCTTAAATCGCTAAAAAGGTGAAACGTTTTGATTTTTTTCGTAACGTCTGTAAACGTTTGGCTTAAATCGCTAAAAAGGTGAAACGTTTGGATTTGTTTTGTACCGTTTGTAAAGGTTTGGATTAAATCACTAAAAAGTGGAAATGTTTGGATTTGTTTCGTTCCGTTTGTAAACGTTTGGCTTAAATCGCTAAAAAGGTGAAACGTTTGGATTTGGTTCGTAATGTTTCTAAACGTTTCTCTTAAATTGCTAAAAAGGGTGAAACACTTGGTTTTATTTCGTAACGTTTGTAAACGTTTGGCTTAAATTGCTAAAGATGGGAAACGTTTGGATTTATTTTGTTACGTTTGTAAACGTTTGGCTTTAATAGCTAAAAATGGGAAACATTTGGATTTGTTTCGTAACGTTTGTAAACGTGTGGCATAAATCGCTAAAAAGGTGAAACTTTTGGATTTGTTTCGTAACGTTTTAAACGTTTGGCTTAAATCGCTAAAATTGGGAAAAGTTTGGATTTGTTTCGTAACTTTTGTAAACGTTTGGCTTAAATCGCTAAAAAGTTGAAACGTTTGGTTTTTTTTATCAAAGTTTGTAAATGTTTGCCTTAAATTACTAAAAAGGTGAAACGCTTGGATTTGTTTCATAACGTTTGGTTTTGTTTTGTAACGCTTGGATTTGACATTTGGATTAAATTGCTAAAAAGGTCAAACATTTGGATTTGTTTCGTAACGTTTGTAAAAGTTTGGCTTAAATCGCTAAAAAGGTGAAATGCTTGGATTCGTTTCGTAACGTTTGAAAACATTTGGCATAAATCGCTAAAAAGGTGAAACGCTTTGATTCGTTTCGTAACTTTCGTAAACGTTTGGCTTAAATTGCTAAAAAGCTGAAACATTTGGATTTGTTTCGTAACGTTTGTAAACGTTTGGCTTAAATTGCTAAAAATGAGAAACGTTTGCCTTATATTGCTAAAAAGGTGAAACGTTTAGATTTGTTTCGTAACGTTTGTAAATGTTTGGCTTATATCGCTAAAAGGTGAAACGCTTAGATTTAGTTCGTAACGTTCGTAAACGTTTGGCTTGAATTGCTAAAAAGGTGAAACGCTTGGATTTAATTCGTAGCGTTTGTAAAAGTTTGGCTTAAATTGCTAAAAAGATGAAACGCTTGGATTTGTTGTGCAATTTTTTAAACGTGAGGCTTAAATTGCTAAACAGTTGAAACGCTTGGTTTGTTTCGCAACCTTTGTATAGGTTTGGCTTAAATTGCTAATAATGTGAAACGTTTGAATTTGTTTCGTAACGTTTTAAACGTTTGGTTTTGTTTCGTAACGCTTGTAAACTTTTGGCTTAAATCGCTAAAAAGGTGAAACGTTTGGGTTTGTTTCGTAACGTTTGTAAACGTTTGGCTTAAATCCCTAAAAAGGTGAAACGTTTGGATTTGTTTCTTAACGTTTGTAAACATTTGGCTTAAATCGCTAAAAAGGTGAAACGTTATGATTTTTTTCGTAACGTCTGTAAACGTTTGGCTTAAATCGCTAAAAAGGTGAAACGTTTGGTTTTGTTTCATAACGTTTGTAAACGTTTGGCTTAAATCGCTAAAAAGGTGAAACGTTTGGATTTTCTTTCGTAATATTTGTAAACGTTTTGCTTAAATCGCAAAAAAGGTGTAACGTCATGTTTTGTTTCGTAACGCTTGTAAACATTTGGCTTAAAATCGCTAAAAAGGTGAAACGTTTGGATTCTTTTCGTATCGTTTGTAAATGTTTGGCTTAAATCGCTAAAAGGTGAAATGTTTGGATTTATTTCATAATGTTTGTAAACGTTTGGCTTAAATTGTTATAAAGGGGAAACGTTTGGATTTGTTTCGTAACGTGTGTAAACGTTTGGCATAAATCGCTAACAAGGTGAAACGCTTGGATTTAATTCGTAGCGTTTGTAAAAGTTTGGCTTAAATTGCTAAAAAGATGAAACGCTTGGATTTGTTGTGCAATTTTTTAAAAGTTAGGCTTAAATTGCTAAAAAGTTGAAACGCTTGGTTTGTTTCGCAACCTTTGTAAAGGTTTGGCTTAAATTGCTAATAATGTGAAACGTCTGAATTTGTTTTGTAACGTTTTAAACGTTTGGTTTTGTTTCGTAACGCTTGTAAACTTTTGGCTTAAATTGCTAAAAAGGTGAAACGTTTGGGTTTGTTTCGTAACGTTTGTAAACGTTTGGCCTAAATCACTAAAAAGGTGAAACGTTTGGATTTGTTTCATAACGTTTGTAAACATTTGGCTTAAATCGCTAAAAAGGTGAAACGTTTTGATTTTTTCGCAACGTCTGTAAACGTTTGGCTTAAATCGCTAAAAAGGTGAAACGTTTGGATTTGTTTTGTACCGTTTGTAAAGGTTTGGATTAAATCACTAAAAAGTGGAAATGTTTGGATTTGTTTCGTTCCGTTTGTAAACGTTTGGCTTAAATCGCTAAAAAGGTGAAACGTTTGGATTTGGTTCGTAATGTTTCTAAACGTTTCTCTTAAATTGCTAAAAAGGGTGAAACGCTTGGTTTTATTTCGTAACGTTTGTAAACGTTTGGCTTAAATTGCTAAAGATGGGAAACGTTTGGATTTGTTTTGTTACGTTTGTAAACGTTTGGCTTTAATAGCTAAAAATGGGAAACATTTGGATTTGTTTCGTAACGTTTGTAAACGTGTGGCATAAATCGCTAAAAAGGTGAAACTTTTGGATTTGTTTCGTAACGTTTTAAACGTTTGGCTTAAATCGCTAAAATTGGGAAAAGTTTGGATTTGTTTCGTAACTTTTGTAAACGTTTGGCTTAAATCGCTAAAAAGTTGAAACGTTTGGTTTTTTTATCAAAGTTTGTAAATGTTTGCCTTAAATTACTAAAAAGGTGAAACGCTTGGATTTGTTTCATAACGTTTGGTTTTGTTTTGTAACGCTTGGATTTGACATTTGGATTAAATTGCTAAAAAGGTGAAACGTTTGGATTTGTTTCGTAACGTTTGTAAAAGTTTGGCTTAAATCCCTAAAAAGGTGAAATGCTTGGATTCGTTTCGTAACGTTTGAAAACATTTGGCATAAATCGCTAAAAAGGTGAAACGCTTTGATTCGTTTCGTAACTTTCGTAAACGTTTGGCTTGAATTGCTAAAAAGGTGAAACGCTTGGATTTAATTCGTAGCGTTTGTAAAAGTTTGGCTTAAATTGCTAAAAAGATGAAACGCTTGGATTTGTTGTGCAATTTTTTAAACGTGAGGCTTAAATTGCTAAACAGTTGAAACGCTTGGTTTGTTTCGCAACCTTTGTATAGGTTTGGCTTAAATTGCTAATAATGTGAAACGTTTGAATTTGTTTCGTAACGTTTTAAACGTTTGGTTTTGTTTCGTAACGCTTGTAAACTTTTGGCTTAAATCGCTAAAAAGGTGAAACGTTTGGGTTTGTTTCGTAACGTTTGTAAACGTTTGGCTTAAATCCCTAAAAAGGTGAAACGTTTGGATTTGTTTCTTAACGTTTGTAAACATTTGGCTTAAATCGCTAAAAAGGTGAAACGTTTTGATTTTTTTCGTAACGTCTGTAAACGTTTGGCTTAAATCGCTAAAAAGGTGAAACGTTTGGTTTTGTTTCATAACGTTTGTAAACGTTTGGCTTAAATCGCTAAAAAGGTGAAACGTTTGGATTTTCTTTCGTAATGTTTGTAAACGTTTTGCTTAAATCGCAAAAAAGGTGTAACGTCATGTTTTGTTTCGTAACGCTTGTAAACATTTGGCTTAAAATCGCTAAAAAGGTGAAACGTTTGGATTCTTTTCGTATCGTTTGTAAATGTTTGGCTTAAATCGCTAAAAGGTGAAATGTTTGGATTTATTTCATAATGTTTGTAAACGTTTGGCTTAAATTGTTATAAAGGGGAAACGTTTGGATTTGTTTCGTAACGTGTGTAAACGTTTGGCATAAATCGCTAAAAAGGTGAAACGTTTGGATTTGTTTTGTAACGCCTGTAAACGTTTGGCTTAAATAACTAAAAAGGTGAAATGTTTGGTTTTGTTTCGTAACGTTTGTAAACGTTTGGCTTAAATCGCTAAAAAGGTGAAACGTTTGGATTTGTTTCGTAACGTTTGTAAACATTTGGCTTAAATTGTTAAAAGGGGTTTCGTAATGTTTTGAACGTTTGGATTAGTTTCGTAACATTTGTAAACGTTTGGCTTAATTCTCTAAAAAGATGAAACGTTTCGATTTGTTTCTTAACGTTTGTAAACGTTTGGCTTAAATTGCTCAAAAGCTGAAACGTTTGGCATAAATCGCTAAAAAGGTGCAAAGTTTGGATTTATTTCGTAACTTTTGTAAATGTTTGTCTTAAATTGCTAAAAAGGTGAAACTTTTGGATTTAAATAGCTAAAAAGGTGAAACATTTGGATTTTTTTCGTAACGTTTGTAAACGTTTGGCTTAAATCGCTAAAAAGGTGACACGTTTGGATTTCTTTTGTATCGTTTGTATACGTTTGGCAAAAATCGCTAAAAAGGTGAAACATTTGGTTTTGTTTCGTAACGTTTGTAAACGTTTGGTTAAAATTGCTAAAAAGGTGAAACGCTTGGATTTGTTTCGTAGTGTTTGTAAACATTTGGCTTAAATCACTAAAAACGTGAATCGTTTGGATTTATTTCGTACAGTTTGTAAATATTCGGCTTAAATCGCTAAAAAACTGAAACGTTTGGTTTTGTTCATAACGTTTGTAAACGTTCGGGTTAAATAGCTAAAAAGATTAAACGTTTGGATTTGTTTTGTAACGTTTGTAAACGTTTGGCTTAAATCGCTAAAAAGGGAAAATGTTTGGATTGTTTGTAAATGTTTGGCTTAAATTGCTAAAAAGGTGAAACGTTTGGACTTGTTTCATAATGTTTGTAAACGATTTGTTTTGTTTCGTAACATTTTTAAATGTTTGGCTTAAATCGCTAAAAAGGTTAAACGTTTGGATTTTTTTCGTAACGTTTCTAAACCTTTGTCTTAAATTGCTAATGTAATACCCCAAAATATTTAAGTATTTAATTAAACCGTGTGTCCAGTTCTGATTTGCCAGGGTGGCGATATCGGAAATAATTTCCAAGAAATTAAAGTAAATAAACCTTTAGTAGGTCAGTCTTGGGAAAGTAGTTGACGGAATTTAATATCATATTCCGATTCTAAAGTTGGAATTTTAATTAAAAGGAAAAATGTTAAGAAAGTCCTAAACTAGAGTTCAGGGACTAAAGTGGTAATGTAACTAGTTAAGTCCCCAAAAGGAAAATTATTTCGCCAAGGTCCGCGAAATGTTTTATAGGAATAGTGGTAAAAGTTTCGGGTCAATCGGAGACCTTTTAAAATTTGGACGCGGATTAGTTTTGGGGCTAAATTGCAACTCTTGAAAAGTTCAAGGAACAAATTGCAAATTAGCCAATTAAACATCGAGAATAGAAAATAGAAGATTATTGATAGAAAAATAATAATTTTGGGTTAGCATTATTTATTAGATATAAATAATACGCATACAATTTAGGTTAATTGATTAAGCGAAGGACTAAATTGAACAAAAGAATAATTTAACCGTTTGGTTAAATTAGAAAGTTTAAAAGAAAAATGGGTTGAGTAAAATAAATGAGGGACTAAAGAAGCTAATTTTCCAAAATATATAAACATTTCCTTATGAATAAGGAAAGAAAGAAAGGAACAGATGGTTCCAGAGAAGAAAAGGAGCGAGGGAAACGGCGATCGCTTCGATCTGCCGCCGTTTCTTTGTTTCTCGTCCGAAATGAGCGATTCTCGCGGCCAAGGAACGAGGGAAGAATCCTATATCATTTGGCTGCCTCAAATATAGGTAAGGGTTTCATTTTGATTATGAAAATTGCTGTTTTAGTGGCTGTTTGTGTTGTAACGTTACGGTCGAATCGAAACGCCTAAATCATGTCGTTTTCCATCAATTTTATAAAGAATCTTGAAGGGTTTTGTGTTAAGATGAAGTGGGTATATGTTGGGATGAATTTTGTATGATTTGGAGCCTCGGAAACGGTCCGTATACGTCGGAAATGTTGTACCCGAAGTGGGCACGACGTGCACTATAAGGGTGCACGACGTGCCCCACAAGGGGGCACGACGTGCACCACCTGGGGTGCACGACCTGCACAAGGAAGGGAACGACGTGCCTTTCATGAAAATTAAAGGGCACGATGTGCCAAGCTAGCACGACGTGCCCTACTTCGATCGTAACCTCCGGGGAATGAGCATATTAACCAAGGCTTAATTGATTAGTTGAACACCACTAATGGTATTAACCAAGTGTAAGAATGCGATTTGGTGATAGACATCAAGAAAGATAAGTTTAGAACACGATGGCTTATGTTTTGCGCTTTTGGTCATGTTTGGTAGTTAGAATAATCGTTAGAATAGGATTCTCTAAGTATATGTTTTAACGATAGAATACTATGATAGATGTGACGGACCATCGAGCTACGAGTATGACGAACCAAGAAGCTCGACGAGGATTGACGGACTAGTCTCCTGGAGTTTACGTTCGGATATAAGGAATAGCGGTCACTGTGAGTGGCACTTTACTTTTGCGTATTGTTATTTAAAAGTTAATATTTTGATATATTATGATTAGACACATCTCATAGTAAATGATTTGATATGTAGCAGATCGAATTGCTTTTATCGATTATCGTTTATTGTTATTATTGAATTATTATAGTTTTGAAACCAGTGTGTGATCCAAGGAAACGTGCTACCTATTGGGCGTCAATAGGACTGTATGATCACCGGTAAGTGTGTCAGTCTAGCGTGTCTAGATTGTTATCGTGTCATGGAATTATATCGAATATCGAATATCGAACATCGTTTATCGAATTGTATCAAAGATGGAAATTGTATATCGAATGGGATACGAGGTTTAACTCGGTTGAATTATCTCTGGACCCGTATCCAGTGGGTTTAACTCGGTTGAACTATCTCGGGACCCACACCTTGGGATTAAGAGACGGTAGTGGTTTAACTTGGTTGAACAATCTCGGGACTCTACCCATCGGATCGATCGAATTGATTATTATCGCTATGGATCGTATATAAGTTATGGATCATATTAAGTATCGTAATTAGGGTTTCAACCAGATCTAATACCTGGATATTATAATAGCATGTTATATGATATTTTGACATCGAATATTGATTTTGTATATACGAGTTTTTATCGT
This sequence comes from Mercurialis annua, assembly GCF_937616625.2. Classification (NCBI taxonomy): domain Eukaryota; kingdom Viridiplantae; phylum Streptophyta; class Magnoliopsida; order Malpighiales; family Euphorbiaceae; genus Mercurialis; species Mercurialis annua. The sequence continues at coordinate 31,430,523 of NC_065572.1, read as the reverse complement.
ATGTGATGTCATGTTTTTAATAATACCGTTAGTAACTTGCAAACTCACTCAGTATTTTCCCAAATACTGACCCCTCACTCTGATGTTTGCAGGTAGACGGAGTCGGATCAGACAAACCACCTTCGTTGTGCCAGAAGTCAATGGACTTGCACAAGTATGAGTTCCTAAAGCTGCAGTAGTCAGTAGGCGTCAATAGAAAACTTGTGATTTGATTTCAAATAGTTAATTCTTAATGTTAACTCTAATATGATATTTTAGTATCTATAAGTATATTATTTAAAAGAGTTTTTCCGAAGATGTTTTATATATAATATTATACTTTTAAATGCGAAAAATTATTAGTGGTTTTAGACTTGCTACGGGTTTCGGAGCTACCACTCCCATTCCCTAGCGCCGGTCTCGGCTCAATAATTTGGGTCGTGACAATTGTGCTATCAGAGCAGTTGGTCCAATTAACTCTGCTAAGATGCGTTTGTCAGTTAAGTAACCTAGGAACTACTGCAGCTTTAGAGTTGAGGTTTGTCTGATCCAAGTTGTTAGTGTGATTTGCTTTGTGATCGGTATGACAGATTGATTTGTTTCTTGTGACACGTATATACGAGATATATACGTATATGTTGTTTCGATGAGACAAGCATATATGATATGCTTTTTGAAATGAAGTTTCTAGGAGATGTATTGCCTCCAATGAATAGAATATAATTGATATGATGGTGATTTGATAACATATATATGTGTGTGCTTAGTATTAGATAACGTGAGAGATGCTATTGAATTCGATCGATCGAAATTTTAGGAAGATTGTGAAGAAGGAATGCAAAGATATAGAAGTTGAAGAACTTTCCAGATACAGAGTTTAAAGGTCTAGAGAACTTACAAAACTTAATGTTTATAACTTGTTAAAGTTATTTGTTTGACGATTCTAAAACCATAATTGTGCCTAGACCCATAATACCAATTGATAATTGCCACGACATTGATAGAAATGCATCACTACATACATCAATACATGCATTAATAGGAGATGCATCATATGCATTATGTTCAGACGAAGAGGTGAGATGTGGAAACTCTTTGGGGATGAGAGACGTCATCACCCTAGTGCACAATTTTGCTAAGATTTAAATGAAATTTTTAAATGAGTCGTTTTATTTGAAAGAGTTTTCAAGAAGTTTTGTTTGTATGTAAGTATACCTAGACCAGAACTCTGTGACGAAAGTGAAATGCTCGCGAGCAAGCTGCGATCAAGGCCATAAGAAGATTGAATACGTATAATTGGGAGAACAAAGGATTTATGTCTCTAGTTAATGAACTTAGCCTTGATTGAACAAACTAGTACACGATCAGAATAGTAAATATGTACGGGTAATACTTTATATCCAATTAAATAATGTATAGAACATGTATGATATGTTTTGATACTCATGAAGTTTGATTAAGTCCATGAGAGCGGATTGCTCGCAAGACTTTAGTTACGATACGTAATCAAGGAAATCTAGGGGACACTGATTTTCTTGAATCCGGTCAACATAGATGCTTATAGCTACGATAGTAATATGCGTATAACATATACAACGCGAGTATATGTTTTGATAATTTTCTAAGTCTATAATGAGTTAGAACACTCAGAAGACTAGCAGTAAGAGACGTAATCATAGAAGGTCGGAAGGAAGGAGATGTTCCTAAAGTCCAACGTACGTGGACAGCGATTTGTCGTGACAATTAGTAAGTGTTGTATTTTAAGGAATTCATCAGTATTCCTTATATATTCGCTATAATATGAATAGAGAACTGCGCGAACGCATACCGTTACACAGTAAGTGTATTGGGCGCGAGAAGAAGATCGAAGTAGTGAAAGCGAATGCAACCCAGTTCATTTGGCTAGTAAAGGCCAGAAATGAGATGAAGGTCAATTGGAACCTAGCAAGACAAAGTGGAAGTATACATGCATCGGAAGTGCCGCAATAACCCAACGTCGTTAAGAATAAGCTAGCAGTAAAAGCAACTGATATAAAGAATTGTGTGCCAATAATAGGATGATGGGTACAAAGACAGGAACTCTTATAGAGGTTTGATATTGGTATACATAAGTTAAGACTGAAAGAGTGTGGCAGATTAAGCGGTATGCTAAATCCTATAGAAGAAGTAAAGTAAGATGCTCGTACACATCGAGCGGATGAAGGACAAACAGTATTGTCGATTAAGATGTCGATGAAAGATTCCACCCACGATTAATTTCGACAAGTAATTAGAGCAGTGATAGACCAGATAATATGAACTAAGTTTGTGACCCGATTTGGGAAATTCTTTCTATCATTAGTTCCGGTTAAGGATACTCGGGAAAGAGTCAAAGCGTAACGTGATCGTTATGGAAGGTTAGTAATGACCTTCAAAGGAAAATCATAGATACGTACGTGGAGGATTAAGACGCGCTATATAGTATCGAGTGTACTTAATATGCGATTAGAATTCGTGCATCGAGATACATGAAAGGATGTGAAGAAGAGACTCAATATCAGAACTGAGCCATACTAAAGAAAGTGATATCAGATAAACCGAGACAGAAGATAGGAGATGAAAGTAAAGTATGCCCAAGGTATACGACATGTATGATAAGGTATAAGAATTCAAAGATAAATTAAAGGACACTAAGAAATCAGTTAAGATAAGAAGAATTGAGAAAGTACGAACAACTTGTGTATGTTGCAAGAGATCTGATAAGAGTTGTTAAGTAACGAAAAAGAGAAAAGTCATGTGGAAAGTTGATAAGGAGATTAGAGAAATGGAACTCTATGTAGCCGCAGACATATAGAAACAAAGAACGATAAAGATGAAAGAGATATAGGATCGGATCCACTGACAGTTAAGATGTCAGTAAAAGTATAATAGTACAATATGTAAGTAATCGAAAGCGCACTACGTCGATAATTCAGGCAAAAGAATTGCGACCCATTATTCAATTGGTGATCGACGTTCAGAGTGCTGAAACAAGAAATACGAGATGCGATAGAGGTGATACCAGCGTGTGATCGGCTTTACAGACGGCCATAATGGCAGTACAAATACGATAAGACGATACATATACGATTGAGAACGCACTACATCGGGAAATTCAGACAAAGAAGACCACAACTCTCTATAAGGATCGATGTTGTGGATATTAAAAGCAAGTAATACACAATATATAAGATGCACTGAAGAGGAAAGCAAAGAATGTAAAAGAAGATAATTGAAAGACATGATAAGAGCATGAGTAAGGAACACAAGAAGAGCACCATAGGATTATAGCACTTAGGCTACTAGTCCTATTGGTTGACTGACGACAAGAAGTCAAAGAAAAATTACAAAGAAGTAGGTATGGACAAAAGTAGAAATAACAAGTGGAATAGCACGATCGTGGATAGTAATGAGAAGTAAGCTTAACAATACGTGATAGTAAAGATAAATAATTTGGAAGTCAAAAACCAAACTAAGATTGAGAATTAGAAGGAAGATATAGATAAGAAAAAGTTGGATTATGACGATAAATGCTAAAAGCATTTTTGAAGGTCCGAAGATAAACAATTAAGAAAGGATGAGGAATAAGAAGATCAAGCTAGAAGCAAGTGACAACATCATCAGAGCACATTCTGATGTAAGTGTATAATTGGAAGAAGATTAAGATCCTCAATTAAGGATTATAAGCAAAGAAAGCTTACTTGAGCATTGGTCACACGCTTTCTTATTGAAATAAGAAGTCAGCGACCAATATGAAAATCCTATCTGGTTGAAAACCATATTGATGAAACATGTCGACGTGAAGTAAGAAGGGACAAGGAGTTTCAAGAATAGCGTGTTACGCTGAAGAAAAGGAGGTAGGTCAATATATATACAAGATATATTGACACAAGAAGAAAAGTAAATAAGCCCTACGAGGAAAGTAAACAAAGACCTTATGAGGATACGTCATAAGAATTCACCTCATGGATAACCATGATAAGCAACGATAATGGAAGAATCTTCATACGAGAAGAGAAATAACGAGACAAAAGAGGATAACGGATAAGGGGATAAATTCCTAGCACTACGATGAATAACAATCGGATGACAGCAACAGTAATACAAAAGAAACTACGTAAGTATAGAAGCATGAACTAATTGAGTATTCACATTACTCAACAAGGAATGATGATAGGATTGGACGTATTAAACAAAGGTAAAGAATCAAGAACAAAGAATGATAAGTACATATGAATACTACTAGTTTCTTCATCTTTAATAAGAAGACTCATTAAGACGAACTACCATTGAATATCAGAAAGGAACTGAAAGTTCAAAGAGAAGCAATCAAGAGTAAAGTTGTCAGTGATAACTGACATCAAAGTGCAAGAAGTACAAAAATTGAAATGACAATTCCATGTGCTGACAAGTGTCGTAAGATGAACACGGTATCTTTACTATAAATAAAAATTCTAGATGTAAAGGGGATTAAAGTAAGAAAAGAATATGAAAATTCGAGGACGAATTTTTATAAGGGGGAAAGAATGTAATACCCCAAAATATTTAAGTATTTAATTGAACCGTGTGTCCAGTTCTGATTAGCCAGGGTGGCAATATCGGAAATAATTTCCAAGAAATTAAAGTAAATAAACCATTAGTAGGTCGGTCTTGGGAAAGTAGTTGACGGAATTTAATATCATATTCCAATTCTAAAGTTGGAATTTTAATTAAAAGAAAAAATGTCAAGAAAAGTCCCAAACTAGAGTTCAGGGACTAAAGTGGTAATTTAACCAGTTAAGTCCTTAAAAGGAAAATTATTTCGCCAAGGTCCGCGAAATGTTTTATAGGAATAGTGGTAAAAGTTTCGGGTCAATCAGAGACCTTTTAAAATTTGGACGCGGATCAGTTTTAGGGCTAAATTGCAACTATTGAAAAGTTCAAGGACCAAATTGCAAATTATCCAATTAAACATCGAGAATAGAAAATAGAAGATTATTGATAGAAAAATAATAATTTTGGGTTAGTATTATTTATTAGATATAAATAATACGCATACAATTTAGGTTAATTGATTAAGCGAAGGACTAAATTGAACAAAAGAATAATTTAACCGTTTGGTTAAATTAGAAAGTTTAAAAGAGAAATGGTTTGAGTAAAAGAAATGAGGGACTAAAGAAGCAAATTTTCCAAAATATATGAACCTTTCCTTATGAATACGGAAAGAAAGAAAGCAACAGATGGTTCCAGAGAAGAAAAGGAGCGAGGGAAACGGCGATCGCTTCGATCCGCCGCTGTTTCTTCGTTTCTCTTCCGAAATGAGCGATTCTTGCGGCCACGGAACGAGGGAAGGATCCTCTATCATTTGGCAGCCTCAAATCTAGGTAAGGGTTTCGTTTTGATGATGAAAATTACTGTTTTAGTGGCTGTTTGTGTTGTAACGTTACGGTCGAATCGAAAGGCCTAAATCATGTCGTTTTCCATCATTTTTATAAAGAATCTTGAAGGGTTTTGTGTTAAGATGAAGTGGGTATATGTTGGGATGAATTTTGTGTGATTTGGAGCCTCAGAAACGGTCCGTATACGTCGGAAACGTCGTAACCGAAGTGGGCACGATGTGCACTATAAGGTGCACGACGTGCACCACCGGAGGTTCACGACGTGCACCACCTGGGGTGCACGACGTGCACAAGGAAGGGCACGACGTTCCCTTCATGAAAATTGAAGGGCACGACGTTCCAAGTTAGCACGACGTGTCCTACTTCGATCGTAACCTCCGGGAGCGAAAAATAGCTTCTGAAAGCATGAAATGGACATGGAACTTGACGTTTTGAGCTAGGCTTTTGGAATGAGCATATTAAGCAAGGCTTAATTGATTAGTTGAACACCACTAATGGTATTAACCAAGTGTAAGAATGAGATTTGGTGATAGATATCAAGAAAGATATGTTTAGAACACGACGGCTTATATTTTGCGCTTTTGGTCATGTTTGGTAGTTAGAATAATCGTTAGAATAGGATTCTCTAAGTATATGTTTTAACGATAGAATCCTATGATAGATGTGACGGACTATCTAGCTACGAGTATGACGAACCAAGAATCTCGACAAGGATTGACGGATCAGTCTCCTGCAGCTTACGTTCGGATATAAGGAATAGCGGTCACTGTGAGTGGCACTTTACTTTTGCGTATTGTTATTTAAAAGTTAATATTTTGATATATTATGATTAGACACATCGCATAGTATATGATTTGATATGTAGCATATCGAATTGCTTTTATCGATTTTCGTTTATTGTTATTATTGAATTATTATAGTTTTGAAACCAGTGTGTGATCCGAGGAAACGTGCTACCTATTGGGCGTCAATAGGACTGTGTGATCACCGGTAAGTGTGTCAGTCTAGCGTGTCTAGATTGTTATCGTGTCATGGAATTATATAGAATATTGAATATCGAACATCGTTTATCGAATTGTATCGAAGTTGGAAATTGTATATCGAATGGGATACGAGGTTTAACTCGGTTGAATTATCTCGGGACCCGTATCCAGTGGGTTTAACTCAGTTGAACTATCTCGGGACCCGCACCTTGGGATTAAGAGACGGTAGAGGTTTAACTCGGTTGAACTATCTCGGGACCCTACCCATCGGATCGATCAAATTGATTATTATCACTATGGATCGTATATAAGTTATGGATCGTATTAAGTATCGTAATTAGGGTTTCAACCGGATCTAATACCTGGATATTATAATAGCATATTATATGATATTTTGACATCGAATATTGATTTTGTATATACGAGTTTTTATCGTATGCGATGTCATATTTTTAATAATACCGTTAGTAACTTGCAAATCACTCAATATTTTCCCAAATACTGACCACTCACTCTGATGTTTGCAGGTAGACGGAGTCGGATCAGACAAACCACCTTCGTTGTGCCAGAAGTCAATGGACTTGCACAAGTATGAGTTCCTAGAGCTGTAGTAGTCCGTAGGCGTATTGTGATTTGATTTCAAATAGTTAATTCTTAATGTTAACTCTAATATGATATTTTAGTATCTATAAGTATATTATTTAAAAGAGTTTTTCCGAAGATGTTTTATATATAATATTATACTTTTAAATGCGAAAATTATTAGTGGTTTTAGGCTTGTTACGGGTTTCGGAGCTACCACTCCCATTCCCTAGCGCCGGTCTCGACTCAATAATTTGGGTCGTGACAGCTAAAAAGGTGAAACGCTTGGTTTTGTTTCGTAACGTTTGTAAAGGTTTGGCTTAAATTGCTAAAAATGTGAAACTTTTGAATTTGTTTCGTAAAGTTTTAAACGTTTGGTTTTGTTTCGTAACGTTTGTAAACGTTTGGCTTAAATCGCTAAAAAGGTGAAACGTTTGGATTTGTTTCGCAACGTTTGTAAACGTTTGGCTAAATCGCTAAAAAGGTGAAACATTTGGATTTGTTTCAAAACGTTTGAAAACATTTGGCTTAATTCGCTAAAAAGGTGAACCGTTTGGATTTGTTTTGTATCGTTTGCAAACGTTTGTCTTAAATCGCTAAAAAGGTAAAACGTTTGGATTTGTTTCGTACCGTTTGTATACGCTTGGCTTAAATCGCTAAAAAGATGAAACATTTGGATTTGTTTCGTACAGTTTGTAAACGTTTGGCTTAAATCGCTAAGAAGGGGAAACGTTTGGATTTGTTTCGTAACGTTTCTCTTAAATTGCTAAAAAAGGTGAAACGCTTGGTTTTGTTTCGTAACCTTTGTAAATGTTTGGCTTAAAATTCTAAATATGGGAAACGTTTGTATTTGTTTCGTTACGTTTGTAAACGTTTGGCTTTAATAGCTAAAAATGGGAAACGTTTGGATTTGTTTCGTAACGTTTGTAAACGTTTGGCTAAAATCGTTAAAAAGGTGAAACTTTTGGATTTGTTTCGTAAACTTTTAAACGTTTGGCTTACATAGCTAAAATGGGGAAACGTTTGGATTTGTTTCGTAACTTTTGTAAATGTTTGGCTTAAATCGCTAAAATGGTGAAACGTTTGGTTTTTTTTCGCAACGTTTGTAAACGTTTTGCTTAAATTGCTAAAAAGGTGAAACGCTTGGATTTGTTTCTTAACATTTGTAAATGTTTGACTTAAATTGCTAAAAAGGTGAAACACTTGGATTTGTTTCGTAACTTTTGTAAACTTTGGTTTTGTTTCGTAACGTTTGGATTTGTTTCGTATTGTAAATATTTGGCTTAAATTGCTAAAAAGGTGAAACGCTTGGATTCGTTTCGTACCGTTTGTAAACGTTTTTCATAAATCGCTAAAAAGGTGAAACGCTTGGATTCGTTTCGTAACTTTTGTAAACTTTTGGCTTATATTGCTAAAGAGGTGAAACATTTGGATTCGTTTCGTAACGTTTGTAAACGTTTGGCTTAAATAGCTAAGAATGTGAAACGTTTGGATTTGTTTCGTAACATTTGTAAACCTTTGGCTTATATCGCTAAAAATGTAAAACGTTTAGATTTGTTTCGTAACTTTTGTAAACATTCGGCCTAAATCGCTTAAAAGTTTAAACGTTTGAATTTGTTTCGTATTTTTTGTAAATGTTTGGCTTAAATTGCTAAAAAGGTGAAACACTTGGATTTGTTTCGTAACGTTTGTAAACGTTTGGATTAAATTGCTTAAATGGGTAAATGTTTGGATTCGTTTCGTAACTTTTGTAAACGTTTGGCTTAAATCGCTAAAAAGGTGAAACGTTCGTTTTCTTTTTTCGCAACGTTTGTAAACGTTTTGCTTAAATTGCTAAAAAGGTGAAACGCTTGGATTTGTTTCGTAACATTTGTAAACGTTTGGCTTCAATTGCTAAAAAGGTGAAACGCTTTGATTTGTTTCGTAACGTTTGTAAACGTTTGGTTTCATAACGTTTGGATTTGTTTTGTAACTTTTGTCAACGTTTTGAATAAATCGCTAAAAAGGTGAAACGTTTGGATTTGTTTCGTAACGTTTGTAAAGGTTTGGCTTAAATCGCTAAAAAGGTGAAACATTTGGATTTATTTTGCAACGTTTATAAACGTTTGGCTTATATTGCTAAAAAGGGGAAACGCTTGGATTTGTTTCGTAACGTTTTAAACGTTTGGTTTTGTTTCGTAATGTTTGTAAACGTTTGGTTTAAATTGCAAAAAATGTGAATAGTCCTGTTTTGTTTCGTAACGCTTGTAAACGTTTTGCTTGAAATTGCTAAAAATGTTAAACGTGTGGATTTGTTTCGTAACGTTTATAAATGTTTGGCTTAAATCGCTAAAAAGGTGAAACGTCTGGATTTGTTTCGTAACGTTTATAAACGTTTGGCTTAAATCGCTAAAAAGGTGAAATGTTTGGATTTGTTTCGTAACGATCCAATGTCATGGATCGCGATCGGCGTTAGGGTATGGGTATGGCTATACCAAAATTCGTAGCAAGCCTTGCGGAAAACCACTAATCATATAAACCTGCAGAAAATCTAATGCTCAGGGGAAACTGAGAGTCCAACTTAAACTAACAGTTTAAAATATAAGTACTTTCATTAAATAAAAATAACCAGAGTTAAACAATAATAATGCAAAAGCATAAAATAAAGCTAGTCAGACAAATCTGACAAATAGACAAGGATAATATAGACTTATAGTTTACTACTGCAGTCTAAGAATAAAAGTAGTTTGACAATTTATTAAAAGAAAATAAACCTCTGAGGAATAAAGATTCGGAGATCTGCAGACTCGTTCAAAATAATAAACCTGTAAAATTTGGGAAAACAATGGGGTCAGATATACTGAGATGAGTTCGCATTACTATTTAGATTTATTAAGTTTAAAACCCTGAAATCAAAACCTTTAATACTAATAATAATATGATTATGGAATAACAGTATTGAAATGATCCCGGCGTAAGTATGACATAGCATACTGATAAACCCAGAGTGGACGGGAATAAATCCTCGTTATATACCAGCGTAGGCAAGACATTAGTCTGCCGATCCTAGAGTACTTACTGGTGCACACAGTCTCGATACAAGCCTATTGAGTAGCTCGTTTCAATCCAGATCCATAATCGCTTAAAACAGTTCAAAAACATTTATAATACTAAAATAGATGCGGTACTTAATAAAGCGGTAAATAGCACTACAAACTCACTGCTTGCTTATCCACGTGAATCTTGGCAAACAGCTAACCCTGCGTAGACTCTGAAGCACGAACAGTCGACGGAACAATATATAAGTTAAAATCCATTCCTAATAGGGACAGACATGGAGTTCTCTCGAGTAGTGGATAGTGCTCGTCGGATGGAGAGCTCATTGGTTCAGTTTGGGACGATCTCTGACCCTTTCCAGAATCATAAGGGAAAGAGTGATCTTCCTAGTGGGGGGCAGCAGGCCCCAGCCTAGCATGGTAGTGGAAGTTACTACAGTGGCTCTTCTCAGGCTAATAGGGGGAGTCTTCGGACGCACAACAAGGGGAGGCATAGTGCTAGGAGTGCTCCGTACAGTTCTAGCAGCAGTGGGAGTAACCGTGGTTCAGGACGCGGGTACAGTGGTGGATCGAACATTCCGTTCTGCCAGAATTGCAGACGCAGGCATTATGGTCAGTGCCAGTTAGCTCCTGGAGGTTGTTTTACTTGTGGCCAGCCGGGTTATTTCTCCAGGGAGTGTCCGACATCTGGGCAGCAGATGTCTAACTCCAGTGTGGCGCAGTCGTCTTACCAGCAGCAGAGACCTGCGTTTACATAGTCTGTAGGGTACTCTCAACCTGTAGCATCTTTTGGTGGCCAGCGGGGCCGTGGTTCTGGTGGTACAGGTTTTGGTGGCCGTAGTAATGGTGGCAGAGGTTCCAACAGTTATGCTACTGGGCAGAGTTCTCAGCAGCAGCCGCAGGGTCAGGCCAGAGTGTTCGCTCTTACTCATCAGGATGCGCGTGCATCAAACGTTGTGGTGCAAGGTACCATTCCGATTTCTTTTACTGGTGCTTTGGTATTATTTGATGCGGGTGCAACCCATTCTTTTGTGTCTACTTGCTTTGATGGGAAATTGGGTATTACACCATTTACTTTGAGTGAACCTCTAGTTGTGTCTACACCTATGTCTGAAGGTGTAGTAGTGGACGTCGTGTATCCTTCTTGTCATGTTGTTATACTTGGTAGAGAGTCAGGTGCTGATTTGATTTTGCTTGACGTGCTTTCTTTTGACGTGATTTTGGGGATGGATTGACTGTCACGCCATTATGCTTCTATTGACTGTCCAGGGAAGTCAGTCGAGTTTAGGATTCCAGGTGATCTACCTTTTTCCTTTCAGGGAGAAAAGGCGGAGACACCTAAGAATTTAATTTCCGCCATCAAGGCGAAGCGGATGTTAGGTAAGGGTTGCCAGGGTTTTCTTGCTGTGGTTCGTGATTTGGAGGCTGATAGTGGTGATATGCATAATGTTCCGATAGTGAATGAGTTCACTGATGTGTTTCCAGAGGAATTGCCTGCATTACCACCTGACCGTGATATTGAGTTTTGCATTGATGTGGTTTCTGGTACAGCTCCGATTTCGATACCGCTGTATCGGATGGCTCCTGCAGAGCTGAAAGAGTTGAAGGACCAGTTACAAGTGTTGTTGAATAGTGGATTCATCAGACCGAGTACTTCTCCGTGAGGTGCTCCAATTCTGTTTGTGAAGAAGAAAGACGGTTCCTTTCGACTGTGTATCGACTACAGACAGTTGAACAAGGCTACTGTCAAGAACAGATATCCTCTTCCTCGCATCGATGATTTGTTTGACCAGTTGCAAGGTGCAAAGTGTTTTTCCAAGATAGATTTGTGGTCTGGGTATCATCAACTTCGGATCCGTGATGTAGATGTGCCTAAGACTACTTTTCGGACGCGGTATGGACATTTTGAGTTTCTGGTTATGCCCTTTGGTCTGACAAACGCACCAGCAGCGTTAATGGATATGATGAACAGAGTGTTCAAGCCGTTTTTGGATCAATTTGTTATCGTCTTCATTGATTACATTTTGATCTATTCTCGTAGTGAGGAGGAGCATGCTTATCATTTGAGGACTATACTACAAACATTGTGTGAGCATCAGTTGTATGCTAGGTTCTCAAAATGGGAGTTCTGGTTGGATCAGGTTAACTTTCTAGGACATGTGGTGTTGAAAGATGGGATCAAGGTTGATCCGAAGAAGATAGAGGCAGTTATGGATTGGCAGAGGCCGAGGTCAGTTACCGAGATCAGGAGTTTTCTTGGTTTAGCTGGCTACTTTCGTCGGTTCGTGCAAGATTTCTCCAGAATATCTGCACCGTTGACTAAATGGACACAGAAGGGTGTTAAGTTTGAGTGGACTGACAAGTGCGAGTCGAGTTTTGAGAAACTCAAGGAGATTTTGACTACAGCTCCGGTTTTGGCATTGCCTTCTGGCATTGACGGTTTCACAGTGTATTGTGATGCGTCTCGTATTGGTTTGGGTTGCGTTCTGATGCAACCTGGATAGGTGATTGCCTATGCTTCCAGACAGTTGAAGAAGCATGAGGTGAATTACCCTACTCATGATTTAGAGTTGGCAGTTGTGGTTTTTGCACTGAAGATTTGGAGGCATTATTTGTATGGTGCTACTTGCGAGATTTTCACTGATCATAAGAGTCTGAAGTACATCTTTTATCAGAGGGAGTTGAACCTGAGACAGAGGAGGTGGCTAGAATTGCTGAAAGACTACGACTGTACTATTCAGTACCATCCTGGCAAAGATAATGTGGTAGCTGATGCGTTGAGTCACAAGTCTTCGGGTAGTTTGGCTCATATTTCTGAGGTTGGGCGTAGACCTATGGTTAGAGAGTGGCACAGTTTGATAGCTTCAGGCTATGGTTTTCAGGTTTCACAGGCCGGTAGTTTGTTGGCACAGTTGCAAGTGCAACCTATTTTGATCGATCGGATCAAAGCTTTACAAGCTGAGGATCCATAGTTGAGACAGATAATAGAGGAGGTTCAGCAGGACGGTAACTATGAGTTTACTTTTGTGGAGGGTGTTCTAAGACATGGTTCGAGATTGTGTGTTCCGGATTCAGATGGTTTGAGGGACCAGATTCTGGAAGAAGCGCACAAGTCTGCTTATAGTGTTCATCCGGGTTCTACTAAGATGTACCATGATCTTAAGGGTACGTACTGGTGGAGCGGGATGAAGAAGGATGTCGCTGAGTATGTTTCTAAGTGTCTGACTTGCCAGAAGGTGAAGTTGGAACATCAGAGACCTTTTGGTTATTTGCAACCACTACCTATTCCAGAGTGGAATTGGGAGCGAATTGCCATGGATTTCGTGGTTGGTTTACCCCGTACTCGACAGGGGTACGATTCCATCTGGGTGATAGTTGACCGTATGACAAAGTAAACTCATTTCCTTCCGATCAAGGTTTCATATACAGCATCGAGGTTGGCTCAGTTGTATATCGACAGGATTGTCAGTTTGCATGGTGTACCGGTTTCTATTGTGTCAGACAGAGGTTCTGTGTTTACTTTGAGGTTTTGGAAAGCGTTACAGGAACCCTTGGGTTCTCGGTTGGATTTCAGTACAGCTTTTCATCCTCAGACTGACGGTCAGTCTGAGAGGACTATTCAGACGTTGGAGGATATGCTCAGGATGTGTGTTCTCAATTTTCAGGGTAGCTGGGATGCTCATTTGCCGTTGATTGAGTTTTCTTACAACAACAATTACCACGCGAGTATCGAGACGGCGCCATATGAGGCTTTGTACGGGCGCAAGTGTAGATCTCCTATCTGTTGGGAGGAGGTTGGAGAGCGTAAACTCTCGGGAGCAGAGATTATTCAAATTACCTCAGAGAAGGTACTATTGATCAAACGGAGGTTAGAGACTGCTTTTTGTCGGCATAAGAGTTATGCTAATCCGAAGAGGAAGGACATTGAGTTTCATGTTGGTGATTTCGTGTTTCTTCGGGTTTCGCCTATGAAAGGCGTGGTTCGCTTTGGTGTCAAGGGAAAGTTGGCACCGAGGTATATTGGTCCTTACGAGATTTCAGAAAGGATTGGAGCTGTGGCTTATCGTCTGATTCTGCCACCAAACATGTCTTTGGTACATCCTGTGTTTCATGTTTCTATGTTGAGAAAGTGCATTTCTGATCCTTCGCACGTTGAGATTGACCAAGAGTTATCGTATGAGGAACAGCCAGTTGAGGTTGTTGATCCGCAAGTGCGTAAATTACGGAACAAGGAGATTCTGATGGTTAAAGTTCTCTGGCGCAATCTTCTGTAGAAGAGTGCACTTGGGAGACCGAGTCGGATATGCGGAATCGCTATCCTTTTCTTTTTCCGTGAGGTACGATGTTTTGATTTTATGTGATCTTTATGAGTTTTAATTGTGTTACGTGTTTTCTGCTATTGTTTGCTTATCGTGTTAAATTCGAGGACGAATTTTTATTTAGTTGGGGAGAATGTAATATCCCGTAAAATTTTACATTATTTTTTTTATAAATTTCCGGGAGTTTTCTAGTCGTTTCCGGTTTTGCGGTTCGATTCGTGACTAGTTAGAATTTGGAGATACTCGGTTCGGTTTGTGGTTCAACCAAAAAGGGTTGAATCACAAGAAAAGAAGAAAGGTCTCGTACGAGACCAACAGGTCTCGTACGAGAACCTCGTTTGGCTGGCCTGGTCTCGTACGAGACCAGGCATTGTCGAACGAGAACCAGGCCAATTTGGCCTGTCTCGTTCGAGACTTATTACACCAAGGGAGGGGGCACTTTTGTTCTTTGTTCTAACCTAATTCGACCTACTTAAATACGAAACCTTCTACCCTAATTCATTCTCCGCACTTCAGACAATCCGTAACCGTCTTCTGTTCGTTTTTCTCTGAATATTTAACACTTCATAATCTCTTTCGAAGTTGCTGTTCTGGTAAGCTTCATTATTCATTAAATTTCAGTTTATGTTTAAAACGGCAATTCCGTATTTTTGATCGTTCTCTTTCGTTTCTTAATCGAAATTAGAACCGTTTGTTTCCAGAGACTCTAGACTCGCGTATCTACGTTTTCCTATCTCATTTTTGCAAAACGGTACGTAATCGACCTCGTTTTAATCGCCGTTCGGTTATCGTTTTATTTAGTTAAAAACTGTTTCTTGATTTCTTATGGTTTCTGCCGATTTTGCTATTCCTTGATGATGATTCTGTTATGTTATTAAGATCCATGTTTGCTAGAACCAATTAACTTAATTGATTAAGCCGTGTTATTTCGTTGTGTGAATCGCCGTACGGTTTATCTCGATTGATTATCCGCCATTGTTAAGCCTCTTGTGTTGCTTAAAAATACCGAGTATTTATGTGTTCATTGATCAAGGATTGTTTGGATTTAGTAAAATGATTGTGAGTTTAAGGGGTTTTTGTGTTTACGGCTTATGATTATAATGCTTTGTTCTTGGCGGAAATTTTGTTTTGTTTCATGTTGAAACGCTGCCTCTGTTCATGGCATGAAGAATTGGTTTTGTTCTTTAAGTTGAAGATGGTGGCAAAGAGTGCTAATTAACCATGTGTTTATTTTGCATTAAATATTTGAACCCCTCTAGTTATTTAGCATTGATTTTATTTTAAATAACTTCGAATCTCGATTGATTTATAAATTTGTAATTTGTAAACAATAAGTGTTTTACAATCTAAGGTAATATAATTACTCGGGTAATTATATTTATTTATTTTCAAATATCAAAAAGTGGCTAAATTACAATTTAGCCCTTGAACAATTTTTAAACTTATTAAATTAAATTGTTGGTTATAACTTCATATTTCATTTTGAAATATAATTTCTTTATTTAATTTCAATTATCTATTTGGCATGAAAATTGGCTAAATTACAATTTAGCACCTAAACGTTTTTAAAAAAAAACTTATTTAATTAAGTTTTTGGTTAGTAACTTTATATTTTATTTTAGTTATAAACAAAAGTAATTAATTTGATTTCGAAGATCAAATTGGCTAAAGTACAATTTAGTCCCTAATTGGCTAAAGTACAGTTTAGTCCCTAATTGGCTAAAGTATAATTTAGTCCCTAAACTTTTATAAACTTAAAATGGTTATGTTTTAATTGTAACTTGGGTTACTTGGAATTGAAGTTATTGAGTTCTGTTTTTTATTTTAAAATGAATTATTATTTTATCGAATTATTTTATAAATATAAACTCGGGTTTATATTTGATAAACGTTTTGTCACGACCCATTTTCATGAATCGCGACCGGCGCTAGGATATGGGTAATGTAGTACCAAAACTCGTAGCTAGTCGTTCATTTAATATACAAATACATAAACCTGCAGAAAACCAATGCTCGGGCATAACCGAGACTTCAGCCTAAATCTAGCAGTTATAATATTCGACAATTAATATAACATGCTTATCCAATTTCTAGTCTAAAATATATTTAATATAAACCAATGTAAATAATGTAACATGCCAAAGCAATATAACTAGTCGAACCAATCCGACAAAAACTATAATAATAATAAAGACATCTAGTTACTACTGCGGTCTAAGAATAAAACAGTTTTACAGTTTATCAAAAATAAATGGAACCTCCGAAGAAAAGTAAATGCGGAGATCACCAGACTCTCCAAGATCATAACCTTGGGAAAAATTGGGAAAACAACGGGGTCAGATATACTGAGATGAGTTTACACCACTATCTACATTTATTAAGTGGAAAACCTATAAAACCTTTTAAAACATTTAATAACGATATTACGAATAATAGTTGGAACCCTAATCCACAATTCTAAATAATAAACATAATCCAATAGGCCTGGTCCCGAGAGCTGAGCTACACCGAGTTACCACTGACCACACTTTTACCATATCAAGAGTCCCGAGAGTTATGCTACACCGAGTTACTCTATTTTTTCCCGAGAGCTATGCTCACACCGAGTTACCACATTACCACAAATACCTTACCCAGATCATTACCGGTGCGCACGGAGTCCTAATGATGCCAATTACGTAGCATGTTCCAACTAAGAGCCATAATACAAAACAGTTCGAAATATACATACAGTATATATATTTAATATTAAAATAACAATTTACTTAATAAAGCGGTAAATAGTAAGTACAAACTTACTGTTTGCTAATCCACGTGATAACCGGCAAGCAACTAATCCTGGTTCGCCTCTGAAGCACGAACAGTAGACTGGTCTAGACAAATAAAATAATTATTAAAAACAGACCCTAACTCTAGAGAGTACTAGACACCACATAGGACTAGCACAAATAATACGTCGGAATTAAATAATCCAAACAACACAAAAATACCCAAAATGTAACAATGCACAATTATTACAAGTCTATTGAGTTCTCGCTTAAAATCCGATTTACAAAATATTATTTAATAATAATAAATTTCCAAATAGTGGGTTAGCCGAGTTACCAATAACTACCAAGCTAACCTCACTTGTCGGGTGACCCAAGTCTAACCCGACTCAAAACGTTTATCAAATATAAACCCGAGTTGATATTTATAAAATAATTCGATAAAATAATAATCCATTTTAAAAGCAGAACTCAATAACTTCAAATCTAAGTAACTCAAGTTACAACCCAAAAATCTAACCATTTTAAGTTTATAAAAGTTTAGGGGCTAAACTGTATTTTAGCCAATTAGGGACTAAACTGTACTCTAGCCAATTTGATACCCGAACTCAAATTAATTACTTTTTTTTATAATTAAAACAAAGTATAAAGTAACCAACCAAAAATCCACTTAATTAAGTTATAAAAATATTCAAGGGCTAAATTGTAATTTAGCCACTTTGGTAATTGAAAAATAAATATAATTACCCGAGTAATTATATTAACCTAAATTGTAACACTTATTGTTTAAAATCACAAATTTATAAATCAATCGAAATTCGAAAGTTATTATTATTAAAACAAAATTCATTTATAATTTAACCTTAAACATTAAGTTGTTTTGAGAAAAATATGATGGTGACCATAGTGGCAATTTTGCCATCTCCTTCATTGAAACAACACAATCCCCGCCACACCTAGTCTTCAACCATAACTCCATTTTTGAACAAGGCAGTAGGTACAACTTCAACCCAAGCTTATATTTAACCACTTTATTCTAACAATATCATGAGATTAAGGTTTCCAAGGTACACAAATCAACCCAAACAAAATCAAGAACTAATCGGCATAACCATGGTGAATTCAACAAGAACCAAACGACAATTCAATACAACGGCATGACATAAACTAATCAATTATGTTAACCCATTAAACAAGGATGCTAACTATCGTTAAAAGATCACAACCATAGCCTAAGACCTTAAAAAAAGTATCGGCAGTAACATCCTAACATGAAACAATTCATAAAAACTCAAAACGATAAACCGTACGGCGATTGAAACGAGGTCGATCACGTACCGTTTTGCGAAAACGAGATGGGGAAACGTAGGTATGTGAGTCTAGAATCTCCGGGATCAAACGGAAACAGTTTCGATCTAGAAACGAGAGAGAACGATCAAAAATACGGAATGTCGTTCAAAGCCAAAACTGAAATTTCAAAACAAACTTACCAATGATTTTCCTTGAACTTTGAGAGCGATTATGATCAGTGAATTTTCAGCGAAAATGGGAGACGAAAGTACCCCCACACACTGGTAAGGTAAGTCTCGAACGAGAACAGCCAAACTGGCCTGGTCAGTGCTAATTAACCATGTGTTTATGTATTCGAGAATGCCTGGTCTCGTACGAGACCAGGCACCAAACGAGGTTCTCGTACAAGACCTGTTTGTCTCGTACGAGACCTCACCTATTTTTGTTGGAATCGGGTCTCTTTTGAGACCTGATTCAAAAGTGTGGTTCAACCCTTTTCGTTGAACCACAAACCGAACCGAGTATCCCCAAATTCTAACTATTCACGAATCGAACCGTAAAACCGGAATGATCAAAAATTACCGGAAAAATAAAAAGAATAATTTAAAATTTTACGGGATATTACATTCTCCCCAACTAATTATAAATTCGTACTCGAATTTAACACGATAAATAATTAACAACAGAACAACACGTAACACAAGTAAAAATCGTTAAAATCACATAAAATCAAAATATCGCACCTCACGGAAAAAGAAAAGGATAGCGATTCCGCATATCCGACTCGGTCTCCCAAGTGCACTCTTCTACAGAATGATTGCTCCAGAGAACTTTGGCCATAAGAATCTCCTTGTTCCGCAATTTACGCACTTGCGTATCAACAACCTCAACTGGTTTGTTCCTCATATGATAACTCTTGGTCAATCTCAACGCTCTAGGGCACAATCACGTGCGAAGGATCCGAAATGCACTTCCTCAACATAGAAACATGAAACATAGGATGTACTAACGACATGTCTGGCGGCAGTACCAGACGATAAGCCACAACTCCAATCCTCTCTAAAATCTCATAAGGACCAATATACCTCGCTACCAACTTTCCCTTGACACCAAAACGAACCACGCCTTTCATAGGCGAAACCCGAAGAAACACAAAATCACCAACATGAAACTCAATGTCTTTCCTCTTCGGATCAGCATAACTCATATGCCGAATAAAGGCAGTCTCTAACCTCCGTTTGATCAACGGTACATTCTCTGAGGTAATCTGAATAATCTCTGCTCCCGAGAGTTTACGCTCTCCAACCTCCTCCCAACAGATAGGAGATCTACACTTGCGCCCGTACAAAGCCTCATACGGCGCCATCTCGATACTCGCGTGGTAACTGTTGTTATAAGAAAACTCAATCAACGGCAAATGAGTATCCCAGCTACCCTGAAAATCGAGAACATACATCATGAGCATATCCTCCAACGTCTGAATAGTCCTCTCAGACTGACTGTCAGTCTGAGGATGAAAAGTTGTATTGAAATCCAACCGAGAACCCAAGGATTCCTGTAACGCTTTCCAGAACCTCGAAGTAAGCACAGAACCCCTGTCTGAAACAATAGAAATCGGTACACCATGCAAACTGACAATCCTGTCGATGTACAACTGAGCCAACCTCGAAGCAGTAAACGAAACCTTGATCAGAATGAAATGAGCTGACTTGGTCATACGGTCAACTATAACCCAGATGGAATCGTACCCCTGTTGAGTACGTGGTAAACCAACCACAAAATCCATGGCAATTCGCTCCCACTTCCACTCTGCAATAGGTAGTGGCTGCAGATAACCAAAAGATCTCTGATGCTCCAGCTTCACCTGCTGGCAAGTCAGACACTTAGAAACATACTCAGCGACATCCTTCTTCATCCCGCTCCACCAGTAGGTACCCTTAAGATCATGGTACATTTTAGTAGAACCCGGATGAACACTATAAGCAGACTTGTGCGCTTCTTCCAGAATCTGGTCTCTCAAACCAATGAATGCGAAACACACAATCTCGAACCATGTCTCAGAACACCATCCACAAAAGTAAACTCAGAGTTACCGTCCTGCTGAACCTCCTCAATAATCCGTTTTAACCGTGAATCCTCAATTTGTAAAGCTTTGATCCGATCAATCAAAACAGGTTGCACTTGCAACTGTGCTAACAAATAACCGGCCTAAGAAACCTGAAAACCATAGCCTAAAGCTATCAAACCGTGCTACTCTCTAACCATGGGTCTACGCCCAACCTCAGTGATATGAGCTAAACTGCCCGAAGACTTGCGACTCAACGCATCGGCTACAACATTAGCCTTACTAGGATAGTACTAAATAGTAGAGTCGTAGTCTTTCAGCAATTCTAGCCACCTCCTCTGTCTCAAGTTCAACTCTCTCTGATCAAAGATATACTTCAGACTCTTGTGATCAGTGAAAATCTCACAAGTAGCACCATACAAGTAGTGCCTCCAAATTTTCGGCGCAAAAACCACTGCTGCTAACTCTAAATCATGTGTAGGGTAATTCACCTCATGCTTCTTCAACTGTCTGGAAGCATAGGCAATCACCTGTCCATGTTGCATCAGCACGCAACCCAAACCAATCCGAGACGCATCACAATACACTGTGAAACCGTCAATGCTAGAAGACAATGCCAAAACCGGAGTTGTAGTCAAAATCTCCTTGAGCTTCTCAAAGCTCGCCTCGCACTTGTCAGTCCACTCAAACTTAACACCCTTATGTGTCAGTTTAGTCAACGGTGCAGATATTCTGGAGAAATCTTGCACGAACCGACGATAGTAGCCAGCTAAACCCAGAAAACTTCTGATCTCGGTAACTGACCTCGGCCTCTGCCAATCCATAACCGCCTCAATCTTCTTCAGATCAACCTTGATCCCATCTTTCGACACCATGTGTCCTAAAAAGGTAACCTGATCCAACCAGAACTCACATTTTGAGAACTTAGCAAACAACTGATGCTAACGCAATGTCTGTAGTATAGTCCTCAAATAGTAAGCATGCTCCTCCTCACTTCGAGAACAGATCAAAATGTCATCAATGAAAACGATAACAAATTGATCTAAAAACGGCTTGAACACTCTGTTCATCATATCCATAAACGCTGCTGGTGCGTTAGTCAGACCAAAGGACATAACCAGAAACTCAAAATGTCCATACCGCGTTCGGAAAGCAGTCTTAGGCACATCTAAATCACGGATCCGAAGTTGATGATACCTTGACCTCAAATCAATCTTGGAAAAACACTTCGCACCCTGCAACTGGTCGAACAAATCATCGATGCGAGGAAGAGGATATCTGTTTTTGACAATAGCCTTGTTCAAATATCTGTAGTCGATACACAGTCGAAAGAAACCGTCTTTCTTCTTCACAAACAGATTGGAGCACCCCATGGAGAAGTACTCAGTCTGATGAACCCGCTATCCAACAACTCTTGTAACTGGTCTTTCAACTCCTTCAGCTCTGCAGGAGCCATCCAATATGACAGTATCAAAATCGGAGCTGTACCAGAAACCACATCAATGCAAAACTCAATCTCACGGTCAGGTGGTAATCCAGGCAATTCCTCTGGAAACACATCAGTGAACTCATTCACTATCGGAACACTATGCATATCACCACTATCAGCCTCCAAATTACGAACCACAGCAAGAAAACCCTGGCAACCCTTGCATAACATCCGCTTCGCCTTGATGGCGGAAAAATCAGATTCTTAGGTGTCTTCGCCTTTTCTCCCTGAAAGGAAAAAGGTAGATCACCTGGAATCCTAAACTCGACTGACTTCCCTCGACAGTCAATAGAAGCAAAGTGGCGTGACAGCCAACCCATCCCCAAGATGACATTAAAAGAAAAAACGTCAAGCATAATTAAATCAGCATATTATTCTCTACCCTAAATAATCACTGGACAAGACGGATAAACGACGTCCACTACTATACCTTCAGACATAGGTGTAGACACAGCTAGAGGTTCACTCAAAACAGATGGTGCAATACCTAATTTTCCCGCAAAACAAGTAGAAACAAACGAATGGGCTGCACCCGCATCAAATAACACCAAAGCACCAGTAACAAAAATCGGAATGGTACATTGCACCATAGCGTTTGATGCACGCGCATCCTGAGGAGTAAGTGCGAACACTCTGGCCTGACCCTGTGGCTGCTGCTGTGAACTCTGCCCAGTACCATAATTGTTGGAACCTCTGCCACCGTTACCACGGCCACCAAAACCTCTGCCACCGGAACCTCGGCCCCGCTGGCCACCAAAAGATGCTGCAGGTTGAGAATACCCTACAGACTGTGTAAACGCAGGTCTCTGCTGCTGGTAAGACGACTGCGCCACACTGGAGTTAGACATCTACTGCCGAGCTGTCGGACATTCCCTGGAGAAATGACCCGGCTGGCCACAAGAAGAAAAACCTCCAGGAGCTAACTGGCACTGACCATAGTGCATGTGTCTGCAATTTTGGCAGAACGGAATGTTCGATCCACCATTGTACCCGCATCCTGAACCAAGGTTACTCCCACTGCTATTAGAACTCAACGGAGCACTCCTAGTACTATGCCTCCCCTTGTTGTGAGTACGGCGACTCCCCCTATTGCCCTGAGAAGAGCCACTGTAGTAATTTCCACTACCATGCTGCGCTGGGGCATGTTGCCCCCCACTAGGAAGATCACTCTTTCCCTTATGATTCTGGAAAGGGTCAGAGATCGTCCTAATCTGAATCAATGAATTCTCCATCCGTCTAGCACTATCCACTACTCGAGCGAACTCCATGTGTGTGTTAGTGATATGCACTAGGTCAATCATGTTTGACCATGTTTTGACTTTATCATTTTATTATTTATTGATTGGCAAGTTTTATCATTTTATATTAATGATTAAAATACTTGAATGGTTAATTCTTTCTAAGGTCATCGAGTATGTGACTTGATAGTAGAACCCTTAGGTTTAATAAAAGAATTATATACCATCTATCTCTAGTCTTAATAGAACATTGAGACTAGTATGATGTTGACTGATGATTATGTTTTACTAATCATGTATATGAGATATTAAGTCAAATCATAGGTGCTATTTGAGAAATAAGGCACTAGATGACCCACTGTGAGAATACTACATAGATCACTGTCATAAGTAATTCTCATTACAGTTCTATTAGTATAATCCTTTGACCTTGAAATCATCATGGATTTCTACATAGCTATTTCATATTTTGATACAGTCTTACATTATCTTTAACAGGATAATGGAATAGATTGTCATTGGATATGAAAGTAACTATGTGAGAAATGTGAGTGACTGAGAAGGAATTTGTCCCTCATTTATTTGAGTAAGATATCTATGGGCCCCTTAAAGAAGATAGACTGAAGAAAATGCATGGCCATGCTAATTGATAAGAAATTATCATTTTCAGTCTACTTAGAGTCAAGAAACTAATGATTGAATGTTATAAGGATGACATAACTATGCCTTATATTCAATCTGGATATCGAGAGACAAAGGGATTAAAATATTATTGTAAATGGTTAAATCGGATTATCGATATTCATATAACTTGGGTAGTCATAATGTCTTGCTAGAGGCCACTTATGACTTGTGGGCTGAAATAGGGATTTCGAGCCTACTGCCAACGTTATATGAACCTACAGGGTCGCACACTAAGAACAAGCCCAAAACAGTTATGGGTTATACAAGCCCAATGTGATTAAGTTATTAATTATATATATATATATATATATATATATATATATAATTCGTAATATATATATATATATATATATATATATATATATATTAATAAATATATATATTAATTCGAAATTTAAGGATAAGTGTTTTCCTTAATTTATTATTTTTGGAAGATAATAAATATAGTAATTAATATATATGGATAATTATCAAAAAGGAGTTTTTGATAAACATAAACTTGTAGAATTGCAATGAGATTGAAATTCGAATTTGTCTCAAACCCTAGTGTTATTTATCACTATAAATACTCATTAAGCAGTTGGTTTGAGAATCACGAAATTCATTATTCACTAAATCACTAAAATTCGAAATTGCTTGTGAAGCAATAGTGCTAGCACACAAGCACTAGTTTTGGCTAAGGTCTGTTCGTGTGGATACTCGTAGAGGACGCGTTCTTTTGGAGGCGTTTCTGATCCGAGGCCAGGTATCACCAAAGTGAACCACCTCCTTCCTTCCTACATTGCTGTTGAATTCGACATACAAGTAAGTAATTATTCTGTTAATTCGAATTACATGGATCTTGGTTTGGGTTTTTTAGATAAATTTTTGAAATTCCGCTGCGTTATGAACCTATAAAACCCAACAGTGTGTCCCTATCAGCAATGGGAGAAATTCCGAGCATAAAACCCTAACATAGTGGTCGTTCACTCGCCCTCGATCACCCTGTAGATCTGTAGCAAACCGCCCCAAGCGGACAAACTCTGTAGTGTAGTCTGCCAATGATCTATCCCCTTTCTTTAAATTTAACAGCTTTTCTCTGAAATTCTCAGTAATAGAGAAAGGTAGATAGTAACCTCTGAACCTGTTCACAAACTCAGCCCAAGTCAATGTAGCCATCTCTGGCCTGATGTTATCCCGAAACCAGTCCTTAGCTGGACCCTTCAGCGACATCTCCACAAGCATCGCTGATTGACAATCAGTAGCTTGAATTCTATGACTATTGTACTCAAACTCTTCCAAAAAGTCAAAAACTGTATTCAGACAGTAATTTCAAAAGATAAATTCTGAGAATCGAGCCTTATGACTATGAAGTCTAGGCTGACTGGTAACATAATGTACATGTTGTGTACATGTATTTTAAGTGTCGGGCCAAACATGCGTAAAACATGGCCGACTAAAAAAAAGTGGAAAATATTTAATGAACATTTTGTTTAAATGTAAAATATTTTGAAAATGGAGCTACAGTTGATAGTCAGTTAATTAAACCTGATAGTAACAGCTATAGTACAGTTATGAAAACTGTTAGTTGTGAACAAGGATGCTGTGTATGTGGAGTAAGTTAGAAGGTGTTTCATAGTGAGATAGTTAGATTATAACCATACCCACACCTGTACAAAAACATTCGGGGAAGAGAGAAGATCAGCTACCCAATCTGTAACAGGAAGTTACTATAGATTGAGGAGTAAATAAAAAGACATTCTATACAAGGTATAGAAATGTAAGGAAACTAAAATATGAGTAGTTAGTTTATGAAACAATAATCCTAAAACATACTAAAAGTCATCTCAATAATAAGATGAGCCATAAACAAACAACTAAGGTTGAAAAGAAAAAAAAAGAAGGAAAAATAAAATAAATAAAGATGTGCGACAAAGGTGGTATATTAAAAGTGGAGTTATCGAAAACTAGTAAAGGTAACCTAGTTTTACGATAACCATGGAGTAAGTTAAATGGTACTAACTTATACCTACCTATTTGGATCACTTAGCAAGAAAGACACTAAAGATTAGTTCTTAGAATGCGTTGTAGGACGCTAAGCTAAGGAGTAAAAGGTATTCTATACGAGTTATAGGATCACGAGGACAATACAAAGTGGATAATTTGTTGCTGAACGGACGTTCAAACAGATGATAAGAACAACAGTGAGGAAGAAAGATATGATTGTGGATGCAATTCAAAATGGTGCTATGCTTTCCGAATCATGAAGTGAGATTATGTATAAGTGAAGTTTGGATTATAAGTGAAAAGTAAGTATATATAAATTCGAGGACGAATTTATATAAGGGGAAGAGAATGTAATAACCCGGAAATTTAAGAGTTAAAATATAGCCACGTGTCTAATATTCTATTAGACGGGAGTAGGTAAATTAAATTTAAGGATAAATTTAATTTACAAGTGTCCCTAAATTTTTAATATGGCTATAGGATTGTAAATTTAAATTTTTAAAATTTAAATTTGATTAATAATATAGTTAACGGAGACAATATGGATTTATGAATTGGGTGCAGAATAATTCATAAGTCCCTAGCGAATATTTTTGGTGCTAATATTCGCGAAATATTTTAAAAAGGTTATCGTGAAAATTTGATAAAATTTGGAAGCAGAAATTTTATCAAGCGCAGTCAATGCGGGCTCAATAAATCAAAAATGATTTATTAGATTTTTGGTAAAATTTTCACGAAATTTTGAAGTCGTTTCCGTTTAGGCTACGGACGACTAGTTTAGAAGTTGGTTCAAAGTGCATGATTGAGCTAGTACTAAACGGCACTTTAGCCATTTCCTATATATATGAATTTGAATGAAGGAAATGAGCCACATGACTCATTTCTTCATCTTTTAGTTTTTATTTGAGCTGCTTAAGCTCTGAAGATACGAAGCCTAGGGTTTCGATTCCGCTTCGGCGATTTCTCGATTCTAACCTCATTTCTTCAACGATTACTCACGTAATTGAGGTATTATATCCGTATTAAACGTTAATTTTGATTTATTTTGAATATAAACTCGTTTATAAACGGTTACCGTATCGAATTATCGTTTTAAATGTCCGTATTGATTTTGAATTGTGTATACGTGATTTTGGATGTTATTTGGACGTTTTAAGCAGGACGGGAGCTCCCGGAAATTCATTTCCGGGGGCTGTGCGGGTGCGCAGCCCGCTGTGCGGACGCACAACATGTGCTGTGTGGGCGCACATCAATAAAATGATGTGCGGCCGCACAACTTGTGCTGTGCGACCGCATAGTACTGCTGTGCAGGCGCACAGCAACCCCGACGGGATGTCGGGGTTCGTTTTCTTCGGTTTTCAGGGGACTTTCCGGAGGCGATTCCGATGTGCTTTTGCCTAGAAACCCGAGGTGTTTTCCGACTGAACCTAAAACATTTTTAATAAATGTTTTTAATCAAAGTTAGATATTTTAATATGATATCTTGTGATAGAAGAAAGTGAAAAGGTTTTATATACTATGCCTAAAGACTTTTAAAAGGAGATTTTAAAAGGAAAGTTAGTACGTTTTCTCAAAACGAGAATTTTTAATATGGTTTTAAAAAGAAAAGAGACCATAAGTGCTATATGTATAAATGATTATATGTCTGACCTAGATCTGGGTTTAAGAACCTAGAAATTTTATAGGAAACATATATTGATGTATTTTATCATGTTTGCTTTGTGTGTTTAGTCCGAACAGCTAGCCAGCAGTCTGACCACAACCACAGGATTAAGTTGCAGACCTAGCGGTGTTTTTGAGTTCATTTGTTTACTTTTGAATATTAGTATTCAATTGTTTTAAAATCCATAAATCACACTAAGTATGACACTTAGCCAAGGAAGATCCACTGAAACGAGCTATCTATTGGGCAACAATAGGACTGTGTGATCAACGGTGTTAATGAACTAGATGAGAGGTAAATATTATAAGCATACATATTGAGATTAGGTTTTAAGCCAGATGCTTATAAAGCGGCTTAAACCTATTGGGTAGTCCTGAGGTAGCAGTGATTTAAGTTCCGGCCCAGCAACCCTATACAGAGTCAAGATGGCTGCGATACATAAGTATACAGCTCATCCTGTATTAAACAAGAGTTGTGCATATGTATTATATATGATAGCATTATAACGTAACAGGACTAGGGTTTCATTTGGATCGAGGACTGGTAATATTTTTATATACCGATATTTTGTCTATACGCGATTTTGGTATTTAACTGTAAACCTATCTACTCACTCAAAAATATTTATATTTCTGACCCCGTTGTTGTTTATCATTTTCAGGTACCTAGCTACCAGGTCTGGTCGAGCTTCCACCCTTTTCCATTAGGGAAGCTTATCTTGTTGTTATGTAAATAATACCTTAAACTCTTAGATGCTGCAATAGTGTATAAAGGTTTGATATGCCTGTGGCCACGTCATGGTTCCTCTGTCTATATACTCTGATAGGAACCTGACTTTGTCTATCTCTAATAAGTGGCTACTTAATAGGCATATGGTGTCTCCTACGGGTGGGCCTAGCTCAGTGTCTTTGATTTACAAAGACACTGTGTGTAGTTTAGCTGGCCTTACGTTTGTGTGCATGCTGTGCATGTTTTGAATATGTTTGATATGACGCTTTAAAAAGGAAAGTGTTTGATATATTTCATTAAACATATTGTTCGGATGCGTGGTTTGAAACAGGGCTGCCTGCGAGCCAAGGCATGTGAGTTAAGTCCCTGTACCACCGCACCGGTTTTCAGAAATGCGCGTGGGTCAGAATAACTAGGGTTATTCAACCATCATTTTTGAAAATGCAATTTTGCTTATATGAATATTTTCAAAACGTGTTTTCCACGTTAAACGAAAAAACAATTATTTTAACGGTGTTTTCTGAAAACGGGTCGTACGCGAGGTACGATCTGGATTTATATTTGCAAAAAATTAATAGAGGTTTTAGGCTTGCTACTGGTTTCGAAACAACCATTCCCATTCCTTACCGCCGGTCTCGGCTCGAGTTTCGAGGGGGAAACTGGGTCGTGACAGAAACGTTTGGATTTGTTTCGTAACGTGTGTAAACGTGTGGCTTAAATAGCTAAGAAGGTGAAACGTTTGGATTTGTTTCGTAACGTATGAAAACGTTTGGCTTAAATCGCTAAAAAGGTTAAACGTTTGGAATTTTTTCGTAACGTTTGTAAACATTTGGCTTATATCGCTAAAAAGGTGAAACGTTTGGATTTGTTTCGTGACGTTTGTAAACGTTTGTTTTAAATCGCTAATAAGGTAAAACATTTCGATTTGTTTCGTAACGTTTGTAAACGTTTGGCTTAAATTGCTAAAAAGGGTTTCGTAATGTTTTAAACGTTTGGATTAGTTTCGTAACTTTTGTAAACGTTTGGCTTAAATCGCTAAAAAGGTGAAACATTTGGATTTGTTTCGTAGCATTTGTACACGTTTGGATTAAATCACTAAAAAGGTGAAACGTTTGGCTTAATTGCTAAAAAGGTGAAACGTTTGGTTTTGTTTCGTAACGTTTGTAAATGTTTGGTTAAAATTGCTAAAAAGGTGAAATGCTTGGATTTATTTCGTAGCATTTGTAAATATTTGGCTTAAATCGCTAAAAACGTGAATCGTTTGTAAACGTTCGGCTTAAATCGCTAAAAAGCTGAAACGTTTGGTTTTGTTTCGTAACGTTTGTAAATGTTCGGCTTAAATAGCTAAAAAGGTTAAGCGTTTGGTTTTGTTTCTTAACGTTTGTAAACGTTCGACTTAAATAGCTAAAAAGGGAAAATGTTTGGATTAGTTCTGTAACATTTGTAAATGTTTGGCTTAAATTGTTAAAAGGGTGAAACGTTAGGATTTATTTCATAAAGTTTGTAAACGATTGGTTTTGTTTCGGAATTCTTGTAAACGTTTGGCTTAAATCGCTAAAAATGTCAAACGTTTGGATTTTTTTTGTAACGTTTTAAACGTTTTGTTTTGTTTTGTAACCTTTGTAAACATTTGGTTTAAATCGTAAAAAAGGTGAAACGTTTGGATTTGTTTCGTAACGTTTGTAAACAATTGGCTTATATTGCTAAAAAGGTGAAATGATTGGATTTGTTTCGTAATATTTGTAAAAGTTTGGCTTCAATCGCTAAAAAGGTGAAACATTTAGATTTGTTTCGTAGCGTTTGTAAACGTTTGGCTTAAATCGCTAAAAATTTGAAACGTTTGGATTTGTTTTGTAATGTCTTAAATGTTTAGCTTAATTCGCTAAAATTGGAAAACATTTGGATTTGTTTCGTAATGTTTGTAAACGTTTAACTTAAATCGCTAAAAAGGTAAAACGTTTAGATTTGTTTCATAACATTTGTAAACGTTTTGGTTATATTGCTAAAAAGGTGAAACCCTTGTATTTGTTTCGTAATATTTGTAAACGTTTGGCTTAAATCGCTAAAAAGGTGAAACGTTTAGATTTTTTTCGTAATGTTTGTAAACGTTTGACTTCAATCAGAAAAAAGGGGAAATGTTTCGATTTGTTTCATAACGTTTATAAACGATTGGTTTTGTTTCGTAATGTTTGTAAACGTTTGGCTTAAATCGTTAAAAATGTGAAATGTCTGGATTTGTTTCGTAACGTTTCAAACGTTTGGTTTTGTTTTGAAACGTTTGGCTTAAATCGCTAACAAGATGAAACGTTTGGATTTGTTTCATAACGTTTGTAAATGTTTGACTTAAATTGCTAAAAAAGGTAAATGTTTGGATTTGTTTCGTAACATTTATAAACGTTTGGCTTCAATTGCTAAAAAGGTGAAACGTTTGGATTTGTTTCGTAACGTTTTAAACGTTTGGCTTAAATCGCTAAAATGGTTAAACATATGGATTTGTTTCGTAACGTTTGTAAAAGTTTGACTTAAATTGCTAAAAAGGTAAAATGTTTGGATTTGCTGCGTATCATTTGTAAACGTTTGGCTTATATTACTAAAAAGGAAAAAACGCTTGGATTTATTTAGTAACATTTGTAAATATTTGGCTTAAATCGCTAAAAAGGTGAAATGTTTGGATTTGGTTCGTAACGTTTCTAAACTTTTGGCTTCAATCGCAAAAAAGAGGAAATGCTTGTATTTGTTTCGTAACAATTGTAAACGTTTGGCTTAAATAGCTAAAATGGGGAAACGTTTGGATTTGTTTCGTAACGTTTGTAAACTTTTGGTTTAAATCGCTAAAAAGGTAAAACCTTTGGATTTGTTTTGAATGTTTGGCTTAAATCGCTAAAATGGGGAAACGTTTGCATTTGTTTCGTAAAGTCTGTAAACATTTGGATTTATTTCATAACATTTATAAACGTTTGGTTTGTTTCTTAATGTTTAAAAATGTTTGATTTAAATCTCTAAAATGGGGAAACGTTTGGATTTGTTTCTTAACGTTTGTAAACGTTTGGCTTCAATCGCTAAAAAGGTGAAACGTTTGGATTTGTTTCCTAACATTTGTAAATTTTTGGCTTAAATCGCTAAAAAGGTGAAACATTTGGATTTATTTTGCAACGTTTATAAACGTTTGGCTTAAATTGCTAAAAAGGTGAAACGCTTGAATTTGTTTCGTAACGTTTTAAACGTTTGGTTTTGTTTCGTAATGTTTGTAACGGTTGGCTTAAATCGCAAAAAAGATGAAAATTCATGTTTTGTTTCGTCACGTTTGTAAACGTTTGGCTTAAAATCGCTAAAAAGGTGAAACGTTTGGATTTGTTTCGTAACGTTTGTAAATATTTAGCTTAAGTCGCTAAAAAGGTGAAACGTTTGGATTTGTTTCTTAACGTTTTTAAATGTTTGGCTTAAATCGCTAAAAAGGATAAACGTTTAGATTTGTTTTCGCAACCTTTGTAAACGTTTAGCTTAAATCGATAAAAACATGAAACGTTTGGATTTGTTTCATAACGTCTGTAAACGCTTGGCTTAAATCGCTAAAAAGGTAAAACGTTTGTTTTTGCTTCGTAATGTTTGTAAAAGTTTGGCTTAAATCGCTAAAAAGGTAAAACGTTTAAATTTTATTCGTAATGTTTATTTCATTGTCAGCATCGTAATTGAATCGTATATAGAATTAGATTTTAAAAGGTGAAACATTTGGATTGGTTACGAAACAAAGTCAAACGTTTGTCTTAAATAACATAAATGGGGAAATATTTGGATTTGTTTCGTAACTTTTGTAAACGTTTGGCTTAAATCGCCAAAATTGTGAATTGTTTGGATTTGTTTCGTAACGTTTGTAAACGTTTGGCTTAAATCGCTAAAAATGTTAAACATTTGGATTTTTGTTTCGTAACGTTTTAAACGTTTGGTTTTGTTTCGTAACGTTTATAAACATTTGGCTTAAATCGCTAAAAAGGTGAAACGTTTGGTTTTCTTTCGTAACATTTGTAAACGTTTTGTTTAAATCGTAAAAAAGGTAAAATGTTTGGATGTGTTTTGTAACGTTTGCAAATGATTAACTTAAATCGCTAAAAAGGTGAAACGTTTGGTTTTGTTTCGTAACGTTTGTAAACATTTGGCTTAAATCGCTAAAAAGGGTGAAAAGTTTGGTTTTGTTTCGTAACGTTTTGTATAAGCTTGGCTTAAATCGCTAAAAAGTTGAAACGTTTGGATTTGTTTCATAACGTCTGTAAGAGTTCGGCTTAAATTTCTAAAAGTTGAAACATTTGGATTTGTTTCGTAACGTTTGTAAACGTTTGGCTTAGATCGCTAATAAGGTGAAAGGTTTGGATTTGTTTCAAAACGTTTGTAAACATTCGACTTAAATTGCTAAAAAGGCAAAACGTTTGGATTTGTTTCGTAATGTTTGTAAACGTTTGGCTTTAATTTCTAAAAAAGTGAAACGCTTGGATTTGTTTTGTAACGTTTGTAAACGTTTGGCTTAAATTGCTAAAAAGTTGAAACGCTTGGATTTGTTTCGTAACGTTTGTAAACGTTTGACTTAAATTGCTAAAAAGGTGAAACATTAGGATTTGTTTAGAAACGTTTGTAAACGTCTAGCTTAAATTGCTAAAAATATGAAACGTTTGGCTTTGTTTCGTAAAGTTTTAAACGTTTGATTTAAATTGCTAAAAAGGTGAAAAATTTGCATTTGTTATGTAACGTTTGTAAACGTTTGCCTAAATCTCTAAAAAGGGGAAACGTTTGGATTTGTTTCGTAACGTTTGTAAACATTTGGTTTAGCTAAAACGGTGAAACGCAAGGTTTTGTTTCGTAGCGTTTGTAAACATTTGGCTTAAATCGCTAAAAAGGTGAAATGCTTGGATTTGTTTCGTAAAGTTTGTAAACGTTTGACTTAAATCACTAAAAAGGTGAAACACTTGGATTTTTTTAGTAATTTTTGTAAACGTTTGGCTTAAATTGCTAAAAAGGTGAAACGCTTGGATTTGTTTCGTAACGTTTGTAAACGTTTGGCTTAAATTTCTAATAAGGTGAAACGCTTGAATTTGTTTCGTTACGTTTGTGAACATTGGCTTAAATTGCTAAAAAGGTGAAACGCTTGATTTTTTTGTTTCATAACATTTCTAAACGTTTGGCTTAAATCGCTAAAAAAGTGAAACGTTTGGATTTGTTTCGTAACGTTTGTAAACATTTTGCTTCAATTGCTAAAAAGGTGAAAAACATTTGGATTTGTTTCGTAACGTTTGTAAACGTTTGGCATAAATCGCTAAAAAGGGGATACGTTTGGATTTGTTTCGTAACGTTTTAAACGTTTGGCTTAAATAGCTAAAATGCTGAAATGTTTGGATTTGTTTCGTAACGTTTGTAAACGTTTGACTTAAATTGCCAAAAAGGTGAAACGTTTGGATTTGTTTCGTAACGTTTGTGAACGTTCGGCTTAAATCGCTAAAAAGGGGAAACGTTTGGATTTGTTTCGTAACGTTTGTAAAAGTTTGGCTTAAATTGCTAAAAAGGCGAAACGTTTGGATTTGTTTTGTAACATTTGTAAACGTTTGGCTTAAATCGCTAAAAAGGGGAAACGTTTGGATTTGTTTCGTAACGTTTGTAAACGTTTGGCTTAAATCGCCAAAAAGGTGAAACGTTTGAAATTTCGCAACGTTTGTAAACGTTTGTCTTAAATTGCTAAAAAGGTGAAATGCTTGGATTTGTTTTGTAACGTTTCTAAATGTTTGGCTTAAATTACTAAAAAAGGGAAACATTTGGATTTGTTTCGTAACGTTTTATGCGTTTGGTTTTGTTTCGTAACATTTGTAAACTTTTGCCATAAATCGCTAAAAATGGGAAACGTTTGTATTTGTTTCGTAACATTAGTAAACGTTTGGCTTAAGTTGCTAAAAAGGGGAAATGTTTGGATTTGTTTCGTAACGTTTGTAAATGTTTTGCTTAAATTTCTAAAAAGGTGAAACGTTTGAATTTGTTTCGTAACGTTTGTAAATGTTTGGCTTAAATCGCTAAAAAGGGGAAACGTTTGGATTTATTCCGTAACGTTTGAAAACGTTTGGCTTAAATCGCAAAAAAGGGGAAACGTATGGTTTTGTTTCGTAACGTTTGTAAATGTTTGGCTTAAATCGCTAAATAGGGGAAACGTTTGGATTTGTTTTGTAATGTTTGTAAACGTTTGGCTTATATCGCTAATAAGGGGAAACGTTTAGATTTATTTTGTAACGTTTGTAAACGTTTGGCTTAAATTGTTAAAAATATGAAACGTTTGGATTTGTTTCGTATTGTTTTAAACGTTTGGTATAAATTGCTAAAAAGGTGGAAAGCTTGGATTTGCTTCGTAACATTTGTAAACGTTTGGCTTATATTGCTAAAAAGGTGAAACTCTTGGATTTGTTTCGTAACGTTTGTAAACGTTTTGCTTAAATCGCTAAAAAGGTGAAACGTTTAGATTTCTTACGTAGCGTTTGTAAACGTTTGGCTTAAACCGCTAAAAAGGTGAAACGCTTGGATTTGTTTCGTAAAGATTGTAATCGTTTAGCTTAAATCGCTAAAATGGTGAAACGTTTGTTTTTCTTTCGTAATGTTTGTACACGTTTGGCATAATTCACTAAAAAGGTGAAACGTTTGAATTTGTTTCGTAACGTTTGTAAACGTTTGGGTTCAATCGCTAAAAAGGGGAAACGTTTGGCTTTGTTTTGTAACGTTAGTAAACGTTTGGCCTAAATCGCTAAAAATGTGAAACGTTTGAATTTGCTTCCTAACGTTTTCGACGTTTGGATTTGTTTCGAAACGTTTGGATTAGTTTCGTATCATTTGTTAACGTTTGGCTTCAATCACTAAAAAGGGAAGACGTTTGGATTTGTTTCGTAACGTTTTTAAACGTTTGGCTTATATTTCTAAAAAGGTGAAGCGATTGGATTTGTTTCGTAACGTTTGTAAAAGTTTGTGTTCAATCGCTAAAAAGGGGAAACGTTTGGCTTTGTTTTGTAACGTTAGTAAACGTTTGGCCGAAATCGCTAAAAATGTGAAACGTTTGAATTTGCTTCCTAACGTTTTCGACGTTTGGATTTGTTTCGAAACGTTTGGATTAGTTTCGTATCATTTGTTAACGTTTGGCTTCAATCACTAAAAAGGGAAGACGTTTGGATTTGTTTCGTAACATTTTTAAACGTTTGGCTTAAATTGCTAAAAAGGTGAAACATTTTGATTTGTTTCATAACCTTTTTAAAACGTTTGGTTTTAATCGTTAAAAAGGTGAAACATTTGGATTGTTTTTGAAATGTTTGTAAACGTTTGGCTGAAATTGCTAAAAAGGAGAAACGCTTGGATTTGTTTCGTAACGTTTGTAAACGTTTTGCTTAAATTGCCAAAACGATGAAATGCTTGGATTTGTTTCGTAACGTTTGTAAGGGTTTGTCGTAAATTGTATAAAGATTAAACGCTTGGTTTTGTTTCGAAACGTTTGTAAACATTTGGCTTAAATTGCTAAAAATGAGAAACATGTGGATTTGTTTTGTAATGTTTTAAACGTTTGGTTTTTTTTCGTAACGTTTGTAAACATTTGGCTTAAATTGCTAAACAGGTGTAACGTTTGGATTTGTTTCGTAATGTTTGTAAACGTTTGGCTTAAATCGCTAAAAAGGCGAAACATTTGGATTTGTTTCGTTACGTTTGTTAACGTTTGGCTTAAATCGCTCAAAAGGTTAAACGCTTTGATTAATTTCGTAATATTTGTAAAGGTTTGGCTTAAATCGCTTAAAAGGTGAAACGTTTGGATTTGTTTCGTAACGTTTGTAAACGTTTGGCTTAAATCACTAAAAAGGTGAAACATTTGGATTTGTTTCGTAACGTTCGTAAACGTTTGTCTTAAATTGCTGAAAAGCTAATACGCTTGGATTTGTTTCGTAACGTTTGGCTTATATTGGTAAAAAGGTGAAACGATTGGATTTTTTTCGTAACATTTGTAAACGTTTGGCTTAAATTGTTAAAAAGGTCAATTTTTTTGATTTGTTTCGTAACCTTTGTGAACATTGGGCTTAAATCGCTTAAAAGGTGAAACATTTGTATTTGTTTCATACGTTTATAAACGTTGGGATTTGTTTCATACGTTTGTAAACATTTGGCTTAAATCGCTAAAAAGGTGAAACGGTTTGATTTGTTTCGTATCGTTTGTAAACGGTTGGCTTAAATTGGTAAAAAGGTGAAACGCTTGGATTTGTTTCGTAACGTTTATAAACGTTTGGCTTAAATTGCTAAAAATGTGAAACGGTTGGATTTGTTTCGTAACGTTTGTAAACATTTGGCT
The DNA here is from genome assembly GCF_937616625.2 of Mercurialis annua. NCBI lineage: Eukaryota > Viridiplantae > Streptophyta > Magnoliopsida > Malpighiales > Euphorbiaceae > Mercurialis > Mercurialis annua. Next base: position 31,393,973 of record NC_065572.1, on the reverse strand, counting down.
TAAAAAAGGTGAAACGGTTGGATTTATTTTGTAACATTTTAAACGTTTGGCTTAAATTGGTAAAAATGTGAAACGTTTGGATTTGTATCGTAACGTTTGTAATTGTTTGGCTTAAATCACTAAAAATGGGAAACGTTTGGATTTGTTCCGTATCGTTTGTAAATGTTTGGCTTATATCGCTAAAATGGTGAAACGTTTGGATTTGTTACGTAACGTTTGAAAACGTCTGGCTTAAATCGCAAAAAAGGTGAAACGTATGGTTTTGTTTCGTAACGTTTGTAAATGTTTGGCTTAAATCGCTAAAAAGGTGAAACGTTTGGATTTGTTTGGTAATGTTTGTAAACATTTGGCTTAAATCGCTAAAAAGGTGGAACGTTTGGATTTCTTTCGTAGCGTTTGTAAACATTTGGCTTAAATTGCTAAAAAGGTGAAACGTTTGGATTTTTTTCGTATTGTTTTAAACGTTTGATTTAAATTGCTGAAAAGGTGAAACGCTTGGATTTGTTTCATAACGTTTGTAAATGTTTGGCTTAAATTGCTAAAAAGTTGAAATGCCTATATTTGTTTCGTAACATTTGTAAACGTTTGGCTTAAATCGCTAAAAAGGTGAAACGTTTGTATTTGTTTCGTAATGTTTGTAAATGTTTGGCTTAAATCAGTAAAAAGGTAAAACATTTTGTTTTTTTTAGGAACCTTTGTAAACGTTCGGCTTAAATCACTAAAAAGGTGAAACGGTTGGATTTGTTTCGTAAAGTTTTGAACGTTTGGATTTGTTTCGTAACATTTGTAATCGTTTGGCTTCAATAACTAAAAAGGTGAAACGTGTGGATTTGTTTCGTAACGTTTGTAAACGTTTGGCTTAAATAACTAAAAAGGTGAAACGTTTGGATTTGTTTAGTAACGTTTGTAAATGTTTGGCTTAAATAAATAAAAATGTGAAACGTTTGGATTTATTTCGTAACGTTTACAAACATTTGGTTTTATTTCTTAACGTTTATAAACGTTTGGCTTAAATCTCTAAAATGGGGAAACGTTTGGTGTTGTTTTGTAACATTTGTAAACGTTTGGATTTGTTTCGTAACGTTTTAAACGTTTGGTTTTGTTTCGTAACGTTTGTAAACGTTTGGCTTAAATCGCTAAAAAGGTGAAACGTTTGGTTTATTTCGTAACGTTTGTAAACATTTGGCTTAAATCGCTAAATAGGTAAAATGTTTGGATATGTTTCGTAACGTTTGTAAACGTTTTGTTTAAATCGCTAAACAGGTGAAACGTTTGGATTTGTTTCGTAACGTTTGTAAACATATGGCTTAATTGCTAAAAAGGTGAAACATTTGATTTTGTTTCGAAACGTTTGTAAACGTTTGGCTTAAATCATTAAAAAGGTGATACGTTTGGTTTTGTTTTGTAACGTTTGTAACCGTTTGTAAACGTTTGGATTTGTTTCATAACGTTTGTTTCGTAAAGTTTTAAACGTTTGGTTTTAATTCGTAATGTCTGTCACTACAAGAAAATAGGGCTTGAGCGACGGAAATATTCGTCGCTGAAGCCTTAATTTTCGTCGCAAATCACCATTTGCGACGGATGCAGTCCGTTGCAACACTTTCGGTCGCAAACTTATTTAACGACCAAAATCATGTCCGCGGCTAAATTTGCGACGGAATATTCTGTCGCAAATATTAAACATTCCGTCGCGAATATGTCTCCAAACGATATGATATGGAGACGTATTTGCGACGAAATGTTTAAGATTTGCGACGGAATTGCGTCGCAAATGTACTTAATTTTCGGCAGATTTATGCCGTTTTCCGCTATTTTTTGCCGTTTTTCCCTGTCGTTTCAAACCTGTTAAATACAGTAATAATAATTCATTTATATATCACAATCAATTGAAACTGATAAATAAATATGTATATTTAAAAATATCAGAGTATACATATAAATGTCAAAAAAGAAAAAAAAAACGTATTATGTTTGTAATAAGATAAGCTAACACGACACTACAAAGCTGTAGTGTCTTCATCGTCTGGTGGGGTAGGTGGGGGCTGTGGCCGAAACTCTACACGAAGGTTAGAGATCATCCTTGCAATCTCCTCATAGATCAGCTGGGCCATGGTCGCCGCCTCCTGCTCCTAAGCCAATCGCAGACCCTCCTGAATGCCGGCATGCACACGTTGCTCGACCTCCTCGTCTGCCTACTGCGACGACCTAGATGAGATGCCTCGCTGCACCCTGCTGCTTGTCCCCACGTACCTTCTTGTTAATTCCCTCGATATCTAGAAACACGTGGGTCTCGTCCACTGCCGCTAGACTCGAGGAGCTACCCTCTCCGGTCTGAGACTGTGTCGCAGCGGCAAGCCTCTAGTGATGGCGTCCTACAAAACAAGAAAAAATATTTCAGTTGTGTTTTAAAACAATTAAAAATGTATAACATATTAAAAAGTGAACCTAATTTCTAACAAAATTTCGACAACATTTCCTCTATAATACGAGCGTCACCCATTTTTCAGGAAAGTCCTGCAAGCAAATTACAATATATAATCCAACCAATAAACATGTTCAATATAATCTAGCATTTGTAACTTGTTAAATTCAAGTAAACAATCTACCTTAACATATTTAACACCATACCAAGAAACATTTTCAATATAATATATAATTTCCGAATTAATAAATTCAACTTAGAGAATTATAAGTTAATAAGGACTTACAGTCATATCCTGAGCCCACTTGTCGACCGGCTTCTTGTCAGCCTTCGTTGAGTGAAGGCGAGTGTACAGCTTCGTTGCACTCGGTCTCTGGCCAAGCATCCTTTCCTACAAAAAGAAATACAATTGAATTAGTATCAAAATAAAGCAAATACGTTATTTAAGTATTTTAACTACTGAATTTTAAAACAAACCATCTCCTCCATATGCTTGATAGCAGAGCGAGATCCACCAATATGGCAGACATGTCCAGAACCGGCTCCCGCTGGCTTGCTCATCCAATTTGCTTGGGCGGTTTCTGACCTCTTCCTCTCATTCTTTGAGTTCCAGAACGCGTTCAAAGCATCCCAGATATGCTTATGTTTCATCCTTCTCATCTTGTGGATGTTGTCTTTGTAGCGGTTTGCTGTATGGGCCATGAATACCTATCTGATGACCTCCTCGCTGTAGGCCGACCTATCCCACCAGAACTCTTTCTGCGTATAGTAAAAACATGAGTTGTGAGTTAGTTTTTTCAAAAAATTCATAACTTACAAGTATTAAATTGCAAATTTAATTACCTGAAACTCCTGAAAGTAGAACTCTCTCTGCTCCGCTGTCAGAAAGCGCCATGCTGTTCCATTATCGAATCAGCACTTCCTAAAAATCTCCCGCATAGCCCGTGAACCAGGCACAGAGTCGATCAACATCATCCTGTGATTTTATATGCATAGTTTAGTTTATATTCATATTACAATACACACATTAAGAACTAAATTGTAATCATACCTGTTAGGGTATGGGTGCACTCTCGCCCTACCCTGGTCGTCCTTCACTGTTTTGACATCTCGGTAACTCGTAATTTTACATCCCACCCTAGGACAGGGGCATTTAATCTCGGGTCCACTCATACACGCTGGATGGCGTAAAGCGAAATTTACAAACTCTTGGACGCGCTCGTCAAAACCTGGGTACAGCAACCCGCCCTGGAGCCGCCTATACATCCAACTTCGGTCTGTATCCATTTTTGTAGCACGGATAATTTGGAGGGGTTTTCACTCGAAAATAGCAAAGTCAATGTAATTGACTACTTTAAAGATATGGACATATCTCATTCGCAAAACTTGCTCCCTTTAACTTGGTCACGATATATGCCTAGTAATAGAGAAAAATATTTGGCAGCCTTCCGTCGTCGTTCTCCTTCAGCGCGATATTTAGTATATGCGCTGTAACGCTAATTATATATTCCACGAGGAATAAGCGTTACAAAACACATACTATACATCTACCCAGAGAACAAACGCTGGAAAATAACCGAATATTTTTCTACCGCTACTAGACATATATGGTTTTCGTGATCGAGTTACGGAAGGACAAGTTTTGGGAACTGTACAATCCCGTGACGTTTAATCTCCTGAACACACGGGACGGGAACTCTAAGGCTAGGTTTGCAATTTTATTCGGTGGGGATAAAATCGCGGTCAATTTAGGTTGCAATAGCTTATAAATTAACTAATTTTAAATGAAAACAAAATTGAAATAATAACAGTACTTACTTGTTACATAGCAGAACCGCAAAAGATGAAGATAATCGATGTGGAATATCAGACCGATGCAACAAACAAAAGCTAGCAAACCTATCACGCAATCAATTTCACTATTTTGTTATTATAGAATTAATAAAAACATTCATTTTCTAAAAAAATATTAGGCAGCACTTCCTTTAAAATTGAGCATCACCCATTTTTCAGGGAAGTCTTGCAAGCAATTTACAAAACGTGCAAACCAAAACCACAATACAATTACACCGGAATTAACATTTAATACGTTAATAATACCATTTAACTAAAATCATCTATTAAATTAATGAACTAATATAATCTAAATTAAACTAAAACAATTAACTAATTAATAAACTAATTTATCTAACAATTAATAAAAATATTAACAATTGATACTAATTACACAATTATAAAATATTTAAACTAAAATTAATAAAAATACTAACAATTAATACAAATTAACTACATTTAATCTAATTTAACCTAAATACTATCAATTAATATATATATATATATATATATATATATATATATATATATATATATATATATACTAAAATTATATTAACAATTATATTTATTTTAATTAATATAAACCCTAATTGTAATTACATAATAACTAATATAATTTTAAATTAATTTAACCTACATTAAATAATAATCTAATAAACTGAATTAACCTAATTAAATTATCTAAAATCTAATTAAATTAACCTAATAATCTAATTTTACAATCCACTAACCTAATTTATAATCTAATTTATAATCAAATCTAATTTAATAATTAGCTAAACTAATTTAGAATCCAACAATTAACATAACAAATAAAGAAAAACAATTACTAATCGGAGGAGCAGCAGGGGAGATCGGCGCCGGTAATGGTGGTGGTAGTGAGCGGACGACAACGGACGGCAGTGGAAGGCAGCCAAAAAAACGCACAAAAAACACCAAAAAAAAAGGAGGGAAACGAACCCACTAATGACCCAACGTGAAAATAGGAGGAGGAGTGGAGGGGAGCGGCGTCGGGCGGTCAGAAATTGCAGAGAGGAAGGGTGCGGCGGCGCGAACTGTTTTGGTAGAAAAGAAAAAAAAATTGAAAAGAAAGGGCTGTTGGTGAACATTTAGTTCTAATTTAGCGACTGATTTTATGACGGAAAATTCGTCGCTAAATTAGAACCGAATGAAACGATTCGTTTCATATGAGACTTTAGCGACGGACTAAAGCATCCGTCGCTAAATTTTAGCGACGGATTTAAATATCTGTCGCTAAATAAAAAGATGAAATAATTCATTTCTAAATCAGCCAATATTAGCGACGGATATTTAAATCCTGTCACGACCCAAAATCGAGGCCGAGACCGGCTCTAGGGAACGAGAGTGGTTGCTCCGGAACCCGTAGCAAGTCTAAAAACGAGTAAATGTTTTTCGCAAATCAAACATAAAATTATGCACAAAACATTTTCGGAAAAACATCGTAAAACAATATTTCATATACGTCGAAACCGTTCTTTGAAAACCGATGCATAATCGATAGAAACCAAGGTCTTACTCTGCGATAACATAACTCAGCATTGCCTTGTTCCGAATCAAAAAATTTCATACCAATTTCATTCATAGATAATTGGTGAAAATATCAAAATGGTAAAAACATAGTTTTATAAACCGTGTATGCATATTTTATAAAATCAAAGTTAATTGCTGGACCTTGTTTGATATAAACGATCAAATATAGACTGATATCTACTGACTACTGCAGCGCTACGAATTGAAGCGTACTTCAATACATACTTTATATATTGCAGACTTCCGGAACAAGAATGGAAGTCCATCTCTTCAAATACTATCACCTGAAATAAAACACTGTTGGGGGTCAGACAACGCTGAGTGAGTTTACGCGTTACTAATGGTGTTATATAAAATAACATCGCATTTAAAATCAAAACATATATATATAAGAACATAATATATATCAAGTATTAGATCCGATCAAAACCTTAATTTTAAACTCATACTATTTCATATACATATCCTACACATATTGTATCCATTCATATTATATCAAATTATTTTAATCCGAGTGGTACAGTCCCGAGATAGTTCGACCGAGTTACCGCTACCACGTGACATAGTCCCGAGATAGTTCAACCGAGTTACTCATGTCACTACTTAATCCCAAGGTGTGAGTCCCGAGATAGTCCAACTGAGTTACTCACTAGATACGGGTCCCGAGATAGTTCCACCGAGTTACCTCGTATCTACCAAACATAATCCTCCTCATTCCCAAACATAGTCATCATATAATGAGCTCATATCAAACATTTTTAGATACCAATATCTATTAATGCTAATTCTATGACCGACCGGACACTGGTGATCAAACAGCCTATTGACGCCCAATAGGTAGCTCGATTCCTCAGATCACTATACTAGTTTTATTTTATAAGAAATAAACATTCAATAAGAAATAATAATCGTTATGAATAATAATGCTTTATGCGATGCATTAATAATAATGATAATTAAAATAAATAGCTTTTATTAATAACACACAAACGTAAATTGTAAACTCACCACTTGCTAACCAAAATCTTTCAGAATTCGTAAAGCGGTTTCGCATTCATCATGTTCCGGGTCCCGTTGGCGGTTGTCTCGCCGGTTATACGAAAATTCGATAATCGCACTAATTAATAAAAATCTAACTAGAATTACTTATCCAAAAATTGGGTTTCTAGCCAACTTCGGCTATCGAAACCGCTTATTTAAAATAGCCCGTACTCAAAATAAATTGGACATTTCCATAATCCGCAACATCGTCTACAACTTTCATTTAGATTCAAACTTCATTTGACGTCGTTAAAGTTTCCAAAATCTTCCTCAAAGCTCTTTAAAGTTTTCCTATTTATTTCGTGTTTTTGGACCATCTTTAAGCTACTAAAACTGTCAATTAAAGTGGTCAAAATTAGAAATAAATTTGTTATTCCTATAGTTCGGAATGTCATCTAAAACTTTTGTTTAGACCTCGGACTGAAACTAGCACCCGAAGGTGTCGGAAATCAGTCCTGAAGTTGGTACCTCAAATCTGAAAATTAAAGTTGTTAAAAACAACCTTCTGACGCTACTGTTTCAGTTGGCGGAACAGGGTAGCTACAACGGATATTTTCCAAAAAGAATCTGACATTCTTAAACTTCACACTTCCATCTACAATATCCGTGAAAATTTCAACTGATTCCGACTTACCATTTGTTCACAATTTAATTTCAAAGTTGCCCTTTTGTTATGTTTTAACACTTAGATTATTTTTCTAACTTATATTTCCAGTTTTTGACTCAACTTCAAACACGGATAATTTTTAATCCGACTTAACAACACCACGTTTATTTTCCTTGAATCTCATCTATGCAACACCATTTATTTATTCTACTCATTTTTGGGTTAATATTATTACGGATTAAGGTCCGTTTTCATACGCGAAGTAACCTTCGTGACTTGATTCCAGGATTTCCAGATTTTAATATTTTCAACTTCCTCTCTATTTCAATCAACCCAATCATATTCACTCGTGAAAATCTTAATCCGACTATCACGATGTATTCTCTATATATCTCTTACGATATACCAGTCAAACCTTTTAGAAAAATATTGCTTAAAGACCTCCGTATCGTTGCCTAAACTTGGCATCATAGACTGTTTTTGGGACTGCATTTGTGCAGTCCCTTCAATCAGTTTTAAATTCTTATAAAATAATTTTAATACCAAAACAAATACGTCATCCCGTAGGCTCGATCATAGGTCCAAACACGACCCCCTTGACTTGTCGGGAACTGTTCAAACAGTCCCCATCGTTAGCCGAACTCTGCTCATGTGAGCAGAGTTAATTGTGCTCATATGAGCAGAGTTCATTCTGCTCGTATGAGCAGAACCGACCCCTCCTCGGCTTACCCCGTCGTGCTATCTCGTCATACCATCGACGCCCTAACATCTAGCAAACCACAACACTAATCCTTACTTCAAAAACATCAATATTTCTGCCATTAAAACCGAATTCAAGCAACACACCAAAACAGCAAATCAACCTAATTCAAACTCAGCAAACAGCCCCAATTCTTAATCGAATTCAAACTTTAAGAATTTACCGTGATCCCTTAGATGTTAGCTATGCAATCGAGCTGAAATCACTGCAAACGATGGCCGGATCGTTGAGTTTTCCTTGCCGCCGTGGTGAGAGTTCGAAGTTGATATTGATGGTGATGAAGCTTTCGGTGGAAGGGAAGAAGATGGGGTTTTCATATTGATTTGATTTTGATCTTATTGTTGCTAGGGAAAATGGTCAAGAGGTGGAGGGATAGGTGTCCTTTTCTTATTAAATTTGTGAAAAAATGATATTTATGTGTTTAAATTAAGAACCTCTTCCTATTAAATTTTTCGATTTTCTATTCTTACAATTTGATCCAAATCGTTTTCATAATTATATGAAAACTTGACGATTATTCTTTATAGATAAATAAGAGACTCCATCGCATTATTTATTTATCCTGGTCCAAATAATTTATTTATATCGTTTTCCTTTCCCGATGGTCAATTTCCGTTTAATTAAAATTATTTCGTCCATTTTCTATAAAATTTAATCTTAACTCCTTAAATTTATTTTACGAACTTTATCGTAAAATTTATTAATTCGGGACTTATCATTTATTTTTATTTTATTTATTTTTCTCAAGTCCCGTTAAATTCCAATTTATCAAATAATGATTTTACTTAAATTATTGTTTTACGAAAATTTTAATAAATCCGCTTTGGTCTATTTTCTTATATGTCAAACTAAATTCCGAAATTCTCAATTAAATTCACACACTTATGCTTTGTGGCACCTTACTTGGAACTTCTAAAAGTATGGGTTATTACAAATCCGTCGCTAATTCTGGCTGAAATTTTTTTCCCTCCAAAGCTCGCCAAATTGGCGACGGATTAGTGACGGATAATCCGTCGCCAATTTGGCGGGATCATTCCCGCCTTACCTCTAAGCAAAATAACGAGAGATTGAAATTCTGTCGCAAAATCTGTCGCAAATTTACTGTTTTAGTGACGGATTTAGAGTCCGTCGCTAAAATCCGTCGTTAAAACAGTGTTTTCTTGTAGCGTCTAAACGTTTGGCATAAATCGCTAAAAAGATGAAATGTTTGGTTTTGTTTCGTAACTTTTGTAAACGTTTCGCTTATCGCTAAAAAGGTGAAATGTTTGGTTTTGTTTCGTAATGTTTTAAACGTTTGGTTTTGTTTCACCACGATTGTAAACGTTTGGCTTAAATAGCTAAAAAGGTGAAACGTTTTGTTTTGTTTCGTAATATTTGTAAATGTTTGGCTTAAATCGCTAAAACAGTAAAACGTTTGGATTTGTTTCGTAATGTTTGTAAGCGTTTCGGTTCAATCACAAAAAAGGGGAAACGTTTGGATTTGTTTCGTAGCGTTTGTAAACGTTTGGCTTAAATCGCTAAAAATGTGAAACGTTTGGTTTTATTTCGTACCGTTAGTAAACGTTTAGCTTAAATTGCTAAAGAGGTGAAACGCTTAGATTTGTTTCGTAACGTTTGTAAACGTTTGGCTTTATTTCGTAATGTTTGTAAACGTTTGGCTTAAATTGCTAAAAATGTGAAACGTTTGAATTTGCTTCGTAATGTTTTCAACGTTTGGATTTGTTCCGAAATGTTTGGATTTGTTTCGTAACATCTATAAACGTTTGGCTTCAATCACTGAAAAGGGGAAACGTTTGAATTTGTTTCGTAACGTTTTTAAACGTTTGGCTTAAATTGCTAAAAGGGTGAAACGTTTGGATTTTTTTCGTGACGTTTGTAAACGTTTGGCTTAAATTGCTAAAAAGGTGAAACGCTTGGATTTGTTTCGTAACCTTTGCAAAAATTTGGCTTAAATCGCTAAAAAGGTGAAACATTTGGATGTTTTTCGTAATATTTGTAAACGTTTGGCTCAAATAGCTAAAAAGGTGAAACGTTTGGATTTGTTTTGTAACGTTTGTAAACGTGTGGCTTAAATTTCTAAAAAGGTGAAACGCTTGGATTTGCTTCGTAACGTTTGCAAACGTTTCGCTTAAATTGCTAAAAAGGTGAAACGCTTGGAATTGTTTCGTAACGTTTGTAAAGGTTTTGCTTGAATTGCTGAAAAGGTTAAACGCTTGGTTTTGTTTCGTAACATTTGTAAACGTTTGGATTAAATCGCTAAAAATGAGAAAGATTTGGAGTTGTTTCGTATTGTTTTAAATGTTTGGTTTTGTTTCGTAACGTTTGTAAACGTTTGGCTTAAATCGCTAAAAAGGGGAAATGTTTGGATTTGTTTCGTAATTTTTGTAAACGTTTGGCTTAAATCTCTAAAAAGGTGAAACGTTTGTATTTATTTCGTAACGTTTGTAAACATTTGGCTTAAATCGATAAAAAGGTGAAATGTTTGGATTTGTTTCGTAACGTTTGTAAAAGTTTGGCTTAAATCGCTAAAAAGGTGAAACGTTTGGATTTGTTTAGTAACGTTTGTAACCGTTTGCCTTAAATCGCTAAAAATGGTGAAACATTTGGATTTGTTTCGTAACGTTTGTAAACGTTTGTCTTAAATTGCTAAAAAGGTAATACGCTTGTATTTGTTTCATAATGTTGTAAACGTTTGGCTTAAATTGCTAAAAAGGTGAAACACTTGGATTTGTTTCGTAAAGTTTGTAAACGTTGGGCTTAAATTGCTAAAAAGGTGATTTTTTTTTATTTCTTTCGTAACCTTTGTGAACGTTTGGCTTAAATAGCTAAAAAGGTGAAACGTTTGGATTTGTTTCATACATTTGTAAACGTGTGGATTTGTTTTATACGTTTGTAAACGTTTGGCTTAAATCGCTAAGAAGGTGAAATGGTTCGATTTGTTTCGTAACGTTTTTAAACATTTGGCTTAAATTGTTACAAAGGTGAAACGCTTGGATTTATTTCGTAACGTTTACAAACGTTTGGCTTAAATTGCCAAAATAGTGAAACGCTTGGTTTTGTTTCGTAACATTTTCAAATGTTTGGCTTAAATTGCTAAAAATGTGTAACGGTTAGATTTGTTTCGTAACGTTTGTAAACGTTTGGCTTAAATTGCTAAAAAGATGAAACGCTTGGTTTTGTTTCGTACCATTAGTAAAATGTTTAGCTTAAATTGTTAAAAAGGTGAAACGCTTAGATTTGTTTCCTAACATTTGTAAACGTTTGGCTTTGTTTCGTAATGTTTGCAAAACGTTTGGCTTAAATTGCTAAAAATGTGAAACGTTTGAATTTGCTTCGTAATGTTTTCAACGTTTGGATTTGTTTCGAAATGATTGGATTTGTTTCGTAACATTTGTAAACGTTTGGCTTCAATCAGTAAAAAGGGGAAACGTTTGGATTTGTTTTATAACGTTTTTAAACGTTTGGCTTAAATATCTAAAAAGATGAAACGCTTGGATTTGTTTTAACTTTTGTAAACGTTTGGCTTAAATTGCTAAAAAGGTGAAACGCTTGGATTTATTTCGTATCGTTTATAAACGTTTGGTTTAAATTGCTAAAAAGGTGAAACGCTTGGTTTTGTTTCGTAATATTTGCAAACGTTTGGCTTAAATTGCTAAAAATGTGTAACGGTTAGATTTGTTTCGTAACGTTTGTAAACGTTTGGCTTAAATTGCTAAAAAGGTGAAACGCTTGGTTTTGTTTCGTAACGTTTGTAAACGTTTGGCTTAAATCGCTAAAAATATGAAACGTTTGAATTTGTTTCGTAATATTTTAAACCTTTGTCTTAAATTGCTAAGAATGTGAAACGCTTGAATTTGTTTTGTAGCGTTTGTAATTATTTGGCTTCAATCGCTAAAAATGTGAAACATTTGGATTTGTTTCATAACGTTTGTTAACGTTTGGCTTCAATCGCTAAAAAGGTGATACGTTTCGATTCGTTTCGTTTCGTAAAGTTTTAAACGTTTGGCTTAAAACGCTAAAAACGGGAAACGTTTGGATTTATTTCGTAGCGTTTGTAAACGTTTGGCTTAAATTGCTAAAAAGATGGTACGTTTGGTTTTGTTTTGTAACGTTTGTAAACATTCGTCTTAAATCCCTATAAAGGTGAAACGTTTGGATTTGTTTCGTAACGTTTGTAAATGTTTGGCTTAAATTGCTAAAAAGGTGAAATGCTTGAATTTGTTTTGTATCATTTGTAAACGTTTGGCTTAAATTCCAAAAAATGCTCTTGGATTTGTTTCGGAACGTTTGTAAATGTTTAGTTTATGTCACGACCCAAATTATTGAGCCGGGACCAGCGCTAGGGAATGGGAGTGGTAGCTCCGAAACCCGTAGCTAGCCTAAAACCAATAATAATTTTTCGCATTTAAAAGTATAATATTGTATATAAAACATTTTCAGAAAACTCTTTTAAATAATGCATTTATAGATATTAAAATATCATATTAGAGTTTACAATATAAAATACTGTTTGAAGTCAAAATGTCTATCTAATACTGACACCTATTGACTACTACAACTTTAAAAACTCATACTTGTGCAAGTCCAATAACTTCTGGTACAGTGGAGATGGCTTGTCTGATCCAACTCTGTCTACCTGCAATCATCATAGTGAGGGGTCAGTATTTGGGAAAATACTGAGTGAGTTTGCAAGTTACTTATAGTATTATCAAAATATAGCGTCACATGATTAATACATATATAAATTTATAATATAAGCAAACATTATTAATTTCAAAACTGTGAGTCCAACTCACTAGATACGGGGACTTCCAGACTACACCGTAGCCCTCGTATCAAAATTATAAAGTGTGAGTCCAACCCACTGGTGGGCCCAGCCCACTAGATACGGGGACTCCAGGCTACACCGTAGCCGAGTGCTTAATCGTATCGAATTCTTATCATATCATGCAAAAATATATATTAAATTTTAATCACAAAGTCAGGCACTCTAGACTGACTCACTAATGATCATGCAGCCTATTGACACCTAATAGGTAGTTGGTCTCTTCGGACCACACACCAGACCTACATTTTCAAAACAATGAATACAATAACATTCATATAATCAAATTCATCAAACCTATCATCTCATATAAATAGTTAATATAAATGCGATATACTGTAATAATACTAATAAGGTATGAAAATAACTTTCATAATAATACGCAAAAGTAAATTTGCCACTCACAGTGACCGCTTTCCGAATAATAATAATATTATAATCCCGCAAGCGTAAGCTCCATGCGTCGTTCTATCACCTAGCTATTCTGGCTCGTCGATCTGGTATTTCATCGATACGCCAGTTACTTATTCGAATTACCTGTACGTTTAATCCATAAACGTAGGCTTAATATGAAAACCCTAAGTTAATAACTTAGGTTAATATAATCGTAATTCAAATACGATTCTTAACTTTAGTCGTATTCTAATACTTAATCGAGATATTTGTTATATCTCTTATTCATTGATTCTTAAACTTAGGTTCTTTATATCCCGAAACCTTAATCGAACTCGTTATGTTCGTCATCCAAATTTCTTGTTTTCGGGGTCCGTGATTCACTTTTAATGTCCGACGTACTTAAAGTCGGAAATCTAGGTCGAAACGGGGTAAAATGTCCAAATAGACGCGGTAGCTGGCTGTGCCAGCGCACAAAAGGTCCCGTGCATTCGCACGGTCTGGTGTGCGTTCGCGCACTGGTGTGCGTCCGCACACTACGGTGTGCGTTCGCGCACTGGTGTGCGTCCGCACACTACGGTGTGCGTTCGCACACCCGCATGAGCTCCCGGAAAATCCATTTTCCGGGCGCTTCGCCGCTTGCCGGCACTCCCGAGATGCTCCTACTTTATTTTAACACATATTCCAATCCAATTCTCACCAAAAACGACTATAGAAACGCTTTTACGATTCGTTTAATTCGTTAAAACGAAATAACTCTTATTTACTAATTCTCGTAACAAAAACGTCAATATTACCTCGATTTGAAGCTTAACAATGATATAGAATTAAATACTGAACGAATCGATATAAAGAACTCGCGATTTCGGCGAGAAACGGCGAAATGGCGGCGGATCGTAATCGTTCGTCAAAACCTTCTGTAACCTTCGTTTTGCTCTCTGATCAATTCCTTCTTCTTAAGGAATCATATACATATATCTTGGTTAATTTTTCATTTCAATCCTTCATTTCTTTAACTTAAACCAATTTCCTTTTAAACTTTCTAGTTTAACCAAACGGTTAAATTATCTTTTTAACTCAATGACATACGTATTATTTATATCCAAATAAATAATACTAGTTCAAAATTATTATTTTCCGTCAATAATCTTTTAATTATTATTTCCGATACGTAATTGGCTAATTTACAATTTGGTCCTTAAATCTTTTAAAAATTGCAATTTAGCCCAAAACGCATCCGCGTCCAAATTTTAAAAGGTCTCCGATTGACCCGAAACTTTTACCACATATACTATAAAACATTTCGCGGACCTTGGCGAAATAATTTTCACTTAGGAATTTATATGGCTAAATTATCATTTTAGTCCCTGTACTTTATTTTGCGACTTTCTTAACATTTTTCTTTTCTAATTCCAATTCAAACTTTAGAACTGAAATATAATGTTAAATCTCTCGCAATAATCCTTTCGAATCCGTCCTGCTAAAATTTAATATTTATCTTAAATTTCTCGGAAATCTTTCCGATATCGCCACTCTGGCAACTTAACACTGGACACGTGGTCCAATTAAATACTTAAATATTTTGGGGTATTACATTCTTCCCCCCTTATAAAAATTCGTCCTCGAATTTTCATATACTCTTCTTACTTTAATCCCATTTACATTTAGAATTCTTATTCATAGTAGGAATACTGTGTTTGTCTTACGACACTGGTTAGCGCAAGGAATTGTTATCCTACTCTTTGTACTGCTTGCACTTTGGCGTTAGTTATCATTGACAATCTATCTTTGATCTCTTCTTTTTATTGTACAGCACAATCCATGTATTTGACATTCGTTACTATAAATTCTTATAGTCGTAATTGAACTTTCAGTTCCTTACTAATGTTCAATGATTGCTCATCTTAATGATATTTTATCATTAAGGATGATAATTTTTGTCACTAAGCTTCCTTATTTAGACAACCCGTTAATATTCTCTATTTGGTCGTTGTCACGACTTGATCTTGTTTTCAAACACTGGCTAATCTTATCATCATCTCTTGTTGAGTGATGTGGACACTCAAACAACTCATGTTTCACTACTTACGTAGTACCTCTTGTATGACTGTTGCCGTCGTCCGATTGTTATTTATAGTAGCGCTAGGAATTTATCCTACTATCTGGTACCTTCTTTTATCTCGTTACTTCATTTCTCGTATGAAGATTCTTTCGCTATCGTCACTAGTCATGGTTATCCATTAGTTAAATCCTCAGGATGTATCCTTATGAGGTCTTCACTTTTCTTGTAAAACTTATTTAACCTTCTTCGTGCATCTTGATATCTCATATACCTCTTTATTCATTTGCATATCCATTGATCTATTTCCTTTAAGCATGACGTGCTATTCTTTGAAACTCCTTGTCTCTTCTTACCTTACATAAATCTGCTTCATCAATCTGGTTTTCAGCCAGAAAGGATTGTTATATGCTTTGATGACGTCGTTATTTACTTCTAGCTTGATCTTCTTATTCCTCATCATTCTTTCTCTCTTCCCCTGTCATTTTCTTGTTATTGTTTACCTTTTGACCTTCTAAGATGCTTTTAGCATTTGTCGTCATAATCCAATTCTTTCTTATTCATATCTTCTTTCAAATTCTTAATCTTAGGTGGCTCTTAGCTTTCGAATCATTTCCTTTTAACTATTATGTAACGTTAGACTTACTTTTTATCATCATCCACGATCTTGCTATTCCACTTATTACTCCTTTCATCCATATTGCAGACGTATTTCTTCATAATTTTCTTTGATCTCTTGTATTTATTTAACCAATAGGATTAATAGTCTAAGTGCTATGATCCTATGGTATTCTTCTTGCATTCCAAATTCACGTTCTTATCGAGTTTCTTGATTATCTTCTATTGCATTATTTGCTTTCCTCCTTAGTGCATTTTTCACCTCATGTACAACTTGCGTTTAATATCCACAACATCAATCATTAATAGAGAGTTGTGGCCTTCTTTATCTGAATTTCTCGATGTAGTGTGCTCTCAATCGTATACGTATCATCTTATCGTATTTGTACTGTCATCATGGCCGTTGTAAAGCCGATCCTATGCTGATATCATCCTTATCGTGTCTCGCATATCTGACATTTCTTGTTTCAGCACTCTGAACGTCGATCACCAATTAAACAATGGGTTGTAGTCCCTTTTTTCCTGAATTATCGACGTAATGCGCTCTCGATTACTTACATATTGCACTATTATACTTTTACTGACATCTTAACTGTCAGTGGATCCGATCCTATATTTTTGTTATCTTTATCTTTTTCCATTTCCATGTGTTTACAACTACATAGAATTTGATCCATCTGGTCCTCTTATCATCCTTCCACGTTACTTTCTCTTTTTCATCTCTCAATAATTCTTATCAAGTCCCTTGTGACTTACGCAAGTTGTTCGTACCTTTCTATCTCTTATTAATTAAGCTGACTTCTAGTGTTCTTAATCTATCTTTGAATCTTTGTACCTTATCAAATATGTCATGTACCTCTGGCACTTCCTTGACTATATGCAGAAAGTTAGTGGAATACAGTTCCACTGGTAGCATTCCTTGTGAAAAGGGGCACATTTGCCTCCTATCCTGATTCAGAATCACTTGTGTTTGACCGTTGGCTATCTCTGCATTCTCCCTCAGATGACGATATTTGCGTATACTAGACCATAAATGCTCACTCCGATATTCCTCGTCATGAGACTCATCTGATAACTTCTCTTCCCCGAAGTCCCCTTCCTGAGGATCTTCTTCTGGGAATAGATCAAACAAGTTTGGTCGTGTCTAACACATCTTAATCCTTTAAGGATCATAATTAACCTTCTATATCGATCACATTATGCACTTTACTCTTTACTTGATCACAAGCATCCATTACTTTTGTACCTTTCACAACCTACTATTCCGCTTCATCATTGAAACCTAGAGGTGGCTTAAATCGCTAAAAAAGGTGAAACGTTTGGATTTGTTTCGTAACGTTTGTAAATGTTTGGGTTCAATCGCTAAAAAGGGGAAACGTTTGGATTAGTTTCCTAGCGTTTGTAAACATTTGGCTTAAATCGCTAAAAATGTAACACGTTTGGTTTTGTTCTGTAACGTTAGTAAACGTTTGGCTTAAATTGCTAAAAAGGTGAAAAGTTTGGCTTTATTTCGTAAGTTTGTAAACGTTTAGCTTAAATCGCTAAAAACGTGAAACGTTTGAATTTGCTTCGTAACGTTTTCAACGTTTGGATTTGTTTTGAAACATTTGGATTTGTTTCGTAACATTTGTAAATGTTTGGCTTCAATCACTAAAAAGGTGAAACGTTTGGATTTGTTTCGTAACGTTTTTAAACGTTTGACTTAAATTGTTAAAAAGGTGAAACACTTTGATTTGTTTCGTTATGTTGTTAAACGTTTAGCTTAAATTGCTAAAAAGGTGAAACATTTGAATTTGTTTCATAACCTTTGGAAACGTTTGGCTTAAATCGCTAAAAAGGTGAAACATTTGGATTTTTTTCGTAACGTTTGTAAACGATTGGCTTAAATAGCTAAAAAGGTGAAACGTTTGGATTTGTTTCGTAACGTTTGTAAAGGTTTGACTGAAATTGCTAAAAAGGTGAAACTCTTTGATTTGTTTCGTTACGTTTTTAAAGGTTTGGCTTAAATTGCTCAAAAGGTGAAACGCTTTGATTTGTTTCGTTACATTTTTAAACGTTTGTCTTAAATTGCTAAAAATATGAAATATTTGGATTTGTTTCATAACCTCTGGAAACGTTTGGCTTAAATCCCTAAAAAGGTGAAACATTTGGATTTTTTTCGTAACGTTTGTAAACGTTTGGCTTAAATAGCTAAAAAGGTGAAACGTTTTGGATTTGTTTCGTAACGTTTGTAAACGTTTGGCTTATATTTCTAAAAAGGTGAAACGCTTGGTTTTGTCTCGTAACGTTTGTAGAGGTTCGGCTTAAATTGCTAAAAAAAAGTGAAATGCTTAGATTTGTTTCGTAACGTTTGTAAAGGTTTAGCTTAAATTGCTAAAAAGGTTTAACGCTTGGTTTTATTTTGTAACATTTGTAAACGTTTGGCTTTAATTGCTAAAAAAGGGAAACGCTTTGATTTGCTTCGTTACGTTTTTAAACGTTTGGTTTAAATTATTAAAAAGGTGAAACACTTTGATTTATTTCGTTACGTTTTTAAACGTTTGGCTTAAATTGCTACAAAGGGAAACGTTTGGAATTTTTTATAACATTTGAAAACGTGTGGCTTAAATAGCTAAAAAGGTGAAACGTTTGGATTTATTTTGTAATGTTTGTAAACGTTTGGCTTAAATTGCTAAAAAGGTGAAACGCTTGGATTTGTTTCGTAACGTTTGTAAACGTTTGGCTTAACTTGCTAAAAAGGGGAAACGCTTGGATTGGTATCGCAACGTTTGTAAACGTTTGGCTTAAATTGCTAAAAAGATGAAACGCTTGGATTTGTTTCGTAACGTTTGTAAAGGTTTGGCTTAAATTGCTAAAAAGGTTAAAAACTTTGTTTTGTTTCGTCACGTTTGTAAACGTTTGGCTTAAATTGCTAAAAACGTGAAACGCTTTGATTTGTTTCGTAACGTTTTTAAACGTTTGGCTTAAATTGCTAAAAAGGTGAAACACTTTGATTTGTTTCGTTACGTTTTTAAACGTTTGGCTTAAATTGCTAAAAAGGTGAAACATTTGGATTTGTTTCTTAACCTCTGGAAACGTTTGACTTAAATCGCTAAAAAGGTGAAACATTTGGATTTTTTTCGTAACGTTTGTAAACGTTTGGCTTAAATAGCTAAAAAGGTGAAACGTTTTGGATTTGTTTCGTAACGTTTGTAAACGTTTGGCTTATATTGCTAAAAAGGTGAAACGGTTGGTTTTGTTTCGTAACGTTTGTAGAGGTTCGGCTTAAATTGCTAAAAAAGTGAAACGCTTGGATTTGTTTCGTAACGTTTGTAAAGGTTTAGCTTAAATTGCTAAAAATGTTTAACGGTTGGTTTTGTTTCGTAACATTTGTAAACGTTTAGCTTTAATTACTAAAAAAAGGGAAACGCTTTGATTTGCTTCGTTACGTTTTTAACGTTTGGTTTAAATTACTAAAAAGGTGAAACGCTTTGATTTGTTTCGTTATGTTTTTAAACGTTTGGCTTAAATTGCTACAAAGGGAAACGTTTGGATTTTTTTATAACGTTTAAAAACGTGTGTCTTAAATAGCTAAAAAGGGGAAACGTTTGGATTTGTTTCGTAATGTTTGTAAACGTTTGGCTTAAATTGCTAAAAAGGTGAAACGCTTGGATTTGTTTGTAAACGTTTGGCTTAAATTGCTAAAAAGATGAAACGCTTGGATTTGTTTCGTAACGTTTGTAAAGGTTTGGCTTAAATTGCTAAAAAGGTTAAACACTTGGTTTTGTTTCGTCACGTTTGTAAACGTTTGGCTTAAATTGCTAAAAAGGTGAAATGCTTTTATTTGTTTCGTAACGTTTTTAAACGTTTGGCTTAAATTGCTAAAAAGGTAAAACGCTTTGATTTGTTTCGTTACGTTTTTAAACGTTTGGCTTAAATTGCTAAAAAGGTGAAACATTTGGATTTGTTTCTTAACCTTTATAAACGTTTGGCTTAAATAGCTAGAAAAGATGAAACATTTGGATTTTTTTCGTAACGTTTGTAAACGTTTGGCTTAAATCGCTAAAAAGGTGAAACGCTTGGACTTGTTTCATAACGTTTATAAACGTTTGGCATAAATTGCTAAAAAGATGAAACGCTTGGATTTGTTTCGTAACGTTTGTAAACGTTTGGCTTAACTTGCTAAAAAGGTGAAACACTTGGATTGGTTTCGTAACGTTTGGCTTAAATTGCTAAAAAGGTGAAACGCTTGGATTTATTTCGTAACGTTTGTAAAGGTTTGGCGTAAATTGCTAAAAATTTTAAACACTTGGCTTTGTTTCGTCACGTCTGTAAACGTTTGGCTTAAATTGCTAAAAAGATGAAACGCTTTGATTTTTTTCGTAACGTTTTTAAACGTTTAGCTTAAATTGCTAAAAAGGTGAAAGACTTTGATTTGTTTCGTTACGTTTTTAAACGTTTGGCTTAAATCGCTAAAAAGGTGAAACATTTGGATTTGTTTCATAACCTTTGTAAACGTTTGGCTTAAATCGCTAAAAAGGTGAAACATTTGGATTTTTTCGTAACGTTTGTAAACGTTTGGCTTAAATTGCTAAAAAGGTGAAACTCTTGGATTTGTTTCATAACGTTTGTAAACGTTTGGCTTAAATTGCTAAAATGGTGAAACCATTGGATTTGTTTCGTATCGTTTGTAAACATGTGACTTAAATTGCTAAAAAGCTCAAATATTTGGATTTGTTTCTTAACCTTTGTGAACGTTTGGCTTAAATCGCTAAAAAGGTGAAACGTTTGAATTAGTTTCGTACATTTGTAAAAGTTTGGATTTGTTACATACGTTTGTAAATGTTTGTCTTAAATCGCTAAAAAGGTGAAATGGTTGAATTTGTTTCGTAAAGTTTGTAAAAGTTCGGCTTAATTTGCTAAAAAGGTGAAACGCTTAGATTTGTTTCGAAACGTTAATAAACGTTTGGCTTAAATTGCTAAAAAGGTGAAACGCTTGGTTTTTTCGTAACGTTTGCAAACGTTTGGCTTAAATTGCTAAAAATATGAAACGATTGGATTTGTTTCATGACGTTTGTAAATGTTTGGCTTATATTGCTAAAAAGGAGAAACGCTTGGATTTATTTTATAACGTTTGTAAATATTTTGCTTAAATTGCTAAAAAGGTGAAACGCTTGATTTTGTTTCGTAACGTTTGGAAAGGTTTGGCTTTAATCTCAAAAAATCTAAGCGTTCGGATTTGTTTCGTAACGGTTTAAGCGTTTGGTTTTGTTTCGCTACATTTTAAGCGTTTGGATTTTTTTCGTAACGTTTATAAACGTTTGGCTTAAATCGGTAAAAAGGTGAAAAGTTTGGATTTCTTTCGCAACGTTTGTAAATGTGTGGCTTAAATTGCTAAAAAGGCGACACGTTTGGATTTGTTTCGTAATGTTTGTAAACGTTTGGTTGAAATCGGTAAAAAGGTGAAACGTTTGGATTTGTTTCATAACGTTTGTAAACGTTTGGCTTAAATTGCAATAAAGGAGAAAAGTTTGGATTTCTTTGGTAACGTTTGTAAACGTTTGGATTTTTTTCGTAACGTTTGGCTTAAATTACTACAAAGGTGAAACGCTTGGATTTGTTTCGTAATGTTTGTAAACATTTGGCTTAAACTGTTAAAAAGGTGAAATGCTTGGATTTGTTTTGTAACGTTTGTAAACGTTTGGCTTAAATTGCTAAAAAGGTGAAACATTTAGATTTGTTTGGTGACCTTTGTAAATGTTTGGCTTAAATCGCTAAAAAGTTGAAACGTTTGGATTTGTTTCTTAACGTTTGTACACGCTAGGCTTAAATCGCTAAAAAGGTGAATGTTTGGATTTGTTTCGTAACGTTTGAAAGAGTTAGGCTTCAATTGCTAAAAAGGTCAAATGTTTGGATTTGTTTCGTAACGTTTGTAAATGTTTGGCATAAATCGCTAAAAAGGTGAAATGTTTGAATTTGTTTCGTAACGTTTTAAACGTTCGGCTTAAAACGCTAAAATGGGAAACATTTGGATTTGTTTCGTTATATTTGTAAACGTTTGATTTAAATTGCTAATAAGGTGAATTGTTTGGTTTTGTTACCTAATGTTTTTAAACGTTCGGCTTAAATCGCTAAGAAGGTTAAACATTTGTATTTGTGTCGTAATGTTTGTAAATGTTTAGCTAAAATTGCTAAAAAGGTGAAATGTTTGGATTTGTTTCGTAGCGTTTGTAAACGTTTGGCTTAAATTACTAAAAGGGTGAAAAGCTTGGTTTTTGTTCGGAACATTTGTAAACGTTTCGCTTAAATTGCTAAAAAAGTGAAACGTTTGGATTTGTTTTGCAACGTTTGTAAATGTTTGGCTTAAATTGCTAAAAAGGTGAAACGCTAGGTTTTGTTTTCGTAACATTTGTAAAGGTTTGGCTTAAATCTCTAAAAATGTGCAACGTTGGGATTTGTTTCGTAATGTTTTAAACGTTTGGTTTTGTTTCGTAACGTTTGTAAATATTTGGCTTAAATCGCTAAAAAGGTGAAACACTTGGATTTGTTTTGAAACCTTTTTAATCGTTTGGCTTATATTGCCAAAAAGGCGAAACATTTGGATTTGTTTCGTAACGTTTGTAAACGTTTGGCTTAAATCGCTAAAAAGACAAATCGTTTGGATTTGTTTCGCAACGTTTGTAAACGTTTGCCTTAAATCGCTAAAAAGGTTCCATGTTTGTATTTGTTTTGCAACATTTGTAAACATTTGGCTTAAATCGCTAAAAAGGTTCAACGTTTGGATTTGTTTCGTAACGTTTGTAAATGTTTGGCTTAAATCGCTAAAAAAGGGAAACGTTTGGATTTGTTTCATAACGTTTGTAAACGTTTGGCTTAAATTGCCAAAAAGGTGAAACGCTTGGATTTGTTTCGTAACGTTTGTAAACGTTTGGCTTAAATTGCTAAAAAGGTGAAACACTTGGATTTGTTTAGCAATGTTTTTAAACATTTGGCTTAAATTGCTAAAAAGGTGAAATGCTTGGTTTTGTTTCATAACGTTTGTAAACGTTTGGTTTAAATCGATAAAAATGTGAAACGTTTAAATTTGTTTCGTAACGTTTTAAACGTTTGGTTTTGTTTCGTAACGTTTGTAAACGTTTGGCTTATATCGCTAAAAAGGTGACACGTTTGGATTTGTTTCGTAACGTTTATAAACGTTTGGCTTAAATCGCTAAAAAGGTGAAACGTTCGGATTTGTTTCTTAACGTTTGGAAACGTTTTGCTAAGATCAGTAAAACGGTGAAACGTTTGGATTTGTTTCGTAACGTTTGCAAACGTTTGGCTTAAATCGCTAAAAAGGTGAAACGTTTCAATTTGTTTCGTAATGTTTGTAAACGTTTGGTTTAAATTGCTAAAAAAGTGAAACGTTTGGATTTGTTTCGTAGTGTTTGTAAAATTTGGTTGAAATAGCTAAAAAGGGGAAACGTTTGGATTTGTTTCGTACCGTTTGTAAACGTTTGGCTTAAATCGTTAAAAATGCAAAACGTTTGGATTTGTTTCGTAACGCTTGTAAACGTTTGGCTTAAATTGCTAAAAAGGTGAAACGCTTGGTTTTGTTTTGTAAAGTTTCTAAATGTTTGGCTTAAATTGCTAAATATGGGAAAAGTTTGGATTTGTTTCGTAACGTTTGCAAACGTTTGCCTTTAATCACTAAAAATATGAAACGTTTGGATTTGTTTCGCAACGTTTGTGAACGTTTGGCTTAAATCGATAAAAAGGTGAAACGTTTGGATTAAATTCGTAACGTTTTAAACATTTGGCTTAAATTACTAAAGTGGGGAAACGTTTGGATTTGTTTCGTAACGTTTGTAAACATTTGGCTTAAATCGCTAAAAAGGTGAAACATTTGGTTTTGTTTCTTAACGTTTGTAAACGTGTGGGTTAAATCGCTACAAAGGTGAAACGTTTGGATTTGTTTCGTAACGTTTGTAAACGTTTTGCTTAAATCGCTAAAAAGGCGAAACGTTTGGATTTGTTTAGCAAAGTTTCTAAACGTTTGGCTTAAATTGCTAAAAAGCCAAAACGCTTAAATTTGTTTCGTATCGTTTTAAACATTTGGTTTTGTTTCGTAATGTTTGTAAATGTTTGACTTAAATCGCAAAAAAGGTGAAACATCATGTTTTTTTTGGTAATGTTTGTAAAGGTTTGGCTTAAATCGCTAATAAGGTGAAACGTTTGGATTTGTTTCGTATCGTTTGTAAACGTTTGGCTTAAATCGCTAAAAAGGTGAAACATTTGGATTTTTTTCGTAAAGTTTTTAAACGTTTGGCTTAAATCGCTAATAAGGTGAAACACTTGGATTTGTTTCGTAACGTTTGTAAACTTTTGGCCTAAATTGCTAAAAAGGTGAAAAGTTTGGATTTTTTCGAAACG
The DNA here is from genome assembly GCF_937616625.2 of Mercurialis annua. Classification (NCBI taxonomy): domain Eukaryota; kingdom Viridiplantae; phylum Streptophyta; class Magnoliopsida; order Malpighiales; family Euphorbiaceae; genus Mercurialis; species Mercurialis annua. The sequence continues at coordinate 31,369,470 of NC_065572.1, read as the reverse complement.
TTTGTAAACGTTTGGCTTAAATTGCTAAAAAGTTGAAACACTTGGATTTGATTCGTAACGTTTATAAACGTTTGGCTTAAATCGCTAAAAGGGGAAACGTTTTGTTTTATTTCGTAACGTTTGTAAACGTTTGGCTTAAATCGCTAAAAGGGTGAAACATTTGGATTAGTTTCTGTAATATCCCGTAAAATTTTACATTTTTTTTACATTTAAATTCCGACATTTTACCCGGTCGTTTTGAAGAAATTTCGATATTAGTGGCTTGGTTCGAGTTGTTTGGTTTGTGTGTGATTTATTGGTTTAACCAATTATATTTTTAAATCAAAAATAAAAAAAAAATATTAGAATTCATTCATTCCCGTTCGGGAATTGGAATTCCCGAACGGGAATCTCATATTTTTGGGCCTGGTCTCGTTCGAGACCAGGCATTCCCGAACGGGAATCATAGCCTGAAAGGCCATTCCCGTTCGGGAATCACATCAGCCCTTGGACCCTTTTGTTTGGCCCTTTTCGACCTCGTTTACGGCCCGCTTCCACTCGTTATTTAAAAGCGACTTCTAAACAGAAAACCTAGATCACGCTGCAAGGTAGCCCTAGACGTTTTTCGTTTGTTCTTTCGCTGAGAAACGAAGCCGTAATCATCCACCAAAGATCGTTGTTCAGTAAGTATCTTTGATTCATTTGATTTCAGTTTTCTCTTGAAACGTCCTTCGGTTTTCTATTTCGTTCTTGCTCGTTTCTTAATCGAAATCAGAACCGTTTGTTTCCAGACGATCTAGACTCACGTATCTACGTTTCCCTACCTCATTTTCGTTGAACGGTACGTGATCGACCTCGTTTCCATTCGCCGTACGGTTTCCGTTTTCTGTTTTGCCTATGTTCTGTTCTTGATTATTGTTGCTGCCGATTCCTTGTGTGAGTTTTGAATGTGATGTTGTTAAGTTTATGATTACAAATCCATTGGGTATGATTAGGGATTAATAGTTAAAACCCTTGGAACGAGTTGCACCATCGTCTTGCTTGATTAAATTTGGCCGATTATGAGTTTGTTTACTGTTAACGTTTTTGAGTTTTGGGGAGTGCTTAAGTTGAATTTCTGGATTGATTCTATGCTTGTGATCATGTTATAAGAAGTTTATGATCTTAAGTTGTTTTGGTTTTTGGTTTAAGTTTTGTTTCTGAAACTTAGGATTTTGGTTATGGAGGAAAGGCATAGGCGGGCATGTCTTGAGTTTTAAATGGAGATGATGGCTAAAGGGGCTTTATGGTCATCAATTTAGTTTAACTTAATCAAATGAATTCCTTTAGTTTTAATTTTGACTTTGATTGATGGTAACTTTCTAATTCGTTATAAATCGTAATTGATATTTTGTAAACGATAATTATTTATAAATTAAGTTAATATAATTACTCGGGTAATTATATTTGTTTTCAAAGGTCGTTTTGTCAAAAGTTGGCTAAATTACAATTTAGCCCCTAAACTTATTTTATAACTTAATTAAGTGGATTTTTGGTTAATAACCTTATAGTTGGTTTTAATTATAAAGAAAAACAATTAATTTGGTTCCGGATGCCATTTTGGCTAAAGTACAATTTAGTCCCTAATTGGCTAAAGTACAATTTAGTCCCTAAAATTTTTATAGCTTATTTAATTAAGTTTTTGGGTCGTAACTTGGGTTGCTTGATATTGAAGTTATTGAGTTCCGCTTTTAAAATGGATTATTATTTTGGTAATTTATTTTATAAATATAAACTTGGGTTTATATTTGATAATTGTTTTAAGTCGGGTTAGACATGGGTCACCCGACCAGTGAGGTTAGCTTGGTAGTTATTGGTAGTTCGGCTAACCCACTATTTGGAAATTATTTATTATTTAAAGTTATTAAATAATATTTATAATTGGATTTTAAGCGGGAACTCAATAGACTTATATTAATTGGGCTTTATTACCTTTTGGATATATTTGTGTTATTTTGGATTGTTTATTTACTACGTGTTAATTGTGCTAGTCTTATGTGGTGTCTAGTACTCTCTAGAGTTAGGGTCTGATCTTAATAATTATTTTATTTGTCTAGACTCGTCTACTGTTCGTGCTTCAGAGGCGAACCAGAGTTAGTTGCTTGCCGGTATTTCACGCGGATTAGCAAGCAGTGAGTTTATGTTTACTATTTACCGCTTTATTAAGTAAATTGTTATTTTAATATTAAATATATATACTGTACGTATATTTCGAACTGTTTTATATTATGGCTCTTAGTTGGAACGTGCTACCTAATGGGCATCATTAGGACTGCGTGCGCACCGGTATTGATCTGGGTAAGGTATATATGGAAATGTGGTAACTCGGTGTGAGCATAGCTCTCGGGACCAGGTAGAGTAACTCGGTGTAGCTCAGCTCTCGGGACTCTGGTATAAGTGTGGTCAGTGGTAACTCGGTGTAGCTCAGCTCTCGGGACCAGACCTATTGGATTATGATTATTATTTAGAATTGTGGATTAGGGTTCCAACTATTATCTGTAATATCGTTATTAAATGTTTTAAACGTTTTAAAGGTTTTCCAGTTAATAAATGTAAATAGTGGTATGAACTCATCTCAGTATATCTGACCCTGTTGTTTTCCCAATTTTTCCCAGGGTTATGATCTGAGAGAGTCTGGTGATCTCCGCATTTACTTTTCCTCGGAGGTTCCATTTATTTTGATAAACTGTCAAACTATTTTATTCTTAGACCGCAGTAGTTGACTAGACGTCTTTATTATTATTACAGTTGTTGTCGGATTGGTTTGACTAGTTATATTGCTCTGGCATGTTATGTATTTATTTTGGATTATTTATGTTATGCCTATTTTAGACCCAAAATTTAATAAGCATGTTATATTAACTGTTGATTATTATAACTGCTAGTTTAGGCTGAAGTCTCGGTTGCCCCCGAGCATTGGTTTTCTGCAGGTTTATGTGTTGATGAATTAAGTGAAAGGCTAGCTACGGGTTTCGGTACTACATTACCCATACCCTAGCGCCGGTCACGATTCTTGAAAATGGGTCGTGACAGTTTCGTAACGTTTGTAAACGTTTGTTTTAAATCTCTAAAAAGGTGAAATGTTTGGATTTGTTTCGTATCGTTTGTAAAAGTATGGCTTAAATTGCTAAGAAGGGTTTCATAAAGTTTTAAACGTTTGGATTAGTTTCGTAACGTTTGGCTTAAATCGCTAAAAAGGTGAAACATTTGGATTTGCTTCCTAACGTTTGCAAATGTTTGGCTTAAATCTCTAAAAAGGGGAAACGTTTGGCTTAAATCGCAAAAACGTTGAAACGTTTTGTTTTGTTTCGTAAAGTTTGTAAACGTTTGGCTGAAATTGCTAAAGAGGTTAAACGTTTGGATTTAAATTGCTAAAAAGATGACATGCTTGGATTTGTTCGTAACGTTTGTAAACGTTTGGCTTAAATCGCTAAAAAGGTAAAACGTTTAGATTTGTTTTGTAACGTTTGTAAACGTTTGGCTTATATCGTAAAAAGGTGAAACATTTGGTTTTGTTTCGTAATGTTTGTAAATGTTTCGCTTAAATCGCTAAAAAGGTTAAACACTTGGATTTGTTTTGAAACCTTTGTAATCGTTTGGCTTATATTGCTAAAAAGGCGAAACATTTGGATTTGTTTCGTAACATTTGCAAACGTTTGGCTTAAATGGCTAAAAAGGTAAAACGTTTGGATTTGTTTCATAACGTTTGTAAATGTTTGGCTTAAATCGCTAAAAAGGTTCAACGTTTGGATTTGTTTTGCAACATTTGTAAATGTTTGGCTTAAATCGCTAAAAAGGTTCCACGTTTGGATTTGTTTCGTAACATTTGTAAATGTTTGGCTTAAATCGCTAAAAAAGGGAAACGTTTGGATTTGTTTCATAACGTTTGTAAATGTTTGGCTTAAATTGCCAAAAAGGTGAAACGCTTGGATTTGTTTCGTAACGTTTGTAAACGTTTGGCTTAAATTGCTAAAAAGGTGAAACACTTGGATTTGTTTAGTAATGTTTTTAAACATTTGGCTGAAATTGCTAAAAAGGTGAAACGCTTGGTTTTGTTTCATAACGTTTGTAAACGTTTGGTTTAAATCGCTAAAAATGTGAAACGTTTAAATTTGTTTCGTAACGTTTTAAACGTTTGGTTTTGTTTCGTAACGTTTGTCAACGTTTGGCTTATATCGCTAAAAAGGTGACACGTTTGGATTTGTTTCGTAACATTTATAAACGTTTGGCTTAAATCGCTACAAAGGTGAAACGTTGGGATTTGTTTCTTATAGTTTGTAAACGTTTTGCTTAAATCGCTAAAACGGTGAAACGTTTGGATTTGTTTCGTAACGTTTGCAAACGTTTGGCTTAAATAGAAAAAAAGGTGAAACGTTTCGATTTGTTTCGTAACGTTTGGTTTAAATTGCTAAAAAAGTGAAACGTTTGGATTTGTTTCGTAGTGTTTGTAAACGTTTGGCTTAAATAGCTAAAAAGGAAAAACATTTGGATTTGTTTCGTACCGTTTGTAAACGTTTGGCTTAAATCGTTAAAAATGCGAAACGTTTGGATTTGTTTCGAAACGCTTGTAAACATTTGGCTTAAATTGCTAAAAAGGTGAAACGCTTTGTTTTGTTTTGTAACGTTTGTAAACGTTTGGCTTAAATTGCTAAATATGGTAAAAGTTTGGATTTGTTTCGTAACGTTTGTAAACGTTTGCCTTCAATAGCTAAAAATGTGAAACGTTTGGATTTGTTTCGTAACGTTTTTGAACGTTTGGCTTTAATCGCTAAAAAGGTGAAATGTTTGGATTAGTTTCGTAACGTTTTCAACGTTTGGCTTAAATTGTTAAAATGGGGAAACGTTTAGATTTGTTTCGTAACGTTTGTAAACATTTGGCTTAAATCGCTAAAAAGGTGAAACATTTGGTTTTGTTTAGTAACGTTTGTAAATGTTTGGTTTCGTTTCGTAACGTTTGGATTTGTTTCGTAAGGTTTGTAAGCGTTTGGGCTAAATCGCTACAAAGGTGAAACGTTTGGATTTTTTACGTAACGTTTTTAAACGTTTGGCTTTAATCGCTAATAAGGTAAAACGCTTGGATTTGTTTCGTAACGTTTGTAAACTTTGGGCTTAAATCGCTAAAACGTTGAAACGTTTAGTTTAGTTTCGTAACGTTTGTAAACGTTTGGCTGAAATCACTAAAGAGGTGAAACGTTTGGATTTAAATTGCTAAAAAGGTGACACGCTTGGATTTGTTTGTAACGTTTGTAAACGTTTGGCTTAAATCGCTAAAAAGGGGAAACATTTGGATTTGTTCAGTAACGTTTGTAAACGTTGGGCTTATATCGTAAAAAGGTGAAACATTTGTTTTGTTTCGTAACGTTTGTAAACGTTTGGTTTAAATTGCTAAAAAGGGTAAACACTTGGATTAGTTTCGTAGCGTTTGTAAACATTTGGTTTAAATCGCTTAAAAGGCGAAACATTTGGTTTTGTTTCGTAATGTTTGTAAACGTTCAGCTTAAATCGCTAAAAAGGCGAAACATTTGGATTTATTTCGTAATGTTTGTAAATGTTCGGCTTAAATCGCTTCAAAGGTGAAACATTTGGTTTTATTCTGTAACGTTTGTAAACTTTCGGCTTATATTGCTAAAAAGGCGAAACGTTTGAATTTGTTTCGTAACGTTTGCTAACGTTTGGCTAAAATGGCTAAAAAGGTAAAACGTTTGGATTTGTTTCGTAACGTTTGTAAACGTTTGGCTTAAATCGCTAAAAAGGTTCAACGTTTGGATTTGTTATGCAACATTTGTAAACGTTTGGCTTAAATCTCTAAAAAGGTTCAACGTTTGGATTTGTTTCGTAACATTTGTAAATGTTTGGCTTATATCGCTAAAAAGGGGAAAGGTTTGGATTTGTTTAATAACTTTTGTAAACATTTGGCTTAAATTGCCAAAAAGGTGAAACGCTTGGATTTGTTTCGTAATGTTTGTAAACGTTTGGCTTAAATTGCTAAAAAGGTGAAACGCTTGAATTTGTTTAGTAATGTTCGTAAACATTTGGCTTAAATTGCTAAAAAGGTGAAACGCTTGGTTTTGTTTCGTAACGTTTGTAAACGTTTGGTTTAAATCGCTAAATATGTGAAACGTGTGAATTTGTTTCGTAACGTTTTAGAAGTTTGGTTTTGTTTCTTAACGTTTGTAAACGTTTGGCTTATATCGCTAAAAAGGTGACACATTTGGATTTGTTTCGTAACATTTATAAACGTTTGATATAAATCGCTAAAAAGGTGAAACGTTCAGATTTGTTTCTTAACGTTTGTAAACGTTTTGCTTAAATCGCTAAAACGGTGAAACGTTTGGATTTGTTTCGTAACGTTTGCAAACGTTTGGCTTAAATCGCGAAAAAGGTGAAACGTTTCAATTTGTTTCGTAACGTTTGTAAACGTTTGGTATAAATTGCTAAAAAAGTGAAACGTTTGGATTTGTTTCATAGTGTTTGTAAACGTTTGGCTTAAATAGCTTAAAAGGCAAAACGTTTGGATTTGTTTCTTACCGTTTGTAAACGTTTGGCTTAAATCGTTAAAAATGTGAAACGTTTGGATTTGTTTCGTAACACTTGTAAATATTTGGCTTAAATTGCTAAAAAGGTGAAACGCTTTGTTTTGTTTTGTAACGTTTGTAAACGTTTGGCTTAAATTGCTAAATATGGTAAAAGTTTGGATTTGTTTCGTAACGTTTGTAAACGTTTGCCTTCAATAACTAAAAATGTGAAACATTTGGATTTGTTTCGTAACGTTTGTGAATGTTTGGCTTAAATCGCTAAAAAGGTGAAATGTTAGGATTAGTTTCGTAACGTTTTAAACGTTTGGCTTAAATTGCTAAAATGGGGAAACGTTTGGATTTGTTTCGTAGCGTTGGTAAACATTTGGCCTAAATCGCTAAAAATGTGAAACATTTGGTTTTGTTTAGTAACGTTTATAAATGTTTGGTTTTGTTTCGTAACGTTTGGATTTGTTTCGTATGGTTTGTAAACGTTTGAGTTAAATCGCTAGAAAGGTGAAACGTTTGGATTTGTTTCGTAACGTTTGTAATCGTTTGGCTTAAATCGCTAATAAGGTGAAAAGATTGGATTTGTTTCGCAACGTTTCCAAACGTTTGGCTTAAATTGCAAAAAGGTGAAACGCTTAGATTTGTTTCGTAACGTTTTAAACGTTTGGTTTTGTTTCTTAATGTTTGTAAATGTTTGGCTTAAATCGCAAAAAAGGTGAAACATCTTGTTTTTTTTTCGTAATGTTTGTAAAGGTTTGGCTTAAATCGCTAATAAGGTGAAACATTTGGATTTGTTTCGTAAAGTTTGTAAACGTGTGGCTTAAATCGCTAAAAAGGTGAAACGTTTGGATTTTTTACGTAAGGTTTTTAAACGTTTGGCTTAAATCGCTAATAAGGTGAAACGCTTGGATTTATTTCATAACGTTTGTAAACTTTTGGCTTAAATCGGTAAAACGTTGAAACGTTTAGTTTTGTTTCATAATATTTGTAAACTTTTGGCTGAAATCGCTAAAGAGGGGAAACGTTTGGATTTAAATTGCTAAAAAGGTGACACGCTTGGATTTGTTCGTAACGTTTGTAAACGTTTGGCTTAAATTGCTAAAAAGGGGAAACGTTTGGGTTTGTTTTGTAACGTTTGTAAACGTTTGGCTTATATCGTAAAAAAGTGAAACATTTGGTTTTGTTTCGTAACATTTGTAAACGTTTGGTTTAAATTGCTAAAAAGGGTAAACACTTGGATTAGTTTCGTAGCGTTTGTAAACATTTGGCTTAAATCGCTAAAAAGGCGAAACATTTGGATTTGTTTCGTAATGTTTGTATCGTTCGGCTTAAATTGCTAAAAAGGCGAAACATTTGGATTTCTTTCGTAATGTTTGTAAATGTTCGGCTTAAATCGCTTAAAAGGTGAAACATTTGGCTTTGTTCAGTAATGTTTGTAAACGTTCGGCTTAAATCGCTAAAAAGGTGAAACGTTTGGTTTTGTTTCATAATGTTTGTAAACGTTCGGCTTAAATAGATAAAAAGGAGAAACGTTTGGATTTGTTCCGTAACATTTGTAAATGTTTGGCTTAAATTGCTAATAAGAGGAAACGTTTGGATTTGTTTCGTAACATTTGAAATCAATTGGTTTTGTTTCATAATATTTGTAAATGTTTGGCTTAAATCGCTAAAAATGTGAAACGTTTGGATTTGCTAGGTAACGTTTTAAACATTTGGTTTTGTTTCGTAACGTTTGTAAATGTTTGACTTAAATCGCTAAAAAGGGGAAACATTTGGATTTGTTTCGTAACGTTTGTATACGTTTGGCTTATATTGCTAATAAGATGAAACGCTTGGATTTGTTTCGCAACGTTTATAAACATTTGACTTAAATCGCTAAAAAGGTAAAACGTTTGGATTTGTTTCGTAATGTTTGTAAACGTTTGGCTTCAATCGCAAAAAAAGGGGAAACATTTGGATTTGTTTCGTAATGTTTGTAAACGTTTGGCTTAAAACGCTAAAATAGGGAAACGTTTGGATTTGTTTTGTAACGTTTTTAAACGTTTTGCTTAAATCGCAAAAACGGTGAATCGTTTGGATTTGTTTCGTAACGTTTATAAACGTTTGGCTTAAATCGCAAAAATGGTGAAACGTTTGGATTTGTTTCGTAACGTTTGTAAACATTTGGATTTGTTTCATAACGTTTGTAAATGTCACGACCCAATTTCATGGATCGCGATCGGCGCTAGGGTATGGGTATGGTCGTACCAAAACCCGTAGCAAGCCTCGCGGATAACCTTCTAATCAAAATATACCTGCAAGAAAACCAATGCTCGGGGGCAGCCGAGACTCCAATCTTAGTCTAGCAGTTTATACAATAGTTCTAATATAATTACTTAATAGCAATTCGATATTATGAAACATGCCTCATATATAAATAATCAATGTAACATGCCAAAGTACAATAATATAAAAGTCGTACCAATACGACAAACCAAAGTATAATAATAAAAGGGACAACTAGTTCTACTGCGGTCTAAGATGTAAAACAGTTGACTAGTCTAATAACATAAAAAGACCTCAAGGAATCAAAAGATCGGAGATGACCAACGCTCTCAAAATCACATGCTTGGAAAAAATTGGGAAAACAACGAGGTCAGATATACTAAGATGAGTTCATAATGCTATTTACATTTATTAAGTTTAAAACCCTTAAAACAAATCCATTTATACTAATTTATATATTTGATTACGGAAAACAGCATTGAAATGAAATCCCAAAGTATTCAACCTAAAGTATTATCCAAAGTATCATCGATTCCCAAAGTTGGCCAGACATCGGTCAGCCAATCTCAAAGTACTTACCGGTGCACACAATCTCGATACAAGCCTATCGAGTAGCTCGTTTCAATCCAGATCCATAATCCTTAAAACAGTTCACAGACATTTGATATACTAAAATAATGTGTGGTACTTAATAAAGCAGTAAATAACACTATAAACTCACTGCTTGCTTATCCACGTGAACCTTGTCAATCAGCTAACCCTGCGTATACTCCGAAGCACGAACAGTCGGCGGGTCGAAAATATTATACAAGTTAAAATCCGAACAACCCCTAACTCTACGAATACTAGACTCCACATAGTACTAGCATTTCAAACACAACAAAAGAATCAAATAAGGTAACCAAAGTACAACTAAAGTATATCCAAAGTATTCCATTCAAACCAAATAACAAAGTTAGGCAAATTAAGCTTAGGTGAGTTCTTATCTTTGAAAACGAAACCAACATCTTAAATACTTAAATAATTTTTTCAAAACAATAATAGTTGTTAGCCTTACTGCAGTGTAGCTTAACACAACATGTCGGGAGACCACGTCTAACCCGACCCATCCATAAACCAAAGTTAAAAACCAAATTCTTAAATCAAACCTTAAATGAAACCAAAGTTATTTTAAATAAAAACTCATACCTTAACTTAATAATGCCACGAAACAATATAGAAAACCACAATCCAAATAAGCTTGTCAACACTTGACAAGTAACACCCAAGGTACACTTAATATCTCACCTTAAATAGAATCAATAAGATTCAATTATCTTTCAAGTATTAACTGAAACTAAATAATTTAATCAACTCACAACTCACAACAACCATATAACCCTTACATGCCTTATATCTCATTTAACCATTGTTAACAAGACTAACATCCTTTAAATATATTTTAACCATTTTATAAACAAAGTTTTCAGCCCTTAGTAACAAGATCTAAACCACCCTAGGTAACCAATCACTATCCACCAAAGTAATCTTTCAAATACTAGAATCCTTCTTTGTAAATAATTTCCAGCAACACGATTCTTTTTAAAACAGCGATATAATTCTATTAAACCATATTTAACATATGTTCGATCCTTAGATAGTTACCTCAATTCCCGCGATGTGTATATTGTTAACAAACAACCATTTAATATTTTAAAAAAAGATTTCCAGATTTTAGGTTGACACCAAAACAAAATTTTATCTTAAAAGTTTAATCCAAATGATTCATTAAATCATTTAAACAGTCTATCCAAACCACCCAAAGTTTTGTTAAGCATTTAACAAACTAAGATCAAACGTTGAAACATTTTTAGATTTTTAAACAAAAATCAAAAGTTTTATAACCTAAAATCTTTAGCCATTTGATAAATCTATCAATTGTAACATTCAATTCAAACCACCCAAAGTACAAATGAAATCAAAGAGACTTATATAACATCAAATTAAGATTTCCAGAATTTATAGATCATAGCAACACGGAAAATACAATAAAGTCACCCAAAGTATTGAATGAACAAATCAACTAGCAATCTTTGCAAACCATAATAAGGGTTTAGAGCCACTAACCTTTTGAAATAGATTAAGAACAACCAAAGGAAGAAAATCCAGAATTTATAAATTCCAAAATCAGCCTACAATCAAGTGAAACGATGGCAAGAGGATTAAGAACAAATAGGAACGATTAAACTATGATTAAACCTTAAGAGATTCATGAATTTACTTACCAATAATCAAATTAGACTAAGGAATAGGTAGGAGATGATATTCAGAGAGTAGGTTCCATAATAGGGTTTTTTAAGAAAGTGTAAAATCTGATTAGGTCGAATTAAGGTGGTATTTATAGAAAATCAACGAACTAAACAGTGTACGCATCACGCCCGTGATATATGTCGCGCCCGCGAAATGCTACTGCCTCTGATGAAAATTTGAGATTTTGAATCTGAAATCGAAAATGTTCCAAACTCCGAGACTACTCCTAATACATTTTAAAATACATATTAGAAGGTTTAGAACCTTCGAATCACGATTCCAAGTAGTCGAACCACTCAAACGAACCCAAGGTACCGTTTAGGCTTAACGGAACAAGTCAGAAAAATATGGGGTGTTATATTCTCCCCAACTTAAAAACAAAATCGTCCTCGATTTTACAACTACGAAAATAAGCAACAACTCACATAAACATACCAAAGTAATACGCATAGCACAATGCCCAAAGTATTAAACACCAAAGTAACACATAAAATAAACACATAACCCAAGGTAGTAACGTAACATAAAAGCAATCAACAAATCCAACGTACCTCAAGGAAAGAGGAAAGAAAAACGGCTCCTCATGTCGGACTCCGTCTCCCAGGTGCACTCTTCTACAAAGTGATTCCGCCACAGAACCTTAACCATCGGAATCTCCTTGTTCTGCAACTTCACACCTGCGTATCGACAATCTCAACAGGCTGCTCCTCATAAGATATCTCTTGGTCAATCTCAACACTCTGTGGTACAATCAGTTGAGAAGGATCAGAAATGCACTTCCGCAACATCGAGACATGGAACACTGGATGTACCAAAGACATGTCTGGCGGCAACGACAAACGATAAGCAACTGCTCCAACTCTCTCTATGATCTCATACGGACCAACAAACCTCGGTGCTAATTTCCCCTTAGGACCAAAACGCACAACGCCCTTCATAGGCGAAACCTGAAGAAATACATGGTCGCCAACACGAAACTCAAAATCCTTCCGCTTAAGATCAGCATAACTCTTGTGCCGACTAAAAGCAGTCTCAAGCCTACGCTTGATCAAAGGTACCTTCTCTGAGGTAATCTGGACGATCTCAGCTCCAGAAAGTTTACGCTCGCCGACCTCTTCCCAATAGATAGGAGATCGACACTTGCGCCCACACAAAGCCTCATAAGGTGCCATCTCGATACTAGCATGATAACTGTTGTTGTAGGAAAACTCAATCAAAGGCAAATGAGTATCCTATCTACCCTGAAAGTCGAGAATACACATCTTAAGCATATCCTCCAAAGTCTGAATCGTCCTCTCAGACTGACCGTCAGTCTGAGGATGAAATGCAGTACTGAAATCCAATCTCGAACCCGAAGATTCATGCAATGCCTTCCAAACCGAGAGGTGAAAATCAAACATCTGTCCAAAACTATCAACACCAGTACACCATGGAGACTAACAATCCGATCGATGTACAACTTTGCCAACTGCGAAGCTTGATAAGTAACCTTGATCGATAGAAGTGAGCTGACTTGGTCAAATGGTCAACAATCACCCAAATCGAATCATCCTACTGTCGGGTACGTGGTAAACCAACCACCAAGTCCATAGCGATACGCTCCCATTTCCACTCCGGAATATGTAGCGGCTGCAGAGATCCAAACGGTCTCTGATGTTCCAACTTTACCTGCAGAAAGTCAAACTCTGCAACATCCTTTTTAGCGATTTAAGCAAAACGTTTTCAAACGTTACAAAACAAATCCAAGCGTTTCTCCTTTTTAGCAATTTGAGCCAAACGTTTACAAACGTTACGAAACAAATCAAAGCGTTTCTCATTTTTAGCAATTTAAGCCAAACGTTTACAAAGGTTACGAAAATAATCCAAACGTTTCCCCTTTTAAGTGATTTAAGCCAAACGTTTACAAACGATACGAAACAAATCCAAACGTTTCACCTTTTTAGCGATATAAGCCTAATGTTTACAAACGATACGAAACAAATCCAAACGTTTCACCTTTATAGCGATTTAAGCCAAATTTTTACAAACGTTACGAAACAAATCCAAATGTTTTGCCTTTTTAGCGATTTAAGCCAAACATTTACAAACATTACGAAACAAATCCAAACGTTTCCCCTTTTTAGCAACTTTAGCCAAACATTTGCAAACGTTCCGAAACAAAAAAAATTGTTTAAAACGTTACGAAACAAATCCAAACGTTTCCCATTTTAGCAATTAAGCCAAATATTTACAAACGTTACGAAACAAAACCAAGCGTTTCGCCTTTTTTGCAATTTAAGCCAAAAGTTTACAAACGTTACGAAACAAATCCAAGTGTTTCCCCTTTTTAGAAATTTAAGCCAAACATTACAAACGTTCTGAAACAAATCCAAGCGTTTAACCTTTTTAGAAATTTAAGCCAAACGTTTACAAATGTTCCGAAACAAATCCAAGCTTTTCACCTTTTTAGAAATTTAAGCCAAACATTTACAAACGTTACGAAACAAAACTAAGCGTTTCGCCTTTTTTGCAATTTAAGCCAAACGTTTACAAACGTTACGAAACAAATCCAAGCGTTTCACCTTTCTAGAAATTTAAGCCAAACGTTTACAAACGTTCCGAAACAAATCCAAGCGTTTCACCTATGTAGAAATTTAAGCAAAAGGTTTAAAAACGTTCCGAAACAAATCCAAACGTTTCACCTTTTTAGCAATTTAAGCCAAACGTTAACAAACGCTATAAAACAAATCCAAACGGTTCACCTTTTTAGCGATTTAAGCCAAACGTTTAGAAACGCTACGAAACAAATCCAAACGTTTCACCGTTTTAGCAATTTAAGCCAAACGTTTACAAACGTTACGAAAAAAATCCAAGAATTTCCCCTTTTTGGCAATTTAAGCCAAACGTTTACAAACGTTACGAAACAAATCCAAACGTTTCACCTTGGTAGCGATTAAAGCCAAACGTTTACATACGTTACGAAACAAATCCAAACGTTTCGCCTTTGTAGCGATTTAAGCCAAACGTTTGTTAGTAGTATGTGCCCTAGGGCCATTTGATCATGTATATTTGTAGAACTAATCCCAATGGCAAAGATATATATGTTCTAATTGAACTAAGTGTCTCATCAACTAAGTGTTCATTTATTACGTATTGTCCTTATCACATTGTGGTAGAATCTATTCTTAAGGTGTTAAGAATATGAGTTACAGATTTTATTATACATGTGATCTAAATAACAGTTCATGATCGATGGGGTCCTACGAATAAGGGCATCGTATTATCCTGGAAAGATTGTCACCTCTGTTTATTCTCTTAATTAGTAAGGAGTTACTAATTATAGGAAGTAGTGAGTGTCATACTACTTGATGGAGATCAGGATAAATATGTGGACACTCAAGATGTTGAGTGGGTCGAACAAGTGACGCTAGATGACTTATACATGGTATTTCATCAAAGTCAATTTAATGTCATCTAGTTCATAATTGTACATATGTCCTTTGACTTGCGGTGACACTATCTTGTATATAGGTGATTAGAGTTTGATACTCCTTATCCCTAGATCTTTCATGAGCTAGGGTCGCGGGATGTGTTGGCTCTAGTTAGTTGTATATGGAGATAGGGGTTTAACCAAGAGAGGATTTATCACTCCGGATGAACGGAAAAAAAGATTCTATGCTATCTCAAATTGTTCTTGATGGATGATAAAACCTGCGCGGGTGTATATGACTTACTTAGAAAGTTGTTTCTATTGGAAGTCATATTTATCAAGAATAAGAACTGAGATGAGGTCATATGATTAAGACAAACAGTGTTTGACTTAACCGTGACACTAGTCGAGATCGGAATCTTAGATGAAGGGAATTTTGAGTGTACGGTAATTATGAACATTGGTTCATAAAGAATGCATCGAAACATTCATATCTATTTGGGGGTCGTGATATGTTGCTAGACGTCACTCACGATCTACGAGAATTAATAATTAATGGGATTTAATTATTTAATTTAAGAAAGGCGTTTCTTATTACTCTCGTTGCCATATAGATGTGAACCTAGTTAGTCACACACAATAGGGTGTGCAACCGATTGAGTTTACGAGAGATCGATTTCATATAGATACTAGCATATCTCGGAAATTAATCTAAGATGAAAAACAAGTATAAATTAGGGACTAATTAGTAAGAGTTATAAATTAGTAGGCACCTAATTGTATTTTGTCCAAGTTAATGTGATGATGTCATGTGATGATGTCACGATGATGTCATGTGATGATGTCACGATGATGTAATGTGATGATGTCACGATGATGTCATATGATGATGTCACGTGATGATGTCATGTATGTCTCTGTGTGTGACACCTAGCATCCGACGTGTCAGAAGGTGGCAACACCTATGCTTGATGTGTGACACCTAGCATGTGATGTGTCAGATGGTGGCAACACCTATGCTTTGTGTGTGACACCTAGCATGTGAGGTGTCGAATGGTGGCAACACCTTTGCTTGGTGTGTGACACCTAGCATGTGCGGTGTTGCATTCTTAAGCAAAGCTCTACCCTATAAATAGAGGTTGCCTTTGCTCATTCTACATACACACCACACTTAAGAGAGCATATTTGAAGGAGTTCAAGTAGTTATCAATCACAGAAAAGCTTGGAGAAAGTTTATCATACATCCCAGCAAAGACGTAATCGAGGCGAGAGTTTGAGCTTAGGGTTGCTCGGCAAGAGAAACTCTTGCAGATTACTTCAAGGCGAGGATTTAATCGGACGCATACTCGTGTGGACGAGCTTGAGGTCGCCGTACTATCGGGACTACAAGAATCGTTGGAGAATCGACATAGGTATTCTTCTTACGGTTCCTAGATGCGTGCTTTAATTACTAGATGATACGACGATCCATTTGTTATTGATATAATCAATTTCTGGATCCGAATTGTTGGAATTCCAATTTCGAATTGAAATATACGATTCGGATCCTCACGTTCCGCTGCACCAACAACGTTTACAAACGTTATGAAACTAATCCAAACGTTTCGCCTTTATAGCGATTTAAGCCAAACGTTTACAAACGTTACGAATCAAATCCAAATGTTTCCCCTTTTTAGCAATTTAAGCCAAGCGTTTACAAACATTACCAAACAAAACCAAACGTTTAAAACGTTACGAAACAAATCCAAACGTTTCATATTTTTAGCGATTTAAGCCAAACCCTTACAAACGTTAAGAAAAAAACCAAGCATTTCACCTTTTTAGCAATATAAGCGAAACGTTTAAAAACGTTACGAAACAAAGCCAAGCATTTTACCTTTCTAGTAATTTAAGCCAAACGTTTAGAAACATTACGAAACAAATCCAAGTGTTTCACCTTTTTATAAATTTAAGACAAACGTTAACAAACGTTACGAAACAAATCCAAGCGTTTCACCTTTTTAGCAATTTAAGCCAAACGTTTACAAACGTTCCGAAACAAATCCAAGCGTTTAACCTTTTTAGAAATTTAAGCCAAACGTTTACATATGTTCCGAAACAAATCCAAACGTTTCACCTTTTTAGCGATTTAAGCCAAACGTTTTTAAATGCTACAAAACAAATCCAAATGGTTCGCCTTTTTAGCGATCTAAGCCAAACGTTTACAAACGCTACGGAACAAATCCAAACGTTTATCCTTTTTAGCAATTTAAGCCAAACGTTTATAAACGCTACGGAACAAATCCAAACGTTTACCCTTCTTTAGCAATTTAAGCCAAACGTTTACAAACGTTACGAAACAAATTTAAGCATTTCGCCTTTTTAGCAATTTAAGCAACAAGTTTACAAACATCACGAAACCAATCAAAGCGTTTCAACTTTTTAGCAATTTAAGCGAAACGTTTACAAAGGTTACAAAACAAATCCAAACGTTTCACCTTTCTAGCTACTTAAGCCAAACGTTTACAAACATTACGAAACAAATCCAAACGTTTCGCCTTTATAGCGATTTAAGCCAAATGTTTACAAACGTTACGAAATAAATCCAAATGTTTCCCCTTTTTAGCGATTTAAGCCAAACGTTTACAAACGTTACGAAACAAAACAAAACATTTAAAACGTTACGAAAAAAATCCAAACGTTTCACATTTTTAGCGATATACGCCAAACCTTTACAAAAGTTAAGAAACAAAACCAAGCGTTTCACCTTTTTAGCAATATAAGTCAAACGTTTACAAACGTTACGAAACAAAGCCAAGCATTTCACCTTTTTAGTAATTTAAGCCAAAAGTTTAAAAACATTACGAAACAAATCCAAGTGTTTCACCTTTTTAGAATTTAAGCAAAACGTTTACAAACGTTACAAAACAAATCCAAACGTTTCACCTTTTTAGAGATTTAATCCGAACGTTTACAAACGTTACAAAACAAAACCAAACATTTCACCTTTTTAGCAGGTTTAGCCAAACATTTATAAACGTTACGAAACAAATCCAAACGTTTCCACATTTTAGCGATTTATGCTAAACGTTTATAATGTTACGAAACAAATCCAAACATTTCACTTTTTTAGCAATTTATGCCAAACGTTTACAAACATTACTAAACAAATCCAAAC
This sequence comes from Mercurialis annua, assembly GCF_937616625.2. Classification (NCBI taxonomy): domain Eukaryota; kingdom Viridiplantae; phylum Streptophyta; class Magnoliopsida; order Malpighiales; family Euphorbiaceae; genus Mercurialis; species Mercurialis annua. The sequence goes on along the minus strand of NC_065572.1, from coordinate 31,351,808 downwards.
GTTTCACCTTTTTAGCGATTGAAGCCAAACGTTTACAAACGGTAGGAAACAAATCCAAACGTTTCACCTTTTTAGCGATTTAAGACAAACCTTTACAAATACTACGAAACAAATCTAAGCGTTTCACCTTTTTAGCGATTTAAGCCAAAAAATTTACAAACGTTACGAAATAAATCCAAGCGTTTCACCTTTTTAGCAATTTAAGCCAAATGTTTAATAACGTTACAAAATAAATCCAAACGTTTCACCTTTTTAACGATATAAGCCGAACGTTTACAAACGTTACGAAATAAAACCAAATGTTTCACCTTTTTAGCGATTTAAGCCGAACAATTACGAATGTTACGAAAAAAAACCAAACATTTCACCATTTTATCGATTTAAGCCAAACGTTTAAAAGGTTACGAAACATATTTAAATATTTCACCTTTTTAGCGATTTATGCCAAACGTTTACAAACGTTTCGAAACAAATCCAAACGTTTCACCTTTTTAGAAAATTAAGCCGAACGTTTACAAACGTTACGAAACAAAACCAAACATTTCACCTTTTTAGCAGGTTAAGCCAAACATTTACAAATGTTACGAAGCAAATCCAAACGTTTCCACATTTTAGCGATTTATGCCAAACGTTTATAACAATACGAAACAACTCCAAACATTTCACCTTTTTAGCGATTTATGCCAAACGTTTACAAACATTACGAAACAAATCCAAAAGTCTCACCTTTTTAGCGATTGAAGCCAAACGTTTACAAACAGTACGAAACAAATCTAGACGTTTCCCCTTTTTAGCGATTTAAGGCAAACGTTTACAAATGCTACGAAAGAAATCCAAATGTTTTACCTTTTTAGCAATTTAAGCCAAACGTTTACAAACGTTACAAAAAAAATCCAAATGTTTCACCATTTTAATGATTTAAGGCGAACGTTTACAAACGGTACGAAACAAATCCAAACGTTTCACCTTTTTAGCAATTTAAGCCAAACATTTACAAACGTTACGAAACAAATCCAAATGCTTCACCTTTTTAGTTATTTAAGCCAAACATTTACAAACGTTACGAAATTAATCCAAGCGTTTCACCTTTTTAGCAATTTAAGCCAAAGGTTTACAAACGTTACGAAACAAATCCAAACGTTTCACCTTTTTAGCGATATAAGCCGAACGTTTACAAACGTTACGAAACAAAACCAAACGTTTCACCTTTTTAGAGATTTAAGCCGAACATTTACGAACGTTATGAAAAAAACACCATACATTTCACCCATTTTAGCAATTTAAGCCGAACGTTTAAAACGTTACGAAACATATTTAAATATTTCATCTTTTTAGCGATTTATGCAAAACGTTTACAAATGTTTCGAAACAAATCCAAATGTTTCACCTTTTTAGCGATTGAAGCAAAACGTTTACAAACACTACAAAACAAATCCAAACGTTTCACCATTTTAGCGATTTAAGCCAAAGGTTTCCAAACGTTACGAAACAAATCCAAACGTTTCCCCTTTTTAGCAATTTAAGCCAAACGTTTACACAGGTTATGAAACAAATCCAAATGTTTCACCTTTTTAGCAATTTGAGCCAAACATTGACAAACATTACAAAACAAATCCATGCGTTTCAACTTTTTAGTAATTTCAGCCAAACGTTTACAAATGCTACGAAACAAATCCAAGCGTTTATCCTTTTTAGCAATTTAAGCCAAACGTTTACAAACGCTACGAATAAAAACAAAACGTTTAAAACGTTATGAAACAAATCCAAACGTTTCATATTTTTAGCGATTTAAGCCAAACCTTTACAAACGTTACGAAAAAAAACCAAATGTTTACAACTTTACGAAACAAAACCAATCGTTTCACATTTTTAGCGATTTAAGCCAAACGTTTACAAACGTTACAAAATAAAACCAAGCGTTTTTCCTTTTTAGCAATTTAAACCAAACGTTTACAAACGTTGCGAAACAAATCCAAGCGTTTCCCCTTTTTAGAAATTTAAGCCAAACGTTTACAAACGTTCCGAAACAAATCCAAGTGTTTCACCTTTTTAGAAATTTAAACTAAACATTTATAAATGTTTCGAAACAAATTAAAACGTTTCACCTTTTTAGCGATTTAAGCCGAACGTTTACAAACGCTACAAAAAAATCCAAACGGTTCCCTTATTTAGCGATTTAAGCCAAACGTTTACAAATGCTATGAAACAAATCCAAACATTTTGCCTTTTTAGCAATTTAAGCCAAACGTTTATAAACTTTACAAAACAAATCCAAGTGTTTCTCCTTTTTAGCAATTTAAGCCAAACATTTACAAACAATACGAAACAAATCAAAGCGTTTTACCTTTTTAGCAATTTAAGCCAAACGTTTACAAAGGTTAGGAAACAAATCCAAACGTTTCACCTTTTTAGCGATTTAAGCCAAACGTTTACAAACGTTACGAAATTAATCCAAGCGTTTCACCTTTTTAGCAATTTAAGCCAAAGGTTTACAAACGTTACGAAACAAATCCAAACGTTTCACCTTTTTAGCGATATAAGCCGAACATTTACAAACATTACGAAACAAAACCAAACGTTTAAAACGTTACGAAACAAATCCAAACATTTACATTTTTGGCGATTTAAGCCAAATCTTTACAAACGTTAAGCAGGAAAACCTAGCATTTCACCTTTTTTGTAATTTAAGCCAAACGTTTACAAACGATACGAAACAAATCCAAGCGTTTCACCTTTTTAGCAATTTAGGCCAAACGTTTACAAACGTAACGAAACAAATCCAAGTGTTTCACGTTTTTAGCAATTAAAGCCAAACGTTTACAAACATTCTGAAACAAATCCAAGCGTTTCACCTTATTAGAAATTTAAGCCAAACGTTCCGAAACAAATACAAACGTTTCACCTTTCTGGCGATTTAATTCAAACGTTTACAAACGCTACAAAACAAATCCAAACGGTTCACCTTTTTAGCGATGTAAACCAAATGTTTACAAACACTACGAAAAAAATCCGAACGTTTCACCTATTTAGCAGTTTAAGTCAAACGTTTACAAACGTTTAGAAACAAATCCAAGCCGTTTCTTGTTTCTAGCAATTTAAGCCAAACGTTTACATATATGACGAAACAAATCAAAGTGTTTGACCTTTTTAGCAATTTAAGCCAAACGTTTACATAGGTTACGAAACAAATCCAAACGTTTCACCCTTCTAGTGATTTAAACCAAACATTTCAAACGTTACGAAACAAATCCAAATGTTTCGCCTTTATAGGGATTTACGCCATACGTTTACAAACGTTACGAAACAAAACCAAACGTTTAAAACGTTACGAAGCAAATCTAAACGTTTCACATTTTTAGCGATTTAAGCCAAACCTTTACAAACGTTAAGAAACAAAACCAAGCACTTCACCTTTTTAGCAATATAAGCCAAACGTTTACAAACGTTACGAAACAAGCCAAACATTTCACCTTTTTAGTAATTTAAGAAAAACGTTTACAAACGTTACGAAACAAATCCTAACGTTTCACCTTTTTAGCGATTTAAGCCGAACGTTTACAAACGTTACGAAACAAAACCAAACATTTCACCTTTTTAGCTAGTTAAGCCAAACATTTACAAACGTTACGAAACAAATCCAAACGTTTCCACATTTTAGCAATTTATGCCAAACGTTTATAATGTTACGAAACAAATCCAAATATTTCACCTATTTAACGATTTATGCCAACGTTTACAAACATTATGAAACATATCCAAACGTTTCACCTTTTTAGCGATTGAAGCCAAACGATTAAAAATGTTACGAAACAAATCCAGACGTTTTACCTTTTTAGCGATTTAAGCCAAACATTTACAAACGTTACGAAACAAATCCAAGCGTTTCACCTTTTTAGCGATTTAAGCAAAACGTTTACAAACGCTACGAAACAAATCCACATGTTTCACTTTTTTAGCAATTTAAGCCAAACGTTTACAAACGTTACAAAACAAATCCAAGCGTTTAACCTTTTTAGCGATTTAAGCAAAACGTTTACAAACGTTACGAAACAAATCCAAGCGATTCACCTTTTTAGCAATTTAAGCAAAACTTTTACAAAAGTTACGAAACAAATCCAAACGTTTCCCCTTTTTAGCGATTTAAGCCAAACCTTTACAAACGTTATGAAGCAAAACCAAACGTTTAAAACGTTACGAAGCAAATCTAAACGTTTCACATTTTTAGCGATTTAAGCCAAACCTTTACAAACGTTAAGAAAGAAAACCAAGCACTTCACCTTTTTAGCAATATAAGCCAAACGTTTACAAACGTTACGAAACAAGCCAAACATTTCACCTTTTTAGTAATTTAAGAAAAACGTTTACAAACGTTATGAAACAAATCCTAACGTTTCACCTTTTTAGCGATTTAAGCCGAACGTTTACAAACGTTACGAAACAAAACCAAACATTTCACCTTTTTAGCTAGTTAAGCCAAATATTTACAAACGTTATGAAAAAAATCCAAACGTTTCCACATTTTAGAAATTTATGCCAAAAGTTTATAATGTTACGAAACAAATCCAAATATTTCACCTATTTAACGATTTATGCCAACATTTACAAACATTACGAAACATATCCAAACGTTTCACCTTTTTAGCGATTGAAGCCAAACGATTAAAAATGTTACGAAACAAATCCAGACGTTTTACCTTTTTAACGATTTAAGCCAAACATTTACAAACGGTACGAAACAAATCCAAACGTTTCACCTTTTTAGCGATTTAAGCCAAACGTTTACAAACTCTACGAAACAAATCCACATGTTTCCCCTTTTTAGCAATTTAAGCCAAACGTTTACAAACGTTACAAAATAAATCCAAGCGTTTCACCTTTTTAGCGATTTAAGCCAAACGTTTACAAACGTTACGAAACAAATCCAAGCGATTCACCTTTTTAGCAATTTAAGCCAAACTTTTTCAAAAGTTACGAAACAAATCCAAACGTATCCCCTTTTTAGCGATTTAAGCCAAACGTTTACAAACGTTATGAAACAAAACCAAACATGTATAACGTTACGAAACAAATCCAAACATTTTACATTTTTAGCGATTTAAGCCAAACCTATACAAACGTTACAAAACAAAACCAAACGTTTAAAACGTTACAAAACAAATCCAAACGTTCACATTATTAGCGATTTAAGCCAAATCTTTACACACGTTACGAAACAAAACCAAGCGTTTCCCCTATTTAGCAATTTAAGCCAAACGTTTACAAATGTTACGAAAAAAATCCAAGCGTTTCACCTTTTTAGCAATTTAAGCCTAAAGTGTACAAAGGTTACGAAACAAATCCAAACTTTTCAGCTTTTTAACGATTTAAGCCAAGCGTTTACAAACGTTACAAAACAAATCCAAAAGGTGAAACGTTTGTATTTGTTTCGTAATGTATGTAAATGTTTGGCTAAAATTGTTAAAAAGGTGAAATGTTTGGATTTGTTTCGTAGCGTTTGTAAACGTTTGGCTTAAATTACTAAAAAGGTGAAAAGCTTGGATTTGGTTCGGAACGTTTGTAAACGTTTCACTTAAATTGCTAAAAAAGTGAAACGTTTGGATTTGTTTTGCAACGTTTGTAAACGTTTGGCTTAAATTCCTAAAAAGGTGAAACGCTAGGTTTTGTTTTCGTAACATTTGTAAAGGTTTGGCTTAAATCTCTAAAAATGTGCAACGTTGGGATTTGTTTCGTAACGTTTGGTTTTATTTCGTAACGTTTGTAAATGTTTGGCTTCAATCGCTAAAAAGGTGAAACACTTGGGTTTGTTTTGAAACCTTTTTAATCGTTTGGCTTATATTTCCAAAAAGGCGAAACATTTGGATTTGTTTCGTAACGTTTGTAAACGTTTGGCTTAAATCGCTAAAAAGGCATATTGTTTGGATTTGTTTCGTAACGTTTGTAAACGTTTGGCTTATATCGCTAAAAAGGTTCAACGTTTGGATTTGTTTTGCAACATTTGTAAACGTTTGGCTTAAATCGCTAAAAAGGTTCAACGTTTGGATTTGTTTCGTAACGTTTGTAAATGTTTGGCTTAAATCGCTAAAAAGGGGAAACGTTTGGATTTGTTTCATAAAGTTTGTAAACGTTTGGCTTAAATTGCCAAAATGGTGAAACGCTTGGATTTGTTTCGTAACGTTTGGCTTAAATTGCTAAAAAGGTGAAACGCTTGGATTTGTTTAGTAATGTTTGTAAACGTTTGATTAAATTGATAAAAAGGTGAAACGCTTGGTTTTGTTCCGTTACGTTTTAAACGTTTGGTTTTGTTTCGTAACGTTTGTAAACGTTTGGCTTATATCGCTAAAAAGGTGACACGTTTGGATTTGTTTCGTAACGTTTATAAACGTTTGGCTTAAATCGCTAAAAAGGTGAAACGTTCGGTTTGTTTCTTAACGTTTTGAAACGTTTTGCTAAAATCTCTAAAACGGTGAAACGTTTGGATTTGTTTTGTAACGTTTGCAAACGTCTGGCTTAAATCGCGAAAAAGGTGAAATGTTTCCATTTGTTTCGTTACGTTTGTAAATGTTTGGTTTAAATTGCTAAAAAAGTGAAACGTTTGGATTTGAAATAGCTAAAAAGGCGAAACGTTTGGATTTGTTTCGTACCGTTTGTAAACGTTTGGCTTAAATCGTTAAAATGCAAAAATTTCGGATTTGTTTCGTAACGCTTGTAAACGCTTGGCTTAAATTGCTAAAAAGGTGAAACGCTTGGTTTTGTTTTGTAAAGTTTCTAAACGTTTGGCTTAAATTGCTAATTATGGGAAAAGTTTGGATTTGTTTCGTAACGTTTGCAAACGTTTGCCATAAATCGATAAAAAGGTGAAACGTTTGGATTAGTTTCGTAATGTTTTAAACATTTGGCTTAAATTACTAAAATTGTGAAACGTTTGGATTTGTTTCGTAACGTTTGTAAACATTTGGCTTAAATCGCTAAAAAGGTGAAACATTTGGTTTTGTTTCTTAACGTTTGTAAACGTTTGGTTTTGTTTCATAACGTTTGGATTTGTTTTTGTAAGGTTTGTAAACGTTTGGGTTAAATCGCTTCAAAGGTGAAACGTTTGGATTTGTTTTGTAACGTTTGTAAACGTTTTACTTAAATCGCTAAAAAGGTGAAACGTTTGGATTTTTTTAGCAAAGTTTCTAAACGTTTGGCTTAAATTGCTAAAAAGCCGAAACGCTTAAATTTGTTTCGTAATGTTTTAAATGTTTGGTTTTGTTTCGTAATGTTTGTAAATGTTTGGCTTAAATCGCAAAAAAGGTGAAACATCATGTTTTTTTTGGTAATGTTTGTAAAGGTTTGGCTTAAATCGCTAATAAGGTGAAACATTTGAATTTGTTTCGTAACGCTTGTAAACGTTTGGCTTAAATCGCTAAAAAGCTGAAACATTTGGATTTTTTCGTAAAGTTTTTAAACGTTTGGCTTAAATCGCTAATAAGGTGAAACACTTGGATTTGTTTCGTAACGTTTGTAAACTTTTGGCTTAAATTTCTAAAAAGGTGAAAAGTTTGGATTTTTTTCGAAACGTTTGTAAACGTTTGGCTTAAATTGCTAAAAATTTGAAACACTTGGATTTGTTTCGTAACGTTTGTAAATGATTGGCTTAAATCGCTAAAAGGGGAAACATTTTGTTTTATTTCGTAACGTTTGTAAACGTTTGGCTTAAATCGCTAAAAGGGTGAAACATTTGGATTAGTTTCGTAACGTTTATAAACGTTTGTTTTAAATCTCTAAAAAGGTGAAACGTTTGGATTTGTTTCGTATCGTTTGTAAACGTATGGCTTAAATTGCTAAAAAGGGTTTCGTAACGTTTTAAACGTTTGGATTAGTTTCGTAACGTTTGGCTTAAACCGCTAAAAAGGTGAAACATTTGGATTTGCTTTGTAACGTTTGCAAATGTTTGGGTTAAATCTCTAGAAAGGGGAAACGTTTGGCTGAAATCGATAAAACGTTGAAACGTTTAGTTTTATTTCGCAACGTTTGTAAACGTTTGGCTGAAATCGCTAGAGAGGTGAAACGTTTGGATTTAAATTGCTAAAAAGGTGACACGCTTGGATTTGTTAGTAATGTTTGTAAACGTTTGGCTTAAATCGCTAAAAAAGTGAAACGTTTGGATTTGTTCTGTAACGTTTGTAAACGTTTGGCTTATATCGTAAAAAGGTGAAACATTTGGTTTTGTTTCGTAACGTTTGTAAATGTTTCGCTTAAATCGCTAAAAAGGTGAAACACTTGGATTTGTTTTGATACCTTTGTAATTGTTTGGCTTATATTGCTAAAAAGGCGAAACATTTGGATTTGTTTCGTAACATTTGCAAACGTTTGGCTTAAATGGCTAAAAAGGTAAAACGTTTGGATTTGTTTCGTAACGTTTGTAAACGTTTGGCTTAAATCGCTAAAAAGGTTCAACGTTTGGATTTGTTTTGAAACATTTGTAAATGTTTGGCTTAAATCGCTTAAAAGGTTCAACGTTTGGATTTGTTTCGTAACATTTGCAAATATTTGGCTTAAATCGCTAAAAACGGGAAACGCTTGGATTTGTTTCATAACGTTTGTAAACGTTTGGCTTAAATTGCCAAAAAGGTGAAACGCTTGGATTTGTTTCATAATGTTTGTAAACGTTTGACTTAAATTACTAAAAAGGTGAAACGCTTGGATTGGTTTAGTAATGTTTTTAAACATTTGGCTTAAATTGCTAAAAAGGTGAAACGCTTGGTTTTGTTTCATAACGTTTGTAAACGTTTGGTTTAAATCGCTAAAAATGTGAAACGTTTAAATTTGTTTCGTAACGTTTTAAAAGTTTGGTTTTGTTTCGTAACGTTTATCAACGTTTGGCTTATATCGCTAAAAAGGTGACACGTTTGGATTTGTTTCGTAACATTTATAAACGTTTGGCTTAAATCGCTACAACGGGGAAACGTTGGGATTTGTTTCTTAAAGTTTGTAAATGTTTTGCTTAAATCGCTAAAACGGTGAAACGTTTGGATTTGTTTCGTAACGTTTGCAAAAGTTTGGCTTAAATCGTGAAAAAGGTGAAACGTTTTGATTTGTTTCGTAACGTTTGTAAACGTTTGGTTTAAATTGCTAAAAAAGTGAAACGTTTGGATTTGTTTCGTAGTGTTTGTAAACGTTTGTCTTAAATAGCTAAAAAGGCAAAACGTTTGGATTTGTTTCGTACCGTTTGTAAACGTTTGGCTTAAATCGTTAAAAATGTGAAACGTTTGGATTTGTTTCGTAACGCTTGTAAACATTTGGCTTAAATTGCTAAAAAGGTGAAACGCTTTGTTTTGTTTTGTAACGTTTGTAAACGTTTGGCTTAAATTGCTAAATATTGTAAAAGTTTGGATTTGTTTCATAACCTTAGTAAACGTTTGCATTCAATAGCTAAAAATATGAAACGTTTGGATTTGTTTCGTAGTTTGTGAACGTTTGCCTTAAATCGCTAAAAAGGTGAAATGTTTGGATTAGTTTCGTAACGTTTTAAACGTTTGGCTTAAATTGTTAAAATGGGGAAATGTTTAAATTTGTTTCGTAACATTTGTAAACATTTGGCATAAATCGCTAAAAAGGTGAAACATTTGGTTTTGTTTAGTAACGTTTGTAAATGTTTGGTTTTGTTTCGTAACGTTTGGATTTGTTTCGTAAGGTTTGTAAACGTTTGGGTTAAATCGCTACAAAGGTGAAACGTTTGGATTTTTTACGTAACGTTTTTAAACGTTTGGCTTAAATCGCTAATAAGGTGAAACGCTTGAATTTGTTTCGTAACGTTTGTAAACTTTGGGCTTAAATCGCTAAAAAGAAGAAACATTTGGATTTGTTTCGTAATGTTTGTAAACGTTCGGCTTAAATCGCTAAAAAGGCGAAACATTTGGATTTCTTTCGTAATGTTTGTAAATGATCGGCTTAAATCGCTTAAAAGGTGAAACATTTGGTTTTGTTGAGTAACGTTTGTAAACGTTCGGCTTAAATCGCTAAAAAGGTGAAACGTTTGGTTTTGTTTCATAATGTGTGTAAACGTTCGGCTTAAATAGCTAAAAAGGAGAAACGTTTGGATTTGTTCCGCAACGTTTGTAAATGTTTGGCTTAAATTGCTAATAAGAGGAAATGTTTGGATTTGTTTCGTAACATTTGTAATCAATTGGTTTTGTTTCATAATGTTTGTAAACGTTTGGCTTAAATCGCTAAAAGTGTGAAACGTTTGGATTTGCTAGGTAACGTTATAAACGTTTGGTTTTGTTTCGTAACGTTTGTAAATGTTTGACTTAAATCGCTAAAAAGGGGAAACATTTGGATTCATTTCGTAACGTTTGTAAACGTTTGGCTTATATTGCTAATAAGATGAAACACTTGGATTTGTTTCGAAATGTTTGTAAACATTTGACTTAAATCGCTAAAAAGGTAAAACGTTTGGATTTGTTTCGTAATGTTTGTAAACGTTTGGCTTCAATCGCAAAAAAAGGGGAAACATTTGGATTTGTTTCGTAACGTTTGTAAACGTTTGGCTTAAAATGCTAAAATGGGGAAACGTTTGGATTTTTTTTGTAACGTTTGTAAACATTTTGCTTAAATCGCTAAAACGGTGAATCGTTTGGATTTGTTTTGCAACGTCTATAAACGTTTGGCTTAAATCGCTAAAATAGTGAAACGTTTGTATTTGTTTCGTAACGTTTGTAAAAATTTGGATTTGTTTCGTAACGTTTGTAAATGTCACGACCCAATTTCATGGATCGCGACCGGGGCTAGGGTATGGGTATGGTCGTACCAAAACCCGTAGTAAGCCTCGCGGATAACCTTCTAATCAAAATAAACCTGCAAAAAAACCAATGCTCGGGGGCAGCCGAGACTCCAATCTTAGTCTAGCAGTTTATACAATAATGTTGGAAAGTTATTGAATTTAAAAATTAAAAAGGAAAAAGTGCCTTGTAACATGAAATGAGAAGACAGAGAGTTTTGTGGTTTTCCCACATTTCTTAGGAGAACTCAATACATTGGGTTTATAAACTTGGTTTTTCTCATATGGGTTTGGGCCCCAAGGGGTACCCAATTTTGTGAACGGGCTAGGAGTTACATCCTACCCGATTTACCACACACGCGCGCGCGCAGTCCGTCCGGTCGGTCGGTCGGCCGGCCTGGTCTGGGTTTGGTGGGTGGTTCGGTTCGGCTAGCACTTTATTTTTTGCATACAAAAGTATTAATAATTTTTTTAATTCTTTTGTAACTGTTTTGACTCTCTGAAATTACCTCTCCACGTTTTTGACTGTTGCTGTTTTCATTTGAGAATACACAGAAACACAAAGCAATACAAAAAAAGTGTTTTAGAGCTTATTTCACAGTGCAGTGTGATCAGTATTTCTGGCTGTTTTATCCTAGGGACGCCACGGTTGATAGTCAGCTTTGCACCACCGAGCTGTGCCGCGAAACGTCTAAAAGAGAGCGACCTAGTCCGCGACTCAGCCTCATCATATTCAGTTTTACAGCAATTGTTCCAACAATTTTTAGACGAGTCCCTTTACAATTGCTGCCATGAATACCGATGAGGTTGCTGCCTACGGTTCTTCTACTGTTGATGCCAACAAACCATTCCGGTTTGAAGGCTTGCATTTCAAAAGGTGGAAACAGAAGACTGAATTTTTCCTAACCATCAAGAAGGTGGTTTCTGTTTTGACAATGGCAATACCTGTCGTTGATGAAACTGCCGAGAAAGAAGAAAAGGAAAAACAGAACGGTGATCTTCAACAGTGGATGACTAATGATTACTTGTGCAAGAATTTTATTCTCAATGCACTAAGTGATGATCTCTATGATTACTACAATGATGGAAAGACTGCAAAGGAAACTTGGGAGGCGCTGCAGAAATATGATACCGAGGAGGCGGGGACTAAAATATATGCAGTCAGCCGCTACCTCAAATATCAAATGAGTGATGAAAAATCTGTCGAGGCGCAATCCAATGAATTGCAGAAAATAGCTCATGAGATCATCTCCGAAGGTATGGCTCTTGATGAACAATTTCAAGTTGCTGTTTTAATTGACAAATTACCTCCTTCGTGGAGGGACTTTAAGAATTCTCTCAGGCACAAAACAAAAGAGTTCTCGCTGGAAAGCTTGATCACTCGTCTTCGGATTGAGGAAGAGGCGAGAAAACAAGATCTAAAAGATGAAGTGCTGGTTGTTTCTAACAAAACAAGAAAGTTTAGTTCGATGAGTCTGAAGCCTAATGGCAAGAATTTTAAGAATCAGAATCGCAATTCGAACCAAAACCAAAATGTGAATCGCAACAAAGCGAACCAGAATGGTAATCCTTCAAGGAACCATATTGTGAAACAGGCACCACCTGTTAAGAATGACCTGCCACCATTTCTATGCTTTAACTGTGGAAAACCGGGTCATATGGCACGCAAGTGTCGGAACAAGCCAAGTACTGCTCCACAGGCTAACTTGACTGAAGAGCCTTTTACGGCTATGATAACAGAAATGATGGCTGAGATCAACCTTGTTGCTGGATCAAGTGGTTGGTGGGTAGACACGGGCGCTAATCGCCATGTTTGCCACGATCGTGCTATGTTCAAAACATACACTGCCGTGGACGATAAGAAAGTATTACTGGGTGATACTCACACCACTACTGTCGCTGGAATTGGAAGTGTTGAACTGAAATTTACTTCAGGAAAAACACTAATCTTGAAGGATGTGATGCACACTCCTATGATGAGGAAGAACTTGGTGTCTGGCTATCTTCTCAACAAGGCTGGATTCTTTCAGACTATTGGTGGAGATATGTACACCATTACTAGAAATGGTATTTTTGTGGGAAAGGGTTATGCTTGTGAGGGTATGTTTAAGTTGAATGTTGAAATTATCAATAAAGATATTGCTTCTGTTTACATGGTTTGTGATTTTAATACTTGGCATGCAAGACTCTGTCATGTAAATAAAAGAATAATTAACAACATGAGCACCCTAGGATTAATTCCTAAAATGAACCAAACTGAGTTTGAAAAATGTGAATTCTGTAGTCAAGCTAAGATAACTAAAAACTCACATAAATCAGTAATTAGAGAATCTGAACCTTTAGATTTAATACATTCTGATATATGTGAACTTGACGGTACCTTGACCAGAAATGGTAAAAGATATTTTATCACTTTTATTGATGATTGTTCTGATTTTACACATGTGTATTTGATGAAAAATAAAAATGATGCACTTAACATGTTCAAGTTATTTGTAACAGAAATTGAAAATCAATTCAATAAGAAAATCAAGAGATTTCGCAGTGAAAGAGGTACTGAATATGAATCTAGCTTGTTTATAGAATTCTATAACTCACATGGTATTGTGCATGAAAGAACAGCACCTTATTCTCCTGAAATGAACGGTAAAGCCGAAAGAAAAAATAGAACACTTACAGAAGCAATAGTGTCTATTTTATTGAATTCTGGAGCTGCTTTTTATTGGTGGGGTGAAATTCTGTTGACTGTTTGTTATGTACTCAACAGAGTCCCGAAATCAAACAGGAAGATTTCACCTTATGAGATCCTAAAGAAAAGACAACCAAATTTGTCTTATTTAAGAACTTGGGGCTGTTTAGCCTATGTTCGGATTCCTGATCTGAAACGAATAAAATTAGCAAGCAGAGCCTATGAATGTGTTTTCATTGGGTATGCAGTCAATAGTAAGGCTTATAGATTTTATGACTTGACTGCACGAGTTATTATTGAATCAGTAGATGCTGATTTTTATGAACAGAAATTTCCTTTTAAATTAGGAAATAGTGGGGGCGAATAATCTAGTAATGTTCCTATGGTCAAGAATAATGAGATTACTAATGATAAAGAACCAGAGATCAGAAGAAGTAAAAGAGCTAGAATTTCGAAAGACTTTGGAACTGATTTCCATGTCTATTCTTTAGAGGAGGATCCTACGAACCTCCAGGAAGCTTTAACTTCATTAGATTCTGATTTGTGGCAAGAAGCCACAAATGATGAGATGGATTCATTAGAGTCCAAGCATACATGGCATTTGACTGATCTGCCTCCCGGTTGCAAAACCATAGGTTGTAAATGGATCTTAAAAAAGAAATTGAAACCTGATGGTACTGTAGACAAATACAAAGCTCGACTTGTAGCCAAGGGTTACAGACAACGTGAAAACATTGATTTCTTTGATACCTATTCACCTGTTACTAGAATAACATCCATTAGAGTGATGATTTCGATCGCTGTGCTATATGATTTGGTCGTACACCAAATGGATGTTAAAACTGCTTTTTTAAATGGTGAACTGGAGGAAGAAATTTACATGGATCAACCTGAAGGTTTTGTAATACATGGTCAGGAACAGAAGGTGTGCAAGTTAGACAAATCTTTATATGGTCTAAAACAAGCACCTAAGCAATGGCATGAGAAATTTGATAATCTTGTCATCTCAAATGGCTTTAAAGTGAATGAAAGTGACAAATGTATTTACTACAAATCTGAAAAGGAACTTTGCACTTTCATATGTCTTTATGTAGATGACTTGCTGATTTTTGGATCAAATATTCATGTTGTGAATGCTGTGAAATCAATGTTGAGTGCCAACTTTGATATGAAAGATCTAGGTGAAGCGAATGTCATTCTTGGCATAAAGATAACTAGATCTGAAAAAGGAATTTCTTTAGATCAATCTCACTATGTTGAGAAGATTCTAAAGAAATATAACTACTTCGACTGTAAACCTGCATGTACACCTTATGATCCAAGTGTAAAACTTTTTAAGAACACTGGTGATAGTGTACGACAGTCTGAATATGCGAGCATCATTGGCAGCCTTCGGTATGCCACTGATTGTACTAGACCCGACATTGCATATGTCGTTGGATTACTGTGCAGGTTTACTAGTAGACCTAGTATTGAGCATTGGCATGCTATTGAAAGGGTTATGAGATACCTTAAAAGAACAATGAATCTTGGATTACATTATCTGAAGCATCCTGCTGTACTTGAAGGGTATAGTGATGCAGATTGGAATACATTGTCAGATGATTCCAAAGCCACAAGCGGCTATATTTTCAGTATAGCTGGTGGAGCTGTTTCTTGGAAATCAAAGAAACAGACGATTCTGGCTCAATCTACGATGGAGTCAGAAATGATAGCACTAGCTGCTGCTAGTGAAGAAGCAGGATGGCTAAGAAGCCTGCTAGTTGAGATTCCTTTATGGGAAAGACCGATACCAGCTGTGTTGATCCATTGCGATAGTACCGCGGCTATTGCAAAAATTGAGAACCGTTATTATAATGGTAAGAAACGACAGATACGTCGTAAGCACAGCACTGTTAGAGAATTTATCTCAACAGGGGCTGTTAGAGTGGATCATGTACGCACTGACGATAACTTAGCAGATCCTTTGACGAAAGGATTAGCTAGAGAGAAAGTCCATAAAACTTCAAAAGGAATGGGACTATTGCCTATTGAATGAATCATCCATAATGGTAACCCGACCTAACTGACTGGAGATCCCAAGAAATAGGTTCAATGGGTAATAACAAGTTATGAATAATATGAGCCAGAACATGCAAAATTAATGCATGATTCCTAAAGCGAGAAGAGGATGAGTTAATAGAATCTCTTAATGAAGTCTATACTCCATATGGAGTGGAGTACCTAGCTATAGGAGTACTCTTGATAGCTTCACCTTTGTGAATGTGGAAGTGGGGCCGCTTCCTATGAAATTTGAGGCAAAATTTCTAGAGCGTTCACTAAACTGGGATAGACGTGCAGGGCCATAAATGCACGGGCTTTAGAAAAACACTTATGAAAAGAACGTGCGTGGTTTGATGTCCGAGATAGAGTTCAAGACTACGAGTCACTCTTGTTGAATCAGAATCTTACTCACTACGCAAAGGTTCAAATCGAAAGATACCTTTCTTTATGCACAATCTTAACAGAAATTGCTCGAGAAACTATTTTTAAAATTCTAAGTGGGGGATTGTTGGAAAGTTATTGAATTTATAAATTAAAAAGGAAAAAGTGCCTTGTAACTTGAAATGAGAATATAGAGAGTTTTGTGGTTTTCCCACATTGCTTAGGAGAACTCAATACATTGGGTTTATAAACTTGGTTTTTCTCATATGGGTTTGGGCCCCAAGGGGTACCCAATTTTGTGAACGGGCTAGGAGTTAAATCCTACCCGATTTACCACACACGCGCGCGCGCCGTCCGTCCGGTCGGTCGGCCTGGCCTGGCCTGGTCTGGTCTGAGTTGGGTGGGTGGTTTTAATTCTTTTGTAACTGTTTTGACTCTCTGAATTTACCTCTCCACGTTTTTGACTGTTGTTGTTTTCCCTCATTAATCAGAAAACGTTTTATGTATTAATTATTTACACAACAGTTATATTTTCTTTGCCTATATATACTGGCTTCACTTTTCATTTGAGAATACACAGAAACACAGAGCAATACAAAGAAAGTGTTTTCGAGCTGATTTCACAGTGCGGTGTGATCAGTATTTCCGGCTGTTTTATCCTAGGGACGCCGCGGTTGATAGTCAGCTTTTCACCACCGAGCTGTGCCGCGAAACGTCTAAAAGAGAGCGACCTAGTCCGCGACTCAGCCTCATCATATTCAGTTTTACAGCAATTGTTCCAACAAATAGTTCTAATATAATTACTTAATAGCAATTCGAAATTATGAAACATGCCTCATATATAAATAATCAATGTAACATGCCAAAGTACAATAATATAAAAGTCGTACCAATACGACAAACCAAAGTATAACAATAAAAGGGACAACTAGTTCTACTGCGGTCTAAGAGGTAAAACAGTTGACTAGTCTAATAACATAAAAAGACCTCAAGGAATCAAAAGATCGGAGATGACCAACGCTCTCAAAATCATATGCTTGGAAAAAATTGGGAAAACAACGAGGTCAGATATACTAAGATGAGTTCATAATGCTATTTACATTTATTAAGTTTAAAACCCTTAAAACAAATCCATTTATACTAATTTATATATTTGATTACGCGAAATAGTATTGAAATGAAATCCCAAAGTATTCAACCCAAAGTATTATCTAAAGTAGATGGGAACAAATCCTCATCGATTCCCAAATTGGGCCAGACATTGGTCAGCCAATCTCAAAGTACTTACCGGTGCACACAGTCTCGATACAAGCCTATCGAGTAGCTCGTTTCAATCCAGATCCATAATCCTTAAACAGTTCACAAACATTTGATATACCAAAATAATGTGTGGTACTTAATAAAGCAGTAAATAACATTATAAACTCACTGCTTGCTTATCCACGTGAATCTTGTCAATCAGCTAACCCTGCGTAGACTCCGAAGCACGAACAGTCGGCGGGTCTAAAATATTATACAAGTTAAAATCCGAACAACCCCTAACTCTAAGAATACAAGACTCCACATAGTACTAGCATTTCAAACACAACAAATGAATCAACTAAGGTAACCAAAGTACAACTAAAGTATATCCAAAGTATTCCATTCAAACCAAATAACAAAGTTAGGCAAATTAAGCTTAGGTGAGTTCTTATCTTTGAAAACGAAACCAACATCTTAAATACTTAAATAATTTTTTCAAAACAATAATAGTTGTTAGCCTTACTGCAGTGTAGCTTAACACAACATGTCGGGAGACCACGTCTAACCCGACCCATCCATAAACCAAAGTTAAAAACCAAATTCTTAAATCAAACCTTAAATGAAACCAAAGTTATTTTAAATAAAAACTCATACCTTAACTTAATAATGCCACGAAACAATATAGAAAACCACAATCCAAATAAGCTTGTCAACACTTGACAAGTAACACCCAAGCTACACTTAATATCTCACCTTAAATAGAATCAATAAGATTCAATTATCTTTCAAGTATTAACTGAAACTAAATAATTTAATCAACTCACAACAACCATATAACCCTTACATGCCTTATATCTCATTTAACCATTGTTAACAAGACTAACATCCTTTAAATATATTTTAACCATTTTATAAACAAAGTTTTCAGCCCTTAGTAACAAGATCTAAACATCCTTAGGTAACCAATCACTATCCACCAAAGTAATCTTTCAAATACTAGAATCCTTCTTTGTAAATAATTTCCAGCAACACGATTCTTTTTAAAACAGCGATATAATTCAATTAAACCATATTTAACATATGTTCGATCCTCAGATAGTTACCTCAATTCCCGCGATGTGTAAATTGTTAACAAACAACCATTTAATCTTTAAAAAAAAGATTTCCATATTTTAGGTTGACACCAAAACAAACTTTTATCTTAAAAGTTTAATCCAAATGATTCATTAAATCATTTAAACAATCTATCGAAACCATCCAAAGTTTTGTTAAGCATTTAACAAACTAAGATCAAATGTTGAAACATTTTTAGATTTTTAAACAACAATCAAAAGTTTTATAACCTAAAATCTTTAGCCGTTTGATAAATTTATCAATGTTAACATTCAATTCAAATCACCCAAAGTACAAATGAAATCAAAGACACTTATATAACATCAAATTAAGATTTCCAGAATTTATAGATTATAGCAACACAGAAAATACAATCAAGTCACCCAAAGTATTGAATGAACAAATCAACTAGCAATCTCTACAAACCATAATAAGGGTTTAGAGCCACTAACCTTTTGGAATAGATTAAGAACAACCAAAGGAAGAAAACCCATAATTTAGAAATCCCAAAATCAGCCTACAATCAATTGAAACGATGGCAAGAGGATTAAGAACAAATAGGAACGATTAAACTATGATTAAACCTTAAGAGATTCATGAATTTACTTACCAATAATCAAATTAGACTAAGGAATAGGTAGGAGATGATATTCAGAGAGTAGGTACCGTAATAGGGTTTTTAAGAAAGTGTAAAATCTGATTAGGTCGAATTAAGGTGGTATTTATAGAAAATCAACGAACTAAACAGTGTACGCATCACGCCCGTGATATATGTCGCGCCCGCGACGCTACTCCCATCACGCCCGCGAAATGCTACTGCCTCCGATGAAAAATTGAGATTTTGAATCTGAAATCGAAAATGTTCCAAACTCCGAGACTACTCCTAATACATTTTAAAATACATATTAGAAGGTTTTGAACCTTTGAATCACGATTCCAAGTAGTCGAACCACTCAAACGAACCCAAGGTACCGTTTAGGCTTAACGGAACAAGTCAGAAAAATACGGGGTGTCACATTCTCCCCAACTTAAAAACAAATTCGTCCTCGATTTTACAACTACGAAAATAAGCAACAACTCACATAAACATACCAAAGTAATACGCATAGCACAATGCCCAAAGTATTAAACACCAAAGTAACACATAAAATAAACACATAACCCAAGGTAGTAACGTAACATAAAAGCAATCAACAAATCCAACGTACCTCAAGGAAAGAGGAAAGAAAAACGGCTCCTCATGTCGGACTCCGTCTACCAGGTTCACTCTTCTACAAAGTGATTCCGCCACAGAACCTTAACCATCGGAATCTCCTTGTTCCGCAACTTCACACCTGCGTATCGACAATCTCAACATGCTGCTCCTCATAAGATATCTCTTGGTCAATCTCAACACTCTGTGGTACAATCAGTTGAGAAGGATCAGAAATGCACTTCCGCAACATCGAGACATGCAACACTGGATGTACCAAGGACATGTCTGGCGGCAACGACAAACGGTAAGCAACTGCTCCAACTCTCTCTATGATCTCATACGGACCAACAAACCTCGGTGTTAATTTCCCCTTAGGACCAAAACGCACAACGCCCTTCATAGGCGAAACCCGAAGAAATACATAGTCGCCAACACGAAACTCAAAATCCTTCCGCTTAAGATCAGCATAACTCTTGTGCCGACTAAAAGCAGTCGCAAGCCTACGCTTGATCAAAGGTACCTTCTCTGAGGTAATCTGGACGATCTCAGCTCCAGAAAGTTTACGCTCGCCGACCTCTTCCCAACAGATAGGAGATCGACACTTGCGCCCACACAAAGCCTCATAAGGTGCCATCTCGATACTAGCGTGATAACTGTTGTTGTAGGAAAACTCAATCAAAGGCAAATGAGTATCCCAGCTACCCTGAAAGTCGAGAATAGACATCCTAAGCATATCCTCCAAAGTCTGAATCGTCCTCTCAGACTGACCGTCAATCTAAGGATGAAATACGGTACCGAAATCCAATCTCGAACCCAAAGATTCCTGCAATGCCTTCCAAACCGAGAGGTGAAAATCAAACCTCTGTCAATAACTATCAACACTAGTACACCGTGGAGACTAACAATCCGATCGATGTACAACTTTGCCAACTGCGAAGCCTGATAAGTAACCTTGATCGATAAGAAGTGAGCTGACTTGGTCAAATGGTCAACAATCACCCAAATCAAATCATCCTACTGCCGGGTACGTGGTAAACCAACCACGAAGTCCATAGCCATACGCTCCCATTTCCACTCTGGAATATGTAGCGGCTGCAGAGATCCAAACGGTCTCTGATGTTCCAACTTTACCTGCAGAAAGTCAAACTCTGTAACATCCTTTTTAGCGATTTAAGCAAAACGTTTACAAACGTTACGAAACAAATCCAAGCGTTTCTCCTTTTTAGCAATTTGAGCCAAACGTTTACAAACGTTACGAAACAAATCAAAGCGTTTCTCATTTTTAGCAATTTAAGCCAAACGTTTACAAAGGTTACGAAAATAATCCAAACGTTTCCCCTTTTTAGCGATTTAAGCCAAGCGTTTACAAACGATACGAAACAAATCCAAACGTTTCACCTTTTTAGCGATATAAGCCAAATGTTTACAAACGATACGAAACAAATCCAAACGTTTCACCTTTTTAGCGATTTAAGCCAAATGTTTACAAACGTTACGAAACAAATCCAAATGTTTTGCCTTTTTAGCGATTTAAGCCAAACATTTACAAACATTACAAAACAAATCCAAATGTTTCCCCTTTTTAGCAACTTAAACCAAATATTTGCAAACGTTCCGAAACAAAACAAAATGTTTAAAACGTTACGAAACAAATCCAAACGTTTCCCATTTTAGCAATTAAGCCAAACAATTACAAACGTTACGAAACAAAATCAAGCATTTCACCTTTTTTGCAATTTAAGCCAAACGTTTACAAACGTTACGAAACAAATCCAAGCGTTTCACCTTTCTAGAAATTTAAGCCAAACGTTTACAAACATTCCGAAACAAATCCAAGCGTTTCACCTATTTAGAAATTTAAGCCAAAGGTTTACAAACGTTCCGAAACAAATCCAAACATTTCACCTTTTTAGCGATTTAAGCCAAACGTTAACAAACGCTACAAAACAATTCCAAACGGTTCACCATTTTAGCGATTTAAGCCAAACGTTTACAAACACTACGAAACAAATCCAAACGTTTCACCGTTCTAGCAATTTAAACCAAACGTTTACAAACGTTTCGAAAAAAATCCAAGAATTTCTCCTTTTTAGCAATTTAAGCGAAACGTTTACAAACGTTACGAAACAAATCAAAGCAGTTCACCTTTTTAGCAATTTAAGCCAAACATTTACAAAGGTTACGAAACAAATCCAAACGTTTCACCTTTTTAGCGATTAAAGCCAAACGTTTACAAACGTTACGAAACTAATCCAAACGTTTCACCTTTATAGCGATTTAAGCCAAATGTTTACAAACGTTACGAATCAAATCCAAATGTTTCCCCTTTTTAGCAATTTAAGCCAAGCATTTACAAACATTACGAAACAAAACCAAACGTTTAAAACGTTACGAAACAAATCCAAACGTTTCACATTTTTAGCGATTTAAGCCAAACCCTTACAAACGTTAAGAAAAAAAAACAAGCATATCACCTTTTTAGCAATATAAGCGAAACGTTTACAAATGTTACGAAACAAAGCCAAGCATTTTACCTTTTTAGTAATTTAAGCCAAACGTTTAGAAACATTACGAAACAAATCCAAGCGTTTCACCTTTTTATAAATTTAAGCCAAACGTTAACAAACGTTACGAAACTGTTTACACCGGCCCAAATAATTACCAGATAGAACTTCATGTGGGCTTATCAGGGATTAAGGCCCAACGGAAAGCCTGTTTATTATTGCTTTTTCTATTTTATAGGAATATGTAGCTCATTAGGAGTGATTCTCTATTAGAGTTTTAGTCTTAGTTGGATTAGGAGTCTCGATTGTGAGGAGCTATAAATAGCTCAGAGCTTCATTATTTTTGTATCAACAAATCAATCAATCAAAAACCAAGCCCAGTGCTTTTTATCTCGCAATCTCCGGATTGTTTTAATTTAGGAGTAGTTTTCGATATTAATCTCGCTTGAGTTCTTAACTCCCAGATTATTACTTCTTAGATCACGTGGTTAAGTGTTTTTAACCAAACAAGCCCTGTGAATATCTACGTAGGTTCGCTAAAGTATCAGACCTCAAACTGATCCCAATTATAAATTCAAAGATTCGAGTCCGGAATATTTCCAGGCGAACATCTTTTGGCGACTCCACTGGGGACCGGTTTATGGTTAGCACAAAAACGGACTTTAAGGACGATTCCAGGCACGCTCGGTCCATACGCCGACAACAACGGAAGGAAGGTGACATAGTAGACGAATCAGATTCGGATAGATCGGAAACCATGGCCAAGGACAAACAGGTGAACCAATCAAGCAAGGTGCCGAATACAACGGATACCGAGGGGAACCTGCCTAAGGACAAGATCGACGACGCGACCGATGATATGATAGACTACTCACGTCAGCTTCCTCCCTCTCGCCCTTCTTTATCACAAGCCGATTTCTCGGCCATGAGGGGCGAGATAGCGCAGGAGAACAAGCAGATGTTCGACGGTGCTATGCATCAGATGTCCGAAGTAATGAGGAACATCATGGCCGACCAAACGTCGGTCCAAAGGCAGATCCAAGGGAACTTGGACGGCCTCAACAAGGCAATGGAAAACCTGGGGCGATTATTTTCTGGGCAATCCACGGCTGATCAGGGGTACAGGAGGGCCGAACAGAACCAAACACCGAGCCGTTTTGGTCAACCAGGTGGTTCGGCCGAACAACAACCCAACAAGATGATATATACATATGGTTCCGTTAAGCTCTTGACGAGGAACGAGGCCGAATTGTCAAGAAGGGCCGATCACCCGGGGGCAAGCTTGTCAAACCCACAAGGCGAAGCTAGACCACAAGGGGGAGCTACTGGAGCCAACACCCAGGAGCCAAACGTGGGCGAACGATCATGCTCTGAGGGAGGCGATCCAAATATATACAATCAAGGGCAACTCGTGGACATGCTAGAGAGGCTCGGGGTGGACCTGCGACCTATGCCTCGCCCATTGTACATGAAACCATATCCAGACTGGATCGACAAGTTATATCCTTTCCCAAGGGGGTATAAAGTGCCGGAGTTTAGTCTATTTTCGGGCGAGGAGAAGGGGCAATCTTTGGTTGAACATGTCGCCCGGTTTTCAGCCCAATGCGGCGAAGCAGCTGCTCACGATTTCTGGAAGCTCCGGCTTTTCGCCAGCTCCTTGACAAAAATGGCGTTTACGTGGTACTCTAGGTTGTCGCCCAATTCGGTGGACACATGGAAGGACCTCGAAATCCTCTTCCATGAGGAGTTTTACAGGGCACCACCTGATGTCACCCTGGCCGACCTCGCCCGAATCTCACAGTTACCGAGCGAATCGGCAGAAAAGTATATCGGCCGATTTAGAAACCTCAGGACTAGGTGCTCCACCAAAATGTCAGAGGCCGATTGCGTACCGATGGTGGTAAGAGGGATGAGTTTCGTCATGAGGGAGCACTTCGAGGGCCACAGGTTTCGTGACTTGTTCGAGCTGACGAACAGGGTAACGAGCTACGAAAGACTCCTCCAGGAGAAAGAACAGAGGAGAGGTGCATCTAAAGGGACCTATTACAAAGACCAGCTTGACGTGGCCGTGGTGTCCGACAACGAGGATAGCGGTTCCGAAGATGAAGTCAACATGGCCGAATTTTTGGGGACGAAACCCCTGGAATGTTCGGCCTTGCGAAAGCCTGGCTTTGTTAAGAGAAATAAAACTGCGGTGGTACAAAAGGAGTATTCGTTCGACCTGGCCAAAGCGGACGACATATTCAATGCCTTGTTGAAGGATGGATAGATCGCCTTAAGCAAAGGTCATGCAATTCCACCGTCGGAAGAGCTGGTCGGTAAAGATTATTGCAAGTACCACAATTCCTGGAGGCACAGTACGAACAATTGCGTAAATTTCAGAAATGTGATCCAGAAGGCGATTAACGAAGGAAAACTTCTCTTCCCAACGAAGAAAGAGGCCGATGCTAAATGCGTGTCCATTAACACCGTTCGGCCCCACTTTGATAGCTACCTAGAACAAGGGCAGATACAAAGCAAGTGGAACCCTAGAAGGCCCAAGCCGAGAGTAGAGACCGATGGTTCAAAGTGGCGAGGAGACAAAGGACGACCTCAGTTATAGAAGAGGAAGCGATACAGCTCGCCCACTGCAGATATGACTTGCCCATCATGCAGTACGTGTTTTAAAGTCAAGGAAGGCGAGAACACGAGGAAGCATCCCAAGACCTTTAAACCAAAATCGCCCACAGAGCAGTGGCAGAGGCATGAGCCACGGCGGAGGCCCACCACTAACGTATTAAAGAGGATATTTCGGCCAACTGAGGAGACCCCTCGTATGACGAAAACCCAGAAGAGGCGAATGCAAAGGCTGCGACAAGAGTCACGGGCGAATCACGGGGCAGAATCGGCTCACAGAGAGCAGCGCGGAAATAGGCCAATAGTCGAGAGATTGGGGGCAAGGAACCGGGCCGATATGGATACCAAATCTCCTGATAGGCGAAATGCCAAAGTAAGGAAGGTATGGATGCCAAAAGGCGAGAAACAAGTGGCCGATGTGGCCGTCACAGTAGTAGTCGACGAGGAGGACGAAGATTTTGGCGGCCGATCGTCCTATAAGGACGTACTCGTATCGCATCAGGACGGCCAGCTTAAAGCAAGATTACCCAATGACCGCGAGGTCATCGTCTCGCACAAAAAGGGAGTATTGAAAGCTTGGGTCCCGGTGGTGAGGGACGAATACGGCGTGAAGGTGGCCACGCTCCCCAACTCATACAGAAGTAAGCCAGGGCAGAAGGCGACATTGGAAGGCGACGTAATCGTGCCGGAAGGAGATAGCGCCGACAGTATCGCGGTAGTATCTCTTAGCAAGCCTCCAACAAGGATGACTAGGCACATTCGGCCACTGTACATCAAGGCCGATTTGAACGGGGTATCGGTTAACAGGGTCCTTATTGATAACGGGGCTGGCGTTAACATACTACCGGCGAAAATGCTCAAAAAACTGGGCATAACACGGGATCAGCTTGACCCGACCGACGTTTACATGACTGACTTCGCGGGAGGCGAGACACCGGCTAAAGGGTACATCACCCTCCGAATCAAGGTAGGGCGAGTAGAAACCGAAGAAGGGTTTTTCGTGGTCAACGCCCGGAGCAACTACAACATTTTGCTCGGCCGCGATTGGATACACTCTAACATGTGCATACCGTCGACCATGCATCAAATGCTCTTCATATGGCCAGATGACGGCGAGGCCGAAGTTGTTCAGGGCGACCCCAACCCCTTCGGCGAGGACCACAATGTACTTGAAGCACGTTTATATGATGAAGAAGTGCGCAACATACAATCCCTCAGTTCAAAAGGAGAGACGAGCGTCCCTCGCCTGCTTGTTAACTCAGATCGGCCTGTATCAGTGACCCTCGGGGGCAAAGGCCGATCCACCATCCTTGGAGATTCAAAATGATAGCACGACATGAAGAATTGAGGGAGAAAATTAGACAGTTAACCTCGCTGCATGATATTACATCGGCCGAATGCATCTACGAGGACCAAGATCAAGACCCAACAGGATCGTTGCGGATTGGGGACATACGATTGGCAACTGGGAAGTTAGAAGATGATCCCGCCCAAGTACAGGACGACCTCCTCGAAATCAATCTGGGACAGATGAATCGCCTAAGCCTATATATATCAATGCGGGACTGGACGAGGGATTCAGAGAGCAACTGGTCGCTCTACTCATTGAGTTCCGCGACTGTTTTGCCTGGTCGTATGACGAAATGTCGGGCCTTGATCCTGATATCGCCGAGCATAAGCTTCCATTGAAAAGTGGGTTTCGTCCATTTCGGCAACCTCCCCGGCGAATGTCCAGGGAAGTAGATACACTTATCCAGGACGAAATTAAGCGGCTGGAAGATGCCAAGTTTATTCGGGAAGCCCAGTACACCAAATGGCTCTCTAACATCGTACCAGTGATGAAGAAAAATGGAAAGCTAAGAGTATGCGTAGATTTTCGGAACCTCAACCTTGCAACACCTAAAGACGAATACCCTATGCCGGTAGCCGATATGCTAATAGACAGGGCAGCAGGACACACGATACTCAGTTTCCTCGACGCACACTCTGGGTATAACCAAGTCCCAATCAGCAAAGAGGACATCTCCAAAACAGCCTTTCGATGCCCCGGGCCGATCGGAGCGTATGAATGGGTAGTGATGCCTTTCGGCTTGAAAAACGCAGGGGCAACATACCAAAGGGCGATGAATAAAATGTTCAGGGGCCTTGACTGCCTTAAGGTTTACATAGACGACGTCGTAATCAAATCAAATACCAGCGAAATCCATCTGGCCGACCTCCAGAAAGGGTTCGAACGTATACGGCGCAATGGGTTAAAGATGAATCCTCTGAAATGCGCATTCGGCGTTTCGGCTGGAAACTTCTTGGGTTTCTTGGTTCACCAGCGGGGAGTAGAAATAGACAAGAACAAAGCCAAGGCAATTATCAATGCTGAACCACCCAAAACCAAGAAGCAGCTCCAGAGGCTCATCGGTCAAATCAATTTTTTAAGAAGATTCATAGCGAACACAGCGGGCCGACTTCGCAGCTGGAGTGTCTTGCTGAGAGGAAAAGAGACCGATGAGTGGATATGGACGGACGAGCAACAGAGGGTGTTCGACGATTTGAAAGGTTACTTGGCAAAACCTCCGGTTATGACCCCTCCAAAGCCGAATAAACCGTTGTTGCTATACCTATCGGCTGCACACGAATCCCTAGGATGTATGCTCGCCCAAGAGGACGATGGGGTCGAGAGAGCAGTCTACTATTTGAGCCGAGGACTGACGGACACAGAGATTCGCTATACCGACATAGAAAAAATGTGTCTATGCCTGTACTTCACATGCTGCAAGCTGCGATACTATATGTTGCCGGTCGTAGTGTATGTATTGTCCCAGACCGATATCATTAAGTATATCTTATCGAAGCCATACCTGAGGAATCAGATTGGAAAATGGGCGATTGCTATGTCCGAATTTACGTTGGTATATGTTCCCCAAAGAGTAGTAAAGGGACAAGTGTTGGCCGATTTCTTAGCCGATCACCCGGGTATTACCCTCAAGGAAGAAACGGTCACGTTTTGCGACATCGCCATATGGGAGATGTGGTTCGACGGGTCTAGAACAAGCCAGGGGGCAGGCGCCGGAGTTCACATCGTCACACCCTTGGGGGCATCCTACCGGTTGTCATTCAAACTCCAGTTCGAATGCACCAACAATCAAGCAGAATATGAGGCCCTGATATTCGGTTTCGAGATTTTAGCCGAGCTGGGGGCAAAGGCGATCAGCGTCAAAGGAGATTCTTTACTAGTCATCAAGCAAGTGACAGGAGAATTCAAATGCGAGTCCGAGCTATTAGTGAGATATTGCAACAAGGCGAAACATTTGGTCGAAGGCTTTCAGGATACGAGGATAGAATACACAGAGAGGGCCGATAACAGCGTTGCAAACGACCTAGCTCAGCACGGTAGCGGTTACAAGGTGAACCATCAGTTCGATGCTATAGAAAGGGAAACGCCGAACCTCCATACCGGGGGCATCACGATCGACGAAAGACAGTTCTCGGTATACCAGCTGGACTTCACCCAAGATTGGAGGGTCGAGCTCCTAAAATGGTTTGAAAAACCAGATCTCACGGATAGGAGGTTAAGAACGTTGGCCCTGAATTACGTTGTGTTAGCCGGCGAACTATATAAGAAGGGCTTTGAAGGGCTTCTCTTCAGGTGCATCGGTCCAAAAGAAGCCATGCTTGCAATGGCCGAGGTACACGAAGGAATAGCAGGTGCTCACCAGGCGGGTCCCAGAATGAGGTGGTTGATCCACAAATACGGTTTTTATTGGCCAAAAATGGAACAGGACTGCATAAGATATGCCAAAGGTTGTGAAGCCTGTCAAAAGTTCGGCCCAATACAACACGCCCCGGCCGAAGACCTGCATTCTATTATCAAGCCGTGGCCATTCAGAGGATGGGCAGTCGACCTGATAGGAAAAATATTCCCTGGCTCGTCAGACGGTCATACTTTTGTAATTATTGCCACGTGCTATTTTACAAAATGGGTCGAAGCTAAACCTTTGAAGTCGCCAACACAAGAAGCGGTGATCAAGTTCTTCAAAGAATACATCGTCCACCGACACGGGTTGCCCGAGTCTATAACCATAGATCAAGGGACGATGTTTACAGGAAGCGACATGAGTTGGTGGGCCTCCCAAATGAAGATAAAAATGTTACACTCAACACCATACTACGCCCAGGCCAACGGACAAGCCGAAGCCACGAACAAAGCTATCAAGCTCATAGTTCATAAGATGATTGAAGAAAACCCAAGACAATTTTTATCAGAAGCTGTTTGGGCGAATAGAACCAGTCAGAAGTCGGCTACTGGGACTTCGCCTTTCAGACTGGTTTATGGCTACGATGCGATGTTGCCAATGGAGCTGACCGTCACGTCTACTCGCCGCAGATACCAGAGCGAATTGTCCAAAGAAGATTACTTTGACAAGATGGTGATAGATTCTCTTGACCTTGACGAAGAACGTTTGACGGCGTTAGATCACTTAGAAGCTTAGAAAAGAAGGGTCGAGAGAGCTTACAACAAACGAGTAAAACGGAAAGCTTTTACGGTGGGCGATATAGTATGGAAAGCAGTCTTGCCTATCGGCCATAAAGACACTCGGCTTGGTAAATGGAGCCCGAACTGGGAAGGCCCCTTTATTGTGGTCAACAAGTTAACAGGCGGAGCATACTTGTTGGCAGATATTGATGGGGAAGAACACAACAGGGCGATCAACGGTCAGTTCCTGAAAAAATACGTTCCTAGCTGTTGGGAGGGCGTAGACCGTCGGTTATTTGGAGCCGACGAAGAGTAGTGCTGTTTGTAACTTTCCGCCAAGCATCCTGGAATGTTACAATTCACGGAGTATGCGGCGAATATAGGTAAACGCCGATCATTTGGTAGTACCATTTACGTTT
The DNA here is from genome assembly GCF_937616625.2 of Mercurialis annua. Lineage (NCBI taxonomy): Eukaryota > Viridiplantae > Streptophyta > Magnoliopsida > Malpighiales > Euphorbiaceae > Mercurialis > Mercurialis annua. Next base: position 31,322,376 of record NC_065572.1, on the reverse strand, counting down.
TCGGCGTTTCACATTAGTTGAGTTTTTTCAACGGGTTCTCCGTTTTTCTCAACATCTTGTAATTATTTTTTAAATAAATAAACATTATTTCGTATCGGACTAACTATGGGCCGATAATATGAAAATAATCAAACAAGGTGCGAATAGAAGGTAAAACTTTCGGCTCTGTGGCCGAATGAACATTAAAATTGCAGCAAAAACAAGATACGGCCCCCAGACCGATCAAAGGGTACTAAAATTCGGAACTAACATAAAAATACAAAATTATGAAATTGTTCTGAACTTAAAATTTAAAAATGGCTGAATATGTCGCCCAGCTCGCTGCGGAGGGTGTTGAATTGGGTACGAGCTTCAGCCACCTTAGGCTTCAAATTGGCAAGGCCCTGCTTCAGCTCGCTTCGGCTCTTCTTCACACCAACACCCTCAAGAAGGTCTTTGTCCATCGACGCTTCAAGCTCAACAATAGCTTTTTCTTCGGTTTCCAGCTCCAGCTTCAGGGCAGCGACTTTGTCCCTTAGATCCTTGGCATTGTCTCGGCGAGACGAAGAGTTGAGACAGCCGATTTCACATTCACCTTCAACCCTTCCAGCTTCTCCTTGGCAACGTTCTCCTGGGCGATCAGCTCGTCATAATTGGACTGAATATTGGTCGATTCAGCATAGATCGCCCGGAAAGCTAGGAGCGACGCAGAAAGCTTGACCATTGCACCTCGAGCTTTCTCATTGAGAACTTCTGGAGGAGCATCGGCCAAGGCAGTTGCCGACTTCTGAAGCCGCTCAAGATCCTTTGGCGATTTGAAAAGAGTAGTGCCTTGGGACTTCAGCTCAGAGATGACGTCCAGATGATCGCCCCAGTTTTCGGTAGAACCGCTGGTCACTTCGCGCATCTCACTCTCTGGAAGGGGCGAATTGTCTTCTTCGCTATCAGAATCCAGGAAAGCCGCCGCCTTAGCTGCCACGTCGTCATGATCGGCAGGTGCGTCATCAGGAATCTGCCAAGTTTTGCCACAATAAAATATCAGCTGCGAATTTACTATTAGGGCTACAAATAATCGATAAGGGATACCTTCGTCTTATTGGCATCAAGGCGTGCTGGTAAGTTGGCCAGAGATGAACTCAGCGGCGACAGCAGTGTTGGCAGCGGCGAGAAGGCCAGCATCTGGGATACTGTAGGAGTTGTCTCAGAAGGGTTTGCTTCTGAAGGGGCCTTTTGAGATAAAGACCGTTTAATTGAACGACCTTCATCCCCGGTCTGCTCGTCGGCCGTCTCTGTATCGCCCCTTGAAGAGGAATGGGCGCTGGGCTGAGATGGAGCTTCCTTAGGAATAGGGTCAAACATACGTGACCCCGTCGTTTCCTTCTTCGCCTTTTTTGCTTTCGGATCTTTCTTAGACGGCTTCTTGGCAGGGCGTTTTTGTCTCGCCTTCTTCGCTTCGACATCTCCTTCGCCATCGGTGTCAAAAACGTCCCCTTTGTTCCATCGAGGCACGCCAACTGAAAGACAAAACAAAATTAGCAGGCGAATAATGGCCGAAACCGTTAGGGGAATTCAAATAAAAAGACCTGTTTACCTGGTATTCTATCATAGCCAATTCGGACAAGTTCATTTATCGCCTCAGCATCAGATGTGCATCTGATGCCGGTATAGGTCACACATTCACTTGTTATTTCGGGCTTTCGTTTTTTTACCCTTTTCTTTGGAAGTTTTATGGGGTTGGGTGTAGACATATTAACTTTAGGTACTGGTGGACTTTTATATTTAAATTTTGGGCGAATATGGGCAAGATAAAATTCGTAGGAATATTTGCCTTCATAATGTTCTTTCCAGACCTTTTTCATTTTTTCGTCGTATTTCTGCCTAGTCATTCGCCTATGGCGCTGCATCCTAAGGTTCAGGCCAGGGCGATCTAGGGGGTCGTATTTAAACTTATAAAAACGTTCGAATTTAGCTATTTCAAAGAGGTGAAAGAGATTACCTTCGTATTGGGGGCGTTTTGGTGCCTGCAAAAGAAACAGATCGGCATGAGTAGGGTTTTGAGATAAAGGAGGTAATTGAAAATTATGAAGACTTAGTATTTCTTTGGGCGAGAGGTCGAAGAAAGACTCAATAACTAAAGCCCACCAGCTTTCGTATTCTGAGGTACAGGAAGGGGAAATAGAAGGGCGAGAAATTTCAGAAATGGGGGGAAGATAAGCCCGGTTAAGGCGAAGGATAAATTGAAGGTCAGAGTAATCTTCGATTGACGGTTTATAGGTCCCGCGATTGTTGACGGAGATCAACAAAGGACAGGGAATTCCTTGAGAATAGCCGAATTGACGGGCGACATAGTTGGGGCAATAGGCTTTGATGCTACTACGGTTATATTCTAAACCGGCGATAAGATTTCGGGACTTCAGAGAACTGCCCCAATATTGTCCCCCTAGCTTTAGCCACGGATCGGCTTTAGCCTCATCTGTATCTTCACAATCCCAGGCGACGAAAAGCCATGAAGGGAGATACTTCAGGTTGAGAATCGGGCAAAACAGTTCCGAAGCTCTAACAGAGTTGGTGAAAACCTCCAACACATCCAACACATGAGGCAGGCGAGTACCAGCGACGATTAATTGGTAGCCGCAAAGTTCGGCCTTGATCTGAGGGCCGACCTCAAATAGTTCAGGGAAGTACAAGGCCAGCCACAATTGCAACACCCACAGGGGCCCGCTTGGGCATTGAAAGGTCCTCTTGTCGCCATGAGGGGCGATCTCATTAAGGCTTCGGTACAGATGGGCGAGCATGAATTCCCCAAGGTTGCATTTTCGCCCTTCAGCAAGAGCAGCGGCCAGGGTGAAGCAGTCTGTAGTCACTCTGAAGGAGGAAGTGCAGAGGACGAACTTGGCTATGAAAAAGGCAAGGAAGGAAATGTGTTCCTTAACATCGGGCTTGTAATATTCTTCGCCCATGAACAGTTTAATGAAGGGGCCGTAGCTTTGTTGAGCCTTTGTCAGTTTGAATGGGGGCATTTCGGCGTCTAGATTGGGCGATATACGTTCGCCGATGATTGGGATATTGAGGATGGCCGCCATGTCCAGTAAAGTGATCGTCATCATGCCGAACTTGAAACAGAAGCAATGGACGGCAGTTGACCAGAAGAGAGAAGCGCCCATGATGTAGTGCTTCGCTATCGGCCTGCTTGCCTTACAGAGGTTGATCATGTCATAAATGCCGATATCTTTCCATAGTTGGCCGAAGTGAGGTTTTAGTCTGGTGACCCATTCTTGGTACCCTTTGTGTTCAGTCGGCCAGTTTCGGAACATGGTGTTTACCCAGACAGATGATTGGTGAGGAAGTGAAAAACGAGGTGGTACTTCTTCGTGAAATGGGGTAGCAATGTCGCACAAATGGCTGGGCGAGACAAGAATTGGACCGACGCATTCTTGATTGTCACTAGTTTTTATTATTACCTGAAAGTCGGTATTCGGAGCTGCGGCACAGATCTCAGTAATCTTATCGGTCACTTGGGAGGCGATGGTATCGTTGGGAACAGCCATGATAACTGTGGAGAACGGAGATATCTCAGTTAGGCGAATGATTAAAAGAGGCGAATCAAAGACAAGAGAGGCTAGGGCGAAAACTTACCAGAAGAGACTTGGTGAATTACTCGAGGTTGCTGAGGAGAGAGAAAGCTTGATAAATGCAGAGAGAGTAGGTAAGTGATGAAATGAGATGGTGTTTTTCTTGAAAGACAAAATCAGAGGAAGCCGAAAGGTCGTGGGGCCAAAACGTGGCATCGTGGAGAACAGCTGGAGATGACGTGGCCTAAAGGGGGTACCGAAAGGTTTATAGATGCGCACCCCTTTAAATTTTTTCGAATGATTTGGGCCTCAGTAGTGGGCTTGGAAGTGCTGAGAAGGAAGAACAAGCCCAAAAGATAAACGTTTCAGACTTGTTGGGGGCATTGTTTACACCGGCCCAAATAATTACCGGATAGAACTTCATGTGGGCTTATCAGGGATTAAGGCCCAACGGAAAGCCTGTTTATTATTGCTTTTTCTATTTTATAGGAATTTGTAGCTCATTAGGAGTGATTCTCTATTAGAGTTTTAGTCTTAGTTGGATTAGGAGTCTCGATTGTGAGGAGCTATAAATAGCTCAGAGCTTCATTATTTTTGTATCAACAAATCAATCAATCAAAAACCAAGCCCAGTGCTTTTTATCTCGCAATCTCCGGATTGTTTTAATTTAGGAGTAGTTTTCGGTATTAATCTCGCCTGAGTTCTTAACTCCCAGATTATTACTTCTTAGATCACGTGGTTAAGTGTTTTTAACCAAACAAGCCCTGTGAATATCTACGTAGGTTCGTTAAAGTATCAGACCTCAAACCGATCCCAATTATAAATTCAAAGATTCGAGTCCGGAATATTTCCAGGCGAACAGAAAAAAATCCAAGCGTTTCACCTTTTTAGCAATTTAAGCCAAACCTTTATAAACGTTCCGAAGCAAATCCAAGCGTTTAACCGTTTTAGAAATTTAAGCCAAACGTTTACAAATATTCCGAAACAAATCCAAACGTTTCACCTTTTTAGCGATTTAAGCCAAACGTTTGCAAATCCTACAAAACAAATCCAAATGGTTCGCCTTTTTAGCGATCTAAGCCAAACGTTTACAAATGCTACGGAACAAATCCAAACGTTTACCCTTTTTAGCAATTTAAGCCAAACGTTTACAAACGCTACAGAACAAATGCAAATGTTTACCCTTTTTAGCAATTTAAGCCAAACGTTTACAAACGTAACGAAACAAATTTAAGCATTTCTCCTTTTTAGCAATTTAAGCAACAAGTTTACAAACATCACGAAACAAATCAAAGCGTTTCACCTTTTTAGCAATTTAAGCGAAACCTTTACAAAGGTTACGAAACAAATCCAAACGTTTCACCTTTTTAGCTACTTAAGCCAAACGTTTACAAACGTTACGAAACAAATCCAAACGTTTCGCCTTTATAGCGATTTAAGCCAAATCTTTACAAACGTTACTAAATAAATCCAAACGTTTCACCTTTTTAGCGATTTAAGCCAAACGTTTACAAACGTTACGAAACAAAACCAAACATTTAAAACGTAACGAAAAAAATCCAAACGTTTCACATTTTTAGCGATTTACGCCAAACCTTTACAAACGTTAAGAAATAAAACCAAGTGTTTCACCTTTTTAGCAATATAAGCCAAACGTTTACAAACGTTACGAAACAAAGCCAAGCTTTTAACCTTTTTAGTAATTTATGCCAAAAGTTTACAAAAGTTACGAAACAAATCCAAGCGTTTCACCTTTATAGAAATTAAGCCAAACGTTTACAAACGTTACAAAACAAATCCAAACGTTTCACCTTTTTAGAGATTTAAGCCGAACGTTTACAAACGTTACGAAACAAAACCAAACATTTCACCTTTTTAGCAGATTAAGCCAAACATTTATAAACGTTACGAAACAAATCCAAACGTTTCCACATTTTAGCGATTTATGCTAAACGTTTATAACGTTACGAAACAAATCCAAACATTTCACCTTTTTAGAGATTTATGACAAACGTTTACAAACATTACTAAACAAATCCAAATGTTTCACCTTTTTAGCGATTGAAGCCAAACATTCACAAACAGTACGAAACAAATCCAAACGTTTCACCTTTTTAGCGATTTAAGACAAACGTTTACAAATGCTACGAAACAAATCTAAACATTTCACCTTTTTAGCGATTTAAGCCAAACGTTTACAAACGTTACGAAATAAATCCAAGCGTTTCACCTTTTTAGCAATTTAAGCCAAATATTTAATAACGTTACGAAACAAATCCAAACGTTTCACCTTTTTAGCGATATAAGCCGAACGTTTACAAACGTTACGAAATAAAACCAAACGTTTCACCTTTTTAGCGATTTAAGCCGAACATTTACGAATGTTACGAAAAAAACCAAACATTTCACCTTTTTAGAAATTTAAGCCCAACGTTTACAAATGTTACGAAACAGATCCAAACGTTTCCCCATTTTATCGATTTAAGCCAAACGTTTAAAAGGTTACGAAACATATTTAAATATTTCACCTTTTTAGCAATTTATGCCAAACGTTTACAAACGTTTCGAAATAAATCCAAACATTTCCCTTTTTAGAAAATTAAGCCGAACATTTACAAACGTTACGAAACAAAACCAAACATTTCACCTTTTTAGCAGGTTAAGCCAAGCATTTACAAACGTTACGAAACAAATCCAAACGTTTCGACATTTTAGCGATTTATGCCAAACGTTTATAAAAATACGAAACAAATCCAAACATTTCACCTTTTTAGCGATTTATGCCAAACGTTTACAAACATTACGAAACAAATCCGAACGTCTCACCTTTTTAGCGATTGAAGCCAAACGTTTACAAACAGTACGAAACAAATCCAAACGTTTCACCTTTTTAGCGATTTAAGGCAAACGTTTACAAATTCCACGAAACAAATCCAAATGTTTTACCTTTTAAGCAATTTAAGCCAAACGTTTACAAACGTTACAAAACAAATCCAAACGTTTCACCACTTTAGCGATTTAAGGCGAACGTTTACAAACGGTACGAAATAAATCCAAACGTTTCACCTTTTTAGCGATTTAAGCCAAACGTTTACAAACGTTACGAAACAAATCCAAATGCTTCACCTTTATAGCGATTTAAGCCAAACGTTTACAAACGTAACGAAATTAATCCAAGCGTTTCACCTTTTTAGCAATTTAAGCCAAAGGTTTACAAACGTTACGAAACAAATCCAAACGTTTCACCTTTTTAGCGATATAAGCCGAACGTTTACAAACGTTACGAAACAAAACCAAACGTTTCACCTTTTTAGATATTTAAGCCGAACATTTACGAACGTATTGAAAAAAACACCAAACGTTTCACCTTTTTAGCAATTTAAGCCAAACGTTTACAAATGTTACGAAACAGATCCAAATGTTTCCCCATTTTAGCAATTTAAGCCAAACGTTTAAAACGTTACGAAACATATTTAAAATATTTCACCTTTTTAGCGATTTATGCAAAACATTTACAAATGCTTCGAAACAAATCCAAACGTTTCACCTTTTTAGCGATTGAAGCCAAACGTTTACAAACGCTACGAAACAAATCCAAACGTTTCACCATTTTAGCGATTTAAGCCAAAGGTTTACAAACGTTACGAAACAAATCCAAACGTTTCACCTTTTTAGCGATTTAAGCCAAACGTTTACACAGGTTATGAAACAAATCCAAATGTTTCACCTTTTTAGCAATTTAAGCCAAACATTGACAAACGTTACAAAACAAATCCAAGCGTTTCAACTTTTTAGTAATTTCAGCCAAACCTTTACAAATGCTACGAAATAAATCCAAGCATTTCTCCTTTTTAGCAATTTAAGCCAAACGTTTACAAACGTGCCCCCTTTTTAGCGATTTAAGACAAACGTTTACAAACGCTACGAAACAAAATAAAACGTTTAAAACGTTATGAAACAAATCCAAACGTTTCACATTTTTATCGATTTAAGCCAAACCTATACAAACGTTACGAAAAAAAAACCAAATGTTTACAACGTTACGAAACAAAACCAATCGTTTCACATTTTTAGCGATTTAAGCCAAACGTTTACAAACGTTACAAAATAAAACCAAGTGTTTTTCCTTTTTGGCAATTTAAGTCAAACGTTTACAAACGTTGCGAAACAAATCCAAGAGTTTCCCCTTTTTAGAAATTTAAGCCAAACGTTTACAAACGTTCTAAAACAAATCCAAGCGTTTAGCCTTTTTAGAAATTTAAACTAAACGTTTACAAATGTTTCAAAACAAATCAAAACGTTTCACCTTTTTAGCGATTTAAGCCGAACGTTTACAAACACTACAAAAAAATCCAAACGGTTCACTTATTTAGCGATTTAAGCCAAATGTTTACAAATGCTATGAAACAAATCCAAACGTTTCGCCTTTTTAGCAATTTAAGCCAAACGTTTATAAACTTTACAAAACAAATCCAAGCGTTTCTCCTTTTTAGCAATTTAAGCCAAACATTTACAAACAATACGAAACAAATCAAAGTGTTTCACCTTTTTAGCAATTTAAGCCAAACGTTTACAAAGGTTAGGAAACAAATCCAAACGTTTCACCTTTTTAGCGATTTAAGCCAAACGATTAAAAATGTTACGAAACAAATCCAGACGTTTTACCTTTTTAGCAATTTAAGCCAAACGTTTACAAACGGTACGAAACAAATCCAAACGTTTCGCCTTTTTAGCGATTTAAGCCAAACGTTTACAAACGCTACGAAACAAATCCACATGTTTCACTTTTTTAGCATTTTAAGCCAATCGTTTACAAACGTTACGAAACAAATCCAAGCGTTTCACCTTTTTAGCGATTTAAGCCAACCGTTTACAAACGTTACGAAACAAATCCAAGCGATTCACCTTTTTAGCAATTTAAGCCAAACTTTTACAAAAGTTACGAAACAAATCCAAACGTTTCCCCTTTTTAGCGATTTAAGCCAAACGTTTACAAACGTTATGAAACAGAACTAAACGTTTATAACGTTACGAAACTAATCTAAACGTTTTACATTTTTAGCGATTTAAGCCAAACCTATACAAACGTTACGAAGCAAAACCAAACGTTTAAAATGTTACGAAACAAATCCAAACGTTCACATTATTAGCGATTTAAGCCAAACCTTTACAAACGTTACGAAACAAAACCAAGCATTTCCCCTATTTAGCAATTTAAGCCAAACATTTTACAAATGCTACGAAACAAATCCAAACGTTTCACCTTTTTAGCAATTTAAGCCAAACGTTTACAAATGTTACGAAACAAATTCAAGCATTTATCCTTTTTATCAATTTAAGCCAAACTTTTACATACGTTACGAAAGAAATCAAAGCGTTTCACCTTTTAAGCAATTTAAGCCAAACGCTTACAAAGGTTACGAAACAAATCCAAACGTTTCACCTTTTTTGTGATATAAGCCAAACTTTTACAAACGATACGAAACAAATCCAAACGTTTCACCTTTTAAGCGATTGAAAGCAAATGTTTCCAAAAGTTATGAAACAAATCCAAACATTTCACCTTTTTAGCGTTTTAAGTCAAACGTTTACAAACGTTACGAAAAAATTCAAACGTTTCGCCTTTATAGCGATTTAAGATAAACATTTACAAAATGAAACAAATCCAAATGTTTCACCGTTTTAGCGATTTACGCAAAAAATTTACAAATGCTACGAAACAAAACAAAACGTTTAAAACGTTACGAAAAAAATCCAAACGTTTCCCATTTTTAGCGATGTAAGCCAAACCTTTACAAACGTTATGAAACCAAACCAAGCATTTCACCTTTTTAGCAATTTAAGCCAAACGTGTACATACGTCACAAAATAAATCCAAGCGTTTCACCTTTTTAGCGATATAAGCCAAACGTTTACAAACGTTACGAAACAAATCCAAACGCTTCACCTTTTTAGCGATTTAAGCCGAACGTTTACGAACGTTACGAAACAAAACCAAACATTTCAGCTTTTTAGCAATTTAAGCCCAAGGCTTACAAACGTTACGAAACAAATCCAAAAATTTCCCCATTTTAGAGATTTAAGCCAAACGTTTAAAATGTTACGAAAAAATCCAAACATTTTACCCTTTTAGAGATTTATGCCAAACGTTTACGAACGTTACGAAACAAATCCAAACGTTTCACCTTTTAGCGTTCGAAGACAAACATTTACAAACGTTACGAAACAAATCCAAATGTTTCACCTCATTAACGATTTAAGCCAAACGTTTACAAACGTTACGAAACAAATCCAAACGTCTCAACTTTTTAGCGATTTAAGCCGAACATTTACAAACGTTATGAAAGAAAACCAAACATTTCACCTTTTTAGTAATTTAAGCCAAAGATTTACAAACGTTACGAAACAAATCGAAACGTTTCCCCATTTTAGCGATTTAAGCCAAACGTTTCAAACGTTACGAAATAAATCCAAACATTTCACCTTTTTAGCGATTTATGCCAAATGTAAATTCAAGCGTTTCACCTTTTTAGCAATTTAAGCCAAACGTTTACAAACGTTACGAAACAAATCCAAGCGATTCACCTTTTTAGCAATTTAAGCCAAACTTTTACAAAAGTTACGATAAAAATCCAAACGTTTCCCCTTTTTTGCGATTTAAGCCAAACGTTTATAAACGTTACGAAACAAAACCAAACGTTTATAACGTTACGAAACAAATCCAAACGTTTTACATTTTTAGCGATTTAAGCCAAACCTATACAAACGTTACGAAACAAAACCAAACGTTTAAAACGTTACGAAACAAATCAAACGTTCACATTATTAGCGATTTAAGCCAAACCTTTACAAACGTTACGAAACAAAACCAAGAATTTCCCCTATTTAGCAATTTAAGCCAAACGTTTACAAATGTTACGAAAAATATCCAAGTGTTTCACCTTTTTAGCAATTTAAGCCTAAAGTGTACAAACGTTACGAAACAAATCCAAATGTTTCACCTTTTTAGCGATATAAGCCAAGCGTTTACAAACGTTACAAAACAAATCCAAAAGTTTCACCTTTTTAGCGATTTAAGCAAAACGTTATAAACGCAATGAAACAAATCCAAATGTTTCCCCTTTTTAGCAATTTAAGCCAAACGTTTACAAATGTTACGAAACAAATTCAAGCATTTCTCCTTTTTATCAATTTAAGCCAAGCGCTTACAAAGGTTACGAAACAAATCCAAGTGCTTCACGTTTTTAGCAATTAAAGCCAAACGTTTACAAACATTCTTAAACAAATCCAAGCGTTTCACCTTTTTAGAAATTTAAGCCAAACGTTTCGAAACAAATACAAACATTTCACCTTTTTGGCGATTTAATCCAAACGTTTACAAACGCTACAAAATAATTCCAAACGGTTCACCTTTTTAATGATTTAAGCCAAACGTCTACAAACGCTACGAAACAAATCCGAACGTTTCCCCTATTTAGCAGTTTAAGCCAAACGTTTACAAACGTTACGAACAAATCCAAGCCGTTTCTTCTTTTTAGCAATTTAAGCAAAACATTTACATACATTACGAAACAAATGAAAGCATTTCACCTTTTTAGCAATTTAAGCCAAACGTTTACATAGGTTACGAAACAAATCCAAACGTTTCAACCTTTTAGCGATTTAAGCCAAACATTTCAAACGTTACGAAACAAATCCAAACGTTTCGCCTTTATAGCGATTTAAGCCAAACGTTTACAAACGTTACGAAAAAAATCCAATTGTTTCACCTTTTTAATGATTTAAGCCAAACGCTTACAAACATTACGAAACAAAACCAAACGTTTAAAACGTTACGAAGCAAATCTAAACGTTTCACAATTTTAGCGATTTAAGCCAAACATTTACAAACGATAAGAAACAAAACCAAGCGTTCATAACGTTACGAAACAAATCCAAACGTTCACATTATTAGCGATTTAAGCCAAACCTATACAAACGTTACGAAACAAAACCAAGCGTTTCCCCTATTTAGCAATTTAAGCCAAACGTTTACAAATGTTACGAAAAATATCCAAGCGTTTCACCTTTTTAGCAATTTAATCCTAAACTGTACAAACGTTACGAAACAAATCCAAACGTTTCACCTTTTTAGCGATTTAAGCCAAGCGTTTACAAACGTTACAAAACAAATCCAAAAGTTTCACCTTTTTAGCGATTTAAGCAAAACGTTTAGAAACGCTACGAAACAAATCCAAATGTTTCCCCTTTTTAGCAATTTAAGCCAAACATTACGAAACAAATTCAAGCATTTCTCCTTTTTATCAATTTAAGCCAAACGTTTACAAACGTTATGAAAGAAATCAAAGCATTTCCCCTTTTAAGCAATTTAAGCCAAACGCTTACAAAGGTTACGAAACAAATCCAAACGTTTCACCTTTTTAGCGATTTAAGCCAAACGTTTACAAACGATACGAAAAAAATCCAAATGTTTCACCTTTTTAGCGATTTAAGGCAAATGTTTACAAAAGTTACGAAACAAATCCCAACGTTTCACCTTTTTATCGTTTTAAGTCAAACGTTTACAAACGTTACTAAAAAATTCAAACATTTCGCCTTCATAGCGATTTAAGATAAACATTTACAAAACAAAACAAATCCAAATGTTTCAACGTTTTAGCGATCTAAGCAAAACGTTTACAAACGCTACGAAACAAAACAAAACGTTTAAAACGTTACGAAAAAAATCCAAACGTTTCATATTTTTAGCTATTTAAGCCAAATCTTTACAAACGTTACGAAACCAAACCAAGCATTTCACCTTTTTAGCAATTTAAGCCAAACGTTTACATACGTTACGAAACAAATCCAAGCGTTTCACCTTTTTAGCGATATAAGCCAAACGTTTACAAACGTTACAAAACAAATCCAAACATTTCATCTCTTTAGCTATTTAAGACGAACTTTTACGAACGTTAAGAAACAAAACCAAACATTTCACCTTTTTAGCAATTTAAGCCAAAGGTTTACAAACGTTACGAAACAAATCCAAACATTTCCCCATTTTAGCGATTTAAGCCAAACGTTTAAAATGTTACGAAAAAATCAAAACATTTCACCCTTTTAGCAATTTATGCCAAACGTTTACGAACGTTACGAAACAAATCCAAACGTTTCACCTTTTAGCGTTTGAAGCTAAACATTTACAAACGTTACGAAACAAATCCAAACGTTTCACCTCTTTAGCGATTTAAGCCAAACGTTTACAAACGTTACGAAACAAATCCAAACATCTCAACTTTTTAGCGATTACAAACGTTACCAAACAAAACCAAACATTTCACCTTTTTAGCAATTTAAGCCAAAGGTTTACAAACGTACGAAACAAATCAAAACGTTTCCCCATTTTAGCGATTTAAGCCAAACGTTTAAAACGTTACGAAATAAATCCAAATATTCCACCTTTTTAGCGATTTATGCCAAATGTTTACGAACGTTACAAAACAAATCCAAGCGTTTCCCCTTTTTAGCAATTTAAGCCAAACGTTTACAAACGTTACGAAACAAATCCAAGCGATTCACCTTTTTAGAAATTTAAGCCAAACTTTTAGAAAAGTTACGAAACAAATCCAAATGTTTCCCCTTTTTAGCGATTTAAGCCAAACGTTTACAAACGTTACGAAACAAAACCAAACGTTTATAACGTTACGAAACAAATCCAAACGTTTTACATTTTTAGCGATTTAAGCGAAACCTATACAAACGTTACGAAACAAAACCAAACGTTTAAAACGTTACGAAACAAATCCAAACGTTCACATTATTAGCGATTTAAGCCAAACCTTTACAAATGTTACGAAACAAAACCAAGCGTTTCCCCTATTTAGCAATTTAAGCCAAACGTTTACAAATGTTACGTACAAAATCCAAGCGTTTCACCTTTTAGCAATTTAAGCCTAAAGTGTACAAACGTTACGAAAGAAATCTAAACGTTTAACCTTTTTAGCGATTTAAGCCAAACGTTTACACAGGTCATGAAACAAATCCAAATGTTTCACCTTTTTTGCAATTTAAGTCAAACATTGACAAACGTTACGAAACAAATCCAAGTGTTTCAACTTTTTAGTTATTTCAGCCAAACGTTACCAAACGCTACGAAACAAATCCAAGCGTTTCTCCTTTTTAGCAATTTATGTCAAACGTTTACAAAAGTTACAAAAAACAAACGTTTCACCTTTTTAGCGATTTAAGCCAAACGTTTATAAACGTTACGAAACAAAATCAAACGTTTTAAACGTTACGAAACAAATCCAAACGTTTCACATTTTTAGCGATTTAAGCCAAACCTTTACAAACGTTAAGAAGCAAAACCAAGCATTTCACCTTTTTAGCAATATAAGCCAAACAATTACAAGCATTACGGAAAAAAGACAAGCCTTTCACCTTTTTAGCAATTTAAGCCAAACTTTTACAAACGTTACGAAACAAATCCAAGCGTTTCACCTTTTTAGCAATTTAAGCCAAACGTTTACAAACGTTACGATACTGTAATACCCCAAAATATTTAATTATCTAATTGGACCACGTGTCCAGTTTAGACTCGTCAGAGTGGCGAAATCGGAAAGATTTCTGATGAAATTACAGTAAATAAATTTCAGGTAGGTCGGTTTCGGGAAAATTAATTATAAGGAAATTAAAGTTATAGTTCAATTCTAAAGTTATAATTGGTATTAAACGGAAAAATGTCAAGAAAAGTCCAAAATGAAGTATATGGACCAAAGTGGTAATTTAGCTACTTTGTGTCGAAAACATAAATTTTGGGTTTTAACGGGAAAATATTAATATCGGAATTAGTATTATTTATTGGATATAAATAATACGCATAGGTCATAATTAAAGTGTTAATTGATTTAGCTATGTACTAAATCGTACAAAAGAAAAGTTTAAACAATAAATGGTAAGAAACAAAAAGGACAAGGACTAAAATGGCATTTTAGCCAATATATATGAAGAAGAAGATATGAATCAGAGAAGGGTCGAGAGAATTGAGAGGTTATCGCCGATTACGATCGTTTCGCCGCCGTTTCGCCGTTCGACGTCCGATTCAAGTGATTTTCGCAGCGATTTCATCAGAATCGAATCCTTTATCGATCCAACGCTTCGTTTCAAGGTAAATCTTCAAGAAATTTGGCTAAAATCGAATAATAGGGTATGTTTTAGGGAATTAAAGAATTAAGCTTGAATTTGACATTTTTTAAGTTATTATAGCGTTTTAATGAAAACCGAGATGCGTGTTTTGTATAGTTGAATGTTTAGCACGTCGGGATGGTTGAAAAGCCCCGGAAAATGACTTTCCGGGGGCTGTCACGGGTGCGCGTTCGCACACTCCTTGAATTTTAGTGTGTGCGTTTGCACACTACCCAAAACTTGTCAGATTCAAAATTCGAACGGTCAGTTTATAGATTTGCCTCTTAGGAACGCCTCTGTCAAATTTCATCTTGATCTAACGGTTCAATTGGGAGAGATCGTCATTTTACTAAACAGTGTCAGTGTGCAGGCATCACCTGCGCATTGTCCTGAAAACTCCTTGAAACTTCATCGGAATAATTTCGAATATTAGACCCTAAAAATGATTAAGGACCCCGATAATTTAAACAGTGAAGTTTTAGCTCGATGTTTTACGTGGGCAACTATAATGGAAAACGTTAAAGATAGTATACGTTTCTCGAATACGAGAAACAGAGTTCGACATATTGTGAATACGATAAAGGAATATCGAGTTCACGAATAACATTAGGAATGAAACTAAACCCTAGAATTTGAATGTAATATACATGTAATAATACGAGATTAATATCTAATCATTAAACATTAATTAAAATGTATCAGACATACGAGCAAGCAGTGAGGGCGATAGACGAGGAGTGCACGAGCATACTATCACATCGACTATCTTATAGAGTGGATTGCGGTCACTATGAGTTGCACTGTACTTTCGTGTATTATATATCAAAGTTATTTTACATATATATATATTGTTTATACGCATCGCATAACATATGATTTGATTAAATATTATATGTTTCTATCAAGTTTATATACGAGAACTAGTATGCTATCCGAAGAAACTAGCTGCCTATTGGGTGTCAATAGGCTATGTGATCACCAGTATCGAGTCGGTCTAGTGTGTTTGCATTTGAGAAATGATTTGATATGTATGGCATGATTTGAATATGAATTTCAAAGTTGGATAATGAATTCGATACGAGTGAGCACTCGGCTACGGTGTAGCCTGGAGTCCCCGTATCTAGTGGGTTGGACCCACCAGTGAGTTGGACTCACAACTTGAGATTTATGATTGGGTTGAACGATATATGATTATTCAAGAGATGTGTCGCATGCTAGGATATTAGTTTCGTACGGATCAAATACATGTTTATTATTTTATAATAATGTTTCCTTGCAATGCGATGCTATGTTTTTATAATAATACCGTTAGTAAATGCAAACTCACTCAGTGTTTTCCCAAATCTTGACCCCTCACCTTTAATGTCTTTCAGGTACTTAGTATGTGGACCTAGCTAGAGGCCAATTTTGAAGTCCAGAAGCCAGCTGTGTATGCATAGTTTCTGACTTCTGTGAATGCTCCAGTAGTGGTCCCGCATTGATAGAGTCGTAGCCTAGACAACAATACATTTTGAGTGTACATATTACTTGCTGTCTTGTTTATATGTTTTGTAGGCTACGTGTTTTATATGTGATCCACGTCCCCAGATGCCGGTGAGATGTTTTGAGAAATTAACTGATGAATAGAATACCGCGAGGCCAGTTCATACAGGGTACGGTAACTAGAGCCCGCGAGGTTTAAACAGCTAATGGAAATATTTGGTTATATATTATATATGTATATTTGCTTCCGTTGTTTACTGTTATTTGTTTATTATTTGCGAAAAATTATTAGTGATTTAAGACTTGCTACGGGTTCCGGAGCTACCACTCCCGTTCCCTAGGGCCGGTTACGGCTCAATATTTAGGGTCGTGATAGATACTAATCCAAACGTTTCGCCTTTATAGCGATTTAGGCCAAACATTTACAAACGTTACGAAACAAATCCAAACGTTTCACCTTTTTAGCGATTTAAGCCAAACGTTTACAAACGTTTCGAAACAAAACCAAACGTTTACAAAGGTTACGAAAAAAATCTAAATGTTTCACCTTTTTAGAAATTAAAGCCAAATGTTTACAAACATTACGAAACAAATCCAAACGTTTCGCCTTTATAGCGATTTAAGCCGAACGTTTACAAACGTTCTGAAACAAATCCAAATGTTTCACCTTTTTAGCGATTTAAGCCAAACGTTTACAAACGTTACGAAACAAAACCAAACTTTTAAAACGTTACGAAATAAATTCAAACGTTTCACAGTTTTAGCGATTTAAGCCAAAACTTTACAAACGTTAAGAAGCAAAACCAAGAATATCACCTTTTTAGCAATATAAGCCAAATGTTTACAAGCGTTACGAAACAAAGCCAAGCATTACACCTTTTTAGTAATTTAAGCCAAACGTTTACAAACGTTACGAAACAAATCCAAGTGTTTCACCTTTTTAGCAATTTAAGCCAAAAGTTTACAAACGTTACGAAACAAATCCAAGCGTTTCATGTTTTTAGCAATTAAAGCCAAACATTTACAATTATTCTGAAACAAATCCAAGCGTTTCACCTTTTTAGAAATTGAAGCCAAACGTTCTGAAACAAATACAAACGTTTCACCTTTTCATTGATTTAAGCCAAACGTTTACAAACGTTACGAAACAAATCCAAGTGATTCACCTTTTTAGCAATTTAAGCCAAACTTTTATAAAAGTTACCAAACAAATCCAAACGTTTCCCCTTTTTAGAGATTTAAGCCAAACGCTGACAAACGTTAACAAAACCAAATGTTTCTAACGTTACGAAACAAATCCAAACGTTTCACATTTTTAGCGATTTAAGCCAAATGTTTACAAACGTTACGAAACAAAACCATACGTTTACAAGCGCTATGAAACAAAACCAATCGTTACGAAACAAAACGAAGCGTTTCCCCTATTTAGCAATTTAAGCCAAATGTTTGCAAATGATACGAAAAAAATCCAAGCGATTCACATTTTTAGCAATTTAAGCCAAACTTTTAAAAACGTTACGAAACAAATCCAAACGTTTCCCCTTTTTAGTGATTTAAGCCAAGCGTTCACAAACGTTACAAAACAAATCCAAAAGTTTCACCTTTTTAGCAATTTAATTAAAACGTTTATAAACGATATGAAACAAATCCAAATGTTTCACCTTTTTAGCAATTTAAGCCAAATGTTTACAAATTTTACGAAACAAATTCAAGCATTTCTCCTTTTTAGAAATATAAGCCAAACGTTTACAAAAGTTGCGAATGAAATCAAAGCGTTTCACCTTTTTAGCAATTTAAGCCAAACGCTTACAAAGATTACGAAACAAACCCAAACGTTTCACCTTTTTAGCGATATATGCCAAACGTTTACAAACGATACGAAACAAATCCAAACGTTTCACCTTTTAAGCAATTTAAAGCAAATGTTTACAAACGTTACGAAACAAATCCAAACGTTTGACCTTTTTAGCGATTTAAGTCAAATGTTTACAAACGTTACAAAAAAAATTCAAACGTTTCACCTTTAAAGCGATTTAAGATAAACATTTACAAAACAAAACAAATCCAAACGTTTCACAATTTTAGCGGTTTAAGCAAAACGTTTACAAACGTTACGAAACAAAACAAAACGATTACAACGTTACGAAACAAATCCAAAAGATTCACATTTTTATCGATTTAAGCCAAACATATACAAACGTTACGAAACAAAACCAAGCATTTTACCCTTTTAGCAATTTAAGCCAAACGTTTACAAACGTTATGAAACAAATCCAAGCAATTCACCTTTTTAGCAATTCAAGCCAATCGTTTACAAACGTTTCGAAACAAATCCAAGCATTTCATCTTTTTAGTGATTTAAGCCAAATGTTTACAAACCTTACGAAAAAAATCCAAGCGTTTCACCTTTTTAGCAATTTAAGCCAAACGTTTACAAACGTTACGAAACAAATCCAAACGTTTCACCTTTTTAGCGATTTAAGCCGAACTTTTACAAACGTTACGAAACGAAACCAAACATTTCACCTTTTTATAAATTTAAGCCAAAGGTTTACAAACGTTACGAAACAAATCCAAACATTTCCCTATTTTAGCGATTTAAGCGAAACGTTTAAAATGTTACGAAAAAAATCCAAACATTTCACCTTTTTAGAGATTTATGCCACACGTTTACGAACGTTACGAAACAAATCCAAAGGTTTTCCCTTTTTAGCGATTGAAGCCAAACGTTTACAAACGTTACGAAACAAATCCAAACGTTTCACCTTTTTAGCGATTTAAGCCAAACGTTTACAAAGGTTATGAAACAAATCCAAATGTTTTAACATTTTAGCTATTTAAGCCGAACATTTACAAACGTTACGAAACAAAACCAAACATTTCACCTTTTTAGCAATTTAAGCCAAAGGTTTACAAAGGTTACGAAACAAATCCAAACGTTTCCCCATTTTAGCGATTTAAGCCAAACGTTTAAAACTTTACGAAATAAATCCAAACATTTCATTTTTAGCAATTTATGCCAAATGTTTACGATGTTACAAAACAAATCCAAACATTTCACCTTTTTAGCGATTGAAGCCAAACGTTTACAAACGTTACGAAACATATCCAAACGTTTCACCTTATTAGCGATTTAAGCCAAACGTTTACAAACTTTACGAAACAAATCCAAATGTTTCACCTTTTTAGCGATTTAAGCCGAACATTTACAAAGGTTATGAAACAATTACAAATGTTTCACCTTTTTAGCGATTCAAGCCAAACGTTTAAAACGTTACGAAAAAAATCCAAACATTTCACCTTTTTAGCGATTTATGCCAAACGTTAACGAAAGTTATGAAACAAATCCAAACGTTTCACCTTTTTAGGGATTGAAGCCATTACAAACTTTACGAAACAAATCCAAACGTTTCATATTTTTAGCAATTTAAGACAAACGTTTACAAACGTTACGAAATAAATCCAAACGTTTCATGTTTTTAGCGATTTAAGCCGAACGTTTACAAACGTTAAGAAACAAAACCAATCATTTGACCTTTTTAGCAATTTA
The DNA here is from genome assembly GCF_937616625.2 of Mercurialis annua. Classification (NCBI taxonomy): domain Eukaryota; kingdom Viridiplantae; phylum Streptophyta; class Magnoliopsida; order Malpighiales; family Euphorbiaceae; genus Mercurialis; species Mercurialis annua. Next base: position 31,302,627 of record NC_065572.1, on the reverse strand, counting down.
AAGCAAAGGTTTACTAACGTTACGAAAAAATCCAAACGTTTCCCCATTTTAGCGATTTAAGACAAATGTTTAAAACATTACGAAACAAATCTAAACATTTCACCTTTTTATCGATTTATGCGAAACGTTTACGAACGTTACGAAACAAATCCAAACGTTTCACCTTTTTAGCGATTGAAGCCAAACGTTACGAAACAAATCCAAATGTTTCCCATTTTTAGCGATTTAAGGCAAACATTTACAAACGTTACGAAACAAATCCAAACGTTTCCCCTTTTTAGCGATTTAAGCCAAACGTTTACAAAGGTTATGAAACAATTACAAATGTTTCACCTTTTTAGCAATTTAAGGCAAACGTTTACAAACGTTACGAAACAAATTTAAGAGTTTCACCTTTTTAGAAATTTAAGCCAAACGTTTAACGTTAAGAAACAAATACAAACATTTCACCTTTTTAGCAATTTAAGGCAAATGTTTACAATCGTTACGAAACAAATCCAAACTTTTAAAACGTAACGAAACAAATCCAAACATTTCACATTTTTAGCGATTTAAGCCAAACCTTTACAAACGTTACGAAACAAAACCAAATGTTAAAAACATTACGAAACAAATCCAAACCTTTTCCATTTTTAGCGATTTAAGCCAAACCTTTACAAATGTTACGAAACAAAACCAAGCGTTTCACCTTTATAGCAATTGAAGCCAAACGTTACGAAACAAATCCAAACGTTTCACCTTTTTAGCAATTGAAGCCAAACATTTAGAAACGCTACGAAACAAATCCAAATGTTTTGCCTTTATAACAATTTAAGCCAAACGTTAACAAACGCTACGAATCAAATCCAAGCGTCTTCCCTTTTTAGCAATTTAAGCCAAACGTTCCGAAACAAATCCAATCGTTTCCCCTTTTTAGTAATTAAAGCCAAACGTTTACAAACGTTACGAAACAAATCCAAGCGTTTTACCTTTTTAGCAATTTAAGCCAAACGTTTACAAACGATACGAAACACATTCAAACGTTTCATTTTTTTTAGCAATTAAAGCCGAACGTTTACAAACATTACGAAACAAAACCAAACATTTCACCTTTTTAGCAATTTAAGCCAAACGTTTACAAACATTACGAAAGAAATACAAACGTTTCATTTTTTTAGCAATTTAAGCCCAACGTTAAACGTTATCAAACTAATCCAAATGTTTCCCCTTTTTAGCGATTAAAGCCAAACGTTTATAAACGCTACTAAACAAATCCAAATGTTCCCCTTTTTAGCGATTTACGCCAAACATTTACAAACGTTACAAAACAAAACCAAACGTTTAAAACGTTACGAAACAAAACCGAACGTTTCACATTTTTAGCGATTGAAGCCAAACCCATACAAACGTTATGAAACAAAACCAGGAATTTCGCCTTTTTTTCATTTTAAGCCAAACGTTTGCAAACGTTACGAAACAAATCCAAGCGTTTCACCTTTTTAGCAATTTAAGCCAAACATTTACAAACGTTTTGAAACAAATCCAAGCTTTTCACCTTTTTAGTAATTTAAGCTAAATGTTTACAAACATTACGAAACAAATCCAAACGTTTCGCCTTTTTAGAGATTTAAGCCAAACGTTACAAAACAAATCCAAACCACCTTTTTGGCGATTTAAGCCAAACGTTTATAAATGCTACGAAACAAATCCAAACATTTCACCTTTTTAGCAATTTAAGCCAAACATTTACAAACGTTACAAAATGAATCCAAGCGTTTTTTTCTTTTTAGCAATTTAAGCCAAACATTTACAAACGTTACGAAACAAATCAAAGCGTTTCACCTTTTAGCAATTTAAGCCAAACGTTTACAAAGGTTACGAAACAAATCCAAACATTTCACATTTTTAGCGATTTAAGGCAAACCTTTACAAATGTTATGAAACAAAACCAAGCATTTTACCTTTTTAGCAATTGAAGCCAAATGTTTACAAATGTTACTAAACAAATCCAAACATTTCACCTTTTTAGCAATTTAAGCCAAACGTTTACAAACATTCTGAAACAAATCGAAGCATATCACCTTTTTAGCAATTTAAGCCAAACGTTTACAAACGTTACGAAACAAATTCAAACGTTTCCCTTTTTAGAGATTTAAGCCAAACGTTACAAAATAAATCCAAACCACCTTTTTAGCGATTTAAGCCAAACGTTTATAAACGCTACGAAACAAATCCAAACATTTCACCTTTTTAGCAATTTAAGCCAAATGTTTACAAACGTTACAAAATAAATCCAAGCGTTTTTCCTTTTTAGCAATTTAAGCCAAACATTCACAAACGTTACGAAACAAATCAAAGCGTTTCAACTTTTAGCAATTGTAACACCCCGTATTTTTTCTAACTTGTTCTGTTAGCCCAAACGATACCTTGGGTTCATTGAGTTGTTCGACCACTTAGATTCGTGTGTCGAAGGTTCCAAACCTTTTGAAAATGTGTTTTCAGATGTATTAGAAGTAACCTCGGAGTTTGAAATGTTTTCGATTTAAATTTCAAAATCTCAAAATTTCATCGGAGGCAGTAGCATTTCGCTGGCGCGACATGCATGAATCACGGGCGCGATTCATGTATCGCGGGCGCGAAGGAGGTGTAGCGGGCGCGACGCGTGCCTTGTGCAGTTCGCTGATTTCTATTTATACTCACCTAATTCGACCTAAACTGATTTTACACTTTTCTAAAAACCCTAAAACGGCACATACTCTCTGATTTTCATATTCCACCTATTCCTAAGCCTTTGGTGATCATTAGTAAGTATTTTCATTATTTCTTTAAGGTTTAATTCATGTTTTATCTATCCTTGGGCTGTATGCTCATTAGCTTTGGGTTGTTGTTCGTTCTTAGGCTGATTTGGATTGTTCTTATTGCTGGGTTTTCTTGTTTTGTGTTATCTCAAAAGGTTAGTAGATCTAGTCCCTTATTTTGTGTTGTTGAGATTGTTAGCTTTTCGATTGGATTCGATACATTGGGTAGTTTGAGTATATTTTCTGTTTGTATTGATTTTAAATCTGTAAATGGTTGATTTAAGGTGTTATTGGCTTGTTCATATTACTTGTACCTTGGGTGGTTTGGTTTAGATGTTACAATTGAAAGGTTTATCAAATTGCTAACATTTTTGGGTTGTAAATTCTGTTTTGAAACTCTAATAAAATCTGGAAATTTCAAGAGAATGAATCATATGGTGTTAGATACTTAACAATACTCTGGGTGGCTTGGAGAAATCATTTAAGTAGATTAGTATTGCATTTGATTAAAGTTTTTGGGCTAAACTCTGTTTTGATTTAAAAACTAAATCTGGAAATTTCTTTTAAAAAGGTTAAAAGGGTGTTTGTTAACAATTGTTTCATTGAGTGATTTGAGGTAATTGTGAAATGGCTAAAACATATGTTAAATATGGTTTTGATGGCTTAAATCGTTGTTTTAAGAACATATATATGTGGCTGGAAATTTGTAAGTTTAAGAATTTATTTTATAAAGTAAAATCGAATACTTTCGGTCTCTTTTGGTTGTTGGCTTAATTTGCTAAGTGTTGTGGTTTTGCCCTAGATTTGAGACATACTTAGGGTGATTTTAATCAAGTTACTAAGTGCTGGAAATTGTTTACTAATTGGTTTAAACTTATTTCAGGATGTTAGTTCTATCTTGTGGTTTGATTTTGATTAAACTATATAAGGCATATAAGGGTATTATTTGTCATGTAAGGTTTTGATTGATTTATTCTATTTTCAAGTTGATACTTAAAAGATGTTGAATTTTATTGATTCTATTTAAGGTGTTATATTTCAATGTACTTGGGGTGCTACTTGCTAAGTGTTAGCAAGCTTAATTGTTTATGGCATTATTAAGTTTCGGTGTGAGTTCTTATTTAAAAACTGAATTTGGTTTCATTTAAGGTTTGATTAAAGACTTTGGCTTTAAATTTGGTTTATGGTTGGGTCGGTTTAGACGTGGTCTTCCGACATGTTGTGTTAGGCTATACTGCAGTAAGGCCAACACACTACTTTGGGAACTGTTATTGTTTTGAAGATTATTTAAGTATGTAAGACTTTGGTTTTGTTTTTTTAAAGATATGAACGCACCTAAACTGAACTTGCCTTTTTTGGATAATTAGTTGTATCGATGTTTAGTTGTACTTTGATTACCTTGTTTGATTGTTGGTTACAATGCTAGTCCTATGTGGAGTCTAGTATTCGTAGAGATAGGGGTTGTTCGGAATTTAACTTATATTATGTTTTAGACCCGTCGACTGCTTGTGCTACGGAGTCTACGCAGGGTTAGTTGTTGCCAAGACTTACGTGGATAAGCAAGCAGTGAGTTTATAGTGTTATTTACCGCTTTATTAAGTACCGCACATTATTTTAGTATATCAATTGTTTGTGAACTGTTTTAAGGATTATGGATCTGGATTGAAACGAGCTACTCGATAGGCTTGTATCGAGACTGTGTGCACCGGTAAGTACTTTGGGATTGGCTGACGAATGTCTGGCCTACTTTGGGAATCGATGAGGATATGTTCCCATCTACTTTGGGTTAAATACTTTGCGATTTCATTTCAATGCTGTTTTCCATAATCAAGTATATATATTAGTATAAAAGGATTTGTTTTAAGGGTTTTAAACTTAATAAATGTAAATAGCATTATGAACTCATCTCAGTATATCTGACCCCGTTGTTTTCCCAACTTTCCAGGTTTATGATTTTGAGAGCGTTGGTCATCTCCGATCTTTTGATTCCTCGGAGGTCTTTTTATGATATCAGACTAGTTACTGTTTTACCTCTTAGACCGCAGTAGAACTAGTTGTCTTAATATTATACTTGGGTTTGTCGTAGTGGTATGACTTTTATATTATTATACTTTGTTACGTTTCATTGGGTTATTTATATATATATGAGGCATGTTTCATAGTTTCGGATTGTTATTAAAAGCGTATATTAGAAATGCTATATAAGTTGTTAGACCTAGGCTGAAGTCTCGGTTGGCCCCGAGCATTGGTTTTCTTGCAGGTTTATTTGTTTATAAGGTTTTCCACGAGGCTTGCTACGGGTTTTGGTACGACCATACCCATACCCTAGTGCCGGTCGCGATCCACGAATTTGGGTCGTGACAGCAATTTAAGCCAAACATTTACAAAGGTTACGAAACAAATCCAAATGTTTCGCTGTTTCGCGATTCAAGCCAAACGTTTACAAACGAGACGAAACAAATACAAATGTTTCCCCTTTTTAGCGATTCAAGCCAAACGTTTGCAAACATTACGAAACAAATCCAGACGTTCCACCTTTTTAGCAATTTAGGCCAAACATTTACAAACGTTACGAAACAAATCCAAACATTTAACCTTTATAACGATTTAAGCCAAATGTTAACAAACGTTACGAATCAAATCCAATTGTTTCACTTTTTTAGTAATTAAAGCCAAACGTTTACAAATGTTACGAAACAAATCCAAGCATTTTACCTTTTTAGCAATTTAAGCCAAACGTTTACAAACGTTACGAAACACATTCAAACGTTTTGCTTTTTTAGCAATTTAAGCCGAACGTTTACAAACGTTACGAAACAAAACCAAACATTTCACCTTTTTAGCAATTTAAGCCAAACGTTTACAAACGTTACGAAAGAAATCCAAACGTCTCATTTTTTTAGCAATTTAAGCCCAACGTTTACAAACGTTATCAAACAAATCCAAACGTTTCACCTTTTTAGCGATTTAAGCCAAACGTTTATAAACGCTACTAAACATATCCAAATGTTTCCCCTTTTTAGCGATTTAAGCCAAACGTTTACAAACGTTACAAAACAAAACCAAATGTTTAAAACGTTACGAAACAAAACTGAACGTTTCACATTTTTAGCGATTGAAGCTAAACCCTTACAAACGATACGAAACAAAACCAAGCATTTCTCCTTTTTCGCATTTTAAGCCGAACGTTTACAAACGTTTTGAAACAAATCCAAGCTTTTCACCTTTTTAGTAATTTAAGCCAAACGTTTACAAACGTTACGAAACAAATCCACACGTTTCGCCTTTTTAGAGATTTAAGCCAAACGTTACAAAACAAATCCAAACCACCTTTTTAGCGATATAAGCCAAACGTTTATAAACGCTACGAAATAAATCCAAACATTTCACCTTTTTAGCAATTTAAGCCAAACGTTTACAAACGTTACAAAATAAATCCAAGCGTTTTTCCTTTTTAGCAATTTAAGCCAAACATTTACAAACGTTACGAAACAAATCAAAGTGTTTCACCTTTTAGCAATTTAAGCCAAACGTTTACAAAGGTTACGAAACAAATCCAAACGTTTCACATTTTTAGCGATTTAAGCCAAACCTTTACAAATGTTACGAAACAAAACCAAGCGTTTCACCTTTTTAGCAATTGAAGCCAAATGTTTACAAATGTTACTAAACAAATCCAAACGTTTAACCTTTTTAGCAATTTAAGCCAAACGTTTACAAACATTCTGAAACAAATCCAAGCATATCACCTTTTTAGCAATTTAAGCGAAACGTTTACAAACGTTTCCCTTTTTAGAGATTTAAGCCAACGTTACAAAACAAATCCAAACCACCTTTTTAGCGATTTAAGCCAAACGTTTATAAATGCTACGAAACAAATCCAAACATTTCACCTTTTTAGCAATTTAAACCAAACGTTACAAAATAAATCCAAGCGTTTTTCCTTTTTAGCAATTTAAGCCAAACATTTACAAAGGTTACGAAACAAATCAAAGCGTTTCAACTTTTAGCAATTTAAGCCAAACATTTACAAAGGTTACGAAACAAATCCAATTGTTTCGCTTTTTAGCGATTCAAGCCAAACGTTTACAAACGATACGAAACAAATCCAAATGTTTCACATTTTTAGCGATTCAAGCCAAACGTTTGCAAACGGTACGAAACAAATCCAGACGTTCCACCTTTTTAGCAATTTAAGCCAAACATTTACAAACGTTGCGAAACAAATCCAAATATTTCGCCTTTATACCGATTTAAGCCAAACGTTAACAAACGTTACGAATCAAATCCATGTGTTTTCCCTTTTTAGCAATTTAAGCCAAATGTTTACAAATGTTCCGAAACAAATCCAATCGTTACACTTTTTTAGCAATTCAAGCCAAACGTTTACAAACTTTAAGAAACAAATTCAGACATTTCAGTTTTTTAGCGATTTAAGCCGAACGTTTATAAACGTTACGAAACAAAACCAAACATTTCACCTTTTTAGCAATTTAAGCCAAACGTTTACAAACCTTACGAAACAGATCCAAACGTTTCATTTCTATTAGCAATTTAAGCCCAACATTTACAAACGTTATCAAACAAATCAAAACGTTTCACCTTTTTAGCGATTTAAGCCAAACGTTTATACACGCTACTAAACAAATCCAAAGATTTTCCCTTTTTAGCGATTTAAGCCAGACGTTTACAAACGTTACAAAACAAAACCAAACATTTAAAACGTTACGAAACAAAACCGAACGTTTCACATTTTTAGCGATTGAAGCCAAACCCTTACAAACGTTACGAAACAAAAGCAAGCATTTCGCCTTTTTCGCATTTCAAGCCAAACGTTTGCAAATGTTACGAAACAAATCCAAGTGTTTCCCCTTTTTTAGCTATTTAAGCCAAACGTTACGAAACAAATCCAAGCTTTTCACCTTTTTAGTAATTTAAGCCAAACGTTTACAAACGTTCTGAAACAAATCCAAGCGTTTTACCTTTTTAGCGATTGGATCCAAACGTTTACAAACGTTACGAAGAAAATTCAAACGTTTCACCTTTTTAGCGGTTTAAGCCGAACGTTTACAAACGTTACGAAACAAAACCAAACATTTCACCTTTTTAGCAATTTAAGCCAAACGTTTACAAACGTTACGAAACAAATCCAAACGTTTCCGCATTTTAGCGATTTAAGCCAAACGTTTAAAACATTACAAAAAAATATCCAAACATTTCACCTTTTTAGCAATTTATGCCAAACGTTTACAAACGTTACGAAACAAATCAAAACGTTTCACCTTTTTAGCGATTGAAGGCAAATGTTTACAAACGTTACGAAACAAATCCAAAAGTTTCACATTTTTAGCGATCTAAGCCAAACAATTACAAATGTTACGAAACAAATCCAAACGTTTCACCTTTTTAGTGATTTAAGCCAAACGTTTACAAAGGTTACGAAACAAATATAAATGAGTTACCTTTTTAGCAATTTAAGCCAAGAATTTACAAACGTTACGAAACAAATCCAAGCGTTGCACCGTTTTAGAAATTTAAGCCAAATGTTTACAAACGTTACGAAACAAATCCAAACGTTTCACCTTTTTAACGATTAGAACTAAAAGTTTACAAAACTTACGAAACAAATCCAAGAGTTTCCCCTTTTTAGCGATTTAAGCCAAACGTTCACAAACGTTACTTAACAAATCCAAAAGTTTCACCTTTTCAGTGATTTAAGCCATACGTTTACAAACGTTACGAAAGAAATCCAAACGATTCACCTCTTTGTGATTTAAGCCAAACGTTTACAAACGTTACGAAACAATTCCAAACGTTTCTCCTTTTTAGCAATTTAAGTCAAACGTTTACAAACGTTACGAAACAAATCCAAATGTTTCCACTTTTTTGCGATTTAAGCCCAACGTTTACAAACGTTACGAAACAAAACCAAACGTGTCACATTTTTATCGATTTAAGCGAAACGTTTACAAACATTAAGGAACAAAACCAAACGTCTCACATTTTTAGCGATTTAAGCCAAACATTTACAAACTTACGAAACAAATTCAAGTGTTTAACCTTTTTAGCGATTTAAGCCAAACGTTTACAAAAGTTACGAACAAATCCAAGCGTTTCACCTTTTCAGCAATCAAACGTTTACAAAAGTTACAAAACAAATCCAAAAGTTTCACCTTTTTAGCTATTTAAGCCAAACGTTTAAAAATATTACAAAAAAAACAAAATGTTTAACCTTTTTAGCGATTTAAGCCAAATATTTAAAACGTTACGAAATAAATCCAAACGTTTACAAACATTACGGAACAAAAACTGTTTCACGTTTTTAGCATTTTAAGCCAAACATTTACAATCATTACAAACGTTTCACCTTTTTAGCGATTGAAGCCAAACCTTTACAAACGTTACGAAACAAATCCAAACGTTTTCCCATTTTAGCAATTTAAGACAAACGTTTATATAGGTTACGAAACAAAACCAAACGTTTACAAACGTTACGAAACAAATTCAAACGTTTACAAACGTTACAAAACAAATCCAAACGTTTCCCGATTTTAGCTATTTAAGACAGACGTTTACAAACGTTACAAAACAAATCCAAATGTTTCACTTTTTAGCGATTTAAGCCAAACGTTTACAAACGTTACGAAACAAATCCAAACGGTTACAAAGATTACGGAACAAAAACAAACTTCACATTTTTAGCAATTTAGGCCAAACGTTAACAAACGTTGGCAAACAAATTCAAACGTTTCACCTTTTTAGCGATTGAATCCAAACGTTTACAAACGTTAAGAAACAAATCCAAACGTTTCCCCATTTTAGCAATGTAAGTCAAACGTTTATAAACGTTACAAAACAAAACAAAACATCTACAAACGTTACAAAACAAATCCAAATTTTTACAAACGTTATGAAACAAATTTAAACGTTTTCACATTTTAGTGATTTAAGCCAAACATTTAAAACATTACGAAAAAATATCCAAACATTTCACCTTTTTTAGCAATTTATGCCAAACATTTAAAACGTTTCACCTTTTTAGCGATTGAAGCCAAATGTTTGCAAACGTTACGAAACAAATTCAAATGTTTCACCTTTTTAGGATCTAAGCCAAACATTATAAATGATACGAAACAAATCCAAACGTTTAACCTTTTTAGTGATTTAAGCCAAACATTTACAAAGGTTACGAAACTAATATAAATGTTTTACCTTTTTAGCAATTTAAGCCAAGCGTTTACAAACGTTGCGAAAAAAATCCAAGCGTTGCACCTTTTTAGAAATTTAAGCCAAACGTTTACAAACGTTACGAAACAAATCCAAATATTTCACCTTTGTACCGATTAGAGCCAAATGTTTACAAAAGTTACGAAACAAATCCAAAAATTTCCCCTTTTTAGGGATTTAAGCCAAACGTTTATAAACGTTACTTAAGAAATCCAAATGTTTCACCTTTTTAGCGATTTAAGCCAAACGTTTACAAATGTTACGAAACCAATCAAAATGTTTCACCTTTTTAGCGATTTAAGCCGAACGTTTACAAAGGTTATGAAACAATGACAAATGTTTCACCTTTTTAGCAATTTAAGCCAAACGTTTAAAACGTTACGAAAAAAAATCCAAACATTTCACCTTTTTATCGATTTATGCCAAACGTTAACGAACGTTATGAAACAAATCCAAACGTTTCACCTTTTTAGGGATTGAAGCCAAACATTTACAAACGTTACGAAACAAATCCAAACGTTTCATCTTTTTAGCGATTTAAGCCAAACGTTTACAAACGTTACGAAACAAATCCAAACGTTTCACGTTTTTAGCGATTTAAGCCGAACGTTTACAAACGTTACAAAACTAAACCAATCATTTAACCTTTTTAGCAATTTAAAGCAAAGGTTTACAAACGTTACGAAATAAATCCAAACGTTTCCCCATTTTAGCGATTTAAGACAAACGTTTAAAACGTTACGAAACAAATCAAAACATTTCACCTTTTTATCTATTTATGCCAAACGTTTACGAAAGTTACGAAACAAAACCAAATGTTTCACCTTTTTAGCGATCTAAGCCAAACATTACAAACGTTACGAAACAAATCCTAACGTTTCACCTTTTTAGTGATTTAAGCCAAATGTTTACAAAGGTTACGAAACTAATATAAATGTTTTACCTTTTTAGCAATTTAAGCCAAGCGTTTACAAACGTTGCGAAACAAATCCAAGCGTTGCACCTTTTTAGAAATACAAGCCAAACGTTTACAAACGTTACGAAACAAATCAAAACGTTTCACCTTTTTACAAATTAGAGCCAAACGTTTACAAAAGTTACGAAACAAATCCAAAAATTTCCCCTTTTTAGGGATTTAAGCCAAACGTTTACAAACGTTACTTAACAAATCCAAACGTTTCCCACTTTCAGCGATTTAAGCCAAACCCTTACAAACGTTACGAAACAAAACCAAGCATATGGTAACATCTGGTATTTTTCTAACTTGTTCCGTTAAGTCTAAACGGTACCTTGGGTTCGTTTGAGTGGTTCGACCACTTAGATTCGCATTTCGAATGTTCCAAACCTTTTAAAATGTGTTTTAAGATGTATTAGAAGTAATCTCGGAGTTTGAAACGTTTTCGATTTCAAATTCAAAATCCTAATTTTTCATCAGAGTCAGTAGCATTTCGCGGGCACGACATGCATGAATCATGGGCGCGATTCATGTATCGCGGGCGCGATATAGGTGTAGCGGGCGCGACGCGTGCATTGTTCAGTTAGCTGATTTCTATTTAAACTCACCTAATTCGGCCTAAACTGATTTTACACTTTCTCTAAAACCCTAAAACGGCTGTAGCATTTCTCTTAATCATTTTCTATCATTCCTATGCCTATTTCCATCAATTGCAAGTATTCTAATCCTCTCCTTATGGTTTAATCCATTGATTATCATATCTATCAATTATAAATTCATTAGCTATTATATGAATTGGTTGTAGGCTGATTGTAGATCAATATTTTTTTGAGTTCCTCTCTTGATTGTTGTTCTTAATCCATCTCAAGAGGTTAGTTGCTTATATCCCTTGTTTTGATTTGTAGAGATTGCTATATATTCAATTGCTTTGATAACTTTGGTGGTTTGATTGTAAATTCTGCGTTTCTTGAATTATAAATTCTGGAAAATCTAAATTTGATGTTATATTAGTGTCTTGAATTTTATTTGTACATTAGGTGATTTCGTTTTAATATTACAATTGATAGACTTATCGAATTGCTAAAGATTTTGGGTTATAAACTGTTTTTGATGCTTATTTAAAAAATTTGAAAATTTCTTAAAAGCTAATCTTAGCTTGCTAGACATCAAACGTACATTGGGTGTGTTGGGGAAATCTTGTGAACGAATTTTAATATCGCTTGATTAATGCTTTTGAGATAAAATTATGTTTTAAGATTAAACTAAAATCTAGAAATTTCAAAGTAATGGATCATAGGGTATTAGATGCTAAACAATACATGGGGTGATTTTGAGAAATCGTTTAAATGGAATAGTGTATAGTTTGGTTAACATTTTTGAAATTTAACTCGGTTTTAACTTATTACTAAAGGCTGGAAATTGTTTAGAAGATGGTTTAAAACTTGTTTAAAGAATGATTAGATTATCTTAGGATGTGAATTGACTCAAATTAAATAATATAAGGCATACAAGACATTATATGTCATTATGGGCTCGGTTGAATTATTTTAACTTCAAGTTGATATTCAAAGGATGTTGAATCTTATTGATTCTATTTGAGGTGATATATTTTAAATGCACTTGGGGTGATGCTTGCTAAGTGTTAGCAAGCTTAATTGTTTATGGCATTATTAAGTTACAGAGTGAGTTCTTATTTAAAATAATTTGATTTCATTAAGGTTGATTTAAGACTTTGGTTTTAAACTTGGTTTATGGATGGGTCGGGTTAGACGTGGTCTCCCAACATGTTGTGTTGAGCTATACTGCAGTAAGGCTAACACACTACTTTGGGAACTGCAATTGTTTTGTAAAAACTATTTAAGTATTTAAGTACTTTGGTTTCGTTTTAAAAGATAAGAAATCGCCTAAGCTTAACTTGCTTTATTTGTTAATTAGTTATATGGATACTTGGTGGTATTTTGATTACCTTGTTTGAAACTTTGGTTGTGTTGTGAAATACTAGTCCTATGTGGAGTCTAGTATTCTTAAAGTTAGGGGTTGTTCGGATTGTGACTTATATAATGTTTTAGACCCGTCAACTGCTCGTGCGTTGGAGTCTACGCAGGGTTAGTTGTTTGCCAAGATTCACGTTATTTTAGTATATCAAATGTTTGTGAACTGTTTTAAGGATTACGGATCTGGATTGAAACGAGCTACTCGATAGGCTTGTATCGAGACTGTGTGCACCGGTAAGTACTTTGGGATTGGCTGACCAATGTCTGGCCTACTTTGGGAATCGATGAGGATTTGTTCCCATCTACTTTGGGTAAAATACTTTGGGATTTCATTTCAATATTGTTTTCCATAATCAAGTATATATATTAGTATAAAAAGATTTGTTTTAAGGGTGTTAAACTTAATAAATGTAAATAGCATTATGAACTCATCTCAGTATATCTCACCCCGTTGTTTTCCAAACTTTCCACGTTTATGATTTTGAGAGCGTTGGTCATCTCCGATCTTTTGATTCCTCGGAGGTCTTTTATGTTATCAGACTGGTTTACTGTTTTATTTCTTAGACCGCAGTAGAACTAATTGTACTTTGGTTTGTCGTAGTGGTACAACTTTTATATTATTATACTTAAGCATGTTACATTGGGTTATTATTATATGAGACATGTTTCATAGTTTCGAATTGCTATCAATTAATTATACTAGAACTGCTATATAAGTTGTTAGACTTAAGCTGAAGTCTCGGTTGCCCCCGAGCATTGGTTTTCTTGCAGGTCTATATTTAATATAAGGTTTTCCGCGAGGCTTGCTACAGGTTTTGGTATGACCATACCCATACCCTAGCGCCGGTCGCGATCAATGAAATTGGGTCGTGACAAAGTTGGTATCAGAGCCTTAGTTTCGAAATAAGACCAGATTTTTGCATGTTATGTGTTTATCGCTTTAAAGCATGTTAAGTGTTACGGTTGTGTTATATGATCTACTGCGGAGTTAGGATTCAAGTCTTGTCTTTTGAAACGTCATCATTTGTTTTCAAAACTTTCTACCTTCACCTTTAGGGATATTTGAGTCGGCCTTATGTCTTACTAATGTTTACTTTGCGAAGTTTATGCTTACTTTGGAATGTTATTGTTATTACTTTGGTTAAATTGTTGATTTTTGAGCTATTTAAATTTACTTTGAGTGTTGCCTTGAGGGCTTTGTTTTGAGAATCATTTGTTTCATTCTTAGGAATGAACACTCGTAGGCGTGCTGCAGCTCAGGCTGAGGCTGAAGCTGATGACGCTATCTCGATTGAGGTTGACCAGCATGAACTAGGGGTTCAAGTTGGCAGGGGACGTGCAGGCGGAGTTCCGGCTGGAAGAGGCCGAGCTGGCAGAGGATGGGGTGGTAGAGGACAGGCTGCTGGAGGCAGAGGTAGGGGATGTGGTGGTGCAGGCTTTCAGGCACCAGGTGTACCACAAGCTCCTATTGATCCATTTGACTTCACGACGTTTCTAGCTGGGATCACTGCACTCCAAAACAATCAAGTGCAACTGCAGGCGGGACAGAACGCTATGCAGAACCAGTATGCTATGCTCGGACAGATTGTACAGCAGCAGGTGCCACAGGCTGGTGGTGTTGCAGTTGGTGGTGGCGGAACCACTGACAAAGATTTGGTGTTGGCTTATGCAAGGCTAAAGTCGACTGAGTTTTCGGGCGACGGTGATGCCCTAGACTTTCTGGAGGAAGTTGAGCAGAATGCTCAGAGATTGCAGGCTACTGAGAGGCAAACTATTATGTTAGTGGAAATGTCCTTGAAGGGTTCTGCAAGTGATTGGTTTCGTAGTGCCATTCGGGCTGAAATGGCTACTATTACTTGGGAGGATTTTGTGACTCGATTCAAGAACTTTTAATTTCCTTTTTCAGTGACTGAAGGTCATAGAGACAGATTGCTGGTTTTGAAAAGGGGAGACAGGTCGGTGAATGAGTACACTACTGAATTTGCGAGGCTGTGTCGTTTTTCCCCAGATCTGCAGATTGAGCAGCAAAGGGTGAACGACAGGAATGTGAAAGGTTAAGGCTCAGATTTCATCACTCTTCTGACTGAGACGAGCAAGGAATTTCTGGTTCTAGTGGATAGTGCTTGTCGGATGGAGACAAATTTATTACACTTTTGGAAAATGACTGAGACCAAGAAGGTGGGCGATGTTGTTCAGAGTAGTGGGCAGCAAAGTGGTAGCAGTAGCTATCAGTCCAAGTCTTCCCAGTACAAGAGTAAGAAAGGGGGTAAACGGGGGGGATATCAGCCGTATTCCTACAGTTCTAGTTACAGCAGTGGTAGCCGTAGTTTTGGACAGGGTAGCAGTGGAGCATCCAGTGTTCGTTTTTATCAGAACTGCAGGCGTAGGCACTTTGGAGTTTGTACGGTAGCACCGGGTAGCTGCTATGCTTGTGGCCAACCGGGCCATTTTGCGAGAGAGTGTCCGACATCTGGGCAGCAAGTGTCGTCGGCTAGTGTTGCTCAGCCGTCTTTTCAGCAGCAGAGAACGTTACGAAACAAAACCGAACATTTCACATTTTTAGCGATTTAAGCCAAACCCTTACAAACATTACGAAACAAAACCAAGCATTTCGCCTTTTTCGCATTTTAAGCCAAACGTTTGCAAACGTTACGAAACAAATCCAAGTGTTTCCCCTCTTTAGCAATTTAAGCCAAACGTTTACAAACGTTCCGAAACACATCCAAGTTTTTCACCTTTTTAGTAATTTAAGCCAAACGTTTACAAACGTTCCGAAACAAATCCAAGCGTTTCACCTTTTTAGCGATTGAATCCAAACGTTTACAAACGTTACGAAGTAAATTCAAACGTTTCACCTTTTTAGCGATATAAGCCGAACGTTTACAAACGTTACGAAACAAAACCAAAGATTTCACCTTTTTAGCAATTTAAGCCCAACGTTTACAAACGTTACGAAACAAATCCAAACGTTTCCACATTTTGGCGATTTAAGCCAAACGTTTAAAACATTACAAAAAAATATCCAAACATTTCACCTTTTTAGCAATTTATGCCAAACGTTTACAAACGTTACGAAACAAATCCGAATGTTTACCTTTTTAGTGATTGAACCCAAATGTTTACAAATGTTACAAAACAAATTCAAATGTTTCACCTTTTTAGCGATCTAAGCCAAACATTACAATCGTTACGAAACAAATCCAAACGTTTCACCTTTTTAGTGATTTAAGCCAAACGTTTACAAAGGTTACGAAACTAATATAAATGTTTTACCTTTTTAGCAATTTAAGCCAAGCGTTTACAAACGTTACGAAACAAATCCAAGCGTTGCACCTTTTTAGAAAATTTAAACCAAACATTTACAAACGTTACGAAACAAATCCAAACGTTTCACCTTTTTAACGATTAGAGCCAAACGTTTACAAAAGTTACGAAACAAATCTAAAAGTTTCCCGTTTTTAGGGATTTAAACCAAACGTTTACAAACGTTACTTTACAAATCCAAACATTTCACTTTTTTAGCGATTTAAGCCAAACGTTTACAAACGTTAAGAAAAAAATCCAAACGTTTCACTTCATTAGTGATTTAAGCCAAACGTTTACAAACGTTACGAAACAAATCCAAACATTTCTCCTTTTTAGCAATTTAAGTCAAACGTTTACAAACATTACGAAACAAATCAAAATGTTTCCACTTTTTGCGATTTAAGCCAAACGGTTACAAATGTATGAAACAAATTCAAATGTTTCCCCTTTTTATCGATTTAAGCCAAACGTTTACAAACGTTACGAAAGAAATCCAAACGTTTCACCTCTTTTTCATTTAAGCCAAACGTTTACAAACGTTACGAAACAATTCCAAACGTTTCTCGTTTTTAGCAATTTAAGTCAAACGTTTACAAACGTTACGAAACAAATCCAAATGTTTCCACTTTTTTGCGATTTAAGCCAAACGTTTACAAACGTTACGAAACAAAACCAAACGTGTCACGTTTTTAGCGATTTAAGCCAAACGTTTACAAACGTTACGGAACAAAACCAAACGTCTCACATTTTTAGCGATTTAAGCCAAACGTTTACAAACCATACGAAACAAATTCAATTGTTTAACCTTTTTAGCTATTTAGCCAAACGTTTACAAAAGTTACGAACAAATCCAAGTGTTTCACCTTTTTGGCAATTTAAGTCAAACGTTTACAAAAGTTACGAAACAAATCCAAAAGTTTCACCTTTTTAGCAATTTAAGCCAAACGTTTCAAAACAAAACAAAACGTTTAACCTTTTTAGCGATTTAAGCCAAATATTTAAAACGTTACGAAATAAATCTAAATGTTTACAAACATTACGGAACAAAAAACGTTTCACATTTTTTAGCAATTTAAGCCTAACGTTTACAAACATTACAAAACAAATCCAAACCTTTCACCTTTTTAGCGATTTAAGCCAAACCATTACAAACGTTACGAAACAAATCCAAACGTTTCCCCATTTTAGCAATTTTAGAAAAACGTTTATAAAGGTTACGAAATAAAACCAAACGTTTACAAACGTTACGAAACAAATTTAAACGTTAACAAACGTTACAAAAACAAATCCAAATGTCACGACCCAAAATATTAAGCCGCAACCGGCGCTAGGGAACGGGAGTGGTAGCTCCGGAACCCGTAGCAAGCCTTAAATCACTATTAATTTTTCGCAAATAATAAACAAATAGCATAAAGCAACAGAAGCAAGTATACATAACATGTATACACAAACATTTACACTAACTGTTCTGTTATCCTCACGGGCTCTAGTTACCGTACCTCGTACGAACTGGCCTCGCGGTATTATATACATCAGTTAGTGTATCCAACATATCACTGGCACCTAGTGCCATGCACCACATATAAAACACGTAGCCTACAAAACATCTAAACTGGACAGCAAGTAATATGTACACTCAATGTGTACTGCTGTCTAGGCTACAACTCTGTCAACGCGGGACCACTACTGCAGCATTCACAGAAGTCAGATACTAAACATATACAACTGACTTCTGGACTTCTAAATTGGCCTCTAGCTAGGTCCACATACTAAGTACCTGAAAACATCAAAGGTGAGGGGTCAGTATTTGGGAAAATACTGAGTGAGGTTGCATTTTACTAACGGTATTAATTTAAAAACATAGCATCGCATCTCAAGAAAACAATAATATAAAACATATATACATGTATTCGATCCGTGTGAAACTAATATCCTAGCATGCGACACATCTCTCGAATAATCATATATCATTCAACCCAATCGTAAATATCAATTGCGAGTCCAACTCGCTGGTGGCCCAGCCACTCGATACGGGGACTTCCAGGCTACACCGTAGCCGAGTTCACTCTGCGTATCGAAATCATAACCCAATCGTAAATATCATAATCATCAACAGCTCCCAGCTGTGTCAAGTCATTTCTCAATGCAAACATACTAGACTGACTCGATACTGGTGATCACACAGCCTATTGACACCCAATAGGTAGCTAGTTTCTTCGGATCGCATACTAGTTCTCGTATATAGAAATTAAGTAAACATATAACATTTCAATCAATTATAGGTAATGCGATGCGTATAAACAGTATATATATCTATATAAAATAGCTTTAATATATAATACACGAAAGTAAAGTGCAACTCACAGTGACCGCAATCCAATCACAAATATGGTCGATGAAATGATATGCCCTTGCTATCCCACGTCTACTGACCTCTCTGCTCTGACACGTCTGATAAATAATTAATGTTTAATGATTAGACGTGAATCTCGTATTCCCATACGTATAATACTTTTAAGTTTTAGGATTTAGTTTCATTTCAATGAAGTTTTAAGGAGTTTTCAAGACAATGTGCATGTGCTGCCTGCACACTGACACTGTTTAGTAAAACGACGATCTCTCCCAATTGAACCGTTGGATCGAGCTGAAATTTGACAGACGCGTTCCTAAGAGGCAAATCTATAAACTGACCGTTGGGATTTTGAATCTGCCAAATTTTAGGTAGTGTGCGAACGCACACAATGAGTGTGCGAACGCACACCCTAAATTTCAAGGAGTGTGCGAACGCACACTCAATGTGTGCGAACGCACACCCTTGACAGCCCCCCGGAAAGTCGTTTTCCGGGGCTTTTCAGCTATCCCGACGTGCTATACATCCAACTATACAAAACCCGCATCTCGGTTTTCATTAAAACGCTATAATAACTTCAAAAACGTCAAATTCAATCCAAACAAAATCCTAACTCAAAACAGCCCTTTACTATCCAAATTTAACATCCAATATGAAAGAATTACCTTATAACGGAGTTTGGGATTGATAGAGGACGGGATTCTGAAGAAATCGCCGCGAAAATCACTCGAATCGGACGTCGAACGGAGAAACGGCGGCGAAACGATCGAGAACGATGATTTGCTTCTGGAGCTTTCCTTTCTCTTCTGATTTCTTCATTCAAATGGAAATCTCATATATGTATGGTTAAAAGTATGTTTTAATCCCTCTTTTCTTTCTTTGTTACAACTTATCTTTAAAACTTTTCTTTTGTACGATTTGGTCCATAACTAAATCGTTGACTTCTCTTATTATAACTTATACGCATTATTTATATCCAATAAATAATACGAAGCTCGATATCAATACTTTCCCGTCAAAACTTATAAATTTTCATTTTTCGACACAAAGTGGCTAAATTACCACTTTGGTCCCTGTACTCTATTTTGGGCTTTTCTTGCCATTTTTCCTCTTAGAATTGAAATATGATGTTAATTTCTCCGCAATAATCCTTTCCAAAACCGACCTACTAAAACTTATTTATCGGAAAACTTTCCGATTTTGCCACTCTGGCAATTCCAAACTGGACACGTGATCCAATTAGATAATTAAATATTTTGGGGTATTACATTCTTCTCCCCTTATAAAAATTCGTCCTCGAATTTTCATAAAACTTGTTGGGACTTTAAATTATTCTTATATCTTCCTTGACGTCCATTACTATGTGTTAATCATAGCTTTTTCTTTTACTTTAACTCTTAGCTTTCCGCCTAAAGCTGTGACCTTACACTTATCACTAATCGATTATCTATCTTGCTCATAGTAGTCTCTTATCATAGCATAGCTGAGAATCTTCTTATTGTTACTCTCGTCTCGTCTCTTTTCGTCATCTACAACTAGTCGTGATCTTCCTGGTCATCATTAGCGTCGACTAATCCTCACTTGATACTTTCCAACTTTATTGTCTCATTCTTAATCGTCATCGGGTCGCTACTTGTCTCTTTTATACGTGAATAGTCACGTCGTATTGATTACACCTTTAATGACGTACTTACTTTATTCATATTCCTATGAATATTTTCTCTTGTAATCATAACTTGCAGTTATGATCTTTCCTATCGTCTGTACTTATCACTTTCCTTTCTTAACTGGTTCTTGTCATTTTCCACTCCTTACTGTCATTCTCTGACACTTCATTCTTCATTAACCAATCTTTCTCAACTTGCACTATGTTTAATACTTTCACTTTTTCTTAACATAGCTAAACTTGATACTCTTTTCACTATCTTCCATTTCTCTTTCCTTTGCTCCTTTAATCTATCATGAACTTCACGTCGTTCTGTTGGTCGTGATCCTTCATCCTTTACTGTTGTCTTAAACGTTTCATTTCACGTTACTTTTAATCGTATGGCTTGTACAGTTGCCTTTGTTACTAATACTATTCGTATTCTTATCCTTTTCACTTCTCTCTCATTATCCTTTTGAGGTACGTTTCAAGTCTTTTATTGACTTTCCAGTCAAAGCTGTCTTACCTTTGTGTTACCGTTCCTTTTTCATGATGATCTCGTAAGAATCTCATATGTTTCTTTAACATTTAACTATTTCAAGAATCCTTTTCGTTAGTTAGCCTTTGCTTAACTTCATCTTTACCTTTAATATTTAACAGATTCAGTAGATTCTTAATAACTTATTTACTTTCTTTATCGTTATTCCTTCTTACTGTATAAACAACTTTCTTTTTCATCTTACACTTCTACTTCTTGCTTCTGAGTAGTTCCACTATTTTATTCTCACCCTTCAAGGTATTGGCTCAATACTGATTATGATTGTTTCTTAGTTTGTCCTTATTCTGATTTTCATCTTCTTCTTGAAGTGTTTTCCGCTTATTCTTAACATTTTAGATTGTACTTGACTTTGTGTTTCCCATAATTAGGGAATAGTTCAGTTTTATTGTCCTATATTCCTTATGCTTCTTCAGCATTTATGTCCAGATTCTAGTTATCTTTTAAACAACTTATTTTCTCTGTACTAGTATCATCTCTCGTGCTTATGACACCGTGGCTTCTTAGATACAGTTCACTTCTACCTGTCCAATAGCAATGAAATATCATCCTATCCTTTACTTACTGTATCCGTTACGTCTCTTCTCCATTTATAATAGCTCCATTATTATTGTTCTATTCTGATAATCCTTCTGACGTATTTCTAGAACTTTCTCCTCTATTCATCTTACTAAATCTTAAAGGTATATGAGTTTCCTCATTATACTTTCTTTCATATTATCCACAATTCTTACATTTACTGACACGTATGCCTATACGTGTGCCTTTCTCCTTATACTAGAATTTTACAATTTAACTTTTCTCCTTTCTGTTAACACAACTTATAACTCTCAATGCTGATATTAGTGACTTCACTTAATATCAGTCATATAGCATCATTATCTCTCTTGATCTATCAAATTTCTAACTTTCATATCTTGCAAAATCACCTTCACATTTTGCAAAATCGTCTGCTTCATCATTTCGTATCCTTTCTCTTTCTATTTCTGTATCTTCGAACACTGATATTGATAAAGTTATATCCTTTAAATATCACTTCATGTTCATCATTTATAGTATCATCTTCTCTTCCTTTATACTTTCAATTTCTTTTCTCTATTGTGTTCCTCGTTCGCTATACTACTTATTTCACCATATGAATAATCGTTATATTCTTCGTCCTTACGTATTTGTTACGTTTTTTTTTATCTAACATGATTCTCTGTCATTTCATTCTTTGTTCTATCATAAGGATAAATACTGTATCCTTAGATATTGCCAGTGCATCGCATCTTAACCACGTATGCTCTTTGGCGATAACTTCTTATTCAAACTTTACTTCAATCTCGTTTGCTTCGTCGCAATTAATCATTAATACGGCTTTGTTCTATTATTGGGGTTTCTTTTACAATTTTATTCTTATTTATTAAGAATCTTTTATTATTCATCGCAGAGTTTCGCATCTGAGTTCACTCATCAAACAAAAGATTTCAAAACATTCTTTGGCTGGCCAGCTCTTTTAAATCACTTTTCATAAATCGTTTGAAATCGATAATACAATTGTAGCTCAGAGTGATGACACCTCTCATCACCAAAGAGTTGCTCGAAATTGCATTTTCTTTATCATTGTAAAGATATGATGCATGATCTAAAATTTTGAAAATCAATCTTTTATGCATTCCTATCGTGATTATGCAATATCATATGCTATGTCTGAGCACAATTGTACCTTGAAAAATCATAAAAACTTTCAAAATCTTCATAAAATTATAAGTTTACTCTAGATTGTACACTCTGCGACTTTCAACGGCTTTCTTTTTACTTATTGAGTATATTTCAAATTTTTGTATTGCTGTCACCTTCTGTCATTTTCCTGACTATTCTCCTATCACATCAATTCTTTCTCCATATCTCCGATAACTTAATTTAATTCAACATTTTCTACTGCTGTAATCACCACATCTACTTCTGCAACATTCTATTGCTGTAAAAACGCAGGTACCGATGTTTCATATCGATTCCCTGTTGGTAACCCATCTCTTTCTTCACAACTTCTAGAACGTAATATAGGGATTACGTTTACAACAAATGTATTATATGGTGTTTATTATGTTATTGCTTTTGTAAATTATGTTTATATATTCTTTTATTAGTCGCGTGTTTAACAACAGCGCTTCCTATAGGTTCTTACTTCTCTGAGGTATCATCCTATAGGTACATTCTACTCGTTATGCTCTATCATGCATGCAGTAAACATATACACAACAATGCAACATATAAACACAAATACTCAAAGCATATTAATCATTTATACCTAAGGGTGCCTGATGTAGAACACTAGGTTTCTTAATAACTATTCCAGTGTGTCGACCCTTAACTCTTCTACTGGAGTTGACTCCGCCTCTATGCACGGAGTGGGGGTTAGTCCTAATACCAGAGGATCGACTATAATAGTCTGGATAGAACGCAAGTTCCAAAAAGTAGAGTCGAACAGGATTTCCATCCCACTCGCGGTCAGCCTTGATCCTACGAGCCATTATAGTGAGCGTCCCAAAATGCTCGTGAACATGCTCATATAGCTCATCAAACTCTGGTCCTAATCCCTTCACATAACTACGGTTGACTGTCTCATTATCTTCATCAAGATCTGGAATTACTTCGACCATACATAAACAGTCAATGGAATACAGTTCCACTGGTAGCATTCCCCTAGAGAAGGAGCGCATCTGCCTCCTAACCTGATTCAAAATCACATGTCCCTGACCTTTAGCTATCTCTGTATCCTCTCGCAAATTGCAGTATCTCCGCACATTGGATTAGAAATGTTCACTCCGATATTCCTCGTCATCTGACTCATCTGATAACTCTTCTTCTTTAAAGTCCTCCTCTTGAGGAACTTCTTCTGATTCTTCCTCTAGATCCTCCTCTGAATTTTCCTCGGGATCTTCCTCACTTTCCTCACTGTGTTCCATTTCAAGCGAGTGAGTTCTACCTCTAACCCTAGAAGAACTATCAATTTCTGATACTGACATGAAACCATTCTGATATATCTCAGATGATCTCCCAACATCTATGTGGAATCCATTCTGGTGGATTCCAGATGGTCTGGCTACTTCGTTATGAAATCCATTTGGATATGTAGGAGGCACTTCCTCCTGTTTCTCTACAGCATGTAGCTGAGCTCCATTTTGCCCAGACATGCTGAAAAGAAACAATATCTAACGTCACCGACCATCTGAGCCCCTTTTTCCTCGCTTAACTTCAATATAAACTTATAAGGTGCTATAAATATTTAACATTCAATCAATCTGTATGTAATTCGCAAATACGTAATTACTGAATACCCCCTTGCACAAGTAATAAACACTTAGTTACCTTAGCCGCTCACATTTGCAAACATTTAACCATTTTCTATCTCTTAGCATAAGCAACAAATACTTAGTTGCCTTAGTCATCCGTATAAAGAGATACTAGTCACTTGCTAGCTTAATAGTCCTGGTTCGCGCGCGTTATTCCATATACTACTAATGCACAGATCAAATGAATGCAAACAACTAAGGTTTGACTCTCTTGCTGCAGTAGTTCCTAGGTTTACTTACTGACAGAGTTTCACAATTCAGACAGACATCTGAAACAAACTAGCAGTGGTAACTGGACCAACTGCTCTGATACCACAATTGTCACGACCCAAAATATTAAGCCGCAACCGGCGCTAGGGAACGGGAGTGGTAGCTCCGGAACCCGTAGCAAGCCTTAAATCACTATTAATTTTTCGCAAATAATAAACAAATAGCATAAAGCAACAGAAGCAAGTATACATAACATGTATACACAAACATTTACACTAACTGTTCTGTTATCCTCGCGGGCTCTAGTTACCGTACCTCGTACGAACTGGCCTCGCGGTATTATATACATCAGTTAGTGTATCCAACATATCACTGGCACCTAGTGCCATGCACCACATATAAAACACGTAGCCTACAAAACATCTAAACTGGACAGCAAGTAATATGTACACTCAATGTGTACTGCTGTCTAGGCTACAACTCTGTCAACGCGGGACCACTACTGCAGCATTCACAGAAGTCAGATACTAAACATATACAACTGACTTCTGGACTTCTAAATTGGCCTCTAGCTAGGTCCACATACTAAGTACCTGAAAACATCAAAGGTGAGGGGTCAGTATTTGGGAAAATACTGAGTGAGGTTGCATTTTACTAACGGTATTAATTTAAAAACATAGCATCGCATCTCAAGAAAACAATAATATAAAACATATAAACATGTATTCGATCCGTGTGAAACTAATATCCTAGCATGCGACACATCTCTCGAATAATCATATATCATTCAACCCAATAGTAAATATCAATTGCGAGTCCAACTCGCTGGTGGCCCAGCCACTCGATACGGGGACTTCCAGGCTACACCGTAGCCGAGTTCACTCTGCGTATCGAAATCATAACCCAATCGTAAATATCATAATCATCAACAGCTCCCAGCTGTGTCAAGTCATTTCTCAATGCAAACATACTAGACTGACTCGATACTGGTGATCACACAGCCTATTGACACCCAATAGGTAGCTAGTTTCTTCGGATCGCATACTAGTTCTCGTATATAGAAATTAAGTAAACATATAACATTTCAATCAATTATAGGTAATGCGATGCGTATAAACAGTATATATATCTATATAAAATAGCTTTAATATATAATACACGAAAGTAAAGTGCAACTCACAGTGACCGCAATCCAATCACAAATATGGTCGATGAAATGATATGCCCTTGCTATCCCACGTCTACTGACCTCTCTGCTCTGACACGTCTGATAAATAATTAATGTTTAATGATTAGACGTGAATCTCGTATTCCCATACGTATAATACTTTTAAGTTTTAGGATTTAGTTTCATTTCAATGAAGTTTTAAGGAGTTTTCAAGACAATGTGCATGTGCTGCCTGCACACTGACACTGTTTAGTAAAACGACGATCTCTCCCAATTGAACCGTTGGATCGAGCTGAAATTTGACAGACGCGTTCCTAAGAGGCAAATCTATAAACTGACCGTTGGGATTTTGAATCTGCCAAATTTTAGGTAGTGTGCGAACGCACACAATGAGTGTGCGAACGCACACCCTAAATTTCAAGGAGTGTGCGAACGCACACTCAATGTGTGCGAACGCACACCCTTGACAGCCCCCCGGAAAGTCGTTTTCCGGGGCTTTTCAGCTATCCCGACGTGCTATACATCCAACTATACAAAACCCGCATCTCGGTTTTCA
This sequence comes from Mercurialis annua, assembly GCF_937616625.2. Taxonomy (NCBI): domain Eukaryota; kingdom Viridiplantae; phylum Streptophyta; class Magnoliopsida; order Malpighiales; family Euphorbiaceae; genus Mercurialis; species Mercurialis annua. The sequence continues at coordinate 31,276,545 of NC_065572.1, read as the reverse complement.
TTAAAACGCTATAATAACTTCAAAAACGTCAAATTCAATCCAAACAAAATCCTAACTCAAAACAGCCCTTTACTATCCAAATTTAACATCCAATATGAAAGAATTACCTTATAACGGAGTTTGGGATTGATAGAGGACGGGATTCTGAAGAAATCGCCGCGAAAATCACTCGAATCGGACGTCGAACGGAGAAACGGCGGCGAAACGATCGAGAACGATGATTTGCTTCTGGAGCTTTCCTTTCTCTTCTGATTTCTTCATTCAAATGGAAATCTCATATATGTATGGTTAAAAGTATGTTTTAATCCCTCTTTTCTTTCTTTGTTACAACTTATCTTTAAAACTTTTCTTTTGTACGATTTGGTCCATAACTAAATCGTTGACTTCTCTTATTATAACTTATACGCATTATTTATATCCAATAAATAATACGAAGCTCGATATCAATACTTTCCCGTCAAAACTTATAAATTTTCATTTTTCGACACAAAGTGGCTAAATTACCACTTTGGTCCCTGTACTCTATTTTGGGCTTTTCTTGCCATTTTTCCTCTTAGAATTGAAATATGATGTTAATTTCTCCGCAATAATCCTTTCCAAAACCGACCTACTAAAACTTATTTATCGGAAAACTTTCCGATTTTGCCACTCTGGCAATTCCAAACTGGACACGTGATCCAATTAGATAATTAAATATTTTGGGGTATTACACCAAACGTTTCCCCATTTTAGCTATTTAAGCCAAACGTTTACAAACGTTACAAAACAAATCCAAATGTTTCACTTTTTAGCGATTTAAGCCAAACATTTACAAATGTTACGAAACAAATCCAAACGGTTACAAACATTACGGAATGAAAACAAACTTCACATTTTTCGCAATTTAAGCCAAACGTTTACAAACGTTGCCAAACAAATTAAAATGTTTCACCTTTTTAGCGATAGAATCCAAACGTTTACAAACGTTAAGAAACAAATCAAAACGTTTCACCATTTTAGCAATTTAAGCCAAACGTTTATAAACGTTACAAAACAAAACAAAGCATTTACAAACGATACAAAACAAATCCAAATTTTTACAAATGTTACGAAACAAATCTAAAAGTTTCCACATTTTAGCGATTTAAGCCAAACATTTAAAACATTACGAAAAAATATCCAAACATTTCACCTTTTTAGCAATATATGACAAACGTTTACAAACGTTACGAAACAAATCCGAACGTTTCACCTTTTTAGCGATTGAAGCCAAAAGTTTACAAACGTTACGAAACAAATTCAAATATTTAACCTTTTTATCTATCTAAGCCAAACATTACAAACGTTACGAAACAAATCCAAACGTTTCACCTTTTTAGTGATTTAAGCCAAACGTTTACAAAGGTTACGAAACTAATATAAATGTTTTACCTTTTTAGCAATTTAAGCCAAGCGTTTACAAATGTTACGAAAAAATCCAAGTGTTGCACCTTTTTAGAAATTAAAGCCAAACGTTTACAATCGTTAAAAAACAAATCTAAATGTTTCGCATTTTTAACGATTAGAGGCAAACATTTACAAAAGTTACGAAACAAATCCAAAAGTTTCCCGTTTTTAGGGATTTAAGCCAAACGTTTACAAACGTTACATTACAAAGCCAAACGTTTCACCTTTTTAGCGATTTAAGCCAAACGTTTACAAACGTTACGAAAGAAATCCAAACATTTTGCCTTTTTAGCAATTTAAGTCAAACGTTTACAAACGTTACGAAATAAATCCAAATGTTTCCAATTTTTTGCGATTTAAGCCAAACGTTTACAAACGTTACGAAACAAAACCAAACGTGTCACATTTTTAGCTATTTAAGCCAAACCTTTACAAACGTTACGGAACAAAACCAAACGTCTCACATTTTTAGCGATTTAAGCCAAACATTTACAAACGTTACGGAACAAAACCAAACATCTCACATATTTAGCGATTTAAGTGAAACGTTTACAAACCTTACGAAACTAATTCAAGCGTTTAACCTTTTTAGCGATTTAAGCTAAACGTTTACAAAAGTTACGAACAAATCCAAGCGTTTCACCTTTATAGCAATTTAAGTCAAACGTTTACAAAAGTTACGAAACAAATCCAAAAGTTTCATCTTTTTAGCAATTTAAGCCAAACGTTTACAAACGTTACGAAACAAAACAAAATGTTTAACCTTTTTAGCGATTTAAGCCAAATATTTAAAACGTTACGAAATAAATCCAAACGTTTACAAACATTACGAAAAAAAAAACGTTTCACATTTTTTAGAAATTTAAGCCAAATGTTTACAAACATTACGAAACAAATCCAAACGTTTCACCTTTTTAGCGATTGAAGCCAAACCTTTACAAACGTTACGAAACAAATCCAAATGTTTCACCTTTTTAGCAATTTAAGTCAAACGTTTACAAACGTTACGGAACAAAAACAAACGTTTCACCTTTTTAGCGATTTAAGCCAAGAGTTTAAAATATTAAGAAACAAATCCCAGCATTTCACCTTTTTAGCAATATAAGCCAAACGTTTATAAACGTTACGAAACAAATCAAAACGTTTCACCTTTTATGCGATTTAAGCTAAACGTTTACAAACGTTACGAAACAAATCTAAACCTTTTCCCATTTTAGTAATTGAAGCCAAATGTTTGCAAACGTTACGAAACAAATCCAAAGGTTTTCTCATTGTTGCGATTTAAGCCAAACGTTTACAAACTTTACGAAACAAATCCAAGCGTTTCAACTTTTTAGCGATTTAAGCCAAACTTTTACAAACGATACGAAACAAAACCAAACGTTTAAAATGTTACGAAACAAATCAAAACGTTTCACATTTTTAGCAGTTTAAGCCAAATGTTTACAAACATTACGAAACAAAGCCAAACGTTTACAAACTTTACGAAACAAATCCAAGTGTTTTCCCTTTTTAGCAATTTAAGCCAAACGTTTACAAACGTTATTAAAAAAATCCCAACTTTTCCCCAATTTAACGATTTAAGTCAAATGTTTAAAACGAAAGAATCCAAACATTTTTCCTTTTTAGCAATTTAAGCCAAACGTTTAAAAACGTTACGAAACAAATCCAAATGATTCACCTTTTTAGCAATTTATGCCAAACATTTACAAACATTACAAAACAAATCCAAGCATTTCACCTTTTTAGCATTTTTAGCCAAACGTTTACAAACATTACAAAACACATTCAAGCGTTTCACCTTTTTAGCAATTTAAGCCAAACGTTTCACCTTTTTAGCGATTGAAGACAAACGTTTACAAACATTACGAAACAAAGCCAAACATTTACAAATGTTATGTAACAAATCCAAGCGTTTCACCTTTTTAGCAATTTAAGCTAAACGTTTACAAAAGCTATGAAACAAATCCAAATGTTTTACCTTTTTAGCGATTTAAGCAAAACGTTTAAAATTTTTTAGTGATTGAAGCCAAACATTTACAAACGTTACGAAACGAATCCAAACGTTTCACCTTTTTAGCAATTTAAGCCAAACGTTTATAAAAGTTATGAAACAAATCCAAACGTTTCCCCATTTAAGCAATTTAAGCCAAACGTTTATAAACGTTACGAAACAAAACCAAACGTGTCACATTTTTAGCGATTTAAGCGAAACATTTACAAACGTTAAGGAACAAAACCAAACGTCTCACATTTTTAGCGATTTAAGCCAAACGTTTACAAACCTTACGAAACAAATTCAATTGTTTAACCTTTTTAGCTATTTAGCCAAACGTTTACAAAAGTTACGAACAAATCCAAGTGTTTGACCTTTTTAGCAATTTAAGTCAAACGTTTACAAAAGTTACGAAACAAATCCAAAAGTTTCACTTTTTTAGCAATTTAAGCCAAACGTTTACAAACGTTTCGAAACAAAACAAAACGTTTAACCTTTTTAGCGATTTAAGCCAGATATTTAAAACGTTACGAAATAAATCCAAATGTTTACAAACATTACGGAACAAAAAACGTTTCACATTTTTAGCAATTTAAGCCAAACGTTTACAAACATTACAAAACAAATCAAAACGTTTCACCTTTTTAGCGATTTAAGCCGAACCTTTACAAACGTTGCGAAACAAATCCAAACGTTTCCCCATTTTAGCAATTTTAGAAAAACGTTTATAAAGGTTACGAAATAAAACCAAACGTTTACAAACGTTACGAAAAAAATCCAAACGTTAACAAACGTTACAAAACAAATCCAAACGTTTCCCCATTTTAGCTATTTAAGCCAAACGTATACAAACGATACAAAACAATTCCAATTGTTTCACTTTTTAGCGATTTAAGCCTAACGTTTACAAATGTTACGATACAAATCCAAATGGTTACAAACATTACGGAATAAAAACAAACTTCACATTTTTAGCAATTTAAGCCAAACGTTTACAAACGTTGCCAAACAAATTCAAACGTTTCACCTTTTTAGCGATAGAATCCAAACATTTACAAACGTTAAGAAACAAATCAAAACGTTTCACCATTTTAGCAATTTAAGCCAAACGTTACAAACGTTAAGAAACAAATCAAAACGTTTCACCATTTTAGCAATTTAAGCCAAACGTTTATAAACGTTACAAAACAAAACAAAGCATTTACAAACGATTCAAAACAAATCCAAATTTTTACAAATGTTACGAAACAAATCTAAAAGTTTCCACATTTTAGCGATTTAAGCCAAACATTTAAAACATTACGAAAAAATATCCAAACATTTCACCTTTTTAGCAATTTATGACAAACGTTTACAAACGTTGCGAAACAAATCCGAACGTTTCACCTTTTTAGCGATTGAAGCCAAATGTTTACAAACGTTACGAAACAAATTCAAATATTTCACCTTTTTATCGATCCAAGCCAAACATTACAAACGTTACGAAACAAATCCAAACGTTTCACCTTTTTAGTGATTTAAATCAAACGTTTACAAAGGTTACGAAACTAATATAAATGTTTTACCTTTTTAGGAATTTAATCCAAGCGTTTACAAACTTTACGAAAAAAATCAAAGCGTTGCACCTTTTTAGAAATTAAAGCCAAACGTTTACAATCGTTAAAAAATAAATCTAAACGTTTCACCTTTTTAACGATTAGAGCCAAACATTTACAAAAGTTACGAAACAAATCCAAAAGTTTCACGTTTTTAGGGATTTAAGCCAAACGTTTAGAAACGTTACATTACAAATCCAAATGTTTCATCTTTTTAGCGATTTAAGTCAAACGTTTGCAAACGTTACGAAAGAAATCCAAACGTTTTGCCTTTTTAGCAATTTAAGTCAAACGTTTACAAACGTTACGAAATAAATCCAAATGTTTCCACTTTTTTGCGATTTAAGCCAAACGTTTACAAACGTTACGAAACAAAACCAAACGTGTCACATTTTTAGCGATTTAAGCCAAACCTTTACAAACGTTACGGAACAAAACCAAACGTCTCACATTTTTAGCGATTTAAGCCAAACATTTACAAACGTTACGGAACAAAACCAAACATCTCACATTTTTAGCGATTTAAGTGAAACGTTTACAAACCATACGAAACTAATTCAAGCGTTTAACCTTTTTAGCGATTTAAGCCAAATGTTTACAAAAGTTACGAACAAATCCAAGCGTTTCACCTTTATAGCAATTTAAGTCAAACGTTTACAAAAGTTACGAAACAAATCCAAAAGTTTCATCTTTTTAGCAATTTAAGCCAAACGTTTACAAACGTTACGAAACAAAACAAAATGTTTAACCTTTTTAGCGATTTAAGCCAAATATTTAAAACGTTACGAAATAAATCCAAACGTTTACAAACATTACGAAAAAAAAAACGTTTCCCATTTTTTAGAAATTTAAGCCAAACGTTTACAAACATTACGAAAAAAATCCAAACGTTTCACCTTTTTAGCGATTGAAGCCAAATCTTTACAAACGTTACGAAACAAATCCAAATGTTTCACCTTTTTAGCAATTTAAGTCAAACGTTTACAAACGTTACGAAACAAAAACAAACGTTTCACCTTTTTAGCGATTTAAGCCAAGAGTTTAAAATATTAAGAAACAAATCCCAGCATTTCACCTTTTTAGCAATATAAGCCAAACGTTTATAAACGTTACGAAACAAATCAAAACGTTTCACCTTTTAAGCGATTTAAGCTAAACGTTTACAAACGTTACGAAACAAATCTAAACCTTTTCCCATTTTAGTAATTGAAGCCAAATGTTTGCAAACGTTACGAAACAAATCCAAAGGTTTTCTCATTGTTGCGATTTAAGCCAAACGTTTACAAACTTTACGAAACAAATCCAAGCGTTTCAACTTTTTAGCGATTTAAGCCAAACTTTTACAAACGATACGAAACAAAACCAAACGTTTAAAATGTTACGAAACAAATCAAAACGTTTCACATTTTTAGCAGTTTAAGCCAAATGTTTACAAACATTACGAAACAAAGCCAAACGTTTACAAACTTTACGAAACAAATCCAAGTGTTTCCCCTTTTTAGCAATTTAAGCCAAACGTTTACAAACGTTATTAAAAAAATCCAAACTTTTCCCCAATTTAACGATTTAAGTCAAATGTTTAAAACGAAAGAATCCAAACATTTTTCCTTTTTAGCAATTTAAGCCAAACGTTTAAAAACGTTACGAAACAAATCCAAATGATTCACCTTTTTAGCAATTTATGCCAAACATTTACAAACATTACAAAACAAATCCAAGCATTTCACCTTTTTAGCATTTTTAGCCAAACGTTTACAAACATTACAAAACACATTCAAGCGTTTCACCTTTTTAGCAATTTAAGCCAAACGTTTCACCTTTTTAGCAATTGAAGACAAACGTTTACAAAAGTTACGAAACAAATCCAAAAGTTTCACTTTTTTAGCAATTTAAGCCAAACGTTTACAAACGTTTCGAAACAAAACGAAACGTTTAACCTTTTTAGCGATTTAAGCCAGATATTTAAAACGTTACGAAATAAATCCAAATGTTTACAAACATTACGGAACAAAAAACGTTTCACATTTTTAGCAATTTAAGCCAAACGTTTACAAACATTACAAAACAAATCAAAACGTTTCCCCTTTTTAGCGATTTAAGCCGAACCTTTACAAACGTTGCGAAACAAATCCAAACGTTTCCCCATTTTAGCAATTTTAGAAAAACGTTTATAAAGGTTACGAAATAAAACCAAACGTTTACAAACGTTACGAAACAAATCCAAACGTTAACAAACGTTACAAAACAAATCCAAACGTTTCCCCATTTTAGCTATTTAAGCCAAACGTATACAAACGATACAAAACAATTCCAATTGTTTCACTTTTTAGCGATTTAAGCCTAACGTTTACAAATGTTACGATACAAATCCAAATGGTTACAAACATTACGGAATAAAAACAAACTTCACATTTTTAGCAATTTAAGCCAAACGTTTACAAACGTTGCCAAACAAATTCAAACGTTTCACCTTTTTAGCGATAGAATCCAAACATTTACAAACGTTAAGAAACAAATCAAAACGTTTCACCATTTTAGCAATTTAAGCCAAACGTTACAAACGTTAAGAAACAAATCAAAACGTTTCACCATTTTAGCAATTTAAGCCAAACGTTTATAAACGTTACAAAACAAAACAAAGCATTTACAAACGATTCAAAACAAATCCAAATTTTTACAAATGTTACGAAACAAATCTAAAAGTTTCCATATTTTAGCGATTTATGCCAAACATTTAAAACATTACGAAAAAATATCCAAACATTTCACCTTTTTAGCAATTTATGACAAACGTTTACAAACGTTACGAAACAAATCCGAACGTTTCACCTTTTTAGCGATTGAAGCCAAATGTTTACAAACGTTACGAAACAAATTCAAATATTTCACCTTTTTATCGATCCAAGCCAAACATTACAAACGTTACGAAACAAATCCAAACGTTTCACCTTTTTAGTGATTTAAACCAAACGTTTACAAAGGTTACGAAACTAATATAAATGTTTTACCTTTTTAGGAATTTAAGCCAAGCGTTTACAAACTTTACGAAAAAAATCAAAGCGTTGCACCTTTTTAGAAATTAAAGCCAAACGTTTACAATCGTTAAAAAATAAATCTAAACGTTTCACCTTTTTAACGATTAGAGCCAAACATTTACAAAAGTTACGAAACAAATCCAAAAGTTTCCCGTTTTTAGGGATTTAAGCCAAACGTTTAGAAACGTTACATTACAAATCCAAACGTTTCATCTTTTTAGCGATTTAAGCCAAACGTTTGCAAACGTTACGAAAGAAATCCAAACGTTTTGCCTTTTTAGCAATTTAAGTCAAACGTTTACAAACGTTACGAAATAAATCCAAATGTTTCCACTTTTTTGCGATTTAAGCCAAACGTTACGAAACAAAACCAAACGTGTCACATTTTTAGCAATTTAAGCCAAACGTTTACAAACGTTACGGAACAAAACCAAACGTCTCACATTTTTAGCGATTTAAACCAAACATTTACAAACGTTACGGAACAAAACCAAACGTTTCACATTTTTAGCTATTTAAGTGAAACGTTTACAAACCTTACGGAACTAATTCAAGCGTTTAACCTTTTTAGCGATTTAAGCTAAACGTTTACAAAAGTTACGAACAAATCCGAGCGTTTCACCTTTATAGCAATTTAAGTCAAACGTTTACAAAAGTTACGAAACAAATCCAAAAGTTTCATCTTTTTAGCGATTTAAGCCAAATGTTTAGAAACGTTACGAAACAAAACAAAACGTTTAACCTTTTTAGCGATTTAAGCCAATTATTTAAAACGTTTAAATCCAAACGTTTACAAACATTACGGAACAAAAAACGTTTCACATTTTTAGCAATTTAAGCCAAACGTTTACAAACATTACGAAACAAATCCAAACGTTTCACCTTTTTAGCGATTGAAGCCAAACCTTTACAAACGTTACGAAACAAATCCAAATGTTTCACCTTTTTAGCAATTTAAGTCAAACGTTTACAAACGTTATGGAACAAAAACAAACGTTTCACCTTTTTAGCGATTTAAGCCAAGAGTTTAAAATATTAAGAAATAAATCCCAACATTTCACCTTTTTAGCAATATAAGCCAAACGTTTATAAACGTTACGAAACAAATCAAAACGTTTCACCTTTTGAGCGATTTAAGCTAAACGTTTACTAACGTTATGAAACAAATCTAAACCTTTTCCCATTTTAGTAATTAAAGCCAAATGTTTACAAACGTTACGAAACAAATACAAAGGTTTTCTCATTTTTGCGATTTAAGCCAAACGTTTACAAACTTTATGAAACAAATCCAAGCGTTTCAACTTTTTAGCGATTTAAGCCAAACTTTTACAAACGATACGAAACAAAACCAAACGTTTAAAATGTTACAAAACAAATCAAAACCTTTCACATTTTTAGCAGTTTAAGCCAAATGTTTACAAACATTACGAAACAAAGCCAAACGTTTACAAACTTTACGAAACAAATCCAAGTGTTTCCCCTTTTTAGCAATTTAAGCCAAACGTTTACAAACGTTATTAAAAAAATCCAAACGTTTCCCCAATTTAGCGATTTAAGTCAAACGTTTAAAACGAAAGAATCCATACATTTTTTCTTTCTAGCAATTTAAGCCAAACGTTTAAAAACGTTACAAAACAAATCCAAATGATTCACCTTTTTAGCAATTTATGCCAAACATTTACAAACATTACGAAACAAATCCAAGCATTTCAACTTTTTAGCATTTTTAGCCAAACGTTTACAAACATTACAAAACATATTCAAGCGTTTCACCTTTTTAGCAATTTAAGCCAAACATTTCACCTTTTTAGCGATTGAAGACAAACGTTTACAAACATTACGAAACAAAGCCAAACGTTTACAAATGTTATGTAACAAATCCAAGCGTTTCACCTTTTTAGCAATTTAAGCCAAACGTTTACAAACACTATGAAACAAATCCAAATGTTTTACCTTTTTAGTGATTTAAGCAAAACGTTTAAAAAAATTTAGTGATTGAAGCCAAACATTTACAAACGTTACGAAACGAATCCAAACGTTTCACCTTTTTAGCAATTTAAGCCAAACGTTTACAAAAGTTATGAAACAAATCTAAACGTTTCCCCATTTAAGCAATTTAAGCCAAACGTTTATAAACGTTACGAAACAAAACCAAACGTGTCACATTTTTAGCGATTTAAGCCAAACGTTTACAAACGTTAAGGAACAAAACCAAACGTATCACATTTTTAGCGATTTAAGCCAAACGTTTACAAACCTTACGAAACAAATTCAATTGTTTAACCTTTTTGGCTATTTAAGCCAAACATTTACAAAAGTTACGAACAAATCCAAGTGTTTCACCTTTTTAGCAATTTAAGTCAAACGTTTACAAAAGTTACGAAACAAATCCAAAAGTTTCACCTATTTAGCAATTTAAGCCAAACGTTTACAAACGTTTCGAAACAAAACAAAACGTTTAACCTTTTTAGCGATTTAAGCCAAATATTTAAAACGTTACGAAATAAATCCAAATGTTTACAAACATTACGGAACAAAAAACGTTTCACATTTTTAGCAATTTAAGCCAAACGCTTACAAACATTACAAAACAAATCCAAACGTTTCACCTTTTTAGCGATTTAAGCCAAACCTTTACAAACGTTACGAAACAAATCCAAACGTTTCCCCATTTTAGCAATTTTAGAAAAACGTTTATAAAGGTTACAAAATAAAACCAAACGTTTAAAAACGTTACGAAACAAATCCAAATGTTAACAAACGTTACAAAACAAATCCAAACGTTTTCCCATTTTAGCTATTTAAGCCAAACGTTTACAAACGTTACAAAACAATTCCAATTGTTTCATTTTTTAGCGATTTAAGCCTAACGTTTACAAATGTTACGATACAAATCCAAACGGTTACAAACATTACGGAATAAAAACAAACTTCACATTTTTAGCAATTTAAGCCAAACGTTTACAAACGTTGCCAAACAAATTCAAACGTTTCACCTTTTTTAGCGATAGAATCCAAACATTTACAAACGTTAAGAAACAAATCAAAATGTTTTACCATTTTAGCAATTTAAGCCAAACGTTTATAAACGTTACAAAACAAAACAAAGCATTTACAAATGATACAAAACAAATCCAAATTTTTACAAATGTTACGAAACAAATCTAAAAGTTTCCACATTTTAGCGATTTAAGCCAAACATTTAAAACATTACGAAAAAATATCCAAACATTTCACCTTTTTAGCAATTTATGACAAACGTTTACAAACGTTACGAAACAAATCTGAACGTTTTACCTTTTTAGCGATTGAAGCCAAATGTTTACAAACGTTACGAAACAAATTCAAATATTTCACCTTTTTATCGATCTAAGCAAAACATTACAAACGTTACGAAACAAATCCAAACGTTTCACCTTTTTAGTGATTTAAACCAAACGTTTACAAAGGTTACGTAACTAATATAAATGTATTACCTTTTTAGCAATTTAAGCCAAGCGTTTACAAACGTTACGAAAAAAATCAAAGCGTTGCACCTTTTTAGAAATTAAAGCCAAACAATTACAATCGTTAAAAAATAAATCTAAACGTTTCACCTTTTTAACGATTAGAGCCAAACATTTACAAAAGTTACGAAACAAATCCAAAAGTTTCCCGTTTTTAGGGATTTAAGCCAAACGTTTAGAAACGTTACTTTACAAATCCAAACGTTTCACCTTTTTAGCGATTTAAGCCAAACATTTGCAAACGTTACGAAAGAAATCCAAACGTTTTGCCTTTTTAGCAATTTAAGTCAAACGTTTACAAAGGTTACGAAATAAATCCAAATGTTTCCACTTTTTTGCGATTAAAGCCAAACGTTACGAAAAAAAACCAAACGTGTCACATTTTTAGCAATTTAAGCCAAACGTTTACAAACGTTACGGAACAAAACCAAACGTCTCACATTTTTAGCGATTTAAACCAAACATTTACAAACGTTACGGAACAAAACCAAACGTTTCACATTTTTAGCGATTTAAGTGAAACGTTTACAAACCTTACGGAACTAATTCAAGCGTTTAACCTTTTTAGCGATTTAAGCTAAACATTTACAAAAGTTACGAACAAATCCGAGCGTTTCACCTTTATAGCAATTTAAGTCAAACGTTTACAAAAGTTACGAAACAAATCCAAAACTTTCATCTTTTTAGCGATTTAAGCCAAATGTTTAGAAACGTTACGAAACAAAACCAAACGTTTAACCTTCTTAGCGATTTAAGCCAAATATTTAAAACGTTAAAATCCAAACGTTTACAAACATTACGGAACAAAAAACGTTTCACATTTTTAGCAATTTAAGCCAAACGTTTACAAACATTACGAAACAAATCCAAACGTTTCACCTTTTTAGCGATTGAAGCCAAACCTTTACAAACGTTACGAAACAAATCCAAATGTTTCACCTTTTTAGCAATTTAAGTCAAACGTTTACAAACGTTATGGAACAAAAACAAACGTTTCACCTTTTTAGCGATTTAAGCCAAGAGTTTAAAATATTAAGAAATAAATCCCAACATTTCACCTTTTTAGCAATATAAGCCAAACGTTTATAAACGTTACGAAACAAATCAAAACGTTTCACCTTTTGAGCGATTTAAGCTAAACGTTTACTAACGTTATGAAACAAATCTAAACCTTTTCCCATTTTAGTAATTAAAGCCAAATGTTTACAAACGTTACGAAACAAATACAAAGGTTTTCTCATTTTTGCGATTTAAGCCAAACGTTTACAAACTTTATGAAACAAATCCAAGCGTTTCAACTTTTTAGCGATTTAAGCCAAACTTTTACAAACGATACGAAACAAAACCAAACGTTTAAAATGTTACAAAACAAATCAAAACCTTTCACATTTTTAGCAGTTTAAGCCAAATGTTTACAAACATTACGAAACAAAGTCAAACGTTTACAAACTTTACGAAACAAATCCAAGTGTTTCCCCTTTTTAGCAATTTAAGCCAAACGTTTACAAACGTTATTAAAAAAATCCAAACGTTTCCCCAATTTAGCGATTTAAGTCAAACGTTTAAAACGAAAGAATCCAAACATTTTTTCTTTCTAGCAATTTAAGCCAAACGTTTAAAAACGTTACAAAACAAATCCAAATGATTCACCTTTTTAGCAATTTATGCCAAACATTTACAAACATTACGAAACAAATCCAAGCATTTCAACTTTTTAGCATTTTTAGCCAAACGTTTACAAACATTACAAAACATATTCAAGCGTTTCACCTTTTTAGCAATTTAAGCCAAACGTTTCACCTTTTTAGCGATTGAAGACAAACGTTTACAAACATTACGAAACAAAGCCAAACGTTTACAAATGTTATGTAACAAATCCAAGCGTTTCACCTTTTTAGCAATTTAAGCCAAACGTTTACAAACACTATGAAACAAATCCAAATGTTTTACCTTTTTAGTGATTTAAGCAAAACGTTTAAAAAAATTTAGTGATTGAAGCCAAACATTTACAAACGTTACGAAACGAATCCAAACGTTTCACCTTTTTAGCAATTTAAGCCAAACGTTTACAAAAGTTATGAAACAAATCTAAACGTTTCCCCATTTAAGCAATTTAAGCCAAACGTTTATAAACGTTACGAAACAAAACCAAACGTGTCACATTTTTAGCGATTTAAGCCAAACGTTTACAAACGTTAAGGAACAAAACCAAACGTATCACATTGTTAGCGATTTAAGCCAAACGTTTACAAACCTTACGAAACAAATTCAATTGTTTAACCTTTTTAGCTATTTAAGCCAAACATTTACAAAAGTTACGAACAAATCCAAGTGTTTCACCTTTTTAGCAATTTAAGTCAAACGTTTACAAAAGTTACGAAACAAATCCAAAAGTTTCACCTTTTTAGCAATTTAAGCCAAACGTTTACAAACGTTACGAAACAAAACAAAACGTTTAACCTTTTTAGCGATTTAAGCCAAATATTTAAAACGTTACGAAATAAATCCAAATGTTTACAAACATTACGGAACAAAAAACGTTTCACATTTTTAGCAATTTAAGCCAAACGCTTACAAACATTACAAAACAAATCCAAACGTTTCACCTTTTTAGCGATTTAAGCCAAACCTTTACAAACGTTACGAAACAAATCCAAACGTTTCCCCATTTTAGCAATTTTAGAAAAACGTTTATAAAGGTTACAAAATAAAACCAAACGTTTAAAAACGTTACGAAACAAATCCAAATGTTAACAAACGTTACAAAACAAATCCAAACGTTTCCCCATTTTAGCTATTTAAGCCAAACGTTTACAAACGTTACAAAACAATTCCAATTGTTTCATTTTTTAGCGATTTAAGCCTAACGTTTACAAATGTTACGATACAAATCCAAACGGTTACAAACATTACGGAATAAAAACAAACTTCACATTTTTAGCAATTTAAGCCAAACGTTTACAAACGTTGCCAAACAAATTCAAACGTTTCACCTTTTTAGCGATAGAATCCAAACATTTACAAACGTTAAGAAACAAATCAAAATGTTTTACCATTTTAGCAATTTAAGCCAAACGTTTATAAACGTTACAAAACAAAACAAAGCATTTATAAATGATACAAAACAAATCCAAATTTTTACAAATGTTACGAAACAAATCTAAAAGTTTCCACATTTTAGCGATTTAAGCCAAACATTTAAAACATTACGAAAAAATATCCAAACATTTCACCTTTTTAGTAATTTATGACAAACGTTTACAAACGTTACGAAACAAATCTGAACGTTTTACCTTTTTAGCGATTGAAGCCAAATGTTTACAAACGTTACGAAACAAATTCAAATATTTCACCTTTTTATCGATCTAAGCAAAACATTACAAACGTTACGAAACAAATCCAAACGTTTCACCTTTTTAGTGATTTAAACCAAACGTTTACAAAGGTTACGTAACTAATATAAATGTATTACCTTTTTAGCAATTTAAGCCAAGCGTTTACAAACGTTACGAAAAAAATCAAGGCGTTGCACCTTTTTAGAAATTAAAGCCAAACAATTACAATCGTTAAAAAATAAATCTAAACGTTTCACCTTTTTAACGATTAGAGCCAAACATTTACAAAAGTTACGAAACAAATCCAAAAGTTTCCCGTTTTTAGGGATTTAAGCCAAACGTTTAGAAACGTTACTTTACAAATCCAAACGTTTCACCTTTTTAGCGATTTAAGCCAAACATTTGCAAACGTTACGAAAGAAATCCAAACGTTTTGCCTTTTTAGCAATTTAAGTCAAACGTTTACAAAGGTTACGAAATAAATCCAAATGTTTCCACTTTTTTGCGATTAAAGCCAAACGTTACGAAAAAAAACCAAACGTGTCACATTTTTAGCAATTTAAGCCAAACGTTTACAAACGTTACGGAACAAAACCAAACGTCTCACATTTTTAGCGATTTAAACCAAACATTTACAAACGTTACGGAACAAAACCAAACGTTTCACATTTTTAGCGATTTAAGTGAAACGTTTACAAACCTTACGGAACTAATTCAAGCGTTTAACCTTTTTAGCGATTTAAGCTAAACATTTACAAAAGTTACGAACAAATCCGAGCGTTTCACCTTTATAGCAATTTAAGTCAAACGTTTACAAAAGTTACGAAACAAATCCAAAACTTTCATCTTTTTAGCGATTTAAGCCAAATGTTTAGAAACGTTACGAAACAAAACAAAACGTTTAACCTTCTTAGCGATTTAAGCCAAATATTTAAAACGTTAAAATCCAAACGTTTACAAACATTACGGAACAAAAAACGTTTCACATTTTTAGCAATTTAAGCCAAACGTTTACAAACATTACGAAACAAATCCAAACGTTTCACCTTTTTAGCGATTGAAGCCAAACGTTTACAAACGTTACGAAACAAATCCAAATGTTTCACCTTTTTAGCAATTTAAGTCAAACGTTTACAAACGTTATGGAACAAAAACAAACGTTTCACCTTTTTAGCGATTTAAGCCAAGAGTTTAAAATATTAAGAAATAAATCCCAACATTTCACCTTTTTAGCAATATAAGCCAAACGTTTATAAACGTTACGAAACAAATCAAAACGTTTCACCTTTTGAGCGATTTAAGCTAAACGTTTACTAACGTTATGAAACAAATCTAAACCTTTTCCCATTTTAGTAATTAAAGCCAAATGTTTACAAACGTTACGAAACAAATACAAAGGTTTTCTCATTTTTGCGATTTAAGCCAAACGTTTACAAACTTTATGAAACAAATCCAAGCGTTTCAACTTTTTAGCGATTTAAGCCAAACTTTTACAAACGATACGAAACAAAACCAAACGTTTAAAATGTTACAAAACAAATCAAAACCTTTCACATTTTTAGCAGTTTAAGCCAAATGTTTACAAACATTACGAAACAAAGCCAAACGTTTACAAACTTTACGAAACAAATCCAAGTGTTTCCCCTTTTTAGCAATTTAAGCCAAACGTTTACAAACGTTATTAAAAAAATCCAAACGTTTCCCCAATTTAGCGATTTAAGTCAAACGTTTAAAACGAAAGAATCCAAACATTTTTTCTTTCTAGCAATTTAAGCCAAACGTTTAAAAACGTTACAAAACAAATCCAAATGATTCACCTTTTTAGCAATTTATGCCAAACATTTACAAACATTACGAAACAAATCCAAGCATTTCAACTTTTTAGCATTTTTAGCCAAACGTTTACAAACATTACAAAACATATTCAAGCGTTTCACCTTTTTAGCAATTTAAGCCAAACGTTTCACCTTTTTAGCGATTGAAGACAAACGTTTACAAACATTACGAAACAAAGCCAAACGTTTACAAATGTTATGTAACAAATCCAAGCGTTTCACCTTTTTAGCAATTTAAGCCAAACGTTTACAAACACTATGAAACAAATCCAAATGTTTTACCTTTTTAGTGATTTAAGCAAAACGTTTAAAAAAATTTAGTGATTGAAGCCAAACATTTACAAACGTTACGAAACGAATCCAAACGTTTCACCTTTTTAGCAATTTAAGCCAAACATTTACAAAAGTTATGAAACAAATCTAAACGTTTCCCCTTTTTAGCTATTTAAGCCAAACGTTTATAAACGTTACGAAATAAAACCAAAAGTTTCACCTTTTTAGCGATTTAAGCCAAACGTTTACAAACGTTAAGGAACAAAACCAAACGTATCACATTGTTAGCGATTTAAGCCAAACGTTTACAAACCTTACGAAACAAATTCAATTGTTTAACCTTTTTAGCTATTTAAGCCAAACATTTACAAAAGTTACGAACAAATCCAAGTGTTTCACCTTTTTAGCAATTTAAGCCAAACGTTTACAAACGTTACGAAACAAATCCAAACGTTTCACCTTTTTAGTGATTTAAGCCAAACGTTTACAAGCGTTACGAAACAAAACCAAACGTTTAACCTTCTTAGCGATTTAAGCCAAATATTTAAAACGTTACGAAATAAATCCAAATGTTTACAAACATTACGGAACAAAAAACGTTTCACATTTTTAGCAATTTAAGCCAAACGCTTACAAACATTACAAAACAAATCCAAACGTTTCACCTTTTTAGCGATTTAAGCCAAACCTTTACAAACGTTACGAAACAAATCCAAACGTTTCCCCATTTTAGCAATTTTAGAAAAACGTTTATAAAGGTTACAAAATAAAACCAAACGTTTAAAAACGTTACGAAACAAATCCAAATGTTAACAAACGTTACAAAACAAATCCAAACGTTTCCCCATTTTAGCTATTTAAGCCAAACGTTTACAAACGTTACAAAACAATTCCAATTGTTTCATTTTTTAGCGATTTAAGCCTAACGTTTACAAATGTTACGATACAAATCCAAACGGTTACAAACATTACGGAATAAAAACAAACTTCACATTTTTAGCAATTTAAGCCAAACGTTTACAAACGTTGCCAAACAAATTCAAACGTTTCACCTTTTTAGCGATAGAATCCAAACATTTACAAACGTTAAGAAACAAATCAAAATGTTTTACCATTTTAGCAATTTAAGCCAAACGTTTATAAACGTTACAAAACAAAACAAAGCATTTATAAATGATACAAAACAAATCCAAATTTTTACAAATGTTACGAAACAAATCTAAAAGTTTCCACATTTTAGCGATTTAAGCCAAACATTTAAAACATTACGAAAAAATATCCAAACATTTCACCTTTTTAGCAATTTATGACAAACGTTTACAAACGTTACGAAACAAATCTGAACGTTTCACCTTTTTAGCGATTGAAGCCAAATGTTTACAAACGTTACGAAACAAATTCAAATATTTCACCTTTTTATCGATCTAAGCAAAACATTACAAACGTTACGAAACAAATCCAAACGTTTCACCTTTTTAGTGATTTAAACCAAACGTTTACAAAGGTTACGTAACTAATATAAATGTATTACCTTTTTAGCAATTTAAGCCAAGCGTTTACAAACGTTACGAAAAAAATCAAGGCGTTGCACCTTTTTAGAAATTAAAGCCAAACAATTACAATCGTTAAAAAATAAATCTAAACGTTTCACCTTTTTAACGATTAGAGCCAAACATTTACAAAAGTTACGAAACAAATCCAAAAGTTTCCCGTTTTTAGGGATTTAAGCCAAACGTTTAGAAATGTTACTTTACAAATCCAAACGTTTCACCTTTTTAGCGATTTAAGCCAAACATTTGCAAACGTTACGAAAGAAATCCAAACGTTTTGCCTTTTTAGCAATTTAAGTCAAACGTTTACAAAGGTTACGAAATAAATCCAAATGTTTCCACTTTTTTGCGATTAAAGCCAAACGTTACGAAAAAAAACCAAACGTGTCACATTTTTAGCAATTTAAGCCAAACGTTTACAAACGTTACGGAACAAAACCAAACGTCTCACATTTTTAGCGATTTAAACCAAACATTTACAAACGTTACGGAACAAAACCAAACGTTTCACATTTTTAGCGATTTAAGTGAAACGTTTACAAACCTTACGGAACTAATTCAAGCGTTTAACCTTTTTAGCGATTTAAGCTAAACGTTTACAAAAGTTACGAAACAAATCCAAACGTTTCACCTTTTTAGCGATTGAAGCCAAACCTTTACAAACGTTACGAAACAAATCCAAATGTTTCACCTTTTTAGCAATTTAAGTCAAACGTTTACAAACGTTATGGAACAAAAACAAACGTTTCACCTTTTTAGCGATTTAAGCCAAGAGTTTAAAATATTAAGAAATAAATCCCAACATTTCACCTTTTTAGCAATCTAAGCCAAACGTTTATAAACGTTACGAAACAAATCAAAACGTTTCACCTTTTGAGCGATTTAAGCTAAACGTTTACTAACGTTATGAAACAAATCTAAACCTTTTCCCATTTTAGTAATTAAAGCCAAATGTTTACAAACGTTACGAAACAAATACAAAGGTTTTCTCATTTTTGCGATTTAAGCCAAACGTTTACAAACTTTATGAAACAAATCCAAGCGTTTCAACTTTTTAGCGATTTAAGCCAAACTTTTACAAACGATACGAAACAAAACCAAACGTTTAAAATGTTACAAAACAAATCAAAACCTTTCACATTTTTAGCAGTTTAAGCCAAATGTTTACAAACATTACGAAACAAAGCCAAACGTTTACAAACTTTACGAAACAAATCCAAGTGTTTCCCCTTTTTAGCAATTTAAGCCAAACGTTTACAAACGTTATTAAAAAAATCCAAACGTTTCCCCAATTTAGCGATTTAAGTCAAACGTTTAAAACGAAAGAATCCAAACATTTTTTCTTTCTAGCAATTTAAGCCAAACGTTTAAAAACGTTACAAAACAAATCCAAATGATTCACCTTTTTAGCAATTTATGCCAAACATTTACAAACATTACGAAACAAATCCAAGCATTTCAACTTTTTAGCATTTTTAGCCAAACGTTTACAAACATTACAAAACATATTCAAGCGTTTCACCTTTTTAGCAATTTAAGCCAAACGTTTCACCTTTTTAGCGATTGAAGACAAACGTTTACAAACATTACGAAACAAAGCCAAACGTTTACAAATGTTATGTAACAAATCCAAGCGTTTCACCTTTTTAGCAATTTAAGCCAAACGTTTACAAACACTATGAAACAAATCCAAATGTTTTACCTTTTTAGTGATTTAAGCAAAACGTTTAAAAAAATTTAGTGATTGAAGCCAAACATTTACAAACGTTACGAAACGAATCCAAACGTTTCACCTTTTTTTCAATTTAAGCCAAACGTTTACAAAAGTTATGAAACAAATCTAAACGTTTCCCCATTTAAGCAATTTAAGCCAAACGTTTATAAACGTTACGAAACAAAACCAAACGTGTCACATTTTTAGCGATTTAAGCCAAACGTTTACAAACGTTAAGGAACAAAACCAAACGTATCACATTGTTAGCGATTTAAGCCACACGTTTACAAACCTTACGAAACAAATTCAATTGTTTAACCTTTTTAGCTATTTAAGCCAAACATTTACAAAAGTTACGAACAAATCCAAGTGTTTCACCTTTTTAGCAATTTAAGTCAAACGTTTACAAAAGTTACGAAACAAATCCAAAAGTTTCACCTATTTAGCAATTTAAGCCAAACGTTTACAAACGTTTCGAAACAAAACAAAACGTTTAACCTTTTTAGCGATTTAAGCCAAATATTTAAAACGTTACGAAATAAATCCAAATGTTTACAAACATTACGGAACAAAAAACGTTTCACATTTTTAGCAATTTAAGCCAAACGCTTACAAACATTACAAAACAAATCCAAACGTTTCACCTTTTTAGCGATTTAAGCCAAACCTTTACAAACGTTACGAAACAAATCCAAACGTTTCCCCATTTTAGCAATTTTAGAAAAACGTTTATAAAGGTTACAAAATAAAACCAAACGTTTAAAAACGTTACGAAACAAATCCAAATGTTAACAAACGTTACAAAACAAATCCAAACCTTTCCCCATTTTAGCTATTTAAGCCAAACGTTTACAAACGTTACAAAACAATTCCAATTGTTTCATTTTTTAGCGATTTAAGCCTAACGTTTACAAATGTTACGATACAAATCCAAACGGTTACAAACATTACGGAATAAAAACAAACTTCACATTTTTAGCAATTTAAGCCAAACGTTTACAAACGTTGCCAAACAAATTCAAACGTTTCACCTTTTTAGCGATAGAATCCAAACATTTACAAACGTTAAGAAACAAATCAAAATGTTTTACCATTTTAGCAATTTAAGCCAAACGTTTATAAACGTTACAAAACAAAACAAAGCATTTACAAATGATACAAAACAAATCCAAATTTTTACAAATGTTACGAAACAAATCTAAAAGTTTCCACATTTTAGCGATTTAAGCCAAACATTTAAAACATTACGAAAAAATATCCAAACATTTCACCTTTTTAGCAATTTATGACAAACGTTTACAAACGTTACGAAACAAATCTGAACGTTTCACCTTTTTAGCGATTGAAGCCAAATGTTTACAAACGTTACGAAACAAATTCAAATATTTCACCTTTTTATCGATCTAAGCAAAACATTACAAACGTTACGAAACAAATCCAAACGTTTCACCTTTTTAGTGATTTAAACCAAACGTTTACAAAGGTTACGTAACTAATATAAATGTATTACCTTTTTAGCAATTTAAGCCAAGCGTTTACAAACGTTACGAAAAAAATCAAGGCGTTGCACCTTTTTAGAAATTAAAGCCAAACAATTACAATCGTTAAAAAATAAATCTAAACGTTTCACCTTTTTAACGATTAGAGCCAAACATTTACAGAAGTTACGAAACAAATCCAAAAGTTTCCCGTTTTTAGGGATTTAAGCCAAACGTTTAGAAACGTTACTTTACAAATCCAAACGTTTCACCTTTTTAGCGATTTAAGCCAAACGTTTGCAAACGTTACGAAAGAAATCCAAACGTTTTGCCTTTTTAGCAATTTAAGTCAAACGTTTACAAAGGTTACGAAATAAATCCAAATGTTTCCACTTTTTTGCGAATAAAGCCAAACATTACGAAAAAAAACCAAACGTGTCACATTTTTAGCAATTTAAGCCAAACGTTTACAAACGTTACGGAACAAAACCAAACGTCTCACATTTTTAGCGATTTAAACCAAACATTTACAAACGTTACGGAACAAAACCAAACGTTTCACATTTTTAGCGATTTAAGTGAAACGTTTACAAACCTTACGGAACTAATTCAAGCGTTTAACCTTTTTAGCGATTTAAGCTAAACGTTTACAAAAGTTACGAACAAATCCGAGCGTTTCACCTTTATAGCAATTTAAGTCAAACGTTTACAAAAGTTACGAAACAAATCCAAAACTTTCATCTTTTTAGCGATTTAAAAATGTTTAGAAACGTTACGAAACAAAACAAAACGTTTAACCTTTTTAGCGATTTAAGCCAATTATTTAAAACGTTAAAATCCAAACGTTTACAAACATTACGGAACAAAAAACGTTTCACATTTTTAGCAATTTAAGCCAAACGTTTACAAACATTACGAAACAAATCCAAACGTTTCACCTTTTTAGCGATTGAAGCCAAACCTTTACAAACGTTACGAAACAAATCCAAATGTTTCACCTTTTTAGCAATTTAAGTCAAACGTTTACAAACGTTACGGAACAAAAACAAACGTTTCACCTTTTTAGCGATTTAAGCCAAGAGTTTAAAATATTAAGAAACAAATCCCAGCATTTCACCTTTTTAGCAATATAAGCCAAACGTTTATAAACGTTACGAAACAAATCAAAACGTTTCACCTTTTGAGCGATTTAAGCTAAACGTTTACAAACGTTATGAAACAAATCTAAACCTTTTCCCATTTTAGTAATTAAAGCCAAATGTTTACAAACGTTACGAAACAAATCCAAAGGTTTTCTCATTTTTGCGATTTAAGCCAAACGTTTACAAACTTTATGAAACAAATCCAAGCGTTTCAACTTTTTAGCGATTTAAGCCAAACTTTTACAAACGATACGAAACAAAACCAAACGTTTAAAATGTTACGAAACAAATCAAAACCTTTCACATTTTTAGCTGTTTAAGCCAAATGTTTACAAACATTACGAAACAAAGCCAAACGTTTACAAACTTTACGAAACAAATCCAAGTGTTTCCCCTTTTTAGCAATTTAAGCCAAACGTTTACAAACGTTATTAAAAAAATCCAAACATTTCCCCAATTTAGCGATTTAAGTCAAACGTTTAAAACGAAAGAATCCAAACGTTTTTTCTTTTTAGCAATTTAAGCCAAACATTTAAAAACGTTACAAAACAAATCCAAATGATTCACCTTTTTAGCAATTTATGCCAAACATTTACAAACATTACGAAACAAATCCAAGCATTTCAACTTTTTAGCATTTTTAGCCAAACATTTACAAACATTACAAAACATATTCAAGCGTTTCACCTTTTTAGCAATTTAAGCCAAACGTTTCACCTTTTTAGCGATTGAAAACAAACGTTTACAAACATTACGAAACAAAGCCAAACGTTTAAAACGAAAGAACCCAAACGTTTTTTCTTTTTAGCAATTTAAACCAAACGTTTAAAAACGTTACAAAACAAATCCAAATGATTCTCCTTTTTAGCAATTTATGCCAAACATTTACAAACATTATGAAACAAATCCAAGCATTTCAACTTTTTAGCATTTTTAGCCAATGTTTACAAACATTACAAAACACATTCAAGCGTTTCACCATTTTAGCAATATAAGCCAAACATTTCACCTTTTTAGCGATTGAAGACAAACGTTTACAAACATTACGAAACAAAGCCAAACGTTTACAAATGTTATTTAACAAATCCAAGCGTTTCACCTTTTTAGCGATTTAAGCCAAACGTTTACAAACGCTATGAAACAAATCCAAATGTTTTACCTTTTTAGTGATTTAAGCAAAACGTTTAAAATTTTTTAGTGATTGAAGCCAAACATTTACAAACGTTACGGAACGAATCCAAACGTTTCACCTTTTTAGCAATTTAAGCCAAACGTTTACAAAAGTTATGAAACAAATACAAACGTTTCCACATTTTAGCAGTTTAAGCCAAACGTTTATAAACGTTACGAAACAAAACCAAGCGTTTACAAACATTACGAAACAAATCCAAACGTTTAGAAACGTTGCAAAACAAATCTAAATGTTTCCCCATTTTAGCGATTTAAGCCAAACGTTTACAAACATTACAAAACAAATCCAAATGTTTCACTTTTTAGCGATTTAAGCCAAACGTTTACAAACGTTACGAAACAAATTTAAACGGTTACAAACATTACGGAAGAAAAACGTTTCACATTTTTAGCAATTTAAGCCAAACGTTTACATACGTTAAGAAACAAATCCAAACGTGTCACCTTTTTAGCGGTTGAATCTAAACGTTTACATACGTTAAGAAACAAATCCAAATGTTTCCCCATTTTAGAAATTTAAGCCAAACGTTTATAAACGTCACAAAACAAAACAAAACATTAACAAACGTTACCAAACAAATCCAAATTTTTACAAACGCTACGAAACAAATCCAAATGTTTCCCCATTTTAGCTATTTAAGCCATACGTTACGAAACAAATCCAAACGTTTCACCTTTTTAGCGATTTAAGCCAAACGTTACAAAACGTTACGAAACAAATCGAAATGTTTCCCCATTTTAGCGATTTAAACGAAACGTTTACAAACGTTGCGAAATAAATCCAAACGTTTCCCCTTTTTTGCGATTAAAGCCAAACGTTTACAAACGTTACCAAACAAATCCAAACATTTCATCTTTTTGGCGATTTAAGCCAAACGTTTACAAACGTTTCGAAACAAATCTAAGTGTTTCACCTTTGTAGCGATTTAAGCCAAACGTTTACAAACGTTTCAAAAAAATCCAAACGTTTCACCTTTTTAGCGATTTAAGTCAAACGTTTACAAATGTTACGAAATAAATCCAAATGTTTCCCCATTTTAGCAATTTAAGCCAAACATTTAAAACGTTACGAAACAAATCAAAACATGTCACCTTTTTAGCGATTTAAGCCAAACATTTACAAACGTTACGAAAAAATCCAAACATTACACCTTTTTAGCGATTAAAGCCAAACGTTTACAAACGTTACCAAAAAAATCCAAACATTTCGTCTTTTTGGCGATTTAAGCCAAACGTTTACAAACGTTACGAAACAAATCCAAGCGTTTCACCTTTTTAGCGATTTAAGCCAAACGTTTACAAACGTTTCAAAAAAATCCAAATGTTTCACCTTTTTAGCGATTTAAGTCAAACGTTTAGAAATGTTACGAAATAAATCCAAATGTTTTCCCATTTTAGCAATTTAAGCCAAACATTTAAAACGTTACGAAACAAATCAAAACATGTCACCGTTTTTGCGATTTAAGCCAAACGTTTACAAACGCTACGAAACAAATCCAAACATTTCCCCATTTTAGCTATATAAGCTAAACGTTACGAAACAAATCCAAACGTTTCACCTTTTTAGCGATTTAAGCCAAACGTTACAAAACGTTACGAAACAAATCTAAACATTTCCCCATTTTTGCGATTTAAGCGAAACGTTTACAAACGTTGCGAAACAAATCCAAACGTTTCCCCTTTTTTGCGATTAAAGCCAAACGTTTACAAACGTTACCAAACAAATCCAAACATTTTATCTTTTTGGCGATTTAAGCCAAACGTTTACAAACGTTACGAAACAAATCCAAGCGTTTCAGCTTTTTAGCGATTTAAACCAAACGTTTACAAACATTTTAAAAAAATCTAAACGTTTCACCTTTTTAGCGGTTTAAGTCAAACGTTTACAAATGTTACGAAATAAATCCAAATGTTTCCTCATTTTAGCAATTTAAGCCAAACATTTAAAACGTTACGAAACATGTCACCATTTTAGCGATTTAAGCCAAACGTTTACAAACGTTACGAAACAAATCCAAACGTTACACCTTTTTAGCGATTTAAGCCAAACGTTTACAAACGTTACCAAACAAATCGAAATGTTTTCCCTTTTTAACGATTTAAGCCAAACGTTTTGAAATTAAACCAAACGTTTCACCTTTTTAGCAATTTAATTTAAACGTTTACAAACGTTGCGGAACAAAAACAAACGTTTCACCTTTTTCGTGATTTAATCCAAACGTTTAAAATATTAGGAAATAAATCCCAGCATTACACCTTTTTAGCAATATAAGCCAAACGTTTATCAACGTTACAAAACAAATCAAAACGTTTCACCTTTTAGCGATTTAAGCCAATGTTTACAAACATTACAAAATAAATCTAAACCTTTTCCCATTTTAGCAATTAAAGTCAAATGTTTACAAACGATACGAATGAAAACCAAACGTTTAAAATGTTACGAAATAAATCCTAACGTTTCATAGTTTTAGCAATTTAAGCCAAACGTTTACAAACGTTACGAAACAAAGCCAAAAGTTTAAAAACTTTACGAAACAAATCCAAGCGTTTCACCTTTTTATCAATTTAAGCCAAACGTTGACAAACGTTACGAAAAAAATCCAAACGATTCACCTTTTTAGCAATTTATGCCAAACATTAACAAACATTACGAAACAAATCCAAGCATTTCACGTTTTTAGCATTTTTAGCCAAACATTTACAAACATTATGAAACAAATCCAAGCGTTTCACCTTTTTAGCAATTTAAGCCAAACGTTTACAAACGTTATGAAACAAATCCAAACGTTTCACCTTTTTAGCGATTAAAGCCAAACGTTTACAAATGTTACGAAACAAAGTCAAACGTTTGCAAATAGTATGAAACAAATCTAAGCATTTCACCTTTTTAGCAATTTAAGCCAAACGTTTACAAACGTTACAAAACAAATCCAAACGTTTCACCTTTTTAGTGATTTAAGCCAAACTTTTACAAATTTTTAGTGATTGAAGCCAAACATTTACAAACGTTACCAAAACAAATCCAAACGTTTCACCTTTTTAGAAATTTAAGCCAAACGTTTACAAACGTTACGAAACAAATCCAAACGTTTCACCTTTTTAGCGATTTAAGCCAAATATTTACAAACGTCATGAAACAAATCCAAACGTTTCCTCATTTTAGAGATTTAAGCCAAACGTTTATAAACGTTACGAAACAAATCCAAAGCGTTTCACCTTTTTAGCAATTTAAGACCAAGTTTTACAAACATTACGAAACAAATCCAAACTTTTCCCCTTTTTAGCGATTGAAGCCAAACGTTTACAAACATTACGAAACAAATCCAAACTGTTAGTGATATGCACTAGGTTAATCATGTTTGACCATGTATTGACTTTATCGTTTTGTTATTTATTGATTCGAAGTCTTTATCATTTTATATTATGATTAAAAATACTTGAATGGTTAATTCTTTCTAAGGTCATCAAGTAACTGACTTAATAGTAAAATCCTGAGGTTTTATACAGAATTATATTCCATCTATCCCTAGTCTTAATAGTACATTGAGACTAGTATGATGTTGACTGATGATTATGTATAGGTGCTATTTGAGAAATAAGGAACTGGATGACCCACCTTGAGAATACTACATAGATAACTATCATAAGTAATTCTCATTACAGTTCTATTAGTATAATCCTTTGACCTTGAACTCACCATGACAGGACTATGCCATATATTTAATCAGGATATCGAGAGACAAAGGGATTAAAATATTATTGTAAATGGTTAAATCGGATTATCGATATTCGTATAACTTAGGTAGTCATAATATCTTGCTAGAGGCCACTTATGACTTGTGGGCTGAAATAGGGATTTCGGGCATTACTGCCAACGTTATATGAACCTAGAGGGTCGCACACTAAGAACAGGCCCAAAACAATTATGGGTTGTACAAGCCCAATGAAATTAAGTGGTTAATAGATTATTATATATATAATTCATAATATATATATTAATAAATATATATTAATTGAAATTTGAAATTTAAGGATAAGTGTTTTACTTAAGGTATTATCTTTTGAAGATAATAATAATAATAATTAATATATATGTGTAATTATCAAAAAGAGTTTTTAATAGACATGAACTCAAAAGAGTTATAAAAAACGTAGTGTTTGTATATGATTGCAAAACACGTTTTCTAGTAAACCCTAGATGTCCTATTTTCCTATAAATAAACTCTTAAGGCTAGGGGTTTGAGTGATGTGTTTTTCGAAATAAATACAAGACACAATCACTACATAATTCGAATTGCTTTGTAAAGCAATAGTGCTAACACACAAGCACTAGTTTTAACTAAGGTCTATTCGTGCGGATACTCGTAGAGGACGTGTTCTTTTGGAGGCGTTTCTGATCAGAGGCCAGTTATCACCAAAGTGAACCACCTCCTTCCTTCCTACATTGTTGTTTGAATTCGACATACAAGTAAGTATTAATTATGTTTTAATATATTTATTCAAATTACATGGATCTTGGTTTGGGATTTTAATAAATTTTTTGAAATTCCGCTGGTTATGAACCTAGAAAACCCAACAACTTTTCCCCATTTTAGCGATTTAAGCCAAACGTTCTTTACCGTTACGAAATAAAACCAAACTTGTACAAACGTTACGAAACAAATCAAAACGTTTACAAACGTTACGAAACAAATCCAAACGTTTACCCATTTTAGCGATTTAATCCAAACGTTTACAAACGTAACAAAACTAATCCAAACGTGTCATCTTTTTAGCGATTTAAGCCAAATGTTTACAAACGTTACGAAACAAATCCAAACGTTTTCAAACATTACGGAACGAAAACAAACGTTTCACATTTTTAGCAATTTAAGTCAAACGTTTACAAACGTTACGAAACAAATCCAAACGTTTCACCTTTTTAGCGATTGAAGCTAAATTTTTACAAATGTTTAGAAATAAATCCAAACATTTCCCCATTTTAGCGATTAAAGCCAAACATTTATAAACGTAACGAAACAAAACCAAACGTTTACAAACGTTACGAAACAAATCCAAATGTCTACAAACGTTACGAAACAAATCCAAACGTTTCCCCATTTCACCGATTTAAGCCAAACGTTTATAAACGTTACAAAGCAAATCCAAACGTTTCCCCATTTTAGCGATTTAAGCCAAACGTTTACAAATAATATGAAAAAAATCCAAACGTTTCACATTTTTAGCAATTTAAGCTAAACTTTTACAAACGTTACGAAACAAATCCAAATGTTTCCCCATTTTAGCGATTTAAGCCAAATGTTTACAAACGTTTCACCTTTTTAGCAATTTAAACCAAACATTTACAAACGCTACGAAACAAAACCAAATGTTTCACGTTTTTAGAGACTTAAACTAAACGTTTACAAACATTTCAAAATAAATCCAAACGTTTCACCTTTTTAGCAATTTAAGCGAAACATTTACAAACGTTAAGGAACAAATCCAAACGTTTCACCTTTTTAGCGATTTAAGCCAAAAGTTTACAAACGTTACAAAACAAATCCAAATGTTGAAACGTTTTAGCGATTCAAGCCAAACTTTGAAAAATGTTACGAAACAAATCCAAACATTTTACCTTTTTAGAGATTTAAGCCAAACGTTTACAAACGTTACGAAACAAATCCAAACGTTTCAGCTTTTTAGCGATATAAGCCATATATTTACAAACGTTGCAAAATAAATCCAAATGTTTCTCGTTTTTAGTGATTTAAGCCAAACGTTTACAAACGTTATGAAACTAATCCAAACGTTTAAAACGTCACGAAACCCTTTTTAGCAATTTAAGCCAAATATTTACAAACGTTACGAAACAAATCCAAACGTTTCACCTTTTCAGCAATTTAAGACAAACGTTTACAAACGCTAAGAAATAAATCCAAACGTTTCATCTTTTTAGCGATTTAAGCCAAACGTTTACAAACGTTATGAAATAAAACCAAATGTTTCGCCTTTTTAGAGATTTAAGCCAAACGTTTACAGACTCTACGAAATAAATCCAAATATTTCCCCTTGTTAGCAATTTAAGCCAAACGTTTACACACGTCACGAAACAAATCCAAACATTTCACCTTTAGCGATTTAAGCCAAAAGTTTACAAACGTTACGAAACAAATCCAAGCGTTTCATCTTTTTAGCGATTTAAGCCAAAATTTTACAAAGGTTACGAAATAAATGCAAGCGTTTCACCTTTTTAGCGATTTAAGGCAAACATTTACAAACGTTACGAAACAAATCCAAGAGTTTCCCCTTGTTAGCGATTCAAGCCAAAGGTTCACAAACGTTACGAAATAAATCCAAATGTTTCGCCTTTTTAGCGATTTAAGCCAAACGTTTACAAACGTTAAGAAATAAATCCAAGTGTTTCGCCTTTTTAGTAATTTAAGCCAAACGTTTACAAACGTTACGAAACAAATCCAAGCGTTTCACATTATTAGCAATTTAAGCCAAAAGTTTACAAACGTTACGAAACAAATCCAAACGTTTCACCTTTTTAGCGAGGTAAGCCAAACGTTTACAAATGTTACGAAACAAAACCAAACGTTTAAAACGTTACGAAACAAATTCAAACGTTTCACATTTTTAGCAATTTAAGCCAAACATTTACAAACGTTATGGAAGAAAACCAAGCGTTTCACCTTTTTAGCAATTTAAACAAAACATTTACAAACATTACCAAACAAATCCAAGTGTTTCTCCTATTTAGCAATTTAAGCCAGACGTTTACAAACGTTACGAAACAAATCCAAGCGTTTCACCTTTTTAGCAATTTAAGCCAAACATTTACAAACATTACGAACCAAATCCAAACGTTTCCCCTTTTTATTGATTTAAGCCATACGTTTTCAAACGTTATGAAAGAAATCCAAACGTTTCGGCCTTTTTAGCGATTTAAGCCAAACATTTACAAAGGTTATGAAAAAAATCCAAATGTTTCACCTTTTTAGCAATTTAAGCCAAACATTTACAAACGTTCCGAAACAAATCCAAGCGTTTCACGTTTTAAGCAATTTATGCAAAATGTTTACAAACGTTGTGAAACAAATCCAAGCGTTTCACCTTTTTAGCAATTTAAGCCAATCCTTTACAAACGTTACGAAACAAATCCAAATATTTCACCTTTTTAGCGATTTAAGCCAAACGTTTACAAACGTTACGAAATAAATCCAAACGTTTCACCTTTTTAGCGATTTAAGCCAAACGTTTAGAAACGTTACAAAACAAATCCAACTGTTGAACGTTTTCAGCAATTTAAGCCAAACGTTTAAAAACGTTACGAAACAAATCCAAACGTTTCACCTTTTTAGTGATTTATGCCAAATGTTTATGAACGCTAATAAACAAATTCAAACGTTTCACCTTTTTAGCGATTCAAGCCAAACATTTACAAACTTTACGAAACAAATCCAAGAGTTTCGCCTTTTTAGCGATTTAAGCCAAAGGTTCACAAACGTTACGGAACAAATCCAAATGTTTCGCCTTTTTAGCGTTTAAGGCAAACGTTTACAAACGTTATGAAATAAATCCAAGCGTTTCACCTTTCTAGCAATATAAGCCAAACGTTTACAAACGTTACGAAACAAATCCAAGCGTTTCACATTTTTAGCAATTTAAGCCAAAAGTTTACAAACGTTACCAAACAAATCCAAGTGTTTCACCTATTTAGTAATTTAAGCTAGACGTTTACAAACGCTACAAAACAAAACCAAATGTTTCACGTTTTTAGAGACTTAAGCTAAACGTTTACAAACATTTCGAAACAAATCCAACCGTTTCACCTTTTTAGCAATTTAAGCGAAACATTTACAAACGTTACGGAATAAATCCAAACGTTTCACCTTTTTAGCGATTTAAGCCAAAAGTTTACAAACGTAAAAAAACAAATCCAAACGTTGAACCTTTTTAGCAATTTAAGCCAAACTTTGAAAAATATTTCGAAACAAATCCATACATTTCACCTTTTTAGAGATTTAAGCCAAACGTTTACAAACGTTACGAAACAAATCCAAACGTTTCACATTTTTAGCGATTTAAGCCATACATTTACAAACATTGTGAAACAAATCCAAATGTTTCACGTTTTTAGTGATTTAAGCCAAACGTTTACAAACGTTATGAAACCCTTTTTAGCAATTTAAGCCAAACGTTTACAAACGTTAGGAAACAAATCCAAACGTTTCACCTTTTCAGCGATTTAAGACAAACGTTTACAAACGTTACGAAAACAAATCCAAACGTTTCACCTTTTTAGCGATGTAAGCCAAACGTTTACAAACGCTAGGAAATAAAACCAAACGTTTCGCCTTTTTAGCGATTTAAGCCAAACGTTTACTGACGTTACCAAATAAATCCAAATATTTCCCCTTGTTAGCGATATAGGCCAAACGTTTACACACGTAATGAAACAAATCCAAACATTTCACCTTTTTAGCGATTTAAGCCAAAAGTTTACAAACGTTACGAAACAAATGCAAGCGTTTCATCTTTTTAGCGATTTAAGCCAAAATTTTACAAAGCTTACGAAATAAATGCAAGTGTTTCACCTTTTTAGCGATTTAAGCCAAATGTTTACAAATGTTACGAAACAAATCCAAGAGTTTCGCCTTGTTAGCGATTCAAGACAAAGGTTCACAAACGTTACGAAACAAATCCAAATGTTTCGCCTTTTTAGCTATTTAAGCCAAACGTTACGAAATAAATCCAAGTGTTTCACCTTTTTAGCAATTTAAGCCAAACGTTTACAAACATTACGAAACAAATCCAAGCGTTTCACATTTTTAGCAATTTAACCCAAAAGTTTACAAACGTTACGAAACAAATCCAAACGTTTCACCTTTCTAGCGAGGTAAGACAAACGTTTACAAACGTTACGAAACAAAACCAAACGTTTAAAACGTTACGAAACAAATTGAAACGTTTCATATTTTTAGCGATTTAAGCCAAACATTTACAAAACGTTACGAAAGAAAACCAAGTGTTTCACCTTTTTAGCAATTTAAACAAAACGTTTACAAACATTACCAAACAAATCCAAGTGTTTCACCTATTTAGCAATTTAAGCCAGACGTTTACAAACGTTACGAAACAAATCCAAGCGTTTCACCTTTTTAGCAATTTAAGCCAATCGTTTACAAACATTACGAACCAAATCCAAACGTTTCACCTTTATAGCGATTTAAGCCAAACATTTACAAAGATTATGAAACAAATCCAAATGTTTTCCCTATTTAGCAATTTAAGCCAAACGTTTACAAACGTTTCGAAACAAATCCAAGCGTTTCACGTTTTTAGCAATTTAAGCAAAACGTTTACAAACGTTGTGAGACAAATCCAAGCGTTTCACCTTTTTGGCAATTTAAGCCAGCCCTTTACAAAAGTTACAAAACAAATCCAAACGTTTCACCTTTTTAGCGATTTAAGCCAAAAGTTTACAAACGTTACGAAAGAAATCCAAACGTTTCACCTTTTTAGCGATTTAAGCCAAACGTTTAGAAACGTTACTATAATAACCTAGTTTTTTGAGGTATTACGTGAAGTGCCACGAGGCATAATCGTAAAGATTGAGAACGAGAATATCATATTAAGATTGGATAATAAGGACTTAGACCGAAGCTGGTCTATTAGAATTATCGTAAAATAATAATTTAAATGAAAAATTATTATGCGATGAATTGGATTTTATCGGGACTAAAGAAAAAGGAAATAAATTAATTGAAAAGTCCCAAGATAATAAATTTTATTTTAAAATTCGTAAAATGAAGTCAAAGAGTTAAGAATAAAGATTATAAATATTGGACAAAAATATTATAATCAAACGAAATTTTATTTATTGGAAAAAGAAAAAATGCCATAAATAAATAAATGGACGCGGATAAATAAATAACGAGGGAAAGTCCATTATTTATCAATAACAAAGATCATCAAAGTTCCGTTTAATTATAAAATCAAATTGGAATCTAATTAAAAGAAGTAGAAATTGAGGTATTGAGTATTAAGAGGTGCCAAATTAGAGCACTTATATGGATTTTTCCCCCACAAGGTCTATGAAATGAAGACACCTATTACCCCCACCTCGTCATTTCTCTAGCCAAGACTAATTTCAGAAATTAAAAAGCAATAGAAAACCTAAAACTTCTCATTTTCGCTCCATGAATGCCGATCATCATCACCATCACTTAGTTCATCATTTGTTTCATGGAATTTGATGATGTTAGAGGCCAAATGATCCTAAGACAATGAGGAACCAAGGTAAGCTAATAATTTTTCAGTTCTATGATTATATTTGAAGGTATCTTGATAAGAATAATTAAGGTTTTTGAGCTTAGGTTGATGTTAAGTGTTTGATGTTTGTAAGGTGGAAAGTTATGGTTATTGTAGCAAATTTGGGAGTTTTGATGATGAATTATTGAAGGAATTGGTTTGGCCAAGAGGTTAATTGATCAAGCTCAAGGTAATTTCTGAAGTTTAATAGCTTATGGAGGTTTTGATGTGTTTTGTGGAAGTTTGATTGAGTTTGGTTGAGATTAAGTTAAGTATAAAAACTATTTTGAACCTTCTTAAGAAGCTGACTTTGAGCAGCGTTTTGGTCGGTTTAGAGTCGGTTTTCATGGCAGGAAATTAGTTGGATTGGTCGTGTGCATGTCAGAGTACATCATGGCGGTGACGGTTCTGCTCCGGCGAGCAGAACCAGTCTGCTCCGGCGAGGAGAACCAATCTGCTCCGATGAGCAGAACAGCCCTGCTCACTATAGCAGACACTGCCCTGTTTCTGGGCAGATTTTGTCCAGAGCAGGGCAGCTCAGGGGGGGCTGTTTTGGCAGCCTCTAGCCGCTCGTAGACACGCCGGTTCTTGTTCGGTCCTTCATAAAAGTTGTAGTCGGGGTGTTCGAGAATAAAAGTGTATGATTTGGTCAGCCGTTCGACATTATTAAGTATGTTGTTCATCGGCTCAAAGTTGAATAGTTGGTCACATTAGAAAATTAATTAATTTTAAGAAAAAAATTATAAGAAAAATAAATTGGATAGTCGGAGGTGTAAAGTATGAAATTATCGAAGTTAAAAAGGATATAGGCTTCCAAAAAGTCGAATTAAAAGAGGATTAAACGTATTTTATGTTAATAAAATATTGTTTTAAGAGTTGTGCTTGAGTTAAGTTTGAGATCGATTTCGGAGGTCGTTAGGGTTATCTTTCATGTCCGAAATTGTACGTATGGCGTGGGTGCATGTCGGACTAAACCCCGAACAACTCGGTTCTGCCCCACGAGGCAGAACATGTCCTCCACAACAAGCCAAAGTAGTCTTGTTAGACAGTTTTAAAAGCTGCCAACAGTTTAAAAATGATGCAGGATAGGCAGTTCGAGTGCGTTTTCCGAGCCCCTACGCATACCGAATCAAGTTCGGACCTAAACAGAAATTGTAGACCGTATTACATAGATTATATATGAATAATTTAATCACAGTTTTGATGCTTTAAGATAAGTGAATCGAACGCTCAAAACCGCATGAAAAATGCTGAATTTGGATTAAAATAAATTAAGGAATCAACTTTAGAAATTTATTGTGAATAATCGAGATGTCAAAACTAGTCGAATCCTCACAGGAGTTGTAGATATGAATGTGAAGTTTATGTATGTTGAGTTTGTTTTGAGAAATGATCATTATACGTGCTCGGTTTTAGGGCCCAAAGTGGCAGCCCTAGCGGACTGTTTGTGCAGCCCCAAAATGTGTGAATCAGGGAACCAACTTCCGACTCATTTTCCGACATCTTCAGGTGCTAGTTTTAGTCTGAGACCTAAATAAAATTTGTAGGCGACATTCCAAATTTTAAGAATATCAACTTTTTTTAGGGGCCGGACTATTTTAAGTAAGCGGTTTCAATAACCGAAGTTGGTTAGAAACATAATTTTTGTTAAGTTAATAATAGCTAGAATTTTATTAATTCTTGCTATTATTATATTTGCGTAGATCGGACGAGTGATTATCAACAAGATTTGAGGCAAATGGATCGAGATGTCGTTATGCTTATTTGAAGAATTTGGATAGCAAGTGGTGAGTACACTTTAAATTACTCGTTAATATTCATAAAGATACGTATTTTAATACGAAAAGCTATATGAATATTTATATATTTGAAATGTTTGTTTTTAAAATGTATACGTATGTATGTTTCGAAAATGATGTTTTATCGTATTGTGATATTTTGACAATAACATAAATAAATGAAAAGAATATATTTATGTTTAAACACCGGGCATGGGTAAAGTAGTATAATGTGAACCGAACCAAATATAAATAAAAAGAATATAGTACATTCCTATATGTACTATTATGCAAATATTTATAAAGAAACATAGTACGTTCCTATACGTACTATTAATCATAACAAATACCCATATGTGCGTGTGTTATTAATGTATGTTGTAAAGTGTTTTGTGCATGTCATGGTCCATAAAGGATCAATACAACAGAACGAAAAATACAAAATCAACTGGAAATGTAAAATGAGAATTGTACTATGGTACACCCAATAATAAGAACTAAGATACGAGGTTGAACTCGGTAGAACTATCCCGGGACCCGTATCTCATCCATTCTCGATAATAGTCCTCGGGACTCATACGAAGTAAAAAGTAAGTATACATCGAGAAATTATACGAAACAAGATCGCGAAGTAATACGAAAAAAAATACTCCTATTAAATGTCAGTAGTAATTATATGAATCGGCTGTTAAGTTCAAAAGACTTGCAGGGTGCAGAGTCCTAATGCAGACACGAAGGTAACTCGGTTGAACTATCTCGGGACCTGTGTCTGGTGAGTAACTCGGTTGAACTATCTCGGGACTCACAGCTTGGGATTAAGTAGTGGCATGAGTAACTCGGTCGAACTATCTCGGGACTGTGCCACATGGTTGAAGGTATCTCGGTTGAACTATCTCGGGACCCAACCATAAGGATCAAGTCACAAGAGACTTGCAAATGATTTAATTCGACTTAGAATCATGATGATATAAACTAAGATTTAGGATTCGGTCGAAAACTAATGCAACAAAACGAGAAAGAAATATATCAACACCATAATAAGAAATCAAAGATGCCAAATACGTATAAACTATAAGTTTATGAAATAAATAAAGAGTTATGAAGGAAAGTAAAGAGGGTATGCAATATGATTTCAAAGGAGTATTTTCTATATATAAAATGGGTTTTCAACGGTTTTAACCTTTATGTGATATTGCGTTTAATTTGGTGAACTCACTCAGTTTTATACTGACCCCGTTGCTCCTCCCATTTTTCAGGGATAGTATGATATGATTTGGACAGTCAAGCTTCCGAAGTTTTAATTTTCGGAAGTCATTTGCACAAGAAGTAAAAGAAGGTTTTCATTCTAGCGGTCCGCAGTACTCTAAATGTTTTTGTCTATGTATTTATATAACGCATTTTCACTCTGATGCTTTTGTAAAATGGGATCACATGTATTTTGAAATGTGAAATATGCTACGGACTTATTGGATATAATCGACGATTAATGTTTTTCGAATCATATCGTCCGAGTGGCCGGGTCCCGAGATAGTTCGACCGAGTTACCCGCTACCACGTGGCATAGTCCCGAGATAGTTCAACCGAGTTACATCATGACACTACTTAATCCTAAGTTGTGTGTCCCGAGATAGTTCGACCGAGTTACCCACTAGACACAGGTCCCGAGATAGTTCAACCGAGTTACCTTGTGTCTATCCCATTTCTTTTTATCCTCCTTATTCCATTAATCTATCGATAATCATAATTTATCATTTCAAATCATTGACCATAGACGCCTAGACTCGTATCAGTACTGGTGATCACACAACCTATTGACGCCCAATAGGTAGCTCGTTTCCCACGGATCACTTAGTGGGTTTAAATAATAATTCCGCAAAACAAACGAATATAAATTCGTATATTAGACGTATGCATAGCAAAGCTAGTAAAATAACAACTACTTTAATTAACATCTCAAATTATCAATGCCAACATACATTCTTTAAGGCATAAAAATATAAAAAGCATCAAACTAACTATTATATATTCTATACAATATTCAACAATATTTTAATGGAGATCTCGCGATCTAACTATAGTTAACGCTAAATTACATTACTCTTAATAAATCCAAACTATAATGCTAAACATTTTCAATATATCTCAAATTCATTATATGCGACCTTTCATAAAATATAACATACTTAAATCGTAAAACTAACTTATTAATAGAAAACATAAGTTTGCTACTTAAAATATTTTTAATAAAGCTCCAACACTATTAATAGTTCTGCACATAAATATATCAGCTTAAATTGAAATATCCTATCAAATACATATATTTATTTTTATATATAAAATAATAATACACGAAAGTAAACCGCGAACTCACTTCAATCGCTTAATCAAATTTTTAAAAACAAATATAAAATATCCCGTTGCTTAGCCCTCCAAATCCTCCACTTCTCCATTCCAATAGCATGTAAGATCTATAATATAAACAAATACTAAATTAACATCAAAATTCATAAACTACTTTACTTTTAAAATTTCGCGTTTAAATTCAAGCATTCAAGCTTGAATTAGTTCTAAGTCCATTTCTTTTACTTTTGCCTTCTTAACAACTTATTTAACCAATTCGACTTTCCATTTAACAAATTCCTTAAACCAACTATTTTAACTCCGAAATTTCAACACTTAAACTAAATTTCAAACTTAACTTTAAATTATACTTCAAATAATCTATATCATTTTCAAATCATTCGTTCAACCCATAAACAATTTTAATCCAACTCAAACACACTTTAAAGTTTATTTTCAAGCAACTTAAGCTTGAATTTAATCATGCCTTAATCTATTTTAACTTCTATCTTAAAAATCCATTTGTTAAACTTTCTAAACCCATTTTCAGCTTCAATTTTGCATTTTATTTAATTTATTTAAACTTCCAAAAATATTTCCAACATCAAAGCGTATCGGCCGCGGGGACTCGGGGTGACCGGCTGGTTTGCCCGTCAAAGCAGACCAGCAGGTCTGCTCTGTTTGAGCAGACCGTCTGCTCAAACTGAGCAGACTGATCAGGCCTTCTGGCCTGATCGGTCCTCCCCCGTCCGCCGTGCTCCGTTAATCCCCAAACTTCATCCTCTCTCAACTCAAAATACTTTAACTCCAAAATTTCCAGCTTTATTCATAATCCTTTTTCTTGAGAAATTGATTTGAAAATACATCAATCATCAAGCATACTAAATAACCCATGAACAAACACTCTAAACCTCATACAAACACCTAGAGATTAAGAATGGACCTTTAATTAAATGAATTTCAGAATTTATACCAAAAACCCTAACAATTAAACTTCTAAAATCAGCCATAAATTGAATTACTAACCTTGAATTGAAGTCTTAGGATGATAGAGGATCGAATTCTTAAAAAAATTGGTGAAAGAATCATAAAAAACAAGTATAAGATTAGCAAACCCCAAATTGCCGAATTATTTACCCAATTTTAAGTTGAAAATGTTTTTTTGCTTCTACTTATGAATTCTGTGTATCAAATGTTGTATAGCATTTGGACAAATTGCTGCTTTGGTCCCTTGTTTAAACCATTCACCCTTTTCATTCCTTTTAATTTTTTTCTTATCATGATTTAATATACAACTTAATCCTTCCCTTTTTCTTAATAGTTTAGCCATTCTTCTTATTTGGGCTTGTAGATAGTAGTGTTAATTAGGCCCATTATAAATTGGCTCTACACCATTTATTTTGGCTATTAGAATTCCTATTAATTTATTTTTTCATTAATTTATTAATTAAGCACGTCGATAAATTCCTCGGGCTAAATCTAAACTTTAATCGATTATAAATTATACGGACTACTTTTCTTATTCCAAAATATTAATTGTTGCCTTATCCTTAAAATTTATTATTTATTCGTATAATTTTGACGAGATACGCATGCGTAGATATTCTGTTTATGTCTAAGATGTTCGGCTTATGTTTAGATGCTTCGCTTAAGCGTTGATAAGCCGTTTTTGCGTTCGATTTGATACATGGATATATGCTTGGCATCTTAGTATAGCATAGTCATGTTGCGATTGTTGCAAGTTATGACAGGCGAACTAGATAATTATACGACTCGATGATGAATCTAGTATATCAAGCATCGTGTGATATGGACATGCTATCGAACTCATACAATGGAAGCGCCAAAGGATAATCGATAGAGAGGCGTGGATCCAAGTAAGTGGAAGAACCTTCAAGTTACAGAGTCTAAGGTCTAGAGAACTTACAAAACTAAAGATTTATAACTTGTTCAAAGTTATTTGTTTAAACGGTTTTATAAGCATAATTGTGCCTAAACCTAAGATAGAATTGCATTATTTCCACGACAAAACTAGAATTACATCACTACATACATGAAAACATGCATTAATAGAACATGCATCATATGCATTTTGCACAAACAAGAAGTAAGTAGTGGCAACTCTTTGGGGATGAGAGATGTCATCACCCTAGGGCATAATTATGCTAATGTTTAAACGATTTAAATAAATTTTTTGAAAAAGGGCCCTTTTCTTTGAATTTCAAGGATGATTGAATTATAATTTAAAGAGATTTATTTTAATGTAAGTATACCTAGACTGGAACTCTGTAACGAAGGTGAAATGTTCGCTATCAAGCTACAAGCAACTCTCGAAGACACAACGAACGTGTATAAGGGCGTGAATTAGGGATTATATTTTGAAAAGGCACGAAGTTAGCCGAAGTTCCACAATCTATTACGGGATTAGAAGAAAGAGGTGAGCACAAGTAGTAAAGTGAAATAGATTGAACTATGAACTAGGATGTCCCTATCTTTGAACGAGGTCGTTAGAAACCATGCTATAAGACAATAGAAGTATGAAAATAATAGTTGAACTTAGTAATCAACCCATATCTTAGAGATAGATGATAATCTTTATGAATGGATGACGCGAGTTTCACGCGATATTAAGAAATCGTCAAATCTAGTAAAACCAAGATATCTTTTGATCAAACCGTTGGATCGGTGTAATATCAGAGTATGACATTCTTAAGAAGGTTGTTTAGGAGTTATCTGTTGCGATCGTCGAACGGAGAACTAAGCGGCAGTTTTTATGGGAGCGTTGATGGGAGGTCTATATAAAGGATTAATTTAAACAACAAATTGCGAAAGTATAAAGTATATAAGAATTACGAACATAAGATACATGTAAGATATGTATGGTGTGAAAAACATGATTAATGAAGTTAAATGATGGATTGCATAAATAATATGGAGTATGCTAAGAAGTTGGAAGTCTAGTCAGCATGTTTTGCGGTTAAGACATTCTGACCAACAAATTAAAAAACAAGTATACGTACGAGGAACGTATACAAGTATAAGATTATAAGATTTGCATATAAACGACATAGAGCGAAAAGTTTAGTATGAAAAGAATGAAAGGTCTTCGATGATCTTTACACGGGAACGTAAGTGATGATTACTGAAATGTAAGATGCACGAGATGGCGAATATCATGTCAAGGGTATAAAGTTTAAAAGTTCATAAGTTGAAATCAATGAAGGAGTTAGATTAAATTAATGTTTGAGATATGTAACGTGTTAAGGACGAAGGTAATTAGATAAGAACTTAATGAAAGAGGGAGAAATCCCTTAATGCCAGCAAGCATTACATAAAGGGAAGTTGAGTTACGTTAAGATTTAAAAAAAAGAAGAAGAAAGCTATAGGAATCAATAAGGACACAAAGACCCTAAATTATGATACGAGAAGCAATAAAGAATGAGGAAAACAACGGTGGATTAAGTATGAGGGTAAGGGAAAACCGCTCATTGGATGCAAAAGAAAAAGTATATGGCAACGACACCTACTGATGAAGTAAAGAAGGAAAAGAAAATTAATAGTTAGAGTTATGACATCGAGAATGTAGTTGTGGTATAAGGATATCGTACCAATAGACATCATATCAATGGGCGGCACAATGAGTTTGACATTATGTAACTCTACAGCTTAAGGATACATCAACTGTATCTAAACAGTATATCGAAGTATGATATATGTT
Organism: Mercurialis annua; assembly: GCF_937616625.2. Taxonomy (NCBI): domain Eukaryota; kingdom Viridiplantae; phylum Streptophyta; class Magnoliopsida; order Malpighiales; family Euphorbiaceae; genus Mercurialis; species Mercurialis annua. The sequence continues at coordinate 31,234,335 of NC_065572.1, read as the reverse complement.
TATTCTTTGACTATTGTCAGAAGTTTAATAGTTGTCCGTAAATAATTTGGATAAGAAGAAAGAACACGGAAAACGTTAATGATCAGTGCTTCAACTTTTGAGGGGTTGATGGAACAAGGTCAAACTTGTCTAATGACAATGATGTAAATTTAGGATTCAGAAGGTCTTAAGAGACACCTGGACAGATCGAGGCAATATTATAGGAAATGGTACAATTTCAATAGGAGATTGAAATTAGTCTTACTAACAACACAAATGTTAATATTGAATGCATCACATAGATATTAGAAAAGATTAATGCATTGGGTTTTGAAGTGATCCAAAGGAATAAATGTTTAAGATTTTCATCAACAATTGGAAATGTAAACAATGAGAAATAGAATGAAAAAACGACAATAAATGAGTATATAGTCAAGGAAATAAGTGAAAGTATAGGGTTTGAGTTGCGAAAGTTATAAGAGGATTTTACTAATAAATGGAACTAAGACGTAAGAAACAATGTAACAAATTATGACAAGGACAAGTCGTAGGTAAAAGTATTCATAAGGAGTTTGATTATAAGGAAACTACAAAAAAACAGAGAATTAATATCGGAGTCTAAAGACGTTACTTCTATAATTCAGAATATTATTTATTTATGAGATAAAAGAATCAACGGAGAATAAATTTTTGTAAAGGACGTATATCGGAACAAAGGTAAAGTATCTATCAAAAATGGAAGTCAAAAGAATAATCAAGTTTAATTAGTTAAACTTGATGCATTTCACAATTAAAGAACTTTATGAAGGATCGAACCAAGATTGTTCGAGAACCACACGGTAGTTTATGGTATAAAAGTATAACAACGCTAAGGATAAAATCAAAATAAAGAAAAGTGTCATTAGATGGAGAATATCTAATGAAAACTACAAGTCATTGATTGAAAGGATGTAAAAAGGAACAACGATGCATCGAGAGACGAATCGAAGCAAGATAGTGAACACTGGTGCTATTAATAAGAATAGGCTACTAAACTGATCTCCAACTGAGGAATAAGGAATACAATCTTAAGTAAAGGAAAAGTAAATCAGTCTGATATAAATAAATGGAATCAAAAGATCGAGAAATGAGATACACCAGAGATGGATGCGAAACATATCAAGTAATGCCAAAGGTGCAATCAACTTCATGAGATTCAATACCTGGAAATTATGAAGTATGAAAAGGAAATACTAAGTTAAATATTATACGTTTAAGAAAACGTGTATGAATAAGGAAAGGGCAAAAGTTCTGAGAAGATTTTCATGGTCTAAATAACACCAATTCGATAAGGACGTAGACATAGATATGGACAAGTTGAATAAGTTTTGGTACATACTACCATGTAGTAATTTAAGAGAGATTTGACTCATGATACAATAAGGACATAATATCTTTTCACTCTACGACCAATTAGAGTGAAGTTAAGTATCATAAGAAGGAAAGTAATGACAAAATAATGGATATAAACTCAAGGTTAGTAATACTACAAGTGAGGCAATTACTTTGGATAAGTAATTCAAGTAATGGAAAATTTAGAAATCTTACTCACAGCAAGTAAGCGGAAGATCACCAAGGAACTGACGATGTGAAAAGTTTCAAGAAAACAATGGATTGTAAAGGTAAAAGTGTATTATGCTTAAAAAGGTAAAGTATAAGAAGCAAGACTTTAAGTTTTAACTAGGAGCAATAAGAACTGTTAAGAAGTGTATTGTTTGATGGATAAGAGTATTACTATAATTATGAAAATTCGAGGACGAATTTGTATAAGGGGGGAAGAATGCAATACCCCGTACTTTTAGAAGTGCCAAGTAAGGTGCCACGAAGCATAAATGTGAGAATTTAATTGGGGATTTCGGAATTTAGTTTGAGAAATAAGAAAATAGACCAAAGAGGATCTATTAAAATTTTCGTAAAAAAATAATTTAAGTAAAATCATTATTTGATAAATTGGAATTTAACGGGACTAGAAAAAAATAAATGGTAAATCCCGAATTAATAAATTTTACGATAAAGTTCGTAAAATAAATTTAAGGAGTTAAGATTATATTTTATAGAAAATGGACGAAAGAATTTTAATTAAACGGAAATTGACCATCGGGAAAGGAAAACGATATAAATAAATTATTTGGACCAGGATAAATAAATAATGCGATGGAGTCTATTATTTATCTATAAAAAATAATTGTCAAGTTTTCATATAATTATGAAAACGATTTGGATCAAATTGTAAGAATAGAAAATCGAAGGATTTAATGGGAAGAGGTGCTTAATTTAAACACATAAATATCATTATTCCACAAATTTAATAAGAAAAGGACACCTATCCCCCCACCTCTTGACCATTTTCCCTAGCAACAATAAGATCAAAATCAAATCAATATGAAAAACCCATCTTCTTCCCTTCCACAGAAAGCTTCATCGCCATCAATATCAACTTCGAACTCTCATCACGGCGGCAAGGAAAACTCAACGATCCGGCCATCGTTTGCAGTGATTTCAGCTCGGTTGCATAGCTAACATCTAAGGGATCAAGGTAAATTCTTAAACTTTGAATTCGATTAAGAATTGGGGCTGTTTTCTGAGTTTGAGTTAGGTTGATTTGCTGTTTTGGTGTGTTGCTGGAATTCAGTTTTAATGGCAGAAATATTGATGTTTTTGAAGTAAGGATTAGTGTTGTGGTTTGGTAGATGTTAGGGAGTCGATGGTATGACGAGATAGCACGACGGGATAAGCCGAGGAGGGGTCGGTTCTGCTCAAAAGGAGCAGAACCATTCTGCTCATATGAGCAGAATACACTCTGCTCATATGAGCAGAATGAACTCTGCTCAAATGAGCAGAGTTCGGCTACCGATGGGGACTGTTTGAACAGTCCCCGACCAGTCAAGGGTGTCGTGTTTGGACCTATGATCGAGCCTACGAGATGACGTATTTGTTTTGGTATTAAAATTATTTTATAAGAATTTAAAACTGATTTAAGGGACTGCACAAATGCAGCCCCAAAAACAGTATATGATGCCAAGTTTAGGCAACGATGCGAAGGTCTTTAAGTAATGTTTTTCTAAAAGGTTTGAGTGGTATATCGTAAGAGATATACATAGAATACATCGTGATAGTCGGATTAAGATTTGCACGAGTGAATATGATTGGGTTGATTGAAATAGAGAGGGAGTTGAAAATATTAAAATCTGGAAATCCTGTAATCAAGTCGCGAAGGTTACTTCGCCTATGAAAACAGACCTTAATCCGTAAACAATATTAACCCAAAAATGAGTAGAATAAATAAATGTTGTTGCATAGATGAGATTCAAGGAAAATAAACGTGGTGTTGTTAAGTCGGATTAAAAATTATCCGTGTTTGAAGTTGAGTCAAAAACTGGAAATATAAGTTAGAAAAATAAACTAAGTGTTAAAACATAACAAAAGGGCAACTTTGAAATTAAACTGTGAACAAATGGTAAGTCAGAATGAGTTAAAATTTTCACGGATATTGTAGATAGAAGTGTGAAGTTTAAGAATGTCAGATTCTTTTTGGAAAATATCCGTTGTAGCTACCCTGTTCCGCTGTCTGAAACAGCAGCGTTAGAAGGATGTTTTTAACAGCTTTAATTTCCAGATTTGAGGTACCAACTTTAGGACTGATTTCCGACACCTTTGGGTACTAGTTTCAGTCCGAGGTCTGAAAGAAAATTTTGGACGACATTCCGAACTTTAGGAATGTCAATTTTATTTCGAATACGGACCACTTTTATTGACAGTTTTAGTAGCTCAAAGATGGTCCAAAAACACGAAATAAATAGGAAAAATTTAAAGAGCTAACTTTATATAAACCTCCCGCTAACGCTCTTATAAAAACTGCCGCTTAATTCTCCGTTGGACGATCACAACGGTCAACTCCTATACAACCTTCTTAGGAACATCATACTCTGATATTAAACCGATCTAACGGTTCAATCAAAAGATATCTTAGTTTTACTAGATTGGCAGAACTTCCGAGCTAGTTTCCGACATCATCAAGTTTGATTTTGAGTCCGAGGTCTAAATGAAAGTTGTAGAGGACGTTTTGGACTATAGGAATGTCAATTTTTTTTTGAGTTATGACCAGTTTACATGTTCTATTTCTAAGTCCGAAACAGCAGCTATAGTGGACTGTTTTGTAGACCAAAACTGCCAATTTTAAGGAATCAACTTCAGGATCAATTTTTGACACCTTAGGATAATAATTTCAGTTTAGAATCTAAATGAAAGTTGTTGACGAGGATATGAACTATAAGGATGTTAAATTTGTTTGGGAATCGGGCCGTTTTAAATAAACATTTTAATTGCCCAAAGTCGGCAAGTTAGCTGGTTTTGGAAAACTAGTTTTAGCTAACAAATTGTTAGCTCATTAATTATTTGGATAATTAATTAACATTTGGAGCTAAGATTAATTATAAATTACGGAAAAATAATTTATTAAATTAATTATCGATTTAACTAGATAATTAATTTAATTTAGCTAAATTGGATAGCTAATAAATAACATTTGGACTAATGTTATTTATTAAATAAAAGTATAATTTTAAAATATTCCGAGGCAAAATAAATTGATTTAGTCGCTAAGTATTATATAGCTAGAACACCTTTTGATTAGGATCCATTTTAATTACGATTTATCATCGTATTTTCATAGACTCGACGAGGCGATTATCAAGGGGACGCAGAATGTAAAGAACGCGATATCGCTTTGCTAGAACCGAAGTCTTTGGATAGCAATTTGTGAGTTTTGCAATTTACTTTCGTATATTGTTATTATAAGTTGCTAATTGTGTGGTAATCCATTAATTGCATTGCATATACATTATTACTTGGATAATTTATGTGAATACTTTATTCATAATATCGCTTGGATACACTATTTGACATGTTTTTGTTATTTGTAAACTGTGATGTTTGTTTTAATGATCCGAGGAAACGAGCTACCTATTAGGCGTTAATAGGACTGTGTGATCACCGGTGTTGGTCGAGTCTAGGTAGATGTGCCTACAAGCAATTATTTTGATCCTTACTCGTACGGTTTGATGATGGAATCGAAGGAGGATTATGTTTAGCAGATACAAGGTAACTCGGTTGAACTATCTCGGGACCTGTATTTGGTGAGTAACTCGGTTGAACTATCTCGGAACTCACAACTTGGGATTAAGTATTCGGTTGAACTATCTCGAGACTATGCCACGTGGTAGCGGTAACTCGGTTGAACTATCTCGGGATCGTACCACTCGTATTAAAATGATTTGATATAATATTAATGGATACAATATGAGTATGATACAGATAGGAAATAGTATAAATTTAAGATTAGGGTTTCATAGGATCAAATATTGTTGTTTCTTTTAATATATGTTTATGCAATTTACTAGACTCGACCAACACCGGTGATCACACAGTCCTATTGACGCCCAATAGGTAGCTCGTTTTCTAGGATCATTAAAGCAAACATCACAATTTACAAATGACAACAATATGTCAAATAGTGTATCTAAGCGATATCATGAACAAAGTATTCACATGAATTACCCAAGTAATAATGTATATGCAATGCAATTAATGGATTACCATACAATTAACAACTTATAATAATAATATACGAAAGTAAATTGCAAAACTCACTGTTTTATATTCAAAAACTACGGTCATAGCAAAGCGATGCCGCGTTCTTTTCGTTCCGCGTTCTGTTGGTAGTCGCCTCGCCGAATCTACGAAAATACGATAATAAATCGTAATTAAAATGAATCCTAATCCAAAGGTGTTCTAGTTATATAATACTTAGCGAATAAATCAATTTATCTTTCCGCGTAATAAATTGATAACGTTTTAAAATTATAATCCCATTTAATAGATAACATTAGTCCAAATGTTATTTATTAGCTATACAATTTAGCTAAATTAAATTAATTATCGAGCTAAATCGATAATTAATTTAATAAGTCACTTTTCCATAATTTATAATTAATCCTAGCTCAAAACGTCAATATATAATTCAATTAATTAACGACTTTACATTTCGTTAATTAAAACTAGTTTCCCCAAAACTAGCTAACTAGCCGACTGTGACTATTAAAAATATTTATTTAAAACGGCCCGACTACCAATTTTTTTTGACATCCATATAGTTCGTAACCTCTTCTACAACTTTCGTTTAGATTCTAAACTGAAATTATCGTCCTAAGATGTCGGAAATTGGTCCTAAAGTCGACTCCTAAAAATTGGCAGCTTTGGCCTGCAAAACAGTTTACTATAGCTTCTGTTTCGGACTTAGAAACAGTGCGCGTAAACTGATCATAACCCAAAAGAAATTTGATATTCCTATATTCCACAACGTCCTCTACAACTTTCATTTAAATGTCGGACTCAAAATCAAACCCGAAGATGTCGGAAACTAGCTCGGAAGTTGGTTCCCTGATTTAAACATTTTAAGGCTGCAAAACGGTCCACAAGGCTGCTGTTTTCAGATAGCAGAACAGGGTACCTACAGCGGTTATATCCCATAACAAATCCGACATTCATAAACTTTGTAATCCCATCTACAATATCCGTGAAGACTTCAACTAGTTTCAACTTATCGTTTGCTCACAATAAATTTCTAAAGTTGGGTCCTTAACTTGATTTATTTATTTTCCTTAAACATTCAGTTTTCGACCCAACTTCAAACGTCGATAACTTCTAATCTAACCTGACAACAATACTATCATTTTACTTAAAACTCATCTATGCAACATCGTCTATATACTTCATTAGTTTTTGTATTAAAATTACTACCGTTTGAGGTCCGTTCTTAACCTCATAACAGCCCTCATGGCTTGATAAATAATATTTCCATATTTTTATTAACTTTTCTACTACATTCATCAATCAAAACCGATACTTTCCAAATATGAAAATCCCAAATAACTTTGATATTCTTATTCTCTATAACCTCGTCTACATATTTTTTTAAGACTCGAACTTAAACCGAGATACCATTCATCCTCGAATTTTGCCTTAAAAGCAGCCCTTTAATCCGCCAGATTCTGGAAATTCATTTTCAGATTTTTCACTAAACTTCAAACATATAAAACAGCCATCATAAGGCATCAAAACTCAACTAAATTAGTCATATTTCATCTATGTAACACCCTCTACCTAATCCAGTTCATATTAAGCACAATCTATCATGAATTGGGATCCATTTTTGGGTGCGAAACAGCCTTCATCGCTGTCTCAACTGCTGCGTATTGCAGTAGTTGGCAGCGGTTTGCTGCTGCAAAATTGCAGTAGCAGTTTGCTGCTGTTACAGCAGCGATTTGCGGCTGTTTTGACTCCCTCGCACTCACCCCGACATGCTAGCTCAGTTCCCCTTTCATAACCGAACCCTTAGCTTCAAGAATCAATCAAAGCAACTCAAAACTCAACATATATGGCAACAAAACAGAGCAGAAATTGTCCAAACTTCAATCTTGATAAACACAATCCAAATCATAATTGAATTCAGCAAATAAGAAGTTACCTTGTTCCTTAGCATGTTGGCTTTCCAACCGGACCTTAATCGCTGAAATTGATGAACCGATTGTTGAGTTATGATCGCCGTCGTTCAACACAAGCAAGAGGGAGAAGAGCATGGAGTTGAAACCTTCGGCAATGGAGGATGAAGCTTTTGGGGTTTCTAATTTCTGATTTTTTTGATCTAATCTTTTGCTTGCTAGAGAAATTTAAGAGGTGGATGAGTATGAGGTGTCCTTTTCTTATTAATTTGTGGGGAGAAAAGTCTATTTAAGTGCTCAAACTAGGCACCTTTTGCCCTTTAATCCTTAACCTTTTAATTTATTTAATTGGATTTCAAATTATTTTATAATCAAACGGAACCTTGACGATACTTATTTATCGATAAGTAATGGACTCCGCATTATTTGTTTACTCGGATCCAATTATTTATTTATTTTCCTTATTCCGATAATCAAGTTCCGGTTATTTAAAATACTCGTGTCCAAATTGTATAAAGTTTAATCTTAACCCCTCAATTTTATTTTACAAATTTATCATAAAAATTTATTAACTCGGGACTTACCATTTATTTTATTTTAATCTATTTATTTTTCTTAGTCCCGCTAAGTTCCAATTTATCAAATAATAAATTCCACTTAATTTATTATTTTACAATAGACCCGCTTCGGTCTAAATTCTTATTTCTCAAACTTAATTCCGATGTCCTTTATTTAATTCTCGCACTTACGCCTCATGGCATCTTATTTGACTTATGCTTTTCAAGTTATCCTAAACTTGTCCAAAATTTACTCTTCTAGCTCACTATGACTGTCCTAATCGCTTATTCAGAAGCGTTTGTTTATCAAACAAAATTTGTGTTCGTATAGTTCACAACATCTTTTACAACTCTCATTTGAATTTCAGGCTGAAATCGATACCCAAAGGTGTCTAAAACTGGCCCAGTAGTCACTTCCTAGGGCTATCGTTAACTGCTTGCATAGGCTGTTGTTTGAGCCTGTTGTATTATTCGGAAATTAAATAGGATCGTTCTAGACATACCTCTTGTTGATTCCACAAGTTTGATTGATTTAATGCACTAAGTCTCAAGCATTTTCACAATGAAAAATACTTATATTTCACCACCTAATGTACTTATTAATTGTATATATTTTAGTGGAGAATTGAGTTATGATTCATTAGTTAATTATGTATTTTCAATACATGTATATATAAGCAACTAAAAGGTTCCATGAACAAATGTAACTCTTCATGAAGTTACCACTTTTCATAAAGTTGCAACCTTTTATGAAAGGTATTGCACCCTTCTCTTGCATATCCATATAGTCAATTGGATTCGGGTCAACCCGTCATGGGCGACCCGATCCAAATACCAACATCTCCCACTCGCACATGACAGGTTAGACCTCATTGCGAGATTCTCTATTACTCAAATATAATCACAATTTCATACTAGTACATAGGTCGTGCGACCTAGCGAGTATACCTGCACTCGGGAGCTTATAGCTATGCATCTGTTAGGAATGATATAACAGCTTCTACCCTTAAAAAATAAATCATTATTATTCTCGCAGTGCCCTAGATTTATCCTTTTGAAATGATAAACTCTATTCCCTCACAAAGTATGTTAAAAAACATAAAAACTTGTGTATTCATAATCGAGTCACATTTCTTTAAAAATTGACAAGATTGGCCGGCCAATGAAAACACTGAATCAAATCTTCCTTTCTTACTCGAAATTTAAAATTTTATACACAGTTGCTTTTCTAGACATGGTCCATAGGCCGAATCATCCATAACCATAGGTAGCAAGCTAAGATAGCAAACATCATGAATAAAACACAAATAGCAGTAAAACGTATGAGGGTACAGTCATAAGGATATATACTTATTCTATATGGTCTCACACAATGGAGAAGCAGGGAATCATTCTCCCACTATCCTTTTGGTCGTCCTAGCACACATGGTATGAATCATGTGCTACAGTATTCTTTATATCTTCGATGTCAAATAAAAATACTGTACGGATCTTAGTTCAGTCATTTCTTAACGCCTAACTTGAATTCTCAAAACTCTTACTCTTAGCAGGTAATAATGAGAACTCACATCCGGCTATCACAGATCACTTGGATTCGGGCAATCCAAAACGGTTATAAATATAGTATATAACCTCATCTCATTCTCTTGAGGTGATAAACCTAACATCATATCTAATCTCCACTCGCTCATCTAGCGCTAGAGGCGACCGCTGTGTGAGTGAGCCGATCTAAAATCTGCGTGACATCTTCGTTGAGCCTTTAACAAATAATATATGTAATGTGATGATATGACAAAAAAATATAATATTCATTTTTGCATACATATAATCAGTACAATATAAGCTCAACAATATATTTATAGATAAATATAATTATCTAAATTATACGCAATCCAAGAGATTTCACATGTGCAAGAAATACATCTCTTGGAGATCAACTACCACTTCAATGCGTAGAAATATATTGTACTATCACTTATCCATAGGCAATTATATCTCTAACGTAGTTATACTAGCTAACTCTCCCATAAACAAAACATATGTTTGGGTGAGTACATATCATAGCATACATTGGACTTTCTATAGCACTAGCATATGGTATAATGGACGTTTCTCTTTATTCTTGTGGATTCTTAGAACATATTGTTGGACTTAAAACTTCATATTTCAACATTGGAGTATCCACTGGCTTGCAAGTACTCATATCGGAGTATTCTAGAACCTTTTGGATATAACCCTCTTGTGACAGAGCCAAAAGTTTCTTAGAACGATCTCTTTTCAGTTTAACTCCCAATATGAAGTCTGCCTCACCTATATCTTTCATATCAAAGTTTATGGATAACCATCTATAGTGTCATGACATACTCTTTGTCATTTATAGTTATCAAAATATAATTAGCATAAAGAGATAGAATCGCAAATTTATCATTCGATCCTTTTATGTAAAAACAATGATCTTCATTAATCATCTTAAAATCACATATCAACATGGACTTATGAAATCATAAGTTACCACTGTGTGGATGCAATTCTAAATCTAAATACGCCACTATAGCCAAAATAGATTTCATTTCTTCTTCCGTTGCAACTTTTCATTCTTTCTTTAGAAGACAATCAAAATACCTCTTTCATCGTTTTGGATTTATTATCATTAGTGGGAGTAATAATTATAGTTTTTTTTGAACGTATACTTTTACTTCAGTGAGAACTATCGTCTTCACCAATTGAAATTGGTTCAGATTCCTCAACTCTCTGTCACGACCCATTTTCATGAATCGTGACCGGCGCTAATGCATGGGTAATGCAGTACCAACACCCGTAGCTAGCCTTTCTTATAACATACAATTTAATTAAACCTGCAGAAAACCAATGCTCGGGGGCAACCGAGACTTCAGCCTAAATCTAGCAGTTATAATATTCAATAATTAATATAACATGCTTATCCACTTCTGAGTCTAAAAATAGGCATAACATAAATAATCTGAAATAATTATATAACATGCCAGAGCAATATAACTAGTCAGACCAATCCGACAAACAACTGTAATAATAATAAAGACGTCTAGTCAACTACTGCGGTCTAAGAATAAAACAGTTTTACAGTTTAGTAAAATAAAAGGAACCTCCGAGGAAAAGTAAATGCGGAGATCACAAGACTCTCTCAGATCATAACCCTGGGGAAAATTGGGAAAACAACGGGGTCAGATATACTGAGATGAGTTTATACCACTATCTACATTTATTAAGTGGAAAACCTTTAAAACCGTTTAAAACATTTAAAGACGATATTACGAATAATAGTTGGAACCCTAATCCACAATTCTAAATAATAAACATAATCCAACAGGTCTGGTCCCGAGAGCTGAACTACACCGAGTTACCACTGACCACACTTATACCAGAGTCCCGAGAGCTGAGCTACACCGAGTTACTCTACTTGGTTCCGAGAGCTATGCTCACACCGAGTTACCACATTACCATAATTACCTTTCCCAGATCATTACCGGTGCGCACGCAGTCCTAATGATGCCCATTAGGTAGCATGTTCCAACTAGAAGCCATAATATAAAAACAGTTCGAAATATACGTACAGTATATATATTTAATATTAAAATAACAATTTACTTAATAAAGCGGTAAATAGTAAGTACAAACTCACTGCTTGCTGATCCACGTGAATACCAGTAAGCAACTAATCCTAGTTTGCCTCTGGAGCACGAACAGTAGACGGGTCTAGACAAATAAAATAATTATTAAAAATAGACCCTAACTATAGAGAGTACTAGACACCACATAAAACTAGCACAATTAACACGTCGGAAATAAACAAGCCAAAATACACACAAAAATACCCATTAGGTAATAAAGTCCAGTTAATATAAGTCTATTGAGTTATCGCTTAAAATTCATTTTATAAATATTATTTAATAACTTTAAATAATAAATAATTTCCAAATAGTGGGTTAGCCGAGTTATCACAAACTACCAAGCTAACCTCACTTGTCGGGTGACCCAAGTCTAACCCGATTCAAAACGTTAATTAAATATAAACCCAAGTTTATATTTATAATATAAATTAACAAAATAATAATCCATTTTAAAAGCGGAACTCAATAACTTCAATTTCAAGTAGCCCAAGTTACAACCCAAAAATCTAACCATTTTAAGTTCATACAAGTTTAGGGACTAAACTGTACTTTTGCCAGTTAGGGACTAAATTGTAATTTAGCCAAAATCGTGCCAAATTTGATATTCTTAATTAAATCAAATAACCCGAGTAATTATATTAGCTAAATTTATAATAGCTATCGTTTTCAACTTAATAATTATAATTCAAATCTAAATTCAAGTTATTAGTTAAAGTTTAATATTAAGGATTTATTTGATTTATACATAACAAATGAGTGATCAAAGTAAACATTTCACCATCCTCTTCAATTTGAACATAACACCCGCCTAAGCCAACACTCCATTTGCAGAAACTTACCAACATCAAATATGAACATTTAAGTTTTCCAAATTCAACATGATTCCTAGATTACATTCATATCATTCATTATACACAAAACCCAACACCTGAAAGCAAAACCGAATCAAGATTAGGACCAGCGATTCCACACAAAGAAACATACTGACATTGATAAGATTGGAAACGGTGAGGTAAAACTCTAAACGAAAGCTTAAACTATTATCGCTTAAACATTCCGACGGATTTGCAATCATTCAAAATAGCGAAATCAAGGCTAAAGAGAAAGAAGGAAATCGGCAGAAACAATAAGAAATAAGAAACAGAATCAATGCTACGTACCAACGCGTCGGAACGGCAGCGATTGAAACGAGATCGGCGGCACACCGTTTGGCGAAGCGAATGAGTAGAATCGAAGGTATACGAGTCTAGAACGCCTGAGATCAATCGGTTTCAGTTTCGATCTAGAAATGAATACACACGGATCAAAACACTGAAAGTCGTTCAAAACTAAAAACTGAAATCAAACGCGACGATATAACGGTGGTGGCTCAAACGAACAAAATAACGTACCGTTTCCGAGTCCAAAACGTTAGCATCGTAGATGATCGAGTCTATAATCACTGGGATCGAACGGTTCTGATTTTGATAATGAAATGAAAGAGAACAATCAGAATTTCAATATATCGTTCATAAGTAAAACTGAAATTAAAACTCAAGAAACTTACCAATGGACAGTTGAGTTTGGAGGAGGATTTGGGAGTGAGTTTCTTGGAGGAAAACGAAGTAGATGGTGGCTAGGGTTTTAGTAGAAGTGAGAAAAATGATTATGTTAGGTTAAGGGGTCTATTTTATAGACCCCACGATGGATTTTTACTCGCAGGGCGCGATGGCAGGCGCGTCGCAAGGCGCGACGGGCCATCGCGCCCTCTTATCAATTTTAAGGCAGGGCGCGATGCGAGGCGCGCCGGACCCGTCGCGCCTTCCGTCGCGCCCTGCAGGCAAAAATTGAAAAAAACAGCCCGAACTTGGGCCCGAACCCGCTGACGAAACGAAACCGATTCCGAACTTCAAAAATGGACTATTCGAGCCCAAACACGCGAGATACGGACGAAGAAACGAACAAACAACTATCGGAAACATAAACAGAAAACACGGGGTATTACACTCTCCCACTCAATTGAGATGGGTGAAGCAACCCTTGTGTGCTCCCACTATCAAAAATAGGATTATGAACCTCACTTTTGAGGTTCAACTATTAGTTGATTTAGATCAACTTATCCTTCTTCTTGAATCTCATAAAGATGATAATAAATATCCAAATTTCACTCTGAAGGAAAATTATCTTCAATGAAAATGACATCTGTGGACTCAATTTTTGTTTTCCTTCAATCATTATCCTTACTAAAATATAAAAATATAACCTTTTGAGTTTTCAGAGTACCAAATAAAGATACATTTCTTCCCTCTTGGTCCTAATTACCAAATTTTATGGGAAGAATAAAGAATGTATGATGCGAATCTTCAAGGACGCAACTCACTGAAATCGGGTTTTCTTTTAGCCCATAACTCATAAAGGTGTTAAGGATACTGATTTTAAAGATACACAGTTAAGTATATAGGCTGCTATCAACAATATATCACCTTAAAAATGAACTAGGAGATCAGCTTGAGCCATCTTACACCTAACCAATTCAAGAAAAGTTATATTCCTACACTCGGCAACACCATCTTGTTGCGAAGTTCTAGGAGCTGTTAATTACCTCAATATACCTTTTTCTTCACACAATTCTTTAAATTGGTTCGATAGATACTATCTACCTCAACTAGTTCTTAAGACTTTCACAGTTTTATCTAATTGATCCTCGACCTCATTTGAATGCTTGTAAAACAATCTAATGTTTCAGATTTATGGGAGATCAAATAGACATGAACATATCGAGTGAAGTCATCTATAAAGGTAATGACGTACGAAACACCACACTTTTCTTGAACATTCATTGATCCACAAATATCTGAATGTATAAGTTGCAAAAAGAAAATTCAACTCATTTACCCTTTCCAAAAGGTTTTCTAGTTGTTATTTCTTATAAGAACATAAGTGGGCGAAATGAATTTTGTGTTTGATCCTAAAAGATAATCACGTGTCAATCTATTTATTCTATCTTGCCCAATATGTTCCAATCTAGCATGCCATATCATGATTGCTAGATTGAGAAAATAATGAAAAACAAACATCGCTATTATTAAAATAACATTTAGTGTTCAACACTATAAAAACATCGACATAAAATCCACAACCATAATACAATGTACCACTAGAAGTCTTAACATAAACATCTTGAAAAATAAACCAAATCCTAACTTTAACAAAGCAATAACGGAGACCAAGTTTCGTCGAATCTCCGGGGCATAAAGGACATCAAGTAAACATAGAATCTAGCCTTCTTGCAAAATCAATTTGCATGTGCTAATTCCTTTGACTTCAACTCTTGCAATGTTGCCTACATATATCACTTTAGAACCACTTGTAATTCGACGAAATCCATTTATGTTCTAGCTACTCGATCTGTGGCTCTTGAATCTACACTCCATATAGGATGAGATTCAGTTAGCAAAGAAGTACTAGAAACATAAAAAAAATAGAAACAAAACTTCTCTTAAAAGAAGTAAGACAAGACTTTACCTTTTTAGGCTCAGTGCACTCACGAGCATAGTGACCCATCTTTCCACAATTATAACAGGTCGACTTAGTCTTATCCCATTTTCCACCACGCTTTTGGTGCTTGTTTCCACCTTCTGGTCCCGGTCTTGCTCTACCATCTTGCCTTTATTTTTCCAACTCTTTTTAGACAATTTACGCTTATGACCACCTTGATTGAAATTAGATTTAGCAACATATGTTTGAATATCAGGTTTAGCAGCCTCGAGGCGCTCATCCTCAAGTTCCAAGTGGCGCGCAATATCACTAAAAGTCTTAATATTCTCATTGTGAGTCATGTTCACTTTCATGTGCTCCCAATTATTAGGCAAAGATCGAATGACTGCTTGGACTTACTGTTCATTTGTGAGGTTATGTCCAGCTGATTTTAGCTCCATTATCATATTCGACATATCCCTCAAATGTTGTTTCATTGTCTTGTTAGGGACTTTCTTATAAGTGTCGAATTTGATAGTCAACTGCCTAAGTCTGGAGACAATAGTTCCTCCAAACTTCTCGCGCAAAGCGACCCACATGGCATTAGCAGTGGAATACTGCTGATACTCATACACCGAATCATCATTCCTGGAACTGATAAGGATTCCTCTTGCAGTTGAATCCTTTTTCTTCCAAATAGTGTATGTAGCCATGTCGCGCTTAAATTGCGCATCATTGACATTTCCCTCAAAAGCCATTGCTTCATCCATTACATTATTAACAGCATCAAGAGCTTCTTGCTCCTCAAGCACATAATGTATTTTCAGATGCCATATGTTATAGTTGTCCACATTGAGTTTTTCACCCTTATTAAGTTCGGCTATGATATTTTTCGAAGCCATTTCAATTCAATAATAACTACAAAGAGACATATTTAATGCAAAAAATTAATCTATTATGTAATCATACACATCATCATCATATTAATATAGTCGCAATTAAAAAAATAAGTTATTGAAATTTTTTCATATGAACTAGAACCAAAAGTTCACTATGTTCCCAATCAAATTCATCATTCAAATGTTAAATTTTCTTTAACTTAATTTAAATTTGCGCTATTTAATTCTTTGATGAGAATAAAAAAATTCTACGAATCATAGAATGCCCATCTCATAAAATATTTATTGGAATAATTTTAATAATCCATAATATTTTAATAATCATGAAATATTTATCAAACATTTAAACACACCATAACTCAAGAATAGTCACCAAAATAATAAAATAAAATTATTTAATCGGGGTATGAATCAAGTTTAGAAAATTAAATAAAATTATTAGTAATTTTCTAACACTTGTATACAATTTCTATGAATTTTCCAATTGAAAATTCTTTAACAATTGCATTTTAATCAATTAAATGATTCATAAAATTCAAAATAAATATATAGAAAATTAATTTTCTCCCACTGAAATTCAACATTATTCAAAATATTATCTGAAATATATTTAATATTTTTCTGTATTTAATTTCTGTCAAAAATAATTTATTCTAAATTTATAATAGTAATAAACTATAAATTAAATATAAAATAATCTGCATTTCCAAAAAATACAAAAATTATATCGAAAATTCAGAAATAAAAATTACAATTTTTCGGTTTGTTTTTGAAAATTTTGGACCACCGGACCTTACTGCACGCTCCCACACGCGCCTCAAGGGCGTGTGGGGCTTGTGTTTGGCTGACTGCATCAGCAGTCAGCCCAAGCGTGTCCTACTCACGCAGACTGCGCGTGTACCGCACGCACCGTCGTCGGTCTCTTTTTAGTGTCCGGTATTTTTCTACCCCCCTATTTGTGACTGTTCTGAGTTCAACGGTGCAATCGGATTTAAATTTCGACATTGCTTGATACGGGTGTGAATCTCAAACTCCATTAAAGAGAGTATAACATGTGCATTCATCTTCAACCATCACACCCCTTCTTTTAAAATGTTTTCCAGATTTTTCATTTTCATGTAGACATATTTAAAAATTCTTAACTTTCACTACACAAATCCGTTTTAGATGATTTTTATGTCATTTTAAAGATGACGTTACGTAGTTATCATATTCGTAATTTTTACAAAATTATCAGTCATAAAAATGGTCGAAAAATTACGTCAAAGTTTCTGGAAAAACACAAAAATTTAAAATTTGCAGAATTGAGTTTTCAACACTCAAACTTTGAATAATCATAATTTTCTCTACACCAATCCAAATTTCGTGTTCTTTATATCGTTTAAAGCTTGAACAACATACTTTATAAATATATAAATTATATATCACAAAACACAGAATTTGGATATTTAAATTTCATACAAAGTATAGCAAATAATGATGCATTTAACATAGCAAATTCATTTTTCAACTATCATGAATTTCAATCAATCAAAACATGGAAACCAACATTATAGGCTCCGATACCAATGTTGGATTATGCGAAATTAAATAGGATCGTTCTAGGCATACCTCTTGTTGATTCCACAAGTTTGAATGATTTAATGCACTAAGTCTCAAGTATTTTCACAATGGAAAATACCTATATTTCACCACCTAATGTACTTATTAATTATATATATTTTAGTAGAGAATTGAGTTATGATTCATTAGTTAATTATGTATTTTCAGTACATGTATATATAAGCAACTAAAAGATTCCATGAACAAGTGTAACTCTTCATGAAGTTACCACTTTTCATAGAGTTGCAACCTTTTATGAAAGGTATTGCACCCTTCTCTTGCATATCCATATAGTCAATTGGGTTTGGGTCAATCCGTCATGGGCGACCCGATCCAAATACCAACAGAGACTGTGGACTAAGCATCTGATCAATCCTTACTTGGAATACTTTTAGTATTCTCATACTCTATCTTTCTGTCTATCAGTAAGGTTGATCTTATCCATATATCAACTTTATACTCTTTGACTCCACATGTTATGACATTATAGAGTTTGATTGTTTCTTAATTTCTTGTTACTTTTCATTTAACGTAACTCAATTAATTAACGACTTTACATTTCGTTAATTAAAACTAGTTTTTCCAAAACTAGTTAACTAGCCGACTTTGGCTATTAAAAATGTTTATTTAAAACGGTCTGAATCCCAAAACAAATTTAACATCCTTATAGTTCGTAACCCCGTCTACAACTTTTGTTTAGATTCTAAACTAAAATTATCGTCATAAGGTGTCGGAAATTGGTCTTGAAGTTGATACCTTAAATCTGGGTATTTATGGCTGTAAAATATCCCCTTATTGCTGCTGTTTTAGACTTAAAAACAGAGCGCGTACAGTAGTCGAAACCCAAAATAAATTTGATATTCTTATAGTCTACAAAGTCCTCTAGAACTTTTTTTAAGACCTCAGACTAAAAATAAAACCCGAAGATGTCGGAAACTAGCTCGGAAGTTGTTTCCCTGATTTAAACATTCTAAGGCTGCAAAACAGTCCACAAGGCTGCTGCTTTCAGACAGCAGAACAGGGTACCTACAACAGTTATATTCCAAAACAAATTCGACATTAATAAATTCTGTAATCCCATCTACAATATCCGTGAAGACTTCAACTAGTTTCCACTTATCGTTTGTTCACAATAAATTCCTAAAGTTGAGTCCTTAACTTGGTTTATTTATTTTCCTTAAAAATTCAGTTTTTGACCCAACTTCAAACGTCAATAACTTCTAATCTAGCTTGACAACAATACTACCATTTTACTTAAAACCCATCTATGCAACACCATCTACATACTTCATTCATTTTTGTGTTAAAATTACTACGGTTCGAGGTCTGTTCTTAACCTCAAAAGAGCCCTCATGGCTTGATAAATAACATTTTCAGATTTTTATTAACTTTTCTACTACTTTCATCAATCAAAACCGATACTTTCTAAATATGAAAATCCCAAACAAACTTGATATTCTTATTCTCTATAACCTCGTCTACATATTTTATTAAGACTCGAACTTAAACCGACATACCATTCATCCTCGAATTTTTGCCTCAAAGGCAGCCCCTTAATCTACCAAATTCTGGAAATTCATTTTCAGATTTTTCACTAAACTTCAAACATATAAAACAGCCATCATAAGGCATCAAAACTCAACTAAATTAGTCATATTTCATATATGTAACACCCTCTACCTAATCCAATTCATATTAAGCACAATCTATCATGAATTGGGGTCCATTTTCGGGTGCGAAACAGCCTTCATCGCTGTCTCAACTGCTGCGTATTGCAGCAGTTGGCAGCGGTTTGCTGCTGCAAAATTGCAGCAGCAGTTTGCTGCTGTTACAGTAGTAATTTGCGGCTGTTTCGACTCCCTCGCACTCACCCCGACATGCTAGCTCAGTTTCCCTTTCATAACCGAACCCTTAGCTTCAAGAATCAATCAAAGCAACTCAAAACGCAACATATATGGCAACAAAACAGGGCAGAAATTGTCCAAACTTCAATCTTGATAAACACAATCCAAATCATAATTGAATTCAGAAAAATAAGAAGTTACCTTGTTCCTTAACGTGTTGGCTTCCCAACCGGACCTTAATCACTGAAATTGATGAACTGATCGTTGAGTTATGAACGCCGTCGTTCAACACGCACAAGAGGGAGAATTTACACACTTTAAGGACTAAAGTGGACTTTTAACCACAAACTTCCGAAGGAAGCAGTGTTTTAATCTATTTTCTTAAGATAAGAAAAATAATATCGATAAAATGATTATCGATAACCATTAAAATGAAATATTGGACGAAAAAGTGCAAGTTAGCTTAAAATGGAAATTTGAGCGTTTTTGGCTAAAACATTTCCAAAATAAAATTATTGGAAAATGAAATTATAAGATATGAGATTAATATTATTTAATTGAAAATAAATAATATGGAGTTAGTCGGACTTAAAAGATTTAGTATTCGACGGACTAAATTGGACGAAAGAAAAGTTATGGATTTAAAAGTAAGGAGGTGGAAACTTCAGGGATTAAAATGGACATTAGTCCAAAACTTACTAAAGAAGATGTTGACTTTCTGATTTTCCATATCTCATATTCCTTCATTATCCATTATTCATTGAAATAAAAAGAAAGAAAAAGAAAGGAAAAGATGGAGAAGAGAAGAAGAGATGGGGTTTGGAGTGTTTTTGGCAAAATCGAGCTACGAAGCTCGTTTTTCGATCAAATTGGACGATTTTGGTGGCTATGGATTCAGGACTAAATCCTATACTAAAGGTAAGCATCAATTAAAGTTTTTTTTGGCTGAATCTTGGACAAATTTGATGAGTAAAGGGCTGTTTGTTTCGGCAATTTCATGAATTCATGGTTGAATGTGTGTTTGATGATTCTTGATGTTTAGAAGCTTTCAATTAGGTGTTTTAATGATTTAATGGTGATTAATTAAGGCTGGGATATTATAGAAAGGTTATTACCGAAATATATTGAGCTTTTAATGGTTAAAGTTGATGATAATGCATCGGTAAATTGTGGTATAAAAGTGTATTGATGTTTGAATGTTTGTTGTATGATGATGAGTTTGGATTGTGAGTTTTATGGAGAAATTGTGGCTGAGTTAAGATTAAGATAAACTAATGAAAATTGGATAGGATATGGTAATAGGAGTGTTCGAATTGATTGACGAATTGTGACGTGTTTGGAAAATGTAAATGGAGAGTCGTAGTGATAAAACGTTGTGCGTTTGTTTCCTAGGCTCGGAAAGGATTCCGGATAGCCATGCCCTGCCCCGACTAGGCAGAGGAATGCATAGGAGCTGAATGGGCAGTCCTCACGCATTGAGAACAGAAGCATTCATCGTTGGTTAAACTCGACGAGTAACGGGTCGAGGTAAGAATATAGTTCGACGTTTTCAAAATAAGTATTGATTGAAGTTTGGTATGGTTAATGTTCAAGGCATTTGGCCCTAGGCTAGTACAATGATTTATGATATAAATGCTAAGGTATTAGGTTCCGATAAGTTATAAGTTACGAGATAAGTTACGCAAATTAATAGGACGTTTTGCATAAAACTATTCTGCAAAACAGCACTCTTGCAAAGGCCATATCTTGAGCTATATAACTCCAAATTAAGTTCAGTTTGTTGGTACGGAAACTTAAGGATGTTATCTAAATATGTCTAAGTATAAGTGTCTGCAAAATCAGAACCTAAGAGTTTCATTTTTGACTGAACATTTTATTGTGCAGTCTGCCCTGCACTTATAATCAGCTTTAAGGAAATGACTTCGGAGCTAATTTCTGACACTTCGGGTGCTAATCTCAGTCCGAGACCAAAACAAATGTTTTAGGAGACATTCTAAACTTTAATAATGTTAAGTTTGTTTAGAGGTCGGACTGTTTTAAATGAGCTATTTCGATAGCCGAAGTTGGCTAGAAATTATGTTTTGGATATTTAGCATATAGTTAGAATGTTAATAATTTAGGTTATTATCGAATTCTTGTAGACTCGCCGAGGCGACTACTAACAGGACACGGAAAGTGACGAACGATATTGCGTTGTTTGTTCTAGAAGATTTTGGATAGCAAGTGGTGAGTTTACAGCCTACTTTTGCGTGTTAATAAAAGCTATTTATTTTGTTTATTATTATAAATGCATAGCATAAAGTACTATTATTATAATGATTATTATTTTTTATTAAATGTTTAATCTTTATGAAATAAAACTAGTATAGTGATCCGAGGAAACGAGCTACCTATTGGGCGTCAATAGGCTGTGTGATCACCAATGTCCGGGTCAGTTATAGAATTAGTATCGATAGATGTTTGAATTTAAAAATGTTTGATATGATCTCGTTACATGATGAATATGTTTGGGAATCGAAAGGAGGATTATGATTTCGGTAGATATGAGGTTAACTCGGTTGAACTATCTCGGGACCCGTATCTTACTACAAAAAAATTGGCTTGTTGTGACAAACTATATTTTGTCATAATAAATAGGTGAGTTGTGACAAAAAAAAATATTTTGTCACAATGAAAGTTCAATGAAATGATATTGTGACAAATACATATTGTGTCAACCATTTTTATCACAATAAAAATTAATTATGTTTGTTGTGACTAACTATTTTGACAAAAACATGTTTTGTCGCCGTAATTTAAAATATTTTTATTATGACAAAATAAATTTTATCATAATATTTAAAAAAGTGGTGACAAATTTTATTTTGCAGCAATTAGATATATTTTGTCACTATAAAAATTAATTACGTTTATTGTGACAAAGTATTTTGCCAATAAATGATATTGTAATAAATTAATATTATGTCAAATTTTGTCGTCACTAATAAAATGGAAATATGTGTTTGTGACAAAGTATTTTACCAAAAACAAATGTTTTGTTTCCGTATTTTAAAAATACAGTTATAACGACCGTATATGAACCTGATGTCAATCTTATAAAACACAAAATAAACACAAAATAGAGAATGAAAAAGGAATTGCAAAAAATATATATGTTAAAGAATAACTCGAAAAACACTCTTTCCACTACTGTTTATTGTGTAAAATTTATTTGTCAATAAAAAAAGGAAATTTGTTTTTGTGACAAAATTTTGCCAAAACAAATATTTTGTTCCGATATTTTAAAAATACAGTTATAATAACTTAAAATGAATCTTATGTAAACCTTATGTTAACCTTATAAAACACAAAATAAACACAAAATATTTATAGTTTATTGTATCATATTTATTTGTCACTATAAAAAAAAGTAAATATGTTGTTGTGACAAAGTATTTTGCCAAAACAAATGTTTTGTGCCTGTATTTTAAACTATAGTTATAATAACGGTAAATGAACCGGTTATCGACCATATGTCAACCTTATAAAACACAAAATACACACAAATAGAGAAAGAAAAACGAATTGCAGAAAATAAATGGTAAAGAAGAAAATATATACAATTATAATGATAAAATAAATTTTAGCATAAATATTTAATGACTTTTGTGACAAATTTTATTTTGCAGCAATTAATTAAAATTATATAATGTTGTGATAATTAAATATTGTGTCAAATATTTTTGTCACTATAGCAATTAATTGTGTTTATTGTGACATTGGGTTTTGACAAAAACCGTTTTGTCACTATATATTAAAAATACAGTTATTATGATAAAATAAATTTTATCATAATATGTGATGGTTCTGATGATGCTGGATCCGGTCTTGATGTGGCCGGTCTGAGTGTGATCTTCAATCTACACAGAAAATATAGGTTAGAAGGATTTGAGCCGATGTTGGCTCGAACACCCTCCGATGCCTAAGTCATATAGACTAAATTGATAAGAGTTTAGAGTGAATATGAGTAATAAGAGGTCCTATACCTGACCTAGGTCCATTAATATATAATAGATAGTCATTGCGTTGTAGTATGAGTCTTGTTACTGATTTGAGTTCATCTTCTTGTTAAGATTAGGTAAAATCCGAGTCTTTATCCCTGATTTCACGGGATAAGGGCGTTATCTGGTCTTCTGGTAACACTGCGTACTGAGTCAGTGACTTCGGACTTGTCTCTGAGTCAGTGAGTTTGGGCTTGTCTTTGAGTCAGTGACCAACGCCACCTGTGTGGGTCTTGTGTACTATTCTCGTGGTGTATCCATCATTAGTCCCTCCCAACAAGAATATTTATATCAAGCATTTATGTTTGTTTCATTGTTTCTATGGAGTGTGTCTGTGGCCTTTTCTCTTGTATTTTGAAAAGTTGCTTTCTTCGTGCTTTGTCTTCTTATCGAGCTTTATTTCGGCTCGGCCCACTTCATTTCTTTGTTTTGTTCTTCATGTTGGATTTTGTTTACTTTTTTCTCCTTTATTGCAAAGAGGGGTGATAATTTTCTTGATGACTTGACTCTCTCTCTTTTGATGATAACGATGATGTTGTGATTGTCGGGTTTAAACATGTGTTACCCAATGTGTATATGAGCGGCTGTTTGACTGACTTTTGTTCCACTGTGATAAAGAGCATTCGTGAGGACTACACCGATTATGATATCAACAAGTTTATGTCGAGTGATTTTCGAGCTCTGGGTCAGCGAGCTGCGGCAAAGGTTGCAGCTTAAGAAAGATGGGTTGCATGTTTCTCCAGTTCTCCCTTCGTACGCTGCTAGAGATGGCATGAAGGACGCCATGGAATCCGAGGAGGAAAAAGAGCTTGTTGATACTACTGCCAAAGATGGCAAGGAGCTTTTTCCTCCTTCGAGACTATTGAATGCGTCCAAGACAATTTCAACCGTTATTTGGAGGTTGAAACTTCGGAGGTCCTCAAGCATGATTCTCTTGTCCCTGACTCGGTCGAGGAACTTTCTAAAGAGAAAGATTTGGGTGGTCCAAAGGAGGGCGTGACCCCTCTAGAGGAAAAGATGTAAGCCGTATGTTGGACCTGTAGCTAGCTTTCTTTTACTTTGTTTTTGTGCTACCTTGTGAGGTAGTACTTCTTTTGTTTGTACTTTTCTTTAGGGGGATCTTTGTGGTAGACTCCCCCTTTCAGAGAACAATTGCGTGCTTTTTATGAATGTGTGGTTCTTTTTATTTATCTGTAAAGAATCATATTGTTGACTATGTCATGCGTCTGTGTCATAGGTCTGCGACTAGCTTCTACTGGAGGCATCGAACCGAAAAATGACAAACTTCCAAAATTCTCCTGATGAAGAGGAACTCAATGCGTTTGATGTTGTAAGTCCAAAGGACGGAGCGACCTTTCCAGAGGAGAACATCGTCTAGACTCGTAGCCTTTTTACTTCGTGTTTGTTTTGTTCTTGTCCCTTGAGACAATCATTGTTTTGTATTCCACAATTTCTTGTGGTGAATCTTCTGGGGATGCTTTACGATCCACACTAATCTGACGTGGAGATCTGCATTCGCCATACAGTACACTGCGTCTGGTACACCATACTGAGTCTGATATAATACACTGAGTCTGGTACATTACGTCTATCCCTGTCTGAGTAGGACTCTGTTTGGTCTTAGATATTTCTGGTTTGGTTGAACCATATCCATCATTACTTCCTCCCTTTCAAACAAGTATACTTCAAGCATTTATGTTTGCTCAGTCTTCTGCCAAGGTGAAGAGTCCAAGGGAAAAAAATTACGATCCTTCGAGTAAGGAAGAACTTCGTGAGGAGAATACTGATGGTCTAGAGGAGGGAGCGACTCTACCAAAGGAAAATGTTGTTTTTAGCTAGCTTTCGTATACTTTTTGTGTTGCCTCGTGGGACAACACTTCTTTTGTTCTTTCATTTTGCGGCTCTTATGTTAATTAGAACCGGACCCTTTATTTCAGAATAATTTTCATGTTTTACGGATTAGTTGGTCTACATCCTTCCTCTGGTTTTGTTGGCGCTGTCATGGAGCCTTCTCATGGAGATGGCGCAGAGAAGAGTCTCAGTCCTTCCGCCGAAGTCCTAGAGAAAGAATACAATACTCAATGTAACTAGGTACTTTTACCTCCTTTGGGACTACTGACTGCGTCCGCCGTACTTCGAGTAAAATGGTTCTGCTAGTGGTTCTGTCATTCTAGTAGAATAGTCCTTCAGGTGGGATGGTTCGTTCAACGGGGTGATCCTTCGGGTGGAAATGCGTCTCTGGTGGAAATGTTATTCTAGTAGAATAATCCTTCAAGTGGGACAGTTCTTTTGATGGAGCAATTCTTAAAGTGGAAATGTTCTTCTAGAAATATAACGCTTTGAGTGGGACGGTTCTTTCGATGGAGCAATCCTTCGGGTGGGATGGTCTTTCTGGTGGAGTTGTCCTACGATAAATAGTCCTTCACTTTTTGTCCCAGCAACTCTGCGTCTGGGTTGTTCGTCCTTCGGTAGTTGTCCTTCTGCGTCTGGGTTCTGCATCTACGCCTGGGACTTCGTAAATCTACATCTGTTCCTGGGATTACTTGTCCGTCGGTTTTTCATAACATCTATGTGTCTGTGCCTGGGATCTGCGTTTGCGCCTAGGATCTGCATCTATGCTTGGGACTTCGTCAATCTACATTTGTTCCTGGGATTACTTATCTGTCGGTTCTTTTCATAACATCTCTGTGTCTGCGCTGGGATCTGCGTCTGCGCTTAGGATCTGCGTCTATTCTTGGGACTTTGTCAATCTAAAATTGTTCCTGGGATTACTTGTCCGTCGGTTCTTTTCATAACATCTCTGTGTCTGCGCTGGGATCTACGTCTGCGCCTATGATCTGCGTCTATGCCTGGGACTTCGTCAATCTAAATTTGTTCCTGGGATTACTTGTCAGTCGGTTCTTTTCATAACATCTCTGTGTCTGCCCTGGGATCTGCGTCTGCGCCTAGGATCTGCGTCTATGCTTGAGACTTTGTCAATCTACATTTGTTCCTGGGATTACTTGTCCGTCGTTTCTTTTCATAACATCTCTATGTCTGCGCTGGGATCTGCGTCTGCGCCTAGGATCTGCGTCTATGCTTGGGACTTCGTCAATCTACATTTGTTCCTGGGATTACTTGTCCTCCAATTCTTTTTATTGGTGCATTTCTTCCTTCTATGACTGGTACAATTGTTTCTTTTCCGAGTGTCACAGTAATTTCTCTTCTGACTGTCACAGTGGTTTATCTTCCGACTGTCACAGTAGTTTATTTTTCACAATGGTTTCTCTTCTGAAATTCCATTAAGCAACATTTCAATCATTGCGAACTTCAGTAAAAATGATTCAACAAGTAAATTTTAACGCCAATATAATAAAGTAATGTTTTTTTTATTCTGTTATTTCAATATTTATAATTTAGTAGATCTATATATCGATACAATTAAACGTTATCCTACAAGCATCATAAGATTGCCACTTTGAATACTTGTGATATAAAAGGAAAATACTTATCTGTTTTTTTTTGTATGTTGCACTGGTATCTGCGTCTGGTACACGGTATTGTTCCTTCTATGACATAGAGAGATGAAGAAGTTTAGATGAACTAAACTTTCTTGATTGGACAGCTTCATATATTACATTTGATGGCCGCTTATGCTCTAATTTGTTGATTTTCACTCGTGACTTCCAATCTTTTTTTTATGGTTGTCTATCACCGAGAACCAAAATTAAATTTATTCAAGAACGAATTATCATTCCCACAGACGGCGCAAAATGATGGTTTCGATGATGTTGGATCCGGTCTTGATGTGGCCGGTCTGAGTGTGATCTTCAATCTACACAGAAAATATAGGTTAGAAGGATTTGAGCCGATGTTGGCTCGAACATCCTCCGATGCCTAAGTCAGATAGACTGAATTGATAAGAGTTTAGAGTGAATATGATTAATAAGAGGTCCTTTACCTGACCTAGGTCCATTAATATATAATAGATAGTCATTGCATTATAGTATGAGTCTTGTTACTGATTTGAGTTCATCTTCTTGTTAAGATTAGGTAAAATCCGTCCTTATCCCTAATTTTCACGGGATAAGGGCGTTATCTGGTCTTCTGGTAACACTGCGTACTGAGTCAGTGACTTCGGACTTGTCTTTGAGTCACTGACTTCGGGCTTGTCTTTGAGTCAGTGACCAACGCCACCTGTGTGGGTTTTGTGTACTATTCTAGTGGTGTATCCATCAATATGTAAAAATATTGTGAATAATTTTATTTTCCGACAATTAAGCGAAATTAAATGATATTGTGATTAATAAATGTTTTGTCACCATGCAATTGAAAAAAAATTAATGATAACAGGATTAAATGGGTTATGAAATTATATTTTATTTTGATAAAAAAAGGTATGTGACAATTAAGATTCAAATATCCAAATTAGGTTAATCTCTTATCTTATCAAAACACTCTTTATTAGGGAAAAACTTTTTTTGCTGAATATTGACACCACACTACCGCATCAATTCCATACGTTGTACACTTCTTACGCCGCCGCACTTTCATTGATTTTGTGTTTGTTGCTGCTTATTTGTCTAGGTATTTTTTAACTTAAGAAAAAAGACTATACTGATTAATGTAGGATGAATTTCACATTCAAATTGCTTATTTCTTCAATTGATAATTTAAATTTTCAACTGATTCGTACAAACTCGAGGTCGGGCTTCAAAATCGACGACTTATCACCTATTCTCGAGTTTGTTATCTCAGTAAAAACAAGAACTCGAGGTTATGCTTCCATTTCGTCGAGTATTAAGACTTACATCAAGTTTGTGCTTAAACAGAGATAAAAAAAGTCGAGTTAAGGATGTAACTTGTCGAGTCTTAAGCATGACATCGAGTTTTAACATTGCAAGAGACGTATAAACTCGAGTAACGTGTAAAAGTCGTCGATTATATAGCCTTACCTCGAGTATGTTTATAACTGAAATGGCATGAAATTTCTAAGGTCTAATAACCTATGCAAGTTTAAACAGAATTTCTGGCTAATAATACCTCATTAGAGAGGGTCTTCAACCTTTTTAACAGTAACCCTAAACAAATGTTAGTCTTGTTTTAGAACCGCAGGTAGTTCAGGGAAAGAAATTGGAGATAAGTTTAAAATAGCTAACGATATCTGATTTGTAATGGGTAAGTTTTAATTATATTTTCAATTGATAGATTTGTACCAAATATTGATGTTGCCTAATATATTATTTTGGAATTAAAGGGACGCCATCAGACAAAAGTTGGATGAAGTCGTACCGATTTAGTTCATGTTATATTCAAGGGGTCAAAAATTTTCTGAATGTTGCAAAAGACTTTACTGATTCAAATGGCAGAGTTCGATGTCCATGCAAGAACTGCATCAATATTTATTTGAAGCCATTGCACGAAGTCAAAATGGATCTATATCAATATGGAATTAGTGAAAACTACACAAACTGGGTGCACCATGGTGAGACTTCTCAACCTCGTGATAGTTTTGATGGCTCTATTAATTCGGACAATGAATTGGAGAATAGTGGAAATGATGTTTCAGAAATGTTAGATGATATGTGTAATGCAACTTTTATGGACACCGACATGGAAGACAGACTTGCCAATCAAGATAATAACATGCTAGAAGGAGAAGTAGCAAAATTTGCTAAATTGTGGAATGATTCTCATTGTGAACTATATCCTGGAAGTCAAAAATATTCAAAGCTCTCTTTTCTTCTTAACATGATTAATATCAAAGCACTCACAAATTCTGGTAATAAGTCATTTTTTTTTGAATTTGGAGTTGTTCAATGATGCACTCCCGAAAGGAGAAACCCTTCCAAGCTCAAGTTATGAGGTTAAAAAATTGATGCGTGATTTAGGACTCGGTTACGTAATTATTGATGCTTGTGTAAATGATTATGTGCTATTTTGGAAGGAAAATGAAAATCTTGACACGTGTCCAACTTGTAAGGCCCCTAGATGGAAATTAGGTTTCGGAAAACGCAAGAAGGTTGCTCAAAAAATTCTTAGACACTTCCCTTTAGTACCTAGACTTCAAGGGTTATTTATGTCTAAAGATATTGGTGAAAATATGAGGTGGCATAAGGAGAAACGTGTAGATGATGATACGATTAGATATCCAGCTGATGCTACGGAATGGAAAGATTTTGACCAGAAATATGCTTGGTTTGGGAAAGATGCTCGTAACGTGCGAATTGGGCTTGCTAGTGATGGATTTAACCCTTTTGGAAATATGAGCACGAGTTATAGCATGTGGCCGGTGATTGTGACGCCATATAACTTACCACCATGGAAATGCATGAAGAAGAATTTTTTGATGTTATCTTTGCTTATTCCTGGTAAGGAATCTCCCGGAAATAATATCGATGTATATTTAAGGCCATTAATTAATGAGTTAAAAGAGTTATGGGAGACCGGTGTGACAACATATGATGCATATAGCGGTAAGAATTTTCAATTACATGCTGCATTATTATGGACAATAAATGACTTTCCAGCATATGGAATGTTATTTGGATGGAGCACAAAAGGAAAATTGGCATGTCTTGTGTGTAATAAGTGGACGTGTTCGCTAACATTAAAAAATGGAGTGAAGCAATGTTACATGGGTCATCGGAGATATTTACATGCCCAACATTCTTGGAGAAAAAGCAGAAAATATGATGGCAAACCAGAGCACGGGTCAAAGCCTGAAAAGTTGTCAGGAGATGAAGTTCTAAGGCAATTAGATTTGCTTTCTAAAGACCTGGTTTTTGGGAAGACACCTAACCAAAAAAAGCGTGCACGTGGTCCCGAAGAGCTCAATTGGACAAAGAGAAGTATATTCTTTGAATTGTCTTCCTGGAAAACATTAAAATTACGTCATAATTTAGATGTAATGCATATTGAGAAGAATATATGTGAAAATATATTGGGTATGTTGATGAATATTGATGGAAAATCTAATGATAAAATTAAGGCTCGAATGGATTTAGAAGCAATGGGTATAAGAAAAGAGTTACATTTACAGCAAATAGGAAATAAATTTCTTATGCCACTTGCTTGTTATACATTACCGAAGCCTGAAAGGAGAATGTTTTGCGAATGGTTGCAGTCAATCCGGTTTCTAGACGGATATGCTTCCAATCTCTCTCGATGTGTAACTGTTCAGGACTGCAAAGTTATGGGGATGAAAAGCCATGATTATCATATATTCTTGCAACGATTACTTCCAGCATCAATTTGTGGGTCTTTGCGTAGTGAGGTTTACACTGCATTATCAGATTTCAGCTCTTTCTTTAAGGAGCTTTGGTCGAAGACTTTAAAAAGATCTACAGTTAAAAAGTTGCAGAGCGATATCATTTTGATAATATGTAAACTTGAGATGATATATCCTCCATCTTTTTTCGTGGTAATGATGCATTTGGCAATTCATCTGCCACGTGAAGTAGAATTAGGAGGCCCTGTTCACTATAGGTGGATGTACTTTATTGAGAGGTTAGTTGATAAGGAAATTTTATTTTTTATTTTCTTGTTGCAGTTTTAACTATTTTTTTATATAACTATATGGTTTATTCACATTTACAACAAATTTGTTGTGCAGGTTCTTACGTACTTTGAAAAATTATGTACGTAACTTAGCTCGACCGGAGGGTTCAATTTCTGAAGTGTATATCACTAAAGAATGTTTGAACTTTTGTTCACTGTATTTTCATGGGGTTGAGACAATATATAATCGCGTTGAGAGAAATAATTTTCCTGTGCAAATAGGAGTGGAAAATGGATTTTCCATATCTTCAAACAATGCAAGACCTTTAGGAGCTACAGAATATAAAACGTTATCCTATTCTGATTTTGAAAAATTACAGTGGTATGTGCTTAACAATTGTGAGGATGTGGATGAATATTTGAAGTAAGTTATTTTATTTTGAAAAACAAAGACTTTAGAGTTTAAAAATAGCTTTATTTTACACTTTTTAACTAATTTTATAATAGTTGTGCAAGATTCACATTGAAGAATTACAAAAGGAAAGTGTTACATATGTGCAAAAAAGACACCAAGCAGGATTTGCCAGTTGGTTCAAGGAGTGTGTAAGTATTATGCTATAAAAGTACTAAATATTGAATTATGCCTCTAATTTCACCATTACACTTATTTTTCAGGTTGGACGCCTACGTGCTACTGGTTTGGTTGCAGCAACAGATCATATATATGCGTTGGGATTAGGTCCTGATATACGAATTGCTATGTATAGTGGGATAATTGTCAATGGAGTTAGGTTTCACACAGTTGAGCGTGATAATTTTTGTCAGACTCAAAATAATGGAGTTTCAGCTACGGGAGAGCATAAGTCGAAAGAAATCGAGTTTTGTGGTGTGCTAACAGATGTCATTAACCTCCAATATGTTAATGGGAATCATGTTTTCTTGTTTAAATGTGATTGGTGAGATGTTCGCAATAAAAATGGAATTAAAACAGATGGCAACTTAGTTTCTGTTAATGTGAG
Organism: Mercurialis annua; assembly: GCF_937616625.2. Taxonomy (NCBI): domain Eukaryota; kingdom Viridiplantae; phylum Streptophyta; class Magnoliopsida; order Malpighiales; family Euphorbiaceae; genus Mercurialis; species Mercurialis annua. The sequence continues at coordinate 31,202,275 of NC_065572.1, read as the reverse complement.
CCGTAAATGGTATACAGGTGATTCTTTCGTGTTGAGTTCGCAAGTACAACAGGTTTTTCATGTCAGCGATATGAAAAATGGAGGTCATTGGAAAATTGTGCAAAAATCATTTCACAGGAATATATTTGATGTGCCAGAAAAGGAAAAAGTGTGCAATGAAGATTCAATATTGAATGATGAGCCCCATCAGCAATACGAGGCAGATAATAGTCATGAAGTCGATCAAGTTGGTGGTGAAAATTTGGAACTCTTGCACCCTATAGATGTATTACCGGATGAAGTTGATGTTGGTCAAATGTTTCAAGGTCAAAACCCAAACCCGATTTATTCTAGCGATGAGGAGGATGATACTATGATCAATTATGATGATGCCGACACTGATGTACTTGAAGACTCAAATGACAGTGAAAATGAAGACGAAGAAGATGATTAGTGACTGAAACTACCGCTTATTGAACTCTTTTTGGCTTCTTGTAGCCTGTTTGGAAGTATGAATTTTACTGAGAGATGCTTTTTTATATTGCCTTGAATGTAGATTATAGCATTTTGGTGTTTTATGGCAGTAGTTATGCATAAACTCCATGATTGGATATATACTCGATGTTTTGATATTGCCTTGAATGATTGAAATTGTAGCCCAACATGAAGTTTGTGGAAAACTGGATAGCAGAAACTCGACGTGTTGATGAAAACTCGTCGAGATATTAGCCACAAATCGAGTTTGAACGTATGGAATTATGAGATATTAGCCAAACATTCCATTGACTCCTTTGGTTTAGTTTGATTTTACGGTTTGGTGTAATACCAAAAACTGAATTGAACTTTTTGTACTTCTAAAATTGAACCGAACTAAAAAAACTGAATTGAACTCCTGCCTTTTAATATAACTATTGAGAATTCACAATTTTGCGGAAATTTGCTAAATTTCGAAAGATTTGCCAAAAGACTACACATATTGTATTTACATGTTTTTACATATACCCTAAAATAGACTTGAAATAAGAAATAAATGGACATTTATGTCCTCCAAGAAAAATAAAAGTGTGAGAAAAAGGAAAGACTTTCTTTCCAAACAAAAAACAATAACATTCTTCATCTTGAACCTCCATAAATTAGCTTCCTCTTTACTCCCTAGGCAGATCTTCTCTTGAGTTTAAGAGGACCCTCATCTTCACTAACACATGAAAATCTTTCCTTCCAACGAGCATACAAATATAATGACAAAGCGTAACGAGCACGGTGTTCTTTGACATCATAATCATGCCCCATAACTTTCCCATCAACAAAGAACTCAGCAGCGGAAAACATATGAACTCCACAATCACTACGAAAAGTGAGAAAAAATAAAAAAACATAAGACATAAGGTTGACATATGGTTGACATTAAGTTCCTATTCTGTCACCATAACTCTTTAATATACCCCAACTGAATAAAATTAAAAACAAATTATAGACTTATACATCATTTTGGATAGGCATGTTTTCCACAATCTCTATTCTGAACGGATCAGTTATTATCTTTCCCTCGTAAGCACCGGCAGTAGTATCGATGTCATCTCGAGAATCATAAAAATTGGTAGCTTGAAGGAATAGTGGAAGCAACACACTATAGCAGGTACCATATTCAGTTGCTGATCTGTCATATTGCGCCGACCTCAACGAATTGTAGATATAGATGCAGCGTTCCTTGAAATTCAGGCGAGCGAAAATCCAATGCAAATCGTTAACACAATTGATCGGAAAAAAACATCGTCAACAATAGCCCACTTCGTATTGCAACGCATAGCACAACCTTTAATGTAGACAACCACTGTATGTTTTGAAGAAACAAGTGACGCATCTTGCTTTTTCATGTATGCTGTGTATAGAGTTTGAATACGCCGATCAAAAAAATTATCAGTAGACGTACATCTATTGTTTGCAGCATATCCATATTTCATTTTCTTTCTCAGGTAATAAAAGAGAACATCTACATGCTGCCAAAAGAACAAAAATTAAGGTTAAGTAGCCATACAGTCACAACAATGTTATTAACAAAACTATCGGGAGTAATTCAAATAATAAACACACAAATTAAAAAAAGAAGAAGAAATACTTACAGAACACTCAATAGGCTTTCTAACGTGGTAGAGATGGTAAAACCAGGATTTCGTTTGAATGTCAACCACGCTAAGAGAAAGACGGGGATGGAAGTTGTCAATCTTTGGATCGTATATCCAGCTTTGCCTTCTAAACAAACAATGAAAATAAAATTAAATAAGTGAGCATAAAAATAAATGAAAATAAAGTAAGTTGAGATACGACCTTGGTGCCTTAAGGACGTCCTTCTTCCAGCCAATTATGAATGATGTCTTGTTTGGTGGCATCACTAAATAAAATGTGATTAGCATCAAATGGAAAAATACGGACTTTACAACCAGTTTGCGTCGGTATGATGCGGCTTGAAGAAGGACCAGACTACCAAAAACATAAGAGAGAACACAGTAAGTATTCTGATATCAACTCTATTTATACTTTATGTGAACCATCATATATAAAATTAAACTATAAATATAATTTAAAGCAAACAATACCTCCTTTGATTTGAATTCAGCAATAGATTCACTTGCATTTTTTTTAATCTGATTAATGGTGTCATCTGCTGGAGATTTTAAATTCACCTCGCTTTGTCGCGAAACCTAGTAAATTGACAATAAACAAATTAATATAGTTAATCAAAACAGCTTAATTTCAAATTATTAAATATACCTCAAAAGTCGGAGAGATAACATCAACGTGTTCGGAAGAAACAAGAACACAAGGTTCACCACGGTCATCCTTGCCTTCAAGTACAGCCTTCTCGCAAACCAAATCTTCCAATTCGATTTTTTCAGCACCTTCTTCTTCATCAGTAGACTCCCTACCATCCCTTTTTTGCTGGAAGTAGCTTTAGTATCAGCAGAAACAGGAACAGCAGACTCCCTTCCATCCCTTTCTTCTCGTTCCGTTACTATAGAAGTACCATTTTTACTTGGTTTCTTTGAAATCTCCTCTGCAGGAAGAACAACCTTTTTTTCTTTGTCCACCCTTGTCTGCAAGCCATCAGAAACATCTTGTTTCTCAATTTCAACCTGATACAGATATGGAGTTCATATTAGGTTCCCATCAAGTTACAATAAAATAATATGAAATAACATAAATTATATTTAACTAAATCTAAGTGATAAAAGTACAAAATACATAAATCAAAACAAATTACCGTTTTAGAATCACCATTAAGAGTTAGCCTTGCATTCAATGAATTGACAACTGTCAAAAGTTCGGAACATTAGGAAGTGAATAAACGTTTCAAATCCATTATATCATCCTTCATCGTCTTTTGACCAGCCATCAAAATTTCCAGCTTCTCTTCCACAATATTTAAATCCGAAGTGTTCGACGTTGATTCACCGTCCTTCAATATATGAAATGCCGGACAATAACCCTCCTCGTTTCCCTTAATTGTTTTGAATAAGTCACCTAGATGAAGGGCATTCCTCTTTACCGAGGTTGGAACAATCGATCGGAAAATCATCTAGCATAACAAATGAAAACCATATATGAAAACAGGGAAAATGATAAATTACATCTGAAAAATTGAAAATTTAACACATACGAACCTCGTCGGATGCAATCTCAACAAATAAATCTCTGTCAACATCAACGTATTTTGCAGGAATGAATGCTTGCCACCTCAGAATCCGCGGGATAGCATCTTTGTTCACTAGCTGAGCAAAGGTATTTTCCACCGTCGGGCAACACTCGTAGAACCAACATACCAGTGCATATGAGAAACCTTGAAGGCGATACTGGTAAATGTTGTCTTCAATAATAAGATATCCCGGACTAAGAACAGCTCTTTTTGACAAAGAATCAAACGTGTACTTGAAAACGTCAATACCCCATGGATAGTCGTTCAAATCAGCCGAATCAACTACGTCAAAGTCCTTCAAAGGGATACGAGCAGTCCTCGGTGAAGCAAGCAAGAAGTTATGCAAAAAATGCATAAATGCTATCTTAAACCCATCCTCCTCCGACTCCCAACGCCTAGCTTTGAAAAAATCCTGAAGGGTCTGTTTAGAAACAGATTGCAACCCGCTGAAGTACTTATCCAAAATGCCATTTTCAACTTTTGTATAAGCATACTTACTGCTGTCACCTTGACAGTTTAAGCCCGAGACCAAAGAAAATTCGCCGATTCCGAATTTCAGCCTATGACCGCCAACCTCGAACCACAATTCAGACTTGTTTAGCTGCTCAACCTCCCTCAATAATAAACAATGTATGATCTGATTTTGCACTTTGATCTTAGGAATATCAAGGAAGTAGCCAAAGCAAGATTGTCTAAACTTTTCCAATTCACCTGGAGTCAGAGTCGATTTGATATCAGAAATGACATCGTATGACATGCGCGTATCAATCTTCGAGTGAACATGATCTTCTCGGTTTACTTTAAACTGCCATAGCTGTACGGAAATTAGAGTGAAAACTGTTAGATATCAAAAATCTCACCCAAGCAAAATTCAACTCTTTTTCTGTTTTGGTGTTCAAACTTAAATAGAAAATAAGTTATTCAAAAGCACAACCATACACATTAAGTTATTATCAAATAGCATACAAGAAACATTGCCAACTTTGTAAATCCAACTTCTAACATTCCTCTCAAAACAATGCCAAAAAATAACCCAATCAAAACCTGAAATTTCATTGTCAAACCCAGTAGAATGGTGGAATTAACCTTCAAAAACTGACTATGTGAACCCTAAAAAAATAGATTTCAGAACTGTACCTTCAAAACTAACTACCAACCAACCTAACCACAATTTTATATGAACAGAATTTCAAACAATCATACTAAAACATAATTTCAAACAATCATATAAACAGAATCAATTTATTATTCTAAGACATCAAACAAAAATGAAGCAGTAGGTTCTTAATGTTCATATCATAAAATAATGAAATCATACCTTAGGAGGAGATTTCTTGGATTCAGTTCTGGAAATGCCTTTGTGTTTCTTCGATTTCAGAGGTAAATCATCTGCATGTCTCTTCTTATTCAAATGTATAGGAGATGGAGGAACTGAAGCTTCTCCGGTTGACACCACCTTTTTCTTTTTTGAAGCTTTTCTTGCAACGGATTTTTACCCATATCGGCGATTTTGATGTTGTGGTCATTATCAGTGGCACCGCGTGTAGTCAACATGGATTTAGGTCATAAGAAAAACAAGGTAAATTAGGAAGGAAGGAAAGAGTTTTGATTAGGAATGGAATCAATTGCAAATTATGAAATACCCATTTCCCGCTATATGGAAAAGAAAAGGAGGTAAATTATATGGTGCATTAGAAACACACTAAGATACATACACCTTAGATAAGGATAAAATAGGAATAAAAAATTTAAAGGGTGTTGAAAATGAAATAATGTTTTCAATAGAGGCATTTTTTGAAGGAAAAAATATTAAATAAATAATATAAAGTTTTGAGATTTTAATTGATTTGGTATAATTTTAATAATTAAAAACATTAAAATGATTATTTTGATTAGGGTATGTGCATATACAGAACTGGACAAGCAAATACTCGAGGTGTGGCTAAATACTCGACGGGTTTTAAACCTGACATCGAGTTTATTGCTGTTCAATTCTGCATAAACTCGATGCTGGGTTAATATTCGACGAGTTTAAACCTAACATCGAGTTTGTGCTTGTCCAGTTATGCCAAACTCGATGTCAGGCTTTGTTTTCGTCGAGTATGTAGCCCAACCTCGAGTTATTTTGAAAATTACTGCAATTGAACAATAAACCTCCCATTTTTGTTTAGAAACCTAGAATCAAAACGACTGAAAAAAAATCCTCTAATCTTCCTCATTCCACAACCCGAACCCTAGCCTCTAAATTCATCAAATTTCTATCATAATCTTATCAAATCATCAACCAAAATGATGGTATCAACAAAGGGACGAGCTAAAAGAGTTGGTTCAAAAGGGGAATCTTCAAGTTCAACTATGCCTCCAAAATTTGTTAGAAGAGAAGATTTGTCCTCAAATTATGATTGTCCATTTCCAATTTTCTCCGACGAAGAGGGTATTCGTTACGAAACTATTTCACGCAAGCCTATTGTTATACCTAGATATTTTGATTATGCTTTGTTGACTAGGTTGGGTTTGAAATCAAAAATGGATGAAATAGTTGGTAGAATGAGTTTAAATTTTCTTGCACATGGTAAGTATCAAGTTTATAAAGAGTTAACTAGAGAATTTTATACCACCTTGAATTACGCCTCTAAGAATGAAAAAGCAATTTCTTTTAGAATAAAAGGGGTTGATTATAGCATAGGGTATGATTTTATGAATCAGAAATTGAAGTTGCCTAAAGGTGGCATTAGAGGTTGTCCTTCAAATTTTGATGTTAATAGAGTATGGAAGCAATTGACGGGTGAAGACTTGGTCGATTTACAACAAGCTCCTAATGGACTCATAATTGAACCATCATATCTTATATTTCATAAATTCCTTTATCATTCTATATGTGGTAAAAAAAAGAGTCGAATGGAGTAACGAAGGATGATTTACTAGTACTTGACTATTTAGTTCGACGTTCGGCAAAAAATGTTGATTTCATACACTTAATTTTTAAAAGCATGATGACCATGGCCACATCATCTAAAGTTGCACTTGGAAATGGTCATTTAGTAACTTGTATAGCCTTGCTTCATAATGCTATTGATGAGGATGATTTGCAGAAGATGGAATGTTTGGGGGATGCGTACCTTAATGAAACTATGCTCCGTAAAGCCAACATTCTTGATCTGGATGGAGAATTAATGAATGTAAAGGACCGAAATTGTTATTTAATTAAAACTGGCCAGCCGGGAAGAGGAAAGGGAAGAAAAGCAGAAATTGAAGATGACCGTGACGAAGATGAGGAAAATGTAAGTAGAGAACTCGAAACCGAGAATGGTCAAGATGAGGTGGTGAGGTATGATGTCGGTTTAGATCAACCAAGAGAGGAGGAAGAGAGGCGACCAAGAAAGCCGAAGCGATGGGGGAGCTTTTGAAGAGGAAGTACTTTCTTTGTTAAATGAAGCAAAGTCGAGGTTGACAAATATTGAAACATCTATCCAAGAGATTAAAAGAGAACAACGAAGGTCACATCGCCGATGGAAGGCTTGTTTCGGCACCTTGAGAGCACATGATCCTTCACCTCCTCATACACCGGAGAGTTAAGGTTAGTAACAACCAAATTATTTTGATTATTTCATATATGTCTGATGTCATGCATACAAATGTTATCAGTTGGTTTATGTCATTCATTTGGTTTCAGGGCATTACTTTTCTTCCTGAACCAATATGTTTTCCAAATTGTAGATAAGGTGGGTGGCTGCTGTGTAATTGCATAGCTGTTTCTAAATGTCTAATTCTGGATATGATGTTTTGAAGACTTGGAGGTGTAGTATTAAAGATGTGGAGCTGATGTATAATTGCATAGCTGTTGATTACGGATTTGGTATTTTGAATTTGGAGGTTTATGTATTGAATACGAGTAGGTTTAATTGTGATAAACTCATGTGTTATTAGTAGGTCTGAAATTTATTATCAATTCTGAATATTAACAGGTCTGAATACTATTATCAAGTTTGAATATTAACACTTGTTAACTCTGGATCATTGTACACTAATATTTTTTTTTGTAAAAATTTAAAATTTAAGTTTGTTAAATTGTTATAAATTAGGATAGTTGGATGACTTTTATTGATTAAGTTTTTTTATAAAGGCAAAGAATAAAAAGTGATAAATTTAAATATTTATGAATTAAAAATATGTAATTAATTTGTTACATCGGTCTTTTAGCTTTTATTTTTCTGTTCAACCAATTTTTAATATTTAAATATCTAAATCCGTAAAAAAAAGGATATGATCTAGATAATTTGAATAAATATTACTATTTTACAAATTTAAATATTTAAATATTAAAAATATGTATTAATTTCTTACATCGGTATTTAAACTTTTATTTTTCGGTTGAGTCGATTTTTTAATATTTTAATATTTAAATTTGTTAATATATTAGGATATGATCTATATAATTATTATTTTTTTGCTAATTTGTTTCATAAAATTTTAAATTACGTACATTATTAAATGTATAAACTTTATAGAATGCAACGACATAATAACATGGTCTGTGTGTGCTACTCATAACTTGTGATTATTAAAGTGTGTACTGCCTGAACCAATCTGTTGTCAAAATTGCAGAAGTGCCTGGTTGCAGTATATGTACATGAATTTGAGATTTATGTACTTGAAAACGAGTAGGTTTAATTGTGATGAAATCATGTCTTATTTTACGAGTAGGTTGAATTTGTAGGTTTATTTTTACATCTCACGTAAGTTGACGCACATGCAACGTAAATTGAGGCACATGTAACGCATAAATTATTTGTCAACTATTACTTTGAATAACACATAAATTATTTATAAGTAACCATAAATAACTGTAAAATCAACCATTTATCAACTTTAGACTCTTTGTTTTGCTTTTAATATGGGAAACAAAGACTTTTTATTTTGCATTTTGCTTCTAGATATCTAAAGGAAAGTGGTGATATTTGGATTAAGTTGAAAAAAAAACAGATTATAACTAGATAACATTGTTTAAAATCGTCGAATATTTGTCATTTTATCGAGTTATTACGAGTTCAGTAGAGCATATATTCGATGAAACATATAAAACTCGTTGAGTTTCTGGACTACCTCGACTAACGAATAAATTTTCTACAACAAGATTTTCATAATATATCTCAAACTGATTAGATTTGCTAAGATTTTGGCAAATCAAATCAGGAATAATTGAAAAACAAATTTATTCGGAGGGAAACAATATTAAAATAGGAGGGAAACGAAAAAAAAAAGAGGGAAACGAAAATAATTTTGTCCTTATCTAATTTTTTAATTAATGAAAGTTCCCTGTAAAAGGAAACTTCTTTGGCATTAACCATAATTGCAGGAATCACGTTGTTGAATGACAAAATAAAGTGGTTTCTTTTTTCTTATCAAAATATCGATCATAGAAAGAATTACAAACAATTCTCATCATACTTGTTCTTCATTTCAATTTGTTTCAACGATTTTCTAAACAATGTCACCTAGTACTAGAAAAAGAGTTATATCGTTTAACGAATTACAAAAATCATTTAGACTGAAAGCTCATTTGAGGAAGGTGAATGACAAACCATCGATGAAAAAGATATCACAACAATCTTAGACTACCGAAACTGAGTCGGAACCTATTCCTCCTTTGGTGAATACTACATCTCCGTCTCATCCAATTCAAAACCCAAATAGTATTGAACATCACAACCACCGTGATGATTCAACTGAAGGACCAGTGGCTGCTGAAGTTAATACGGCTGGTGAAATTGAAACCATGTCCGGTGAACCAACAAACGTTGATGAAGGTTAGGTTGAATTTATTTTGTGTTTCATTTATTTTGCTTAGAGAATTGATATAATTAGCAAATGAAATTGTGTTTCAATGCTTTTTTTGGAATGGAAATATTGTTTTCAAGTTTTTTTTACCATATATTTTCCGCAATTCGTTTTTTTATCTCTATTTTGTGTTTCATAAAGTTGACCTACGGTTGACATAAGGTTCATATTAGGTCACAAAAACTTTTAAAAAACTGCATCGAAATAATATTTAAAAATAGTATAAGACATACATATCAATTTGAATAGAGAAGAAAACTAACATGAGAGAAACTGTAGTATTTCTTAGGTCTTCTTCCCAAAAAGAAATCTGTTTTAATGCTTTTTCCGGAATGGAAAGATTGTTTTTCATGTTTTTCTTTACCATATATTTTTTTTGCTATTCGTATTTGTTTCTCTATTTTGTGATTATTTTGTGTTTCATGCGGTTGACATAAGATTCATATTTGGGCATAAAAACGTTTTAAAAACTGCATTTAAATTTAAAAATAGTATAAGACATACATATGAAATTTTAAAATAGTCTGGAAATTACATATAAAATTTAATAGAGCAGCAAATTAGTATGAGGTAAAGTTTTGTATTTCTTACGTATTTCTCTATTCTGTGTTTGTTTTTTGTTTTCGGAGGTTGACATATGGTTGACATGTAGTTTATATTCAGTCACTATAACTTTTAAAAAACTGCATATAAATAATTTTTTAAAAAAGTACATATCAATTTGGAAACAAAAAGCAAACTAGCATGAGGAAAACTGTTGTACTTCTTAGGTCCTCTTCCAAAAAAGAATGGTAGAGGGAAAGCTAGAGGATTGAAGTTAAAAAAATGACTAAAGATGGTTCAAAAATTGGTGGAATTTTGATTGCAAAAACAAACGGATTACCAATTGGTACTTCAGAAAAGATATTCAAAATGGAAATTGGTATTGTCACTCGATTAATGGCACCGCTAGGTAAACTTTATGGGTCTCAAATAAGCGCTGAACAAAAGGAAGCTTTACTTATAACTATTCAGGTAAAATTAATAACTATTTTATAGCATACTTGTTATTTCAATTAATTATATTCTTATAATATGTGACTATTCATATGTTTTTTTATTGATAGGGTGAATTTGAGATTGATTTAAGTGATCCACATGCAAGAGAAGTAGTATATGCAATGATGGCTAGACGATTTAGAAACTTCAAGTATCAGTGTCACTTACACTATAAGATGTTCTCTACTCGTGAGGAAGCCGAAAAACATCCACCCAAGGATGTAAAAATTAACGATTAGAAGAACCTATGTGAATATTTTGATAAACATGCACACTTTAAGGTAATATTTCAATTTTATATACAATTGTCTATTATCGTTTGCTGAAGATGAGTACTTTATTATCTATTTAGTTGCTAGTATGATTCCAATTATATCTAAATTAGCTTCACATATTGTGTTCTGAACGAAAATACGAGGTTTGTTCAAAGGATTTCAATATTAAACGATTTTTAACCTTTTCATGATTTATTTTATCTCTGAAGAAGCTTAAATTCGAGGTTAGCCTTGAAACACTTCGAGTTTAAAGCCTTTCCTCAAAAATGAGCTTCTCCAGAAATGAAAAACTCGAGGAATGAATGATCTCGTAGAGTATTTTTTCCTTCCTTGAGTTAGTTCATATCTGAGAAGTTCAAACTCGATGTAAGGCTTGAAACTCTTCGAGTTTTATGCCTTGCCTCGAGTTCAAATGTCTACATAGTTAACGTAACTCGAGGAAATGCTTGAACTTCGCCGAGTATTTGGCAGTTTTTCGAGTTATGCTTCTAAGATACGAATAACTCTACTATTTTGGTTAAAATTGTTTATTTCTAATTATATAAAGCTTTTATTATTGATAGTATGATATGTACCCTTAAAACCTTTATGTGTTGGCGCGAAGCAATTTAAACATTAATAATCGCAAGAAAGTGACCTTTTCTCACATTTCGGGATCAAAGTCTTATTGCCAACGTTTGTATGAAATGGTAAATATGAGTTTATATGTAATCTTTTTTGATTTCATATTTAAATTCTTTATCCTTTAGTTTTTAATCAATTGTATGAACGTTATAGGAAACATCTGAAGTCATTGATGAAGAGCCACCTGAAATGAGGCTCTACTGTCAAGCACACCATAAAAAAGACAGCTCATGGATTGACCCACAAGCTGGAGATAAATACGTAAGTTCTTTTTTTATATATAGTTATCTAAACACAATTTCATAAAGTGTTATTAAAGCATATTTCTATTCTTAGGAACAAATGGAAGTTATTCGCTCAAAAGCACTCGAGGAAGGCGTTGCAATTGATGGGATGAAAATTCTACAAAAGGTTTTGGATATACCGAAATCTGGTTATGCTCGTGTACTCGGATATGGAGCCAAACGGATAACAGCTAAAGAATCAGAGTTTGAAGCTCGTTTACAAGCTGAGAAGTTTGAGACTGAAAAGCAAGTTAAAGAACTAAATGACCAAATTCAAAATCAACAGGTGAAAATTGACAACATTTCTCAATCATATAGCAAACTCAAGCATCTTGTTCAACAAATGCTGAATGCAAAAGATGATGAGGAAATATATATTGATGGCAACGAAACATGTATCGATGGCTGCGAAAAATTTCTTGATGATGAACCATCTAATGATTGGTATGTGACAACTTACTTAAATATATTTTTTAATTCGATACACTTTTAAATTTTTTTTAATTTCAAAATTATTCACCTTAATTATGTCAGTTTGAAAATAAAAGTGTATATAATAAACGTATTTTTTTTCTTGCAGATGGGAATTGTTGGAATGAAAGAAGATGGACGTCTCCTATATCGAAAGTTAGGCTTAATTTAGTTTCTTTTCTTTATAGCAAATAGTTTACATGTTTGCATACGATCGGTTATTTTAGTATTATTAAAGGCTTATTCATTGATAATTTTATGTAATATTTGAATTGATTTTATTTTTTATTCATTGATTTTAGCAACAAATTATCGTATTCAATTATTTTAGTATCGATAAAAATGGAAATAATAACTTGTTGCGACAAATTAATTTTGTTACAGCTAACTAATAATAATGACAATTAATTTCGTCACGTTATGATAAACTACTTCTTGTGATAAATTAAATTTGTCACCGTTAACAACTTATAATGACAATTAATTTCGTCACGTTATGATATGTCACTGTTGACAAATTATAATGACAATTAATTTCCTCACATTATGATAAATTACTTGTTGTGATAAATTATTTTTGTCACAGCTAACTAATTATAATGACAATTAATTTCGTCACGTTATGATAACTTACTTGTTGTGATAAAATAAATTTGTCACCGTTGATAAATTTTAATGACAATTAATTTTGTCACGTTATGATAAATTACATATTTTGATAAATTAAATTTGTCACCATTGACAAATTATAATGACAATTAATTTCGTCACATTATCATTAAATTACATGTTGTGATAAATAAATTTATCACAACTAACTAATTATAATGACAATTAATTTCGTCACGTTATGTTAAATTACTTCTTGTGATAAATTAAATTTATCACAACTAACTAATTATAATGACAATTAATCTCGTCACATTATGTTAAATTACTTGTTTTGATAAATTAAATTTATCACAACTAATTAATTATTATGGCAATCAATTTCGTCACTTTATGATTGATTACTTATGATAAATATTTTGTTGTCACTTTACAATCTTTTTGTCACTAATAACTCGGCGTATGTAGTGACAAATATATATTAATTGTGATAAATATGATTTTGTCACCATATAATCTTTTTGTCACTAATAACTCGGTTTATGTAGTGACAAATTTATATAAATTGTGATAAATATTTTTTTGTCACGTTATTAGCGTTTTGTCACTAGAAGTCGATGTATATTACGACAAATTTTGACAACATTGGATTATTTGTGATATACATTTTCGTCACAATAAATATGAATGTGACAAAACAATTTTATCACAATAGAAAATTTATGGTGACAAACTATAAAATGGACTTATTGTGACTTGTTTGTTGTGACCAACAAAATTTGTCACAAAGTAGTCACAATAACGTTGTTGTGACAAATTTTGGGCTTAACGTGATAAATTTTATTCGTTCCAACAAGTCAAATTTTTTGTAGTGTCTAGTGAGTAACTCGGTTGAACTATCTCGGGACTCACACCTTGGGATTAAACAGTGGCATGAGTAACTCGGTTGAACTATCTCGGGACTATGCCACGTGGTAGCGAGTAACTCGGTTGAACTACCTCGGGACCGTACCACTTGGATTAAATTGATTTGATATAATATTGATGGATACAATATGAGTAGGATACGGATAGGAAATAGTATGAGTTTAAGATTAAGGTTCTAATCGGATCTAATACTTGATATATACTATGTTCATAAATATATGTTTTGTTTTAAATGTGATGTTATTTTACATAACACCATTAGTAAACGTAAACTCACTCAGTATTTCTAAAAATACTTACCCCCTCACAGTGTTTCATTTCAGGGTGATAGTAAAGGATGTGACGAACTTCTATCCTTGTTCCAGAAGTTCGGAGTTTGTACAGAATCTGTAGTGCTGCAGTAGTCGAGTCCTAGTGAGCTTGTAATGGTTTGTCAAACGGTTTTGAATATATAAACTAGACTCTGATATGTATGATAAATTTTGAAACTGCGCTTTTAAACTGTTTGTTAAAGGTGGAACGGGTTGTGCTGGATGTGACACATCGCACTATAAGACCCAGGTTCCTATGTAATGTTTTCAGGTTTTGAGCTAGACGTTTGTATACGTTAAGAATGGAAAGACTTTTATGAAAATGATTTTGTATATGATTATAATTTTTGTTTTATCAATTTATTCGCAAAAAATTTATACTCGTTTTAGGCTTGCTACGGGTTTTGGAAACGAAAATTCCCATTCCCTAGCGCCGGTCGCGGCTTGAGATTTTGGGTCGTGACAAAGGTGGTATCAGAGCAGTTAGTCCAGGATACTACTGCTTTGTGTATGAGTCTACCTAGAAACTACTGCATCTATAGGATTCGAGTCATGTTATTGATAAGCCTTGTTTGTTTTCAAAACTTCTAACCCTCCTCGATAGGATGCGAGTCCGTATAATCCGATTATTTCGTGAAACGTTGGTTTCTCTATATGGAATACATGTTTACGATGAGGACGCGTTCTTTATTTACGCTAGAGTATGCAATCGCAAAGTGCATACGGAGAAGGACTTTTGAGAAATGGACTCTCACAACGAATTGTTCTTGTTTCACCATGTCTGGGAAAGATGAGGCTCAGTCACACGCTATAGTCAACGAATAGGATGTACCTCCAGGTTAAATTCATTCGACCATTCTTCTATCGTCGAGGAAGGACACGATCACCCGAATGCCATTTTGATATTCTTGAACCAAATAGACGGTTCAATCCAATGGCAGTGACTAGAAGTCGTTTGAAACGAATCTGGTCAAGCGCCCCGGTACGATTCGTATGATTAGCGCTATTATATTATGGTTTGGCCAGTAAGGCAAGCAATTATAGTAGAGACGAATAGTATAAGAGATAGATCGTCATCGAATAAGAGGATGCACTAGGAATATTGCGAACCTAGGTGTATAGCCTAAGATAAGCCTTTAGGAAGGGAACAAAATGTAGAGAACATACATTGAACACACATTGAACATATATTGAAAGAGTTCGACATACTCTACAAAATGTCTAATATGCACGAATAACCTAAGCTATGTTCTGATCATAGCTTGATAAGTAGATAATGAATAGATAGAGAACAAGAAAAGAAAGGACACACCAATAAGATTAATGAAAAGCCATAATAAAGAAAAGCTAAAATGTCACAGAAGTTCCAATCTGAGTTGACTTATGTTGTTTGCAAAAGAAATAAAGCTTTCAAATTTCTCTTCAAAGTATAATTGTGCGCAGTCCCAGCATATAGTATGCCATAGGAAGCATAAAAGACATGATTGAAAATATATTGCAGTATCAGCATATATGTATAAATATTTTGATATAAAACCATAATTTTACTCTGCATCATGCATTCGCTGATACGAGCAATTAAAAGAATTTAAAATAGCAACTCTTTTGTGATGAGAGGTGTCATCACTCTGATGCGCAATATACTAAAGGTTTTAAAACGATATGATTGAAATTGTATTTGATTTGAAAAGAGAACGTTTTGAAAGTGACGACGGGCAAAGTCAAAACGATTTGAAAACATAAGAAAACTAAATGGAATTTCTTGTGACACCAATATATAAACTTTAATAAAGAACAATAACAAATATAAAGAATTGTATAGAGATAGTTTGATAGTGAGCATAGCTTAACAACTCATAGGTAGAGCCTATAAAATGAGGATCGTATAGGAAGAGTAAATCACCTCAAGAGTAAGAGGTAAAATGATGATCATTAGATAGCGACATCGAAGTATATAATTGCGGACATCGACACCAAGATTTGTGTGATCGATATAGACAACCATCACGATGATGGGAATTCATGACACGCAAACACATAAACCCTAAGAAGAACATAGTTTTGGATCGATAGCGCTTGGAAGACGCGAAGGAAGTAAACGAGAGATAAGGCTAGTAAAACCCTGATCATTCTGATCAAACCGTTGGATCAGGTTGATTTTGGAATATGGTATTCCTAAGACGGTTACCTAGAGACTAACCGTTGTGATTGACGAACGGAGAAGTAGATGAATAGAGGTTACGAAGAGATCAATTAAGATAATCGGTGCTAAAGGGGTTTGTATAACCTGCGTGGATTAAAAGCACTCGATAAAGGTAATCGAGGAAAGGAAGTGAGAACGTTACTTGGAAAGTAACAAGAAGGGAACAAGGAAATTAACCTCTGTACAAAAGAAGTTAAGAGGAATTGAATTGGTCTAGGTATGCGAACAAATTTACTGATAGACGAGATATCAGTAAGAATATGATAGAGGGACTTACACACGATCAAGAGTGCAACCTGTCAACAAATTCAAAAGGGAACAACCCTCGACCCTAAACCAAAGATAAGGTTGGAGATATTGGAATAAGAAGTACAAGGTGATCGAAAGGTAAGTAGGATAAAGGTGTGAACTTCACCGGACATTGGTAGAGGAGTTACCAGTCCTATATTCACTAAGACTAGAGGATCCAAAAGTAACATACGCAATAGAATTGTAGGAATAAAAAGGATCGGAAGGTAACATGTTCATTAAAACAAGAAGTATGAAGTAGTCAAGAAACGTAGTAGAGGAAAGGTAAGGATTTCATTGGACGCTGGTAAAAGATATTACCACTCTGATATAGATAGTTAAAAATAAAAGATCGAGAGCTAAGATATATTATGGATAAGGACTCGATACATATCGAGAAATGCTAGGTATGCATTCCACTTCATGAGATTCATGAAGCTATGAAATGCATGAATAGTGGTGAAGGAAAAGGAATTCCTAACTAGCATACGACACGATTAAGACTGTTGGACGAAAGACCGTATGAATCTAACTATAAAGATAATAGTTAGTAAATGAATAATTGCAGTGTCGCAGCAAAAGCGAAGGAGGAAAAGGCAAATAAATATATGATGGAATACGAAGGAGGAAGGAAACATTAAGAAAGGTGACGATGAATTTTGATAAGCTCAAAATTTCATGAGAAGTAGAAATGGAATAAAGTTTCTTCAGAGAATAGTGCAGCTTAACGAATAAGAGTTAAGAATAAGGTTAAGGTCTCGAGAAACAAGCAAAAAAGAGTCCATGTGACTATTGTGGAATGATAGTTTATGATGAATATTGAAAGAAACAAAGAACTAAATGACATAAGACAGAGAAAGACTCTAATTTAGGGATAAAGGATATGTGTTAAGTAACAATACATCATAAAATAAGCAATCTACGGAAGAGTAGGACTTGAGATAAGGTGACGGATTAAGCCTGTACTCAACAAGAAAACAAAAGTATAGGTGAACATTAAGGAGATTAAGGAAATGTCGAAATAAGTTCGACTCTTAACGGAAGATGTAGACATGAGGATGAAGTATAAGAATAACGAAAGTATTTCAAATAAGGATCATTTAGATGCTTAGTTCATAAGCTTAAACAACAGCCTATGCAAGCAATCAACGATAGCCTAGAAGGCGATTTCCGGGCCAATTTTGACACTTTCGAGTATCAATCTCAACCCAGAGTGTAAAGAAAAGTTATGAACGACATTGTTGACTATAAGAATGTCAACTTGTTTTGGTAAACAGACATTTTTTTAAATAAGCAAATTGAATAGCAAAGAGAGTTAGAAAAGAAAATTTTAGAAAAGTTTAGGATAACTTGAAAGATGTAAGTCAAAGTTTGTATTAATAGATGATGGACAAAGAAATGTTTGAAGTTGATATGGGAATGAATCCATATTGATTTGCGACCACAACTTTGGGAAAGTTGGAAGAAACTTAGTATTAAGAGTAGTATGACTTTTACGATATCACAAAGCGGATGATAAATAGAAGTTGAAGAGTGTTAGCACTAAGAAGCGAAAGGATGAGAATCTATTAAGACAAGAGGTTATTGGACGACGGGAGAAGAGCCCAACATGATAACAATTGTTATCCCATCTGTTGTCCTATCGATACGGAAGTCGTATACAAAGTTGCTACGCGTGAACCAAGAAAGTTTCAGAGAGATTGGTCATCTCTTTTACGAAAGGACATTAAGTATAGACGTACAATTGGCTATGATACAAAGAAACGCAACGACAAGACTAACAATCTTTATAGATGTTAGCAATTCTCGTAAGAAGAATCGAAAACTTGGTAACAAAGACAGTTATTCAAGTTGAAAACGATAGAGGAAATAATACCAAGGGAAAAAGTATAGTTCAGGCTGGATAGAATAGAAAGTTATCCAAAAAGGTATGGATAAAGTCGAGGATTAGTATACAGTACAAGTGGGCAATGATCTATTATAAGAAAAGGAACCAGTATGGATCGTTGTTACGCAAATACGAAACCTACAAACTAACGATACTCCGGCAATGTAAGTTCTTTGAAAAAAATCACTATATTAAAGAGTGTATGTGCAAAGTAGGAGCGAGTATGCAAGGAAGCTACTCATATATGTTTATTACGAGTAAGTGGCAAAAGTTTAAATTCGAGGACGAATTTATTATAAGGGGGGGGGGGGGGGTGAATGTAATACCCCGTAAACTGTTAAGATACTTTTCAGATACTAGGACATGCCACTTGTCAGAAATTAAGATAGTTAAGATATGATGGTCGGGAATGATAATCAAAATGACAAATATTGTCGGAATAAGTATATTAATTAGATCGCGGAATAATAATTTTTAAGCGAAAATGTATTATTCGGAGTGATTATTAGCGGGACTAAAGGGAAGTCAGAGTAATTAAAATAAAATAAATTATATGTCCCGAGCTAAAAAAATTTCACGTCAAGTTCCGTGAAATATTTTTAAGAAATTATGGAAGAATTTTCATAATCTTTGGATATCGTTTAGATAAGCACGACGGTTAATTGAGAAGTTGAGTTAATGTGTAAATTAGCCACTTTAAGGACTAAAGTGGACTTTTAACCACAAACTTCTGAAGGAAGTTGTGTTTCAATTTATTTTCTTAAGATAAGAAAAATAATATCGATAAAATGATTATCGATAATCATTAAAAGGAAATATTGGATGAAAAAGTGCAAGTTAGCTCAAAATGGAAATTTGAGCGTTTTTGGCTAAAAAATTGCCAAAATAAAATTATTGGAAAATGAAATTATAAGATATGAGATTAATATTATTTATTTGAAAATAAATAATATGGAGTTAGTCGGACCTAAAAGATTTAGTATTCGACGGACTAAATTGGACTGGAAAAAAAGTTATGGATTTAAAAGTAAGGAGGTGGCAACTTCAGGCATTAAAATGGACATTAGTCCAAAACTACTAAAGAAGATGTTGACTTGCTGATTTTCCATATCTCATATTCCTTCATTATCCATTATTCATTGAAAGAAAAAGAAAGAAAACGAAAGGAAAAGATGGAGAAGAGAAGAAGAGATGGGGTTTGGAGTGTTTTTGGCAAAATCGAGCTACAGAGCTCGTTTTTCGACCAAATTGGATGATTTTGGTGGCTATGGATTCAGGACTCAATCCTCTACTCAAGTTAATCATCAATTAAAGTTTTTGTTGGCTGAATCTTGGACGAATTTGATGAGTAAAGGGTTGTTTGTTTCGGCAATTTCATGAATTCATGGTTGAATGTGTGTTTGATGATTCTTGATGTTTAGAAGCTTTGAATTAGGTGTTTTAATGATTGAATGGTGATTAATTAAGGCTGGGATATTATAGAAATGTCATGACCAAAATATATTGAGCTTTTAATGGTTAAAGTTGATGAAATATTGATGAAAAATTATGGTATAAAAGTGTATTGATGTTTGAATGTTTGTTGTATGATGATGATGAGTTTGGATTGTGAGTTTTATGGAGAAATTGTGGTTGAGTTAAGATTAAGATAAATTGATGAAAATTGGATAGGATTTGGTAATAGGAGTTTTCGAATTGATTGACGAATTGTGACGTGTTTGGAAAATATAAATGGAGAGTCGTAGTGATAAAACGTTGTGCGTTTGTTTCCTAGGCTCGGAAAGGATTCCGGACAGCCATTCCCTGCCCCTACTAGGCAGAGGAATGCATAGGAGTGGAATGGGCAGTCCTCACGCGTTGAGAACAGAAGCATTCGTCGTTGGTTAAACTCGACGAGTAACGGGACGAGGTAAGAATATAGTTCGACGTTTTCAAAATAAGTGTTGACTGAAGTTTGGTATGGTTATTGTTCAAGTCATTTGGCCCTAGGATAGTACAGTGATTTATGAAATAAATGCTAAGGTATTAGGTTCCGATAAGTTATATATTACGAGATAAGTTACGCAAACTAGTAGGACGTTTTGCAGAAAACTATTCTGCAAAACAGCCCTGTTGCGAAGGCCGTATCTCGAGCTACATAACTCCAAATTAAGTTCCGTTTGTTGGTACGGAAACTTAAGGATGTTATAAATATGTCTAAGTATAAGTTTCTGCAAAATAAGAACCTAAGATGTTCATTTTTGACTTAACATGTTATTGTGCAGTCTGCCCTGCACTTATAATCAGATTTAAGAAAATGACTTCGGAGCTAATTTCCGACACCTTCGGGTGCTAATCTCAGTCTGAGACCTAAACAAATATTTTAGGAGACATTCTAAACTATAATAATATTAAGTTTGTTTAGAGGTCTGACTGTTTTAAATGAGATATTTCGATAGCCGAAGTTGGCTAGAAATTATGTTTTGGATATTTAGCATATAGTTAGAATGTTAATAATTTAGGTTATTATCGAATTCTTGTAGACTCGCCGAGGCGACTACTAACAGGACACAGAACGTGATGAACGATAATGCGTTGTTTGTTCTAGAAGATTTTGGATAGCAAGTGGTGAGTTTACAGTCTACTTTTGCGTGTTAATTAAAGCTATTTATTTTGTTTATTATTATAAATGCATCGCATAAAGTACTATTATTTATAATGATTATTATTTTTTATTAAATGTTTAATCTTTATGAAATAAAACTAGTATAGTGATCCGAGGAAACGAGCTACCTATTGGGCGTCAATAGGCTGTGTGATCACCAGTGTCCGGGTCAGTCATAGAATTTGTATCGATAGATGTTTGAATTTAAAAATGTTTGATATGATCTCGTTACATGATGAATATGTTTGGGAATCGAAAGGAGGATTATGATTTCGGTAGATACGAGGTTAACTCGATTGAACTATCTCGGGATCCGTATCTAGTGAGTAACTCGGTTGAACTATCTCGGGACTCACACCTTGAAATTAAGCAGTGGCATGAGTAACTCGGTTGAACTATCTCGGGACTATGCCACGTGGTAGCGAGTAACTCAGTTGAACTATTTCGGGAGCGTACCACTTGGATTAAATTGATTTGATATAATATTGATGGATACAATATGAGTAGGATACGGATAGAAAATAGTATGAGTTTAAGATTAAGGTTTCAATCGGATCTAATACTTGATATATACTACGTTCATAAATATATGTTTTGTTTTAAATGCGATGTTATTTTACATAACACCATTAGTAAACGTAAACTCACTCAGTATTTCTAAAAATACTTACCCCCTCACAGTGTTTCATTTCAGGGTGATAGTAAAGGATGTGACAAACTTCTATCCTTGTTCCAGAAGTTCGGAGTTTGTACAGAATCAGTAGTGCTGCAGTAGTCGAGTCCTAGTGAGCTTGTAATGGTTTGTCAAACGGTTTTGAATATATAAACTATACTCTGATATGTATGATAAATTTTGAAACTGCGCTTTTAAACTGTTTGTTAAAGGTGGAACGGGTTGTGCTGGATGTGAGACATCGCACTATAAGACCCAGGTTCCTATGTAATGTTTTCAGGTTTTGAGCTAGACGTTTGTATACGTCAAGAATGGAAAGACTTTTATGAAAATGACTTTGTATATGATTATGATTTTTGTTTTATCAATTTATTCGCGAAAAATTTATACTCGTTTTATGTTTGCTACGGGTTTTGGAAGCAAAAATTCCCATTCCCTAGCGCCGGTCGCGTCTCGAGATTTTGGGTCGTGACAAATTGAAGTTGCCACCTCCTTAACCTTCACTTTCTAACTTTCCTTTCGTCCGATTTAGTCCATTAATCGTTTAATCATTCGATTCTCGATAAATTCCGTATTATTTATTTCTCAAATAAATAACATTAGTCTCATATCTTATAATATCACTTTCCAATAATTTATTTTGGCAATTTTGGCCAAAAATGCTCAAATTTTCATTTTGAGCTAACTTGCACTTTTTCTTACTTTTTCGTCCAATTTTCATTTTAATCACTATCGATAACATGGAGGAGCGCGTAAGCATGTTAGCTGTTGACGTTAAATTATTATTGAAGTTATAATATAAGGTTCAGGCGTCCGCATAATGGATGCAAACACTAAACAAAGTGATTTTGACGGATTATTTAATGGCAATGTGAGGTCAAGGCGAACTTAACTACGAACATTTCTTATGGACTTTGGTTATATATCAAGTGGGATAATCCAAAACTTTTAACTACATTTGGACTAGTAGTTAATTTCGGATAAATTCAAAGAATTCAACTAAAGAAACTACATGTCAAATTAAGAAAAGTTTAGATGCACGGGGTAGGTAGTTTTGACAAACTTTCCGACCCCTTACGCTTGTCAAAGTCGCTTCAAAATTGTAGCGAGAGTTGCAGGGATTGCATTTAAAGAAATTTTTAAACAATTGGACGATTTTAAGTTATTCATTTAATGGTTTAAAGTTACCATTAAATCATTAACATTTTGGAATACATTGATTTTGATATAAGCTATAATATCACAATTTCAACAATTAGAGTACCACAAATTCATTTGTGGTTGAAGAGTTAGTTCGTTCATGTTTGGAACACAATTTTATATTGAAATTGGTTAAGGTTAAGAGAGTTTATTGGACTTAGGATGTGAAGGAAAAAATCAAAATAAGTGATTAAGATAGCTGTTTTGGAGGTAATTTTGGACGTGTTCGCGAAAACTTTTTGCAATTATTCTTAGTGACATGTGGAAAGAGTATGTCAGAAAGGATAACGACAAGCCCGAATCAATCCCGTAAAGCAAGACCTGCCTTAGGCAAGCAGGTAAACATACACACTTAAGTAAGCCTATAAATTAAAGGTTAAGTATATTTTAAAGCGAATCTAAGAAGGCTACTTTTGGATCAATTTCTGATCCCAAGAAATGTTACTTTGGACCTAGGACCAAAATGAAAGTTGTAGGCGATGTAGCATAAGACATGTTTCAAGTGATAAACTAAAATTTGGACAGATTTTGGACGTTGGTTTTATGGCCTGAAGTGGGCTAAAAACCTAAATTTACAAAGTTGAGAAAAATCGATTTTTAGTTAGTTTGGGAAACTAATTATGTGATACTTGGATAACACAAAATGAAAATGAGTACATGTTTCAAAGAATTATAGAATAAAGTATTTTATGAGATTATGCCTTCAGGGAGTAGCGAAAGTAATTAGCACTAGCAAAGAAAAAGGTGATATTGAATAATTGGAGAATAAATATAATAAGAAAATTCGAGGACGGAATTTTTTTAAGGGGGGAAGAATGTAATACCCCGTATTTTTGGTAAAAGTATTTATTGGATTAATTATATTATTTTAGCCAATTAGAGCTAACAATAAGGAAATTTCCGTAAATGAGACGGAAAATAGAACTTTGACGAGGAATGAATTTTAGTAAAGTTGGATTATGTTATTTGATTAAATTAATCGGAATTAAAATTTATCTCGCATTTGGATATCGAGATAAACATGTCGGAATTTAATGGAAAAATTGGAGAAATTTCCATTTAATAAAATAAATAATTTTATAATGGACAATTAAATAATATCCGCGAGTTTTGGTTGATTGGGATTTATTTTAAGAAAATCCAAAAATAATTAGAGTATTAGATTTTAATACGTGTTTAAGTGCGATAGATAAATTATACGAATAAATAATAAATTTTAAGGATAAGGCAACAATTAATACTTTGGAATAAAAAAAGTAGTCCGTATAATTTATAATCGATTAAAGTTTAGATTTAGCCCGAGAAATTTATCGACGTGCTTAATTAATAAATTAATGAATAAATAAATTAATAGGAATTCTAAATAGCCAAAATAAATGGTGTAGAGCCAAATTATAATGGGCCTAATTAACACTACAATATACAAGCCCAAATAAGAAGGATGGCTAAATTATTAAGAAAAAGGGAAGGATTAAGTTGTATATTAAATCATGATAAGAAGACAAAAATTAAAAGGAATGAAAAGGGTGAATGGTTTAAACAAGGGACCAATGAAGCAATTTGTCCAAATGCTATACAACATTTGATAGCAAAATTCATAAGCAGAAGCAAAAGAACATTTTCAACTTATTGGCAATTTGGGGTTTGCTCATCTTATACTCGTTTTTTATGATTCTTTCACCAATATTTTTAAGAATTCGATCCTCTATCATCCTAAGACTTCAATTTAAGGTTAGTAATTCAATTTATGGATGATTTTAGAAGTTTAATTGTTAGGATTTTTGGTATGAATCCTAAAATTCATTTAATTAAAGGTCCATTCTTAATCTCTAGGTGTTTGTATGAGGTTTAGATTGTTTGTTCATGGGTTATTTAGTATGCTTGATGATTGATGTGTTTTCAAATCAATTTCTCAAGAAAAAGGATTATGAATAAAGCTGAAAATTTTGGAGTTAAAGTGTTTTGAGTTGAGAAAGGATGAAGTTTGGGGATTAACGGAGCACGGCGGACGGGGGAGGACCGATCAGGCCCGAAGGCCTGATCAGTCTGCTCAGTTTGAGCAGACGGTCTGCTCAAACAGAGCAGACCTGCTGGTCTGCTTTGACGGGCCGACCAGCCGGTCACCCCGAGTCCCCGCGGCCGATACGCTTTGATGTTGGAATTATTTTTGGAAGTTTAAATAAATTAAATAAAATGCAAAATTAAAGCTAAAAATGGGTTTAGAAAGTTTAACAAATAGATTTTTTAGATAGAAGTTAAAATAGATTAAGGCATGATTAAATTCAAGCTTAAGTTGCTTGAACATAAACTTTAAAGTGTGTTTGATTTGGATTAAAATTGTTTATGGGTTGAACGAATGATTTGAAAATGATATAGATTATTTGAAGTATAATTTAAAGTTAAGTTTGAAATTTAGTTTAAGTGTTGAAATTTCGGAGTTAAAATAGTTGATTTAAGGGATTTGTTAAATGGAAAGTCGAATTGGTTAAATAAGTTGTTAAGAAAGCAAAAGTAAAAGAAATGGACTTAGAACTATTCAAGCTTGAACGCTTGAATTTAAACGCGAAATTTGAAAAGTAAAGTAGTTTATGAATTTTGATGTTAATTTAGTATTTGTTTATATTATAGATCTTACATGCTATTGGAATGGAGAAGTGGAGGATTTGGAGGGTTAAGCAACCTGATATTTTGTATTTGCTTTTAAAAATTTGATTAAGCGATCGAGGTGAGTTCGCGGTTTACTTTCGTGTATTATTATTTTATATATAAAAATAAATATATGTATTTGATAGGATATTTCAATTTAAGCTAATATATTTATGTGTAGAACAATTAATAGTGTTGGAGCTTTATTAAAAATATTTTAAATAGCAAACTTATGTTTTCTATTAATAAGTTATTTTTACGATTTAAGTAATATTTTATGAAAGGTCGCATATAATGAATTTGAGATATATTGAAAATGTTTAACATTATAATTTCGATTTATTAAGAGTAATGTAATTTAGCGTTGACTATGGTTAGATCGCGAGATCTCCATTAAAATATTGTTGAATATTATAGAGAATATATAATAGTTAGTTTGATGCTTTTTATATTTTTATGCCTTAAAGCATGTATGTTGGCATAGATAATTTGAGATGTTAATTAAAGTAGTTGTTATTTTATTAGCTTCGCTATGCATACGTCTAATATACGAATTTATATTCGTTTGTCTAGGCGTCTATGGTCAATGATTTGAAATGATAAATTATGATTATCGATCGATTAATGGAATAAGGAGGATAAAAAGAAATGTGATAGACACAAGGTAACTCGGTTGAACTATCTCGGGATCTTTTGTCACGACCCATTTTCATGAATCGCGACCGGCGCTAGGGTATGGGTAATGTAGTACCGAAACCGGTAGCTAGCCTTTCATTTAATTCATAAACACATAAACCTGCAGAAAACCAATGCTCGGGGGCAACCGAGACTTCAGCCTAAAACTAGCAGTTATAGTATTCAACAGTTAATATAACATGCTTATCCAATTCTGAGTCTAAAAATAGGCATAACATAAATAACCCGAAATAATTATATAACATGCCAGAGCAATATAACTAGTCAGACTAATCCGACAAACAACTGCAATAATAATAAAGACGTCTAGTCAACTTCTGCGGTCTAAGAATAAAATAGTTTGACAGTTTATCAAAATAAATGGAACCTCCGAGGAAAAGTAAATGCGGAGATCACCAGACCCTCTCAGATCATAACCCTGGGAAAAATTGGGAAAACAACGGGGTCAGATATACTGAGATGAGTTCATACCACTATTTACATTTATTAAGTGGAAAACCTTTAAAACGTTTAAAACATTTAATAACGATATTACAGATAATAGTTGGAACCCTAATCCACAATTCTAAATAATAATCATAATCCAATAGGTCTGTTCCCGAGAGCTGAGCTACACCGAGTTACCACTGACCACACTTATACCAGAGTCCCGAGAGCTGAGCTACACCGAGTTACTCTACCTGGTCCCGAGAGCTATGCTCACACCGAGTTACCACATTTCCATATATACCTTACCCAGATCAACACCGGTGCGCACGCAGTCCTAATGATGCCCATTAGGTAGCATGTTCCAACTAAGAGCCATAATATAAAAACAGTTCGAAATATACGTACAGTATATATATTTAATATTAAAATAACAATTTACTTAATAAAGCGGTAAATAGTAAATATAAACTCACTGCTTGCTAATCCACGTGAAATACCGGCAAGCACTAATCCTGGTTCGCCTCTGAAGCACGAACAGTAGACGGGTCTAGACAGATAAAATATTTATTAAAAACAGATCCTAACTCTAGAGAGTACTAGACACCACATAGGACTAGCACAATTAACACGTCGGAAATAAACAAGCCAGAATACACCAAAAATACCCATTAGGTAAAAAGCCCAATTAAAACAAGTCTATTGAGTTTTCGCTTTAAAATCCAATTTACAAATATTATTTAAAATCTCTAAATAATAAATAATTTCCAAATAGTGGGTTAGCCGAGTTACCAATAACTACCAAGCTAACCTCACTTGTCGGGTGACCCAAGTCTAACCCGACTCAAAACGTTTATCAAATTTAAACCCGAGTTTATATTTATAAAAATAATAATTAAATATTAAAATGAAACTCAACAGCTTAACACATAAACAACCAATAGCTACCGACAAAAAGTACTTAATTAAAATAGTCAAGAAAATAATTTAAAAGCTAAAACACAATTTAGTCAAATTAGCACGCCTAAGCCAATATTCTCAAAATTAACAACTACCTAAGTAATTATTCGATTAAAAGATTATAATATAAATTATCGTATTCAAAATATAAAAAAAAACAATTTAAATTATAATCGATACTAATATTATATTCATATTCGAATAACGTTATCAATAACGCTTAGAAATGAAAATGGTATCGAAAGTCTTATTTAAAAATTTGTATTTAAAAAAAAAACATATAATCTTATTTTAACATGATTAATTATATCACAAAGTAGAATCAAATAGGAACAATAATTTAATACTAATAATTATAAATCCTATTCAACATGAGAACATGCTTGATTAAACAAATCCAACTCACTTAACCATTTTAAAGGTAATGAATTAAAAAAAAAATTAGTACTGCCACTTATTAAACCCAACCCAACAAAGAATTACCGAATATGTATTCACTCCCACTCACAGAATAATGCCGCAATATTCCACCCAAATAAACAAGAAATCAAATGGCATAACATTGATACAGTGAGCATAACCCAACACATATTTGAATCCAAATTTATTACCGCGAACCATTATATGAAAATAACACAACAATTTTCATGCTTCAGCCATTAGCAGAAACCCGTCAACCAATTTTGGAAATTAACAGTGATAATCAACATAACAGTGACCATAATCAAAAGCTAATCATAAACATAAGCAACACAATAAAAACATGAACAAGAAACGGAGTCTCATTAATGGCAGTTGAGAATAATAAATCATAACAGCGGATCCGAAACGGCATCGAGATCGCAATGTAACTAACAATAGTATCCATCTCCAAGAATCACTTAAACTAATGTAATAAGGAAAAAAAAGAATCCTTCGGCAAGAACACAGTCATGCGACAAGAACCATAGTGACAATGAAATCAAGAATTGGACGTACCGATTAACAACGAAGAACTGTTACGTCTTGCCGGATTCCAAAGACTGATTTGGACGGATGGAGAATAAAAACAACCTCACCACGATGAAATTTGTAGAGAATGAGAGGAAGATTATGAGTGTAAGGTTTGAGTGATTTTGAGGTGATAGTCGGCTAGGGTTAAGATGATTCGTAAATAGGAATTCAAATATGGCTGAAACAAACGTGTATAAGCAATTAAATAAGAAGCAGATGTTGCTGCAACTCTTATGACGGTAGTTAACAATTTGATGCCCATGGGCCAATGCATGGGCCATTGCATGTTATTGTCCAAATCATTAGTAAATGATTAATAAAATTAAAGACATGGGCCAAATTGAATAATTTATTCATACCACAAATCGAACCATAAATTCGCAAGCAACTCCAAATATAATCGGAAATTCATCGGAATAAAATAATAATAATAAAAAAAAAATATGGGATATTACATTCTCCCCAACTTATTAGAAATTCGTCCTCGAATTTAACACGATAAGAAATTCACACCAGAACAACACGTAACACAAGTAAAAAAAAAATCATAATAGTCACAGAAACCAAGATATCGTACCTCACGGAAATAGAAAAGGATAGCGATTCCGCATATCCGACTCGGTCTCCCAAGTACACTCCTCTACAGAATGATTGCGCCAGAGAACTTTGACCATCGGAATCTCCTTGTTCCGCAATTTACGCACTTGCGTATCAACAATCTCAACTGGCTGCTCCTCATAGGACAGCTCCTGGTCAATTTCAACACTCTGAGGCACAATCACGTGCGAAGGATCAGAAATGCACTTTCTCCACATAGAAACATGAAACACAGGATGTACTAACGACATGTCTGGCGGCAGAACCAGACGATAAGGCACAACTCCAATCCTCTCTGAAATCTCATAAGGACCAATATACGTCGGTGCCAATTTCCCCTTGACACCAAAACGAACCACGCCCTTCATAGGCGAAACCCGAAGAAACACGAAATCACCAAAATGAAACTCAATGTCTTTCCTCTTCGGATCAGCATAACTCTTATGCCGACTAAAAGCAGTCTCTAACCTCCGTTTGATCAACGGTACCTTCTCTGAGGTAATCTGAATAATCTCCGCTCCCGAGAGTTTACGCTCTCCGACCTCCTCCCAACAGATCGGAGATCTACACTTGCGCCCGTACAAAGCCTCATACGGCGCCATCTCGATACTCGCGTGGTAACTGTTGTTATAAGAAAACTCAATCAACGGCAAATGAGTATCCCAGCTACCCCGAAAATTAAGAACACACATCCTGAGCATATCCTCCAACGTCTGAATAGTCCTCTCAGACTGACCGTCAGTCTGAGGATGAAAAGCTGTACTGAAATCCAACCGAGAACCCGTCAGTCTGAGGATGAAAAGCTGTACTGAAATCCAACCGAGAACCCAAGGATTCCTGTAACGCTTTCCAGAACCTTGAAGTAAACACAGAACCTCTGTCTGAAACAATAGAAACCGGTACACCATGCAAACTGACAATCCTGTCGATGTACAACTGAGCCAACCTCGAAGCAGTATACGAAACCTTGATCGGTAGGAAATGAGCTGACTTGGTCATACGGTCAACTATCACCCAGATGGAATCGTACCCCTGTCGAGTACGTGGTAAACCAACAACAAAATCCATAGCAATCCGCTCCCACTTCCACTCTGGAATAGGTAGTGGCTGCAGATAGCCAAAAGGTCTCTGATGCTCCAGCTTCACCTGCTGACAAGTCAGGCACTTAGAAACATACTCAGCGACATCCTTCTTCATCCCGCTCCACCAGTAGGTACCCTTAAGATCATGGTACATCTTAGTAGAACCCGGATGAACACTATAAGCAGACTTGTGCGCTTCTTCCAGAATCTGGTCCCTCAAACCATCTGAGTCCGGAACACACAATCTCGAACCATGTCTCAAAACACCATCCACAAAAGTAAACTCAGAATTTCCATCCTGCTGAACCTCCTCAATAACCCGTTTCAACTGTGGATCATCAGCTTGTGAAGCTTTGATCCGATCAATCAAAACGGGTTGCACTTGTAACTGTGCTAACAAACAACCAGTCTGAGAAATCTGAAAACTATAGCCTGAAGCTATCAAACTGTGCCACTCTCTAACCATGGGTCTACGCCCAATCTCAGAAATATGAGCCAAGCTGCCCGAAGACTTGCGACTCAACGCATCGGCTACCACATTAGCCTTACCAGGATGGTACTGAATAGTACAGTCGTAGTCCTTCAGCAACTCTAACCACCTCCTCTGTCTCAAGTTCAATTCTCTCTGATCAAAGATATATTTCAGACTCTTATGATCAGTGAAAATCTCACAAGTAGCACCATATAAATAATGCCTCCAGATTTTCAGCGCAAAAACAACACTGCCAACTCTAAGTCATGAGTAGGGTAATTCACCTCATTCTTCTTCAACTGTCTAGAAGCATAGGCAATCACTTGTCCATGTTGCATCAGAACGCAACCCAAACCAATCCGAGACGCATCACAATACACTGTGAAACCGTCAATGCCAGAAGGCAATGTCAAAACCGGAGCTGTAGTCAAAATCTCCTTAAGCTTCTCAAAGCTCGCCTCGCACTTGTCAGTCCACTCAAACTTGACACCCTTCTGTGTCAGTTTAGTCAACGGTGCAGATATTCTGGAGAAATCTTGCACGAACCGACGATAGTAGCCAGCTAAACCCAGAAAACTTCTGATCTCGGTAACTGACCTTGGCCTCTGCCAATCCATAACCGCCTCAATCTTCTTCGGATCAACCTTGATCCTATCTTTCGACACCACGTGTCCTAGAAAGGTAACCTGATCCAACCAGAACTCACATTTTGAGAACTTAGCGTACAACTGATGCTCACGCAACGTCTGTAGTATAGTCCTCAAATGGTATGCATGCTCCTCCTCACTCCGAGAATAGATCAAAATGTCATCAATGAAGACGATAACAAATTGATCCAAAAACGGCTTGAACACTCTGTTCATCATATCCATAAACGCTGCTGGTGCGTTCGTCAGACCAAAGGACATAACCAAAAACTCAAAATGTCCATAACGAGTCCGAAAAGCAGTCTTAGGCACATCTGCATCACGGATCCGTAGCTGATGATACCCAGACCTCAAATCAATCTTGGAAAAACACTTCGCACCTTGCAACTGGTCAAACAGATCATCGATGCGAGGAAGAGGATATATGTTCTTGACAGTAGCCTTATTCAACTGTCTGTAGTCGATACACAGTCGAAAGAAACCGTCTTTCTTCTTCACAAACAGAACCGGAGCACCCCACGGAGAAGTACTCGGTCTGATGAACCCGCTATCCAACAACTCTTGTAACTGGTCCTTCAACTCTTTCAGCTCTGCAGGAGCCATCCGATACGGCGGTATCGAAATCGGAGCTGTACCAGGAACCACATCAATGCAAAACTCAATATCCCGATCAGGCGGTAATCCAGGCAATTCCTCTGGAAACACATCAGTGAACTCATTCACTATCGGAACACTATGCATATCACTACCACCAGCCTCCAAATCACGAACCACAGCAAGAAAACCCTGGCAACCCTTGCCTAACATCCGCTTCGCCTTGATGGCGGAAATCAGATTCTTAGGTGTCTCTGCCTTTTCTCCCTGAAAGGAAAAAGGTAGATCACCTCGAATCCTGAACTCGACTGACTTCCCTCGACAATCAATAGAAGCAAAGTGGCGTGACAACCAGTCCATCCCCAAGATAACATCAAAAGAAAGAACGTCAAGTACAATCAAATCAGCACATAATTCTCTACCCTGAATAACCACTGGACACGAAGGATAAACAACGTCCACTACTACACCTTCAGACATAGGTGTAGACACAGCTAGAGGTTCACTCAAAACAGATGGTGTCATACCCAATTTCCCAGCAAAACATGTAGATACAAACGAATGGGTTGCACCCGCATCAAATAACACTAAAGCATCTATAAAAGAAATCGGAATGGTACCTTGCACCACAGCATTTGATGCACGCGCATCCTGAGGAGTAAGTGCGAACACTCTGGCCTGACCCTGCGGCTGCTGCTGCGAACTCTGTCCAGTACCATAACCGTTGGAACCTCTTCCGCCGTTACCACGGCCACCAAAACCTCTACCACCAGAACCACGGCCCCGCTGGCCACCAAAAGATGCTGCAGGTTGAGAGTACCCTACAGACTGTGTAAACGCAGGTCTCTGCTGCTGATAAGATGACTGCGCCACACTGGAGTTAGACATCTGCTGCCCAGATGTCGGACACTCCCTAGAAAAATGACCCGGCTGGCCACAAGTGAAACAACCTCCAGGAGCTAACTGGCACTGACCATAATGCCTACGTCTGCAATTCTGGCAGAATGGAATGTTCGATCCACCACTATACCCGCGTCCTGAACCACGGTTGCTCCCACTGCTACTGGAACTGTACGGAGCACTCCTAGTACTAGGCCTCCCTTTGTTGTGAGTTCGGCGACTCCCTTTATTGGCCTGAGAAGAGCCACTGTAGTAGTTCCCACTACCATGCTGCACTGGGGCCTGCTGCCCCCCACTAGGAAGATCACTCTTTCCCTTTTGATTCTGGAAAGGGTCAGAGATCGTCCCAAACTGAACCATCGAATTCTCCATCCGCCGCGCACTATCCACTAACCGGGCAAACTCCATGTTTGTCCCTATCAGCAAAGGAAGAAACTCCGAGCCTAAACCCCTAATATAACGGTCGTTCACTCGCTCTTGATCACCCTGTAGATCTGTAGCAAACCGCCCCAAACGTACAAACTCAGTAGTGTAGTCTGTCACTGATCTATCCCCCTTCTTCAAATTTAGCATCTTTTCTCTGAAACTCTCAGTAACAGAGAAGGGTAGATAGTAACCTCTGAACCTGATCACAAAATCAGCACAAGACAAAGTATCCATAACTGGCCTGATGTTATCGCGATACCAATCCTTAGCTGGACCCTTCAGCGACATCTCCACAAGCATCACTGATTGACGATCAGAAGCTTGAATCCTCTGACTGCTGTACTCAAATTCCTCCAAAAAGTCCAGAGCATCCCAGTACTATCAAAAGAAGTCGGATTCAACTTCAAGTAGATCATCACCAACTCTCTGTCCGTCGGAATATGACCGACACCAGCAAGTCCACCAACACCAGCTACAACACCAGCCTGAGGTTGTTGTTGCTGCGCTAGCTGACCCAGTACCGTAAACTGATTCTGCAGAAGAGCCTGGTTGTTCTGCATCTCGACAATCCCAGCCAAGAAGGTAGTGAAGTTGAACGCTTGCATGTTTGGTGCATGTTGCACCTCTGGTGCCTGCTGCACATTCGGTGCCTGAACACCTGCTGCACCACGTCCTCTGGCTCCACCTCTACCAGCACCAGCTCCTCTGCCTCTACCAGCACCTCTACCTCTGCCAGCACCTCCACCTCGACCACGTCCAGCATTAGCCTGAACTGGTGGCACGTTCTGATCGACTTCCATGGAAATCGCATCATCAGCTACAGCTTCTTGCTCTGCCGCAGCACGAGCACGAGTACGAACAACGTTGTCCATATCCTAAGATTGAACAACAACAATTTAAATAACAGATATTTCATACCCAAGTATGAACAAAACAAGCAACATATAGGATTTCCCAAGAAATCAACAGCAATAAAATGTTCACCCAAGTGAAATAAAATTAACATTTAACAACATCAAATCAACATACAATGACTGACTCGACGCAATCCTATTGGTGTAGGCAAAATGTTTTAAAATCAAAAGATGACGGTTTTAAAGACATGACAGAATCCTATATCCGCAGTAGTTCCTAAGACACAACCATACTTAACAGAGTAAACACATAGCAAGCAATTGGCCTTGGTTTGAAACCAAAGCTCTGATACCAAGTTTGTCACGACCCATTTTCATGAATCGCGACCGGCGCTAGGGTATGGGTAATGTAGTACCGAAACCCGTAGCTAGCCTTTCATTTAATTCATAAACACATAAACCTGCAGAAAACCAATGCTCGGGGGCAACCGAGACTTCAGCCTAAAACTAGCAGTTATAGTATTCAACAGTTAATATAACATGCTTATCCAATTCTGAGTCTAAAAATAGGCATAACATAAATAACCCGAAATAATTATATAACATGCCAGAGTAATATAACTAATCAGACTAATCCGACAAACAACTGCAATAATAATAAAGACGTCTAGTCAACTTCTGCGGTCTAAGAATAAAATAGTTTGACAGTTTATCAAAATAAATGGAACCTCCGAGGAAAAGTAAATGCGGAGATCACCAGACCCTCTCAGATCATAACCCTGGGAAAAATTGGGAAAACAACAGGGTCAGATATACTGAGATGAGTTCATACCACTATTTACATTTATTAAGTGGAAAACCTTTAAAACGTTTAAAACATTTAATAACGATATTACAGATAATAGTTGGAACCCTAATCCACAATTCTAAATAATAATCATAATCCAATAGGTCTGGTCCCGAGAGCTGAGCTACACCGAGTTACCACTGACCACACTTATACCAGAGTCCCGAGAGCTGAGCTACACCGAGTTACTCTACCTGGTCCCGAGAGCTATGCTCATACCGAGTTACCACATTTCCATATATACCTTACCCAGATCAACACCGGTGCGCACGCAGTCCTAATGATGCCCATTAGGTAGCATGTTCCAACTAAGAGCCATAATATAAAAACAGTTCGAAATATACGTACAGTATATATATTTAATATTAAAATAACAATTTACTTAATAAAGCGGTAAATAGTAAATATAAACTCACTGCTTGCTAATCCACGTGAAATACCGGCAAGCACTAATCCTGGTTCGCCTCTGAAGCACGAACAGTAGACGGGTCTAGACAGATAAAATATTTATTAAAAACAGATCCTAACTCTAGAGAGTACTAGACACCACATAGGACTAGCACAATTAACACGTCGGAAATAAACAAGTCAGAATACACCAAAAATACCCATTAGGTAAAAAGCCCAATTAAAACAAGTCTATTGAGTTTTCGCTTTAAAATCCAATTTACAAATATTATTTAAAATCTCTAAATAATAAATAATTTCCAAATAGTGGGTTAGCCGAGTTACCAATAACTACCAAGCTAACCTCACTTGTCGGGTGACCCAAGTCTAACCCGACTCAAAACGTTTATCAAATATAAACCCGAGTTTATATTTATAAAAATAATAATTAAATATTAAAATGAAACTCAACAGCTTAACACATAAACAACCAATAGCTACCGACAAAAAGTACTTAATTAAAATAGTCAAGAAAATAATTTAAAAGCTAAAACACAATTTAGTCAAATTAGCACGCCTAAGCCAATATTCTCAAAATTAACCACTACCTAAGTAATTATTCGATTAAAAGATTATAATATAAATTATCGTATTCAAAATATAAAAAAAAACAATTTAAATTATAATCGATACTAATATTATATTCATATTCGAATAACGTTATCAATAACGCTTAGAAATGAAAATGGTATCGAAAGTCTTAATTAAAAATTTGTATTTAAAAAAAAAACATATAATCTTATTTTAACATGATTAATTATATCACAAAGTAGAATCAAATAGGAACAATAATTTAATACTAATAATTATAAATCCTATTCAACATGAGAACATGCTTGATGAAACAAATCCAACTCACTTAACCATTTTAAAGGTAATGAATTAAAAAAAAAATAGTACTGCCACTTATTAAACCCAACCCAACAAAGAATTACCCAATATGTATTCACTCCCACTCACAGAATAATGCCGCAATATTCCACCCAAATAAACAAGAAATCAAATGGCATAACATTGATACAGTGAGCATAACCCAACACATATTTGAATCCAAATTTATTACCGCGAACCATTATATGAAAATAACACAACAATTTTCATGCTTCAGCCATTAGCAGAAACCCGTCAACCAATTTTGGAAATTAACAGTGATAATCAACATAACAGTGACCATAATCAAAAGCTAATCATAAACATAAGCAACACAATAAAAACATGAACAAGAAACGGAGTCTCATTAATGGCAGTTGAGAATAATAAATCATAACAGCGGATCCGAAACGGCATCGAGATCGCAATGTAACTAACAATAGTATCCATCTCCAAGAATCACTTAAACTAATGTAATAAGGAAAAAAAAAGAATCCTTCGGCAAGAACACAGTCATGCGACAAGAACCATAGTGACAATGAAATCAAGAATTGGACGTACCGATTAACAACGAAGAACTGTTACGTCTTGCCGGATTCCAAAGACTGATTTGGACGGATGGAGAATAAAAACAACCTCACCACGATGAAATTTGTAGAGAATGAGAGGAAGATTATGAGTGTAAGGTTTGAGTGATTTTGAGGTGATAGTCGGCTAGGGTTAAGATGATTCGTAAATAGGAATTCAAATATGGCTGAAACAAACGTGTATAAGCAATTAAATAAGAAGCAGATGTTGCTGCAACTCTTATGACGGTAGTTAACAATTTGATGCCCATGGGCCAATGCATGGGCCATTGCATGTTATTGTCCAAATCATTAGTAAATGATTAATAAAATTAAAGACATGGGCCAAATTGAATAATTTATTCATACCACAAATCGAACCATAAATTCGCAAGCAACTCCAAATATAATCGGAAATTCATCGGAATAAAATAATAATAATAAAAAAAATATGGGATATTACATTCTCCCCAACTTATTAGAAATTCGTCCTCGAATTTAACACGATAAGAAATTCACACCAGAACAACACGTAACACAAGTAAAAAAAAAATCATAATAGTCACAGAAACCAAGATATCGTACCTCACGGAAATAGAAAAGGATAGCGATTCCGCATATCCGACTCGGTCTCCCAAGTACACTCCTCTACAGAATGATTGCGCCAGAGAACTTTGACCATCGGAATCTCCTTGTTCCGCAATTTACGCACTTGCGTATCAACAATCTCAACTGGCTGCTCCTCATAGGACAGCTCCTGGTCAATTTCAACACTCTGAGGCACAATCACGTGCGAAGGATCAGAAATGCACTTTCTCCACATAGAAACATGAAACACAGGATGTACTAACGACATGTCTGGCGGCAGAACCAGACGATAAGGCACAACTCCAATCCTCTCTGAAATCTCATAAGGACCAATATACGTCGGTGCCAATTTCCCCTTGACACCAAAACGAACCACGCCCTTCATAGGCGAAACCCGAAGAAACACGAAATCACCAAAATGAAACTCAATGTCTTTCCTCTTCGGATCAGCATAACTCTTATGCCGACTAAAAGCAGTCTCTAACCTCCGTTTGATCAACGGTACCTTCTCTGAGGTAATCTGAATAATCTCCGCTCCCGAGAGTTTACGCTCTCCGACCTCCTCCCAACAGATCGGAGATCTACACTTGCGCCCGTACAAAGCCTCATACGGCGCCATCTCGATACTCGCGTGGTAACTGTTGTTATAAGAAAACTCAATCAACGGCAAATGAGTATCCCAGCTACCCCGAAAATTAAGAACACACATCCTGAGCATATCCTCCAACGTCTGAATAGTCCTCTCAGACTGACCGTCAGTCTGAGGATGAAAAGCTGTACTGAAATCCAACCGAGAACCCAAAGTCTGAGGATGAAAAGCTGTACTGAAATCCAACCGAGAACCCAAGGATTCCTGTAACGCTTTCCAGAACCTTGAAGTAAACACAGAACCTCTGTCTGAAACAATAGAAACCGGTACACCATGCAAACTGACAATCCTGTCGATGTACAACTGAGCCAACCTCGAAGCAGTATACGAAACCTTGATCGGTAGGAAATGAGCTGACTTGGTCATACGGTCAACTATCACCCAGATGGAATCGTACCCCTGTCGAGTACGTGGTAAACCAACAACAAAATCCATAGCAATCCGCTCCCACTTCCACTCTGGAATAGGTAGTGGCTGCAGATAGCCAAAAGGTCTCTGATGCTCCAGCTTCACCTGCTGACAAGTCAGGCACTTAGAAACATACTCAGCGACATCCTTCTTCATCCCGCTCCACCAGTAGGTACCCTTAAGATCATGGTACATCTTAGTAGAACCCGGATGAACACTATAAGCAGACTTGTGCGCTTCTTCCAGAATCTGGTCCCTCAAACCATCTGAGTCCGGAACACACAATCTCGAACCATGTCTCAAAACACCATCCACAAAAGTAAACTCAGAATTTCCATCCTGCTGAACCTCCTCAATAACCCGTTTCAACTGTGGATCCTCAGCTTGTGAAGCTTTGATCCGATCAATCAAAACGGGTTGCACTTGTAACTGTGCTAACAAACAACCAGTCTGAGAAATCTGAAAACTATAGCCTGAAGCTATCAAACTGTGCCACTCTCTAACCATGGGTCTACGCCCAATCTCAGAAATATGAGCCAAGCTGCCCGAAGACTTGCGACTCAACGCATCGGCTACCACATTAGCCTTACCAGGATGGTACTGAATAGTACAGTCGTAGTCCTTCAGCAACTCTAACCACCTCCTCTGTCTCAAGTTCAATTCTCTCTGATCAAAGATATATTTCAGACTCTTATGATCAGTGAAAATCTCACAAGTAGCACCATATAAATAATGCCTCCAGATTTTCAGCGCAAAAACCACAGCTGCCAACTCTAAGTCATGAGTAGGGTAATTCACCTCATGCTTCTTCAACTGTCTAGAAGCATAGGCAATCACCTGTCCATGTTGCATCAGAACGCAACCCAAACCAATCCGAGACGCATCACAATACACTGTGAAACCGTCAATGCCAGAAGGCAATGTCAAAACCGGAGCTGTAGTCAAAATCTCCTTAAGCTTCTCAAAGCTCGCCTCGCACTTGTCAGCCCACTCAAACTTGACACCCTTCTGTGTCAGTTTAGTCAACGGTGCAGATATTCTGGAGAAATCTTGCACGAACCGACGATAGTAGCCAGCTAAACCCAGAAAACTTCTGATCTCGGTAACTGACCTTGGCCTCTGCCAATCCATAACCGCCTCAATCTTCTTCGGATCAACCTTGATCCCATCTTTCGACACCACGTGTCCTAGAAAGGTAACCTGATCCAACCAGAACTCACATTTTGAGAACTTAGCGTACAACTGATGCTCACGCAACGTCTGTAGTATAGTCCTCAAATGGTAAGCATGCTCCTCCTCACTCCGAGAATAGATCAAAATGTCATCAATGAAGACGATAACAAATTGATCCAAAAACGGCTTGAACACTCTGTTCATCATATCCATAAACGCTGCTGGTGCGTTCGTCAGACCAAAGGACATAACCAAAAACTCAAAATGTCCATAACGAGTCCGAAAAGCAGTCTTAGGCACATCTGCATCACGGATCCGTAGCTGATGATACCCAGACCTCAAATCAATCTTGGAAAAACACTTCGCACCTTGCAACTGGTCAAACAGATCATCGATGCGAGGAAGAGGATATATGTTCTTGACAGTAGCCTTATTCAACTGTCTGTAGTCGATACACAGTCGAAAGGAACCGTCTTTCTTCTTCACAAACAGAACCGGAGCACCCCACGGAGAAGTACTCGGTCTGATGAACCCGCTATCCAACAACTCTTGTAACTGGTCCTTCAACTCTTTCAGCTCTGCAGGAGCCATCCGATACGGCGGTATCGAAATCGGAGCTGTACCAGGAACCACATCAATGCAAAACTCAATATCCCGATCAGGCGGTAATCCAGGCAATTCCTCTGGAAACACATCAGTGAACTCATTCACTATCGGAACATTATGCATATCACTACCACCAGCCTCCAAATCACGAACCACAGCAAGAAAACCCTGGCAACCCTTGCCTAACATCCGCTTCGCCTTGATGGCGGAAATCAGATTCTTAGGTGTCTCTGCCTTTTCTCCCTGAAAGGAAAAAGGTAGATCACCTGGAATCCTGAACTCGACTGACTTCCCTCGACAGTCAATAGAAGCAAAGTGGCGTGACAACCAGTCCATCCCCAAGATAACATCAAAAGAAAGAACGTCAAGTACAATCAAATCAGCACATAATTCTCTACCCTGAATAACCACTGGACACGAAGGATAAACAACGTCCACTACTACACCTTCAGACATAGGTGTAGACACAGCTAGAGGTTCACTCAAAACAGATGGTGTCATACCCAATTTCCCAGCAAAACATGTAGATACAAACGAATGGGTTGCACCCGCATCAAATAACACTAAAGCATCTATAAAAGAAATCGGAATGGTACCTTGCACCACAACATTTGATGCACGCGCATCCTGAGGAGTAAGTGCGAACACTCTGGCCTGACCCTGCGGCTGCTGCTGCGAACTCTGTCCAGTACCATAACCGTCGGAACCTCTTCCGCCGTTACCACGGCCACCAAAACCTCTACCACCAGAACCACGGCCCCTCTGGCCACCAAAAGATGCTGCAGGTTGAGAGTACCCTACAGACTGTGTAAACGCAGGTCTCTGCTGCTGATAAGATGACTGCGCCACACTGGAGTTAGACATCTGCTGCCCAGATGTCGGACACTCCCTAGAAAAATGACCCGGCTGGCCACAAGTGAAACAACCTCCAGGAGCTAACTGGCACTGACCATAATGCCTACGTCTGCAATTCTGGCAGAATGGAATGTTCGATCCACCACTATACCCGCGTCCTGAACCACGGTTGCTCCCACTGCTACTGGAACTGTACGGAGCACTCCTAGTACTAGGCCTCCCTTTGTTGTGAGTTCGGCGACTCCCTTTATTGGCCTGAGAAGAGCCACTGTAGTAGTTCCCACTACCATGCTGCACTGGGGCCTGCTGCCCCCCACTAGGAAGATCACTCTTTCCCTTTTGATTCTGGAAAGGGTCAGAGATCGTCCCAAACTGAACCATCGAATTCTCCATCCGCCGCGCACAATCCACTAACCGGGCAAACTCCATGTTTGTCCCTATCAGCAAAGGAAGAAACTCCGAGCCTAAACCCCTAATATAACGGTCGTTCACTCGCTCTTGATCACCCTGTAGATCTGTAGCAAACCGCCCCAAACGTACAAACTCAGTAGTGTAGTCTGTCACTGATCTATCCCCCTTCTTCAAATTTAGCAGCTTTTCTCTGAAACTCTCAGTAACAGAGAAGGGTAGATAGTAACCTCTGAACCTGATCACAAAATCAGCCCAAGACAAAGTATCCGTAACTGGCCTGATGTTATCGCGATACCAATCCTTAGCTGGACCCTTCAGCGACATCTCCACAAGCATCACTGATTGACGATCAGAAGCTTGAATCCTCTGACTGTTGTACTCAAATTCCTCCAAAAAGTCCAGAGCATCCCCAGTACTATCAAAAGAAGTCGGATTCAACTTCAAGTAGATCATCACCAACTCTCTGTCCGTCGGAATATGACCGACACCAGCAAGTCCACCAACACCAGCTACAACACCAGCCTGAGGTTGTTGTTGCTGCGCTAGCTGACCCAGTACCGTACACTGATTCTGCAGAAGAGCCTGGTTGTTCTGCATCTCGACAATCCCAGCCAAGAAGGTAGTGAAGTTGAACGCTTGCATGTTTGGTGCATGTTGCACCTCTGGTGCCTGCTGCACATTCGGTGCCTGAACACCTGCTGCACCACGTCCTCTGGCTCCACCTCTACCAGCACCAGCTCCTCTGCCTCTACCAGCACCTCTACCTCTGCCAGCACCTCCACCTCGACCACGTCCATCATTAGCCTGAACTGGTGGCACGTTCTGATCGACTTCCATGGAAATCGCATCATCAGCTACAGCTTCTTGCTCTGCCGCAGCACGAGCACGAGTACGAACAACGTTGTCCATATCCTAAGATTGAACAACAACAATTTAAATAACAGATATTTCATACCCAAGTATGAACAAAACAAGCAACATATAGGATTTCCCAAGAAATCAACAGCAATAAAATGTTCACCCAAGTGAAATAAAATTAACATTTAACAACATCAAATCAACATACAATGACTGACTCGACGCAATCCTATTGGTGTAGGCAAAATGTTTTAA
Organism: Mercurialis annua; assembly: GCF_937616625.2. Taxonomy (NCBI): domain Eukaryota; kingdom Viridiplantae; phylum Streptophyta; class Magnoliopsida; order Malpighiales; family Euphorbiaceae; genus Mercurialis; species Mercurialis annua. The sequence goes on along the minus strand of NC_065572.1, from coordinate 31,159,506 downwards.
AATCAAAAGATGACGGTTTTAAAGACATGACAGAATCCTATATCCGCAGTAGTTCCTAAGACACAACCATACTTAACAGAGTAAACACATAGCAAGCAATTGGCCTTGGTTTGAAACCAAAGCTCTGATACCAAGTTTGTCACGACCCATTTTCATGAATCGCGACCGGCGCTAGGGTATGGGTAATGTAGTACCGAAACCCGTAGCTAGCCTTTCATTTAATTCATAAACACATAAACCTGCAGAAAACCAATGCTCGGGGGCAACCGAGACTTCAGCCTAAAACTAGCAGTTATAGTATTCAACAGTTAATATAACATGCTTATCCAATTCTGAGTCTAAAAATAGGCATAACATAAATAACCCGAAATAATTATATAACATGCCAGAGCAATATAACTAGTCAGACTAATCCGACAAACAACTGCAATAATAATAAAGACGTCTAGTCAACTTCTGCGGTCTAAGAATAAAATAGTTTGACAGTTTATCAAAATAAATGGAACCTCCGAGGAAAAGTAAATGCGGAGATCACCAGACCCTCTCAGATCATAACCCTGGGAAAAATTGGGAAAACAACGGGGTCAGATATACTGAGATGAGTTCATACCACTATTTATATTTATTAAGTGGAAAACCTTTAAAACGTTTAAAACATTTAATAACGATATTACAGATAATAGTTGGAACCCTAATCCACAATTCTAAATCATAATCATAATCCAATAGGTCTGGTCCCGAGAGCTGAGCTACACCGAGTTACCACTGACCACACTTATACCAGAGTCCCGAGAGCTGAGCTACACCGAGTTACTCTACCTGGTCCCGAGAGCTATGCTCACACCGAGTTACCACATTTCCATATATACCTTACCCAGATCAACACCGGTGCGCACGCAGTCTTAATGATGCCCATTAGGTAGCATGTTCCAACTAAGAGCCATAATATAAAAACAGTTCGAAATATACGTACAGTATATATATTTAATATTAAAATAACAATTTACTTAATAAAGTGGTAAATAGTAAATATAAACTCACTGCTTGCTTATCCACGTGAAATACCAGCAAGCACTAATCCTGGTTCGCCTCTGAAGCACGAACAGTAGACGGGTCTAGACAGATAAAATATTTATTAAAAACAGATCCTAACTCTAGAGAGTACTAGACACCACATAGGACTAGCACAATTAACACGTCGGAAATAAACAAGCCAGAATACACCAAAAATACCCATTAGGTAAAAAGCCCAATTAAAACAAGTCTATTGAGTTTTCGCTTTAAAATCCAATTTACAAATATTATTTAAAATCTCTAAATAATAAATAATTTCCAAATAGTGGGTTAGCCGAGTTACCAATAACTACCAAGCTAACCTCACTTGTCGGGTGACCCAAGTCTAACCCGACTCAAAACGTTTATCAAATTTAAACCCGAGTTTATATTTATAAAAATAATAATTAAATATTAAAATGAAACTCAACAGCTTAACACATAAACAACCAATAGCTACCGACAAAAAGTACTTAATTAAAATAGTCAAGAAAATAATTTAAAAGCTAAAACACAATTTAGTCAAATTAGCACGCCTAAGCCAATATTCTCAAAATTAACAACTACCTAAGTAATTATTCGATTAAAAGATTATAATATAAATTATCGTATTCAAAATATAAAAAAAAACAATTTAAATTATAATCGATACTAATATTATATTCATATTCGAATAACGTTATCAATAACGCTTAGAAATGAAAATGGTATCGAAAGTCTTATTTAAAAATTTGTATTTAAAAAAAAACATATAATCTTATTTTAACATGATTAATTATATCACAAAGTAGAATCAAATAGGAACAATAATTTAATACTAATAATTATAAATCCTATTCAACATGAGAACATGCTTGATTAAACAAATCCAACTCACTTAACCATTTTAAAGGTAATGAATTAAAAAAAAATAGTACTGCCACTTATTAAACCCAACCCAACAAAGAATTACCCAATATGTATTCACTCCCACTCACAGAATAATGCCGCAATATTCCACCCAAATAAACAAGAAATCAAATGGCATAACATTGATACAGTGAGCATAACCCAACACATATTTGAATCCAAATTTATTACCGCGAACCATTATATGAAAATAACACAACAATTTTCATGCTTCAGCCATTAGCAGAAACCCGTCAACCAATTTTGGAAATTAACAGTGATAATCAACATAACAGTGACCATAATCAAAAGCTAATCATAAACATAAGCAACACAATAAAAACATGAACAAGAAACGGAGTCTCATTAATGGCAGTTGAGAATAATAAATCATAACAGCGGATCCGAAACGGCATCGAGATCGCAATGTAACTAACAATAGTATCCATCTCCAAGAATCACTTAAACTAATGTAATAAGGAAAAAAAAGAATCCTTCGGCAAGAACACAGTCATGCGACAAGAACCATAGTGACAATGAAATCAAGAATTGGACGTACCGATTAACAACGAAGAACTGTTACGTCTTGCCGGATTCTAAAGACTGATTTGGACGGATGGAGAATAAAAACAACCTCACCACGATGAAATTTGTAGAGAATGAGAGGAAGATTATGAGTGTAAGGTTTGAGTGATTTTGAGGTGATAGTCGGCTAGGGTTAAGATGATTCGTAAATAGGAATTCAAATATGGCTGAAACAAACGTGTATAAGCAATTAAATAAGAAGCAGATGTTGCTGCAACTCTTATGACGGTAGTTAACAATTTGATGCCCATGGGCCAATGCATGGGCCATTGCATGTTATTGTCCAAATCATTAGTAAATGATTAATAAAATTAAAGACATGGGCCAAATTGAATAATTTATTCATACCACAAATCGAACCATAAATTCGCAAGCAACTCCAAATATAATCGGAAATTCATCGGAATAAAATAATAATAAAAAAAAATATGGGATATTACATGTGTCTAGTGGGTAACTCGGTCAAACTATCTCGGGACCCACAACTTGGGATTAAGTAGTGGCATGATGTAACTCGATTGAACTATATCGGGATTATGCCACGTGGTAGCGTGTAACTCGGTCGAACTATCTCGGGACCCGGCCACTCGGACGATATGATTCGAAAAACAGTTATCGTCGATTATATCTAATAAGTCCGTAGCACTTGGGTTTAGGGTTTCGAACGGATCCGATATTGGAAACTATTATATTACATTTTATGTTTATTTTTATTTAATAATCATTTATTATCGAAGTATGTTTAACTTATCATTTACTATTGAAGTATGTGTAATTTATCGTTTATTATCAAATTATGTTTAATTATAAGTTATTGATTGATCGTAAAGCAAATTATATTTGATCGTTAATGCGACCTTATTTTAATTATAATACCGTTAGTAAATTGTGAACTCACTCAGTGTTGTCTGACCTCCTAACAGTGTTTTCTTTCAGGATTAACATAAGACGAGGTGGTCGAGCTTCTATTCATTGTTCCGGAAGTCTCATTCATGGAAAGTTCTATCCTTCTTAAAGCTGCAGTAGTCAAGATAGTAGAGTTAGCTAGTAGCAAACAATTTATGTTTATTTTATGCCATGACATAATGATGTATTTTGGGAAAATTGAATTATCCAGGAATTTAATATATGGTTAATTGGTATTTTATACAGAGTGATTTGTGTGTTTTCACAGGTGTGGTTTATTAAGTTTTCAGGCATTATATTGCCGATTTTTTGAAAATGATTTTAATAAGTATTATAACGATTTTCAAACGCGAAAAAGTTTTAGGTAAATTTAGGCTTGCTACGGGTTTTGGAACCAAAATTCCCATTCCCTAGCGCCGGTCGCGGCCCTCGATTTTGGGTCGTGACAAATGTGCTCACGTAGCAAGCCTAAAACGAGTATAAATTTTTCGCGAATAAATTGATAAAACAAAAATCATAATCATATACAAAATCATTTTCATAAAAGTCTTTCCATTCTTGACGTATACAAACGTCTAGCTCAAAACCTGAAAACATTCCATAGGAACCTGGGTCTTATAGTGCGATGTCTCACATCCAGCACAGCCCGTTCCACCTTTAACAAACAGTTTAAAAGCGCAGTTTCAACATTTATCATACATATCAGAGTATAGTTTATACATTCAAAACCGTTTGACAAACCATTACAAGCTCACTAGGACTCGACTACTGCAGCACTACGTACAAACTCCGAACTTCTGGAACAAGGATAGAAGTTCGTCACATCCTTTACTATTACCCTGAAATGAAACACTGTGAGGGGGTCAGTATTTTTGGAAATACTGAGTGAGTTTACGTTTACTAATGGTGTTATGTAAAATAACATCGCATTTAAAACAAAACATATACATATATGAACATAGTACATATCAAGTATTAGATCTGATTGAAACCTTAATCTTAAAGTCATACTATTTCCTATCCGTATCCTACTCATATTGTATCCATCAATATTATATCAAATCAATTTAATCCAAGTGGTACGGTCCCGAGATAGTTCAACCGAGTTACTCACTACCACGTGGCATAGTCCCGAGATAGTTCAACCGATTTACTCACTAGATACAGGTCCCGAGATAATTCAACCGAGTTAATCTCGTATCTACCGAAATCATAATCCTCCTTTCGATTCCCAAACATATTCATCATGTAACGAGATCATATCAAACATTTTTAAATTCAAACATCTATCGATACTAATTCTATGACTGACCCGGACACTGGTGATCACACAGCCTATTGACGCCCAATAGGTAGCTCGTTTTCTCGGATCACTATACTTGTTTTATTTCATAAAGATTAAACATTTAATAAAAAATAATAATCATTATAAATAATAGTACTTAATGCGATGAATTTATAATAATAAACAAAATAAATAGCTTTTATTAACACGCAAAAGTAGACTGTAAGCTCACCACTTGCTATCCAAAATCTTCTAGAACAAACAACGCAATATCGTTCGTCACGTTCCGTGTCTTGTTAGTAGTCGCCTCGGCGAGTCTACAAGAATTCGATACTAACCTAAATTATTAACATTCTAACTATATGCTAAATATCTAAAACATAATTTCTAGCCAACTTCGGCTATCAAAATCGCTCATTTAAAACAGTCCGACCTCTAAACAAACTTAACATTCTTAAAGTTTAGAATGTCTCCTAAAACATTTGTTTAGGTCTCGGACTGAGATTAGCACCCGAAGGTGTCGGAAATTAGCTCCGAAGTCATTTCCTTAAAGCTGATTATAAGTGCAGGGCAGACTGCACAATAAACTGTTCAGTCAAAAATGAACATCTTAGGTTCTTATTTTTCAGAAACTTCTACTTAGACATATTTAGATAACATCCTTAAGTTTCCGTACCAACAAACGGAACTTAATGTGGAGTTATATAGCTTGAGATACGGCCTTCGCAACAGGGCTGTTTTGCAGAATAGTTTTCTGCAAAACGTCCTACTAGTTTGCGTAACTTATCTCGTAACTTATAACTTATCGGAACCTAATACCTTAGCATTTATATCATAAATTATTGTATTAGCCTAGAGCCAAATGCCTTGAACATTAACCATACCAAACTTCAATCAATACTTATTTTAAAAACGTCGAACTATATTCTTACCTCGACCCGTTACTCGTCGAGTTTAACCAATGACGAATGCTTCTGTCCTCAACGCGTGAGGACTGCCCATTCAGCTCTTATGCATTTTTCTGCCTAGTAGGGGCAGGGCATGGCTGTCCGGAATCCTTTCCGAGCCTAGGAAACAAACGCACAACGTTTTATCACTACGACTCTCCATTTACATTTTCCAAACACGTCACAATTCGTCAATCAATTCGAACACTCCTATTACCAAATTCTATCCAATTTTCATCAATTTATCTTAATCTTAACTCAGCCACAATTTCTCCATAAAAATCACAATCCAAACTCATCATCATCATACAACAAACATTCAAACATCAATACACTTTTATACCACAATTTACCTATGCATTATCATCAATATTTCATCAACTTTAACCATTAAAAGCTCAATATATTTCGGCCATGACCTTTCTATAATATCCCAGTCTTAATTAATCACCATTCAATCATTAAAACACCTAATTCAAAGCTTCTAAACATCAAGAATCATCAAACACACATTCAACCATGAATTCATGAAATTGCCGAAACAAACAGCCCTTTACTCATCAAATTCGTCCAAGCTTCAGCCAACAAAAACTTTAATTGATGCTTACCATGAGTAGAGGATTGAGTCCTGAATCCATAGCCACCAAAATCGTCCAATTTGGTCGAAAAACGAGCTCCGTAGCTCGATTTTGCCAAAAACACTCCAAACCCCATCTCTTCTTCTCTTCTCCATCTTTTCCTTTCTTTTTCTTTCAATGAATAATGGATAATGAAAGAATATGAGATATGAGAAATCAGCAAGTCAACATCTTCTTTAGTAAGTTTTGGACTAATGTCCATTTTAATTCCAGAAGTTGCCACCTCCTTACTTTTAAATCCATAACTTTTCTTTCGTCCAATTTAGTCCGTCGAATCTTTTAGCTCCGACTAACTCCATATTATTTATTTTCAAATAAATAATATTAATCTCATATCTTATAATTTCATTTTTCAATAATTTTATTTTGGCAAGTTTTTAGCCAAAAACGCTCAAGTTTCCATTTTGAGCTAACTTGCACTTTTTCGTCCAATATTTCATTTTAATGATTATCAATAATCATTTTATCGATATTATTTTTCTTATCTTAAGAAAATAGATTAAAACACAACTTCCTTCGAAAGTTTGTGGTTAAAAGTCCACTTTAGTCCTTAAAGTGGCTAATTTACACATTAACTCAACTTCTCAATTAACCATCGTGCTTATCTAAACGATATCCAAAGATTATGAAAATTCTTCCATAATTTCTTAAAAATATTTCACGAAACTTGACGTGAAAATTATTAGCTCGGGACATATACTTTATTTTATTTTAATTACTCTGACTTCCCTTTAGTCCCGCTAATAATCACTCCGAATAATACATTTTCGCTTAAAAATTATTATTCCGCGATCCAATTAATATACTTATTCCGAAAATATTTGTCATTTTGATTATCATTCCCGACCTTCATATCTTAACTTTCTTAATTTCTGACAAGTGGCATGTCCTAGTATCTGAAAAGTATCTTAACAATTTACGGGATATTACATTCACCCCCCTTATAATAAATTCGTCCTCGAATTTAAATTCAAACGAATTTGGCGATGTTTAAGTCTTGAATTGTATATAATTAGGAGGTGTATAGGGGATGGATTATGTTGTTGTTAGAATGTGGTATCGATAGGTTAGTCTTATTGCGTAATAAGTTACGATTTAGTCGATGTAAAAAAATTGACGTTTTGCAGAAAATGTCATGCGAAACAGCGATATTGCAAAGGCAATATCTCGGGCTGTATAAGTCCAAATCAAGTTCCGTTTGTTGGTACAAAAACATTAGGATGTTTAATATAACTTTCTAAGTTTGAGTATCTGTTGAATCGGACTCTAAGATGTTCATTTTAGATAGAACATTTTGTCGTGCAATCTGCCCTGCACTTGTAAACAGCTCCAAGGAAATAACTTCCGAGCTGATTTTCGACACCTTCGGCTGCGTTTCATGGTCCGAGACCTAAATAAAAGTTATAGGAGACGTTATAAACTTTAAGAATGTCAATTATTTTTAGGGGTAGGACTATTTTAAGTAAGCGTTTTCAATAGCCGAAGTCGGCTAGAAACATAATTTTGGTTAAGTTAATAATAGCTAGAATTTTATTAATTCTTGCTATTATTATATTTGCGTAGATCGGAAGAGCGACTATTGACAAGGCTTGAGGCAAACGGATCGAGATATCGTCATGCTTATTTGAAGAATTTGGATATCAAGTGGTGAGTACACTTTAAATAACTCGTTAATATTCATAAAGCTACGTATTTTAATACGAAAAGCTATATGAATATTTATATATTTGAAATGTTTGTTTTTAAAATGTCTACGTATGTATGCTTTAAAAATGATGTTTTATCGTAATGTTTTATTTTGATAATAACATAAATGTTAAGGCACCGGGGATGGGTAAAGTAAAATGACATGAATCGAACCAAATACAAATAAGAAAAATATAGTACATTTCTATATGTACTATTATTCATATATTTATAAAGAAACATAGTACGTTCCTATACGTACTTTTAATTATAATGAATACCCATACGTGCGTGTGTTATAGATGTATGCTTGTAGATTGTAATGTGCATGTCATGGTCCATAAAGGATCAAGAAAACCCAACATAAATCATCAAAATGATAAATACATGAGATAAGAATAGTGTACTCTGACATATTCAATAATAAGAACTGAGATACAAGGTGGAACTCGGTAGAATTATCCCGGCACCTGTATCTTATCCATTCTCGATGATAGTCCTCGAAACTCATACGAAATAAAAAGTAAGTGCGATACATCGAGAATCAATACGAAACAAGATCGAGACATAATGGGAACAAACACTCCTATTAAATGTCAATAGGAATTATATGAATCGACAGTTAAGTTCAAAAGACTTGCAGGGTGCAGAGTCCGAATGCAGACACGAAGGTAACTCGGTTGAACTATCTCAGGACCTGTGTCTGGTGAGTAACTCGGTTGAACTATCTAGGGACTCACAACTTGGGATTACGTAGTGGCATGAGTAACTCGGTCGAACTATCTCGGGACTGTGTCACATGGTTGAAGGTAACTCGGTTGAACTATCTCGGGACCCAACCATAAGGATCAAGTCACAATAGAATTGCCAATGATTTAATTCGATTTACAATCATGATAATATAACCTAAGATTTAAGATTCGATCGAAAACTATTGCAACAAAACGAGAAAGAAAAATATCAATACCATAATAAGAAATCAAAGATGTCAAATACGTATAAACTATAAGTTTATGAAATAAACAAAGAGTTATGAACGAAAGTAAACAGAGTATGCAATATGATTTCAAAAGAGTATTTTCTATATATAAAATGGGTTTCCAACGGTTTTAACCCTTTATGTGATATTGCGTGTAATTTTAGTGAACTCACTCAGTTATATACTGACCCCGTTGCTCCTCCCATTTTTCAGGGATAGTATGATATGATTTGAAGAGTCAAGCTTCCGAAGTTTTAATTCTCGGAAGTCATTTGCACCAGAAGTTAAAGAAGGTTTTCATTCTAGCGGTCCGTAGTAGTCTAGATGTTTTTGTCTATGTATTTATATAACGCATTTTCACTCTGATGCTTTTGTAAAATGGGGTCACATATATTTTGATATGTGAAATATGATTTGATTTGCGAAAAATTTACACAGGTTTTTAGGCTTGCTACGGGTTTCAGAGCTACCACTCCCATTCCCTAGCGCTGGTCGCGACTCATAAATTTAGGTCGTGACAAATTAAAACTGGACGGATATGAAGAGATCGATTAAGATAATCGATATAGATAAGGTTTAAACAACCTACGTATATCGTGGGACACTCGATAAAGGTAGTCAAGGAAAAGAATTAAAGACATTACTTGGGAAGTAATAAGAAAACAAGAATGATCAAACTCTATGTAGTTATAAACACATGGAGTCAAGAAGAATAAAGTTGATCTAGGAAAAAGATCAACCATACTGATAGACAATATATCAATAAAAACGCGATAGATGGATATGTAAACGGCCCAAATTGCAACACATCGACAAGTACGAAAAGTAACCCCCCAACCTCCTATCGATCATTGATATTGGAAACGTGAAACAAGAAGTATAAGAGGATCGAGAGATAAGTTAAGACAACGATAAGAACCTCATTGGATAATGGTAAAGAAGTTAACAGCCCTATATTTACTAGGACCAATAAGTAACATGTACATTGAGACGGAAGGTATAAAGTGATTAAGAAACATAGTAAGGAAAGGTAAAGATTTTATCAGATACTGGTAAAGGATACTACCAGTCTTATACATATAGTTAAAATGAAGTATCGAGAGCTAAGATATATTGTGGATAAGAATACATATTGAGTAATGCCAGACAGGCGTTCCACTTCATAAGATTCATGAAGTTAGGAAGTGCATGATTAGTGGTGAAGAAAAAGAAATTCCTAACTACCATCAGACACGAATAAGACTGTTGGACGAAAGGCTGTATAAATCTAACTATAAAGACAATAGTTAGTAAATGAATAATCAGGAGTATCACAACGGAAGCGAAAGAGGAGAAGGTAAACATGTACGTGATTAAATACAAGGACGAAGGAAATGCCAAAAAAGACGACGTCGGATGTCGATAAGCTCGAAAGTTCATTAGAAGCGGGAATAGAATAGAAACTCATTAAGGAATAGTACAACTTAATGAATAAAAGCTAAGACTAAAGTTAAGGTCTTGAGGAAAAAGCGAAAGAGAATCGATAGTGTCATTATGAAATGATAGTTCATGATAAATATTGAGAGAGGCAAAGTACTAAAGGACATAAGACAAGAAAAGACTCTAATTCGGAATAAAGAATATGAATTAAGTAACAACACGTTACAAAATAAGAAATCTACGGAAGAATGGGCTTTGAGATAAGGTGAAGGATTAACCTTATACTCAACAACAAAAGGAAAGTATAGGTGAACACTTAAAGGGATCAAGAAAATATCGAAAGAAGTTCGACTCTAAACGCAAAATGTTGACAAAATTATAAGGTATAAGAATACTAAATGTATTTTAAAACAAAAAGATTGATTGGTTGCTTAGTTCACAGGCTCAAACCACAGCCTATACAAGTAATGAACGATAGCACCTAGAAGTGACTTCCGGGCCAATTTTCGACGCTTTCGGGTTTCAATTTCAACCTGAAGTATAATGGGAAGTGCTAAAAGAAATAGTGAAATGTATGAATACAAGTTTTGCTTATTAAACAAACGCTTATGAATAACCAATTAGGACAACCAAAGTGAGCTAGAAGAGTAAATTTTGGACAAGTTTAAAGTAACTTGAAACCATAAGTTATCCAATTGGATTGGGTAAATTAATCAAATATAGTTTGATAAATACCAAAAGTGTTTAAAAAGAAAAGTTCGAAGTTAGTGTTCAGGATGACACTACCCTTATAATACAAGGAAGTGAATGACGAATAAAGATTGACGAGTACCAACACTAAGAAGTAAAAGAATACGAGCCCAACAAGGCAAGGAGTTAATAGACGACGGGATTAAAATCCCAACGGGATAACAATTATTGTCCTATTAGTTGTTATTCCACCATTACGAAAATCGTCTACAGCTACGTGCGAACTAAGAAAGTTCTTAAAGAGATTAATCATCTCTTTTATAACAGACATTAAGCATTGCCATATGATTAAGCAAGATACAAATGGACGGAAGAACAAGATTAACTATGTTTAAGAATGTCAGCAATTATCGTAAGATAAATCGAAGACTTGATAAGAAAGACAGGTAACTAGAAAACCGTCAAGAAATGACGATATAAGAAACTTTAAAGAGCACCATGGATTACAAAAGCAAAGTTGTCAGAACTTTATGATCTAGGTAACGATAGTATAAGAAGTAAGACTTTAGGTCGTTATAAGGGGCAATAAGAATTGCTAAGAAGTGTAATACTTGATGGATAAGAGGATTACTTTAATTATGAAAATTCGAGGACGAATTTTTATAAGGGGGGAAGAATGTAATACCCCGTACTTTTAAAGTACCAACTAAGATGCCATGAGGCATAAGTGCGAGAATTTAATCAAGGACATCAGAATTACGATCGGGAAATAAGAATTTAGACCGAAGCATGTCTATTAAAATTATCGTAAAATTATAAATTAAGTGAATTTATTATTTGATAAATTGAAATTTAGCAGGACTAAGAAAAATAAATAAATTAAAATAAAATAAATGGTAAGTCTCGAGCTAATAAATTTTACGATAAAGTTCGTAAAATAAAAACAAGGAGCTAAGATTATATTTTATTAATTTGGATAAAAGTGTTTAATTAAACAAAATTTTATTATCAAAATAATGAAAATAATATAAATAATTATTTGGACCCGAATAAATAAATAATGCGACGGAGTCCATTATTTATCGATAAATGAAAAATTGTCAAAGTTCCTTTTTAATTATAAAAATAATTTGGAAAGAAATTGGAGAAGTAGAAAGTTGAGGAGTTAAGCTATAAGAGGTGTAAAACTCAAGCACTTATATGGCCTTATTTCCCTACAAAATCAATAAGCAAAAGACACATGACCCACTACTTATCCTTTATATCTAGCAAAAACAAGAAGCAGATATGGAAATTAATCAAACCAAACCCTTATTTCCTAAGCATGCCGAAGCTTCATCTCCTTTGTCTTCACCATGAGCGATCATCACGGCTGCATCAAGAACTCAACCATCCGACCACCAATTGCTGTGATTTCAGCTCGATTGTGAAGCTAACACCTAAAGGCTTAAGGTAAGCTCTTAATCTTTGTATTTAATTATGAATTGGGGCTGTTTGCTACGGTTAAAGTGTATGAATTCTGTTTGTGTGTAATTGCTGGAAATTGCAGAAATTAAAGGATTTGTGATGTGTTTGAGTGAGGTTTGAGAGTTGTGGTTAATGGACATGCTAGGTGTTTGTTTGGATGTCGAGGTATGAGTAGCGAGATGAACCGAGGAGCTCGGTTCTGCTCTAAAGGAGCAGAACCCACTCTGCTCGTGTGAGCAGAATCTATTCTGCTCACAAAGAGCATATGAACTCTGCTCACAAGGAGCAGAGTTCAGCCCCCAAAGGGGTCTATTTGAGCAGTCCCCGACCAGCCAGAAATGGCGTTTTTGAAGGGGTTTAAGTTAATACGTAATTGTCTCGAGGTTATATCATAGCATTTTATGGGGTTTAAAACTCATTTAAGGGACTGCAGAATTGCAGCCCCAAAACAGTCTAAGACACTAAGTTTAGACCAAGAAACGAAAGACTTTGTGCGATGTTTTCTAAAAAGGCTTGAGTAGTATATCGTAAGGGATATACGTAGAGTACATTGTGATAATCGGATTAGGATTTGACCAATTAAATATGGCTGGGATAATTGAAATAGATGGGGTGTTGGAAGTACGGAATTCTAGAAATAAATGGATCAAGCCATGAAGGCTACTTCGCCTATAAGAACGAACCCCGAACCATAATAGTTTTAACCCGAAAATGAGTGGAGTATATAGACGGTATTGCATAGATGAGTTTTAAGCAAAATGATAGTATTGTTGTTAAGATAGATTAAAAGTTATCGAGGTTTAAAGTTTAGTCAAAAACAACAAGTTAAGGAAAATAATTCAAACATATTAAAGACTCAACTTTAGGAATTTATTGTGAGCAAACTATAAGTCGAAACAATTCGATGTCTGCACGGAAGTTGTAGGTGGGACTACAGAGTATAAGAATGTCAAAATTGTTTTGGATTTTGACCAATTTATGGGCCTTGTTTCACAGCTCGAAACAGCAGCGATGATAGGCTGTTTTGACATCTTTTATACTCAGATTTGAGATATCAACTTCAAGGCCCATTTCCGACACCTTAGGGCGATAATTTCAGTTAGAATTTAAACAAACGTTATAGACGGGGTTACGAACTATAAGGATGTTAAATTTGTTTGGGAGTCGGACCGTTTTAAATAAATATTTTTAATTGCCAAAGTCGGCTAGTTAACTAGTTTTGGAAAGACTAGTTTTAATTAACGAAACGTAAAGTCGTTAATTAATTAAGTTATAAATTGACTTTTTCAGCTAAGATCAATTATAAATTATGGAAAAGTGACTTATTAAATTAATTATCGATTTGACTCGATAATTAATTTAGTTTAGCTAAATTGAATAGCTAATAAATAACATTTGGAATAATGTTATTTATTAAATGAGATTATAATTTTAACACGTTATCAATTTATTCCGAGGCAAAATAAATTGATTTATTCGCTAAGTATTATATAGCTAGAACACCTTTAGATTAGGATCCATTTTAATTACGATTTATTATCGTATTTTCATTGACTCGACGAGGCGATTATCAAGGCTATGCGGAATGTAAAGAACGCGACATCGCTTTGCTAGGACCGAAGTCTTTGGATAGAAATTTGTGAGTTTTGCAATTTACTTTCGTATATTATTATTATAAGTTGTTAATTGTGTGGTAATACATTAATTGCATTGCATATAAATTATTACTTGGGTAATTCATGTGAATGCTTTGTTCATAATATCGCTTGGATGCATCATTTGACATACTGTTGTTATTTGTAAATTGTGATGTCTACTTTAATGATCCGAAGAAACGAGCTACCTATTGGGCGTCAATAGGACTGTGTGATCACCGGTGTCGGTCGAGTCTCGGTAGATGTGCCTACATGTAATTTAATTTGATCCTTACTCGTACGGTTTGATGATGGAATCGAAGGAGGATTATGTTTAGCAGATACAAGGTAACTCGGTTGAACTATCTCGGGACCTGTATCTGGTGAGTAACTCGGTTGAACTGTCTCGGGGCTCACAACTTGGGACTAAGTGTGGCATGAGTAACTCGGTTGAACTATCTCGGGACTATGCCACGTGGTAGCGCTAACTCGGTTGAACTATCTCGGGACCGTACCACTCGGATTAAAATGATTTGATATAATATTAATGGATACAATATGAGTAGGATACGGATAGGAAATAGTATGAATTTAAGATTAGGGTTTCATCGGATCAAATATTATTGTTTGTTTTGATATATGTTTATGCAATTTATATTCATAATATCTTAAGTAAATGCGAACTCACGCAGCGTTGTCTGACCCCCCAACAGTGCTTTCTTTCAGGGGTATAGTATGACAGACTTTTATCATTAATCCAGAAGTCTATTAGTGCAGAACGAAGGAGTCAATCAATAGTGCTGCAGTAGTCAAGTCTTAGTGTGTTGATAGTTTGACAAACGGTTTTATATAATTTACCTAAACTCTGATATGTACGAAAGGTTTTAAACTGCGCTTGTATATATGTGAGAGACAGGGCATTGTTTATCAGATATCGCTTTGTAAGACCCTGATTTTTAAAGATCATCTTGTATCGTTTAAAGAAGTTTTGTAAAAACGTTTTGAGAATGTTTCGCGAAAAATTTATAGTGATTTTTAGGCTTGCTACGGGTTTCGGAGCTACCACTCCCATTCCCCAGCCCCGGTCGCGGCTCGAGATTTTGGGTCGTGACAAAGGTGGTATCAGAGTTGGAGTCTTCACAAAAGTTGTTCACAAGAGTACGAAGTTTATGAATGTTCAATTTGTTTCGGAACATAACTGCTGTACGTACTCTGTTTCGAGGCCAAAACAGCAGCCACGATAGGCTGTTTTGGTAGCCCTTAACAGCCAACTGAGGGAGGAAACTTTAGAACTGATATTCGACACCTTCGGGTACTACTTTCAGTCCGAGGTCTAAACAAAAGTTTTAGACGACATTCCGAACTATAGGAATATCAAAACAACTGTTGTTTCAAGGTCAGAAACAGAGCACGTATCATCCTCGAAACCCAAAACAAAATTGATATTAATGTTCTCTGTATCATCGCCTACGTTTTTTATTAAGACTCAAACTTAATCCGACATGTTTATCATCCTCAAATCTTGCCTCAAAGACAGCCTCTCATTAGGCATAAATCTGAAAATCTTTAACTGATTTTTCACTCAACTTCGAACCTCGATAACTTTTAATTTATCTTAACAACCATGCTATTATTTTTCTTAAAACTCATCTATGTAATGCCACCTATATATCTCATTCACTTTCGGGTTAAGATTACTAAGGTTTGAGGTCTGCTTTTATAGGCGAAGTAGCCTTCGTGGCTTGATTATGTCATTTCCAGATTTCTGGCATTTTCAACTCACCATCTATTTCAATCATTTCAGCCCTAATTAATCATTTAAATCCTAATCTGACTATTACGACATATTCTCCATATATCCCTTATGATATACTGCTCAAGCCTTCTCGAAAATCATCGTTCAAAGTCGTCCTTATTGTGGCCTAAACTTAGCATCATGGACTTTTTTGGGGCTGCACTTGTGCAGCCCTCAAGTCAGTTTTAACGATAACTTACTGTTTCACTTTCAAATAAATTACATCAATAATTAGACTCGATCTTGCACTCAAACACGTCTCCCTTGGCTGGTCGGGGACTGCTCAAGCAGTCCCCATCAAGAACCGAACTCTGCTCATGTGAGCAGAGTTCATTCTGCTCGTTGGAGCAGAACTAATTCTGCTCTTCTTTGAGCAGAATTTGTTCTGCTCTTTTGAGCAGAATAACGCTTGTCGGTACTCATTCCGACAAGCTTACGTGACGGGTAATCAATTCCTAAAATATTAATTAACACAACCCTCAAAACCTCACTCAAACCATCAATTAAAAACTGAAATTTCCAACAAAATACCATAGCAGAAAATTTCCAGATTTCAATCTTAATAAACACCGTCAAAAACACAATGAAATCCAAAGTTAAAGATGTTACCTTGTCCGTGTGTGTGTTAGCTCTCCAACCGAGCTTAAATCATCAAAAACGGTTGTCGGATCGTTGAGTTTTCCTTGCCGCCGTGGAGTATGTGCAAGGTTGATGGTGATGGTGTTGATGCTTCGGTGAATTGAAGAAGAAGAAGGCTTGGGGTTTTGATTTTTATTTGGTCTTGATCTTTTTATCATGCTAGAGAAATGTTGAAGAGGTGGAGGTATGATGTGCCCTTTTTCTATTGGTTTTGTGGGAAATAAGTCCATATAAATGCTTAGATTTGGCACCTCTTCCCACTAAATCCTTAGGCTTTCAATTCTTTCAATTGAATCTCAATTCATTTTATAATTAAACGGATGCTTGACGATTTCATTTATCGTTAAATAATGGACTTCACATTATTTATTTATCCGGGTCCAAATAATTTATATATATCCTTTTCATTTTCCCATAATCAAATTCCGTTTAATTAAAATACTTTCGTCTAAATTTATAAAATTTACTCTTAGCTCCTTAATTTTATTTTACGAATTTTATCGTAAAATTTATTAGCTCGGGAATTACCATTTATTTTATTTTAATTTATTGACTTTTCTTTAGTCCCGCTAAAATCCAATTTATCAATTGATAATCTCCACTTAAGTTATTATTTATAATAACTTTTAATTGACCCGCTTCGATCTAAATTTTTTATTTCTCGAACATTATTCTGATGTGCTTAATTAAATTATCGCACTTATGCCTCGTGGCATCTTACTTGGTCCTTTTAAAAGTACGGGGTATTACATTCTTCCCCCCTTATAAAAATTCGTCCTCGAATTGTCATAATTATAGTAATACTCTTATCCCTCAAGTATTACACTTCTTAATAGTTCTTGTTGCTCCTTGTTAAGACTTAAAATGTTTCGCCTTTTTAGCGATTTAAGCCAAACGTTTACAAACGTTACGAAATAAATCCAAGTGTTTCACCTTTTTAGCAATTTAAGCCAAACGTTTACAAACGTTACGAAACAAATCCAAGCGTTTCACATTTTTAGCAATTTAAGCCAAAAGTTTACAAACGTTACGAAACAAATGCAAATGTTTCACCTTTTTAGCGAGGTAAGCCAAACGTTTACAAACGTTACGAAAGAAAACCAAACGTTTAAAACGTTACGAAACAAATTCAAACGTTTCATATTTTTACAATTTAAGCCAAACATTTACAAAGGTTACGAAAGAAAATCAAGCGTTTCACCTTTTTAGTAATTTAAATAAAACGTTTACAAACATTACCAAACAAATCCAAGTTTTTCACCTATTTAGCAATTTAAGCCAGACGTTTACAAACGTTACGAAACAAATCCAAGCGTTTCACCTTTTTAGCAATTTAAGCCAAACGTTTACAAACATTACTAACCAAATCCAAACGTTTCCTCTTTTTATTGATTTAAGCCAAACGTTTACAAACGATACGAAATAAATCCAAACATTTCGCCTTTTTAGCGATTTAAGCCAAACATTTACAAAGGTAATGAAACAAATCCAAATGTTTCACCTTTTTAGCAATTTAAGCCAAACGTTTACAAAGGTTTCAAAACAAATCCAAGCGTTTCACGTTTTTAGCAATGTAAGCAAAACGTTTATAAATGTTGCGAAACAAATCCAAGCGCTTCACCTTTTTAGCAATTTAAGCCAACCCTTTACAAACGTTACGAAACAAATCCAAACATTTCACCTTTTTAGCGATTTAAGCCAAATGTTTACAAACGTTACGAAATAAATCTAAATGTTTCACCTTTTTAGCGATTTAAGCCAAACGTTTAGAAACGTTGCAAAACAAATCCAAATGTTGAACCTTTTTAGCGATTTAAGCCAAACGTTTAGAAACGTTGCAAAACAAATCCAAATGTTGAACCTTTTTAGCGATTTAAGCCAAACGTTTAAAAACGTTACAAAATAAATCCAAATGTTTCCCCTTTTTAGCGATTTAAGCCAAATGTTTACAAACGCTAATAAACAAATTCAAACGTTTCACCTTTTTAGCGATTTAAGCCAAACATTTACAAACGTTACGAAACAAATCCAAGAGTTTCGCCTTGTTAGCGATTTAAGCCAAAGGTTCACAACCGTTACGAAACAAATCCATATGTTTCGCCTTTCTAGCGATTTAAGCCAAACGTTTACAAACGCTACGAAATAAATCCAAGCGTTTCACCTTTTTAGAAATTTAAGCCAAACGTTTACAAACGTTACGAAACTAATCCAAGCGTTTCACATTTTTAGCAATTTAAGCCAAAAGTTTACAAACGTTATGAAACAAATCCAAACGTTTCATCTTTTTAGCGAGGTAAGCCAAACGTTTACAAAAGTTACGTAACAAAACCAAACGTTTAAAACGTTACGAAACAAATTCAAACGTTTCACATTTTTAGCAATTTAAGGCAAACATTTTGGAAACGCTACGAAAGAAAACCAAACGTTTCACCTTATTAGTAATTTAAACAAAACGATTACAAACATTACCAAACAAATCCAAGTATTTCACCTATTTAGAAATTTAAGCCAGACGTTTACAAACGTTACAAAACAAATCCAAGCATTTCACCTTTTTAGCAATTTAAGCCAAACGTTTACAAACATTACGAACCAAATCCAAACGTTTCCCCTTTTTATTGATTTAAGCCAAACGTTTACAAACGATTCGAAAGAAATCCAAACGTTTCACCTTTTTAGCGATTTAAGCCAACCATTTACAAAGGTTATGAAACAAATACAAATGTTTCACCTTTTTAGCAATTTAAGCCAAACGTTTACAAACGTTTCGAAACAAATCCAAGCGTTTCACGTTTTTAGCAATTTAAGCAAAACGTTTACAAACGTTGTGAAACAAATCCAAGCGTTTTACCTTTTTAGCAATTTAAGCCAACCTTTTACAAACGTTACGAAACAAATCCAAACGTTTCACCTTTTTAGCGATTTAAGCCAAACATTTACAAACGTTACGAAATAAATCCAAACGTTTCACCTTTTTAGCGATTTAAGCCAAACGTTTAGAAACGTTACCAAACAAATCCAAACGTTTCACCTTTTTAGCGATTTAAGCCAAATGTTTACAAACGCTAATAAACAAATTCAAACGTTTCACCTTTTTAGCGATTTAAGCCAAACGTTTACAAACGTTACGAAACAAATCCAAGAGTTTCACCTTGTTAGCGATTTAAGCCAAAAGGTTCACAAATGATACGAAACAAATCCAAATGTTTCACCTTTTTAGCTATTTAAGCCAAACGTTTACAAACGTTGCGAAATAAATCCAAGCGTTTCACCTTTTTAGCAATTTAAGCCAAACATTTACAAACGTTATGAAACAAATCCAAGCGTTTCACATTTTTAGCAATTTACGCCAAAAGTTTACAAATGTTACAAAACAAATCCAAACGTTTCACCTTTTTAGCAAGGTAAGGCAAACGTTTACAAACGTTACGAAACAAAACTAAACGTTTAAAACGTTGCGAAACAAATTCAAGCGCTTCACCTTTTTAGCGATTTAAGCCAAACATTTACAAACGCTACGAAAGAAAACCAAGCGTTTCATCTTTTTAGCAATTTAAACAAAACGTTTACAAACATTACCAAACAAATCCAAGTGTTTCACCTATTTAGCAATTTAAGCCAGACGTTTACAAACGTTACGAAACAAATCCAAGCGTTTCACCTTTTAAGCAATTTAAGCGAAACGTTTACAAACATTACGAACCAAATCCAAACGTTTCCTCTTTTTATTGATTTAAGCCAAATGTTTACAGACGATACGAAATAAATCCAAACATTTCGCCTTTTTAGCGATTTAAGCCAAACATTTACAAAGGTTATGAAACAAATCCAAACGTTTCACCTTTTTAGCGAATTAAGGCAACGCTAATAAACAAATTCAAACATTTCACCTTTTTAGCGATTTAAGCCAAACGTTTACAAACGTTACGAAACAAATCCAAGAGTTTCGCCTTGTTAGCGATTTAAGCCAAAGGTTCACAAACGTTACGAAACAAATCCAAATGTTTTGCCTTTATAGCGATTTAAGCCAAACGGTTACAAACGTTACGAAATAAATCCAGGTGTTTCCCCTTTTTAGCAATTTAAGCCAAACGTTTACAAACATTACGAAACAAATCCAAGCGTTTCACATTTTTAGCAGTTTAAGCCAAAGGTTTACAAACGTTACGAAACAAATCCAAACGTTTCACCTTTTTAGCGAGGTAAGCCAAACGTTTACAAACATTACGAACCAAATCCAAACGTTTTCTCTTTTAATTGATAAAAGCCAAACGTTTACAGACGATACGAAATAAATCCAAACGTTTCACCTTTTTAGCGATTTAAGCCAAACATTTACAAAGGTTATTAAACAAATCCAAACGTTTTACCTTTTTAGCAATTTAAGCCAAACGTTTACAAACGTTTCGAAACAAATCCAAGCGTTTCACGTTTTTAGCAATTTAAGAAAAACGTTTATAAACGTTGCGAAACAAATCCAAGTGTTTCACCTTTTTAGCAATTTAAGCCAACCCTTTAAAAACATTACGAAACAAATCCAAACGTTTACCCTTTTTAGCGATTTAGGCCAAACGTTTACAAACATTACGAAATAAATCCAAACGTTTCACTTTTTTAGCGATTTAAGTCAAACGTTTAGAAACGTTGCAAAACAAATCCAAATGTTGAATCTTTTTAGCGATTTAAGCCAAACGTTTAAAAACGTTACGAAACAAATCCAAACGTTTCACCTTTTTAGCGATTTAAGCCAAATGTTTACAAATGCTAATAAACAAATTCAAACGTTTCACCTTTTTAGCGATTTAAGCCAAACGTTACAAACGTTACGAAACAAACCCAAGAGTTTCGCCTTGTTAGCGATTTAAGCCAAAGGTTCACAAACGTTACGAAACAAATCCAAATGTTTCGCCTTTTTAGCGATTTAGGCCAAACGTTTAAAAACATTACAAAATAAATCCAAGAGTTTCACCTATTTAGCAATTTAAACCAAGCGTTTACAAACGTTACGAAACAAATCCAAGCGTTTCACATTTTTAGAAATTTAAGCCACCAGTTTACAAACGTTATGAAACAAATCCAAACGTTTCACCTTTTTAGTGAGGTAAGCCAAACTTTTACAAACGTTACGTAACAAAACCAAACGTTTAAAATGTATCGAAACAGATTCAAACGTATCATATTTTTAGCGATTTAAGGCAAACATTTACAAACGTTACGAAAGAAAACCAAGTGTTTCACCTTTTTAGCAATTTAAACAAAACGTTTACAAACATTACCAAACAAATCCAAGTGTTTCACCTATTTAGCAATTTAAGCCAGACGTTTACAAACGTTACGAAACAAATCAAAGCGTTTAACCTTTTTAGCAATTTAAGCCAAACGTTTACAAACATTACGAACCAAATCCAAACGTTTCCTCTTTTTATTGATTTAAGCCAAATGTTTACAGACGATACGAAATAAATCCAAACGTTTCGCCTTTTTAGCGATTTAAGCCAAACATTAACAAAGGTTATGAAACAAATCCAAATGTTTCAC
This sequence comes from Mercurialis annua, assembly GCF_937616625.2. Classification (NCBI taxonomy): domain Eukaryota; kingdom Viridiplantae; phylum Streptophyta; class Magnoliopsida; order Malpighiales; family Euphorbiaceae; genus Mercurialis; species Mercurialis annua. The sequence continues at coordinate 31,137,357 of NC_065572.1, read as the reverse complement.
CTTTTTAGCAATTTAAGCCAAACGTTAACAAAGGTTTCAAAACAAATCCAAGCGTTTCACGTTTTTAGCAATTTAAGCAAAACGTTTATAAATGTTGCGAAACAAATCCAAGCGTTTCAACTTTTTAGCAATTTAAGCCAACCCTTTACAAATGTTACGAAACAAATCCAAACGTTTCACCTTTTTAGCGATTTAAGCAAAACGTTTACAAACGTTACGAAATAAATCCAAACGTTTCACCTTTTTAGCGATTTAAGCCAAACGTTTAGAAACGTTACAAAACAAATCCAGTTGTTGAACCTTTTTAGCGATTTAAGCCAAACGTTTAAAAAAGTTACGAAACAAATCCAAACGTTTCACCTTTTTAGCGAATTAAGGCAACGCTAATAAAGAAATTCAAACGTTTCACCTTTTTCGCGATTTAAGCCAAACATTTACAAAGGTTATTAAACAAATCCAAATATTTCACCTTTTTAGCAATTTAAGCCAAACGTTTACAAACGTTTCGAAACAAATCCAAGCGTTTCACGTTTTTAGCAATTTAAGCAAAACGTTTATAAACGTTGCAAAACAAATCCAAGCGTTTCACCTCTTTAGCAATTTAAGCCAACCCTTTAAAAACGTTACGAAACAAATCCAAACGTTTACCCTTTTTAGCGATTTAGGCCAAACGTTTACAAACATTACGAAATAAATCCAAACGTTTCACTTTTTTAGCGATTTAAGCCAAACGTTTAGAAACGTTGCAAAACAAATCCAAATGTTGAATCTTTTTAGCGATTTAAGCCAAACGTTTAAAAACGTTACGAAACAAATCCAAACGTTTCACCTTTTTAGCGATTTAAGCCAAATGTTTACAAACGCGAATAAACAAATTCAAACGTTTCACCTTTTTAGCGATTTAAGCCAAACGTTACAAAAGTTACGAAACAAATCCAAGAGTTTTCGCCTTGTTAGCGATTTAAGCCAAAGGTTCACAAACGTTACGAAACAAATCCAAATGTTTCGCCTTTTTAGCGATTTAAGCCAAACGTTTACAAACATAACAAAATAAATCCAAGCGTTTCACCTTTTTGCAATTTAAACCAAGCGTTTACAAACGTTACGAAACAAATCCAAGCGTTTCACATTTTTAGAAATTTAAGCCACCAGTTTACAAACGTTACGAAACAAATCCAAACGTTTCACCTTTTTAGTGAGGTACACTACAAAAAATTTGGCTTGTTGGGACGAACGAAATTTATCACGTTAAGCCCAAAATTTGTCACAACAACGTTATTGTGACTATTTTGTGACAAATTTTGTTGGTCACAACAAACAAGTCACAATAAGTCCATTTTATAGTTTGTCACCATAAATTTCTATTGTGATAAAATTGTTTTGTCACATTCATATTTATTGTGACGAAAATGTATATCACAAGTAATCAAATCTTGTCAAAAAATTTCGTAATATACATCGACTTCTAGTGACAAAACGCTAATAACGTGACAAAAAAATATTTATCACAATTCATATAAATTTGTCACTACATACACCGAGTTATTAGTGACAAAAAGATTATGCAGTGACAAAACAATATTTATCACAATTAATATACATTTGTCACTACATACGCCGAGTTATTAGTGACAAAAAGATTGTGAAGTGACAAAAAACTATTTTTCACAAGTAATCTATCATAAAGTGACGAAATTAATTACCATATTAAATAATTAGCTGTGATAAATTTAATTTTTCACAACAAGTAATTTAACATAATGTGACGAGATTAATTGTCATTATTATTAGTTAGTTGTGATAAATTTAATTTATCACAAGAAGTAATTTAATATAACATGACGAAATTAATTGTCATTATAATTAGTTAGTTGTGATAAATTTAATTTATCACAACACGTTATGATAATGTGACGAAATTAATTGTCATTATAATTTGTCAACGGTGACAAATTTAATTTATCAAAATAAGTAATTTATCATAACGTGACGAAATTAATTGTCATTATAATTTGTCAACGGTGACAAATTTAATTTATGACAACAAGTAATTTATAATAACGTGACGAAATTAATTGTCATTATATTATTTTCATTTTTATCGATACTAAAATAATTGAATACGGTAATTTGTTACTAAAATCAATGAATAAAAAACAAAATCAATTCAAATATTACATAAAATTATCATTGAATAAGTCTTTAATAATACTAAAATAACAGATCGTATGCAAACATGTAAACTATTTTCTATAAAGAAAAGAAACTAAATTAAGTCTAACTTTTGGTATAGGAGACGTCCATCTTCTTTCATTCCAACAACTTCCATCTGTAAGAAAAAAAATACATTTATTATATACACTTTTATTTTCAACTGATATAATTAAGTGAATAATTTTGAAATTATAAAGAAAAATTAAAAGTGTAATGAATTAAAAAAATTGAAATGTTACCTTAATGTGTGCATGTTCATCAAAATGTTCACATAGGTTCTTCCAATCGTTTATCTTTACATTCTTGGGTGGATGTTTTTCAGCTTACTCACGAGTAGAGAACGTCTTATAGTGTAAGTGACAATGATGCTTGAAGTTTCTAAATCGTCTAGCCATCATACCATATACTACTTCTCTTTCATGTGGATCACTTAAATCAATCTCAAATTCACCCTATCAATAAACAAACATATGAATAGTCACATATTATAAGAATATAATTAATTGAAATACAAGTATGATATAAATTTCGTTTCCCTCCTATTTTAATATTGTTTCCCTCCTACTAAATTCGTTTTTCACTTTTCATTATTTGATTTGCCAAAATCTTTGCAAATCAAATCAGTTTGAGATATATTCTGAAAATCTTATTGCAAAAAATTTGTTTGTTACTCGAGGTAGTCCAGAAATTCGACGAGTTTATATATTTCATCGAATATATGTCTGAAATCGTAATAACTCGACCATTCTTTTTTAGAAGAGGATCTAAGAACTACAATAGTTTATCTCATGTTAGTTTGCTTTTTATTTCCAAATTGATATGTATTTTTTTAAAGAAATATTTATATGCAGTTTTTTTAAAGTTATAGTGAGTGAATATAAACTACATGTCAATCATATGCAACCTTAGAAAACAAAAAACAAGCACAAAATAGAGAAATACGTAAGAAATACAAAACTTTACCTCATATTAGTTTGCTTCTCTATAAAATTTTATACTATGTAATTCTTATACTATTTTAAAATTTCATTTAGATGCACTTTCTTAAAAAGGTTATGGTGACATAATGTGAACCTTATGTCTATCTTATGTCAACCTTATGAAATACAAAATAAACACAAAATAAAAAAACAAACACGAATTGCAGAAAAATATATGGTAAAGAAAAACACGAAAAACAATCTTTCCATTCCGGCAAAAGCATTAAAACACATTTTGTTTTGGGAAGAAGACCTAAGAAATACTACAATTTATCTCATGTTAGTTTGCTTATCTATTCAAATTGATATGTATGTCTTATACTATTTTTAAATTTTATTTAGATGCAGTTTTTTAAAAATTTTTGTGACCGAATATAAATTTTATGTCAACCGTGTGTCAACCTTATGAAACACAAAATAAACACAAAATAAAGAGATAAAAACGAATTGCATAAAATATATGGTAAAGAATAACTTGAAAACAATATTTTCATTCCAGAAAAAGCATGGAAACACAATTCCATTAGCTAATTATATCAATTCTCTAAGCAAAATAAATGAAACACAAAATAAAGAATCAATTCAACCTAACCTTCATCAACATTTGTTGGTTCAGAGGACATGGTTTCAGTTTCTCCAACCGTATTAACTTCAGCAGCCATTTGTCCTTGAGTTGTTAAATAACAAGTATGGTGAGAATTGTTTATAATTGTTTCTATGATATTTTGATAAGAAAGAAGAAATCACTTTATTTTATCATTCAACAACGTGATTCCTGCAATTATGGTTAATGCCAATGAGTTTTCCTTTTAGAGGGAACTTTCATTAATTAAAAAATTAAATAAGGATATAATTATTTTCGTTTCCCTCTCTTTTTTTTGTTTTCCTCCTATTTTAATATTGTTTCCCTCCTACTAGATTCGTTTTTCACTTTTTCACTTAGCAAATCAAATAAGTTTGAGATATATTCTGAAAATCTTGTTGCAGAAATTTTTATTCAGATGCAGTTTTTTAAAAGTTTTTGTGACCGAATATGAACCTTATCTCAACCGTATGTCAACCTTATGAAACACAAAATAAACACAACATAAAGAGATAAAAACGAATTGCATAAAATATATGGTAAAGAATAACTTGAAAATAATATTTTCATTCCAGAAAAAGCATTGAAACACAATTCTATTAGCTAATTATATCAATTCTCTAAGAAAAATAAATGAACACAAAATAAAGAATCAATTAAACCTAACCTTCATCAACATTTGTTGGTTGAGAGGACATGGTTTCAGTTTCTCCAACCGTATTAACTTCAGCAGTCACTGGTCCTTGAGTTGTATAATAACAAGTATGGTGAGAATTGTTTATAATTGTTTTTATGATATTTTGATAAAAAAGAAGAAATCGCTTTATTTTTTCATTCAACAACGTGATTCCTGCAATTATGGTTAATGCCAATGAGTTTTCCTTTTAGAGGGAACTTTCATTAATTAAAAAATTAAATAAGGATATAATTATTTTCGTTTCCCTCTCTTTTTTTTGTTTCCCTCCTATTTTAATATTGTTTCCCTCCTACTAGATTCGTTTTTCACTTTTCCTGATTTGATTTGCCAAAATCTTAGCAAATCAAATCAGTTTGAGATATATTATGAAAATCTTGTTGCAGAAATTTTTATTTAGATGCAGTTTTTTAAACGTTTTTGTGACCGAATATGAACCTTATCTCAACCGTATGTCAACCTTATGAAACACAAAATAAACACAACATAAAGAGATAAAAACGAATAGCATAAAATATATGGTAAAGAATAACTTGAAAACAATATTTTCATTTCAGAAAAAGAATTGAAACACAATTCCATTACCTAATTATATCAATACTCTAAACAAAATAAATGAAACACAAAATTAAGAATGAATTCAACCTAACCTTCATCAACATTTGTTGGTTGAGAGGACATGGTTTCAGTTTCTCCAACCGTATTAATTTCGGCAGCCACTAATCCTTGAGTTGTTGAATAACAAGTATGGTGAGAATTGTTTATAATTGTTTCTATGATATTTTGATAAGAAAGAAGAAATCACTTTATTTTGTCATTTAACAACGTGATTCCTGCAATTATGGTTAATGCCAATGAGTTTTTCTTTTAGAGGGAACTTACATTAATTAAAAAATTAAATAAGGACATAATTATTTTCGTTTCCCTCTCTTTTTTCGTTTCCCTCCTATTTTAATATTGTTTCCCTCCTACTAAATTCGTTTTTCACTTTTCCTAATTTGATTTCCCAAAATCTTGGCAAATCAAATGAGTTTAAGATATATTCTGAAAATCTTGTTGCAGAAAATTTTATTTAGATGCAGTATTTTAAATGTTTTTGTGACCGAATATGAACCTTATGTCAACCATATGTCAACCTTATGAAACACAAAATAAACACAACATAGAGAGATAAAAACGAATTGTATAAAATATATGGTAAAAAATAACTTAAAAATAATATTTTCATTCCAGAAAAAGCATTGAAACACTTTTGAGGTAATATATGCCTTTTGTAAATAAATGGGAACAAATAAGAAATTTTTCTACTGTTGCCTATTCTTATAATTTATTTTAATGTGTTAATTAGTATAATTTGAATTTTTGTAATAGGTAAATTTATTCGGTTGAATATGATTTTACTCGCATAACCATTATTGAAATTGTATTTTAGGGTTTAGGGCTTAGAATTTAGAGTTTAGGGTTTAGGATTTAGGGTTTAGGGTTTTGGGTTATGATTAGTGTTAGGGTTAGCAAAAACAACATTTAGCAATATTTAATTTTTTTAATGACCGCTAAAAAAGTAAAATAACATTTAATTTATTTATTATGAATTTAGGAAAAGTCAAAAAAACCTTAAATTAACACTATATTGATATAAAAATAAATTTGATTACAATAGGTAAAAATGATTATTTTTTTATTATGTCATTTGCTATTATTTATATAACTATAAAATAATGCTTGCTTGAGAAAAAATGTGCCAAAATTTACGTGAAGTTAATTTTATAACTTTTGATAAAAATTAAGAAAACTTAAAATATACGTTACATGTGCCTCAATTTACGTTGCATGTGCCTCAACTTACGTGAGATGTGTCGAAATGTCAACTGAGCTAAGTTATGAGAAAATAATTGCAAAGTCTATACTAATGTGTGTAAAAGACTGTTAATACATTGTTTGTACGTAGGTCGTACACGGCCCGTTAAAAATTACGGAAAAATAACAAAGCTAGCTTATTGTAACTGTTTTTGTAGGTTTTCATCATCGATAAGTTTATTTTTATAACTTTCAATAAAAATTATAAGAACCTAAAATATACGTTACATGTGCCTCAAATTACATTGCATGACGTACCTCAACTTACGTGAGCAAATGTCAACGGAGTTAAGTTATGAGTAAAAAATCGCAAAGTCTATACTAATGTAAAAAAAACCGTTAATACATTGTTTGTACGTAGGTCATACACGGCCCGTTAAAACATATGGCAGAAATACAGTTTAGCTCCTTGAATTGCCAAAAACACAATTTGGTCCCTAAACTCATAATGTTTGCTAATTTGCCCCAAGACTAAAATGAAACTTAAAAATTAAACACAATAGTCAGAATCAATTTATCAAATATCCCTTAGATCTTTGAATTGCCCAAATCACACTAAATTTAATAAATACAAACTACAATCAAACCATAATCATAATCAACAAAAAAATTGTTTAAAACAGCCATAAATGCGAATTCGGTGCAAAAATTAAAGTAATCATTTCAAACAGACTTTAGGGTGCAAAAATTATTTATTTTAATATTTTTAATTAGTAAAATTATACCAAATCAATTAAATTCTCAAAAGTTTATAGTATTGATTTAATATTTTTTTCCTTTAAAATATACCTCACTTGAAAACAATATTTTATTTTCAACACCCTTTTTATTTGTCATTCCTATTTTATCCCTATCTAAGGTATATGTGTCTTAGTGTGTTTCTAATGCACCATATTATTTACCTCCTTTTCTTTTTCATGTAGCGGGAACTAATGGGTATTTCATAATTTTACAATTGATTTCCTTCCTAATCAAACTCTTTCTTTCCTTCCTAATCGACCTAGTTTTTTTCTGACCTAGATCCATGGTGATTTCACACGGTGCCACTGATAAACTCTAATTTTTGAACGAATATCCATGGGATATTGACGTATTCAAGTACACGTTTGAGTCTTTGTCGAAAATAGCTGTTCTTAGTCCGGGATCTCTTAGTATTGAAGACAACATTTACCAGTATCGCCTTCAAGGTTTCCCATATGCACTGGTAGTTCTACGAGTGTTGTCCGGCGGTTGAAAATATCTTTGCTCAGCTAGTGAACAAAGCTGTTATCCCGCGGATTCTGAGGTGGCAAGCATTCGTTCCTACAAAATACATTGATGTTGACAGGGATTTATTTGTTGAGATTGCATCTTATGAGGTTTGTATGTTTTAAATTTTAAATTTTTCAAATTTAATATACCATTTGCTCTGTTTTCATATATGGTTTTCAAAAAAAAAAAAGGGAAACGAGGAGGGTTATTGTCCGGCATTTGATAAATTGAAGGACTGTGAATCAACGTCAAACACTTCGAATTTAACTGTTATGGAAGAGAAGCTGGAAATTTTGATGGCTGGTCAAAAGACGATGAAGGATGATATAATAGATTTGAAACGTTTATTCACTTCCAAATGTTCCGAACTTTTGAAAGTTGTCAATTCGTTGAATGCAAAGCTAACTCTTATTGGTGATTCTAAAACGATAATTTATTTTGATTTATGTATTTTGTACTTTTATCACTTAAAGTTTAATTAAATATAATTTATGTTATTTCATATTATGTTATTGTAACTTGATATGAACCTAATATGAACTCCATATCTGTATCAGGTTGAAATTGCAATGCTTAAATTCGATGTCATGCTTAAAACTCGACGAGTTACATCCTTACCTCGAGTTTTTTTATCTCTGTTGAAGCACAAACTCGATGTAAGTCTTAATAATCGACAAAATGGAAGCATAACCTCGAGTTTTTGTTTTCTTTGAGATAACAAACTCGAGAATAGGAGATAATTCGTCGAGTTTAAAGCCCTACCTCGATTTTGTACGAATCAGTTGAAAATTTAAATTATCAATTGAAAAAAATAAACAATTTGAATGTGAAATTCATCCTACATTAATAAATTTAGTCTTTTTTTTAAGTTAAAAAAATACTTGGAAAAATAAGTAGCAACAAACATAAAATTGATGAAAGTGCAGCGGCGGGAGAAGTACAACAAAGGAATTGATGCGGTAGTGTGGTGTCAATATTCAGCAAAAAAAGTTTTTTCCTAAAGAAGAGTGCTTTGATAAAATAAGAAGTTAATCTAATTTGGATATTTGAATCTTAATTGTCACATACCTTTTTTTTATCAAAATAAAATATAATTTCATGACCCAATGAATCTTGTTATCATTAATTTTTTTCAATTGCATAGTGACATAACATTTATTAATCACAATATCATTTAATTTCACTTAATTGCTGGAAAAATAAATTATTCGCAATATTTTTACATATTATGATATAATTTATTTTATCATAATAAATGTATTTTTAATATACAGTGACAAAATATGTTTTGTCAAACCCTTTATCACAACAACCATAATTAATTTTTATAATGACAAAAATATTTGACACAATATCTAATTATCACAACATTATTTAATTTTAATTAATTGCTGCAAAATAAAATTTGTCACAACTGTATTTAAACATTATACTAAAATTTAGTTTATCATTATAACTATATATATTTTCTTTTTTACCATTTATTTTCTGCAATTCGTTTTTCTTTCTCTATTTTGTGTGTATTTTGTGTTTTATAAGGTTGACATATGGTCGACATAAGATTCATTTACAGTCATTATAATTTTATTCTTAAAATTCAGGCACAAAACATTTATTTTGGCCAAATACTTTGTCACAACAATATATTTACTTTTTTTTATAGTGACAAATAAATTTGACACAATAAACTATAGTGGAAAGATTTTTAATGAATTATTCTTTACCATATATTTTCTGCAATTCCTTTTTCTTTCTCTATTTTGTGTTTATTTTATGTTTCATAAGGTTAACATAAGGTTTACATAAGGTTTATTTTCTGTCATTATAACTGTATTTTTAAATTACGGGCACAAAACATTTGTTTTGGCAAAATACTTTGTCACAAAAACATATTTACTTTTTTTTAATGATTAAATAAATTTGACACAATAAACAGTAGTGGAAAGAGTTTTTTTCGAGTTATTCTTTAACATATATTTTCTGTAATTCCGTTTTCATTCTCTATTTTGTGTTTATTTTTTGTTTCATAAGGTTGACATAAGTTTCATATTCTGTCATTATAACTGTGTTTTTTATAAAACAGGAACAAAACACTTGTTTTGGAAAAATACTTTGTCACAAAAACATATTTACTTTTTTTGCAGGGACAAATAAATTTGACACAATATTAATTTATTATAATATCATTTAATTTCATTTAATTGCTGCAAAAATAAATTTGTCACAATAGTTTTATAAATTATGATAAAATTCATTTTATCATCACAACTTTATTTCTAATATACAATAACAAAATGTGTTTTTTTGGCAAAATACTTTGTCACAATAAACATAATTAATATTTATAATGACAAAATATATCTAATTGCTGCAAAATAAAATTTGACACCACTTTTTCAAATATTATGATAAAATTTATTTTGTCATAACAAAAATATTTTAAATTAGGGAGACAAAATATTTTTTTGTCAAAATATTTAGTCATAACAAACATAATTAAATTTTATAGTGACAAAAATGGTTGACACAATATGTATTTGTCACAATATCATTTTATTGAACTCTCATTGTGACAAAATATTTTGTTTTGTCACAATTAACCTATTTATTATGACAAAATATAGTTTGTCACATATTGTTTTGTCACAACAAGCCAAATGTTTTGTAGTGGTAAACCAAACGTTTACAAACGTTACGTAACAAAACCAAACGTTTAAAACGTAACGAAACAAATTCAAATGTATCACATTTTTAGCGATTTAAGGCAAACATTTATAAACGTTACGAAAGAAAACCAAGTGTTTCACCTTTTTAGCAATTTAAACAAAACGTTTACAAACATAACCAAACAAATCCAAGTGTTTCACCTATTTAGAAATTTAAGCCAGACGTTTACAAACGTTACAAAACAAATCCAAGCGTTTCACCTTTTTAGCAATTTAAGCCAAACGTTTACAAACATTACGAACCAAATTCAAATGTTTCACCTTTTTAGCGATTTAAGCCAAACGTTACAAACGTTACGAAACAAATCCAAGAGTTTCGCCTTGTTAGCGATTTAAGCCAAAGGTTCACAAACGTTACGAAACAAATCCAAATGTTTCGCCTTTTTAGCGATTTAAGCCAAACATTTACAAACATAACAGAACAAATCCAAGCGTCTCACATTTTTAGCAATTTAAGCAAAACGTTTACAAACATTGTGAAACAAATCCAGGCGTTCACCTTTTTAGCAATTCAAGCCAACCCTTTACAAACGTTACGAAACAAATCCAAACGGTTCACCTTTTTAGCGATTTAAGTCAAACGTTTACAAACGTTACGAAATAAATCCAAACGTTTCACCTTTTTAGCGAGTTAAGCCAAACGTTTAGAAACGCTACAAAACAAATCCAAATGTTGAACCTTTTTAGCGATTTAACCCAAACGTTTAAAAACGTTACGAAGCAAATCCAAACGTTTCACCTTTTTAGCGATTTAAGTCAAATATTTTCAAACGCTAATAAACAAATTAAAACGTTTTACCTTTTTAGCGATTTAAGCCAAACGTTTACAAACGTTACGAAACAAATCCAAGAGTTTCGCCTTGCTAAGGATTTAAGCTAATGGTTCGCAAACGTTACGAAACAAATCCAAATGTTTTGCCTTTTTAGCGATTTAAGCCAAACTTTTACAAACGTTACGGAATAAATCCAAGCGTTTCACCTTTTTAGCAATTTAAGACAAACGTTTACAAACGTTACGAAACAAATCCAAGTGTTTCACATTTTTAGCAATTTAAGCCAAAAGTTTACAAACGTTACGAAACAAATCCAAACGTTTCACCTTTTTAGCGAGGTAAGCCAAATGTTTACAAACATTACGAAACAAAACCAAACGTTTAAAACGTTACGAAACAAATTCAAACGTTTCACGTTTTTAGCAATTTAACCAAAACGTTTACAAACATTGTGAAACAAATCCAAGTGTTTCACCTTTTTAGCAATTTAAGCCAACCCTTTACAAACGTTACGAAACAAATCCAAGCGTTTCACCTTTTTAGCAATTTAAACAAAACGTTTACAAACATTAACAAACAAATCCAAGTGTTTCACCTATTTAGCAATTTAACCCAGACGTTTACAAACGTTATGAAACAAATCCAAGCGTTTCACCTTTTTAGCAATTGGATTTGTTTCATGACATTTGTAAACGTTAGTCTTAAATCGCTAAAAAGGTGAAACGTTTGGATTTTTATTCGTAACGTTTTAAACGTTTGGATTTGTTTCGTAACGTTTGTAAACGTTTGGCTTAAATCACTAAAAAGGTGAAACATTTTGTTTTGTTTGATAGGCTTTGTAAACGTTCGGCTTAAATCGCTAAAAAGATGTAACGTTTGGATTTGTTTCGTAACGTTTTGTACGTTTGGCTTAAATCGCTAAAATGTGGAAATGTTTGGATTTTTTTTCGTAACGCTTGGATTTGTTTCGTAACGTTTTAAACGTTTGGCTTAAATCGCTCGGTTTATAAATATTTACGAAACAAATCAAAACGTTTCCCCATTTTAGCGATTGAAGCCGTGTTTACAAACGTTACGAAAAAAATCCAAGCATGTCACCTTTTTAGCGATTAAAGCCAAACGTTCCACGTTTGTGTTTTTCGTGTTTGGTGTATCGATTTGCCAAAAGTGCATAGTTGGTTACTAACATTGCCAAGTTTCAAAGTTTATGTTGTAATTGTAAATTGGGGTGAAATTCGTGTTTAAATTTGCAATTAACCCTTTTATTAAACATTTAAACAAAACGTTTAAAAAGGTGAAAGGTTTGGGTTTGTTTCGTAATGTTTGTAAACGTTTGGCTTAAATCGCTAAAATGGTGAAACATTTGGTTTTGTTTCGTAACATTTGTAAATGTTTGGCTTAAATCATTAAAAAGGTGAAACATTTGGATTGGTCGTAACGTTTTTAAACGTTTGGGTTGTAAACGTTTCCCATTTATAGCGATTTAAGCCAAACGTTTACAAATGTTACGAAATAAATCCAAACGTTTCACCTTTTCAGCAATTTAAGCCAAACGTTTACAAATTTTACGAAACCAAATTACGAAACAATTCCAAATGTTTCACCTTTTTAGCGATTTAAGCCATGTTTAAAATGTTACGAAACAAATCCAAACGTTTGGATTTGTAACATAACATTTGTAACGTTTGTAAACGTTTTGCTAAAATAGCTAAAAAGCTGTAACGTTTGGATTTGTTTCGTAACGTTTGTAAACATTTGGCTTCAATTGCTAAAAAAGTGACATGTTTGGTTTTATTTCGTAACGTTTGTAAACGTTCGGCTTAAATCGCTAAAAATGTGAAACCTTTGTTTTTGTTTCGTGTACAAACTTTACGAAACAAAAGCAAACATTACGAAAGATTTAAAAAATAAGTGAAACAAATCGAAATGTTTGCATTTGTTTCGTAACCTTGGAAACGTTTGGTTTTGTTTCGTAAATTTTTAAACATTTGGCTTAAATCACTAAAAAGGTAAAAATTTGGCTTAAATTGCTAAAAAGGTTAAACGTTTGGATTTGTTTCGCAACGTTAGTAAACGTTTGGCTTAAATCGCTAAAATGGTGAAATGTTTGGATTGGTTTCGTAACGTTTGTAAATGTTTGGCTTATATCGCTAAAATGGTGAAACGTTTGGATTGGTATCGTAGCGTTTGTAAACGTGTGGATTTGTTTCCTAACGTTTATAAACGTTTGTCTTGGACTTATTTCGTAACGTTTGTAAACGTTTTGCTTAAATCGCTAAGAAGGTGAAACGTTTGGATTCGTTTCGTATCGTTTTAAACGTTTGGATTAAATCGCTAATATAGAGAAACGTTTGGATTTGTTTCGTAACGTTTGCAAACGTTTGGCTTAAATCTCTAAAAAGGGTAAACATTTGGTTTTGTTTCCTAGCGTTTGTAAACGACTTAAATCGCTAAAAATGTGAAACGTTTGGATTTGTTTTGTAATGTTTGTAAACGTTTAGATTTGTTTCGTAACGTTTGTAAACGTTTGGCTTCAGTCACTAATAAGGTGAAACGTTTGGATTTGTTTCGTAACGTTTATAAACATTTGGCTTATATTGCTAAAAAGGTGAAATGCTTGGATTTGTTTCGTAACCTTTGTAAACGTTTGGCTTAAATTCCTATAAAGGTGAAACATTTGGATTTTTTTCGTAACATTTGTAAATGTTTGACTTATATCGCTAAAATGGGGAAACGTTTGGATTTGTTTCGTAACTTTTGTAAACGTTTGGCTTAAATTGCTAAAAAGGTGAAATATTTGGATTTGTTTCGCAATGTTTCGTACGTTTGGCTTAAATTGCTAAAATGTTGAAACGTTTGGATTTTTTTTCGTAACGCTTGGATTTCTTTCGTAACGTTTTAAACGTTTGGCTTAAATCGCTCTGTTTATAAACGTTAACGAAACAAATCCAAACGTTTCGCCATTTTAGCGATTGAAGTCATACGTTTACAAACGCTACGAAACAAATCCCAGCGTGTCACCTTTTTAGCGATTTAAGCCAAACTTTCCACGTTAGTGTTTTTCGTGTTTGGTGTATCGATTTGCCAAAAGTGTAAAGTTGGTTACTAACATTGCCAAGTTTCAAAGTTTATGTTGTAATTGCAAATTGGGGTGAAGTTCGTGTTTAAATTCGCAATTAACCCTTTTAATTAAACATTTAAACCAAACGTTTAAAAAGGTGAAACGTTTGTGTTTGTTTCGTAATGTTTGTAAACGTTTGGTTTAATTTGCTAAAATGGTGAAACATTTGGTTTTGTTTCGTAACGTTTGTAAATGTTTGGCTTAAATCATGAAAAAGGTGAAACATTTGGATTGGTTTCGTAACCTTTTTAAACGTTTGGGTTGTAAACGTTTCACATTTATTGCGATTTAAGCCAAACGTTTACAAATGTTACGAAATAAATCCAAACGTTTCAAATTTTCCGCGATTTAAGCCAAATGTTTATAAATGTTACAAAATAAAATTACGAAACAAATCCAAATGTTTCACCTTTCTAGCGATTTATGCCATGTTTAAAACGTTTCGAAACAAATCCAAACGTTTGCATAAATTGTTAAAAAGGGGAAACATTTGGATTTGTTTCGTAATGTTTGTAAAAGTTTGGCTTAAATCGCTAAAAAGGTGAAACGTTTGGATTTGTTTCGTAACGTTTGTAAACGTTTAGCTTATATCGCTAAAAATGTGAAACGTTTGTATTTATTACGTAACTTTTTAAACATTTGGCTTAAATCGCTAAAATGGGGAAATATTTGGATTTGTTTCTTAACGTTTTAAACGTTTGGCTTAAATCGCTAAAATGGGAAAACGTATGTATTTGTTTTGTAACGTTTCTATACGTTTGACTTAAATCGCTAAAAAGGTGAAACATTTGGTTTTGTTTCTTAACGTTTTAAATGTTTCGATTTATTTCGTAACGTTTGTAAACGTATGGCTTAAATTTCTAAAAAGGTGAAACGCATGGATTTGTTTCACAACGTTTGTAAACGTTTGGCTTAAATAGCTAAAAGGGCGAAACGTTTGGATTTATTTCGTAATGTTTGAAACGTTTGGCTTAAATCACTAAAAGGGGAAACATTTGGTTTTCTTTAGTAACGTTTGTAAACGTTTGGCTTAAATCCCTAAAAATGTGAAACGTTTGGATTAGTTTCGTAACGTTTGTAAATGTTAGGCTTAAATTGCTAAAAAAGTGAAACGCTTGGATTTGTTTCGTAACGTTTGTAAACGTTTGGCTTAAATTTCTAAAAAGGTGAAAGGTTTGATTTTGTTTCTTAATGTTTTAAGCGTTTAGCTTAGATCGCTAAAAGGGGAAACATTTGGTTTTGTTTAGTAACGTTTGTCAACGTTTGGCTTAAATCCCTAAAAATGTGAAACGTTTAGAGTTGTTTCGTAACGTTTGTAAACGTTTGGCTTAAATTTCTAAAAAGGTAAAACGCTTGGATTTGTTTCGTAACATGTGTAAATGTTTGGTCTTTTATCTTAACATTTGTAAACGTTTGGCTTAAGTCGCTAAAAAGCTGAAACGTTTGGTTTTTTTTTCTAACGTTTTATACGTTTGGTTTTGTTTCGCAGCGTTTATAAACATCTAGCTTAAATCGCTAAAAGGTGAAACGTTTGGATTTGCTTCGTAACGTTTGTAATAGTTCGGCCATTTATAAACGTTTGTAAACGTTTGGCTTAAATTGATAAAAAGGTGAAACGTTTGGTTTTGTTTCGTAACGTTTGTAAACGTTTGTCTTAAATCGCTAAAAATATGAAACGCTTTGCTTTAATCGCTAAAAAGGTGAAACGCTTGGATTTGTTTCGTAAAGTTTGTAAACATTTGGCTTAAATTGCTAAAAAGGTGAAACGTTTGGATTTGTAACATAACGTTTGTAAACGTTTTTCTTAAATCGCTATAAAGGTGAAACGTTTGGATTTTGTTTTGTAACGTTCGTAAACGTTTGGCTTAAATTGCTAAAAAGGGGAAACGGTTTGATTTGTTTCGTAATTTTGTTTGTAACGCTTCTAAACGTTTGGCTTAAATTGCTAAAAAGATTAAACATTTGGATTTGTAACATAATGTTTGTAAACGTTTGGCTTAAATCGCTATAAAGGTGAAACGTTTGAATTTGTTTTGTAACGTTTGGCTTAAATTGCTAAAAAGGTGAACATTTTTTTTTTGTTTCGTAACATTTGTAAACGTTTGGCTTAAATTGCTAAAAAGATGAAACATTTGGATTTGTTTCGTAATTTTGTTTGTAACGTTTGTAAACGTTTGGCTAAAATTGCTAATAAGCTGTAACGTTTGGATTTGTTTCGTAACGTTTGTAAACATTTGGCTTAAATTTCAAAAAGGTGAAAAGTTTCGATTTGTTTTGTAACATTTGTAAATGTTTGGCTTAAATTGCTTAAAAAGTGACATGTTTGGTTTTGTTTCGTAACGTTTGTAAATGTTCGGCTAAATCGATAAAAATGTGAAACCTTTGTTTTTGTTTCGTTTACAAAATGTTACGAAACAAAACCAAACGTTACGAACGACTTATAAAATAAGTGAAACAAATCGAAACGTTTGGATTTGTTTCGTACGTTTGAAACGTTTGGTTTGTTTAATAAATTTTTAAACGTTTGGCTTAAAGCACTAAAAAGGTAAAAAATTTGCTTCAATGTTTCGCTTAAATTGCTAAAAAGGTTAAACGTTTGAATTTGTAACATAACGTTTGTAAACATTTGGCTTAAATCGCTATAAAGGTGAAACGTTTGGATTTGTTTTGTAACGTTTGTAAACGTTTAGCTTAAATTGCTAAAAAGGTGAAAGATTTTGTTTTGTTTCGTAACATTTGTAAACATTTGGCTAAATTGCTAAAAAGATGAAACATTTGGATTTGTTTCGTAATATTGTTTGTAACGTTTGTAAACGTTTTGCTAAAATAGCCAAAAAGCTGTAACGTTTGGATTTGTTTCGTAACGTTTGTAAATATTTGGCTTAAATTTCTGTAAAGGTGAAACGTTTCGATTTGTTTTGGAACGTTTGTAAACGTTTGGCTTAAATTGCTAAAAAAGTGACATGTTTGGTTTTGTTTCGTAACGTTTGTAAACATTCGGATTAAATCGCTAAAAATGTGAAACCTTTGTTTTTGTTTCGTTTACAAACGTTACGGAACAAAACCAAACGTTACGAAAGACTTAAAAAAATAAGTGAAACAAATCGAAACGTTTGGATTTGTTTCGTAACGTTGGAAACGTCTGGTTTTGTTTTGTAATTTTTTAAACATTTGGCTTAAATCACTAAAAAGGTAAAAATTTGGCTTCAATTTAAACGTTTGGCTTAAATTGCTAATAAGGTTAAACGTTTGGATATGTTTTGTAACGTTTGTAAACGTTTGGCTTAAATCGCTAAAATGGTGAAATGTTTGGATTGGTTTCGTAACGTTTGTAAACGTTTTGCTAATATCGTTAAAATGGGGAAACGTTTCGATTGGTATCGTAACGTTTGTAAACGTTTGGTTTTGTTTCCTAGCGTTTGTAAACGACTTAAATTGCTAAAAATGTGAAACATTTGGATTTGTTTCGTAACGTTTGGAAACGTTTAGATTTTTTTCGTAGCGTTTGTAAGCGTTTGGCTTCAATCACTAAAAAGGTGAAAAGTTTGGATTTGTTTCATAACGTTAATAAACGTTTGGCTTATATTGCTAAAAAGGTGAAATGCTTGGATTTGTTTCGTAACCTTTGTAAACGTTTGGCTTAAATCGCTAAAAAGGTGAAACGTTTGGATTTGTTTCGTAACGTTTGTAAACGTTTGGCTTCAATCGCTATAAAGGTGAAACATTTGGATTTGTTTCGTAACGTTTTGTACGTTTGGCTTAAATCGCTAAAATGTGGAAACGTTTGTATTTGTTTCGTAAATTTTTTAAACGTTTGGCTTAAATTGCTTAAAAGGTGAAACGTTTGGATTTGTTTCGTAACATTTGTAAACGTTCGGCTTAAATCGCTAAAAAGGTGAAACGTTTGGATTTGTTTCGTAACGTTTTGTACGTTTGGCTTAAATCGCTAAAATGTGGAAACGTTTGGATTTTGTTCGCAACGCTTGGATTTGTTTCGTAACATTTTAAACGTTTGGCTTAAATCGCTTGGTTTATAAACGTTTACGAAACAAATCCAAACGTGTCCCCATTTTAGCGGTTGAAGCCAAACGTTTACGAACGTTACGAAAAAATCTAAGTGTGTCACCTGTTTAGCGATTTAAGCCAAACGTTCCACGTTAGTGTTTTTCGTGTATGGTGTATCGATTTGCCAAAAGTGTAAATTTGGTTACTAACATTGCCAAGTTTCAAAGTTTATGTTGTAATTGCAAATTGGGGTGATGTTCGTGTTTAAATTTGCAATTAACCCTTTAATTAAACCTTTAAACCAAACGTTTAAAAAGGTGAAACGTTTGGTTTTGTTTCGTAACATTTGTAAATGTTTGGCTTAAATCATTAAAAAGGTGAAACATTTGGACTGGTTTCGTAACATTTTTAAACGTTTGGGTTGTAAACGTTTCACATTTATAGCGATTAAGCCAAATGTTTACAAATGTTACGAAATAAAATTACGAAATAAATCCAAATATTTCACCTTTTTAGCGATTTAAGCCATATTTAAAACGTTTCGAAACAAATCCAAACGTTTTGCATAAATCGTTAAAAAGGGGAAACGTTTGGATTTGTTTCGTAATGTTTGTAAACGTTTGGCTTAAATCGCTAAAAAGGGGAAACGTTTGGATTTGTTTCGTAACGTTTGTAAACGTTTGGCTTATATCGCTAAAAATTGGAAACGTTTGGATTTATTTCGTAACGTTTTAAACATTTGTCTTAAATCGTTAAAATGGGGAAACATTTGGATTTGTTTCTTAACGTTTTAAACGTTTGGCTTAAATCGCTAAAATGGGGAAACGTGTGTATTTGTTTTGTAACGTTTCTAAACGTTTGACTTAAATCGCTAAAAAGGTGAAACGTTTGGTTTTGTTTCGTAAAGTTTTAAACGTTTAGATTTATTTCAGAACGTTTGTAAACGTATGGCTTAAATTTCAAAAAAGGTGAAACGCTTGGATTTGTTTCGCAACGTTTGTAAACGTTTGGCTGAAATCGCTAAAAAGGTGAAACGTTTGGATTTGTTTCGTAATGTTTTAAACGTTTGGCTTAAATCGCTAAAAGGGGAAACATTTGATTTTGTTTAGTAACGTTTGTAAACGTTTGACTTAAATCCCTAAAAATGTGAAACGTTTGGATTTGTTTCGTAACGTATGTAACGTTAGGCTTAAATTGCTAAAAAGGTGAAACGCTTGGATTTGTTTCGTAACGTTTGTAAACGTTTGGCTTAAATCCCTAAAAACGTGAAACTTTGAATTTGTTTCCTAATGGTTTAAACGTTTGGCTTAAATCGCTTAAAGGGGAAACATTTGGTTTTTTTTATTAACGTGTCAAAGTTTGGCTTAAATCCCTAAAAATGTGAAACGTTTGGATTTGTTTCGTAACGTTTGTAAACGTTTGGCTTATATTTCTAAAAAGGTTAAACGCTTGGATTTGTTTCGTAACGTTTGTAAATGTTTGGTCTTTTATCGTAACGTTTGTAAACGTTTGGCTTAAGTCGCTAAAAAGCTAAAACGTTTGGTTTTTTTCCTAACGTTTTATACGTTTTGTTATGTTTCGTAACGTTTGTAAACGTTTAGCTTAAATTGCTAAAAAGGTGAAACGTTTGGATTTGTTTCGTAACATTTGTAATAGTTCGGACATTTATAAATGTTTGTAAACGTTTGGCTTAAATTGATAAAAAGGTGAAGCGTTTGGTTTTGTTTCGTAACGTTTGTAAACGTTCGTCTTAAATCGCTAAAAATATGAAACGCTTGGCTTTAATCGCTAAAAAGGTGAAACGTTTGGATTTGTTTCGTAACGTTTGTAAACGTTTGGCTTAAATTGCTGAAAAGGTGAAACATTTGGATTTATAACATAACGTTTGTAAATGCTTGGCTTAAATCGCAATAAAAGTGAAACGTTTGGATTTTGTTTCGTAATGTTTGTAAACGTTTGGCTTAAATTGCTAAAAAGGGGAAACGTTTTGTTTTGTTTCGTAACATTTGTAAACGTTTGGCTTAAATTGCTAAAAAGATGAAACATTTGGATTTGTTTGGTAAGTTTGTTTGTTACGTTTCTAAATGTTTAGCTAAAATAGCTAAAAAGATGTAACGTTTCGATTTGTTTCGTTACGTTTGTAAACATTTGGCTTAAATTTCTAAAAAGGTGAAAACTTTCGATTTGTTTTTTTAACATTTTTAAACGTTTAGCTTAAATTGCTAAAAAAGTGACATGTTTGGTTTTGTTTCGTAACGTTTGTAAACGTTCGGCTTAAATCGCTAAAAATGTGAAACCTTTATTTTTGTTTCATTTACAAAACGTTACAAAACAAAACTAAACGTTACGAATGACTTAAAAAATAAGTGAAACAAATCGAAACGTTTGGATTTGTTTCGTAACGTTTGAAACGGTTGGTTTTGTTTAGTAAATTTTTAAACGTTTGGCTTAAATCACTAAAAAGGTAAAAATTTGGCTTCAATTTAAACGTTTGCCTTAAATTGTTAAAAAGGTTAAATATTTGGATTTGTAACATAACGTTTGTAAACGTTTGGCTTAAATCGCTATAAAGGTGAAACGTTTGGATTTGTTTTGTAACGTTTGTAAACATTTGGCTTAAATTGCTAAAAAGGTGAAACGTTTTATTTTGTTTCGTAACATTTGTAAACGTTTAGCTAAATTGCTAAAAAGATGAAATATTTGGATTTGTTTCGTAATTTTGTTTGTAATGTTTGTAAACGTTTTGCTAAAATAGCTAAAAAGCTGTAATGTTTGTATTTGTTTCGTAACGTTTGTAAATATTTGGCTTAAATTTCTATAAAGGTGAAACATTTCGATTTGTTTTGCAATGGTTGTAAACGTTTGGCTTAAATTGCTAAAAAAGTGACATGTTTGGTTTTGTTTCGTAACGTTTGTAAACGTTCGACTTAAAACGCTAAAAATGTGAAAACTTTGTTTTGCTTACGCTGGTATATATTTATGACGAGGATTTGTTCCCGTCCACTCTGGGTTTATCGGTATGCTATATCATACTTACGCTGGGATCATTTCAATACTGTTTTCCATAATCATATTATATTAGTATAAAAAATGTTTTGATTTAAGGGTTTTAAACTTAATAAATGTAAATAGTATTTCTAACTCATCTCAGTATATCTGACCCCGTTGTTTTCCCAAATTCTCCAGGTTTATGATTTGAAAGCTGGTCCACTCCGATTCTTTTGATTCCTCGGAGGTTTTTATGTTATTAAACTAGTTTCTGTTTTCGAACTCTTAGACCGCAGTAGAACTAGTTTATTTATTTCATTTGATATTACACTTTGGAATTGTCGATATATTCGATTATTTATATTTGGCATGATTACTCTGGATTACGACATTGTTATATTTAAGGCATGCAGTGAAATATTTAAGATATTTAAGTTATTTATATTAGAATTGTAATATAAATTGCTAGACCTAAGTTGGAGTCTCGGTTGCCCCCGAGCAGCTTTTTTTGCAGGTTTAAATGGTTAATTGATTTCCGTAAGGCTTGCTACGGGTTTTGGTACAACCATACCCATACCCTAGCGCCGGTCACGATTCATGAAAAAGTTGGTATCAAGCTTTAGTTTCGAACTAAGGCCAAATTTTTGCATATTACGTGTTTATTGCTTTAAGGCATGATAAGTGTTACTGTTGTATCATAGGATCTACTGCGGAATTAGAATTCAAGTTTTGTCTTTTGAAACGTCATTATTTGTTTTCAAAACTTTCTACCTTAACCTTTAGGGATGTTTGAGTCGGTCTTATGTGTTACTAATGTTTTATTTGCGAATTTTTTGCTTTACTCTGGAATGTTAGTGTTATTACTCTGAATAAATTGTTAATTTTTGAGCTATTTAAATTTACTCTGGGTGTTTCCATGTGGGCATTGTTTGAGATCTATCTATTTCATTCTTAGGAATGAATACTCGTAGGCGTGCTGCAGCTCAGGCTGAGGCTGAAGCTGATGACGCTATGTCAATTGAGGTTGACCAGCATGAACCAGAGGTTCAAGTTGGCAGGGGACGTGCAGGTGGAGTTCCGGCTGGTAGAGGCCGAGCTGGCAGAGGTCGGGGTGGCAGAGGTCAGGCTGCTGGAGGCAGAGGCAGGGGACGTGGTGGTGCAGGCGTTCAGGCACAAGGTGTACCACAAGCTCCTATTGATCCGTTTGACTTCACGACATTTCTGGCTGGGATCACTGCACTCCAAAATAATCAAGTGCAACTACAGGCGGGACAGATCGCCATGCAGAACCAGTATGCTATACTGGGACAGATTGTGCAGCAACAGGTACCACAGGCTGGTGGTGTTGCGGTTGGTGGTGCTGGAATCACTGACAGATACTTGGTGTTGGCTTATTTAAAGCTGAAGCCGACTGAGTTTGCGGGTGACTGCGACGCCCTAGAATTTTTGGAGGAGGTTGAGCGGAATGCTCAGAGACTACAGGCTTCTGAGAGACAGACCATTATGTTAGTGGAGATGTCCTTGAAGGGTGCTGCAAATGACTGGTTTCTCAGGGAGATTCGCGCAGTTATGGCTACTATTACATGGGCGGACTTTGTGACACAATTCAGGGAATTTTATCTACCTTTCTCAGTGACAGAAGGTTTCAGAGACAGACTGCTGGTTCTGAGGAGAGGAGACAGATTGGTACATGAGTACACTACTGAGTTTGTAAGACTGAGTCGCTTTGCCCCAGATCTGCAGACTGAACAGCAGAGGGTGAACGACAGATACGTGAAGGGTCTGGGTGCTGACTTTATTAGCCTTCTGACTGAGACGACCAAGGAATTTTCTGCTGTAGTGGATAGTGCCCGTCGGATGGAGGCAAATTTACTGAACTTTGGGAAAATGAATGAGACGAAGAAGGCGAGCGGTGTTGTTCAGAGTAGTGGGCAGCAGGGTGGTAGCAGCAGCTATCAGCACAAGCCTCCCCAGTACAAGAGTCAGAAAGGGGGTGTTCGAAAAGGGTATCAGCCGTATTCTCACAGTTCTGGTTACAGTGGGAGTAGCCGTGGATCTGGTTGCGGTTACAGTGGTACTTCTAGCGTCCCATTTTGTCAGAACTGCAGGCGCAGACATTCGGGACAGTGCACAGTAGCACCAGGTAGTTGTTATGCTTGTGGCCAGCAGGGTCACTTTGCTAGGGAGTGTCCGTCATCTGGACAGCAGATGTCATCGGCTAGTGTTGCTCAGCCGTTCTTTCAGCAGCAGAGACCTGTTTTCACTCCTTCGGCAGGGTATTCTCAACCTGCCGCTTCGTTTGGTGGCCAACGGGGCCGTGGTTCAGGAGGGCGTGGTTTTGGTGGCCGTGGGAACGGTGGTAGAGGCTCGGGTAGTTACAGTTCTTCTCAGGCACCGCAGCAGGGACAGGGTCAGGCCAGAGTATTTGCTCTGACTCCTCAGGATGCTCGTGCATCAAACGCCGTGGTGCAAGGTACTATTCCCATTTTATTTGTAGATGCCTTGGTCTTATTTGATGCGGGTGCAACACACTCTTTTGTTTCTTCGAGTTTTGCTGCTAAGTTGGGTGTGACACCATCTAGTTTGTTAGAGCCTTTATCTGTATCTACGCCTTTGTCTGATAGTGTTGTGGTGGACGTGGTCTTTCCGTCTTGTTCTGTGGTTATACATGGTAGGGATCTTAGAGCTGATTTGATTATGCTTGACGTGTTATCTTTTGATGTCATCTTGGGGATGGATTGGCTTTCACGCCATTTTGCTTCTATCGACTGTCGAGGGAAGTCGGTATTGTTTGGGATTCCTGGTGATGTGCCTTTTTCCTTCCAAGGGGAAAAGACAGAAGCACCTAAGAATCTAATTTCGGCGATCAAGGCCAAGCGTATGATGGGCAAGGGTTGCCAGGCTTTCTTAGCAGTGGTTCGTGATTTAGAGGGTGACAGTGGTCATGTGCATAGTGTTCCGATAGTGAATGAGTTCACTGATGTATTTCCAGAGGAGTTGCCTGGATTACCACCTGATCGTGACATTGAGTTCTATATCGATGTTGCTCCGGGAACATCTCCTATTTCGATACCTCCGTATCGGATGGCTCCTGCAGAGCTGAAAGAGCTGAAGGAACAGTTACAGGAATTGCTTGATAGTGGTTTTATCAGACCGAGTACTTCTCCTTGGGGTGCTCCTGTGTTGTTTGTCAAGAAGAAGGATGGGTCATTTCGGCTGTGTATTGACTATAGACAGCTGAACAAGGTTACGATCAAGAACCGGTATCCTCTTCCTCGTATTGATGATTTGTTCGACCAGTTGGAGGGTGCTAAGTGCTTTTTGAAGATTGACTTGAGATCCGGTTATCATCAACTACGGATTGGAGACGTCGATGTGCCTAAGACTGCTTTCAGAACGCGGTATGGGCATTTCGAGTTTCTGGTCATGTCATTTGGGTTAACTAACACACCAGCAGCGTTTATGGATATGATGAACCGGGTATTCAAGCCGTTTCTGGATCAGTTCGTTATTGTGTTTATTTATGACATACTTATTTGTTCTCGGAGTGAGGAGGAGCATGCTTTCCACTTGAGAACGATACTGCAGACTTTGCATGAGAATCAGCTGTATGCTAAGTTCTCAAAGTGCGAATTCTGGCTGGATCAAGTCACTTTTTTAGGACACGTGGTGTCAAAGGATGGGATCAAGGTTGATCCGACAAAGATTGAGGAGGTTATGGATTGGCAGAGGCCGAGGTCAGTTACCGAGATCAGAAGTTATCTGGGGTTAGCTGGCTACTATCGTCGGTTCGTGCAGGATATTTCCAAAATATCTGCACCGATGACTAAACTGACACAGAAGGGTGTTAAGTTTGAGTGGACTGACAAGTGTGAGGCGAGCTTTGAGAAGCTCAAAGAGATTTTAACTACAGCTCCTGTGTTGGCTTTGCCATCTGGCATCGAGGGATTCAATGTGTATTGTGATGCTTCCCGTATCGGTTTGGGTTACGTTCTGATGCAACATGGTAAGTTGATTGCCTATGCTTCTCGCCAGCTGAAGAAGCATGAGGTGAATTATCCTACTCATGATCTGGAGTTAGCAGTTGTGGTTTTTGCTCTCAAGATTTGGAGGCACTATTTGTATGGTGCGACTTGCGAGATCTTCACTGATCATAAGAGTCTGAAGTATATTTTTGATCAGCGTGAGCTGAATCTGAGATAGCGGAGGTGGTTGGAGTTACTGAAAGACTACGATTGTACTATTCAGTACCATCCGGGTAAGGCTAATATGGTAGCCGATGTGTTGAGTCGCAAGTCTTCGGGCAGTTTGGCCCATATTTCTGAGGTTGGGCGGAGGCCCATGGTTCGTGAGTGGCATAGTTTGTTAGCTTCGGGATACAGATTTCAGGTTTCGCAGAAGGGTTGTTTGTTGGCACAGTTGCAGGTGCAACCGGTTTTGATTGATAGGATCAACGCTTCACAAGCTGAGGATCCACAATTGAAACGAATTATGGATGAGATCCACCTGGATGGAAATTCTGAGTTTGTTCTGGCGGATAGAGTTCTCAGGTACGGTTCTCGACTGTGTGTTCCGGATTCGGATGGTTTGAGAGACCAGATTCTGGAGGAAGCGCACAAGTCAGCTTACAGTGTTCATCCGGGTTCTACCAAGATGTACCATGATCTCAAGGGTACGTACTGGTGGATCGGAATGAAAAAGGATGTTGCAGAGTTTGTGTCTAAGTGTTTAACTTGCCAGCAGGTAAAGTTAGAGCATCAGAGACCGTTTGGATATCTGCAACCGCTACCTATTCCAGAGTGGAAATGGGAGCGAATCGCTATGGACTTTGTGGTTGGTTTGCCACGTACCCGACAGGGGTATGATTCGATTTGGGTGATAGTTGACCGTTTGACCAAGTCAGCTCACTTCTTACCGATCAAGGTTACTTATCAGGCTTCGAAGTTGGCACAGTTGTATATCGATCGGATTGTGAGTCTCCATGGTGTACCAGTGTCGATAGTTTCGGACAGAGGTTCAATTTTCACCTCTCGGTTTTGGAAGGCGATGCAGGAATCTTTGGGTACGAGATTGGATTTCAGTACTGCTTTTCATCTTCACACTGATGGTCAGTCTGAGAGGACTATTCAGACTTTGGAGGACATGCTCAGGATGTGTGTTCTGGATTTTCAGGGTAGCCGGGATACTCATTTGCCTTTGATTGAGTTTTCCTACAACAACAGTTACCACGCTAGTATCGAGATGGCACCTTATGAGGCTTTGTACGGGCGCAAGTGTCGATCTCGTATCTGCTGGGAGGCGGTTGGCGAGCGCAAGCTCTCGGGAGCAGAGATTATTCAGATTACCTCAGAGAAGGTACCATTGATCAAGCGAAGACTGGAGACAGCTTTTAGTCGGCATAAGAGTCATGCTGATCCGAAGAGAAAAGACATGGAGTTTTGGGTTGGAGATTTCGTGTTTCTTCGGGTTTCGCCTATGAAGGGCGTTGTGCGTTTTGGTGTTATAGGGAAGTTAGCACCGAGGTATGTTGGTCCGTATGAGATCATTGAGCGTATTGGGGCAGTGGCGTACAAGTTAGCGTTGCCACCAGATATGTCGTTGGTTCACCCAGTTTTTCACATTTCCATGTTGCGGAAGTGTATTTCTGATCCTTCTCACGTGATAGTACCGCAGAGTGTGGAGATTGACCATGAGTTATCTTATGAGGAGCAGCCTGTCAAGATTGTTGATACACAAGTTCATAAGTTACGGAGCAAGGAGATTGCGATGGTCAAGGTTCTTTGGCGGAACCATTCTGTTGAGGAGTTCACCTGGGAGACCGAATCGGATATGCGGAGTCACTATCCTTTTCTTTTTCCTTGAGGTACGAAAATTGATTGTTATTTAATTTTAATGGGGTTTACTTGTTTTTGTGTTAATTTTGGTGCTATGTGTTTATCGTGTTAAATTCGAGGATGAATTTTTAATAAGTTGGGGAGAATGTAATACCCCATAAATTTTTATTTATTTTATCATTGGGTTTCCGTTTTTTATCGGGTCCTTTTTATTTTTGTGATTTGGTCGTGGTTCGCTTAGACCCCAAAATTTATTTCTTCTTGTATGGGCGTTAATTGGCGTGACCCATGCATTATATCTTTACGGTTAATTTTGCTTTCTTTTTACATGGGCCTTGATTAGCATGGCCCATGCATTGTTTTTCTTTACAATGTTTCTTTTGGAACCTTATCAATTTGCTGCAAGTGTTTAAACGTTTGTTTTCATTCTTCATATATATAACATATTAACAAATCCTAATCCCTTTTCTCACAATCATTAAAACCTAGCCGACCTATCCAGATAAAACTCTTTGAAACATCACACTATCCATTCCTCTCATTGCTTGAAGTTTGGTAAGTTTATCACGTCCCTTTTCTTTGTTTCGTTCGATATCGTCATGTTCCGTTTCTTAGCTCGTTCTCATTGTTTATAGCATCAAATTGGGATCCTTCTCGTATCAGTTGTGCTAAACACAGTCCTCTTCGATTCTAGACTTTGAAATCGTTAAACGGTACGTAAATCTTTCTGTTTTAAGCGCCGTTCGGTTTGTCGTTTTATTAAATGTGGACTGCGACTTCTTATGTTATTGTTGCCGATCCCTTAGCCATGGTTTCTGATATTGTTCAAGTGTATTGGAGATCATAATCTCAAGTGTTAGTATTGGATTACTTATCTTTTTGTTTTATTTGTTTAGGTTATGATTATTTCCATTGTTCACGTTGTTGGGCTCATTTTCTTTGTTTAAAACCAATGTGGATAAATTGTTTATTTTCATAGGTATTTAATCATTCTCTTTTATTGGTTTGATATTAATGGAGATTTTCGTAAAAAAAAATGAAGGTTGAATATTGTTTATGCTTACTGTCAATTTGATGTGCACTGAGCTATTCACGTTGGTTTTGGTTCATTATTGATATGGTTGTTCATGTTTTCTCCTTTGGCCAAACCTCATGCTTGATTAAGGCTTATAACTGTTCATCTTCTTGAATTATGGTTGAAGTTTATTCCATGATTAATAATTGGCTTTTTTTTTAGTTACTGTTGGCGTGATGAATTGCTTTTCAAAATGTGTTGGATATCTTATTATTGCATGGAATTGTATGGGTATTGGTTTCTTTATTTTCATTGGTTGTTTTATCTATATTAAAAAAAGGTTTTGATTTGATTAAATTCCAATTTAAAAACGAACCTTCGATTATCGTTGTGATTTCTGAATTACTAATTGTTCTTATTATTTTTTTAATATGAAAATTAAGATAGTTGCGATTTTAATTTAAATTATTTTTTATAATTAAAACTGGAGAACGATATTTATATTATTTTCCTATAATTATATAATTATTCAGGTAATTATTATTATTTTAAAAATATTGGCTAGATGTGCCAATTTGGCTAATTTACGTTAGCTTTTAATTATTTTCTTAATTTATTTTTGTTAAATAAATTATCGGTAACTATTGGTTACTTGTGTTTTAAGCTATTGAGTTCTATTTTAATATCGATTAATATTTTATTAAATATTAAATTATAAACTGTGGTTTATAACTCTGATTTTATGGTTGGATCGAGTTAGACTTGGGTCGCCCGACATGTGGGAATAGCTTGTTAGTTTTAAGAAACTCGGCTACCCAACTATTTGAGAAAATGATTTTATTTATTAATTAAATATTATTTAATTAATATTTTCGGATAATTTTTAAATATGAATTCAATAGGCTTGATTTATTTACGGTATTATAATTTATTCGAGACTGTGTTTCTCTGTGACTTATATGCCTTATTATTTGTGCTAGTCCTACGTGGTGTCTAGTATTCTTAGAGTTAGGGGTTGGAGCGATTTTAACGTATGATTTATTTTAGACTCGTCGACTGCTCGTGCTTCGGAGTCTACGCAGGGTTAGCTGTTTGACAAGATCACGTGAATAAGCAAGCAGTGAGTTTGTAGTGCTATTTACCGCTTTATTAAGTACCGCATCGTATTTTAATATTATAAATGTTTGTGAACTGTTTTTACGGATTATGGACCTGGATTGAAACGAGCTACTCGATAGGCTTGTATCGAGACTGTGTGCACCGGTGAGTACTCTGAGAAACGGCAGACTAAAGTTTTGCTTATGCTGGTATATATTTATGATGAGGATTTGTTCCCGTCAACTCTGTGTTTATCGGTATGCTATATCATACTTACGCTGGGATCATTTCAATACTGTTTTCCATAATCATATTATATTAGTATAAAAAATGTTTTGATTTAAGGGTTTTAAACTTAATAAATGTAAATAGTATTGCAAACTCATCTCAGTATATCTGACCCCGTTGCTTTCCCAAATTCTCCAGGTTTATGATTTAAAAGCTGGTCCACTCCGATTCTTTTGATTCCTCGGAGGTTTTTATGTTATTAAACTAGTTTCTGTTTTTGAACTCTTAGACCGCAGTAGAACTAGTTTATTTATTTCATTTGATATTACACTTTGGAATTGTCGATATATTCGATTATTTATATTTTGCATGATTACTCTGGATTACGACATTGTTATATTTAAGGCATGCAGTGAAATATTTAAGATATTTAAGTTATTTATACTAGAATTGTAATATAAATTGCTAGACCTAAGTTGGAGTCTCGGTTGCCCCCGAGCAGCTTTTTTTGCAGGTGTAAATGGTTAATTGATTTCCATAAGGCTTGCTACGGGTTTTGGTACAACAATAGCCATACCCTAGCGCCAGTCACGATTCATGAAATTGGGTCGTGACATTTACAAACGTTACGAAACAAACATTTGGCTTAAATCAATAAAAATGTGAAACGTTTGGATTTTTTTCGTAAAGTTTGTAAACATTTTGTTTAAATTGCTAAAAAGGTGAAATGTTTGGATTTGTTTCTTAACGTTTGTAAACGTTTGGCTTAAATCGCTAAAAATATAAAACGTTTCGATTTATTTCGTAACGTTCTTAACGTTTTAAACGTTTGGATTGGTTTCGTAACGTTTGTAAACGTTTATCTTAGATCGCTAAAAAGATAAAACGTTTGGATTGGTTTCGTAACATTTACAAACGTTTGCCTTAAATTGCTAAAGAGGGGAAACATTTTGATTTGTTTTGTAACGTTTGTAAACGTTTGGCTTCAATCATTGAAAAGGAAAAACGTTTGGATTTGTTTCGTAACGTTTTAAACGTTTTGATTTGTTTCCTAACGTTTTAAATGTTTGGCTTAAATCGCTAAAAAAGTGAAACGTTAGGATTTCTTTCGTGACGTTTTTAACGTTTCAATTTAATTCGTAACATTTGTAAACGTTTGGATTAAATTGCTAAAAAGTGTAAATGTTTGGTTTTGTTTCGTAAACAAACGTTACGAAATAATCAAAACGTTTAACCTTTTTAGCGTTTCATCTTTTTAGCTATTTAAGCCAAACATTTAAAACGTTACGAAACCAATCCAAACGTTTAAAACGTTATGAAACAAATCCAAACGTTTAATATTTTTAGCGATTGAAGAGAAACTTACAAACGTTACAAAACAAATCCAAACATTTAAAACATTACAAAACCATTTAAACGTTTCCCCTTTTTATAAATTTAAGCCAAACATTTAAAACTTTATGAAACCAATCCAAACATTTCAAACAAATCCAAACGTTTCACCTTTTTAGCGAATTAAGCCAAACGATTACAAACGTTACGAAATAAATCCAAACGTTTCACCTTTTTAGCAATTTTAGCCAAATGTTTACAAACATTACAAAAAAAACGCTTCCCCTTTTTAGCAATTTAAGCCAAACATTTACAAACATTACGAAACAAATCCAAACATTTCATAATTTTATAGATTTAACAAATCCAGACTTTTTTTTCGTAACGTTTTAAACGTATGGTTTCAATCACTAAAAAAGTTAAATGTTTGGATTTGTTTTGTAACATTTGTAAACGTTTGGCTTTAATTGCTAAAAAGGTGAAACATTTGGTTTTTATTCGTACCAGTTTGATTGGTTTCGTTACGTTTTAAACGTTTCAATTGGTTTAGATTTATTTAATTAATAAAAAGGTGAAACATTTAGATTTATTTCGTAACGTTTTAAACGTTTGGATTGGTTTCGTAATGTTTTAAATTTTTGGCTTAAATCGCTTAAAATGTGAAACATTTGGATTTGTTTCGTAACATTTGGTTGACATTGCTAAAAAGGGGAAGCATTTGGATTAGTTTTGTAACGTTTGTAAATGTTTGGCTTAAATTGCTAAAACACTGAAACGTTTGGATTTATTTCGTAACGTTTGTAATCGTTTGGCTTAATTCACTAAAAAGGTGAAACGTTTGGATTTATTTCGTAATGTTTGTAATCGTTTGGCTTAATTCGCTAAAAAGATGAAACGTTTGGATTTGTTTTGTATGGTTTGGGCAGGTTTTATAACGTTTTAAATGTTTCGCTTAAATTGATAAAAAGGGGAAACGTTTGGATTGTTTCGTAACGTTTTAAATGTTTGGTTTTGTTTCGTAACATTTGTAAACGTTTGGTTTAAATTACTAAAAAGGGGAAACGTTTGGATTTGTTTCATAACGTTTTAAACGTTTGGCCTAAATCGCTCAAAATGTGAAACGTTTGGATTTGTTTCGTAACGTTTGTAAACATTTGGCTTAAATCGCTAAAAAGGGGAAATGTTTGGTTTTGTTTCGTAACGTTTGTAAATGTTTGGCTTCAATCGCTAGGCTTAAGTCGCTAAAAAGGTGAAACATTTGGATTTGTTTTGTAACGTTTGTAAATATTAGGATTTGTTTCATAACGTTTTAAACGTTTGAATTTGTTTTGTTACGTTTTAAACGTTTGGATTTGTTTCGTAACGCTTTAAATTTTTTGATTTGTTTCATCACGTTTTAAACGTTTGGATTTGTTTCGTAACGCTTTAAACGTTTGGATAAAAATGATAAATATTTAAAACAAATCGAAACGTTTCACCTTTTTAGCGATTGTAAATGCTTGGCTTAAATTACTAGAATGGGGAAACGTTTGGATTTTTTTCGTAACGTTTGTAAACATTTAGCTTAAATCGTTGAAAATATGAAACGTTTGTATTTGTTTCGTAACGTTTGTTAACATTTGGCTTAAATCGATAAAAAGGTGAAACGTTAGGATTTGTTTCGTAACATTTTAATCGTTTGGATTGGTTTCTTAAAGTTTTAAACGTTTCGCTTAAATCGCTAAAAAGGTGAAACCTGCCAAATGCATAAAACGTTACGAAACCAATCCAAACGTTTAAAACATTACAAAATAAATCCAAACATTTCACCTTTTTAGTGATTTAAATGTTTCGTAACGTTTGGTTTAAATTGCTAAAAATGTGAAACGTTTGGATTTGTTTTGTAACGTTTGTAAATGTTTTGCTTATTCGCTAAAAAGGTGAAACGTTTGTATTTGTTTCGTAATATTTTAAACCTTTGGATTGGTTTTGTAATGTTTTACATGTACGGCTTAAATCACTAAAAAGGGGAAACGTTTGGATTGGTTTCTTAACGTTTTAAACGTTTGGATTTAATCGCTAAAAAGGTGAAACATTTGGATTTGTTTCGTAACGTTTGAAAAAGTTTAGCTTAAATCGCTAAAAATGTGAAACGTTTGGATTTGTTTCGTAATATTTTAAACATTTGGATTCGTTTCGTAACGTTAGTAAACGTTTGGATTCAATCTCTAAACAGGTTAAACGTTTGGTTTTGTTTCGTAACGTTTGTAAACGTTTGGATTCAATCTCTAAACAGGTGAAACGCTTGGTTTTGTTTTGTAATATTTTAAACGTTTGGCTTAAATCGCTAAATAGGTGAAATGTTTGGAGTTGTTTCGTAACGTTTGTAAACATTGGGCTTAAATTGGTAAAGAGGTGAAACGTTTGGATTTTTTCTTAAGTTTTGGCTTAAATCGCTAAAAAGGTGAAATTTTTGGATTTGTTTTGTAACGTTTGGCTAAAATCGCTAAAAATGTTAAAAGTTTGGATTTGTTTCGTAACATTTGTAAACATTTGGCTTAAATCGCTCAAAAAGTGAAACGTTTGGATTTATTTCGTAGCGTTTGTAAACGTTTATCTTAAATCGTTGAAAAGGTGAAACGTTTGGATTTGTTCCGTAACGTTTTTGGTTTCGTAACGTTTGTAAACGTTTGTCTTAAATCTCTAAAAAGGTGAAACGTTTGGATTGGTTTTGTAACGTTTTAGACATTTGACTTAAATTGCTAAAAAGAGGAAATGTTTGGATTTGTTTCGTAAAGTTTGTAAACGTTTGGCTTAAATTTCTAAAAAGGTAAAACGTTTGGATTAGTTTCGTAGCGTTTTATATGTTTGGCTTAAATCACTAAAAAGGTGAAACGCTTGGTTTTGTTTTATAACATTTGTAAACGTTTGGCTTAAATTGCTAAAAAGGGGAAACGTTTGGATTTGTTTCATAACGTTTGTAAACGTTTGGCTTAAATGGCTAAAAAGGTTAAGCGTTTCGATTTGTTTCGTAACGCTTTAAACATTTGGATTGGTTTCGTGACGTTTTAAACGTTTGAATTTTTTTCGTAACATTTTAAACGTTTGGATTTTATTTTTTAAAGTTTTAAACGTTGGCATAAATCGCTAAAAAGGTGAAACGATTGGATTTGTTTCGTAATGTTTTCAACGTTTGAATTTGTTTCGTAACTGATAACTTGCGGAATGGCGGCGACTCCTTGATCCAGTGGTGGCTTCACAATCGTACCTGAAAGGCACAATACAACCGTTAGAAGGGCGCCGGAAGGGGACTCCGGAAAACCGCTCCGACAGTCAAGTCAATAGGTATTTTAGTGAGAGAAAGAATAAGAAGTGAATAAGAGTTTTTGGTTGAGAGATAAAGAGAATTAACCTATTTACCTACTTTTTCTTAGCCTTTTATACTATGTCTTTGTTCCTCTTTGTCTGC
The DNA here is from genome assembly GCF_937616625.2 of Mercurialis annua. NCBI lineage: Eukaryota > Viridiplantae > Streptophyta > Magnoliopsida > Malpighiales > Euphorbiaceae > Mercurialis > Mercurialis annua. The sequence goes on along the minus strand of NC_065572.1, from coordinate 31,103,210 downwards.
GCCGAAAAGTCTGATTTCATTATCTTTGTCTGTGCAGATATTGTTTGGAATGTTAGGGTACTTTCTGACATATTTGTCTTTGTAATCAGTGAAAGGTAAACTCGGACAAAGCTGAGATGATGTTGCGATGTATGCTGCTCGGTGTATCCGAGATGGTGTTGCTATGTGTTTTACTCGTCTCACCGAGGTGGTCTTGTGGTGTGTCTTACTCGGTTGAGCTGAGATGGTGTTGTGGTGTGTCTTACTCGGTTGAGCCGAGATGGTGTTGTGGTGTGTCTTACTCGGTTTATGTTCTATTTTTTAGATTGTTCATCTGTGTTGTTATCACAAGTCCCCCCCCCCTAGTTTGTTCGGATATTTATGCCCGAGTTTTGTTTGATTTGGTATTTCTTGCTTGCTCGGTTTTGATCTTGCTCCGTCATCTCTTGGGTGTCTTTTGAATTGCTTTCTTATCTGATACGTTTCGATGACACGTGTCTTTCATTTAATTCTGCCTGTTGACATCTGTTATCCACTAGCACATATATTGAGGCGTCGTTTTAGTTGCCCTGCTTCGGTTTCTATAAAAACCCTCATTTTTTCCTTTGCTTAGTTTTCTTTTTCCTTTCTTTGCTCTCGTTTCTTTCTTTCCTTTGCTTTGTTGGGGTCTACTTTTCTACTTTCGAAGATTTTCATCAGTAAGTTCTTCTTTTTCCTTTGTTTTGATCTTGTTTATTGTTATTTCTTCATCTTCTTTCCGTTTGTTCTTCGTGTTCTTGAGTGTTTGTTTTCTGGGTTAATATAGTTGGGTGATTTGATTCATTTAGAGTTGTTTTTTCATATCGGTTGAATAATGTCGTATGAGGAGGATTCCCATAATGATTTTTTGGACGTTTACGATGATGGTGAGGGTGAGTCGGATGAGTGTACTTCGAGAGGGAATAAATCGGAGGCCGAGCGTTCTGACTCGGCCAAGGGAGGGTCCGTTGACGTTCCCCGGATAAATAAGGTAGAGGAAGTTGGTTTCTCAGAAGCGACCTCTTCTGTTAAGCCATGGCGAGTGAGGATGGAAACTACTTTTGCCGAGCTGAACTAGGGATATCTGGATTATCTTCTTTCTCAGATAAATTTACGTGAGGGGTATCGCTTTGCACTGTCTCCTCCCGGTCTGACAATAAACACCCCGGTTGATCCGGATTTTATAGTAATAAGCGTAGAACACCTTCATTCTGGTGTCCGCATTTCCATTCAGGCCGACTTAGTGGCCTTTTTGAAATTTTGTAACATGTCTCTTAGTCAGTTTCACCCAAATGGCATTAGGCACTTCCTTTGTCTTCGTCGGTTGTGTATCGACATAAGATTCCTTTCTCGGTTGAGTTTTTTGCTAGTATTTATGGTCTTATCTTTGGCGGTGCTTATGATGTTTCTACCTTCAAAATTCTTAAGTCCGAGTCTAGGCATGTTAAAGAGAAAGTATCTACCTCGGTTAAGAGGTTTAGGGAAGATTGGTTTCGGATTCGTCACCCTACTGCCTTCGCCGACCTGCCTCGTCGGTGGTTGTGCACATCTCCCGTGACCCTTTTGAGATGGGACGCTGCTGGAAATGAGAACCATGTACTTCTCCAGGACGTTTGAAGACGACTGGTCATATAAATACTTATACCCTTATACCGAAACTGCCTATTGCTAAGTTTGACCCGAAGCGGGAAGGTTGTTCTCGGTATTTGTTTTCTACTTGGTTTTTCCTTTGTATTACCTTGTATTGTTCTGTTTTTCTTTATTTGTTTCGGTTTTGCAGTGTTTAATATAACTGTTTTCAACGTTGCTAGACGAAAAGGTGATGGTGTGGCTGCCAAGAACTCATCATCTGCCGAGGCTGGTGTTGGAGGGAAAACTGCTGGGGAGAAAGCTGCTTCGGGGGCACAAGTTATAACCCCTGCTAAACCATTGTCGACTGTGCCTCCTCCTTTCAAGCCTGTCAAAAGGAGGAACTTAGATAAGGGCAAAGAGCATTGCTCGGTGGCCGAGGTGAAGGGTGCCTCTACTCTTCCCTGTGGGTCTGATGTGGTTGTGGGGTTGGGAGCCTCTACATTTGTTGAGTCTGGGATGGACAAGGTTTCGTCTCCTTTCAAGAAGACAGCCAAGATGGGTGATTAGGGAGTTAATCCGGTTGACACCGAAGATGTGAAGCTGACTCCTCGGTTTCTCGCTCGTTATTTGAAGTCTAAATCAATGGAGGACGCCGTTGATTTGCTGACGACTTCAGTGTTCCTTGGGAAGACGGTGTCTCTTCCTCGGGATCGGGAAGCTCTTTATGGTACCCCTCATAAAGGCTTTCTTGATACGAGTGTATCTCTATCCTTCCAGGTGTGTGTTTGATTTGATTGTTTCTGTTTTCCGTTTTTGTGTTTATTTTACTAAGTTTTTTTTTATGTCGGTTTTCTTAGTTAATTAACCACCTGTTGGGAGCTCGGTCGTTCCAAGAAGACTTGTCTGCTCAGGCTTCGGATGATAGGGAGAAACTGACCACTGCCATTGCGGATCTGGAGAAGGAGCAGCTGCAGAGGGCGAATGTAGAGTCGGTTCTGGCTAGCAATACAGAGAAATTCAATGCCAAGATTGAAAAGCTGAATAAGGAGATATTTATCCTGATCAAGGAAAGGGACGAGCTCGCTCTTGCCAAGAATGCTTTTGATAAGGAGAAAGAGGAGCTTCGAGTGCAGCTGGCCGAGACGTTCAATAAAGAGAAAACTGATTTTCAGAAGACCATCGATGGTCATCATCAGAGTTATATGCGACTGCATGATATTCTTGATGACACTACCAAAGTGGTGGAGACTAAGCGAGATGATTTGATGGTGGAGTTTGCTCACCTTACCGAAAGAAGCGTGTTGGGCCGCTTCTCCGAGCTGATGTTGATCCGTCTTTTTTGTATCTTGACATGGATGGCATGTACCAAAAGCTTCAAACCGAGCGAAAACTTGCCGAGGAAAAAGTGAAGGAGTTGAATGCTGAGGAACGAGGTGTTGAGGATTTTGCCGTTCCCTCTAAGGATGAAGTTTCGACTCAGGGCACTGATGTCGCTGTGACCGAGAAGGTTGATGTTGCTGGGACCGAAGTAGCTTGTGTTGTTATATAGAAAAAAGCTGATGTTGTTGCTACTTTATCTCCAACTTTGTTATTGGAGGTTCGGCATGATGAGGAGGCCGATTTGAATGAAAATTGTGGTACTTCTTATGGGACTGGTTTGTCAGTTCACGAGCACGTCAGTAATATTGTACTAGAGTAGGCTTGTACTGTATCTTGTAAACAATTTTTGGTTAATATATTGGTGTTGAGGGTGTTTGATTATTGTGTCTTCCTCGCCATTTAATCTTTGATATGATTTATGTTTATTGCTTTTGATATGTATTCGTCTGTGATTCTTTTATTTTTTGCATTTTGATTAAGTTACTTGTTTTAATTTTTTTTTCAAGTTATGACGTTGCTCGGTTAAAGTGACTTGTTTTGACCTGTTTTAAGCTATGGCTTAACTTGGTTACAGCGATTGCTTTGACCTGCTTTAAGCACTACCTTAACTCGCTTAAAGTGATTGCTTTGACTCGGTTAAAGCGATTACTTCGTCTTGGTTTAAGCTATGGCTTAACTCAGTTAAAGTGATTGCTTCGACTTGTTTTAAGCTATGGCTTAACTTGGTTAAAGCGATTGCTTCATCTTGGTTTAAGCTATGGCTTAACTCGGTTAAAGCGATTGCTTCGACTCGGTTAAAGCGATTGCTTCGTCTTGGTTTAAGCTATGTCTTAACTCGGTTAATGCGATTGCTTTGACTTGTTTTAAGCTATGGCTTAACTCGGTTAAAGAGATTGTTTTTTTCTTGGTTTAAGCTATGGCTTTACTCGGTTAAAGCGATTACTTCGACTTGTTTTATGCTATGGCTTAACTCGGTTAAAGCGATTGCTTTATCTTGGTTTAAGCTATGGCTTAACTCGGTTAAAGCGATTGCTTCGACTTGTTTTAAGCTATGGCTTAACTCGGTTAAAGCGATTGCTTCATCTTGGTTTAAGCTATGGACACATTTTGTTTCTTTTCTTCTTTCTGTTATTGATAGGGGAAAAACTTGCATTCTAGCCTACAACCGATTTTGACTTGAATGCAAGTGAAAACACCCCTGACAGACTCGATAACCTGAGTGTTGTCTACTGATAGAATCATTTAAGAACTATGGAATTCCAGGTTCTAGGTAAGTCTCGACCTGACAGATATGTTAGGTAATAGGCCCCTCCTTTCCCTACTTTCTTTACTTGGTAGGGTCCTTCCCAGTTTGCTCCGAGCTTGGATACCCCGACATTACCTCTTGCTATGTCGGCTCTTCGTAGTACTAGATCTCCTACCTCAAACGTTAGGGGTTTAACCCTTTTGTTATGATATGTTGTCATCCTCTACTTGTATGCTTCGATGTGCATCAGTGCCTGTTCTCTTCGTTCTTTTAGCAAATCAAGGCAAAGTCTGGTGTTTTCTTCGTTTTGTTGCTCATCGAAGTATTGTACTCTGATGGTAGGCATGCCTATTTCTACGGGTACCATTGCTTCACACCCATAGGTTAGGCTGTATGGGGTTCTTCCTATGCCGGCTTTCGGCGTGGTTCTCTATGACCATAAAACACTGTGTAGCTCGTCGGCCCATCAACCTTTTGCCTCGTCCAGGCGCTTTTTCAATCCGTTAACATTGGTTCTGTTGGTTACCTCGGTCATCCCATTGGTCTGGGGTGGGTGACCAAGGTGAACCTTAGATCGATTCCCTTCTCAGTGCAGAAGTCTCTGAAATTTTTTTTGTCGAATTGTTTACCGTTGTCGGTTATGATGATTCTTGGAATTCTAAAACGACAAATGATTTCTCTTCGGACAAAACTTCGCACTCGTGCTTCTGTTATGGTGGAGACAGCTTCGGCTTCCACCAATTTGGAGAAATGATCGACAGCTACTATCAAGAATCTCCTTTGCCCACTTGCTGTCGGGAAGGGGCCAACGATGTCAATACCCCATGTACTGAATGGCGAGGGACTTATTATCGGACTTTGCTCGGTTATGGGTTGATGATGCACATTCTGGTGATATTAACATTTCTCGCATTTTTGTACCAAGCTTGCTGCATCTTGTGCCATTATCGGCCAGTCGTAACCTTGTAATACCGCTTTTCGACAGAGTGCTAAATGGGAGATGTGGCTTCCACACATGTCTTCGTGTATTTCGGCTAAGACGTATTCTCCTTCTTCAACCGTGAGGCATCTGGACCATGGATGTGAGAATGACTTTCTGTATAGGGTGCCATCTCGGTATGAGAAGTGTGGTGCTCGGCGCTTCACCTTCCTTGCCTCTTTTTTATCCTCGGGTATGTTGGGTTTTTTAGGTTCATAACGCAGCGGAATTTCAAATATTTATCTAAAAATCCAAACCAAGATCCATGTAATTCGAATTAACAGAATAAGTACTTACTTGTATGTCGAATTCAACAGCAATGTAGGAAGGAAGGAGGTGGTTCACTTTGGTGATACCTGGCCTCGGATCAGAAACGCCTCCAAAAGAACGCGTCCTCTACGAGTATCCACACGAACAGACCTTAGCCAAAACTAGTGCTTGTGTGCTAGCACTATTGCTTCACAAGCAATTTCGAATTTTAGTGATTTGGTGAATAATGAATTTCGTGATCCTCAAACCAATTGCTTAATGTGTATTTATAGTGATAAACAACACTAGGGTTTGAGACAAATTCGAATTTCAATCTCATTGCAATTCTACAAGTTTATGTTTATCAAAAACTCCTTTTTGATAATCATCCATATATATTAATTACTATATTTATTATCTTCCAAAAATAATAAATTAAGGAAAACACTTATCCTTAAATTTCGAATTAATATATATATATATATATATATATATATATATAATCAATCACTTAATCACATTGGGATTGTACAACCCATAACTGTTTTGGGCCTGTTCTTAGTGTGCGACCCTGTAGGTTCATATGACGTTGGCAGTAGGCTCGAAATCCCTATTTCAGCCCACAAGTCATAAGTGGCCTCTAGCAAGACATTATGACTACCCAAGTTATACGAATATCGATAATCCGATTTAACCATTTACAATAATATTTTAATCCCTTTGTCACTCGATATCCAGATTGAATATAAGGCATAGTCCTGTCATCCTTATAATATTCAATCATTAGTTTCTTGACTCTAAGTAGACTGAAAATGATAACTCCTTATCAATTAGCATGGCCATGTATTTCCTTCAGTCTATCTTCTTCAAGGGGCCCATAGATATCTTACTCAAATAAATGAGGGACAAATTCCTTCTCAGTCACTCACATTTCTCACATAGTTACTTTCATATCCAATGATAATCTATTCCATTATCCTGTTAAAGATAATGTAAGACTGTATCAAAACATGAAATAGCTATGTAGAAATCCATGATGATTTCAAGGTCAAAGGATTATACTAATAGAACTGTTATGAGAATTACTTATGACAGTGATCTATGTAGTATTCTCACAGTGGGTCATCCAGTGCCTTATTTCTCAAATAGCACCTATGGTTTGACTTAATATCTCATATACATGATTAGTAAAACATAATCATCAGTCAACATCATACTAGTCTCAATGTTCTATTAAGACTAGGGATAGATGGTATATTATTCTTTTACTAAACCTATGGGTTCTACTATCAAGTCACATACTTGATGACCTTAGAAAGAATTAACCATTCAAGTATTTTAATCATTAATATAAAATGATAAAAACTGCCAATCAATAAATAACAAAATGATAAAGTCAAAACATGGTCAAACATGATTGACCTAGTGCATATCACTAACACCACAAATCCATGTATGATATGATGTGTATGATATGATGTGATGATATGATGTGTTCCATCCATTGATCTAACAGGTTAATGAGGAATGTTGCCTCAGGATTTTGGATACTGCTGAAGTTTTGGATCGAGCATGGTATGACTGGTACTGTTTCTTTGGCTGCTCCAGCCTTTGCCAATGTGTCTGCCTCTGTGTTCTCTTCTCTGGGTATTTGCTCTAATTCCCATTTTCCACCTTCTTCAGTAATTTTTGCGAGCAGCTCTTTAACTCGATCTACATATTTTTTCATTTCTGGATCTTTGACCTCAAATAATCCGAGTACTTGGTTAACCACCAGTTGAGAGTCACTCTGAATTTTGATGAACTCGGCCTTGACTACTGTCGCCATTGTCAATCCTCCTATTAGGGCTTCGTATTCTACTGAATTGTTGGTTGCCGGAAAATTCAGGTGGATTGAGTTTTGCATTTTTATCTTATGTGGTCCTCTTAATATCATGCCTGCCCCTGCTCCGGCCATGTTTGGTGCTCCGTCTACTTGTAATATCCAGCTGACCAAGCCCTTGTCTACCTCGGTGGGTTGATCGTGTGTTGTTGTTTTGGCCACGTAATCTACTAGGATCTGAGCTTTCATTGCTGTTCTTGGTTCGTATTTGATATCGTATGATCCTACCATGACCGACTAGTTGATTAGTCGTCCAGAGGTTTCTGGTCTTCCAAGCGTTTTTTTCAGGGGTTGGTTTGTTCGGACTACCACTGTGTGAGCCTGAAAATACCTTTTGAGTTTTTCTACCGTTACGCAAATGCAAATTTTTTGATGTTGCTATATCTGAGCTCGGGCCCTTTAAACACTTTGCTCGTGTAGTACACCGGTTTCTGCTCGGTTTCTTCTTCTTTTACAAGCACATATGCTACTGTTTTGTTGGTGACACTTATATATAAGTATAACACTTCTCCTGCTTCGGGTCGCCCGAGTAGTGGTGAACTTAGAAATTTTTTGTGCTCCTCAAAAGACTGTTGGCACTCTTCGGTCCACTTGAAGCTTTCCACATTTCTTAGTGTTTTGAAGAATGGGAGACATCTCTTGGCCGTCTTCGGGGCTTTCATGTCTATGATTGCTTTTGTTTTTTCTGGGTTTACCTTAATGCCTTTTTGAGAGATGAGGTAACCGAGGAATTTCCCTGCCGGGACTCCGAAGGCACACTTGTCCGGGTTTAACTTGAGCTTGTATTTCTTTAGCTTGGTGAAAACGTCTTCTAGGTCTTTCGCGTGGTCTTCTACTTTTTTGGATTTGACGATGATTTCATCAACGTACACCTCCATGTTTCGACCGGTCTGGTCCTTGAATACAAAGTTCATCAGTCGCTGATAAGTTGCCCCGTCATTTTTTAATCTGAAAGGCATTTGTTTGTAGCAGTATGTGCCGCTGTCAGCTACGAAGCTTGTTTTCTCTTCGTCGGCCTTGTGCATTGGTATCTGGTGGTATCCTTGGGCAGCGTCTATGAACGAGTAGACTTCGTAACTGCTCGTTGAGTCGACTAGCTGATCAATGTTTAGCAGAGGATAGCTATCCTTGGGGCATGCTCGGTTTAGGTCTGTGAAGTCTATGCATAGTCTCCATTTTCCATTCGGCTTTTTAATGAGCACGACGTTTGATAGCCACTCCGGGTAATACACTCCTCTGATGAAACCTGCTGCCAATAGTTTATCTACTTTGGCCCTGATGGCAATTTGTATGTCTACTACGAAGGCTCTTTTCTTATGTTTGACTGGTTTATGTTTTGGATCTACATTCAACTTATGTGAGATGATTGCCGGGTCTACCCCTTCTATCTCGCTTGAGGTGTTGACAAATTCTACTTCGTTTCTGATTAACATGTCTGTTATCTCATGTTTTAGTGGTTCGGGCAGTGCAACACCTATTTGGACCGATCTTGGTGTTACTCTTGATAGGTTAACCCTTTCTAGTTTTCCATAGGGTTTGAGCTTGCCTTCATCTGAGTCTGGTATCTCCATTGTTTCGATAGCCAGGGTTTCTGATACATTTCTCATTGATACGAAGCAGCACTGTTTGGCTATGTCTTGCCTTCCTTTGACTGTCACCACTCCCTCTTTGGTGGGTATTTTCATTGACAAGTATTTGATGCACGTAACTGCCTAGGTGTTGTATAGCATTGGTCTGCCAAGTATTACATTGTAGGCGAGTTGCATATCAACAACCATAAAAAAGTGTTTTGAATTTCTTTGTGATGCCAATTAAACCTCCTTTTGGTCCACCATTTTCTTTTCCTAGCTCCACTGTTAATTCCGCTACTCCTTCTGCTCGTACTGGTGCTCCTCCTAGACCGACTAGAGGAGTTTTGATTTGTTTAAGATTTAGGACCGAGCATCCTATACCGAGGTAAGCCTGCTTTGTGATGAGGTTAACTGAGCTTCCCTCATCCACCAACTGTCTCATTACCCAGAAATTTTCTATTAATCCCGAGATTACCAAGGGGTCTTGGTGAGGAAAGTCTATTCCTTCGCCATCGGCTCGGCCGAAGCTGACCTCGGGTAAAGGCTTGGCCACCGATATGTTCATTACCATTTTTTGTCTTTTGCGCCTTCCCCGCTTGTACTCTGGATCAGCCATTCCGCCGGCTATGGTGTTAATTACTCCGGATACATTTTGCCTTATTGGTGGTGGTGCCTCCTCTCTCTAACCACTATGTTATCCTCGGTTGCATCCTCCTGAGTTATAATTTTTGTTCTATGCTACAAAGTCTTTTAAGCGGCCGACTTGCACTAATCGATCTATTTCTTTCTTTATACTTCCACACTCATTAGTGACGTGGCCGTGACCATCGTAAAATTGGCAATATTTCTTTCTGTCCCCCTCATACTGCAACTTTGGTGGGTATCTTACTAGTTCATTACTGATTTGAATCCACATTAGGATGTGTGATCTCGGGGTGTTGAGTGGAATAAAGGCTTGGTCTTCTACCTTTACTGGTCGGTGTAGTTCCATTCGCGGTGGAACGAGTTGCCGTTGATCTCTTGGCCTGAATCTGTCTTGCCTGACCGTCTGACTGAAATTTGGTCTCTGCGTTTGAAACTGTGTTGTTGTCTGTGTGGCTTTCCTTCGTTGCTCTTCATCCAAATTGATGTAATTCCAGGCTCGGTCCATGATCCGAGAGTAAGTTTGCACTGGATTTGTTATCAGGTTGTCTCAGAATACCATCATCGTTGTGTTATCCTTCATTGCGTCTATTACGGTATCATCATTCAGGTTTCCTACTTCGACAGCCTCCGCGTTAAATCTGCCGATATAACTCTGCAAGCTTTCTCCGGGTTTCTGATAGCAAAGTTTGAGATCACTGGACTTCTTCTTTCGTTTTATGCTCTGTGTGAAATGAGTTCGGAAAGCTCTTGCTAGCTCGTTGAAACTTTGGATAGAGCCTTCTTTAAGACTTTGGTACCAGATTGTTGCTGGCCCCTTAAGGGTTGTCGGGAAAAGTTTGCAGACGGCAGCTTTAAACAAACTTTGTACCATCATGACCACCTGAAAACAGCTCAAGTGTGTGATCGGATCCCCTGTTCCATTGTAATCATCTAGTTGTGTTGTTTTATAGTTTAACGGGAAAGGTTCATCTCGTATCTCGGTCGACAATGGGTTTCCAATGTACAGGAAGCTTGTGCTCTTCGGCTCTCTCCTTCTGAGTTTTTCCATTTTGGTTCTCACCCTTTAAGTGATTTCCTGCTCTAGGTTCTTTTTCTTTACCCAGTCTGCGCCTGAGCTATGCACACTTTCTTTGATTTCTAGTCGTTTCGGGGTCTTTTTCGGTCCGTCAGGCGTTTATGCCCGGTTTGGTTCCCCTGCCTTTCCCTTGGGTTTTGTTGTGTTTGTGGATTTTTCTCGGGGTTTGCTTCTTCGGGCATTGTTTGGCCTTGGTAAAATTCTGGTGGGTGAGGTGGTAGGGCTGGTATGTATGGTGGGTGGTAATATTGCCTTGAGATATGGTGGGAGCGGTTGGCCGAGCGTGGCCTTGTTGCACTTGTTGAAGGAAAGCTAACTGTTGAGCATGGAACTCAATATATTCTTGTATCTGTGCTGGTGTGGGGTTTTGATTTTCAGCGATTGGGGCTAGCATGGGCGTGGGGGTGGTACTCGGTGTGAATGTGAGATTGATCGGGGTTACACCCGGCCTTAAGAAAAAAATTTGAGTGGTTTATTGCATAGGTGTGAAGTATGAGGCTGGCGGGATGTTCCCCGACAATGGCATTCCCCACGGGTATTGAGTGATAATTCCAGATGTGGTGCCTAAGTGTGTCCCTCCCCAGGATGTCGTTGCCGGGCAGAACGACCTATCTCCGGTAGCTCTTCTCGGTGGTGCATTGACTCCATCTCCTGTCGTATTATCGTGTGTGTCATGTTCTTTAGTTGGGGGATCGTCTCCCTCTACCCTGCTCATCCAATTGCCCTCCGGTGAGATAGAAAGGGGGAAACTTTCTTACTTTCTTTCCCACAGAATGGTAACCTGCCAAATGATAACCTGCAGAATGGCGGCGACTCCTTGATCCGGTGGTGGCTTCACAATTGTACTTGAAAGGCACAATACAACCGTTAGAAGGGCGCCGGAAGGGGATTCTGGTAAACCGCTCCGACAGTCAAGTCAATAGGTGTTTTAGTGAGAGAAAGAATAAGAAGTGAATAAGAGTTTTTAGTTGAGAGAAAAAGAGAATTAACCTTTTTACCTTCTTTTTCTTAGCCTTTTATACTATGTCTTTGTTCCTCTTTGTCTGGGCTGACAAGTCTTGTTTCATTCTCTTTGTCTGTGCAGATATTGTCTGGAATATCAGGGTACTTTCTGACAGATTTGTCTTTGTAATCAGTGAGAGGTAAACTCGGACAAAGCTAAGATGATGTTGCAATGTATGCTGCTCGGTGTATCCGAGATGGTGTTGCTATGTGTATTACTCGGCTAACCGAGGTGGTCTTGTGGTGTGTCTTACTCGGTTGAGCCGAGATGGTGTTGTGGTGTGTCTTACGTTTCACATTTTTAGCGATTTAAGCCAAACGTTTACAAACGTTACAAAACAAATCCAAACGTATACCCTTGTTAGCGATTTAAGCCAAATGTTTACAAACGTTACATAACAAATCCAAACATTTCATATTTTTGGCGATTTAAGCCAAACATTTAAAACGTTACAAAACCAATACAAACGTTCAAAACATTACGAAACAAATCCTAACGTTTCACCTTTTTAGCAATATAAGCCAAACATTTACAAGCGTTACAAAAAAAACCAAACGTTTAAACTGTTACCAAACAAATACAAACATTATAAGCCAAACGTTTAATACGTTACGAAACCAATCCAAACGTTTAAAACGTCACAAAACAAATCCAAAAATTTCACATTTTTAGTGAATTAAATGTTTTGTAACGTTTCGTTTAAATCGCTTAAAATGTGAAACGTATGGATTTGTTTCGCAACGCTTGTAAATTTTTGGCTTAAATCGCTAAAAATGTGAAACGTTTGGATTTGTTTCGTAACGTTACAAATGTTTGGATTTGTTTTGTAACGTTATACATGTTTGGCTTAAATCGCTAAAAAGGGGGAACGTTTGGATTGGTTTCGTAACATTTTAAACGTTTTGCTTAAATTGCTAAAAAGGTGAAACGTTTGGATTTGTTTCGCTACGTTTTAAACATTCGGATTGGTTTCGAAACGTTATAAACGTTTAACTTTAATTGCTAAAAACGTGAAACTTTTGGATTTGTTTCGTAACTTTTGGCTTAAATCGCTAAAAATGTGAAACGTTTGAATTTGTTTCGTAACATTTTAAACGTTTTTAGTTTTTCCGTAGCGTTTGTAAATACTTGGATTCAATCGCTAAAAAGGTGAAACATTTGGATTTGTTTCGTACCGTTTGTAAACGTTTGGCTTAAATCGCTAAAAAGGTGAAGCGTGTTGATTTGTTTTCTAATGTTTGTTAACGTTTGGCTTAAATCGCTAAAAAGGTTAAACATTTGGATTTGTATCCTAACGTTTGTAAACGTTTGGCTTAAATTGCTAAAAAGATGGAACGTTTGGATTTATTTCGAAATGTTTTAAACGTTTGGCTTAAATCGCTAAAAAGGGGAAATGTTTGGATTTTTTTCGTAACGTTTGTCTTCAATCGCTAAAAAGGTGAAACGTTTGGATTGGTTTCGTAAAATTTTAAACGTTTGGCTTAAATCGCTAGAAAGGTGTAACGTTTGGTTTTGTTTTGTAACGTTTGTTAACATTTGGATTAAATTGCCAAAAAGGTGAAACGTTTGGATTTTTTTTGTAAGGTTTGTAAATGTTCTGCTTAAATCGCTAAAAAGATGAAACGTTTGGATTTGTTTCTTAACGTTTTAAACGTTTGGATTTGTTTCGTAACGTTTAAACATTAGAATTTGTTTCGTAACATTTTATACGTTTGGATTTGTTTCGTAACGTTTTAAACGTTTGGCTTAAATTGCTAAAAAGGTGAAACAATTGGTTTTATTTCGGAACGTTTTTAAATGTTTACAAACGTTTCACCTTTTTAGCGATTAAAGCCAAACGTTTACAAACGTTACGACATAAATCCAAGCGTTTCACCTTTGTAGCGATTTAAGTCGAATATTTACAAACGTTACGAAACAAATCCAAACGTTTCCCCATTTGAGCGATTTAAACCAAACGTTTACAAACGTTACGAAACAAATCCAAACGTTTCACATTTTTATCTATTTAAGCCAAACATTTACAAACGTTACGAAACCAAACCAAACGTTTAAAACGTTACGAAACAAATCCAAATGTTTCAGATTTTTAGCGATTTAAGCCAAACGTTTACAAAAGTTACAGAACAAAACCAAACATTTCACATTTTTAGCAATTTAAGCCAAACTTTTTCAAACGTTACGAAATAAATCCAAACGTTTGTAAACGTTTGGCTTAAATCTCTAAAAATGGGAAAGGTTTGGCACTACTAGAATTATCGGGGTTAGTGACGGATTATTTTGTCCTAACACCACAAAATCCTTCGGTAATTAGCATTACCGACGGATTGTCTGTCGGTACAAATGTCGTCGCCATTCTTTAGAGACACAAAAACAACCGTCGGAAAAGTTTCCCGACGGAAAACTTCTGTTGGCACCCACTAGATTCCGTCGGCAAGACTAGAATCAAGCTCAAACAGTTTCTAATTAAAATCAAGCTCAAACAATTCAATTTAAAGTTATAACGGACTTACATGCTTATCCTTGGACCTCTTGTCCACAAACTTGGTCTGATCCTTCTGCGTCGAGTGCATACGAACATGCAACTTAGCGTAGGTCGGTATACGACCGAGCTCCTGACCCTGAAAAACAAAAACATATATTATATTTACTTATAAGAACATAATTAATCAACAAACACTATAATTACTTAAATAAAGAATAGAAAGAAGACTTACCATAACAGTCATATGCTTCACGCCTGAGCAAGATGCTGCAGTGTGGCGCACCGGTCCTGTCCCTGGCCCTGTCGGCTCACTCATCCGGTTAGCCCGGGAGATGTCCAACTTCTTCTTTGCCTCCACCGTAGCCCACTCTGCCTGCCAGGCATCCCAAACAGTATCGTTGACGCTGTCATCCCTCTTTCGCTTCAGCGTATGCAGAGTGTCCTTGTAGCGATTTGCAGCATGCCTCATAAACACATCTCCTATCAATTGCTCGGGGTAGATCGAGTCCCAAAAAAACTTCTTCTGCACATTTTTAACAAATAAGTTCATAATTAGTAAATTTGTAAAACACTAAACTTAATATTGATTAAATATGCATTTTATTACCTTGAACTCCTCCCAATAGAACGTTTTCTGGTCCGCCTTTAATTTTTTCCAAGTTGAACCCTATGCGAACCACGAGAATCGGAAGATGTCAAGCAAGCCTCTAGAGACCATGCCACTATCATGTAGTCTCTCCCTGTCAGTTGAAAACTTAAAGTTAGTTTAAAATAGTTTTTTTGAAATAATATATATAATAAGGATAACAGTGATAACTTATAGCGTCAGGTGCTACTCGTACTCGACTTGCTGCTGTGTCGGTGGCGGCGCATCTGGTGGCGCCGCCTCCAGCGGGGGATCGCCCACCTGAGGTAGAGCGTCTATGGGGGGGTGTTTGTCGGATCCCCCTGTCCACGGCCCTATTCCAGCCTACGGCCACCTAGACCTCTCATGTCTGCAAAAAAGTAGGGATAAACATATATACAATAATTTTTTACCTCAATAAACAAACATCTACAATTAATTAATTAATCAAACCCTCAATAATCATATAAGTCAATAAACAAAAATATCAGTCAAAAAGGCACGTAAAATTGAAGTCATAATTAAGAATTCTATTACATTAATTAGCCATATACTACAACTCATCGGAGTCCTCATCCACTTCCCTGTTCGGATCCACAAAATCTGTCAGATCATCAGTTATTTCCACATTCAAGGGATGTTCTGGATTGTTATCCTAGAAAGCTGGAACAACAGACTCTCGCATGTCAAGCTCAGATCGGGCCTTAATCCTGCAAACCGCCCACCAATCCGTTTTATCCCGTCTTTTGCTTGGGTATGACATGTAGTGTACTTGACCGGATTGTTTCGTCAAAATGAAAGGTTCGTACTTGTTATACCTTCTTCTGTGATTAACCTCCACCATGTTGTATAGACGATGCACTAACATACCGACATTTGGAGTTGGATCGAACCAATCACATTTAAATAGGACAGTCATTTTAGTTGGTAGCGCTGGATACTCTATCTCAATAATGTAAATCAGCACTCCATAGAAGTCGCATACAGCCGGGCCGAAGAGATACCCTTTCACACAAACCCCACTATTCATTGTAACTCGATCCGCGCCATAATCCTGAGTATTGAATTTGAACCCGTTTATACGATATCCCTTATATGTTCTGACGGATCTAAGCGGTCCTTTAGCGAGACTTAAAATATAGGGATTCGTACATATAGCTGGATCATTCACCTACAGGACAATTCACAATCACATGGGTTAGCAATTAATTACGAATCACAAATACAGGAAGAATCGTCTATACTTACATGACGTTCAAACCAGGAGGCAAATTCCTTTTCTAACTTCCCTTCAACTTCAGTCGGCGTTATTGCAGGGTTGATTGCATGCAATTCGTCTTTGAACACACTTTCACAAGAATACAAATGATCAATTTGTGAGCTACCACATTTTACGATAATATAAGGAAAGCTTACTCTCTATACGGTTCGATTTCTGCACATTTCAATAGGACATAACTCCTAGCAGCGACAAATTTAGATTCGTCTAGATATCTTTTCCGGCAGGCGCCTACGGGTTCCCCATTCGGTATGAAAATGGAAATTCGGTCAACATCATCGTCCATCTCAGTATCGAATACCTCATTTCTTTGCATCCGACAGTGTAGCGTAGGATCGCCATCCGTAAAATAAAAAGATGCAAATTTAGCCGTTTCCTCCATTAGATATCCGCTGCTAATGCTGTCTTCTACCCGACCCTTATTGGTTACCTTCTTTTTCAATTTCCTCAGATATCTGTTCAATTAAGAATTGATTTCTACAATTAATAATCACTTTATACATTTACTGATCAATGTAGAAGAAAAATAGATCGACATTACCTTTCGAAGGGATACATCCACCGATACTGAACTGGTCCAGCCATTTTAGCTTCGTAAGGCAGGTGTACAGGGAGATGTTCCATTGAATCAAAAAAGCTGGGCGGAAATATGTGTTCCAACTTGCAAAGTATCTTCAGGATTTCTTCTTCCATACGTTCTAAATCTTCCCCCTTAAGCAATGCGGCAGTTAACTCCTTGAAGAAGATACTCAGCTCTGTAATAGTCTCCCATATCTCTTTCGGAAGCAGCTCTCGTAGAGCAATTGGTAGGAGACGTTGCATAAACACATGACAGTCGTGACTTTTCATGCCCATCATTTTTTGTTTGGTGGAATCAACACACCGGGACAAGTTTGACACGTAGCCATCCGGGAACATTATTTGTTGAACCCATTCAAGCAATAATTTTTTTGATTCCTTTTTCAAAGCATACAAAGCCTTCGGATACCTACCGGTGTTGGGGTCTTGTGCTAGTTGTGGACGATCACAAATATCATTTAACTCTGTCCTAGATTTGGCATGGTCTTTAGTTTTACCGGGGACATTCATCACGGTATTGATGACGTTCTCGAAAATATTTTTCTCAATATGTTTGACATCCAGATTATGCCGGATCACATTTGCCTTCCAATACGGTAAATCCCAAAATATACGTTGTCTGTTCCAACCATAATTTTTTGATAGTTCCGAATTAATAGCTTCAGCATCGGGCTCGTATGCCCTCCTGAACCCCAGGTGCTCTACCTCTGCCAATAGTTCTTCTCTGGTTTTGACTCCGCTAAACTGTTTTTTTACTTGCTTGCCTTTTCGAAAACCAGTGACATTTCGATGGAAACGGTGGCCTGGAGGTAAGAACGTTCTATGGCAATCAAACCACGATTGTTTTCCACTCTTGTTAAGCATGAATGCATCAGTATCTTCCATGAAATGCGGACATGCCAGTCTGCCTGATGTGCTCCAACCGGACAGCATTGAATAAGCGGGAAAATCATTTATCTTCCACATAAGCGCCGCTTTCATCTGAAAGTTCTGACGCTTGTGAATATCATAGGTACGGATTCCAGATTCCCACAATTGGTTCAACTCTGCTATCAACGGCTGCAGAAAAATGTCTATTGTGTTTTTTGGATTTCGGGGACATGGGACAAGTATCGTCAGAAACATGAACTCATCCTTCATGCACATACCCGGAGGCAGATTGTACGGCGTCACAATTACTGGCCATGAAGAATAAGGTGACCCAAAACTGCCAAACGGTTGAAACCCATCAGTGCATAATCCGAGTCTAATATTACGAGTTACGTCAGCAAAATCTTTATGCAGCTCACTAAACCGTTTCCAATCTGGAGAATCAGACAGATGACACATCTTCCCGTCTTCCATTTCATATTCTGCGTGCTATGTCATATGCCCTGTCGTGGCTTTCGAAGCATACAACCTCTTTAGCCTTGGAGTAATTGGAAAGTAAAACATCATCTTGTACGGCACTTTGGCCTTTCGTATTCTGGTGGAATTGCTTCTGTTAATAGGTTTCCATCATTCGTGACCACAGAATTTGCAGGACGCTAGAGCCTCGTCCTCCCCCCAATAAAGCATACAGTTAAAGAAACAACATTCAATAACCTCTACCGGCAACCCCAAATCTTTCCCCAGTTTCTAAAGTTTAGCAAAATTTGTTCGCATCTTGTTCTCCCCCGAAAGCAATTCTTGCATGAATCTGCAGATGTCGTCAATCAAAGAAACTGAACCCTGGTGGCGACACTTAATGTCTAACAGTGCAGTTGGTTCGGATAAAGGAGAGTGTCTACTATTCTCGGGCCATATTTCTTCTTCCGCTGAACGCATCATATCATAAAACTTATGGGCTTTTTTATTCGGAGGCTCTTCGGTAAACATATTCAGACCAACTGCATCGATAACCATTCTTTGAATAGCATCAAAATCATCTCCCTCATTTCCATAGTCAAACTTATCATAACTAGCAGGTGGGTGTGCCCAGGCAGGAGGATCCAATACACTCCCCTCACCGTGGTGAACTCACACTTGGTAATCTTGAACAAACCCATACTCTAACACATGTAATTTCACATCTTCGGGATCTCAGTAATTTGTGTTTTTGCATTTTCTCCTAGAGCACGGACACTTGATCTTCACCCCACTCAGGCACTCAGGATGTATTAAAGCAAATTCGACAAACTCCTCAACCTTATCAAAAAATCCTTCCGGTAGCAAGCCATTCCTATGTCTAGTATATATCCAATTGTGGTCCTGATTCATGTTTGTTGCACTAACAATTAGGTGGTTTACAGGTTCGACAGTAGCAAAGTCAATTTAATTTAATGCTAAAAAGGTATGGACCTATCCCATTCGCAAAACTGGCGCCCCGTAACCCGACCACGATATATGCGTAAAAACGGAGAATAATATTCGGCAGCCTTCCGGCGCCGTTCTCCTTAAGTGAGCTATCTAATATATGCCGAGTAATGCTGATTACATATTCCGTGAAGAACAAGCATTACAAAGCATATATCAATAGCCACCCGGAGAACAAACGTTAGAAAACCACCAAATATTTTTCTACCGTAACTACGCATATATGTTTTTCGTGATCGGATTACGGAAGCACGAGCTTTGCGAACTGTACAATCCCGTGTCGTTCAAAGAATTGAACACACGAGACGGGAAATCTATGGCTAGGAATACAATTTTATTCAGTGGGAATAAAATCGAGGTTACTTTATGTGAAGTGCATGTTTGAAATCTAACTATGTACAACAATGAATTACAGAAAGTGATAAAACATACTTGTTGTAGAGCAGAACCGCACGCGAATGCTGAATCTGGATACGCACGTCGGAATAAACGGCTACTGCTCTGACCGGTTATCAGGAACCAAGAACTAATAAAAGTCCAAAATAAAAATTTCATTAGTTTTCAATTGCTGCAAATTATGTAATTGAAACAATATAAATTCAATCGAATCGTTCTTATTTTTTTAACGAAAATCGGGCAGCACTTCCCTTAAAAATGAGCATCACCCATTTTCAGGGAAAGCCTGCAAACAAATACCACATTTTATAAAATATTCAACACACCAACTAATCCCATTTTTTCAAATAAATAATAATATTAATTAATTCCAATTAATATTGATAATTTAATTACAATTAACACAATTTAACAATTCTAATTTAATTGAACATTTACTAATTAATTAATATATTAAGCTTATACTTATAATTTACTACGAAAATTAACCTACAATTTACTAACTAAATTCAATTAACTAATTACTTAAAATAATCATAAAAATGAGCATTTTTCCTATATATTATTATAAATAACCCTTAATCAATTAACAATTAATATATTTACATAAACTAAATAATCTAACTAATATATAGAAATCCATATAGAAAATTAACTAACTATTATAAATTATACTACAATTCCGCATAAACTATTCTAAATTAATTAATCCATAATACAATTTATAAACATAAATAACTACATAAATTGACTAAAATGAAAATGTAACTAACTGTCAGAGGCAATGGCACGGGCAGCGGATGCTATGGCAGCGAATGCGGGTGCGAAATACGATGCAGCGGGTGCGAAATACGATGCAGCGGGTGCGGAATACGAGGCAGCGGACGCGCAAAAACAAGGGCAGCGAGTGCGAAATACGAGGCAGCGAACGCGCGAAAACCGGGGCAGCGGGTGCAAAAACCGACCTAATCTACAACCCTAAAATGCAAATATATTCAATTAACTTCACACCTAATTTAATCTAATCTAACCCTAAACTAATTTAACAAAATTTAAACAAACTAAATATATTACTAATTAACTAAATTAATTAAAAATAACATAAATTAATGCTTACATGACTGCTGGACACCGGAGGCGGAGGAGAACGACCGAAGGCGGAGAAGGGGGCGGCGGCAGAATGGAGAAGAAGGGGGTGAAGGTGAAACATTTTTGGATTTGTTTCGTACCGTTTGTAAACGTTTGGCTTAAATCGCTAATGAGGTGAAATGTTTGGATTTGTTTCATAACATTTTGGCTTAAATCGCTAAAAAGGTGAAACGTTTTTGATAACAACACAAATAAACAAACCCGAAATAGCACACAAACCGAGTAGATCATGACAAGAAACCAACCTAACTAAACAACCAAAACGCATAACTAACAGCAGACGTAGAAGTAGTACCATCTCGGCCGCATCGAACACCATATACCATCTCGGACACCGAACGCCATATGTAAAGGTACCATCTCGGCCGCACCGAACACCATATATACCATCTCGGTCACCGAACGCCATACGTAAAGGAACCATCTCGGCCGCACCGAGCACCATGCATGCCATCTCGGTTCCATCCGAGTTTACCTTCAACAAGACACAACGACAAACTTGTCAGAACGTACCCTGACATTCCAGACAACATCTGCACAGACAAAGAGAACGAAATCAGGTCTGTCGGCCCAGACAAAGAGGAACAACACACGTAGTATAAAAGGCTAAGAAAAAGTAGGTAAAAAGGTTAATTCTCTTTCTCTCTCTAAACTCTTAACATCTTCACTTCTTATTCTTTCTCTCACTAAAACAGTTACTAACTAGACCGTCGGAGTGGTTTGCCGGAATCCCCTTCCGGCACCCTTCTCACGGTTGTTTTGTACCTTGTAGGTACGGCCTTGAAGTATTCATCGGAGCTAAATACGATTCAAGATCACTAGTTATCATTTGGCGCCGTCTGTGGGAAAGAAAATAAGAAAGTTTCCCCCTTTCTATCCTTCTGGATACTAATAGGATGAGCAGAGTAGAAGGAGATGATCCCGCAGTCGGGGACAATAATACGCAAAGCAGTAGAACGGGAGAGGGCCTCAACGCTCCGCCAAGAAGAGCTACCGGAGAAAGCTCGTTTTGCCCGGTCACTACATCGATGGCAGGTATTCACCCGAGCCCTATGTCAGGGGTTACCACTCACTACCCATGGGGAATGCCATCGTCGGGCAACATCCCCCCAACATCATACTCCACCCCTACACACCAAACCACTCAAAATTTTTTAAGACCGGGTGTAACCCCCATCAACCTCGCATTCACCCCAAGCACCACCCCCACACCCAGACAAACCACCACAGAAGTCCAAAATCCTACGCCAGCACAAATCCAAGAATACATCGAGTTTCACACTCGGCAGCTAGCTTTCCTTCAGCAGGTAAAACAGGCCCATACTCGGCCAACAGCCCCAACTGCAACTCAGGATAACACTACCACTCCACCATACATACCGACCGCACCACCTTACCCACAGGAATTTTACCAAGGCCAAAAAACACCTGAGGAAGCAAACAGCGAGAAAAATCCACGAGAACAAAACCCAGAGCCGGCACAAACCGGACATAAAACTCCAGAGGGACACAAAAAGACACCAAAACGGGTTGAGATCGAAGAGAGCGTACACAGCTCGGGTGCTGATTCACCAAAGAAAAAGAACCTGGAGCAAGAAATCACCGAAAGAGTCAGAACCGAGATGGAAAAATGTAGAAGGAAAGAGCCGAGAAACACAAGCTTCCTGAACATCGGAAACCCACTATCGGCCGAAATACGAGAAGAACCTTTCCCTTTAAACTACAAAACACCACAGTTAGACGATTACAATGGAACAGGGGACCCGATCACACACTTGAGTTGTTTCCAAGTGGTCATGATGGTACAATGTTTGTCCGAGGCGGCCGTCTGCAAACTCTTCCCAACTACACTAAAAGGACCAGCTGCCATCTGGTATCAAAGCCTAAGAGAAGGCTCTATTCGAAGCTTCGACGAGCTGGCAAGAGCTTTCCGAACACATTTCGCCCCAAGCATACAACGGAAGAAAAAGTCCAGTGACCTAAAACTTTGCTACCAGAAACCAGGAGAAAGTCTGCAGAGTTATATCGGCCGATTCAATGCAGAAGCGGTCGAAGTGGGGAATTTAAATGATGATACTGTGATAGATGCAATGAAAGACAACACAACAATGATGGCATTCCGAGATAACCTGATAACAAACCCAGTACAAACTTACTCCCAACTTATGGACCGGGCCTGGAACTATATAAATTTAGACGAAGAACAACGGCGAAAATCCGCACAAACTACAGCACCGTTCCGCACACCGAGGCCCAACTTCGATCAGAGTGCCAGGAACGACAGATTCGGACCAAGAAACCAACAACAAGCCGGTCCACAGCGAGCAGACCCACATCGACCAGTAAAAGTAGAAGACCAAGCTTTCATTCCACTCAATACACCGAGATCACACATCTTGATGTGGATACAAAATAACAATGAGCTAGTGAGATACCCACCCAAGCTACAATATGAGGGAGACAGGAAAAAATATTGTCAGTTCCATGACGGCCATGGCCATGTCACCAACGAGTGCGGAAGTCTGAAAAAAGAAATCGACCGTTTGGTACAAGTCGGTTGACTAAAAGACTTTGTAGCACAAAGCAAAATTTACAACTCAGGAGGAAGAAACCAGAGGGATAACAATGGAAAAAGAGAGGAAGCACCGCCACCAAAAAGACAAAACGTGTCAGGAATAATTAACACCATAGCAGGTGGAATGACGGACCCAGAATACAAGCGAGGAAGACGCAAAAGGCAGAAGACGGTGATGAACATATCAGTGGCTAAAGCTATACCCGAAGTAAAGTTCGGCCTAGCTGACGGGGAAGGAATAGATTTTCCCCACCAGGATCCGCTGGTAATCTCGGGTTTGATAGAAAATTTTTGGGTAATGAGACAGTTGGTAGACGAAGGAAGCTCAGTCAACCTCATCACAAAACAGGCATATCTCGGAATCGGCTGCTCAATACTGAACCTTAAACCAGTCAAAACCCCCTTAGTTGGCCTAGGGGGAACACCGGTACAAGCCGAAGGAGTAGCAGAATTGACGGTAGAGCTGGGGAAAGAAAACGGACCCACAGAAGGAGGCCTGGTCGGTATCACTAAGAAATTTAAAACACTATTCATGGTTGTTGATATGCCGCTTGCTTACAACGTCATACTCGGCAGACCTATGTTGTATAGCACGGGAGCTGTCACATGCATTAAATACTTGTGCATGAAAATACCAACCGAGGAAGGAGTGGTAACAGTCAGGGGAAGGCAGGACATAGCCAAGCAGTGCTACTTGGTATCGATGAAAGCGGTATCAGAAACACTAGCCATTGAAACAATGGAGATACCAGACTCGGATGAAGGAAAGCTCGAACCACACGGAAAGATAGAAAGAGTTAGTCTGGCAGGTATAACACCAAGATCGGTCCAGATAGGCGCAAAACTACCTAAACCAGTAAAACAGGAGATAACCGACATGCTGATCAGAAACGAAGTTGAATTCGTCAATACCCCAGGCGAAATAGAAGGAGTCGACCCGGCAATAATATCACATAAACTCAATGTCGACCCAAAACACAAACCAGTCAAACAAAAGAAAAGAGCTTTCGCCATAGACAGACAGATCGCCATCAGAACCGAGGTAGACAAACTGCTAGCAGCAGGCTTCATCAGAAGAGTATATTACCCGGAGTGGCTATCCAATGTCGTGCTCATGAAAAAGCCGAACGGAAAGTGGAGACTGTGCATAGATTTCACAGATCTAAACCAGCGGCTACGAAGTCTACTCGTTCATAGACGCAGCCCAAGGATACCACCAAATCCCAATGCACAAAGATGATGAAGAAAAAACTAGCTTTGTTACCGACAACGGCACATACTGCTACAAACAAATGCCATTCGGACTAAAAAATGCAGGGGCAACATATCAACGTCTAATGAATTTCGTGTTCAAAGACCAGATCGGTCGCAATATGGAAGTTTATGTAGACGACATCATCGTCAAGTCCAAAAAAGTAGAAGATCATGCGAGAGACTTGGAAGAATTACAAAGCTAAAAAAATACAAACTCAAGCTAAATCCGGACAAGTGCGCATTCGGAGTCCCAACAGGAAAATTCCTAGGATATATCATCTCCCAGAAAGGTATCGAGGTATACCCGGAAAAAACAAAAGCAATTCTAGATATGAAGGCGCCAAAATCAGCTAAAGAAGTTCAGAAGCTAAATGGAAGAATCACGGCCCTCGGTCGATTCGTGTCCAACTCGGCCAAAAGATGTCTCCCATTCTTTAAAACATTGAGAAATGTGAAAAAGTTCGAGTGGACCGAGGAATGTCAACAATCTTTCGAAGAACTCAAGAAATTCATGAGTTCACCACCATTACTCGGAAGGCCGGAAACCGGAGAAGTATTATACCTATACTTAAGTGTCACTAATGAAACAGTGGCATCGGTACTGGTGAAGGAGGAATTGACCGAGCAAAAGCCGGTATATTACACAAGCAAGGTGTTAAAAGGTCCCGAGATTCGATACAGTAAAATTGAGAAGTTTGCACTCGCATTGGTTTTAACAGTGGAAAAGCTAAAAAGATACTTTCAAGCTCACACCGTTATAGTCCGAACAAACCAACCCCTACGAAAAGCACTGGCAAGACCGGAAACATCAGGACGGCTAATCAACTGGTCAGTCATGATAGGATCGTACGACATCAAATACGAGCCGCGAACAGCAATGAAAGCCCAGATCTTAGCTGACTTTGTAGCCGAAACAACAACACACGACCAACCCACCGAAATAGACAAGGGTCTTTTTAGCTGGACACTGCAGGTCGATGGGGCATCAAATATAACCGGAGCCGGAGCAGGCATAATACTAAGAGGACCACACAAAATCAAAATGCAACACTCGATCCACCTAAATTTCCCAGCAACCAACAATGCAGCAGAGTATGAGGCTTTGATAAATGGATTAAGGATGGCAACAGTAGTCAAGACTGAATATGTCAAAATCCAGAGTGACTCTCAGCTAGTGGTTAATCAGGTACTTGGTTCATACGAGGTAAAAGACCCGGAAATGAAAAAATACGTAGACCGAGTGAAAGAGCTACTTACAAAAATTACCGAAGAAGGCGGGAAATGGGAGTTAGAGCAAATCCCCAGAGAAGAAAACACAGAAGCAGACACACTAGCAAAGGCAGGGGCATCTAGAGTAATAATGCCGAGCATACCGTGCTCAGTTCAAAATTTCAGTAGTATCCAGAATCCCGAAGTCACATTCCTCATAAACCCTTTAGACCAGTGGATGGAACACATCATTTCATACATCGAGAATGGGAGTCTGCCCGAGGATAACAAAGCAGCAAAGAAAGTAAAACGCCGAGCACCACACTTCTCATACAGAGACGGGACTCTGTACAAAAAATCCTTCTCACACCCCTGGTCCAGATGCCTCACAGTGGAAGAAGGGAAATATGTATTGGCTGAGATACACGAAGGTATATGTGGGAGTCACATCTCGCATCTAGCTCTCTGCCGAAAAGCTGTTTTACAAGGTTACTACTGGCCGACACTGGCACAAGACGCAGCAAATCTGGTACAAAAATGCGAAAAATGTCAATACCACCAAAACGTCCACCATCAGCCAACATCGGAACAAAACCCAATAGTAAGCCCTTGGCCATTTAGCATGTGGGGAATAGACATTGTCGGGCCTTTTCCAACGGCAAGTGGACAGCGAAAATTCCTGATAGTAGCAGTTGACCACTTCTCAAAATGGGTAGAAGCCGAAGCTGTGTCCACCATAACAGAAGCGCGAGTTCGAAGCTTCGTCCGAAGAGAAATAATATGTCGTTTTGGGATTCCAAAAACCATCATAACCGACAATGGGAAGCAATTCGACAACAAAAACTTCAGAGAATTCTGCATTGATAAAGGAATTGACCTAAGGTTCACTTCGGTCACCCACCCACAAAGCAATGGAATGACAGAAGTCACCAATCGGACCATTGTTAATGGCCTGAAAAAACGCCTCGACGAAGCTAAAGGTCGATGGGCTGACGAGCTACATAACGTACTATGGTCATACAGAACCACCCCAAAAGCCGGCACAGGAAGAACACCATACAGTTTGACCTATGGGTGCGAAGCAATGGTGCCAGTCGAAATTGGCATGCCCACCATCAGAGTACAATACTTCGACGAACAGCAAAACGAGGAAAACACCAAAATTTGCCTCGATTTACTAGAAGAAAGAAGAGATCAAGCATTAATGCACATCGAAGCATACAAACAAAGGATGGCAACATATCATAACAAACGAGTCAAACCCTTAACGTTCGAAGTAGGCGACCTGGTACTGCGACGAGCCAATATAGCAAGAGGCAACGCAGGCATTTCCAAGCTCGGAGCTAACTGGGAAGGGCCTTATCAAGTAAAGAAAGTAGGAAAAGGCGGAGCCTACCACTTAACCTACATGTCCGGAAGAGACCTACCAAGAACCTGGAATGCCAGAGTTCTCAAAAGATTCTACCAGTAGACAACATTCAGGTTATTGAGTCTGTCAGGGGTTTTTTCACTTGCATTTTAGTCAAAGACGGTTGTAGGCAAAAATGCAAGTTTTTCCCCTATTAATAAAGAACAAAAAGAAAAGAAAAAACCGAGTCAAACCATAGCATAACTTAACAGAATTCAAAGCTATCGCTTAAAACCGAGTTAAGTCATAACTTAACAGAATTCAAAGCTATCGCTTAAAACCGAGTTAAGTCATAACTTAACAGAATTCAAAGCTATTGCTTAAAACCGAGTTAAGTCATAACTTAACAGAATTCAAAGCTATTGCTTAAAACCGAGTTAAGTCATAACTTAACAGAATTCAAAGCTATTGCTTAAAACCAAGTTAAGTCATAACTTAACAGAATTCAAAGCTATTGCTTAAAACCGAGTTAAGTCATAACTTAACAGAATTCAAAGCTATTGCTTAAAACCGAGCTAAGTCATAACTTAACAAAATTCAAAGCTATCGCTTAAAACCGAGTTAAGTCACAACTTAACAAAATTCAAAGTTATAGATCAAAACCGAGTCAGACCATATTTTAACGAAAATCAAAAGTTAGTGATTAAAACCGGGCTAAGATATAACTCAAAACAAATGGGGAAACCGATCTATTACTTGTCAAGAAAAGAAACACCGCATCTCACAAAATATAAACCGATATATTACTTCACAAAAAATCATTACAAAGGAAAGATCCTAATCTATTACAGCATTACTAACATGCTCCGGAACCGACAAGCCAGCCCCGGAGGAAGTCCCATCATTCTCGCTTAAACCGGCTTCCTCATAATGACGAACTTCAAGCTGCACAGTCGAAGACGAGATAATAACAGCATCATCGGTCTTCTCATCATCCCCCTTCGGAGCAATAACATCAGCCGACTCAGTCAAAACAACATCAGTTTTCTCGGTCAGACCATCATCAGCACCACGAGTCGGCAAGTCATCCCTAACAAGAGGGGCATCATCTTCAAGCTCTCTCCTCAGCTCAGCAGCAAACTCCTCAGCACATCGCTCAACATCAGTCACCTCATTTGCCTTCGCAAGATTTCGTTCGTCCTGAATCTTTTGATACATGCCTTCCATGTCAAGATACAGGCAAATGGGATCAACATCAGCTCGGAGAAGCGGCCCAACACGCTCCTTTAGGTCATCCTCCATAGCGTCGGTCAGATGAACAAACTCCCTCATCATATCGTCCCGTTGAGTCTCCACGATCTTGGTGGTATCATCGAGAATGTCATGCAAACGCATGTAACTCTGATGATGACCATCTATCGTTTCCTGAAAGGCAGCTTTCTCCTTATCAAAAGCCTCGGTTAGCTGCTCCCAGAGCTGCTCTTTCTCCTTATCAAAAGCCTCCTTCGCAAGAACAAGCTCGGCTTTTTCCTTCTTCAAAATGGAGACCTCCTCGCTCAGCTTCTCAATCTTAGCATTAAAATTCTCAGTGTTGCTCGTCAAGACGGACTCAACATTAGCCCTCTGAATCTGTTCTTTCTCCAACTCAGCAACAGCCGTGGTCAGCTTCTCACGATCCAAGGAAGCTTGAGCAGTCAAATCTTCTTGAAAGGACCGTGCCCCCAAAAGATGGTTTATCAGCTACACAAACCGACCAAAAACTTAGTAAAACAAATTAAAATAAAACCCAAAATTATTATCAGAAAGACATACCTGGAAAGAAAGGGACACGCTGGTGTCAAGAAAATCCTTGGGCGAAGTTGCTGCTAAAGCCTCTCGGTCCCGAGGAAGGGATACCATCTTCCCCAGAAAAACTGAAGTCGACAAAGAATCAACGGAATCTTCCATCGACTTAGATTTTAGGTAACGGGCAAGAAACCGAGGAGACAGCTTCACTTCATCCTGAGCAGCAGAAGTAGCCCCCGATTCTACCAGCTTGGCCTTCTTATTCGGAGGAGACAGCGTCTTCTCCTTCTCGGGCGCACTTAACCCCACAACAACATCAGTGCCGCCGACGAAGGCCACAGCACCCTTCACCGGCACAGCCGAAGATGGCCCCTTCCCTTTGTCCAAAATTTTTCGTTTCATCGGTTTGGCAGGAGGAGGCACGGAAGCCAAAGGTATAGCCTGGGTTATGGTTTTTCCCACCGGTTTTGGCTCATTCTTGCCCTTAGCAGTAGACAAATCCTTAGCAGCAGCACCACCACCCTTCCGCCGAGCAGCGTTAAAAGCACTCATGTTAAACACTAACAAACACAAAAAAAAAATATATACAAGCGTTAGCACACCAATAAAAAAACAACACACCAAAAATAAAGCAAGACAAAAAACCGAGAACAACCTTCCCGCTTCGGGTCAAATTTAACAATAGGCAGTTTCGGTATAAGGGAGTAAGTATTTATTGGACCAGTCGTCTTCAAAACGTCCTGGAGAAGCCTATGGTTCTCAATCCCCGCAGCATCCCGCCTCAACAGAGTCACGGGAGAGGTACATAACCACCGCTGAGGCAAGTCGGTAAAAGCGGTGGGATGATAGATCCGAAACCAATCCTCCCTTATCCTTTTAACCGAGGTAGACACTTTCTCTATAACATGCCTAGGTTCCGACTTAAGAATCTTGAAGGTAGAAAAATCATAAGCACCGCCAAAAATAAGACCATAAATACGACGTTGGCATAACCGACGAAGACACAAGAAATGCCTAATACCATTCGGGTGAAACTGGCTAAGAGGCATATTATAAAATTTTAAAAAGGCCACTAAGTCGGTTTGAAGAGGAATACGAACACCCGAATGAAGGTGTTCTACGCTCACCACTATATAATCCGGCCCAGCCAGATCATTTATTGTTAGACCAGGAGGGGACAGTTCAAACCGATACCCCTCATGAAGGTTTATTTGAGAAACGAGATAATCTAAATACCCCTGGTTCAGTTCGGCAAAAGCATTTTCCATCCTAACTCTCCGAGACTCAGCAGTCTTACTACTCCTAGGCCTAACTCGTCTCGGTTTAGCAAAGGAGGTCGCTTCCGAACAACCCACATCCTCTACCTTACAAAGGATCTCAACGGATTCCCCCTTGGCCGAGTCAGAAGGCTCGGCCTCTGATTTATTTCCCCCCGAGGTACACCCGTCCGAGTTGCACTCCTCATCAATAATCTCCACAAAATCATTCTGGGAATCCTCCACAGAAGACATTATTCGAAAAAGTAAAAACACAAAGTCAAACAATCAACTACCCACCTATACCAACCCAGAAGAAAGAAAACTCAAGAACACGAAGAACAAACAGAAAAAAGATGAAGAAATAGCAATAAACGAGATCAAAACCAAAGAAAATAGGCAACTTACTAATGAATATCTTCAAAAACACGAAAGTAGACACCAACAAAGGAAAGAAAAACGAGAGCAAAAGGAGAGAAAAGAAAATCAGCAAATAAAAGAAAAGGCTTTTTATAAGAACCAAAACAGGGCAACTGAAACGGCACCTCAATAAACGTGCTAGTGGATACCAGATGTCAAGCAACGTCATTAAAGAGAGGACACGTGTCAAAAAGCGTATTAAAGAAGAAAACAAACCAAAAAGACCCAACTGACCCACATCAATCTCGGACATAAATATCCGAACAAGCTAGGGGGGGGGGGACTTGTGATAACAACACAAATAAACAAACCCGAAATAGCACACAAACCGAGTAGATCACGACAAGAAACCAACCTAACTAAACAACCAAAACGCATAACTAACAGCAGACGTAGAAGTAGTACCATCTCGGCCGCACCGAACACCATATACCATCTCGGACACCGAACGCCATATGTAAAGGTACCATCTCGGCCGCACCGAACACCATATATACCATCTCGGTCACCGAACGCCATACGTAAAGGAACCATCTCGGCCGCACCGAGCACCATGCATGCCATCTCGGTTCCATCCGAGTTTACCTTCAACAAGACACAACGACAAACTTGTCAGAACGTACCCTGAAATTCCAGACAACATCTACACAGACAAAGAGAACGAAATCAGGTCTGTCGGCCCAGACAAAGAGGAACAACACAAGTAGTATAAAAGGCTAAGAAAAAGTAGGTAAAAAGGTTAATTCTCTTTCTCTCTCTAAACTCTTAACCTCTTTTCACTTCTTATTCTTTCTCTCACTAAAACAGTTACTAACTAGACCGTCGGAGTGGTTTGCCGGAATCCCCTTCCGGCACCCTTCTCACGGTTGTTTTGTACCTTGTAGGTACGGCTTGAAGTATTCATCGGAGCTAAATACGATTCAAGATCACTAGTTATCAGTTTTGATTTGTTTTGTAATGTTTGTTAACGTTTGGCTAAAATTGCTAAAAATGTGAAACGTTTGGATTTGTTTCGTAACCTTTATAAACGTTTGGCTTAAATCTCTAAAAAGGTGAAAAATTTGGATTTGTTTCGTATTACTTGTAAACGTTTGGCTTAAATCGCTAAAAATGTGGAACGTTTGAATTTATTTCGTAACGTTTTAAACGTTTGGATTGGTTTTGTAACGTCTGAAACGATTGGTTTAAATTGCCAAAAGGGGAAATGTTTGGATTTATTTCGTAATGTTTGTAAACGTTTGGCTTAAATCGCTAAAAAAGTGAAACGTTTGGATTGGTTTCGTAACGTTTTAAATGTTTGGCTTAAATCGCAAGAAAGCTGAAACGTTTTGTTTTATTTTGCAATGTTTGTAAACATTTGGCTTAAAATGCTAAAAAGGTGAAACATTTGGATTTGTTTCTTAACGTTTTAAAAGTTTGGATTTGTTTCGTAACGTTTTAAACATTTGAATTTGTTTCGTAAGGTTTTAAATGTTTGGATTTGTTTCGTAACGTTTTAAACGTTTGGCTTAAATCGCTAAAAAGGTGAAACGTTTGGGTTTATTTCGTAACGTTTGTAAATGTTTGGTTTTTTCTCTCGTAACGTTTGCAAATGATACGAAAGAAAGCCAAATGTTTAACCTTTTTAGCGATTTAAGCAAAACGTTTACAAACATTTCACCTTTTTAGAGATTTAAGCCAAACGTGTACAAACGTTACGACATAAATCCAAGTGTTTCACCTTTTTAGCGATTTAAGTCAACCATTTACAAGCGTTATGAAAAAAATAGAAATGTTTCCCCATTTGAGAGATTTAAGCCAAATGTTTACAAATGTTACAAAACAAATCCAAACGTTTCACATTTTTAGCTATTTAAGCCAAACATTTACAAACGTTACAAAACCAAACCAAATGTTTAAAACGTTACGAAAAAAATCCAAATGATTCCCATTTTTAGAGATTTAAGCCAAACATTTACAAACGTTACGGAACAAAACCAAACGTTTCACATTTTTTTAAATTTAAGCCAAACGTTACGAAACAAATCCAAACGTTTGTAAACGTTTGGCTTAAATCTCTAAAAATGTGAAACGTTTGGTTTTGTTCTGTAACGTTTGTAAACGTTTAGCTTAACTCGCTAAAAATGTGAAACGTTTGGTTTTGTTTCGAAACTTTTGTAAACATTTGGCTTAAATCGCTAAAAAGGTGAAACATTTAAATTTGTTTCGTAACGTTTGTAAACGTTTGGCTTAAATTGCTATAAAGGTGAAACCTTTGGTTTTGTTTCGTAACGTTTGGCTTAAATTGCTAAAAAGGTGAAACACTTGGATTTATTTCGTAACGTTTGTAAATGTTTGGCTTAAATTGCTAAAAAAATGAAACGTTTCGATTTGGTTCATAACATTTGTAAACGTTTGGCATAAATTGCTAAAAAGATGAAACGCTTGGATTTGTTTCGTAACGTTTGTAAACGTTTAGCTTAAATAGCTAAAAAGGTGAAACATTTGAATTTGTTTTGTAATGTTAATAAAAGTTTGGGTTAAATTGCTAAAAAGGTGAAACGTTTGGTTTTGTTTCGTAACGTTTGGCTTAAATTACTAAAAAGGTGAAATGCTTGGCTTTATTTCGTAACGTTTGTAAATGTGTGGCATAAATTGCTAAAAAGATGAAACATTTTGATTTGTTTCGGAAAATTTGTAAACGTTTGGCTTAAATTGCTAAAAAGGTGAAACGCTTGGATTTGTTTCGTAACTTTTGTAAACGTTTAGCTTAAATTGCTAAAAAGGTTAAACGTTTGGATTTGTTTCGTAACGTTTGTAAACGTTTGGCTTAAATTGCTAAAAAGGTAAAACGTTTGGTTTTTTTCATAACGTTTATAAGCGTTTTGTTTAAATCTCTAAAAAGGTGAAACGTTTGGATTTGTTTCATGACGTTTGTAAACGTTTGGCTTAAATCGCTAAAAAGATAAAACGTTTGGATTTGTTTCGTAACGTTGGTAAACGTTTGGCTTAAATCGCTAAAAATTTGAAACGTTTGGATTTGTTTCGTAAGGTTTGTAAACGTTTGGCTTAAATCGCTAAAAATGTGAAACGTTTGGATTTGTTTCGTAACGTTTTAAACGTTTAGTTTTGTTTCGTAACGTTTATAAAAGTTTTTCTTAAATCGATAAAAATATGAAACGTTTGTATTTGTTTCGTAACGTTTTAATCGTTTAGTTTTCTTTCATAATGATAATAAACGTTTGGCTTAAATAGCTAAAAACGGGAAACGTTTGGATTTTTTCCTTAACGTTTGTAAACGTTTGGCTTATATCGCTAAAAAGGTGAAACACTTGGATTTGTTACATAACGTTTGTAAATGTTTGGCGTAAATTGCTAAAAAGGGGAAACGTTTGGATTTGTTTCATAACGGTTGTAAACATTTAGCTTAAATTGCTAAAAAGGTAAAATACTTGGATTTGTTTCGAAATGTTTTTATATGTTTGGCTTAAATCGCTGAAAAGGTGAAAAGTTTGGATCTGTTTCTTAACGTTTGTAAACGTTTTGCTTAAATGGCTAAAATGGGGAAACGTTTTGACTTGTTTCGTAACGTTTGAAAAAGTTTGGCTTAAATTGCTAAAAAGGTGAAACGCTTGGATTTGTTTCGTAAAAATTGTACATGTTTAGCCTAAATAGCTCAAATGTTTGGATTTGTTTTATATTGTTTGTAAACGTTTGGCTTAAATCGCTAAAAATGTTAAACGTTTGGATTTGTTTCGTAGCGTTTGTAAACTTTCTGTTTAAATCGGTAAAAAGGTGAAACGTTTGGATTTATTTCGAAATGTTTGTAAATGTTCGGCTTAAATCGCTAAAAAGGTGAAACGTTTTGATTTGTTTCGTAACATTTGTAAAAGTTCGGCTTAAATCGATAAAAATGTGAAACGTTTGGATTTGTTTCGCAACGTTCGAAACGTTTACAAACTCTTGGATTTGTTTCGTAACGTTTTAAAAGTTTGGTTTTGTTCGTAACGTTTGTAAACGTTTGGCTTAAATCGCTAAAAAGGTGAAACGTTTGGATTTGTTTCTTAATATTTTTAAACGTTTGGGTTAAATTTCTAAACAACGTGAAATGCTTAGATTTGTTTCGTAATATTTGTAAAAGTTTGGCTTCAATCCCAAAAAAGGTGAACCGTTTGGTTTTGTTTCGTAACGTTTGTAAAAGTTCGGCTTAAATCGCTTAAAAGGTGAAACATTTGGATTTGTTTCGTAACTTTTTTAAACGTTTGGCTCAAATCGCTAGAAAGGTAAAACGTTTGGATTTGTTTTGTAACATTTGTAAACGTTCGGATAAAATTGTTAAAAAGCTGAAACGCTTGGATTTGTTTCGCAACGTTTTTAAACATTTGGCTTAAATAGCTAAAAAGGTGAAACATTTGGTTTGTTTCGTAACGTTTGTAAACGTTCGGCTTAAATCGCTGAAAATGTGAAACGTTTGGATTTGTTTCGAATCGTTTGAAACGTTTGGATTTGTTTCGTAACGTTTGAAACCGTTTGGCATAAATTGCTAAAAAGGTGAAACGCATGGATTTGTTTCGTAACGTTTGTAAACGTTTGGCTTGAATCGCTAATAAGGCTAAATGTTTGTATTTGTTTCGTATCATTTGTAAACATTCGGATTCAATTGCTAAAAAGGTGAAATGTTTGGATTTGTTTTATAACGTTTGTAATTTTTTTTGGCTTAAATTGCTAAAAAGGTGAAACGCTTAGATTTGTTTCGTAACGTTTGTAAAGGTTTGATTTTGTTTTGTAAAGTTTGTAATAGCTAAAATGTTGAAAAGATTTGATTTGTTTCGTAACATTTGTAAACAAACGTATACAACCGTTACAAAACCAATCCAAACGTTTAAAATGTTACGAAACAAATCCAAACGTTTCACATTTTTAACGATTTAAGCCAAACGTATACAAACGTTATGAAATAGATCAAAACGTTTTCCCATTTTAGCAATTTAAGCCAAACGTTTATAACGTTACGAAAAAAATCCAAACGTTTCATGACGTTTGCAAAGGTTATGAAACAAAACCAAACGTTTGGATTCAATCGCTAAAAAGGTAAAATCTTTGGATTTGTTTCATAACGTTTGTAAACGTTTGGCTTAAATTGCTAAAAAGGTGAAACGCATGGATTTGTTTCATAACCTTTGTAAATGTTTGGCTTTGTTTCATAACGTTTGTAAATGAATGGCTTAAATCGCTAAAAGGAGAAACGTTTGGTTTTGGTTCCTAACGTTTGTAAACGTTTGGTTTAAATCGTTAAAAATGTGAAACGTTTGGTTTTGTTTCGTAATGTTTTAAACTTTTTGTTTGGTTTCATAACTTTTGTAAATGTTTGGCTTAAATCGATAATAAGGTGAAACGTTTGGTTTTGATTCATAACTTTTTTAAACGTTTGGCTTAACTCGCTAAAAAGGTGAAACGTTTGAATTTGTTTCGTAATGTTTGTAGATGTTTCGCTTGAATCGCGAAAAGATGAAACGTTTGGATTTGTTTCGTAAAGTTTTAAACGTTTGGTTTTGTTTCGTAACGTTTGTAAACGTTTGGCTAAAATCGTTAAAAATGTGAAACTCTTGGTTTTGGTTCTTAACGTTTGTAAACGTTTGGCTTAAATTGCTAAAAAGGTGAAACATTTGGATTTTTTTTGTTACGTTTGTAAACGTTTGCCTTATATTACTAACAAGGTGAAATGTTTAGATTTGTTTCGTAACGTTTGTAAACAAATGGGAAACGTTTGGATTTGTTTCGTGACGTTTGTAAACGTTTGGTTTTGTTTTGTAACGTTTGAAAACGTTTGGATTAAATCGCTAAAAAGGTGAAACGTTTGGATTTGTTTCGTAACGTTTATAAACGTTCGGCTTATATCGCTAAAAAGGTGAAACGTTTGGATTTGTTTCGTAACGTTTTAAACGTTTGGCTTATATTGCTAAAATGGGGAAACGTTTGGTTTTGTTTCGTAACGTTTGTAAACGTTTGGCTTCAATCGCTAAAAAGGTGAAACGTTTGTAAACGTTACAAAATAAAACCAAACGTTTAAAATGTTACAAAACAAATCCAAACGTTTCACATTTTTAGCGATTTATGCCAAACGTTTACAAACGTTGCGGAACAAAACCAAATGTTTTACATTTTTAGCGATTTAAGCCAAACATTTACAAACGTTACGAAACAAAACCAAACGATTACAAACGTTGAGAAACAAATCGAAGAGTTTCACCTTTTTAGTGATTTAAGCCAAATGTTTACAAACTTTACAAAACAAATCCAAGCGTTTAACATTTTTAGCGATTTAAACCAAACGTTTAAAACGTTACGAAACAAATCCAAACGTTTTCTCTTTTTAGCTATTTAAGCCTAACGTTACGAAACAAATCCAAACGTTTGGTTTTATTTCGTAATATTTATAAAGGTGAAACCTTTGGTTTTATTTCGTAAAGTTTGTAAACGTTTAACTTAAATCGCTAAAAAGGTGAAACGTTTGGATTTGTTTTGCAACGTTTGTAAATGTTTGGCTTAAACCGTTAAAAAGGAGAATTTTTTTGATTTGTTTCGTAGCGTTTGTAAATGTTCGGCTTAAATCGCTAAAAATGTGAAACGTTTAAATTTGTTTCGTAACGTTTTAAACGTTTGCCTCAAATCGCTAAAATGGGAAAACGTTTTGATTTGTTTTGTAAAGTTTATAAACATTTGGCTTAAATAGCTAAAAATGTGAAACATTTGAATTTGTTTCGTAACATTTTAAACATTTGGCTTTATTTCGTAACGGTTCTAAATGTGTCACGACCCATTTTCATGAATCGCGACCGGCGCTAGGGCATGGGTAATGTAGTACCAACACCCGTAGCTAGCCTTCCTTATATCATACAATTCAATTAAACATGCAAGAAAACCAATGCTCGGGGGCAACCGAGACTTCAGCCTAGTTCTAGCAGTTCATAAAATACAACATTTATATAATAAATGCTCGATCAATTCCGAGTCTCCAACATAGCATAAATATTTAATAACCCAAGTTATTATATTAAAGCCAAAACAATTAAATCAGTAGAATAATTCTGATAACAAGTATTAGACAAATATGACTTCTAATTACTATTGCGGTCTAAGAATAAAATCAGTTTAATAAACTTTATAAAATAAAGTAAAACCTCCGAGGAAATAAAGAATCGGAGAGCAGCTGACTCGCTCATATCATAACCCTGGAAAAATTGGAAAAACAATGGGGTCATATATACTGAGATGAGTTCATACCACTATTTACATTTATCAAGTGGAAAACCTTTAAAACCGTTTAAAACATTTAATGCCAACATTACGTTTAATAGTTGGAACCCTAATCCACAATACTAATATAGCCATAATCCATTAGGCCTGGTCTCGAGAGCTGAGCTACACCGAGTTACCACCGACCACTCTTAATTCATAACCAGAGTCGTGAGAGCTGAGCTACACCAAGTTACTCTACTGGTCCCGAGAGCTATGCTCACACCGAGTTACCACCACATTTCACATACCTTATCTAGATCAATACCAGTGCGCACGCAGTCCTAATGATGCCCATTAGGTAGCATGTTCCAACTAAAAGTCATAATGGAAAAACAGTTCGAAATATGCATACAGTATATATTTATATATTAAAATAACAATTTACTTAATAAAGCGGTAAATAGTAAGTACAAACTCACTGCTTGCTAATCCACGTGATAACCTGGCAAACAACAAAACCTGGTTTGCCTCAAAAGCACGAACGGTCGACGAGTCTAAGAAAACATAAATCATAATTAATGTCATCCCCTAACTCTAGAGAGTACTAGACACCACATAGGACTAGTAAAACACAAAAATCAATGTTAACGCATAAGCCAAATGCAGAATAAATACACATACTCAAACCATAGCCAAAACCATACAACAAGTTAAGCCCTATTGAGTTCCATTTTAAATAAAATCCGGAAACCTTTCCAAACCATTTGGTAAAACATTTTAAAAGCCAAAATGGCACTTAGCTGAGTCAACCAAGACTTCCAAGCTTAACTTACATGTCAGGCGACCCAAGTCTAACCCGACCCAACATAACCATGTTGTAAACCAATGTTTAAAATCCGGAATCAAATAATAATTCAAAATCCAAGTTTGAAAAATAAAGAACTCAACATCGCTTAACCAATAATTAACCAACACATAACATGTGTTTAAATAAAATCCACAACAAATTAACTTTCTTTAAAAAGACAACACAAACCATATCGTTTAACTAACAATTTAACAAGTCAAGTTATGGATGCTAGAACAACACTTAGCCAAAGTAGCATTCGAAAGTAATCTTGTAATCAACATACTAAGACACTACAAGAATTAAACAAATGGCAATTGGCATAAATTATGTCTATCTTCAGATTCAAATCCTTTAGTCAAGACATGCCAATTGATCACGATAATCAACCCAATTAACCAACAATTTGATAAACACAGAGCCCACTAATCCAACTCTATTAATTTGATTTTAGTTCATCCAACACATGATAATTCCATTATTTACAGCCCTAAAATCAAGAATAACAAAAAAGTTTATAGTATTCCAATTCCCTACAACATTGTAATAATTCAATCTATGGATATACAACAACCAAACATGATTTAATTAACTCGAATAACATAGATCCATTTCAAAATGATATGGGCAGCCAATGATTCAACTAAAACAATTTATACAGTTCTCACAATCTATCCTTTGAATTTATGTCACAATGACAAAGATTCAATCCATAATAATTTTAAATACAATCATGCTAGACAAAACACTATAGATCAGCCCTAAGCATGAAGAATCAGCCATTATCTTAGTATATCAAATGTTTGTGAACTGTTTTAAGGATTATGGATCTGGATTGAAACGAGCTGCTCGATAGGCTTGTATCGAGACTGTGTGCACCGGTAAGTACTTTGGAATTGGCTGACCAATGTCTGGCCTACCTTGGGAATCGATGAGGATTAGTTCCCATCTACTTTGGGTTAAATACTTTGGGATTTCATTTCAATACTATTTTCCATAATCAATATATATTTTAGTATAAAAGGATTGTTTTTAAGGGTTTTAAACTTAATAAATGTAAATAGCATTATGAACTCATCTCAGTATATCTCCCCCGTTGTTTTCCAAACTTTCCAGGTTTATGATTTTGAGAGCGTTGGTCATCTCCGATCTTTTGATTCCTCCGAGGTCTTTTTATGTTATCAGACTAGTCCACTATTTTACTTCTTAGACCGCAGTAGAACTAGTTGTCTCTATTATTGTACTTTGGTTTGTCGTAGTGGTACGACTTTTATATTATTATACTTTGACATGTTACATCGGATTATTTATATATGAGGCATGCTTCACAGTTTCGAATTGCTATCAAATAATTATTTTAGAATTGCTATATAAGTTGTTATACTTAGGCTGAAGTCTCGGGTGCCCCTGACATTGGTTTTCTTGCAGGTTTATATTGAATATAAGGTTTTCTTCGAGGCTTGCTACGGGTTTTGGTACGACAATACCCATACCCTAGCGCCGGTCGCGATCCATGAAATTGGGTCGTGACAAAGTTGGTATCAAAGCTTTAGTTTCGAACTAAGGCAAAAAATTAGCATGTTATGTGTTTATCGCTTTAAGGCATGTTAAGTGTTGTTATTGGGTCATAGGATCTACTGCGGAATTAGGATTCAAGTCTTGTCTTTTGAAACGTCATCATTTGTTTTTAAAACTTTCTACCTTCATCTATAGGAATGTTGAGTGTTGGTCTTATGAGTTACTGATGCTTTACTTTGGAATGATTACTGCTTATACATTGGGTGATTTGTTGGCTGTTGTGCCATATATGAGATATACTTTGAGTGATTTTTATTAGCTATTGTACCTTATATGGTGTTTACTTTTGGGGACGTTTTGGTTGGCTATTGTGCCTTATATGGTGTTTACTTCGGGTGATACTTGGTTGGCTGTTATGCCTTATATGATGTTTACTTTGGGTGATTAATTGTTGGCTTTTACGCTCGAATGATTTTGATTATAATTGGATTGTTTTCACCTTGTTGGTGAGCATAGCTTGGTTTTGCTGTGTTATTGGGTGCTAAATAGGTTGGCACGTACTATGATACGTTAGGCTTGCCATATGTGGTTTTTAAAGGATTTTTGTGATGAATCTTTAAGCATGGTTTGTGGCTTTATGATTGTTTGACCACACGTTGGTTTTATAATTACTATTGAGAAAATGTCTTAATTTGATTTGTGTTTTGACATAAGAACCGGATGACTCGTATGGTCATCATACTTTAAAAATATGATTTTAATTACTTTTCAAGTAAAATAAATTTCTCGTATCTCAGAATCTTACATTTGACTTGGTGTTGACAAATAGTTGTTTTCAAAATAGTATTATTTATGAGATTTTCCCATCGTATTGAGAATTTAATATTTTGGCTGTTATTTTACCATGTTGTGGTATGTCAACGTTGAAGCGTCGTTTGGTCATATGTTTGGTAGTTATGTTTGGCTTGCTTAGGTGTTTACAGACTGATTGTTTGAGATCAAAGATTTTCTCACATAAGTTTTTGAGTTGATTTTAGATACTTGGGTTTCTTGAGTTCTTATTTTGAAAGGATTGAGATTGTTTTTCTTTAATTAAAAGACTTTTACGGATTTATAAATATTTTGCATACGTTTTATAAATGGTAGTTTTGGGATTGACTTGGGTCACCCAAATTTGGGAGTTGAGCTTGGTAGTTGTAATGACTCGGCTAACTCGATGGTTTTATGGATTGGGATACTTGGAAATTTAAAAGCAATTGATTTAATTGAGGAGATATTTTTGGATATTGATTTTGTTTTTAACCGTGGGGCTCAACTAAAATTTGGAACTCTTCTGGTTGACTTTGAACTTCAAAATAAATTTTGATACGTACTTTTGAAAGATGATATATTATAGGATGATTTTATTACAAAATTTCAAAAATGGTTGTAGCATGTCTTGATTTTGTCTTTTAGGTATGTTGAGTTAATTGGCTGTATGGCATGCTTTGATAGTTTATGAATTGTAGAATTCGTAATCTCTTGGTAATAATTGTGTTGCATAACTCGCACGTTTGGGTTGAATTATATTAATTGTTTTGCTTTGCCTCTTCGTGCAGAGTAGCACGTGAGATGTATTATTTCCCGCGGTCATGGTTGGCTTAACTTGTTGTATGATTTTATTTTATGAGTAGGACCTTCGTTTAAACTCTATATTGCTTTAATTTTAATTTCGAGTTACGTTGGGTTTAGTGTGTTGTTTTGTGGATCGAGGTTTTAGGATTTTGAGATGAGTAAGATAAAGAAAGTGTTTCCTTAGTGGTTTTAGATTATCCTGAACAAGGATGTTGGAAATTCTTATTCAAAGAGATAGATCGATGTATTAATACACTAGTGTTTTTCATCAAGATTGGATGATGCGATGCGCGAACTGGTGGGTTATTCTGTAGAAACATATGTGATGTATTGTTTTTGTTTGAGTTATGTTTAAGCTTAGTGGAAGTTTATTGTCGCATAAGAGATTTTATAGTAGTTATCGGTTTAAATTGTTATGTTAGTATCATATCATTTGGTGGATTGCAAGTATGGAGTTTGAGAAATATTTTGAGGCTATCGAGTGCACATCTCACAGAGGGTAATGTCTAGCAAATGTTTTATCGGGAAATTGATTTCAAACGTTAATTTGTTAAACGTATTTGAAATGTTTTTATCACGTAATTGTGCCCAGACATATCACGAACATGCATTTTTGTATGTCACGAATAGAAAATTGCATTTAGCACTGAGTATGTTCACTAAGTAAAAGAGAAATAAAAAAAATTGGTACATGCATAATAGTACATGCATCACGTGCATTAAAATGGTTAGAGTTGGATGCAACTCTTTGGGGATGAGAGCTGTCATCACCCTGGCGCACAAAGAATTTTTGGCAATTAAGTATTTCAAGAAAAATGTTTTGAAACGAACTCGCGAGTCACCTTGGGATAAATGTATTTATAAAGTTGATGAATTTCAAATGGTTTGAAATTTTACTGAAAGGTAGCTAAACAAATACTCTGTGATGATGATGCTGAATTGAGGACGATTACGTTATGACTGATTGGTCTGTAGTGTCATAATTTTTTGTTTCGTAAGAAGTAGTATTGGATATAAGGTTGCACTCGAGTTATTGTTGTAATATGTATGATAGGATTTTGAGGTTAGATTGGAAGGCTTACATGCTAACTTCCAAGTTATGATTTTAGAGTTGTTGGATTAGGGGATTTGGTTATGCTCCGCGTGTGTGTATATATTGTGATTTTAAAAGAAGTTTGGTTTTTACATGTTCGATTTTGTTTAAACATTTTGGTATACTCAAATAGAATATTGTGCGAGCGAGGATATTTTCAATATAAATTTATTTTCCCATTTTGACAAAGGATAAAAATTTATCAAGTTTGAACTAAAGAGAATAATAATTTTGTTAGTTGGAACTATTTTATATATTTGCAAACTTACTTAAAAGTAAGGTATAATTGCGAAATTTAAACTTGGTATGTGTTTTAAAAAATAAATGTGTTACAAAATTGAAGGTTTTTCCAACAGTAAAAGTATTTTGGTTTTAAATATAAAAGGAGTTATAAGATATTAAAGTCTTTAAAAGAGAAGTGGAAAGTTGTAATGTTTTGTGATCTGATGCGTTAAAGTTGGCTGATTTATATTGGTGAGAAACGTATCTAGTTAATTTTGGACTAGACTGTTCGTTTGATATAACGAGTTTATTAATATCTTTCATATGGGATAATAGGTGTAGAGATGTTAAGTAGGTGACGAGTATTGCATGATGTTATTAATGGGGATTTTGAGGTTTTCATTTAAAGTGTTATATTTTGGTATTGTAAGAATTGCGATTTGAGTTTCGGGCTTGTCCTTGCACCTTGTCAAGGTTGTCTTGATAGCTGTTTGAACTCGAATGAGTTTAGTAACCTTCCTTGTGAGAATGTTTAATATTTATAGTTGAATAATCTTGAAGGTTTATATTTTGTTTAATCAAGTAATAGTTGGAGTACTGAACTTTCGAATTTATAATTTTGCTTATACGTGGTGTGAAAATTTGGGTTGTTGTTCTATGTAGGTGGTGATTTGAGTTATCATTCGTGGTACAACTTGTCGAGTTGTTGTTATGCAAGTGCATAGGTTGATGAGTGGAAGTATGCCTATGGTTTCAGTTTTAATTCGGTTATATAGTTGGGGAGTATACTTAGGGGACGGAGTCCATTCGTATGTTATTAGCTTGACAGGAGCATCACGGTCGTGATACACCATCACGGGCGTGATTGAGACATCTCGGGCGCGACGCGGCACTGTAGGGTTCGCTGTTTTGCAATAAATAGCTCCTTAACTCGATTCTTTCAGCCCTTTTTCACCCTATCAGACCTAATTCGACCCTACACTCAGATAAACCCTATTTCTATCATTCCTTTATGATCCTTGGTGGTTTTTAACAATTGATTGGTGATTATATGTTCGTTTTGCGATTTCTACGCGATTTGCTTGTGG
This sequence comes from Mercurialis annua, assembly GCF_937616625.2. Classification (NCBI taxonomy): domain Eukaryota; kingdom Viridiplantae; phylum Streptophyta; class Magnoliopsida; order Malpighiales; family Euphorbiaceae; genus Mercurialis; species Mercurialis annua. The sequence goes on along the minus strand of NC_065572.1, from coordinate 31,059,317 downwards.
TGTTCTTCGTTGGTGTGATTGTGACTCTTGTTGCTTCTTGTCCAGACCCTTCCCTAGGGTTTAATACTTATTTAATCTTGTTATTATTCATTCTAAGGTAATGATTTCAATCTCTTATGTATTGGTGAATCGTTGTCATGTGTTTTGCGTTGAATGGCATGATTTATGGTGTTTTGGAGTTTGGAACTTATTGTTCAATGGTCTGAGATTTATGATTTGAATAATATGTTTCGAATTGATTTTAATATGATTATAATCTGATGTATTATGATTGCAATTGGATTTGCATGATTTAAACAACAAATTGGCTAATTTTAGGTTTGTATGAAATTGAATCGTTTAGCGAATTGTTAAAGTGCTCAATCTGAGTTATTTGGGATATTATGTGTTGTGCTACAATGGCTAATGATCTAATGATTTAAGATCTAGAAGTGAGAATTGGGTTTGATCTATTTTGTAAAAAATCTCTACGATTTGCGAAATTGACAATTTTATGAAAGTTAAACGCTATGATTGCAAAATGGTTTTCAAATGATATATCTACTGATATAATATATTCTAAGTGATGTTTTAAAGGTTTGAAATCAGTAATAACATACTTTGGTTCATCGATTGTTGGTTTTGAATCGTTTGTCTGGTTTAGGCAATTTTCGGCAAAATTGCCATGTTTGATTATTTGAGTGCTTTGGCTTAATTTGGTTAAAGGCATGTAAGGTGTTATATTGTTTGTATTGTTTTGCCTAAGCTATTTTAGGTTCAAGATGAAACTTGAAAGGCGTTAAATCTTTTCATTCCATTTAAGTGGTGCATTTAAGTGTATGTACTTTGGGTGTTACTTGCCAAGTGTTGGCAAGTTATTTGGCTTAATTGCTTATCATGATTTTGGCATTTTTAAGTTAGGGAAAGAGTTCTTATTTTAAACTTGATTTTATTTAAGGATCAGATTTACTTTGTGTTGGACCAAGTCCCATTTGAACCCTAATTTTGAGTTTGACAATCAATTTTAAGAGGCTAATCATGTTTATTATTGTGTAGGAACATATAGAAACCATCCCTAGTCGAATCGGAGCTTTCTAGCGAGAATCGAAAAATCGGAATTCCCACTAGTTACAGTGGGTTTTCGCGCCGGAGATGCCTCAAGCATCACGGGCGAGATCCATTGATCTCGGGCGCGACAAACCAAATCACGGGCGCGATATACTAGCTAATCCAAACACCTCTGTTCTTCAAGTGTATCGCGGGCGCGACATATGAATCACGGGCGCGATGAATATGACCGTTGAAGGTCTAACGGCTAGTTGAGAGTTTTCCATCAGTTGCTTGACAAGTGGCCTTCAACCATTGGCTGAATTCCTGATATTCAAAGATCTCGGGCGCGACGTAGGGGATCTCGGGCGCGACCGACTGTTTTTCAGCCCAAACTTGAGTTTTCTTCTAGAAGATTTAAGGGTTTGTTGTTTGGGTTATAAATACCCCTTGTCTACCTCATTTATGAGGTTAGATACTCTAGCAAGAACAAACATTCTCAAGCATTCAATTTATTCTCTCTAAATTTATTGTGCATCATTTATTGATTGCTCATTCTCTTTGTTGATTGATTAATCTTTGTGATTCAATCATTAGTGTTGTAGGTTTGTGTTTAGCCTTAGAAAAGCACATTGTGAGTTTGAGATTATCTCTTTGAAATCTCTTTGTAAAGTTTGTGTTTATCTCTAAAACACTATCTCAATTAGTAGATTCTAAAATCTCAATCATTGATTGAGTAGTGGAGTAGGATCGATTTGTGATCCGAACCACTCAAAATTGCTTGTGTCAATTTCTCTCTTCTCAAACTCTCATTTAAATTTTAATGACCCACTAAACCTTATTCACCCCCCTCTAAGGTAGCTATTTAGGGGTTTCAATTGGTATCAAAGCTAAGTTGCTCATTTCCTTACTTAATTGCGAGCTTATCGATCTATGGCTACCGAAAACTTCGTTCATACACTTCGTCCTTTCTTTGATGGTACGGATTTTCCTAATTGGAAGCTTCGTATGGAAAACTATCTTGACATGGATGGTGTTAATCTTTGGAATATTGTGCTAAGTGGCTACAAGGCTCCAACAAAGGAACAAGATGGTATAGAAGTGCCTTGGCCAAGAAATGAATGGACAAGAGAGCAAACTCTACTAAATGGCTTCAACCGGAAGGCTATTTGTGTGATCATATCTTCTTTGTGCAAGGAGGAGCAATATAGAGTTCAACATTGCACAACCGCTAAGGAGATGTGGAAGATTCTTGGCAAATATCACGAAGGTACAATTCAAGTTCAAAACAAGAAGGTGGAGCTTCTCATTAGTGAATATGAGAGTTTCAAGAACAAGCCTAATGAGACTATTACCGAGATTACCATCCGTCTTCTCTCCATCACTACCAATCTCAAGAAACTCGGTAAGCACTATACTCTTGGTGAGATCAATGGCAAAATTCTTCGTTCATAGGATATCCTAGATTTGCAACCAAAGATAACTGCTATTGAGGAGTCAAGTAATATTAAAACTTGAGAACCGATGAGCTCATCGGAAACTTGCTTCTTCATGAGATGACTTACATAAAGGAAATCAATAATCTCAAGAAGGCTCAAGATGAGAAGAACAAGGGAATTGCTTTGAAAGCTAAGGCAATTGAAAGCAAGATTGAGAAGGAGCTCAACATGAGTGATGATGAAGATGATGAAGATATGGTTTTGATGGCAAAGAGAGTGAGGGAGTGGAAGCTAAGAAAAAAAGGCCAATTCCAAAGATATGAGCAAAAAGGTGATTCCTCTAACTTCAAGAAGCCTTTCACTCCTAAGAATGAGTCTTCTAATCCCTCTCCTAGAAGAGATGTTACTTGCTATGGATGTGGTAAACCGAGTCATACTAAACCAATTGGAGAGTGGGAGCTAAAAGAACCTTCCCAATCAAAGAAAAGAAGGGTCTAGCGACTACTTGGGATAATGAAGTGGAGGATTCTGATAATGAATGTCAAGAAGAAGATAGAGAAAATCTTTGCTTCATGGCATTTGAGGAGGAATCTACTCCTAAGGTGCCAAAGAAGACCGTCTCTCATAAAACCTTATGGTATGTTGATAGCGGTTGCTCTAGGCACATGACGGGCCAAATCTCCAATTTTGCTAACTTGAAGAGCATAGATGGAGGAAGCGTCACTTTTGGAGATGATGCTGAAGGCCAAGTTGTGGGGATAGGCAAGATAGGTAACTCTAATTCTCCCGGTATAGAAAATGTGTGGCTTGTTAATGGTCTAAAGCATAATCTTTTAAGTGTGAGTCAATTATGTGATAAAGGTTATAGAGTATCTTTTGACTCTAGAGCTTGCTATGTTATTCAACCAATGAATAATGAAGTAGTCTTTAAGGGATATCGAAAGGAGAATATCTATCTAATTGACTTAGAAACGCTTGAAAACCAAGATGGCAAGTGTTTACTATCACTTAGCGATGAATCTTGGTTATGGCACCGGAGACTAGGACATGCTAGCTTGGACCTCTTAAATGAGGTTAGTATGGATGAACTAGTCAAAGGATTGCCTAACCCAAAATTTTCCAAAGACAAAGTGTGTGGACCTTGTCAAAAGAGAAAGCAACACAAGTCTTCTTTTAAGTCTAAAAATGTTGTTTCAACTACAAGACCATTACAATTGCTACACATGGACTTGTTTGAACCTACTAGATTTGCTAGCTTGCGTGGCATGCACTATGCATATGTGATTGTTGATGACTACTCTAGATTCACTTGGGTTATGTTCCTAACTCATAAGAATGAAGCTTTTAAAAAAATTTCTAGTGTTGCAAAACATATTCTAAAAGAAAAAGATTTGCAAATTTCTAGTATTAGAAGTGATCATGGAACCGAATTTCAAAATGAGTCTTTCAAAGTGTTTTGTGAAGAAAATGGTATTGATCATAATTTTTCTTCTCCTAGAACACCTCAACAAAATGGGGTTGTTGAAAGGAAAAACCGCACTTTGGTGGAAATGGCCCGCTCTATGCTACATGAGTATGATTTACCTCAATACTTGTGGGCGGAGGCCGTTAGCACCGCTTGCTATGTTGCAAACCGAGTCTTTATAAGGCCCATTTTGAATAAAACTTCTTATGAGTTATGGATAGGAAGAAAGCCCATGATTTCTTACTTTAGAGTATTTGGATGCAAGTGCTTCATATTAAACACCAAGGATGACCTTGGAAAATTTGACTCCAAAACCGATGAAGGCGTGTTTATGGGTTATGCCTCTACTAGCAAGTCTTATAGAGTGTTTAACAAGCGTATTTTAGTTGTTGAGGAGTCTATGCATGTGGTTTTTGATGAGTCCTCCAAGGACTTTCCGGAAAAGGACTCGTTTGTTAATGATTTTGTAGGTACATTTGAGGATCTAACACTTGTTGAAAATCAAGTCAATACCTTGGGAAAAGTGGAAGCCCCTCAACCAACTCAAGGTGGTAACAAGGTGGAAGCCGAATCACCTCCTCCGGCTCAACACCAAGTGGTGAACTATGATCTCCCAAAGGAGTGGGCTTTTAATAAAAGCCATCCTCAAGAGTTGATTATTGGTGATACCTCTAAAGGTGTAAGTACTCGCTCTCATTTCCGCACTATAGCTAATTTTGCTTTCCTTTCACAACTAGAGCCCACTAAAGTTAGTGAAGCTTTAGTTGACGAACATTGGGTGATTGCTATGAAAGAGGAACTCAATGAATTCGTGAGGAATAAAGTTTGGGAGCTAGTCCCTCGTCCTAATGGTCATACCATTATTGGGACAAAATGGGTTTTCCGGAACAAGTTGGACGAAAGTGGAGTGATAACTCGGAACAAGGCCCGATTGGTTGCCCAAGGCAATAACCAAGAGGAAGGCATTGATTATGAGGAGACATTTGCTCCGGTTGCTAGATTAGAAGCAATTCGTATGTTATTAGCTTATGCATCATGCATGGATTTCAAACTTTTTCAAGTGGATGTGAAAAGTGCTTTTTTAAATGGTTTTATTGAGGAGGAAGTATATGTTAAACAACCTCCCGGTTTTGAAGACTTTCAACATCCTAACTATGTTTTCAAACTCAACAAAGCTCTTTATGGTTTAAAACAAGCTCCTATTGCTTGGTATGATAGGTTGAGTAGCTTTTTGATTGCAAATGGTTTTTCCAAATGCAAGGTTGATACTACTCTTTTTACAAAGACTCATAAGCATGATATTCTCTTTGTGCAAATTTATGTTGATGATATCATCTTTGGTGCTACCAATGAGTGTCTATGTAGAGATTTTTCTAAGTGTATGACTAGGGAGTTTGAAATGAGCAACATGGGATAGCTCAAGTTCTTCCTTGGACTTCAAATCAAATAAGATAAGGATGGAATCTTCATTAATCAATCCAAGTACACAAAGGAGATGCTCAAAAAGTTTGGCATGGAGACCTCCTCTAGTAGCAAAACACCAGTGAGTACCACAACTAAATTGGACAAAGACGAATCGGGTAAATGCATTGATATTACAATGTATCGAGGTATGATAGGATCTCTCCTTTATCTTACCGCTAGTAGACCCGACATTATGTTTAGTGCGTGCTTATGTGCTTGTTTTCAAGCTTATCTTAAGGAATCCCACTTGTATGCCGTTAAACGTATTTTGAAATACTTGCATGGCACTTTACACCTAGGAATCTATTACCCTAGAAATGTGGACCCTAGGTTACTTGGCTACTCCGATGCCGACTATGCGGGTTGTCTTATTGATCGTAAAAGTACCTCCAGGACTTGCCAATTTCTCGGTCAAAGTTTGAACTCTTGGAGTAGTAAGAAACAAGTATCCGTAGCTTTGTCAACCGCGGAGGCCGAATATGTAGCGGCCGGTTGTTGTTGTGCTCAAATCCTATGGATTAAGCAACAACTTCTTGATTATGGTATTGCACTTGATCACATTCCCATCAAATGGGACAACGCTAGTGCAATAAACCTATCAAAGAACCCAATTCAACATTCTAGAAGTAAACACATAGATATCCGACATCATTTTATTCGTGATCATGTGCATAAAGGTGATGTAGTAATCGAATTCATCGATACTACTAATCAATTTGCGGATATTTTTACCAAGCCTCTAAATGAGGATCGTATGCATTTTATCATTCGAGAGCTTGGTATGCTTGATGGGAGTACTTTGAACTAATGTGCTTATTGCCTTATTTGATTCCAATTATTCTTAATTAACTATGTGCTTTCTTTTAATTGATTGGACCAATATACATGTTAATCTCTTTTGTATGGTGGTTACATGATTTTGATGTTTGTCCATAATAAATTATTCATGTGTGTTGGAATCAAGGCTTGGCATTGTGCAAACTTTTCGAAAATTGTTAAAAATCATGATTTCAATGAATCTCGGCCGCTATCTACATATCGCGAGCGAGATCTTCAAACTGAAACAAAAATTTTTTTCCCTCTGCTAGTATCTCGGCCGCGATCTTCATATCTCGGGCGTGATATACAGACAGAAAGTATGATTTTTTTTTCTGCATGAATCTCGGGCGAGATATAGTTCTCGCGGGCGCGATACATCCGACCATTTGAATATAACGGCTAGTTTGATGTATCTCGGGCGCGATTCATGCAGATTTTCCAAAAATCTGCCCGTTTTGACACTTATCAAAACGGCTAGTTTTTCAAAAACTAGCCGATTATGACCGTTTTTAGGACTCCTTAAGCCCTATAAATACTCCCTTTGAGAGCATTTCTTCTTTACAAAACCTCTCAAACCTTTCTAATATATTTTTTTGCAAAATAGTCTTTTAACCCCTCAAAATTTCAAAATCTCTTGCATTTGTCATCCTCATTTCATTCATTCATACATCATGGCACCCAAGGTTTCTTCTAAATCGAAGGGAAAGGCTCCGGCTCAAGCTTCTACTCAACTTCCTACATTGGAAATGGAGGAATTGGCCATTCGAAGGGGTAACATGGAACAAGCGGAAATCGAAGGCACTCGTTTTCCTTCTCTTGTGGATATGGATTTTGACGGATTAAGGGCTCAAGTTGAAGCCTACATTGATGCCTTGGGATGGAGAAAATTTGTTCTTGAAAATAGAGAAGAAACCATTGAGGATTTGACAAAGGAAGTGATTGCTTCGCTTCACTTGATCACAAATGAAAATCATCGCTCCGGGTTTTATGGAGTGACATTTCAAGTTCAAGGAAAGACTTATAAGCTTACACCAAGGGAGATCGATGAGTGCTTCGGGTTGGAAGATGGTTTTGCTACAAACTATCTTCGTATTGAGGAGTTCACCATTCATGATTTTTGGGCGGAAGTTAGCACCGACGTGAGGCACGAATCTCGCACCGCAATTGCCAAGTCTATTGCCACTCTCCCTTTGTTCGTTTTCCATCGAATCATCACTTATTCGATCAATGGAAGACATGAAGGCAATGAGAAGGTCCCTATCAAAGACCTATTTTTTATGTGGTGTGCGGTCAAAGGAGAGCGCTTTTCTTGCGCTAGGTATTTTATGGAACATCTTCATGCACTTGGAAGGAAGAGAGGCACACTTTGGGTCGGCTCCTTCGTCACGGCAATGGTCAAGAAGGCCAAAGCCTACACTTCGGCTCTACGTCAAAATCATGGCGTTGTTATTGGATGGAATAAGTCCCTTCTCGATCTTGATTACTTTGTTAATCAAGTGGGGGCTTTTAATGTTGTTGGTGATCATTACCACTACCTTTTTGGAGATATGGTTATTGGACAAGAAGTGCGAAGGCTTGCAAGAAAGCGAGAACGGCAATTGGGGGAACCGGCTCATCCGGAGGAGTTTGCGGCACAAGTAGAGGAAGAGGCTCAAATGGGCTTTCAAGGTGCGGAAATTCCGGCCCCGGCTATGGATCCTACTTGGCTACCTCCTCAAGGTGCAAGTACGAATGAGATACTCTCACTCATTTATAGTCAAAATGAGCGGATGTTTGGACGTATGAATTTGATGGAAACAAATGTGGATTCTCGTTTCAATAATTTGGAGAGCCGCTTTGGAAGAATGGAAACGGAGTTTAGTGGTTTACGGTCCGATTTTGGCAATTTGCGGAACCGCTTCGATGCTCAATTCCCGCCTTCTCCGGTTCATACTCCGGTCCTTGAGGAAGAAGATTTTGATGACATTGATGAAGAGGATTGACCATTTGCATCTCATTCATTTCATGCATTCTCTTTCATTTGTTTTATGCTTTATTTTTCTTGCATTTTTCATTTTGTCAAAAATGCCTTGTAATTCCTACCATTATTTGGATTACATTACTTATGTGTTTTTGTTATTCCTAGCCCTTGTCTTGTCTTGTCAATTGAATAAAACTGTGTTTTGTGCTTATTTTGTTATGTATTGAACTTTTTATCTATCGCACTTAATGTTTCTATTTTTTAATTCCGCAATTAAGTTCCTATGATCTCTAGGTTTTTACTCTTTTTGTTTTTGACAAAGAGGGAGAGATACTTGCATATTTTTTCATATCTCTCTAAATTGCAAATTTTAGGAAAATGACTAAGTTTTAAAAATCGCATTTGTTTTATGCTTGTCTCAAATTCATTTAAATTTTGAGTGCATAAAGTGAGGGGGAGCCAAAGTTCTTTTGAACTCCCACAAACTTAGCCATTTGAGTATATTGATTGTCAAAATCAAAAAGGGGGAGATTGTTGGACCAAGTCCCATTTGAACCCTAATTTTGAGTTTGACAATCAATTTTAAGAGGCTAATCATGTTTATTAGTGTGTAGAAACATATAGAAACCATCCCGGGTCGAATCGGAGCTTTCTAGCGAGAATCGAAAAATCGGAATTCCCACTAGTTATAGTAGGTTTTCGCGCCCGAGATGCCTCAAGCATCACGGGCGAGATCCATTGATCTCGGGCGTGACAAACCAAATCACGGGCGCGATATACTAGCTAATCCAAACACCTTTGTTCTTCAAGTGTATCGCGGGCGCGACATATGAATCACGGGCGCGATGAATATGACCGTTGAAGGTCTAACAGCTAGTTCAGAGTCTTCCATCAGTTGCTTGACAAGTGGCCTTCAACCATTGGCTGAATTCCTGACATTCAAAGATCTTGGGCGCGACGTAAGGGATCTCGGGCGCGACCGACTGTTTTTAAGCCCAAACTTGAGTTTTCTTCTAGAAGATTCAAGGGTTTGTTATTGGGGTTATAAATACCCCTTGTCTACCTCATTTATGAGGTTAGACACTCTAGCAACAACAAACATTCTCAAGCATTCAATTTATTCTCTCTAAATTTATTGTGCATCATTTATTGATTGCTCATTCTCTTTGTTGATTGATTAATCTTTGTGATTCAATCATTAGTGTTGTAGGTTTGTGTTTAGCCTTAGAAAAGCACATTGTGAGTTTGAGATTATCTCTTAGAAATATCTTTGTAAAGTTTCTGTTTATCTCTAAAACACTATCTTAATTAGTAGATTCTAAAATCTTAATCTTTTATTGAGTAGTGGAGTAGGATCGATTTGTGATCCGAACCACTCTAAATTGCTTGTGTCAATTTCTCTCTTCTCAAACTCTCATTTAAATTTTAATTACCCACTAAACCTTATTCACCCCCCTCTATTTAGGGATTTCACTTTGGTTTTACTTTGGCTTAAGGTTGGGTCGGGTTAGACTTGTGTTGCCCGACATGTTGTGTTGAGCTATACTACCGTTAAGGCTAACACACTACTTTGGGAAAACTCTTGGGTTTTGAAAGGACTATATAAGTATTTAAGAACTTTGGTTTCGACTGCTCGTGCTACGGAGTCTACGCAGGGTTTGCTGTTTGCCAAGATTCACGTGCATAAGCAAGTAATGAGTTTGTAGTGTTATTTACCGCTTTATTAAGTACCGCACATTATTTTAGTATATCAAATATTTGTGAACTGTTTTAAGGATTATGGATCTAGATTGAAACGAGCTACTCGATAGGCCTGTATCGAGACTGTGTGCACCGGTAAGTACTTTGGAATTGGCTGACCAATGTCTGGCCTACCTTGGGAATCGATGAGGATTTGTTCCCATCTATTTTGGGTTTAATACTTTGGGATTTCATTTCAATATTGTTTTCCATAATCAATATATATTTTAGTATAAAAGGATTTGTTTTAAGGGTTTTAAACTTGATAAATGTAAATAGCATTATGAACTCATCTCAGTATATCTGACCCCGTTGTTTTCCAAACTTTCCAGGTTTATGATTTTGAGAGCGTTGGTCATCTCCGATCTTTTGATTCCTCGGAGGTCTTTTTATGTTATCAGACTAGTCCACTGTTTTACTTCTTAGACCGAAGTAGAACTAGTTGTCTCTATTATTGTACTTTGGTTTGTCGTAGTGGTACGACTTTTATATTATTATACTTTGACATGTTACATCGGATTATTTATATATGAGGCATGCTTCACAGTTTCGAATTGCTATCAAGTAATTATTTTAGAATTGCTATATAAGCTGTTATACTTAGGCTGAAGTCTCGGTTGCCCCCGAGCATTGGATTTCTTGCAGTTTTATATTGAATATAAGGTTTTCTTCGAGGCTTGCTACGGGTTTCGGTACGACCATACCCATACCCTAGCGCCGGTCGCGATCCATGAAATTGGGTCGTGACAAAGTTGGTATCAGAGCTTTAGTTTCGAACTAAGGCCAAATTTTTGCATGTTATGTGTTTATCGCTTTAAGGCATGTTAAGTGTTGTTATTGGGTCATAGGATCTACTGCTGAATTAGGATTAAAGTCTTGTGTTTTGAAACGTCATCATTTGTTTTTAAAACTTTCTACCTTCATCTATAGGAATGTTGAGTGTCGGTCTTATGTGTTACTAATGCTTTACTTTGGAATGTTTACTGCTTATACATTGAGTGATTTGTTGGCTGTTGTGCCATATATGAGACATACTTTGAGTGATTTTTGTTATCTATTGTACCTTATATGGTGTTTACTTTGGGTGACGTTTTGGTTGGCTATTGTGCCTTATATGGTGTTTACTTCGGGTGATGCTTGGTTGGCTGTTGTGCCTTATATGATGTTTACTTTGGGTGATTAATTGTTGTCTTTTACGCTCGGATGATTTTGATTATAATTGAATTGTTTTCACCTTGTTGGTGAGCATAGCTTGGTTTTGCTGTGTTATTGGGTGCTAAATAGGTTGGCACGTACTATGATACTTTAGGCTTGGCCATATGTGGTTTTTAAAGGATTTTTGTGATGAATCTTTAAGCATGGTTTGTGATTGTATGATTGTTTGACCACACGTTGGTTTTATAATTACTATTGAGAAAATGTCTTAATTTGATTTGTGTTTTGACATAAGAGTCGGATGACTCGTATGGTCATCATACTTTAAAAATATGATTTTAATTAGTTTTCAAGTAAAATGAATTTCTCGTATCTCAGAATCTTACATTTGACTTGGTTGTGACAAATAGCTGTTTTCAAAATAGTATTATTTATGAGATTTTCCCATCATATTGAGAATTTAATATTTTGGCTGTTATTTTACCATGTTGTGGTATGTCAACGTTGAAGCGTTGTTTGGTCATATGTTTGGCTTGCTTATGTGTTTACAGAATGATTGTTTGAGATCAAAGATTTTCTCACATAAGCTTTTGAGTTGATTTTTGATACTTGGGTTTCTTGAGCTCTTATTTTGAAAGGATTGAGATTGTTTTTCTTTAATTAAAAGACTTTTACGGATTTATAAGTATTTTGCATACGTTTTATAAATGGTAGTTTTTGGATTGACTTGGGTCACCCAAATTTGGGAGTTGAGCTTAGTAGTTGTAATGACTCGGCTAACTCGATGGTTTTATGGATTGGGATACTTGGAAATTTTAAAGCAATTGATTTAACTGAGGAGATATTTTCGGATATTGATTTTGTTTTTAACCGTGGGGCTCAACTAAAATTTGGAACTCTTCTAGTTGACTTTAAACTTCAAAATAAATTTTGATACGTACTTTTGAAAGATGATATATTATAGGTTGATTTTATTACAAAATTTCAAAACTGGTTGTAGCATGTCTTGATTTTGTCTTTTAGGTATGTTGAGTTAATTGGGTGTATGGCATGCTTGGATAGTTTATGAATTGTAGAATTCGTAATCTCTTGGTAATAATTGTGTTGCATAACTCGCACGTTTGGGTTGAATTATATTAATTGTTTTGCTTTGCCTCTTCGTGCGGAGTAGCACGTGAGATGTATTATTTCGCACGGTCATGGTTGGCTTACCTTGTTGTATGATTTTATTTTATGAGTAGAACCTTCGTTTAAACTCTATATTGCTTTAATTTTGGTTTCGAGTTACGTTGGGTTTAGTGTGTTGTTTTGTGGATCGAGGTTTTAGGGTTTTGAGATGAGTAAGATAAAGAAAGTGTTTCCTTGGTGGTTTTAGATTATCCTGAACAAGGATGTTGGAAATTCTTATTCGAAGAGATAGATCGATGTATTAAAACACTAGTGTTTTTCATCAAGATTGGATAATGCGATGCGCGAACTGGTGGGTTGTTTTGTAGAAACATATGTGATGTATTGTTTTTCTTTGAGTTATGTTTAAGCTTAGTGGGAGTTTATTGTCTCATAAGAGATTTTATAGTAGTTATCGGTTTAAATTGTTATGTTAGTATCATATCATTTGGTGGATTGCAAGTATGGAGTTTGAGAAATATTTTGAGGCTATCGAGTGCACATCTCACAGAGGGTAATGTCTAGAAAATGTTTTATCGGGAAATTGATTTCAAACGTTAATTTGTTAAACGTATTTGAAATGTTTTTATCACGTAATTGTGCCCAGACATATCATGAACATGCATTTTTGTATGTCATGAATAGAAAATTGCATTTAGCACTGAGTATGTTCACTAAGTAAAATAGAAATAAAAACAAATTGATACATGCATAATAGTACATGCATCACGTGCATTAAAATGGTTAGAGTTGGATGCAACTCTTTGGGGATGAGAGCTGTCATCACCCTGGCGCACAATTATGTAAAATGAATTTTTGGCTATCAAGTGTTTCGAGAAAAATGTTTTGAAACGAACTCGCGAGTCACCTTGAGATAAATGTATTTATAAAGTTGATGAATTTCAAATGGTTTGAAATTTTACCGAAAGGTAGCTAGACAAATACTCTGTGATGATGGTGCTGAATTGAGGACGATTACGTTATGATTGATTGGTCTGTAGTGTCATAATTTTGTGTTTCGTAAGAAGTAGTATTGGATATAAGGTTGCACTCGAGTTATTGTTGTAATATGTATGATACGATTTTGAGGTTAGATTGGAAGGCTTACGTGCTAACTTCCGAGTTATGATTTGAGAGTTGTTGGATTAGGGGACTTGGTTATGCTCCGCATGTGTGTATATATTGTGATTTTCAAAGAAGTTTGGTTTATACATGTTCGATATTGTTTAAATATTTTGGTATACTCAAATAGAATATTGTGCGAGCGAGGATATTTTCAATATAAATTTATTTTCCCATTTTGACAAAGGATAAAAATTTATCAAGTTCGAACTAAAGAGAATAATAATTTTGTTAGTTGGAACTATTTTATATATTTGCAAACTTACTTAAAAGTAAGGTATAACTGCGAAATTCAAAATTGGTATGTTTTTAAAAAAATTAATGTGTTACAAAATTGAAGGTTTTTCCAACAGTAAAAGTATTTTGGTTTTAAATATAAAAGGAGTTATAAGATATTAAAGTCTTTTAAAGAGAAGTGGGAAGTTGTAATGTTTTTTGATCTGAATTATTTCCCTATAAGTTTGGTTTTGAGCATAACCAATGATCCGATTACTGGTGAATGTGATTTAGGTGAACTCTTGTTAGCAAGGTTACTATAATATTTGGTGAAACAATTTTGAGAATTTCAGGTTGGCTCGGATTTATGAGTTAGCTAATTCGAGAATCGTGATGAGTAGGTTTCGACAATAAAGGTTGGTTGATTGATACTGTTGGTTGTGAATTTTTATTGTTGAAAATTTGATATCGTTTTGTTTGGTTGTTTAACCTTTTGTGTGCGGCTTAGATTTAGTTTGTGAAACAAAATTGGTATGTATATTGTATTTAATTACTTAGGTAACTTCGGGCTGTATGCTTTCTTGTGTATGAGTGGAAGAATCTTTCTGAATTAGTCGGTTTATATGTAACTTGGAGATTTCGTCATCATAGATTAAAGTGATATATTCTTTGGATTGTCGGTAGGTGTGTACGTGTTTATTGGTTCGTTAAGGTTGATGTTGTCGAACTTTGTCCTTGTCGTGCGTACAACTCAATTTTCATGATGCGTTAAAGTTGGCTGATTTATATTGGCGAGAACCTTATCTAGTTAATTTTGGACTAGACTGTTCGTTTGATATAACGAGTTTATTTATATCTTTGATATGGGATAATAGGTGTAGAGATGTTAAGTAGGTGACGAGTATTGCATGATGTTATTAATGGGGATTTTGAGGTTTTCATTTAAAGTGTTAGATTTTGGTATTGTAAGAATTGCGATTTCGGGCTTGTCCTTGCACCTTGTCAAGGTTGTCTTGATAGCTGTTTGAACTCGAATGAGTTTAGTAACCTTCCTTGTGAGAATGTTTAATGTTTATAGTTGAATAATCTTGGAGGTTTATATTTTGTTTAATCAAGTAATAGTTGGAGTACTGAACTTTCAAATTTATAATTTTGCTTATACGTGGTGTGAAAATTTGGGTTGTTGTTCTATGTAAGTGGTGATTTGAGTTATCATTCGAGGTACAACTTGTCGAGTTGTGGTTATGCAAGTGCGTAGGCTGATGAGTGGAAGTATGCCTATGGTTTCAGTTTTAATTCGGTTATATAGTTGGGGAGTATACTTAGGGGACGGAGTCCATTATGTGGAATTATTATCTTTCTTTTCTTGAGGTACGTTGTGTTTTGCATTGCTTCAAATATTTGATGCTATTTTAGTACTTTGGATTTGTGTTATATGTTTTACTTTGGTTGCCTTGTGCGCGTATATCGTGTTTTGTGTTTTGTTTGTGTTGTGTTAAAATCGAGGGCGATATTGTTTTTAATTTGGGGAGAATGTAACACCCCGTATTTTTCCGGCTTGTTACGATGAGTTTTTCAATGTGTTTTGGGTTGATGTTTTGTGGTTTAGTTCCTTTGAACTTCGGTTTAGGTTGCATAATAGTTATTTCGATGTTAGAGCTTGTTTTGAGTGCGGTTTGGGCCGTGTGGATCGACCTTGGGCTTAAGGCCCAGAAAATCAACATTTTTGGAAGCAGGGGGTTCATCACGGGCGTGACATGAGCATCACGGTCGTGATACACCATCACGGGCGCGATTGAGACATCTCGGGCGCAACGCGGCACTGTAGGGTTCGCTGTTTTGCAATAAATAGCTCCTTAACTCGATTCTTTCAGCCGTTTTTCACCATATCAGACTTAATGCGACCCTACATTCAGATAAACCCTATTTCCATCATTCCTTTATGATCCTTGTTGGTTTTTAACAATTTATTGGTGATTATATGTTCGTTTTGCGATTTTTACTCGATTTGCTTGTGGTGTTCTTCGTTGGTGTGATTGTGACTCTTGTTTCTTCTTGTCCAGACCCTTCCCTAGGTTTTAATACTTATTTAATCTTGTTATTCTTCATTCTAAGGTAATGATTTCAATCTCTTATGTATTGGTGAATTGTTTTCATGTGTTTTGCGTAGAATGGCATGATTTAGGGTGTTTTGGAGTTTGGAACTTATTGTTCAATGGTCTGAGATTTATGATTTGAATAATATGTTTCAAATGGATTTTAATATGATTATAATGTGATGTACTATGATTGGAATTGGATTTGCATGATTTAAACAACAAATTGGCTAATTTTAGGTTTGTATGAAATTGATTCGTTTAGCGATTTGTTAAAGTGTTGAATCTGAGTTATTTTGGATATTATGTGTTGTGCTACAATGGCTAATGATCTAATGATTTAAGATCTAGAACTGAGAATTGGGTTTGATCTATTTTGTAAAAAATCTCTACGATTTGCGAAATTGACAATTTTATGAAAGTTAAACGCTACGATTGCAAAATGGTTTTCAAATGCTATACCTACTGATATAATATATTCTAAGTGATGTTTTAAAGGTTTTAAATCAGTAATAACATACTTTGGTTCATCGATTGTTGGTTTTGAATCGTTTGGCTAGTTTAGGCAATTTTCGGCAAAATTGCCATGTTTGATTATTTGAGTGCTTTGGCTTAATTTGCATGTAAGGTGTTATATTTTTTGTATTTTTTTGGCTAAGCTATTTTAGGTTCAAGATGAAACTTGAAAGGCGTTAAATCTTTTCATTCCATTTAAGTGGTGTATTTAAGTGTATGTACTTTGGGTGTTACTTGCCAAGTGTTGGCAAGTTATTTGGCTTAATTGCTTATCATGATTTTGGAATTTTTAAGTTAGGGAATGAGTTCTTATTTTAAACTTGGTTTTATTTAAGGATCGGATTTACTTTGGTTTTACTTTGGCTTATGGTTGGGTCGGGTTAGACTTGTGTCGCCCGACATGTTGTGTTAAGCTATACTACCGTTAAGGCTAACACACTACTTTGGAAAAACTCTGGGGTTTTGAAAGGACTATATAAGTATTTAAGAACTTTGGTTTCGTTTTAAAAGATAAGAACTCACCTAAGCTTAACTTGCCTAATTTTGTTATTTGGTTTGTATGGATACTTTGGTTGTACCTTGGTTGTGTTTTGAAATGCTAGTCCTACGTGGTGTCTAGTAATCTTAGAGTTAGGGATTGATCAGATTTTAACTTATATAATGTTTTAGACCCGTCGACTGCTCGTGCTACGGAGTCTACGCAGGGTTTGCTGTTTGCCAAGATTCACGTGGATAATCAAGCAGTGAGTTTATAGTGTTATTTACCGCTTTATTAAGTACCGCACATTATTTTAGTATATCAATTGTTTGTGAACTGTTTTAAGGATTATGGATTTGGATTGATACGAGCTACTCGATAGGCTTGTATCGAGACTTTGTGCACGGGTAAGTACTTTGGAATTGGCTGACCAATGTCTGGCCTACCTTGGGAATCGATGAGGATTTGTTCCCATCTACTTTGTGATTTCATTTCAATACTGTTTTCCATAATCAATATATATTTTAGTATAAAAGGATTTGTTTTAAGGATTTTAAACTTAATAAATGTAAATAGCATTATGAACTCATCTCAGTATATCTGACCCCGTTGTTTTCCAAACTTTCCAGGTTTATGATGAGAGCGTTGGTCATCTACGATCTTTTGATTCCTCGGAGGTCTTTTTATGTTATCAGACTAGTCCACTGTTTTACTTCTTAGACCGCAGTAGAACTAGTTGTCTCTATTATTGTAATTTGGTTTGTCGTAGTGGTACGACTTTTATATTATTATACTTTGACATGTTATATTGGATTATTTATATATGAGGCATGCTTCATAGTTTCGAATTGCTATCAAGTAATTATTTTAGAATTGCTATAAAAGTTGTTAGACTTAGGCTGAAGTCTCGGTTGCCCCCGAGCATTGGTTTTCTTGCAGGTTTATATAGAATATAAGGTTTTCTTCGAGGCTTGCTACGGGTTTCGGTACGACCATACCCATACCCTAGCGCCGGTCGCGATCCATGAAATTGGGTCGTGACAATAACATTTGTAAACAAAAGTATACAACTGTTACGAAACCAATCCAAATGTTTCAAATGTTACGAAACAAATCCAAACGTTTCACATTTTTAACGATTTAAGCCAAATGTTTACAAACGTTATGAAACAAATCCAAACGTTTCCCCATTTTAGCTATTTAAGCCAAACGTTTAAAACGTTATGAAAAAAATCTAAATGTTTCAAGACGTTTGCAAAGGTTATGAAATAAAACCAAACGTTTGGATTAAATCGCTAAAAATGTGTAAACATTCGGATTCAATCACTAAAAAGGTGAAATGTTTGGATTTGTTTCATAACGTTTGTAAACGTTTGGGTTAAATTGCTAAAAAGGTGAAACGCTTAGATTTGTTTCATAACCTTTGTAAATGTTTGGCCTTGTTTCGTAACGTTTGTTAACGTTTGGCTTAAATCACTAAAAGGAGAAACGTTTGGTTTTGTTTCGTAACGTTTGTAAATGTTTGGCTTAAATTGCTAAAAATGTGAAACGTCTGGTTTTGTTTCGTAACGTTTTAAACTTTTGGTTTGGTTTCGTAACTTTTGTAAATGTTTGGCTTAAATAGCTAATAAGGTGAAACGTTTGGTTTTGATTCATAACCTTTGTAAACGTTTGGCTTAAATCGCTAAAAAGGTGAAACGTTTGGATTTGTTTCGTAAAGTTTGTAAACGTTTCGCATGAATCGCTAAAAAGGTGAAACATTTGGATTTGTTTCATAACGTTTTAAACGTTTGGTTTTGTTTTGTAACGTTTGAAACGTTTGGCTAAAATCGCTAAAAATGTGAAACGCTTGGTTTTGTTTCGTAACGTTAATAAACGTTTGGCTTAAATAGTTAAAGAGGTGAAACGTTTGGAGTTGTTTCGTTACGCTTGTAAACGTTTGGCTTAAATTGCTAAAAAGGTGAAACGTTTGGATTTGTTTCGTATCGTTTGTAAACAAATGGGAAATGTTTGGATTTGTTTCGTAACGTTTGTAAACGTTTGGTTTTGATTCGTAACGTTTGAAAACGTTTGGATTAAATCGCTAAAAAGGTGAAACGTTTGGATTTGTTTCGTAACGTTTATAAACGTTCGGCTTAAATCGCTAAGAAGCGTTTGGATTTGTTTTGTAAAGTTTTAAACTTTTGGCTTCAAATGCTAAAATGGGGAAACGTTTGGTTTTGTTTCGTAACGTTTGTAAATGTTTGGCTTCAATCGCTAAAAAGCTGAAACCGTTTGGATTTGTTTCCAAACGTTTGTAAACGTTACAAAATAAAACCAAACGTTCAAAACGTTGCGAAACAAATCCAAACGTTTCGCATTTTTAGCGATTTATGCCAAACGTTTACAAATGTTACGGAACAAAACTAAATGTTTCACATTTTTAGCGATTTAAGCCAAACATTTATAAACGTTACAAAACAAAACCAAACGTTTACAAACGTTGCGAAACAAATCGAAACGCTCACCTTTTTATTGATTTAAGCCAAATGTTTACAAACTTTACAAAACAAATCTAAGCGTTTAAACTTTTTAGCGATTTAAACAAAATGTTTAAAACGTTACGAAACAAATCCAAACGTTTCCCCTTTGTAGCATTTTAAGCCTAACGTTACGAAATAAATCCAAACGTTTGGTTTTATTTCGTAACATTTATAAAGGTGAAACGTTTGGTTTTGTTTCGTAATGTTTGTAAACGTTTGACTTAAATCTCTAAAAAGGTGAAACGTTTCGATTTGTTTTGTAACGTTTGTAAATGTTTAGCTTAAACCGCTAAAAGGTGAAATGTTTTGATTTGTTTCGTAGCGTTTGTAAACGTTCGGCTTAAATCGCTATAAATGTGAATCATTTAAATTTGTTTCGTATTGTTTTAAACGTTTGCCTTAAATCGCTAAAAGTTTATAAATATTTAGCTTAAATAGCTAAAAATATGAAACGTTTGGATTTGTTTCGTAATGTTTTAAACGTTTGGATTTGTTTCGTAACGTTTGTAAACAATTGGCTTAAATTACTAGAAGATTATACGCTTGGATTTGTTTCATAACGTTTGTAAACGTTTGGCTTAAATTGCTAAAAAAGGGGAAACGCTTGGATTTGTTTCGTAAACGTTTGGCTTAAATCGCTAAAAAGGTGAAACGTTTGGATTTGTTTCGCAACGTTTTAAACGTTTGGTTTTGATTCGTAACGTTGAGAAACGTTTGGCTTAAATCGCTAAAAAGGTGAAACGTTTGGATTTGTTCTGTAACGTCTGTAAACGTTCTGCTTAAATCGCTAAAAAGGGGAAACGTTTGGTTTTGTTTCATAACCTTTGTAAACTTTTGGCTTAAATCCTTAAAAAGGCAAAACGTTTGGATTTGTTTCGTAACGTTTGTAAACGTTTGGCTTAAATCGCTAAAATGGCGAAACATTTGGATTTGTTTTGTAACGTTTGTAAACGTTTAGCTTAAATTACTAAAAAGGTGAAACGCTTGGATTTTATTTGTAACGTTTGTAAATGTTTGCCTTATATCGTTAAAAAGGTGAAACGTTTGGTTTTGTTTCATAACGTTTTAAACGTTTGGATTTATTTCGTAACGTTTTAAACGTTTTGCTTAAATCGCTAAAATGGGGAAACGTTTGGATTTGTTTTGTAACGTTTGTAAACATTTGGCTTCAATTAGTAAAAAGAGGAAACGTTTGAATTGTTTCGTAACGTTTGTAAACATTTGGCTTAAATCGCTAAAAAGGTGAAACGTTTGGATTTGGTTTGTAACGTCTGTAAATATTTGTCTTAAATTGCTAAAAAGGTGAAACGTTTTGTTCTGTTTTATAACGTTTGTAAACGTTTGGCTTAAACTGGTAAAAAGGTTTGTATATGTTTTGTTATGTTTTAGCGATTTAAGCCAAACGTTTAAAACGATACGAAACAAATCCAAACGTTTCCCCTTTTTAGCGACTTAATCTAAACGTTTACAAACATTACGAAACAAATCCAAATGTTTCACCTTTTTAGCGATTGAAGCAAAACGTTTACAAACATTACGAAACAAATCCAAACGTTACCCCATTTTAGCAAATTAAGTGAAACGTTTAAAACGTTACAAAACAAATCCAAACGTTTCACCTTTTAAGCGATTTAAACCAAACGTTTATAAACGTTACAAAATAAATCCAAACGTTTCACCTTTTAAGCGATTTAAGCCGAACGTTTATAAACGCTACGAAACAAACCCAAACATTTCCCCTTTTTAGCGATTTAAGCCAAACGTTTACAAACGTTACGAAAGAAATCCAAACGTTTACAAACGTTACGAAACAAAACCAAACGTTTCCTCATTTTAGCAATTTAAGCTAAACGTTTAAAACGTTACGAAACAAATCCAAACGTTTCACCTTTTTAGCGATTTAAGCCAAACGTTTACAAACGTTACGAAACAAAACCAAACGTTTCCACATTTTAGCGATTTAAGTCAAACCTTTACAAACGTTACGAAACAAAACCAAACGTTTCACCTTTTTAGCGATTTATGCCAAACGTTTACAAAAATTACGAAACAAATCCAAACGTTTAAAACGTTACGAAACAAATCCAAACGTTTCACCTTTTTAGCAATTTAAGCCAAACGTTTACAAACGTTACGAAACAAATCCAAACGTTTCACCTTTTTAGCGATTTAAGCAGAACGTTTACAAACATTACAAAACAAATCCAAACGTTTCACATTTTTAGCGATTTAAGCCAAATGTTACGAAACAAAATTACGAAACAAAACCAAACGTTTCCCATTTTTAGCAATTTAAGCCAAACGATAACAAAAGTTACGAAACAAATTCAAGAGTTTCACCTTTTTAGAAATTTAAGCCAAATGTTTGCAAACGTTACGAAACAAATCCAAACGTTTCACCTTTTTAGCAATTTAAGCCAAACATTTACAAACGTTAAGAAACAAATCCAAGCGTTTCTCCTTTTTAGCAATTTAAGCAGAACGTTTACAAACGTTAGAAAACAAATCCAAACGTTTCCCCTTTTAGCGATTTAAGCCAAACGTTTACAAACGTTACGAAACAAATCCAAACTTTTCACCTTTTTAGCGATTTTAGCCAATTGTTTACAAAGGTTATGAAACAAAACGAAACGTTTCACCTTTTTAGTGATTAATGCAAAACGTTTAGAAATGTTTCAGAACAAATCTAAATGTTTCACCTTTTTAACGATTGAAGCCAAATGTTTATAAATGTTACGAAACAAAACCAAACGTTTAAAACGTTATGAAACAAATCCAAACGTTTCACCTTATTAGCGATTTAAGCCAAACATTTACGAAAGAAAACCAAGCGTTTCACATTTTTAGCAATTTAAGCGAAACATTTACAAATGTTACGAAACAAATCCAAGCGTTTAACCTTTTTAGCAATTTAAACCAAACGTTTACAAACGTTATGAAACAAAACTAAATGTTTCACCGTTTTAGCGATTAAAGCCAAACGTATACAAACGTTACGAAACAAATCCAAACGTTTACAAACGTTTCGAAACAAGACCAAACGTTTACAAACGTTATAAAACAAATCCAAACATTTCCCCATTTAACCTTTTAAGCAATTTAAGCCAAATATTTACAAACATTACGAAACAAATCCAAATGTTTCATATTTTTAGCGATTTAAGCCGAACGTTTACAAAGGTTAAGAAACAAAACCAAACGTCTCATCTTTTTAGTGATATAACCCAAACGTTTCACCTTTTTAGCGATTTAAGCGAAACGTTTACAAATGTTACGAAAAAAAACCAAACGTATTAGACGTTATGAAACAAATCCAAACGTTTCACCTTTTTAGCGATTTAAACCAAATGTTTACGAAACAAATGCAAGCGTTTCACCCTTTTAGCAATTTAAGCCAAACATTTACAAACGTTACGAAACAAATCCAAACATTTCCCCATTTTTGCCTTGTAAGCAATTTAAGCCAAATATTTACAAACATTACGAAACAAATCCAAATGTTTCACATTTTTAGCGATTTAAGCCAAACGTTTACAAAGGTTATGAAACAAAACCAAACGTCTCATCTTTTTAGTGATATAACCCAAACGTTTCACCTTTTTAGCGATTTAAGCCAAACGTTTATAAACGTTACGAAACAAAACCAAACGTATTCGACGTTATGAAACAAATCCAAACGTTTCACCTTTTTAGCGATTTAAACCAAATGTTTACGAAACAAATGCAAGCGTTCCACCCTTTTATCAATTTAAGCCAAACATTTACAAACGTTACGAAACAAAACCAAACGTTTCACCCTTTAAGCGATTAAAGCCAAACGTTTACAAATATTACGAAACAGTTCCAAACGTTTACAAACGTTACAAAACAAATCCAAACGTTACGAAACAAATCCAAGCATTCCCCATTTTAGCGATTTAAGCCAAACATTTAAAACGTTACGAAACAAATCCAAACGTTTCACCTTCTTAGCGATTTAAGTCAAACGTTTACAAACGTTACGAAACAAAGGCAACGTTTACAAACGTTACGAAACAAATCCAAGCGTTTCACCTTTTTAGCAATTTAAGCAAAACGTTTACAAATATTACGAAACAAATCCAAGCATTTAACATTTTTGGCAATTTATGCCAAGTGTTTTCAAACGTTGCGAAAGAAATCCAAACGTTTCCCCTTTTTAGCAATTCAAGCCAAACGTTTACAAAGGTTATGAAACAAAACCAAACGTTTCCCCTTTTTAGCAATTTAAGCCAAACGTTTACAAACGTTGCAAAAAAAAATCAAACGTTTAACCTTTTTAGCGATTTTAGCCAAATGTCTACAAACGTTACGTTTCACCTTTTTAGCGATTTAAGCCAAACGTTTACAAACGTTACGAAACAAATCCAAACGTGCACAAACATTACGAAATAAATCCAAACGTTTACAAACATTACCAAACAAATCCAAACATTTCCCCATTTTAGCAATTTAAGTTAATAAAAGGTTCAACCTCTCAGATCTCGGCAGTTTCTCTACCTGCCTTTGGTCGTCTATATTCCGTTGCCTCTGAAGATCTGTTTCCATATGCCTGGACCGTTGTCTCAGACTTCCAGACCGTCGTCCGGATTTCCACATACCATTTTTATACAAACACATTCTAAATGCAATACCGGTGATCACACAGCACTATTGCCGCCCAATAGTAAGCATGTTTCAATGAATCTAAATCGGTTTCAAAACTATGTATAATAGTTCATGCGATTTAAATTCAAAATAAAATATAACATTTGCAAATCATGTAAAGCAGTTCACAATATTTTTAATACTAATATTTAGCAGTATAAGTTGTAAACACACTCACAGTACTCGCTTATTCCAAATGTAAAAATATCACCCGTCGAAATATCAAAACCTTCGCTCGCAGGTTTCCGCGACAAAACTCGCTGGATCTAATTTAGAGATTAAACATTATTATAGTATTAACTCTAAATTCTAGGATAAACTTTAGACCGACTCAACCAAATAGACCACATAATCATATAATTAAATTTGATTCCGACTATCTCTTTCCGCGTCATCGTATTTCTATACGATACACTCTATCCATGATAGTTTATTTAATTCATTAAATAAACATAGAATTATAACTCCATATAATTCTAACACACATTCAATTCACATAATTTTCTAAAAGTACACTTTTAGAAAATCTCAACAAAATTCAAAAATATCCAAAAATATTTTCCCGTAAAATATTTTTGTACCCGGGGCTCGCCCCCCCCCCCCCTTATTTTCTGCCAAAATCATTTCGGCACTAACTGCTGCCAACTGAGCCTAGCACTGAGCTACTATGCTCTATCCCCTCTGCTCATATTCCGGTCACCGTATTCCGGTGGTTTTGGCCGTAAAACTCAAAAACGCTAAAAACGCTTAAAAATCCATTTTAAGCCATTTTAACACCGAAATTCACCAAAATTTATTTTGAAAAGATTTTTAATTTTCATCCTGTAAAAACAGCAGCCCATAATTTTAAAATAATATTTTCCATTATCTTAACAATTAAAACCGAAATAACTATTAATAATCAAACCGATTATTAATCCATCAAAACACTTCAATTAAATCACTTTAATTCCACAAATGATCAACATATATATTTCATAAT
Organism: Mercurialis annua; assembly: GCF_937616625.2. Classification (NCBI taxonomy): domain Eukaryota; kingdom Viridiplantae; phylum Streptophyta; class Magnoliopsida; order Malpighiales; family Euphorbiaceae; genus Mercurialis; species Mercurialis annua. The sequence goes on along the minus strand of NC_065572.1, from coordinate 31,034,485 downwards.
TTTTTCATGAATAATTTCTGCCCAGAAATTAAAAATGACATAAATACCCTTTTTATCAATTTTTATTGATTAAACACTTATCAAAAATTAAACCCAATTAACAAACCATTAATAATTTACCATTAAACATTTATTCACCATCATCCCAACATTTAGATCAATCATAAACAAACTCATTTCCAGAAATTTAAAATCAATTGATTTACCTTTTTTAAGCGATTTTTAACCTTTAAAAACATTAAAAATCGAAACTTCAACCATTAAATTAATACCCGAACTAATTAACATTTTTAATCCATGAATATGACACTTTAAAGCATATTTTAACCTCATCATTTAGATCAGCCCAGAAAATTAAAATAATTAATTTAATTTTACGTAAAAATTATTTTAAAACGGAAACCCACATAAACAACAATCAAAACTAGTTAATCAACCATCAAACACCATTTTTAAACCATCCTAAACATGTTTCTAAAACTCAACTAACATCAGCAAATAAAAGTAAGGTTTTTGAGCTTGAAATTATACCTCAAACGAACATGCAAATATACATTAACGATCTACACAATTTTCCCGTCAACTTTTGTTAAGAAAATTTTGAGAGAAAATAAAAGTGTAAGGTTTTGAGCTTGTTTGATGTTTCATTTATTTACAAGTTTGCCATAATGGCATTCTTGTAAATAAATTGAACTCTAGGGGCAAAATAAATTCAACTTTTTCAAATACTCAAAAACATTAAAACATAACATATGGGCTGAATTAAAATATTTTTGGGCTTTTAAAAATATTTAAAATAATTATTTTGACGGTTTTTAGTGAAAAATCGAAAAATTCACTTTTAACACGTAAAATTGTCAAAATCAAACTTAAGGCAAAACACACTCCAATTCACATTTTCACCCTTATAAATTCATGAGATAATTGATTAGGACCTCGAAAATAGTGAATAAATTCATGAGATGAATTTATTCACTATTTTCGAGGTCCTAATCAATTAAAATTGGACACACGAGAAAATAAACACTAATAATTCTACGGGGTATTACATAAATTTTAAGTCGCTTTTAAATTTTCTCAAACAAAAAAAAAACAATTTGAAGAATCGTTCAATCGAAAAATTTATTATTTCTTTTGAATTAATTTTGACAAAATTTATTCCTTTCCTCAGAAGGATAAAATTTAACAACGCAAATCTCTTTATTTATGAAAATACTTTTATATCCATTTATCCAAAGTAATTGGAAAAACTCTAACTGAAAGATAACATCTTTTTTTTTTTAAAACGCAGTGTATAAACACACATGGAGCATAACCAACATCCTTATCCACAAATCGTAAGTTATCACGAAAGCTTTCTATTCTAAATTACTCCATACCGCACTTAGCACAACTATTTCTCGAGCGCAACCTCAAAATCATTCTTACTCATAACCACAAGATTCTGATCCTACAGACCAATCGCTCACAATGTAATCGTCCAATAACCATCACCATCATCACAGAGTATTTGTCTAGCTACCTTTCGGTAAAAGTTTCAAAATCATTTGAAATCCAACAACTTTATATATATATTTATCACAATGTGACTCGCGAGCTCGTTTCAAAACATATTTCTCAAAACACTTAATCGAAAAATCCATTTCACATAATTGTGCGCCAGGGTGATGACATCTCTCATCCCCAAAGAGTTGCATCCAACCCTAATCATTACTATGCACGTGATGCCTGTACTATTTTGCATGTGTCAATTATTGATTTATCTTTTATTTAGTGGACATATTCAATGTTTAATGCAATCCTATTCGTGACATTTCAAATGCATGTTCATGATATGTCTGGGCACAATTACGTTTTGAAAATATTTCAAATATTTTATCAAATCAACCTTTGAAATTCATTCCACAATAAAACATTTGCTAGATGTTACACTCTATGAGATGTGCACTCGATAAACTTAACATATTACTCAAATTCCTTACTTGAAACCTAGCAACATTCGATGCTATAAAACAACTCAACCTAATAATTCTGTTACAACTCTTCCGCATAAATATTCAACTAACCTCAACTCTAATTGAAAATTTTACCCAACAAACATATCACATATATTCCTATGAAATTTACCGCCAGCTTCCGCATCGCATCATCATACTTGATGAGAACACCAGTGTTTAAATACACCGGCATATCTTCTCGATTCAAAATTTTCAATATCCTTTCAGGATAACAGAAACCATCAACCATTCCATAGGAATACTCCACTCTTCTTCCTTAACATCGAAACCCAAAGGTTTCGATTCACGAAACAAGAGCAAAACCGAAAAATGCGAACATGGTCTAAATGAAGATCTTACTCAAAGGTCAAACCATACATCGAGATAAGTCAACCACGACCACGTGGTTAAATCCTCTCACGTGCTACACTGCACAAAGAGACAAAACAAAAACAATCAACTTAGTCCAATAGACAAGCGAGTTATACAACGCAAATTATTTCTAAGGGATACCATATTTGTAAATTATAAGTCATGCAAACATGCCATTCAGCAAAACAACTCAATCATTCTTAAAACAACTATTAAGACATGCTACAGCAAGCTTGAATCTTTGTATCGAAATCAACTTACAATAATATCATCCTTTAAGATTACGCTTCAAATTTTATTTTGAAATTTAAAAGTCAAATACGAAAACTTCCAAATTTTGTTGAGCCCCATGGTTAAAACAAAATAACTTTCTGTAAAAGTCTCTTCTTAGTAATCAATTGCTTTAAAGCGGATACCTAAGTATCTCAAATCATAAAATCATCGATCTAACCGAGTCATTACAACTACCAAGCTCAACTCCTAAATTTTGGTGACCCAAGTCGAACCCAATACAACTGTTTTTAAAACGTAATCAAAACATTTGTAAATCCGAAAAAATATGTGAATGAAATTTCTATTCTTTCAAAATTGAGAGCTCAACTTAATCCAACCGCTAAACGGCAATTTAAAAACTCAAGTGAGAAATCCTTTATCTCAAACAACCATTTCCGTACTCTAAAAAGTTAAAACACAAGAACATTCTTTTTAGAAGCAGCTTAACCAAAAATTAAACTTTTAAAGAATTAAACTTAAACTTCTCTTTTGATTCTGTGTCAAAACACAAATTAAAACAAAACCACTGTTCTTAATGAGAACTCTTAATGCAACATGTGGTCAAACTATATATGACCACAAAACACGTTTTAAAGTTTAACCCAAAATCTCTTTAACAACAAAAAATACAAGGCTAACGTCCAACATACAATCACATTTAAAATCAACAATCGAGGCCAAAGTCAAGATGTACTTTATAAATAAGGCAAAAGCAATTCAACGCATCATGTAAAAATAGCTGTAACCATACCATATACTCAAAATTGTATCAGGCACAAACGCCAAGGTTTGTCAAACAACATCATACCCAAGTATGAGTTTTAAAAAAAAAATTACCAACCTAAGATTTCCCAAGAAATCGAAAGCAATAATAATCACCCAAGTGAGGTTACCTCAACATGATAAAACATAGCATGTAACATCCAAGTGAAATTAATTATCAATCATAGCATCAATACTAAATAGAGACTGACAGACATCACCTATAGGATGTAGGCTGAAAGTTTGAAAACAAAAGATGACGTTTTAAAAGACAAGACACGAATCCTAATTCCCCAGTAGTTCCTAAGACACGACATCAACTTATCATGCCAAAACACATAACACATAACATGCATAAGGCCTTGGTTTGAAACCAAAGCTCTGATACCAAGTTTGTCACGACCCATTTCCATGAATCGCGACCGGCGCTAGGGTATGGGTATGGTTGTACCAAAACCCCTAGCTAGCCTTGCGGATAACCAACAAATACATAAACTTGCAAGAAAACCAATGTTCGGGGGCAACCGAGACTTCAGCCTAGTTCTAGCAGTTCATAATACAGAACATTTATTAATAAGTGTTCACCCAACTTTGAGTCTTAAACATGGCAAAAGTACATATTAACCCAAGTCAATTAAAGAATACCAATACGGCAATAATCCATTAAATAAGTTTATAACAAGTATTAGACATATAAGACTTTTAATTACTACTGCGGTTTAAGAATAAAATCAGTTTTAAGAACTTTATTTAAACCTCCGAGGAAATAATAAATCGGAGAGCGGCTGACTTGCTCAAATCATAACCCTGGAAAAATTGAGAAAACAACAGGGTCAGATATACTGAGATGAGTTCATACCACTATTTACATTTATCAAGTGGAAAACCTTTAAAACCGTTTAAAACATTTAATATGAACATTACGTATAATAGTTGGAACCCTAATCCACAATACTAAATATAACCATAATCTGATAGGCCTGGTCCCGAGAGCTAAGTTACACCGAGTTACCACCGACCATTCTTAATCCATAACCAGAGTCCTGAGAGCTGAGCTACACCGAGTTACTCTACTAGTCCCGAGAGCTATGCTCACACCGAGTTACCACCATATATCACATACCTTATCTAGATCAATACCGGTGCGCGCGCAGTCCTAATGATGCCCATTAGGTAGCATGTTCCAACTAAGAGTCATAATGGAAAAACAGTTCGCAATTGTACGTATACAATATATATAGATATTAAAATAACAATTTACTTAATAAAGCGGTAAATAGTAAGTACAAACTCATTGCTTGCTAATCCACTTGATAACTCCTGGCAAGCAACCTAAACTCGGTTCGCCTCAAAAGCACAAACAGCTCGACGAGTCTAAACAAATATAAACCAATATTAAAAACGGACCCTAACTCTAGAGAGTACTAGACACCACATACGACTAGCACAAATAACACGTCGGAATAAAACAATCTAGAACAACACAAAATTACCCAATAGGTCGAAACGCTCAATTAATACAAGTCTATTGAGTTCTCGCTTTAAAATCCATTTTATAAATATTATTTAATACTTTTAATAATAGATAATTTCCAAATATGGGTTAGCCGAGTTATCAATAACTACCAAGCTAACCTCACTTGTCGGGTGACCCAAGTCTAATCCGACTCAAACGTTATCAAATATAAACCTAAGTTTATATTTATAAAATAATTCGATAAAATAATAATCCATTTTAAAAGCATAACTCATTAAGCTCAATTTGAAGTAACCCAAGTTACAACTAAATATAAAAGTTTAGGGACTAAACTGTACCTTAGCCAATGACATTGCAGCCAATTATTCAAACGAAGGACGAAATCGAAACGAAACAAAAAGATCGAATCAAGGCAACAATTAAACTGATAAAGACAGTCTTACATCAAACCCAATCCTTTAAAGTCCATAAAGATCAAAAGCAATGAAGCAAAAGATTGGCAGTGACATCCTAGGCAAGAAACATAATGTACAAACTCAAAGCGGTAAACCGTACGGCGATTGAAACGAGGTCGATCACGTACCGTTTTGCGAAATCAAGGTGGGGAATCGTAGAGACGTGAGTCTAGAGTCTTTGAGATCAAACAGAAACAATTTCGGTCTAACAACAAACAAGAACAAATCAGATTACGGAGATGCCGTTTATAGATAAAACTGAATTCAAAAGAATAACAAAACTTACCGGATTCGAAATCAAGTGAAATGTATGTATGTTGTAATATTTCTGAGTTATTTTGATTGAAATAGTCGGCTAGGGTTTTAGTAGAAGTGAAAATAAGAGTTTGGTCGAGTTATGGGGTCTATTTATAGCCCAATACACAAAATTACAGGTGAGGCGCGACGGGAGGCGCGAGGCGAGGCGCGTTCGTCCCATCGCGCCTTCACCAGGCGCACAAAAAAGGTATGGGGCGCGTTGCGAGGCGCGATGGCTCATCTCGCCCTCGAACACGCTTCAATGTTTGATCCAACGGTCAACTTTGTCTTGGGCACAACATATCCAAAAAGGAGCCCGATCCAACGGTTAAAATAGGAGATATGCATGTTTTCTCAAAACTTGTCAGATTCAGAAGGTACACGAATACATCATCGATTATAAACCGAATACAAATCAAATCGCCATCGAAAACTCACACGACATATGCGACACATACAAGATACAACTCAAACCCCAAACAAAGTGTCACACTTGCTAAGTCCACCATTAATAATCCAAAACTAAGTCGGAAACACAACGAAACCATGACGGAAAAACACGGGATATTACATTCTCCCCAACTTATATAAAATTCGACCTCAAATTTAAAATAACACAACCCGCGTAATAACATATCATAAAACTATATGCTGTCCGAACGAAAATGCACATAGCCAACGTAAAACACATAAAAAGATACCCAAGGTAATCAATGACATCAATAATAACAATTCTGCATAACGAACTCTGTCTCTCAAGAACATTCCTCAACCAAGTAACCAACCTAAAGCGTAATCATAGGAATTCCATTCTTAACGACCTAAGCACTTGCGTAAGCAAAAACTCAAAAGGTTGCTCCTCGAACAATAAATCAATACCACCACTTTAATAAACAGAACAATCTCAATGCTCACAAAAACATCATACTAACTTCCACTTAACGTAAAACGATATTGCCATTTCTAGCTAAAATCAAACGAAGGGAACAAACTCTCCAACATAAAACTCAACTCAAATACTCAGGATAACCAAAAACGAACCTCGAATCTCTTTCAATGATAACTCTAATCAAAATTTCCACTCAGAGAAGGTCAACACAAGACGAAACACGCCGGAAACATATGGGGTATTATATTTGACATTTTTAGTGATTTAGGCCAAACGTTTACAAACATTACGAAACAAATCCAAACATTTCGCTTTTTTAGCAATTTAAGCAAAACGTTTACAAACGTTACGAAAAAAATCCAAATGTTTCACCTTTTTCGCGATTTAAGCCAAACATTTCCAACATTACGAAACAAAGCTAAATGATTAAAACGATACGAAACAAATCCAAACGTTTCACATTTTTAGCGATTTAAGCCAAACCTTTACAAATGTTACAAAACAAAACCAAGCAATTCACCTTTTTAGTAATTTAAACCAAATGTTTACAAACATTACAAAACAAATCCAAGAGTTTCACCTTTTTAGTTATTCAAGCCAAACGTTTACAAACGTTCCGAAAGAAATCTAACCGTTTCACATTTTTCGGAATTTAAACCAAATGCTTACAAACATTACAAAACAAATCCAAGCATTTCACCCTTTTAGCAATTTAAGCCAAATGTTTACAAATGTTAAGAAATAAATCCAAACGCTTCACCTTTTTAGCGATTTAAGCCGAACGGATACAAACGTTCCAAAACAAATCCAAGCGTTTCACCTTTTTAGTTATTTAAGCCAAACGTTTACAAACGTTCCGAAACAAATTTAAGCGTTTCACATTTTTAGGAATTTAAGCGAAATGCTTACAAACATTACAAAACAAATCCAAGCGTTTCACCCTTTTAGCAATTTAAGCCAAATATTTACAAACGTTACGAAACAAATCCAAACGTTTCACCTTTTTAGCGATTTAAGCTAAACGTTTACAAACGTTACAAAACAAATCCAAACGTTTCACCTTTTTTATCGATTTAAGCCAAACGTTTACAAACGTTACGAAACAAATCCAAACATTTCACCCTTTTAGCGATTTAGGCCAAATGTTTACAAACATTACGAAAAAAATCCAAACGTTTCGCTTTATTAGCAATTTAAGCAAAACATTTACAAACGATACGAAAAAAATCCAAACGTTTCACCTTTTTAGCGATTTAAGCCAAACGTTTCCAACATTACGAAACAAAGCTAAACGTTTAAAACGATACGAAAAAAATCCAAACGTTTCACATTGTTAGCGATTTAAGCCAAACCTTTACAAATGTTACGAAACAAAACCAAGCATTTCACCTTTATAGCAATTTAAGCCAAACGTTCTGAAACAAATCCAAACGTTTAACCTTTTTAGCGATATAAACCAAACACTTACAAACGTTATGAAACAAATCCAAACCTTCCATCCTTTTAGCGATTTAAGCCAAACATTTACAAAGATTATGAAACAATTCCTAACGTTTCACCTTTTTAGAAATTTACGCCAAACGTTTACAAACGTTACGAGACAAATCCAATCGTTTCACCTTTTTAGCGATTTAAGCCAAACGTTTACAAATGTTACGAAACAAATCCAATCGTTTCACATTTTTAGCAATTTAAGCCAAACCTTTACAATTGTTACGAAACAAATCCAAGCGTTTCCCCTTATTAGCAATTTAAGCCAAACGTTTACAAATGTTACGAAACAAATCCAAGCGTTTCACCTTTTTAGCAATTTACGCCAAACGTTACGAAACAAATCCAAAAGTTTAACCTTTTTAGCCATTTAAACCAAACGTTACGAAATAAATCCAACGCTTCACCTTATTAGCAATTTAAGCCAAACATTTAGAAATGTTATGAAACTAATCCACATGTTTCGCCTTTTTAGCAATTTAAGCCAAACGTTTACAAACGTATGGAAACAAATCCAAGCGTTTCACCTTTTTAGCAAATTAAGCCAAACGTTTGCAAATGTTACGAAACAACACAATCGTTTCACCTTTTTAGCAATTTAAACCAAACGTTTACAAACGTTACGAAACAAATCCAAACGTTTCACATTTTTAGCGATTTAAGCCAAACGTTTACAAACGTTACGAAACAAATCCAAACGTTTCACCTTTTTAGCGATTTAAGCCAAACGTTTACAAATGATACAAAACAAATCCAAACGTTGAACCTTTTTAATGATTTCAACCAAACATTTACAAACGTTACGAAACAAATTCAAACGTTTCACCTTTTTAGCGATTTAAGCCAAACGTTTACAAACGTTATGAAAGAAATCCAAACATTTCGCCTTTTTAGCAATTCAAGCCAAATGTTTACAAACGTTACAAAACAAATCCAAACGTTTCGCCTTTTTAGCGATTTAAGCCAAACGTTTACAAATGTTACAAAACAAAACCAAACGTTATGAAACAAATCCAAACGTTTAACATTTTTAGCGATTTAAGCCAAACCTTTACAAATGTTACAAAACAAAATCAAACGTTTCACCTTTTTAGCAAATTAAGCCAAACGTTTACAAACGTTACGAAACAAATTCAAGCGTTTCACCTTTTTAGAAATTTAAGCCAAACATTTACAAACGTTTTGAAACAAATCCAAACGTTTCACCTTTTGAGTACTTTAAGCCAAACGTTTACAAATGTTACGAAACAAATCCAAACGTTTCACCTTTCTAGTTAGTCAAGCCAAACGTTTACAACCGGTACGAAATAAATCTAAACGTTTAACCTTTTTAGTGATTTAAGTCGAACGTTTACAAACGTTACGAAACAAAACCAAACATTTCACCTTTTTAGCAATTTAAGCCAAACGTTTACGAACGTTACGAAACAAATCCAAATGTTTCCCCATTTTAGCGATTTAAGTCAAACGTTTAAAACGTTACGAAACAAATCAAAGGTGATTTTCGCGTTGAAGATTTGGAGGCATTATTTGTACGGCGCCACATGCGAGATCTTTACAGATCATAAAAGTTTGAAATACATTTTCGATCAACGAGAACTAAATCTCAGACAGAGGAGATGGATGGAGTTATCGAAAGACTATGACTGCACGATTCAATACCATCCAGGCAAAGCCAACGTGGTGGCAGATGCGTTAAGTAGGAAATCAGCAGGAAGTCTCACGCATATTACAACGTCATGGAGGAGACCATTAATTAACGAGATTCACACGATGTTTAGCCAAGGAGTGGAGTTTGAGATTTCATCACTCGGAAACCTAATAGCTCAGCTAACGATACGATCAACGTTGATAGATCAAATCAAAGAATTGCAAGCATATGACCCTCAATTGAAGCATTTAATTGAGGAAGTACAACAAGGAAAGAGTCAAGATTTCAGTATGGTTAACGGAATACTGAAATATGGCAATCGAATGTGCGTTCCAGACGTGGAAGACTTGAAACAGAAGATCATGGAAGAGGCCCATGGGACGTTTTATAGTGTTCATCCTGGTTCTACAAAGATGTACCATGACATCAAGATAACATATTGGTGGAGTGGAATGAAGAAAGACATCGCGGAATTCGTGGCAAAATGCCCGACTTGTCAGCAAGTCAAATTGGAGCATCAGCGGCCTTATGTATTTTTGTAACCGTTACCCATTCTGGAGTGGAAATGGGAGCAAATCACGATGGATTTCATGGTCGGACTACCCAAGAATCATAAAGATTTTGACTCCATTTGGGTAATCGTAAATCGCTTGACGAAGTTAGCGCACTTCATACCGATCAAGACGACGTATTTTGCAGCTAAGTTAGCTCAAGAGTACATCGACAAGCTCGTGAGCCTACACGGAGTTCCCGTGTCAATTGTCTCAGATAAAGGTTCTGTGTTTACCTCTCATTTCTGGAAAAGTCTACAAGACGCGTTGGGAACGCCATTAAACTTCAGCACTGCTTTTCATCCTCAGACGGACGGCCAGTCTGAACGGAAGATTCAAACGTTAGAAGACATGCTTCGACTATGCGTACTAGACTTCGGAGGTAGTTGGGATACGTACCTACCGTTAGTTGAATTCGCCTATAACAACAGTTATCATTCGAGCATTGAGAAGGCTCCATACGAAGCGTTATATGGGCGTAAATGTCGATCCCCTGTCTGTTGGGATGAAGTCGGTGAACAAAAGTTAACTGGAACAGAAATCATCCAGATTACGTCTGAGAAAGTACCGTTGATAAAGCAACGTCTGAATACTGCTTCCAGTCGACAAAAGAGCTATGCAGACCCCAAGAGAAAATACATCGAATTTCAGATCGGAGATTAGGTGTTTCTCAAAGTATCACCGATGAAAGGAGTTATTCGTTTCGGAAAGAAAGGCAAATTGGCTCCGAGATATGTCGGACCATACAAAAGCATAGAACGTATATGATCAGTTGCCTATAAGCTAGACTTGCCACCAGAAATGTCGCAAGTTCATCATGTCTTTCATATTTTCATGCTTCGGAAATATGTACCAGACCCTTCTCGAATAATTCAAACACAAATAGTGGACGTAAGCGAAGAATTAACTTACGAAGAACGGCCCGTGCAGATTGTCGACACGCAAATACGACAATTACGAACAAAGAGAATTCCGATGGTGAAAGTTCTATGGAGGAGTCAGTAAATAGAAGAATGCACGTGGGAGACAGAAGAGGATATGAGGCAGAAGTATCCTTATCTATTTACTCAAGGTACGTGGCAAAAGTTTTAAATTCGAGGACGAATTTATTTTAAGGGGGGGGTGAATGTAATACCCCAAAATATTTTAAGTTAATTAAGTCGTGCCACGTGTCAAAATTTCCGATAAATTGAATTAAGAAGAATTTAATTTAATTATATCGGGAATTTGAAATAAACTTATTGAGTCAATTAGCGGGAAATTAAGGATATAACTTCAAAAATTAATATAAAATAAATTACAAATCCCGTAATGATAATTCTTTCGCCAAAGTCCGCGAAATAATATATAGTATTAGTGGTAAAAGTATCGAGTCAATCGGAGACCGTTTAAAATTTGGACGCGATAGGTTTTGGATTAAATTGAAACTTTTGAAAAGTTTCAAGGACTAAAGTGCAAATTAACCAGATTATATAAGAAATCTTCAGATGAAGGAATTGCCAGAACCTTCATCAGCTTCTTTTCATTTCTCTCGCTTGTTTCGTTACGGTTCGTCGCTCGATTTTCGTTTCTCATTTGTTTCCGACGTTCTATAGCTCGAAACGATCGTATTTCAGTGGCAAATCACGGTAAGCTTGATGTTTTATCGTTTAGACGGATATATTTTGAGTTATATCGATTCAAATTTTTAGGCCACGAAACGATTTTATCGTTTTATCAATTATAGGATTGAATTTGAATGTTTTGAAGTTACAATTAGCGTTTTGGACACGTTTACAGCGTTTTGACGCATTGGAGCACGTCGGAATCGATCCCCGGGTTTAGCCCGTGGCTGTCCGTCGCACGGCCTAGACCGTGCGAACGCACAGTCACACTGTGGCTGTGCGTCGCACAGCCTAGACCGTGCAAACGCACAGTCTAGACTGTGCGCATGCACAGTCACACTGTGCGGACGCACAGTCCCCTGTGCCATCGCACAGGTAGACGCGCGTACGCACAGTGTTTTTGCCGATTGATCCGTTTTGTGGAAAATTTGTCGTATGCGCATATTGAGATTTGAAGTTGATTAGTATTCGATTATTTATCGATTATTTTGAGACGTTAACCTAACGAGGTTAAACAAAAAATCGATCTAGAGATGATATTTGATCCGTATACGAGTTAGATACCGTTTATCGGAATATACACGTGAGAAGCGCGACGGTTAATGAAAGTATAACGTATCGTGTCTCAAGTCTGGAGTCAATCTTAGAATAGGAATCTGATACAAGTCAAATGTTTTAAAATTTGTTTTAGATCCGGCGAGACAAGAAGCAGTTGGACCAGGAGTTCGGGAAGCTTGACGTTTCTAAGCTCCGACGTATTTTTGGATAAGCGTTTTCAGTGAGTTTATACAAGTTCACTTTCAAAGTATTTACTCAAGCAATTATTTTATATTACTTTATGTTTGATTTGCATGTTTACAGTGTGAAATTTCTATATGAATTGCACATACGCTTGATTTGAAACCAGTATTGATCCGATGGAACGTGCTACCTATTGAGCGGCAATAGGACTGTGTGATCACCAGTTTGATTTAATATAGTTGTGAGATTTATCATGAGTGTGAATTTCGAAGTTGGATATACGAATGTGATACGAGAGTGAACTCGGTTACAGTGTAACCTGAGCCCCGTATCTAGTGGGTTAGACCCACCATTGGAATTAAAAGATTTGTTGCGACTAACGTGGTAGAGTGTGAATACTCCCGGGTCGGACTATTAGATAAGTTTTCCTCTGAGTACATACATTTAGCATGTTCGAGGATTAGGGTTTCAATCGGATCTTATACTTGGCTGCATATGATTGATTACTGATTTATGTTTCATTGAATACTTATTAGTAAACATATGAACTCCCTCAGTATATTCCCATATACTGATCCCTCGCAGATTTCCTTTCAGGTGAAAGATGCTTTTGAAGCAACGAACTTCTACTCTTGATCCGGAAGTCTGTATTTATTAGAGTATGTAAAGAAACAAAACTTTACTCCTAGAGCTGCAGTAGATAGGTGTTTGTAAGTCAGCTTGTAATATGTAGTTTTCTATAAATAGAACTTTAATGTTTTAAAGTATATATGTTTTACGCTTGCTGTGTTTTGATGTTTGAGATTGCCAGAGGATATGTATGCCTGGCATGTGTTTTTAGTATGACACGTGTTTACGTTTGTCATGCATGACGTATATGTTTTTGCAAAAAATTATATTACGTTTTAAGGCTTGCTACGGGTTTCGGAGCGAACACTCCCATTCCCTAGCGCTGGTCTCGGCCCTGAGATTGGGTCGTGACATCTGCCTACACCAATAGGATTGCGCCGAGTCAGTCATATTATGTTGATTTGATGCTTATACTTGTTAATGTTATTTCACTTGGGTGAACATGTAATGTTGCTAATTTCTCGGGAAATCTTATTTGTTACATGCTTTGTTTCGTACTTGGGTATGAAATTTATGTGTTATTTAAATTGTTCTTATTCAATCCTTAGGATATGAACAACGTTGTTCGTACTCGAGCTCGTGCTGCGGCAGAGCAAGACGCTGAGGCTGATGATGCGATTTCCATGGAAGTCGATCAGAATGTACCACCAGTTCAGGCTAATGCTGGACGTGGTAGAGGTAGAGGAGCTGGTACTGGTAGAGGTAGAGGACGTGCTGCAGTAGGCGTTCAGGCACCAAGAGTGCAGCAGGTACCAGATGTGCAGCAGGCACCGAACATGCAAGCGTTCGACTTCACTACTTTCTTAGCTGGGATTGTCAAGATGCAGAACAATCAGGTTCTTTTGCAGAATCAGTGTACGGTACTGGTTCAGTTAGCGCAGCAATAGAAACCTCAGGCTGGTGCTGTAGCTGGTATTGGTGGACTTGCTCGTGTCGACCATGTTCCGACAGACAGAGAGGTGGTGATGAGCTACACGAAGTTGACTCCGACTTCATTTGATGGCAGTGGAGATGCTCTTGACTTTTTGGAGGAGTTTGAGTACAACAGTTAGAGGATTCAGGCTACTGATCGTCAATCAGTGATGTTTGTGGAGATGTCACTGAAGGGTCCAACTAAGGACTGGTTTCGCGATGCTATCAGACCAGAGATGGCTACGATAACTTGGGATGAGTTTGTGGTCAAGTTCAAAGACTTTTATCTACCCTTCTCTCTTACTGAGAGCTTTAGAGAGAAGCTGCTACATTTGACTAAGGGGGATAGATCAGTGACAGTTTATACTGCTGAGTTTGTTCGTTCGGGTAATTTCGCTACAGATCTACAGGGTGACCAAGGGCGGTTGAATGACCGGTATGTTAGAGGCTTAGTCTCGGACTTTTTCTCTTTGCTGATAGGGACAGACAGGGAGGTCTCTCGAGTATTGGATAGTGCTCGTCGGCTGGAGAGCTCATTGATTCAGTTTGGGACGATTTCTGATCCCTTCCAGGCAAAGAAGGGAAAGAGTGATCTTCTTAGTGGGGGGCAATAGTCCCCACCGCAGCATGGTAGTGTAAACTATTACATCGGTTCTTCTCAGGCTAATAAGGGGAGTCGCCGTACGCACGGCCAAGGGGAGGCATAATGCTAGGAGTGCTCCGTACAGTTCTAGCAGCAATGGAAGTAACCGTGGTTCAGGACGCGGGTACAGTGAAGGATCTAACGTTCCATTCTGCTAGAATTGCAGTCGTAGGTATTTTGGTCAGTGCCAGTTAGCTCTAGGAGGCTGTTTTACTTGTGGCCATCCTGGTCATTTCTCCAGGGAGTGCCCGGCATCTGGGAAGCAGATGTCTAACGCTAGTGAAGCGCAGTCGTCTTACCAGCAACAGAGACATGCGTTTACTCCGTCTGTAGGGTATTCTCAGCCAGCAACATCTTTTGGTGGCCAGCGGGGCCGTGGTTCTGGTGGCAGAGGTTTTGGTGGCCGTGGTAACGGTGGCAGAGGTTCCAACAGTTATGGTACTGGGCAGAGTTCGCAACAGCAGCCGCAGGGTTAGGCCAGAGTGTTCGCACTTACTCCTCAGGATGCGCGTGCATCAAATGCCGTGGTGGAAGGTACCATTCCGATTTCTTTTACTGATGCTTTGGTATTATTTGATGCGGGTGCAACCCATTTGTTTGTGTCTTCTTGCTTTGCTGATATGTTGGGTATTGTATCGTCTTCAATGAGTGAACCTCTAGCTGTGTCTACACCTATGTCTGAAGGTGTAGTGGTGGATGTCGTTTATCCTTCGTGTCCTGTTGTTATACATGGTAGAGAGTTAGGTGCTGATTTTATTTTGCTTGACGTGCTTTCTTTTGGCGTGATTTTGGGGATGGATTGGCTGTCGCGCCATTATGCTTCTATTGACTGTCGAGGGAAGTCAGGTGAGTTTAGGATTCCAGGTGATCTACCTTTTTCCTTTCGGGGAGAAAAGGCGGAGACACCTAAGAATCTGATTTCCGCCATCAAGGCGAAGCGAATGTTAGGCAAGGGTTGCCAGGGTTTTCTTGCTGTGGTTCGAGATGTGGAAGCGGAAGTTAGTGATATGCATAGTGTACCGATTGTGAGTGATTTCACAGATGTGCTTTCAGAGGAATTATCTGGATTACCACCTGATTGTGATATTGGCTTAAATCTCTAAAAAGAGGAAACATTTGGATTTATTTCATAACGTTTGTAAACGTTTGGCTGAATTGCTAAATAGGTGAAACGCTTTGATTTGTTTCATAACGTTTGTAAACGTTTGGCTTAAATTAATATAAAGGTAAAACGCTTGAATTTTTTTCGTAACGTCTGTCAACGTTTGGCTTAAATTGCTAAAAAGGTGAAACGCTTGGATTTGTTTCGTAACGTTTGTAAACGTTTGGCTTAAATTGCTAAACAGGTGAAACATTATAATACCCCGAATATTTAAATACATTATTATATCGTGCCACGTGTAGGAATTTTCGATAAAAGTGGATTTAATATAATGGTGTAGGAAATTTGGAATAATTTCCATTAAACAAAATTCTCGGTATTAAGAGATAATTGAGAGAAATTAATATAAAATAAAATATAAATCACGAGTTGATAACTATTTCGCCTAAGTCCGCGAGATATTTTGTAGTATCTATGGTAGAATTTTCGAGTCGATTGGAGACCTTTCAAAATTTGGACGCAGATGCGTTTTGGACTAAATTGCAACTCTTGTAAAGTTGCAAGGATCAAAGTGTAAATTATCCGATTAAGCCTCGAGAATAGCAATTAGAAAATTATTGATGGAAAATAATAGTATTGGGCTAGTATTATTTATTTGGATATAAATAATACGTATGTAATCTAGTTAAAGCGGATAATTAACAATTTGGTTAAAATATAAATAAATGAGGGATCAAGAGGGTCAATTAGCCTTCATATATATATATATAGGAAATATATGAATCATGATTCAAGAATAAGAAAGAAGCATCCAGAGAAAGAAAACGAAGAAGATGGCGATCGACTTTGGTTCGACGCGGTTTCGCCGTTTCTCGTCCAAAACGCGTGTTCTTTATATCGATTTGCTCGGAATTCAATTCTATATCATCCTATGTCTTATGACCAAGTTACGAGTTTGATTTTTATATTGAAAATTTGAGGTTAAGGGCTGTTTTAAAGTTATGTTTATAACGTTCGAATCGAAGTATCGAAACCTAGCCGTTTCTAGCGTTTTTGAGGTGATTTTTGATAGAGTATGAGTTAAAATGAATTGGGTACATGTAGGAATGAGTTAGAGGTGTGTTTTGATGTCGGAATAGGTCTCCGACCTGCTGAAATCGCGCCCAGCGAAGAGGGCGCGACATGTTGAGCTTCAGCACGTTGTGCAGGCCAAAAATGGCTTGTGCACGACGTGCAGCGCTTGTGCACGACGTACCCCATTGATTTTTAGGGGGAACGACGTGCATAGAGGGGGGCATGACGTGCCCCTCCCAAAACAGCATGGGCAAGACGTGTCAAGCCCGGCAAGACGTGCCCTGCCCCAACGGCGACTTCTGGGAGTTCCGGTGAATGAAAAATGGTTCCCGTGAGCCTGAAATGAATATGATACGTTGATGGAACGTAGTTGAATTCAATAAAAAGGTATGGATGTGGTCATGAGTATCCGGATAAGTAAACAACAAAGTAATCAGGCTAACGTTTTAGCGATTGAATAAAGTAGTCACGTTTTGAAGTTAAGTGAAAAAGTAAGAAGTCAATCGAAGAAAGAAACTTGGGATTTTGTTTAGTCCTTAATCTAAGATTGACATTTATGAATTAAAAATACTTGTAATTTGAATAGGTGATCGAAGAATCGATAAGCTACCAGACCGATGAGCTGGAATAACTACGAGATCGAACGACGCATGGAACCTGCGTGATTGAATAACGATATTGCATTGTTGGATAGCAGTTTCTGTGAGTTTGCAGTTTACTTTTGTGTATTGTTTATATGAGTTGAATGCTTTATTGATGTTGCATTATATGCTTTGCCTATTTCGTTATCTTTCACGCTGTATGTTTTACAATGTGATTCGTAATGCTTTCATGTGATGAATATGTTCTAACGATCCAAGGAAACGTGCTACCTATTGGGCGTCAATAGGACCGTGTGATCACCAGTACTGAGGTTAGATAATCATGTATCCTAGAGTTTCGTATGAACTATTAAATCAGATGGCGATAGTGGCTTAGTTCCCGGCAAAAACTTATAGGGAAGCTGTGGCGACGGTGGCATTGTTCCTGGCCTAGAGATCCAACGCAGATCTGTGGCGATGGTGGCTTTGTTCCCTGTCCAAATGCTGCTACAATTAAATTCATTAGATTCCGTAGTTGGTTTCTTAGGGATCTTTGGATTAGGGTTTCAGTCGGATAGTATATTTGTGTGTTGTTTGATATTAGATCTATAAATTGATTATTCGAGTATTTAAAAGTATGTTAAATGTTTGCATGATTTTGATGATAATACCATTTGTAAACGTAAACTCATTCAGTATTTCCCAAAATACTGACCCCCTCACTCTTATATTTTTAAGGTAGTTAGAGTCGGATCAGATAAACCATCTTCGTTGTGCCAGAAGTCGATTTGCTTGCACAGAATATGAGTTTCTAGAGCTGCAGTAGTCAGTAGGTGTCAGTATTAGATTTGTGAAGTGATTTCAAACAGTTTATTTGGAATGTAAACTCTGATATAATATTTTAATAACTATAATTGTATTATCTAAAAGAGTTTCATGAAAATGTTTTATATATATTATTATATTTTTATTTGCGATTTTTTTTAGTAATTTTAGGCTTGCTACGGGTTTCGGAGCTAGCACTCCCATTCCCTAGCGTCGGTCTCGGCTCAATAATTTGGTTCGTGACAATTGTGGTATTAGAGCAGTTGGTCCAGTTTCCTCTGCTAATATGTGTTTTGGTTGGTTAAGACACCTAGGAACTACTACAGTTATAGAGTTGAGCTCTGTCTGATCGAAGTTGTTTGCATTGTTGCTTGGCAATAAGTAAGATTGATTGAGTTATAAAATGTTTGTTTCGTTGTGACACGTATCCACGAGATATATACATGTATTTCGTTTTCAGTAGGATATGCATGCGCGATATGCATATCCAGATGGAACCTCGAGGAGATGAGTTTCTACGATAAGGCAGTTCATGTTTCGGCATGTCTAGACCAGATATTATCGCAACAATCGATTCAAAACGCCAGGAGGCGGATGAAGAAAAGGTATGAATCTACAGAAGTGGAAGAACTTGTCGGGTACAGAGTTTAAAGGTCTAGAGAACTTACAAAACTCAAAGTTTATAATTTTTTAAAGTTATTTGTTAAACAATTTTGAAAGCATAATTGTGCCTAGACCCGCGATAGTTATTGACAATTGCCACGACATTGATAGAAATGCATCACTACATACATCAATTCATGCACTAGTAGGACATGCATCAAATGCAATATGCTCAGACAAAAAGGTGAGATATCGCAACACTTTGGGGATGATAGGTCTCATCACCTTAGTGCACAATTTTGCTGAGAGTTAAATGGAATTTTGATATAAATTTCAAAGTGAGTCGTTTATTTGAAAGATTTTTCAAGAGTTTTGTTTTTAATGTAAGTATACCTAGACCAGAACTCTGTAACGGAAGTGAAATGTTCGAGATCAAGCGGCGATTAAGGCTACGAGAAGAACGAATATGTATGATTACGATAACATATGATTTATGCCTCTAGTATACGTAGTTAGTATTGATTGAACGATTTAGTATACGATTAGAACATTATATGTGTTCGGATAGTAATATCTGATTAACAATAAGTTACAACGTGAACGCCCTTCTAGACGAGAAGTCGAGGACGTCAAGCTGCGAGATAAAAGGAGAAGCATAATAAGATAGAATAAAAAGATTTATGGATGTATATCATAGTGCATGGAACATGCATAGTTGCTATGCATTGATGTACTACACATTAGAAATGATCTATGAATCGTAAAGGTATAGTAAAATTACGATAAGTTTTGATTGAATCGTTGGATAAAGTCTTTATTGGAACACGATGTTCCTAAGATGGTTACCTAAGTATTAACCGTTACGATCGTCAAACCGAGAACGTGAAGTAGTTTTCATAAGAGTATTAATGATGGATATATATACGGATAAAAGCGACGAGCCAAAGAGACGTGCGACGAGAATATGAAGTATAAAGTATAGAATTGGATCAACTCAGTGTAGCTAACATCAGGTCCGCATAGAATTGAATGATTTGGAAGACATGATGAGGAAGGTTATGAGATATCCAACAGTGTTGCGATAGGTGAAATAGGAGTCTGATCCTTCAACACCAATTGCGATTATGAAGTAGATTAGTACATCACAAAAGGAATAAACATGATGAATGAATGTGGGAAGTAGAGTCTCAAGTTTCAAGTTCGGCTAATAAAGAGTAGAACGCATAGTACAGTTGATATGGAAGATTAATAGTGATCCTTGAAGGGTTAAGATGCATTATACAACATCGAACTTATCAGACATATGATTGAAGCTTCGTGCATGGAAGTATATGAAAGGATGTGAAGAAGAGACTCAATACCAGAATTGAGCCATACTAAAGAAAGTAACATTGGATCGAACGAGATAGGAGATAAGAGATAAGAGTAAAATACCTATAAGAAGATATCCATGTTGAAGGAGACACAAGGACCTAAAAAGTAGATCAAGGATACCAATAAATCGATTAAAGTAAATAAGTATCAAGAAAATATGAATAACCTTCATATGTCGCACGGACTCGATAAGAGTGATCGAGGAAAGGAAAAGAGAAAGTAACGTGGAAAGTTAACGAGAAGATCAGATGGATCAAATTCGATGTAGTTGCGGACACATGGAAACAAAAAGGGATAAAAAAATGATATAAACACAAGATCGGCTTCACTGACAGTTAAGATGTCAATGAGAATACGGTAAGACGATATGCAAGAAACCGAGAATGCACCACGTTGAGGAATTCAGGTGAAGAGGACTACAACTCTCTATCGATGCTCGACGTAACGAGTGCTAAAACACAAAGTACCAGAGATACGAGATATGATGAAGATGAATACAACGAGCGTAATAGGAAATGGACGAGAAATGTGATAAGTGTAAAGACATAGAATACAAAAAGGGTTTCGTAGAATTGTGTCATTGAAGCTACTAATCCTAATGATGCGTTAAGAATAAGAAGTCGAAGAAAGATTGTGAAGAAATCCATCTACAGTATGGATAAAAGAAAGAAGTAACAAGTGGAAATAACAGGATTGTGGATAATAAGGAAAATTAAACCTAAGAACACGTGATGGAAAAGGAGAAATAGTTTGGAAATTAAGAGCCAACCCAAGATCAAGTATAGGAAAAAGTAAATAGATGAAGAATAGTTAAACTATGACGATGAATGCTAAAAGCATCTTTGAAGATTGAAAGATGAATAATGTCAAGAAGACGACAAAGGAAAGAAGGACATGAATGATATAAAAAGTTAAGGACAAGTATAATCTAAGGATTGATACTAAAGATAAATATTAAAGTTCTAAAGGACGATTCACGATTAGGAAAATAGCGAGAAATCCAAAAAAAAAGGCAGAGTAATGTCAACAAGGAATGAGGTAGATAGATTGTAAAATGCCAAATGTTGCAATAAGGATCCAAGTTTTTGTAAGTGATCACAAGAATCATTACACCATAGAGATTGTGAAGCATGGGTACATTGCGATAAGGATAGGCAAGGATCTCAGCGAGAATACAGAGATGCATTTGGATAGATAAAGGATGGGTTAACGTTTAGAAAATTAATGAAGGATGTACGCGATAATTGATTATGAAAATAGTGGCAACGCTGCCAAAGGCGATACACGACGACAAAAGTTGAAATAATCAAGAGTCTTCATTGGAATTAAACAAACGAGATGCATCGAATAAATCGAGACGTGTAAAGTATGAATAAGAAGATTAAGTATGGAACAAGTAACGGTACCACCAGAGAACATTCTGTTATGTGTAAACAAGTGGAAGAAAGGCGAAAGAATACGAACTTATTAAGGCAAATAGTTAGTAGACGACAGGAGTAAAAATCTCAATGCGACAACAACTATTCTCCAAATAGTACGAAGATCATATACAGAACAGCTACGCGCAAACCAAGAAGGTTCACAAAGAGATTAAATATCTCTTTCCAATAGGACATCAAGATTTGATGTACAAGTAACAGTGATATAAAGGAACACAGTGTAAGACTAACCATCTTTAAAGGATGTTAGCAATGATCATAAGGAAAAAGCAAAGACTTTATAAGGATGCATCATGAGAATTTATCCCATGGATGACTGTCGATAAACAACGAAAGCAAAAGAATGGAGCTGGATAAGAAAGATGAAACAATAAGACATAAGAGGTTAGTGAATAATGGGATTAAGTTCCCAACATCATGACAAACAGAAATTAAATGGCGACAACAGCCACGCGAAAGAGACTACGTAAGTAGTTAAGCACGAGTCAATTGAGTGTCCATATCATTCAACAAAGAAAGATGATAGGATTAAACATATAGGACAAAGGGAAAGAATCGAGAAAGAAAAATCCTAAATGCATGCAGATAACGCTAGCGTCACCATAGAAAAAAATGTTGGAGATCAAGATCAAGTCGTAATAACGACCAAACAAAAAAGATTGAATAGTACAAACTAATAAGTTGTCTACATCAGTCGGTGACAAGTAAGAAAAAGCTAAGGACGAGGATTATCATCTTTAGTTATAAGACATCACTATGACGAACTACCTTTGGACATCAGTGATAAATTAAGAGTTTAATTACAGGAACAAGAGTTCATAGTATTGAATATCAGACAAGGAGCAGATGAAAAAATCATGTATACAAGATCAAGGAGAAGAGATCAAAGTTAAAGAATCATAATACATACAAATACAAATGAATTCACTATAGAAGAAGATAGTGATATGCAGGTAGTCAATGACAGTTGACGTAATTGTACGAGAAGTGCAGAACTGGAATGATAATTCCACGCGCTGATAAGCATTGTGAAATGAATACGATGTACTTATTAAGAATAAAATTGAAGATATCAAGGGATTGAAATAAGTGAGAAGAGTATATGAAAATTCGAGGACGAATTTAAATAAGTGGGGAAGAATGAAATACCCCGAATAATTAAATACATTATATCGTGCCACGTGTAGGAATTTTCGAGAAAAGTGGATTTAATATAATGGTGTAGGAAATTTGGAATTTTTCCATTAAACAAAATTATCGGGATTAAGAGATAATTGAGAGAAATTAATATAAAATAAAATATAAATCCTGATTTGAAAGTCCGCGAGATATTTTGTAGTATCTATGGTAGAAGTTTCGAGTCGATCGAAGACCTTTCAAAATTTGGACGCGGATGCGTTTTTGACTAAATTGCAACTTTTGAAAAGTTGCAAGGATCAAAGTGTAAATTAGCCAATTAAGCCTCGAGAATAGTAATTAGAAGATTATTGACGGAAAATACTAGTTTTGGGCTAGTATTATTTATTTGGATATAATAATACGTATGTAATCGAGTTAAAGCAGTAATTAACAATTTGGTTAAAATATAAAGTTTGAAAGAGAAACAGTTCAAATAAAAGAAATGAGGGATCAAAAGCATCAATTAGCCTTCATATATATATATAAGAAATATATGAATCATGATTCAAGAATAACGAACAAGTTGGCGATCGACTTCGGTTCGACGCGGTTTCGCCGTTTCTCGTCCAAATCGTGTGTTCTTTATATCGATTTTCTCGGAATTAAATTCTATATCATCCTATGGCTTATGACCAAGGTAAGGGTTTGATTTTTATATTAAAAATTGGAGGTTAAGGGCTGCTTTAAATTTATGTTTATAACATTCGAATCAAAGTATCAAAACCTAGTTGTTTCTAGCGTTTTTAAGGTGATTTTTGATAGAGTATGAGTTAAAATTAATTGGGTACATGTCGGAATGAGTTATACGTATGTTTTGATGTCGGAATAGGTCTCCGACCTGCTTAAATTGCGCCCAGCGAAGAGGGCGCGACGTGCTGAAGGACAAAAATGGCATGTGCATGACGTGCAGCCCTTGTGCACGACGTGCCCCCTTTATTTTTAGGGGGGGCACGACGTGCATAGAGGGGAGCACGACGTGCCCCTCCCAAAACAGTTTGGGCATGACGTGCCCTGCCCCAACGGCGACTTCCAGGAGTTTCGGTGAATGAAAAATGGTTCCCCTGAAATGAATATGATGCGTTGATGGAACGTATTTTAATTCAATAAAAAGGTATGGATGTGGTCATGAGTGGTCAGATAAGTAAACAACAAAGTAATCAGGCTAACGTTTTAGAGATTGAATAAAGGAGTCACGTTTTGAAGTTAAGTATAAAAGTAAGAAGTCAATCGAAGAAAGAATCTTGGAATTTTATTTAGTCCTTAATCTAAGATTGACGTATATGAATTAAACATACTTGTAATTTGAATAGGTGATCGAAGTATCGATAAGCTACCAGACCGACGAGCTGTAATAACTACGAGATCGAACAACGCATGGAACCTGCGTGATTGAATGACGATATTGCACTGTTGGATAGCGGTTTCTGTGAGCTTGCAGTTTACTTTTGTGTATTGTTTATATGAGTTGAATGCTTTATTGTTGTTACATTATATGCTTTGCCTATTCCGTTATCTTTAACGTTGTATGTTTTACAATCTGATTCGTGATGCTTTGATGTGATGAATATGTTCTAACGATCCGAGGAAACGTGCTATCTATTGAGCGTCAATAGGACTGTGTGGTCACCACTAATGTGGTTAGATAATCCTGTGTCCTAGAGTTTTGTATGAGCTATTAAATCAGATGGCGACGGTGGCTTAGTTCCCTGCCAAAACTTAAAGGGAAGTTGTGGCAATGGTGGCATTGTTCCCGGCCTAGAGACCCAACGCAGATCTGTGGCGACGGTGGCTTTGTTCCCGGTCCAGATGCTGCTATAATTAAATTCATTAGATTCCGTAGTTTGTTTCTTAGCGATCTTTGGATTAGGGTTTCAGTCGGATCGTATATTTGCGTGTTGTTTGATATTTGATCTATGAATTGATTATTCGAGTATTTAAAAGTATGTTAAATGTTTACATGATTTTTATGATAATACCGTCTGTAAATGTAAACTCACTCAAGCATTTCCCAAAATACTGACCCCCTCACTCTGATGTTTTTCAGGTAGTCAGAGTCGGATCAGACAAACCATCTTCGTTGTGCCATAAGTCGATTGGCTTGCACAGAATATGAGTTCATAGAGCTGCAATAGTCAGTAGGTGTCATTATAAGATTTGTGAAGTGATATCAAACAGTTTATTTGGAATGTAAACTCTGATATAATATTTTAATAACTATAATTGTATTATCTAAAAGAGGTTCCTGAACATGTTTTATATATAATATTATATATATATTTACGATTTTTTAGTAATTTTAGGCTTGCTACGGGTTTCGGAGCTACCACTCCCATTCCCTAGCGCCGGTCTCGGCTCAATAATTTGGGTCGTGACAAAAATTTGGACTTGTTTCATAACCTTTGTAAACGTTTGGCTTAATTCGCTAAAAAGGTGAAACGTTTGGATTTGTTTCGTAACATTTGTAAACGTTTGGCTTAAATCGCTAAAAAAGTGAAACGTTTGGATTTGTTTTGTAACGTTTGTAAGTGTTTGTCTTCAATCGCTAAAAAGGGAAAACGTTTCGATTTGTTTCATAACGTTTGTAAACGTTTGGCATAAATCGCTAAAAGGGTGAAATCTTTAGATTTGTTTCGTAACGTTTTAAATGTTTGGCTTAAATAGCTAAAATAGGGAAACATTTGGATTTTTTTTCGTAGCGTTTGTAAACGTTTGGCTTAAATTGCTAAAAAGATGAAATGTTTGGTTTAGTTTCGTAACGTTTGTAAACGTTCGGCTTAAATCGCTAAAAATGTGAAACATTTGGATTTGTTTAGTAACGTTTGTAAACATTTGGCTTAAATTTCTAAAAAGGTGAAACGCTTGGATTTGTTTCGTAATGTTTGTAAACGTTTGGCAAAAATTACTAAAAAGGGGAAACGCTTGGATTTGTTTCGTAATGTTTGTAAACGTTTGGCTTAAATTGCTAAAAAGGTGAAACGCTTGGATTTGTTTCGTAACGTTTGTAAACGTTTGGCTTAAATTGCTAAAAAGGTGAAATGCTTGGTTTTGTTTCTTAAATTGCTAAAAATGTGAAACGTTTGGATTTGTTTCGTAACGTTTTAAACATTTGGTTTTGCTTCGTAAAGTTTGTAAACGTTTGGATTCAATCGCTAAAAAGATGAAACGGTTAGATTTGTTTCGTTACTTTTGTAAATGTTTGGCTTAAATCGCTTTGAAGGCGAAACGTTTGGATTTATTTCGTATTGTTTGTAAACGTTTGGCTTAAATCGCTAAAAAGGTGAACTGTTTGGATTTGTTTCGTAGCGTTTGTAAACATTTGGCTTAAATCGCTAAAAAGGTGAAACGTTTGGATTTGTTTCGTATCGTTTGTAAACGTTTGGCTTAAATCGTTAAAAAGGGGAAACGTTTGGTTTTGTTTCGTAACGTTTGTAAACGTTTGACTTAAATCGCTAAAAAGGTGAAACGTTTGGATTTGTTTCGTAACATTTGTAAACGTTTGGCTTAGATTGGTAAAAAGGTGAAACGTTTCGATTTGTTTCGTAACATTTGTCAACGTTTAGGATAAATCGCTAAAAAGGTTAAATGTTTGGATTTGTTTCGTAACGTTTTAAACGTTTGACTTAAATCGCTAATATGGGGAAACATTTGGATTTGTTTCGTAACGATTGTAAACGTTCGGCTTAAATTGCTAAAAAGATGAAATGTTTGGTTTTGTTTTGTAACGTTTGTAAATGTTAGGCTTAAATCGCTAAAAAGGTGAAATGTTTGGTTTTGTTTCGTAATGTTTGTAAACGTTCGGCTTAAATCGCTAAAAAGGTGAAATGTTTGGATTTGTTTCGTAACGTTTGTAAATGTTTGGCTTAAATCGCTAAAAAGGTGAAACGTTTGGATTTGTTTCGTATCGTTTGTAAACGTTTGGCTTAAATTGCTAAAAAGGTGAAATGCTTTGATTTGTTTCGTAACGTTTGTAAAACGTTTGACTTAAATTGCTAAAAAGGAGAAACAATTGGATTTGCTTCGTAACGTTTGTAAACGCTTGGCTTAAATCGCTAGAAAGGGGTAACGTTTGGATTTGTTTCGGAACGTTTATAAACGTTTTGCTTAAATCGTTAAAAAGGTGAAACGTTTTGATTTGTTTCGCAACATTCGTAAACGTTTGGCTTAAATTGCTAAAAAGGTGAAACGCTTGGTTTTGTTTCGTAACGTTTGTAAAGGTTTGGCTTAAATCGCTAAAATTGTGAAACATTTTGTTTCGTAACGTTTTAAAAATTTGTTTTGTTTCGTAACGTTTGGCTTAAATTGCTAAAAATGTGAAACGTTTGGATTTGTTTCATAACTTTTTAAATGTTTTGTTTTGGTTCGTAACATATGTAAACCTTTGGCTGAAATTGCTAAAAAGGTGAAACGTTGGGAATTGTTTCGTAACATTTGTAAATGTTTTGCTTAAATTGCTATAAAAATGAAACGCTTGGATTTGTTTCGTAACATTTGTAAACGTTTGGCTTAAATTCCTAAAAAGGTGAAACACTTGGATTTGTTTCGTAACATTTGTAAATGTTTTGCTTAAATTGCTAAAAACAAGAAACGCTTGGATTTATTTCGTAACGTTTGTAAACGTTTGGCTTAAATTGCTAAAAAGGTGAAATGTTTAAATTTGTTTTGTAATGTTTGTAAACGTTAGGCTTAATCGCTAAAAAGATGAAACGTTTGTATTTGTTTCGTATCGTTTGTAAACGTTTGGCTTAAATCGCTAATAAGGTGAAACGTTTGGATTTGTTTCCTAACCTTTGTAAAAGTTTGGCTTAAATTGTTCAAAAGGTTTTGATTTGTTTCGTAACCTTTGTAAACGTTTGGCTCAAATTGCTAAAAAGGAGAAATGCTTGGATTTGTTTCGTAACGTTTGTAAACGTTTTGCTTAAATTGCTAAAAAGGATGTTGCAGAGTTTGACTCGCTAGTAGGTAAAGTTGGAACATCAGAGACCGTTTGGATATCTGCAGCCGCTACCTATTCCAGAGTGGAAATAGGAGCGTATCGCAATGGACTTCGTAGTTGGTTTACCACGTACTCGAAAGTGGTATGATTCGATTTGGGTGATTGTTGACCGTTTGACCAAGTCAGCTCACTTCTTACCGATCAAGGTTACTTATCAGAATTCGAAGTTGGCACAGTTGTACATCGATCGGATTGTTAGTCTCCATGGTTTACCAGTGTCGATAGTTTCGGACAAAGGTTCGATTTTCACCTCTCGGTTTTGGAAGGTATTGCAGGAATCTTTGGGTTCGAGGTTTGATTTCAGTACTGCATTTCATCCTCAGACTGATGGTCAGTCTGAGAGGACGATTCAGACTTTGGAGGATATGCTTAGAATGTGTATTCTTGATTTTCAGGATAGCTGGGATACTCATTTTCCTTTGATTGAGTTTTCCTACAACAACAGTTATCACACTAGTATTGAGATGGCACCTTATGAGGCTTTGTATGGGCGCAAGTGTCAATCTCCTATATGTTGGGAAGAGGTCGGCGAGCGTAAACATTCTTGAGCTCAGATCATCCAGATTATCAATGAGAAGGTACCTTTGATCAAGCGTAGGTTTGAGACTGCTTTTAGTCGGCACAAGAGCTATGCTGATCTTAAGCGGAAGGATTTTGGATTTCGTGTTAGCGATTATGTATTTTTTCGGGTTTCGCCTATGAAGGGCGTTGTACGTTTTTGTATTAAGGGGGAATTAGCACCGAGGTTTCTTGGTCTTTATGAGATCATAGAGAGAGTTGGAGCAGTTGCTTATCGTTTGGCGTTACCGCCAGACATGTCTTTGGTATATCCAGTGGTCCATATCTCGATGTTGCGGAAGTGCGTTTCTGATCCTTCTCAAGTGATTATACCACAAAGTGTTGAGATTGACCAAGAGCGGTCTTATGAGGAGCAGGCTGTTGAGATTTTCGATACACGGGTGCGTAAGTTGCGGAACAAGGAGATTCCGATGGTCAAGGTTCTGTGGCGGAATCACTCTGTAGAAGAGTGCACCTGGGAGACGGAGTCTGACATGAGGAGCCGTTATCCTTTCCTCTTTCGTTGAGGTACGTTGGATTTGTTGATTTCTTTTATGCTATGTTAGTACCTTGGGTTATGTGTTTATTTTATGTGTTACTTTGGTATTTGATTCTTTGGGCACTGTGCTATGCATATTAAATTGGTATGTTTATGTGAGTTGTTGCTTAGTTTCGTAGTTGTAAAATCGAGGATGAATTTGTTTTTAAGTTGGGGAGAATGTAACACCCCGTATTTTCTAATTTGTTCTGCTAAGCATAAACGGTACCTTGGGTTCGTTTGAGTGGTTCGACCACTTGTAATCGTGATTCGAAGGTTCTAAGCCTTTTAATATGTGTTTTAAGATGTATTACGAGTAGTTTTAGAGTTACGAACATTTTCGATTTCAAATTAAAAATCTCAATTTTTCATCGGAGGCAGTAGCATTTTCGCGGGCAGGATGGGAGGAGTGTCGCGGGAGCGACATATATCACGGGCGCGATATGGCTGTAGCGGGCGTGATGCGTACATTGTTCAGTTTGCTGATTTTCTATTAATACCACCTTAATTAGACCTAATAAGATTTTACACTTTCTCAAAAACCCTATTACAGCACCTACTCTGGATATCATCTCCTACTATTCCTTAGTCTAATTTGATAATTGGTAAGTAAATTCATCAATCTCTTAAGGTTTAATCATAGTTTAATCGTTCCTATTTGTTCTTAATCCTCTAGCCATCGTTTCAATTGATTGTAGACTGACTTTGGGATAAATTCTGGGTTTTCTTCCTTTGGTTATTCTTAATCTATTCCAAAAGATTAGTGGCTCTAAACCCTTATTATGGTTTGTAGAGATTGCTAGTTGATGTGTTAATTCAGTACTTTGGGTGACTTGACTGTATTTTTTGTGTTGCTATGATTTATAAATTCTGGAAATCTTGATTTGATGTTATATAAGTCTCTTTGATTTCATTTGTACTTTGGGTGGTTTGGATTGGATGTTAGAATTGATAGATTTATCAAATGGCTAAAGATTTTAGGTTACAAAACTGTTTTGATTGTTGTTTAAAAATCTGGAAATGTTTTAAAGTTTGATCTTAGTTTGTTAGATGCTTAACAAT
Organism: Mercurialis annua; assembly: GCF_937616625.2. Classification (NCBI taxonomy): domain Eukaryota; kingdom Viridiplantae; phylum Streptophyta; class Magnoliopsida; order Malpighiales; family Euphorbiaceae; genus Mercurialis; species Mercurialis annua. The sequence continues at coordinate 31,004,412 of NC_065572.1, read as the reverse complement.
ACTTTGGGTGGTTTGGATAGATTGTTTAAATGATTTAATGAATCATTTGGATTAAACTTTTGAGATAAAATTATGTTTTGGTGTAAGCCTAAAATCTAGAATTTTTTTTTAAAGATTAAAAGGTTGTTTGTTAAAAATTTACACATCGAGTGAATTGAGGTAACTATCTAAGGATCGAACATATGTTAAATATGGTTTAATTGAATTATATCGCTGTTATAAAAAGAATCGTGTTGCTGGAAATTATTCACAAAGAAGGATTCTAGTATTTGAAAGATTACTTTGGTGGATAGTGATTGGTAAAATTGACCAATTTAATGGATGTTAGTCTTGTTAACAATGGTTAAATGAGATATAAGGCATGTAAGGGTTATATGGTTGTTGTGAGTTGATTAAATTATTTAGTTTCAGTTGATACTTGAAAGATGATTGAATCTTATTGATTCTATTTAAGTTGAGATATTAAGTGTACCTTGGGTGTTGCTTGTCAAGTGTTGACAAGCTTATTTGGATTGTGGTTTCTATATTGTTTCGTGGCATTATTAAGTCAAGGTATGAGTTCTTATCTAAAATAACTTTGGTTTTATTTAAGGTTTGATTTAAGAAATTGGTTTTTAACTTTGTTTTATGGATGGGTCGGGTTAGACGTGGTCTCTCGACATGTTGTGTTAAGCTAAACTACAGTAAGGCTAACACACTACTCTGGGAACTATTATTGTTTTGAAAAGATTATTTAAGTATTTAAGACGTTGGTTTCGTTTTCAAAGATAAGAACTCACCTAAGCTTAATTTGCTTGACTTTGTCATTTGGTTTGAATGAAATACTTTGGATATACTTTAGTTGTACTTTGGTTACCTTGGCTGATTCTTTGGTTGTGTTTGAAATGCTAGTCCTATGTGGAGTCTAGTATTCTTAGAGTTAGGGGTTGTTCGGATTTTAACTTGTATAATAATTTAGACCTGTCGACTGCTCGTGCTTCGGAGTCTACGCAGGGTTAGTTGTTTGCCAAGATTCATGTGGATAATCAAGCAGTGAGTTTATAATGTTATTTACCGCTTTATTAAGTACCGCACATTATTTTAGTATATCAAATGTTTTTGAACTGTTTTAAGAATTATGGATCTGGATTGAAACGAGCTACTCGATAGGCTTGTATCGAGACTGCGTGCACCGGTAAGTACTTTGGGATTGGATGACCAATGTCTGGCCCACTTTGGGAATCGATGAGGATTTGTTCCCATCTACTTTGGATAATACTTTGGGTTAAATACTTTGGGATTTCATTTCAATATTGTTTTCCATAATTAAATATATATATTAGTATAAAAGGATTTCTTTCAAGGGTTTTAAACTTAATAAATGTAAATAGCATTATGAACTCATCTCAGTATATCTGATCCCGTTATTTTTCCAATTTTTTCAGGCTTATGATTTTGAGAGCGTTGGTCATCTCCGATATTTTGATTCCTCGGAGGTCTTTTTATGTTATTGGACTAGTCAAATGTTTTACCTCTTAGACCGCAGTAGAACTAGTTGTCCCTGTTATTATTATACTTTGGTTTGTCGTAGTGGTACGACTTTTATATTATTGCACCTTGGGCATGTTACATTGGATTATTTATATATGAGGCATGTTTCATAATTTCTAATTGCTATTAGGTTGAAGTCTCGTTTGCCCCCGAGCATTGGTTTACTTGTAGGTTTATTTTGATAATAAGGTTATCCGCGAGGCTTGCGACGTGTTTTGGTACGACCATACCCATACCCTAGCGCCGGTCACAATCCATGAAATTGGATCGTGACAAAACGTTTGTAAACCTTTGTCTTACATGGCTAAAAAGGTGAAACGTTTGAATTTGTTTCATAGCGTTTGTAAATGTTTGGCTTAAATCGCTAAAAAGGGGAAACGTTTGGATTTGTTTCGTACCGCTTGTAAACGTTTGTCTTAAATTGCTAAAAAGGTGAAATTTTTGAATTTGTTTCATAACGTTTGTAAACATTTGGATTAAATTGCTAAAAAGATAAAACGCTTGGATTTGTTTTGTAACGTTTGTAAACGTTTGGCTTAAATTGTTAAAAAGGTGAAACGCTTGGATTTGTTTCGTTACATTTGTAAACGTTTGGTTTAAATTGTAAAAAAGGTGAAACGTTTGGTTTTTGTTTCGTAACGTTGATAAACGTTTGGCTTAAATTGCTAAAAATGTGAAACATTTGGATTTGTTTCTTAACGTTTGTAAACGTTTGGCTTCAATTGCTAAATAGGTGAAACGTTTGGATTTGTTTCGTAACGTTTGTAAACGTTTGGCATAAATCGCTAAAAAGTGAAACGCTTGGATTTGTTTCGTAACGTTTTAAACGTTTGGCTTAAATCGCTAAAATGGGGAAACGTTTGGATTTGTTTCTTAACATTTGTAAACGTTTGGCTTAAATGGATTAAAAGGTTAAACGTTTGGTTTTGTTTCGTAATGTTTGTAAACATTAGGCTTAAATCGCTAAAAAGATGAAACGTTTGGATTTGTTTCGTAACGTTTGTAAACGTTTGGCTTCAATTCCTAAAAATATGAAATGCTTGGATTTGTTTCGTAACCTTTGTAAACATTTGGCTTAAATTGCTAAACAGGTGAAACGCTTGGATTTGTTTCATAACGTTTGTAAACATTTGGATTAAATTGCTAAAAAGATGAAACGCTTGGATTTGTTTCGTAACGTTTGTAAACGTTTGGCATAAATTGTTAAAAAGGTGAAACTCTTGGATTTGTTTGGTTACGTTTGTAAACGTTTGGTTAAAATTGTAAAAAAGGTGAAACGTTTGGTTTTTGTTTCGTAACGTTCGTAAACGTTTGGCTTAAATTGCTAAAAATGTGAAACATTTGGATTTGTTTCTTAACGTTTGTAAACATTTTGCTTCAATCGCTAAAACGTGAAACGTTTGGATTTGTTTGGTAACGTTTGTAAACGTTTAGCATAAATCGCTAAAAAGGTGAAACGTTTGGATTTGTTTAGTAACGTTTTAAACGTTTGGCTTAAATTGCTAAAATGGGGAAACATTTGGATTTGTTTCGTAAGATTTGTAAACATTTGGCTTAAATGGATTAAAAGGTTAAACGTATGGTTTTGTTTCGTAATGTTTGTAAACATTAGGCTTAAATCGCTAAAAAGATGAAACGTTTGGATTTGTTTCGTAACGTTTGTAAACGTTTGGCTTCAATTCCTAAAAATATGAAATGCTTGGATTTGTTTCGTAACCTTTGTAAACATTTGGCTTAAATTGCTAAACAGGTGAAACGCTTGGATTTGTTTCATAACGTTTGTAAACATTTGGATTAAATTGCTAAAAAGATGAAACGCTTGGATTTGTTTCGTAACGTTTGTAAACGTTTGGCATAAATTGTTAAAAAGGTGAAACTCTTGGATTTGTTTGGTTCCGTTTGTAAACGTTTGGTTAAAATTGTAAAAAAGGTGAAACGTTTGATTTTTGTTACGTAACGTTCGTAAACGTTTGGCTTAAATTGCTAAAAATGTGAAACATTTGGATTTGTTTCTTAACGTTTGTAAACATTTTGCATCAATCGCTAAAAAGGTGAAACGTTTGGATTTGTTTGGTAACGTTTGTAAACGTTTGGCATAAATCGCTAAAAAGGTGAAACGTTTGGATTTGTTTAGTAACGTTTTAAACGTTTGGCTTAAATTGCTAAAATGGGGAAACATTTGGATTTGTTTCGTAAGATTTGTAAACATTTGGCTTAAATGGATTAAAAGGTTAAACGTTTGGTTTTTTTTCGTAATGTTTGTAAACATTAGGCTTAAATCGCTAAAAATGTGAAACGTTTGGATTTGTTTCGTAACATTTGTAGACGTTTGGCTTCAATTCCTAAAAATATGAAATGCTTGGATTTGTTTCGTAACCTTTGTAAACGTTTGGCTTAAATTGCTAAAAAGGTGAAACGCTTGGATTTGTTTCGGAAAGTTTGTAAATGTTTGGCTTAAATTGCTAAAAAGGGGAAACGCTTGGATTTCTTTCGTAGCGTTTGTAAATGTTTGGCTTAAATTGCTAAAAAGGTGAAACGTTAGGATTTGTTTCGTAACATTTTGTAAACGTTTGGCTAAATCCCTAAAAAGGTAAAGCGTTTGGATTTGCTTCGTAACGTTTGTAAATGTTTGGCTTAAATTGCTAAAAAGGTGAAATGTTTGGACTTGTTTTGTAACGTTTGTAAACGTTTGGCTTAAATCTCTAAAAAGGTGACACGCTTGGATTTAAATCGTAACGTTTGTATACGTTTGGTGTAAATCCATAAAAAGGTAAATCGTTTGGATTTGTTTCGTAACGTTTGTATACGTTTGGCTTAAATCGCTAAAAAGGTGAAATCTTTGGATTTGTTTCGTAACGTTTGTAAACCTTTGGCTTAAATTGCTAAAAAGGTGAAACGCTTGGATTTGTTTCGTAACGTTTGTAAACATTTTAAATTGCTAAAAAGGTGAAACGCTTGGATTTGTTTCGTAACGTTTGTAAACGTTTGGTTTATATAGCTAAAAAGGTGAAAGACTTGGATTTGTTTCTGAACGTTTGTAAACGTTTGGCTTAAATCTCTAAAAAGGTGAAACATTTGGATTTGTTTCATAGAGTTTGTAAACGTTTGTCTTAAATCGCTAAAAAGGTGAAACGTTTGGATTTGTTTTGTAACGTTTGCAAACGTTTTGCTTCAATCTCTAAAAAGGTGAAACATTTGGATTTGTTTCGTAACGTTTGTAAACTTTTGGCACAAATCGCTAAAAAGGTGAAATGTTTGGATTTGTTTCGTAATGTTTTAAATGTTTGGCTTAAATCGCTAAAATGGGGAAACGTTTGGATTTGTTTCGCAACGTTTGTTAACGTTTGACTTAAATTGCTAAAAAGGTGGAATGTTTGGTTTTCTTTGGTAACGTTTGAAACGTTCGGCATAAATCGCTAAAAAGGGGAACCGTTTGAATTTGTTTCGTAACGTTTGTAAATGTTTGGCTTAAATTGCTAAAAAGGTGAAACGCTTGGATTTGTTTCGTAAGGTTTGTAAATGTTTGGCTTAAATTACTAAAAAGGTGAAACACTTGAATTTCTTTCTCAACGTTTGTAAACGTTTGGCTTAAATTGCTAAAAAGGTGGAATGCATTAATTTTGTTTTCGTAACGTTTGTAAACGTTTGGCTTAAATTACTAAAAAGGTGAAACGGTTGAATTTGTTTCGCAACGTTTGCAAACATTTGGTTGAAATTGCTAAAAAGGTGGAACGCTAGGATTTGTTTCGTAAAGTTTTTAAACATTTGGCTTAAATTGTCAAAAAGGTGAAACACTTTGTTTTGTTTCGTAACGTTTGTAAGGGTTTGGCTTAAAATCGCTAAAAATGTGAAACATTTGGATTTGTTTCATAACATTTTAAACGTTTGGTTTTAATACGTATCATTTGTAAACGTTTAGCTTAAATCGATAAAAAGGTGAAATGTTTGGAATTAGATCCTAACGTTTGTAAACATTTGGCTTAAATTGCTAAAAAGGCGAAACGTTTGGATTTGTTTCGTAACGTTTGTAAACGTTTGGCATAAATCGCTAAAAAGTGAAACGTTTGGATTTGTTTCGTAACGTTTTAAACGTTTGGCTTAAATCGCTAAAATGGGGAAACGTTTGGATTTGTTTCTTAACATTTGTAAACGTTTGGCTTAAATGGACTAAAAGGTTAAACGTTTGGTTTTTTGTTTCGTAATGTTTGTAATCATTAGGCTTAAATCGCTAAAAAGGTGAAACGTTTGGTTTTTGTTTCATAACGTTCGTAAACGTTTGGCTTAAATTACTAAAAATGTGAAACATTTGGATTAGTTTCTTAACGTTTGTAAACATTTTGCTTCAATCGCTAAAAGGGTAAACGCTTGGTTTTGTTTCGTAACGTTTGTAACGGTTTCGCTTGAGTCGCTAAAAATGTGAAACGTTTGGATTTGTTTCGTAACGTTTTAAACATTTGGTTTTGTGTCGTAACGTTTAAACGTTTGGTTTTGTTTCGTAACGTTTGTAAACGTTTGGCTTAAATCGCTAAAAAGGTGAAATGTTTGGATTTGTTTCATAACGTTTGTAAATGTTTGCCTTAAATTGCTAAAAAGGCAAAACGTTAGGAATTGTTTCGTAGCATTTTGTAAACGTTTGGCCTAAATCGCTAAAAAGGTAAAGCGTTTGGATTTGTTTCGTAACGTTTGTAAATGTTTGGCTTAAATTGCTAAAAAGGTGAAATGTTTGGACTTGTTTTGTAACGTTTGTAAACGTTTGGCTTAAATCTCTAAAAAGGTGACACGTTTGGCTTTAAATCGTAACATTTGTATACGTTTGGCGTAAGTCCCTAAAAAGGTAAATCGTTTGGATTTGTTTCGTAACGTTTGTATACGTTTGGCTTAAATTGCTAAAAAGGTGAAATGTTTGGATTTGTTTCGTAACGTTTGCAAACCTTTGGCTTAAATTGCTAAAAAGGTGAAACGCTTGGATTTGTTTCGTAACGTTTGTAAACATTTTAAATTGCTAAAAAGGTGAAATGCTTGGATTTGTTTCGTAACGTTTGTAAACGTTTGGTTTATATAGCTAAAAAGGTGAAACACTTGGATTTGTTTCTGAAAGTTTGTAAACATTTGGCTTAAATCTCTAAAAAGGTGAAACATTTGGATTTTTTTCGTAGAGTTTGTAAACGTTTGGCTTAAATCGCTAAAAAGGTGAAACGTTTGGATTTGTTTTGTAACGTTTGCAAACGTTTTGCTTCAATCTCTAAAAAGGTGAAACATTTGGATTTGTTTCGTAACGTTTGTAAACTTTTGGCACAAATCGCTTAAAAGGTGAAATGTTTGGATTTGTTTCGTAATATTTCAAATGTTTGGCTTAAATCGCTAAAATGGGGAAACGTTTGGATTTGTTTCGCAACGTTTGTTAACGTTTGACTAAAATTGCTAAAAAGGTATGTTTGGTTTTCTTTGGTAACGTTTGAAACGTTCGGCATAAATCGCTAAAAAGGGGAACCGTTTGAATTTGTTTCGTAACGTTTATAAATGTTTGGCTTAAATTGCTAAAAAGGTGAAACGCTTGGATTTGTTTCGTAATGTTTGTAAATGTTTGGCTTAAATTACTAAAAAGGTGAAACACTTGAATTTCTTTTGCAACGTTTGTAAACGTTTGGCTTAAATTGCTAAAAAGGTGGAATGCTTTAATTTTGTTTTCATAACGTTTGTAAACGTTTGGCTTAAATTACTAAAAAGGTGAAACGGTTGAATTTGTTTCGCAACGTTTGCAAACATTTGGTTTAAATTGCTAAAAAGGTGGAACGCTAGGATTTGTTTCGTAAAGTTTTTAAACGTTTTGCCTAAATTGTCAAAAAGGTGAAACACTTTGTTTTGTTTCGTAACGTTTGTAAGGGTTTGGCTTAAAATCGCTAAAAATGTGAAACATTTGGATTTGTTTCATAACATTTTAAACGTTTGGTTTTAATTCGTATCATTTGTAAACGTTTAGCTTAAATCGATAAAAAGGTGAAATGTTTGGAATTAGATCCTAACGTTTGTAAACATTTGGCTTAAATTGCTAAAAAGGCGAAACGTTTGGATTTGTTTCGTAACGTTTGTAAACGTTTGGCATAAATCGCTAAAAAGTGAAACGTTTGGATTTGTTTCGTAACGTTTTAAACATTTGGCTTAAATCGCTAAAATGGGGAAACGTTGGGATTTGTTTCTTAACATTTGTAAACGTTTGGCTTAAATGGACTAAAAGGTTAAACGTTTGGTTTTTTGTTTCGTAATGTTTGTAATCATTAGGCTTAAATCGCTAAAAAGGTGAAACGTTTGGTTTTTGTTTCATAACGTTCGTAAACGTTTGGCTTAAATTACTAAAAATGTGAAACATTTGGATTTGTTTCTTAACGTTTGTAAACATTTTGCTTCAATCGCTAAAAGGGTAAACGCTTGGTTTTGTTTCGTAACGTTTGTAACGGTTTCGCTTAAGTCGCTAAAAATGTGAAACGTTTGGATTTGTTTCGTAACGTTTTAAACGTTTGGTTTTGTGTCGTTACGTTTTAAACGTTTGGTTTTGTTTCGTAACGTTTGTAAACGTTTGGCTTAAATCGCTAAAAAGGTGAAATGTTTGGATTTGTTTCGTAACGTTTGTAAATGTTTGCCTTAAATTGCTAAAAAGGCAAAACGTTAGGATTTGTTTCGTAGCATTTTGTAAACGTTTGGCCTAAATCGCTAAAAAGGTAAAGCGTTTGGATTTGTTTCGTAACGTTTGTAAATGTTTGGCTTAAATTGCTAAAAAGGTGAAATGTTTGGACTTGTTGTGTAACGTTTGTAAACGTTTGGCTTAAATCTCTAAAAAGGTGACACGTTTGGATTTAAATCGTAACGTTTGTATACGTTTGGCGTAAGTCCCTAAAAAGGTAAATCGTTTGGATTTGTTTCGTAACGTTTGTATACGTTTGGCTTAAATTGCTAAAAAGGTGAAATGTTTGGATTTGTTTCGTAACGTTTGCAAACCTTTGGCTTAAATTGCTAAAAAGGTGAAACGCTTGGATTTGTTTCGTAACGTTTGTAAACATTTTAAATTGCTAAAAAGGTGAAACGCTTGGATTTGTTTCGTAACGTTTGTAAACGTTTGGTTTATATAGCTAAAAAGGTGAAACACTTGGATTTGTTTCTGAACGTTTGTAAACATTTGGCTTAAATCTCTAAAAAGGTGAAACATTTGGATTTTTTTCGTAGAGTTTGTAAACCTTTGGTTTAAATCGCTAAAAAGGTGAAACGTTTGGATTTGTTTTGTAACGTTTGCAAACGTTTTGCTTCAATCTCTAAAAAGGTGAAACATTTGGATTTGTTTCGTAACGTTTGTAAACTTTTGGCACAAATCGCTAAAAAGGTGAAATGTTTGAATTTGTTTCGTAATGTTTTAAATGTTTGGCTTAAATCGCTAAAATGGGGAAACGTTTGGATTTGTTTCGCAACGTTTGTTAACGTTTGACTAAAATTGCTAAAAAGGTATGTTTGGTTTTCTTTGGTAACGTTTGAAACGTTCGGCATAAATCGCTAAAAAGGGGAACCGTTTGATTTTGTTTTGTAACGTTTATAAATGTTTGGCTTAAATTGCTAAAAAGGTGAAATGCTTGGATTTGTTTCGTAATGTTTGTAAATGTTTGGCTTAAATTACTAAAAAGGTGAAACACTTGAATTTCTTTCGCAACGTTTGTAATCGTTTGGCTTAAATTGCTAAAAAGGTGGAATGCTTTAATTTTGTTTTCATAACGTTTGTAAACGTTTGGCTTAAATTACTAAAAAGGTGAAACGGTTGAATTTGTTTCGCAACGTTTGCAAACATTTGGTTTAAATTGCTAAAAAGGTGGAACGCTAGGATTTGTTTCGTAAAGTTTTTAAACGTTTGGCCTAAATTGTCAAAACGGTGAAACACTTTGTTTTGTTTCGTAACGTTTGTAAGGGTTTGGCTTAAAATCACTAAAAATGTGAAACATTTGGATTTGTTTCATAACATTTTAAACGTTTGGTTTTAATTCGTATCATTTGTAAACGTTTAGCTTAAATCGATAAAACGGTGAAATGTTTGGAATTAGATCCTAACGTTTGTAAACATTTGGCTTAAATTGCTAAAAAGGCGAAACGTTTGGATTTGTTTCGTAACGTTTGTAGATGTTTGGCTTAAATCGCTAAAAAGATGAAACGTTTGGATTTGTTTCGTAATGTTTGAAACGTTTGGCTTAATTCGCTAAAAAGGTGAAACTTTTGAAATTTCGTAGCGTTTGTAAACGTTTGGCTTAAATTGCTGAAAAGGTGAAACACTTGGATTTGTTTCGTAACGTTTGTAAACGTTTGGCTTAAATTGATAAAAGAATAAACATTTGGATTTATTTCGTAAAGATTGTAAGCGTTCGGTTTAAATCGTTAAAAATGAGAAACGTTTATATTTGTTAATGAGAAACGTTGGGATTTGTTTTATATCATTTGTAAACGTTTGGCTTAAATTGCTAAAAAGGTGACACATTTGGATTTGTTTCATAACCTTTGTAAACGTTTGGCTTCAATTACTAAAAAGGTGAAACGTTTGGATTTGTTTCGGAACGTTGGTAAACGTTTGGCTTAAATTTCCAAAAAGGTGAAACGCGTGGATTTATTTCGTAACGTTTGCAAACGTTTGGCTTAAATCGCTAAAAAGGTGAAGCGTTTGGATTTGTTTCGTAACGTTTGTAAATGTTTGGCTTAAATCGCTAAAAAGGTTAAGCATTTGGATTTGTTTGGTAACGTTTGTAAACATTTGGTAACGTTTGGGTTAAATTGCTAAAAAGGTGAAACTTTTGGATTTGTTTCGTAACGTTAGTAAACGTTTGGCTTAAATCGCTAAAAACGGGAAACATTTGGATTTGTTTCGTAACGTTTGTAAACGTTTGGCTAAAATTGCTAAAAAGGTGAAACGCTTGGATTTGTTTCGTAAAGTTTGTAAACGTTTGAATTGCTAAAAAGGTGAATCGCTTTGATTTGTTTCGTAACGTTTGTAAACCTTTGGCTTAAATTTCTAAAAAGATGAAAGTTTGGATTTGTTTCGTGATGTTTGTAAACGTTTGGCTTAAATCGCTAAATAGGTGAAACGTTTAAATTTGTTTTGAACGTTTGTAAACGTTTGCCTTCAATCGCTAAAAAGGTGAAACGTTTGGATTTGTTTCGTAAAGTTTATAAACGTTTGGCATAAATCGCTAAAAAGGTAAATTTTTTGGATTTGTTTCGTAACGTTTTAAACGTTTGGCGTAAATCGCTAAAATGGGGAAACGTTTGGATATGTTTCGTAACGCTTTTAAAAGTTTGGATTAAATTGCTAAAAAGGTGAAATGTTTGTTTTTGTTTCATAACGTGTGAAACGTTCGGCTTAAATCGCTAAAAAGGCGAAACGTTGGAATTTGTTTCCTAATGTTTGTAAACGTTTGGCTTAAATTGCTAAAAAGGTGAAACCCTTGGATTTGTTTCGTAACGTTTGTAAACATTTGGCTTAAATTACTAAAAAGGTGAAACGCTTGAATTTGTTTTGGAACGTTTGTAAACGTTTGGCTTAAATTTCTAAAAAGGTGGAACGCTTTCATTTGTTTTGTAACATTTGTAAACGTTTGGATTAAATTCTTCAAAAGGTGAAACGCTTGGTTTTGATTCGTAACGTTTGTAAAGGTTTGGCTTAAATAGCTAAAAATGCGAAACGTTTGGATTTGTTTATTAACGTTTTAAATGTGGTATTAATTCGTAACGTTTGTAAACGTTTTGCTTATATCGATAAAAAGGTGAAACATTTGGATTTGTTTCGTAACGTTTGTAAACGTTTGGCTTAAATTGCTAAAAATGCGAAACATTTGGATCTGTTTCGTAACGTTTGCAAACGTTTGGATTAAATCGCTAAAAAGGCGAAACGTTTGGATTTGTTTCATGACGTTTGTAAAAATTTGTCTTAAATCGTTTAAAAGGTGAAACGTTTGAAATTTTGTAACGTTTTTCAACATTTGGCTTAAATTGCTAAAACGGTAAAACGTTTGGATTTGTTTCGTAACGTTTGTAAACGTTTGGATTAAATTGCAAAAAGATGAAACGTTTGGATTTGTTTCGTAACGTTTTAAACGCTTTGATTTGTTTCATTACGTTTGTAAACGTTTGGCTTAAATTGCTAAAAAAGTGAAACGCATGGTTTTTGTATCTCAACGTTTGTAAAAGTTTAGCATAAATTGCTAAAAATATGAAACGTTTGGACTTGTTTCGTAACCTTTGTAAATGTTCGTCTTAAATTGCCAAAAATGTGAAACGTTTTTATTTATTTCGTAACGTTTGTAAACGTTTGGCTTAAATCTCTAAAAAGGTGAAACGTTTAGATTTGTTTCGTAACTTTTGTAAACGGTTGGCTTAAATTGCTAAAAAGTTTGGATTTGTTTCGTAACCTTTGTAAACGTTTGGCTTAAATCGCTAAAAAGGTGAAACATTTGGCTTTGTTTTGTAACGTTTGTAAACGTTTTGCTTAAATTGGTAAAAGGGTGACACATTTGGAATTGTTTCATACCCTTTGTAAACGTTTGGCTTAAATCGTTAAAAAGGTGAAACGTTTGGATTTGGTTCGTAACGTTTGGCTTAAATCGCTAAAAAGGTGAAACGTTTGATTTTGTTTCAAAATGTTTGTAAATGTTCGGTTTAAATCGCTAAAAAGGTGAAACGATTGGATTTGTTTTGTGACGTTTGTAAATATTTTGCTTAAATCGCTAAAAAGGTCATTTGGCATAAATCGCGAATAAGGTTAAACGTTTGAATTTGTTTCGTAACGTTTTAAACGTTTGTCTTGAATCGCTAAAAAGGGGAAACGTTTGGATTTGTTTCGTTACGTTTGTAAACGTTTGGCTTAAGTCGCTAAAAAGGTGAAACGTGTGGATTTGTTTCGTAACGTGTGTAAACGTTTGGCTTAACTCGCTAAAAAGGTGAAACGTTGGGATTTGTTTCGTAACGTTTGTAAACGTTTGGCTTAAAGCGCTAAAAAGGTGAAACATTAGGATTTGTTTCGTAACGTTTGGAAACGTTTGGCTTAAATCGCAAAAAAGGCGAAATGCTTGCAATTTTGTATCGTTTGTAAACATTTGTCATAAATTGCTAAAAAGGTGAAACGCTTGTATTTGTTTCGTAACATTTGTAAACGTTTGGCTTAAATTGCTAAAAAAGGTGAAACGTTTGGATTTTTTTTGTAACGTTTTAAACGTTTGGTTTTGTTTTGTAACGTTTGTAAACGTTCGGCTTAAATTACTAAAAATGTGAAAAGTTTTTATTTGTTTCGTATCGTTTGTAAACATTTGGCTTAAATCGCTAATAAGGTGAAATGTTTGGATTTGTTTCGTAACGTTTGTAAACGTTTGGCGTAAATTTCTAAAAAGGTGACATGTTTGGATTTGTTTCGTAATCTTTGTAAATGTTTGGCTTAAATCACTAAAAAGGTGAAACTTTTGGTATTGTTTCCTAACCTTTGTAAACGTTTGGCTTAAATTGCTAAAAAGGTAAATGTTCGTAAATGATTTGCTTAAATTGCTAAAAAGGTGACTCATTTAGATTCGTTTCGTAACCTTTGTAAACGTTTGGCTTAAATTACATAAAAGGTGAAACGTTTGGATTTGTTTCATAACGTTTGGCTTAAATCGATATAAAGGTGAAATGTTTGGATTTGTTTCTTAACGTTTGTATACGTTTGGCTTAAATCACTAAAAAGGGGAAACTTTTGGATTTGTTCCGAAAAGTTTGAAAACATTTGGCTTAAATCTCAAAAAAGGGGAAACGTTTGGTTTTGTTTCGTAACGGTTGTAAACATTCAGCTTAAATCGCTAAAAACGTGAAATGTTTGGATTTGTTTGGTAACGTTTGTAAACATTTGGCGTAAATCGCTAAAAAGGTGAAACGTTTAGATTTGTTTCGTAACGTTTGTAAACGTTTGGCTTAAATTGCAAAAAATGTTAAACGTCTGGATTTGTTTCGTAACGTTTTAAACGTTCGGTTTAAATTGCGTAAAAGGTGAAACACTTGGATTGTAGCGAAACGTTTGTAAACGTTTGGCTTAAATTGTTAAACAGTTGAAATGCTTGGATTTGTTTCGTAACGTTTTTAAACGTTTGGCTTAAATCGCTAAAAAGGTGAAATGTTTTGATTTGTTTCGTAACGTTTCTAAACGTTGGGCTTAAATCATTAAAAAGGTGAAAAGTTTGGCTTTGTTTCATAATCTTTGTAAACATTTTGCTTAAATCGCTAAAAAGGTGAAACGATTGGATTTGCTTCGTAACGTTTGGATTTGTTTCGTAACGTTTTAAATGTTTGGATTTATTTCGAAACGTTTGGCTTTGTTTCGTAACGTTTGTAAACGTTCGGCAAAAATCGCTAAGATTTTGAAACGTTTGGTTTTGTTTCGTAACGTTTGTATACGTTATGCTTATATTACTAAAAAGGTGAAACGTTTGTTTTGTTTCTTAATTTTTCTAAACATTTAGCATAAATTGCTAAAAAGGTGAAACGTTTGGATTTGTTTCGTAATGTTTGTAAACGTTTGGGTTCAATCGTTAAAAAGGTGAAACATTTGGATTTAGTTTGTAGCGTTTGTAAACGTTTGGCTTAAATCGTTAAAATGTGAAACGTTTGGTTTTGTTCCGTTACGTTAGTAAACGTTTGGCTTAATTTGCTAAAAAGGTTAAACGCTTGGATTTGTTTCGTAACGTCTGTAAACGTTTGGCTTTAATCCCTAAAAAGGTGAAACGTTTGGTTTTGTTTCGTAACGTTTGTAAACGTTTGGCTTATATTGCTATAAAGGTGAAACGCTTGGATTTGTTTCGTAATGTTTATAAATGTTTGGCTTAAATTGCTAAAAATGTGAAACGCTTGGATTTGTTTCGTAACGTTTGTAAACGTTTTGCTTAAATTGCTAAAAAGGTGAAACGCTTGGTTTTGTTTCGTAATGTTTGTAAACGTTTGGCTTAAATCGCTATTAATGTGAAACATTTGGATTTGTTTCATAACGTCTTAAACGTTTGGTTTTGCTTCACAAAGTTTGTCAACAATTGGCTTAAATTGCTAAAAAGGGGAAACGTTTGGAATTGTTTCATAATGTTTGTAAACGTTTGGCATAAATCGCTAAAAAGGTGAAACATTTGTATTTGTTCCGTAATGTTTGTAAACATTTGGATTTAATCGCTAAAAAGGTTAAACGTTTATATTTCTTTTGTAACTTCTGTAAACATTTGACATAAATCGCTAAAATGGTGAAACATTATGATTTGTTTCGTATCGTTTGTAAACGTTTGACTTAGCGACTAAAAAGGTGAAACACTTGGATTTGTTTTGTAGCCTTTGTAAATGTTTGGCTTAAATTGCTAAAAAGGTGAAACGCTTTGATTTGTTTCATCCCGTTTGTATACGTTTGGCTTAAATTGCTAAAAAGAAGAAACGCTCGTATTTGTTTTGTATCATTTGTAAACGTTTGGCATAAATTGCTAAAAGGTGAAACATTTTGATTTGTTTTGTAGCCTTTGTAAACGTTTGCCTAAAATTGCTAAAAAGGTGAAACGCTTTGATTTGTTTCATCCCGTTTTTATACCTTTGGCTTAAATTGCTAAAAAGGAGAAACGCTTGGATTTGTTTCGTAGCGTTTGTAAGCGTTTGGCATAAATTGATAAAAAGGTGAAACGTTTGAATTTGTTTCAAAGCGTTTATAAACGTTTGGCTTAAATCGCTAAAATGGGGAAACGCTTGAATTTCTTTCATACCGTTTTAAAACGTTTGGCTTAAATCGCTAAAAAGGTGAAACGTTTGAATTTTGTATCGTTTGTAAACGTTTGTCATAAATTGCTAAAAAGGTGAAACGCTTGTATTTGTTTGGTAACATTTGTAAACGTTTCGCTTAAATTGCTAAAACGAGGAAACGTTTGGATTTATTTCGTAACGTTTTAAACTTTTGGTGTTATTTCGTAATGTTTGTAAATGTTCTGCTTAAATTACTAAAAGTGTGAAATGTTTGTATTTGTTTCGTATCGTTTGTAAACATTTGGCTTAAATCGCTAAAAAGGTGAGACGTTTGGATTTGTTTCGTAACGTTTGGCTTAAATTGCTAAAAAGGTGACACGTTTGGATTTGTTTCATAACCTTTGTAAATATTTGGCTTAAATCACTAAAAAGGTAAAACTTTTAATATTGTTTCCTAACCTTTGTAAACGTTTGGCTTAAATCTCTAAAAAGGTAAAACGTTTTGATTTGTTTCGTAACGTTCGTAAATGATTTGCTTAAATTGCTAAAAAGGTGACACATTTAGATTCGTTTCGTAACCTTTGTAAATGTTTGGCTTAAATTGCTAAAAAGGTGACACGTTTGGATTTGTTTCGTCACGTTTAGAAACGTTTGGCTTAAATCGCAAAAAAGGTGAAACGCTTTGATTTGTTTCATCCCGTTTGTATACGTTTGGCTTAAATCGCAAAAAAAGGAGAAACACGTGGATTTGTTTTGTATCGTTTGTAAACGTTTGGCATAAATTGCTAAAAGGGTGAAACGTCTGGATTTGTTTTGTAGCCTTTGTAAACGTTTGGCTAAAATTGCTAAAAAGGTGAAACGCTTTGATTTGTTTTATCCCGTTTGTATATCTTTGGCTTATATTGCTAAAAAGGAGAAACGCTTGGATTTGTTTCATAGCGTTTGTAAGCCTTTGGAATAAAGTGAAACGTTTGGATTTGTTTCGTAGCGTTTATAAACGTTTGGCTTAAATCGCTAAAATGGGGAAACGTTTGGATTTATTTCGTACCATTTTTAAACGTTTGGCTTAAATCGCTATAAAGGTGAAACATATAGATTTGTTTCGTACCGTTTGTAAACGTTTGGCTGAAATTGCTAAAAAGGGAAAACACTTGGATTTGTTTCGTAACGTTTGTACACGTTTCGCTTTAATTGCTGAAAAGGTGGAAACGCTTGGATTTGATTCGTAACTGTCACGACCCGATTTCCTCGTCGAAACTCGAGCCAAGACCGGCTCTAGGGAATGTGAATGGTTGTTCCGAAACCCGTAACAAGCCTAAAACCTCTATAAATTTTTCGCCACCTAAATATAAATCTAGATCGTACCTCGCGTACGAACCGTTTTCAGAAAACACCGTTAAAATAATTGTTTTTCCGTTTAACGTGACACATTCTGAAAATATTCATATAAGCGAAATCGCGTTTTCAGAAATGCTGGTTGAATAACCCTAGTTATTCTGACCCACGCGCATTTCTGAAAACCGGTGCAGTGGTACAGGGACTTGGCTCACGTGCCTTGCCTCGCACGCAGCCCTGTTTCAAAGCGTTATATCAAACATATTTAAAAACATGCACAGCAGGCACACAAACGTAAGGCCAGCTAAACTACACATAGTGTCTTTGCAGACCAAAGACACGAAGCTTGGCCCACCCGTAGGGGACACCATAAAACACCATATGCCTATTAAGTAGCCACTTATTAGAACTAGACAAAGTCAGGTTCCTATCGGAGTATATAGACAGAGGAACCATGACGTGGCCACAGGCATATCAAACTTATATACACTATTGCAGCATCTAAGAGTTTAAAGTGTTATTTACATAACAACAGAATAAGCTTCCCTGATGGAAAAAGGGTGGAAGCTTGACCAGACACGGTAGCTAGGTACCTGAAAAATGATAAACAACAACGGGGTCAGAAATATAAATATTTCTGAGTGAGTAGATAGGTTTACAGTTAAATACCAAATCGCGTATAGACGAAATATCTGTATATAAAAATATTACCAGTCCTCGATCCAAATGAAACCTTAATCCTGATTACGTTATAATACTATCATATATATAATGTATATGCACAATTCTTGTTTGATACAGGATGAGTTGCATACATATGTATCACAGCCATCTTGACTCTGTATAGGGTTGCTGGGCCGGAACTGAAATCACTGCCACCTCAGGACTACCCGATAGGTTTAAGCTGCTTTACAAGCATCTGGCATAAAACCTAATCTCAACATGTATGCTTATAATATTTACCTCTCATCTAGTTCATTAACACCGGTGATCACACAGTCCTATTGTTGCCCAATAGATAGCTCGTTTTAGTGGATCTTCCTTGGCTAAGTTTCATACTTAGTGCGATTTATGGATTTAAAAACAATTGAATACTAATATTCAAAAGTAAACAAATGAACTCACAAACACCGTTAGGTCTGGAACTTAATCCTGTGGTTGTGGTCAGACTGCTCGCTAGCTGGTCGGACTAAACACACAAAGCAAACAGGATAAAATACATCAATATATGTTTCCTATAAAACTTCTAGGTCCTTAAACCCAGATCTAGGTCAACATATAATCACTTAAACATATAGCATTTATGGTCTGTTTTCTAAAATCATATTATAAATTCTCATTTCGAGAAAACGTTCTAACTTCTCTCTAGAAGTTATTTTAGGTATCGCAATACCTAAAGAAAAATATTTATAGTATAGACCTAATTGTCAAAATAATTCTCGGTCATATATCAAGTATTTAGCAAAACCGATTGCTAAATCTTTAAAACCATTTAAACGTTGACATTAACTCTTTCAAAGTCCATTATAAACGTTTAACTTTACTTTAAAAATCTCCTTTAAAAGTCTTTAGGTGTACTATATAAAACCTTTTCACTTTCTTCTATCACAAGTTATAATATTAAAATATCTAACTTTGGATTAAAAACATTTATTAAAAAGGTTTTAGTTTCCGTCGGAAAACACCTCGGATTATTAGGCGAAAGCACGTCGGAATCGCCCCCGGAAAGTCCCCCGAAAATCGAAGAAAAATCGAACCCCCGACTGTCGTCGGGCAGCTGTGCGCCCGCACAGAAGCACTGTGCGGTCGCACAGCTGGGCTGTGCGGTCGCACAGCTGGGCTGTGCGTCCGAACAGCGGGCTGTGAAATCGCACAGCGGGCTGTGCGATTAGAATTTCAATTCCGGGACCTCCCGTCCTGCTTAAAACGTTCACAAACGCTATTCTAACGTCCACAATCACGTATACACAATTCAAAATCAATACGGCCGTTTAAAATGATAATTCTATACGGTAACCGTTTATAAACGAGTTTATATTCGAAATAAATCGAAATAAACGTTTAATACGGATATAATACCTCGAATACATGAGTAATCGTTGAAGAAATTGAGTTAGAAGCGAAAAACGGATCGAACGGCCGAAACCCTAATTTCCGTCGCACTGTAGAGAGCTAAGCAGCTCTATTTCTTTCTTTCAGAAGAAAGAATGAAGGCTTGGCCTTCTAATTGCAACAAATGAGTATATATATATATGATTGGCTAAATAAAGCTTTAGTACTAGCTCAATTATGCACTTTAAACCAACTTCTAAACTAGTCATCCATAGCCTAAACGGAAACGATTTTCAAATTTCGTGAAAATTTTACCAAAAATCTAATAAAATATAACAAGAATATAAATATAATTTTTATTCCCATCCGACTTATATTTTATTCTTAATAAATACATTTTCGATTTATTAAGTCCGCATTGACTGCGCTTGATAAAATTTCTGCTTCCAAATTTTATCAAATTTTCACGATAACCTTTTTAAAATATTTCGCGAATATTATCACCAAAAATATTCTCTAGGGACTTATGAATTATTCTGCACCCTATTCATAAATCCGTATTGTCTCCGTTAACTATATAGTTAATCAAATTTAAATTCTAAAAACTTAAATTTGCAATCCAATAACCATAATATAAATTTAGGGACACTTGTAAATTAAATTTATCTTTAAATTTAATTTACCTACTCCCGTCTAATAATATATTAGACGCGTGGCTATATTTTAAATCCTTAAATTTTTCGTCCTCGAATTTATATATACTTACTTTTCACTTATAATCAAATTTCACTTATACTTAATCTCAATTTATGCTTTATAAAGCATAGCGCTATCTTGACTGACATTCTCAATCATATTTCTCTCTTCCTCGCTAATGTTCTTATCATCTGTTTCAACTTCCGTTCAGCAATAGATTATCCACTTTATATACTCCTCTTGATCCTATAACTTGTATAGAATACCATTTACTCCTTAGCTTAGCGTCTTTCAACGCAACCCAAGGACTAATCTCTAGTATCTTTCTTGCTAAGCGATCCAAGCAGGTAGATATAAGTTAATACCATTTAACTTACTCCAGGGTTATCATAAAACTAGGTTACCTTCGCTAGCTTTAGATAACTCCACTTTTAGTATACCACCTTTGTCGCACATCTTTATTTATTTTATTTTTCTTTCTTTTATTTTCTTTTCAACCTTAGTTGTTTGTTTATGACTCGTCTTATTACTGAGATGACTTTTAGTATGTTTTATGATTATTGTTTCATAAACTAACCACTCATCTTTTAGTTTCCTTACTTTTCTATACCTTGTATAGAATGTCCTTTATTTCATCCTCAATCTATAGTAACTTTCTGTTACAGATTGGGTAACTGATCTTCTCTTTTGCCGGGATGTGGTTGAATAGGTATGGGTATGGTTATAATCTAACTATCTCCCATGAAACACCTTTCTAACTTACACCACATACATAGCATCCTTGTTCACAGCTAACAGTTTTCATAACTGTACTATAGCTGTTACTATCATGTTTAATTAACTGACTATCAACTGTAGCTCCATTTTCAAAACATTTTACATTTAAAAAACAAAATGTTCCTTAAATATTTTCCACTTTTAGTCGGCCATGCATTATGCATTTCTAACCCGACAGTCAAAATACATATACACTACATGTATATTTCGTTACCAGTCAGCCTAGACTTCACAGTCATATGGCCCGGTTCTCGAAATTTATCTTTTGTAATTACTGTCTCAATACAGTTTTCAAATTCTTTTTGTATACATATATGGAGCTTATGTTGATAATTCCAAGTTAATTAAAGTTTACACTTATTATCGTGATCACTTGCGCTTTTGGCTCACTGCCAAAATTCACACAAGTTTCACAACATCACCTTCATCTTCGAGCATAATATACCTATCCGTTCGTCAATCGCAACGGTTAAAACTTATATAACCGTCCTGGGATTATCCTATCCCAATATCAAACCGATCTAACGGTTCGATCACTAGTTACTGAGGTTTTACTACACTTTGTTAGTTTCCAGATAACATCTGAAACTTACTCCTTTAGTTCTTTATCTCTTTCTTACCTTGATAACATTTCTATCTTATGTTAATACAAGGTTTATTATACTGTTTAAGTATATTGTTTATTCATTAAATAATTAATAATTATTTATTAATGAATACCTTGTTTGACACGACTTCACAAAGTCTGTCAGTCGTTAACATAATCAACGACTCTCTTTATTCAAATCAGAACTAGTAGTGTAACTACTTGGTTCTGAGAATTATTTTTCTTTTCATCATCTTTCTTTTAACTATTCGTTATTCTTTATTAGTTAAGTGCTGAGGTTTGTCCTATCAGACTTATGAGCTTTGGTTCATCTAACCACTCGTTTGGATTCAAGAGATATGTCCATTACTGACATCTGCTCTGTCTGTAAGATCAATCTCAGATCCATCTTAATTAAACACATACGTATGACTTTGTTCACCGACAGTTACTTGAAGTCAAACTAACCGAGTTGTGTTTAATTATATCCTACTCTCTCTTATCTTAATCGCAATTATCTTCTATTATCTACTCTTGAACTTTTATTTATCATAAAAGTCCATCACTAGACTTACCTCTCAGTCTATCTTAGAGTAAGAATGTAAATTCCCACTTCCTACTCTTCTCAATCTTTATTAATTTTCCGATGTTTCAGAATGAAAAATTAGAATTCCAGATCTTTATTGTTTATTATGAACAATAAAAATCACAACATATTATCTTCGCTATCTTTTATCCTACCTTGAATTTATTACAGAGTTTTCGTTAAAATACGCTTACATTTTAAAACAAATACAGTTTGTTTTGTAAACAAATTATTTCTCAACAATTTATTTCACAAAATTTTGTTTTATAAACAAATGGTTTCTCAAACCAATCATTTCAAACATATGTGCATATACACATATTCCACCCACATATACAAGTATATGTGTGTACCAGCTGGATTTTCTTTAAATTCATCTCTTCAAAACTGTGAATCTAACAATTCACATTTTAAAACTTTTGTACAATTGTGGCTCAGGGTGATGACATCTCTCATCCCCAAAGAGTTGCTATATAATCCACTTTCTCTTTGATATACTAATATACATGATGCATGTCCTAACAAAAATCATTTTTGTATAAGTATATGGAATGCAAGTATTCCTTTTTTCTATAGTGATTGTTGCAATGTGCATTCATGATGCATCTGAGCACAATAATACATTCTTTTAAAACAAAACTGTAATACTCACTATGTAAGCTTCTTTCAAACTACTTCTCCGTAATATTTCAAGTTTCTTAATCCTAATAATTTATTCTCACATTAGTATTTTTATTTCGTTACATCATTTAGTTGATTATCAATAGTTATTGATTTCTATTTAAGGATGCACGTTTCTAACATCCATAACTTATCAATTCTCATTTATCATTTACCTTTTAATGTTTACTTATATGTGTATTTCTTTTTATTTAAGGATACGATTTATATTTGTAGTTTATGTTTTCCAATTCTAACGTGATATTGAAAACACATAAACATACTAACTTAAACATTAAACACATAACTAAACATTACCTGACGATGATCGCGAAGACAGAAACGCCTCACGAATCATCGGGCCTTTACCTCTCCCTCCGCGGAATTTAAGTTTTCCCTTATCCTTTCCCCCTCGTGGAACAAAATAGGGGTTGTAGTGCCTCGCGGGTCCAGAGTTTCCTACCCTAGGAAATGTAGTAGTAGGTTCTTCAGGTTTGGTGTAATAGTACGGCTGGAGGGGTATGTCGTTCCTCCTCAACTTACTTTCTATCTGCTTCGCACGCCCAGCTAGATATGCTACAGAATCAGACTTTACCACCATGAGTTCCTCGAACTCAGGCCCTAAACCTTTGACGTACCTACTCGCAACTTCCTCACCATCACGAACCAACTCAGGTACTTCTTCACATAAACGCATAAACTCAACAGTATATACCTCCACATTCAAATCTTCCCTAGTATACTTATCCATATAATCCCTCAGCCTATCCAAACTTTGATTCTCTTGCACCTCCCACTCGCTCACGTATTCCCACGACTGATTCGGCGAGTGTCTTATTTGCTGTTGAACCCTCCTTAGATGGTCCACCTCAGCTAAGAACTCCATTACCTTAAATCCCAGATATGCCAATGTAGTAGTCGATTCAGACACAGAGCTATGGCTATTTCCACTACTATTTATGTCTTCATTCAACATTCTCTCTAATTCCTCTACTCCAATAACATCCTCCCATATGTCAATGTCGCATGCTGATGTTGAGTCAACAGGCTCTATGGGAACAGATGTATCAGGTATAACGAGCAAACCTGGTACATTATGTGGATCAGACTCCACATGCGTATGAGCTCTACTATGCCCAGACATATTGAAACACATGAAATTTTCAGCGTAAGTAACGTATGTAATAGTTATAGAAAAATTACATTTTCATATAACAGGTATCAACTATTAAACTCGTATAAGCAAAACATATATCAATCAAACATAATTCAGAGAAAATCTAACTATTTTCTCGAACAAAAATTCAGAGGAAATCTTCGCTTTGTCCTGTATTCTAACAGAACCATTCTCCTCGAATATTGGTCATCTGTTCTGACCATTCTGCTTCATGATTGTAACGTGTTTCCAACTTAGAAACATCTCACATGTTAAATCAGTTGTAACGTGTCTCGTACACAAGAACAACTCATGTGTTCCTGATCAAAACATCAATACATACTACACACATGTATAGTTGTTATCTATAGCTGATTGTATTCAATAACTGACAACTGATCAAGACATGACTCGAATCCTATGTTGCTTCAATAGTTTACTAGGAATTCTTATGACTTCTAGTACCTCTACTTAACATATATCAGCAACAATACTTCAGACATTCAAGTCTTAAAACATTGCTCTGATACCAACATTGTCACGACCCTATTTCCCCCTCGAAACTCGAGCCGAGACCGGCGCTAGGGAATGGGAATGGTTGTTCCGAAACCCGTAGCAAGCCTAAAACCTCTATAAATTCTTCGCCACCTAAATATAAATCTAGATCGTACCTCGCGTACGACCCGTTTTCAGAAAACACCGTTAAAATAATTGTTTTTCCGTTTAACGTGGAAGACACATTCTGAAAATTTTCATATAAGCGAAATCGCGTTTTCAGAAATGCTGGTTGAATAACCCTAGTTATTCTGACCCACGCGCATTTCTGAAAACCGGTGCAGTGGTACAGGGACTTGGCTCACGTGCCTTGCCTCGCAGGCAGCCCTGTTTCAAACCGCGCACCCGAACAATATGTTTAATGAAATATATCGAACACTTTCCTTTTCAAAGCGTTATATCAAACATATTTAAAAACATGCACAACAGGCACACAAATGTAAGGCCAACTAAACTACACACAGTGTCTTTGCAGACCAAATACACGAAGCTTGGCCCACCCGTAGGGGACACCATAAAACACCATATGCCTATTAAGTAGCCACTTATTCGAACTAGACAAAGTCAGGTTCCTATCAGAGTATATAGACAAAGGAACCATGACGTGGCCACAGGCATATCAAACCTATATACACTATTGCAGCATCTAAGAGTTTAAAGTGTTATTTACATAATAACAGAATAAGCTTCCCTGATGGAAAAAGGGTGGAAGGTTGACCGAACCCGGTAGCTAGGTACATGAAAAATGATAAACAACAACGGGGTCAGAAATATAAATATTTCTGAGTGAGTAGATAGGTTTACAGTTAAATACCAAATCACGTATAGACGAAATATCGGTATATAAAAATATTACCAGTCCTCGATCCAAATGAAACCTTAATCCTGATTACGTTATAATGATATCATATATATAATGCATATGCACAACTCTTGTTTAATACAGGATGAGCTGTATACATATGTATCACAGCCATCTTGACTCTGTATAGGGTTGCTGGGCCGGAACTTAAATCACTGCCACCTCAGGACTACCCGATAGTTTTACGCCGCTTTACAAGCATCTGGCTTAAAACCTAATCTCAACATGTATGCTTATAATATTTACCTCTCATCTAGTTCATTAACACCGGTGATCACACAGTCCTATTATTGCCCAATAGATAGCTCGTTTCAGTGGATTTTTCTTGGCTAAGTTTCATACTTAGTGCGATTTATGGATTTAAAAACAATTGAATACTAATATTAAAAAGTAAACAAATGAACTCACAAACACCGTTAGGTCTGGAACTTAATCATGTGGTTATGGTCAGACTGCTCGCTAGCTGGTCGGACTAAACACACAAAGCAAACAGGATAAAATACATCAATATATGTTTCCTATAAAAATTCTAGGTCCTTAAACCCAGATCTAGGTCAACATATAATCACTTAAAATCGAACCCCCGACTGTCGGAAAACACCTCGGGTTATTAGGCGAAAGCACGTCAGAATCGCCCCCGGAAAGTCCCCCGAAAACCGAAGAAAAATCGAACCCCCGACTGTCGTCGGGCAGCTGTGCGGTCGCACAGCTGGGATGTGCGGTCGCACATCATTTCAAAGTTGTGCGTCCGCAGTAGATGCTGTGCGGTCGCACAGCCCCTGAATTTCAATTCCGGGACCTCCCATCCTGCTTAAAACGTTCAAAAACGCTATTCTAACATCCACAATCACGTATACACAATTCAAAATCAATACGGACGTTTAAAACGATAATTCGATACGGTAACCGTTTATAAACAAGTTTATATTTGAAATAAATGTTTAATACGGATATAATACCTTGATTACGTGAGTAATCGTTGAAGAAATTGAGTTAGAATCGAAGAACGGATCGAACGGCCGAAACCCTAATTTCCGTCGCACTGCAGAGAGCTAAGCAGCTCTATTTCTTTCTTTCAGAAGAAAGAATGAAGGATTGGCCTTCTAATTGCAACAAATGAGTATATATATATGATTGGCTAAATTACGCTTTAGTACTAGCTCAATTATGCACTTTAAACCAACTTATAAACTAGTCGTCCGTAGCCTAAACGGAAACGATTTTCAAATTTCGTGAACATTTTACCAAAAATCTAATAAAATATAATAAGAATAAAAATATAATTTTTATTCCCATCCGACTTATATTCTATTCTTAATAAATAATTTTCGATTTATTAAATCTGCATTGACTACGCTTGATAAAATTTCTGCTTTCAAATTTTATCAAATTTTCATGATAACCTTTTTAAAATATTTCACGAATATTATCACAAAAAATATTCTCTAGGGACTTATGAATTATTCTGCACCCTATTCATAAATCCATATTGTCTCCGTTAACTATATAGTTAATCAAATTTAAATTCTAAAAACTTAAATTTGCAATCCAATAGCCATAATATAAATTTAGGGACACTTGTAAATTAAATTTATCATTAAATTTAATTTACCTACTCCCGTCTAATAAAATATTAGACACGTGGCTATATTTTAAATCCTTAAATTTCTTGGGTTATTACAGTAACGTTTGTAAACGTTTGGCTTAAATTGCCAAAAAGGTGAAACGCTTGGTTTTGTTTCGTAACGTTTGTAAACGTTTGGCTTAAATCGCAAAACAGGTGAAACATTTTAAATTTTGTATCGTTTGTAAATGATAACAACCTAGATGAACAATCTCTAAATAGAACATAAACCGAGCAAGACAAACCATAAAACCACCCGGTCTTCTGACCAAGGCACAAAACACTACCATCTCGACTCAACCGAGCAGGATACATCAGATCACCATCTCGGACAAACCGAACAGAACGCACAAAGAACAGCATACGTAAGAAGTAACATCATCCTGAATGCCATCCCGGTCACACCAAGTAACAGATACGGAAATACCATCTCGGCCACACCAAGTAACAGATACGGAAATACCATCTCGGCCACACCAAGAAAAAGATACGAAAATACCATCTCGGTCACACCGAGCATACCTTCCACCAAATACAACGACAAACTTGTCAGAACGTACCCTGACATTCCAGACAATATCTGCACAGACAAAGAGAATGAAATCAGGTCTATCGGCCCAAACAAAGAGGAAAAAAGGCATAGTATAAAAGGATAAGAAAAAGTAGGTAAAAAAGGTTAATTCTCTTTTCTCTCAACTCTTAACTCACTTTCACTTCTTATTCTTTCTCTCACTAAAACACCTATTGACTAGACCGTCGGAGTGGTTTGCCGGAATCCCCTTCCGGCATCCTTCTTACGGTTGTGTTGCGCCTTTCAGGTATAGCTTTGAAGTCGTCACCGGATCAGAAGGCCACCGCCTTTTTACAAGTTATCAGTTTCGTAACGTTTGTAAATGTTTGGCTTACATCGCTAAAAAGGTGAAACGTTTGGATTTGTTTCGTAATGTTTGTAAACGTTTGGCTCACAAAAAAGGTGAAACATTTGGATTTGTTTCGTAACGTTTGTAAAAGTTTGGCTTAAATCGCTATAATGGAGAAACATTAGGATTTGTTTCGTAATGTTTGTAAACGTTTGGCTTAAATCGCTAAAAAGGTGACACATTTGGATTTGTTTCGTAACGTTTGGCTTAAATCGCTAAAATGGGGAAACGTTAGGATTTGTTTCGTAATGTTTGTAAACGTTTAGCTTAAATCGCTAAAAGGGTGAAACATTTGGATTTGTTTCGTAACGTTTGTAAACGTTTGGCTTAAATCGCTAAAATGGGGAAACGTTTGGATTTGATTCGTAAAGTTTATAAACGTTTGGCTTAAATTGCTAAAGGTGAAACTCTTGGATTTGTTTCATGATGTTTGTAAACGTTTGACTTAAATCAATAAAAAGGTGAAATATTTTTTTTTGTTTCATAATCTTTGTAAACGTTTGGCTTAAATCGCTAAAAATGTGAAACGTTTGGATTTGTTTCGCAACATTTATAAATGTTTGGCTTAAATCGCTAAAAAGGTGAAACGTTTGGATTTGTTTCGTAACGTTTGTAAACGTTTGGATTAAATCGCTAAAAAGGTGAAACATTTGAATTTATTTCGTAACGTTTTAAACGTTTGGATTTGTTTTGTAACGTTTCTAAATGTTTGTCTTAAATCACTAAAACGGTGAAACGTTTGGATTTGTTTCGTAGCGTTTGTAAATGTTTGGCTTAAATTGCTAAAAAGGTGAAACGTTTGGATTTATATCATAACGTTTGTAAACGTTTGGCTTAAATCGTTAAAAATGTGAAACGTTTGGTTTTTTTTTGAAATGTTTGTAAGTGTTTGGCTTAAATTGCTAAAAAGGTGAAACGCTTGGATTTGTTTCGTAACATTTGTATAAGTTTGGCTTAAGTCGCTATAATGAGGAAACATTAGGATTTGTTTCGTAATGTTTGTAAACGTTTGGCTTAAATCGCTAAAAAGGTGAAACATTTCGATTTGTTTCGTAACGTTTGTAAACGTTTGGCTTAAATCGCTAAAATGGGGAAACGTTAGGATTTGTTTCGTAATGATGGTAAACGTTTAGCTTAAATCGCTAAAAAGGTGAAACATTTGGATTTGTTTCGTAACGTTTGTAAACGTTTGGCTTAAATCGCTAAAATGGGAAAACGTCTGGATTTGTTTCGTAACGTTTATAAACGTTTGGCTTAAATTGCTAAAGGTGAAACTCTTGGATTTGCTTCATGACGTTTGTAAACGTTTGACTTAAATCAATAAAAAGATAAAATGTTTTTTTTGTTTCAAAACCTTTGTAAACGTTTGGCTTAAATCGCTAAAAAGGTGAAACGTTTGGATTTGTTTCGCAACGTTTGTAAATGTTTTGCTTAAATCGCTAAAAAGGTGAAACGTTTGGATTTGTTTCGTAACGTTTGTAAACGTTTGGATTAAATCGCTAAAAAGGTGAAACGTTTGAATTTATTTTGTAACGTTTTAAATGTTTGGATTTGTTTTGTAACGTTTCTAAATGTTTGTCTTAAATCACTAAAACGGTGAAACGTTTGGATTTGTTTCGTAGCGTTTGTAAATGTTTGGCTTAAATTCCTAAAAAGGTGAAACATTTGGATTTATATCATAATGTTTGTAAACGTTTGGCTTAAATCGTTAAAAATGTAAAACGTTTGGTTTTGTTTTGTAATGTTCGTAAGCGTTTGGCTTAAATTGCTAAAAAGGTGAAACGCTTAGATTTGTTTCGTAACGTTTGTATAAGTTTGGCTTAAATAGCTATAAAGGTGAAACGCTTGGGTTTGTTTCGTAACGTTTGTAAACGATTGGTTTTGTTTCGTAATGTTTGTAAACGTTTAGCTTAAATCGCTAAAAATGTGAAACGTTTGGATTTGTTTCGTAACGTTTTAAACGTTTGGTTTTATTTCGTAACGTTTGTAAACGTTTGGCTTAAATCGCTAAAAAGGTGAAACGCTTGGATTTGATTCGTAACATTAATAAACGTTTGGCTTCAATCGCTAATAAGTGAAACGTTTGGATTTGTTTCGTAACGTTTGTAAATGTTTGGCTTAAATTGCTAAAAAGGTAAAACGTTTGGATTTATATTATAACGTTTGTAAACGTTTGGCTTAAATTGTCAAAAATTTGAAACGTTTGGTTTTGTTTGGTAACGTTTGCAAGCGTTTGGCTTAAATTGCTAAAAAGGTGAAACAATTGGATTTGTTTCCTAACGTTTCTAAACGTTTGGCTTAAATCGCTAAAAAGTTGAAACGTTTGGATTTGTTTTGTAACGTTTGTAAAGGTTTGGCTTAAAACGTTAAAAAGGTGAAACGTTTGGATTTGTTTCGTAACGTTTTAAACGTTTAGATTTGTTTTGTAACGTTTGTAAACGTTTGGCTTAAATCGTTAAAAAGGCGAAAACGTTTGGATTTGTTTCGTAACATTTGTAAACGTTTGGCTTAAATTGCTAATAAGTGAAACGTTTCGTTTTGTTTGGATTTATATGGAATCGTTTGTAAATGTTTGGCTTAAATTGCTAAAAATGTGAAACGTTTGATTTTGTTTCGTAACGTTTGCAAGTGTTTGGCTTAAATTGCTAAAAAGGTGAAACGCTTGGATTTGTTTTTAACGTTTGTAAACGTTTGGCTGAAATCTCTAAAATTGTGAGACGTTTGGATTTGTTTCGTAATCTTTGTAAATGTTTGGCTTCAATCCCTAAAAATGTGAAGCGTTTGGATTTGTTTCGTAACATTTGTAAAGGTTTGGCTTAAATTGCTAAAAAGGTGAAACATTTGGATTTTCTTCGTAATGTTTGTAAATGTTCGCCTTAAACATTTGTGACGGATTCTTCAATATTGTTCAATGGCTTTTGTAACGGAATTTTCTGTCACAAATCCGTCACAAGTTTGTGACGGATTTCATTTTCCATCACAAATTTTTTGTGACGCCCAAAATTATGACGAACAAAAATCCGTCACAAATCCGTCACAAACGGCAGTTTGTGACGGATTTGTGACGGATTTTTCCGTCACAAATCAGCTGTTTTTTAGTAGTGATAAAATTTGTAAACGTTCGGCTTAAATTGCTAAAAATATGAAACGTTTGGATTTTTTCGTAAAGTTTGTAAACGTTTGGCTTGTGTTTGTTTCGTAACGTTTGTACGTTTGGCTTAATCCCAAAAAAAGGTGAAACGCTTGGATTTTTTCGTAAAGTTTGTAAACATTTGACTTGTGTTTGTTTCGTAACGTTTGTACGTTTGGCTTAATCGCAAAAAAGGTGAAACGCTTGGATTTGTTTCGTAAAGTTTGGAAATGTTTGGCTTAAATTGCTAAAAATGTGAGACATTTGGATTTGTTTCGTAACATTTTAAATGTTTTGATTTGTTTCGAAACGTTTGGATTTGTTGTAACGTTTGTAAACGTTTGGCTTCAACCACTAAAAAGGGGAAACGCTTGGATTTTTTTCGTAACCTTTGTAAACGTTTGCTTAAATCGCTAAAAAGTTGAAACATTTGGATTTGTTTCGTAACATTTTAAACGTTTGGATGAAATTGCTAAAAAGGTTAAACCTTTCGATTTGTTTAGTAACGTTTGGGTTAAATTCCTAAAACGGTGACACGTTTGGATTTATTTCGTAACCTTTCTAAACGTTTGGCTTAAATCGCTAAAAAGGTGAAATATTTGGATTTGTTTTCTAACGTTTTGCTTAGATCGCAAAAAATGTGAAACGTTTCGTTTTGTTTTGTTACGTTTGTGTATTTTTGACTTAAATCGCTAAAAAGGTGAAACGTTTGGATTTGTTTTGTAATGTTTGTAAACGTTTGGCTTAAATCGCTAAAAATGTGAAACATTTTGTTTTGTTTCGTATTGTTTGTAAACGTTCTGCTGAAATTGCTAATAGGTGAAACGTTCGGTTTTGTTCCGAAATGTTTGTAAACGTTCGGCATAAATCGCTAAAACTGTGAAATATTTGTTTTAATGTTCGTAACATTTGTAAACGTTTGGCTTAAATCGCTAAAAGGGTGAAACATTTGGTTTTGTTTCATAACCTTTGTAAACGTTTGCCTTAAAAATTTGAAACGTTTGTTTTTGTTTCATAACGTTCGTAAACGTTTGGCTTAAATCGCTAAAAAAGTGAAACATTAGGATTTGTTTCGTAACGTTTATAAATGTTTGACTTAAATTGCTAAAAAGGTGAAACGTTTGGATGTATATCATAACATTTGTAAAAGTTTGGCTAAAATTACTAAAAATGGGAAACATTTGGTTTTGTTTCGTAACGTTTGTAAGCGTTTAGCTTAAATTGCTAAAAAGGGGAAATGTTTGGATTTGTTTCGTAACGTTTGTATACGTTTGGCTTAAATCGCTAAAAAAGTGAAACGTTTGGATTTGTTTCGTAACGATTGTAAACGATTGGTTTTGTTTCGTAATGTTTGTAAACGTTTGGCTTAAATCGCTAAAAATGTGAAACGTTTGGATTTGTTTCGTAACGTTTTAAGCGTTTGGTTTTGTTTCGTAACGTTTGTAAACGTTTGGCTTAAATCGCTAAAAAGGTGAAACGTTTGGATTTGATTCGTAACGTTTGTAAACGTTTGGCTTATATTGCTAAAGAGGTGAAACGTTTGGATTTGTTTCGTAACGTTTGTAAAAGTTTTTCTTAAATTGCTAAAAAGGTTAACGTTTGGATTTATATCATAACGTTTGTAAACGTTTGGATCAAATCGTTAAAAATGGGAAACGTTTGGTTTTGTTTCGTAACGTTTGTAAGCGTTTTGCTTAAATTGCTAATAAGGTGAAACGCTTGGATTTGTTTAGTAACGTTTGTATACGTTTGGCTTAAATTGCTAAAAAGGTGAAATGTTTGGATTTTTTTCTTAACGTCTGTAAACAATTGGTTTTGTTTCGTAATGTTTGTAAACATTTGGCTTAAATCGCTAAAAATGTTAAACGTTTGGATTCGTTTCGTAACGTGTTCAACGTTTGGTTTAGTTTCGTAACGTTTGTAAACGTTTGGTTTGAATCACTAAAAAGGTGAAACGTTTGGATCTGATTCATAACGTTTGTAAACGTTTGGCTTATATTGCTAAAAAGGTGAAACGTTTGGATTTGTTTCGTAACACTTGTAAATGTTTGGCTTCAATCGCTAAAAAGTAAATTGTTTGGATTTGTTTTGTAACGTTTGTCAACGTTTGGCTTAAATCACTAAAAATTTGAAACGTTTGGATTTGTTTCGTAAGGTTTTAAACGTTTGGCTTAAATCACCAAAATGGAGAAACATTAGGATTTGTTTTGTATCGTTTGTAAACGTTTGACTCAAATCGCTAAAAAGGTGAAACGTTTGGATTTATTTCGTAACATTTGTAAACATTTGGCTTATATTGTTAAAATGGTGAAACGCTTGGATTTGTTTCATAATGTTTGTAAATGTTTGGCTTAAATCGCTAAAAAGGTTAAACATTTGGATTTGTTTCGTAATGTTTGTAAACGTTTGGCTTCAATCGTAAAATAGGTGAAACATTTGGATTTGTTTCGTAAAGTTTAAATCGCTAAAATGGGGAAACGTTAGGATTTGTTTCGTTACATTTCTAAATGTTTGGCTTAAATCGCTAAAAAGGTGAAACATTTGGATTTGTTTTGTAACGTTTGTAAACGTTTGGCTTAAATCGCTAATATGGGGAAACATTTGGATTTGTTTCGTAACGTTTTTAAATTTTTTGCTTAAATTGCTAAAAAGGTGAAACGTTTGGATTTGTTTCAAAATGTTTTAAACGTTTGCTTAAATCGCTAAAAGGGGAAATGTTTGTTTTTGTTCCGTAACGTTTGTAAACGTTTGACTTAAATCACTAAAAAGGTGAAACGTTTTTTTTTGTTTCATTACCTTTGTAAACGTTTGGCTTCAATCGCTAAAAAGGTAAAACGTTTGGATTTGTTTTGTAACATTTGTAAACGTTTGTCTTAAATCTCTAAAAAGGTGAAACGTTTGGATTTGTTTCGTAATGTTTGTAAACGTTTGCCTTAAATCGCAAAAAAGGTGAAACGTTTGGATTTATATCGTAATGTTTTAAACGTTTGAATTTGTTTTGTAACGTTTGTAAATGTTTGTCTTAAATCCCTAAAACGGTGAAATGTTTGGATTTGTTAAAGTTTGTAAATATTTGGTTTAAATTGCTATAAAGGTGAAACGTTTGGATTTATATCATAACGTTTGTAAACGTTTGGCTTAAATCGTTAAAAATGTGAACCGTTTGGTTTTGTTTCGTAATGTTTTTAAGCGTTTGGCTTAAATTGCTAAAAAGGGGAAACACTTGGATTTGTTTCGTAACGTTTGTAAACGTTTGGGTTAAATCGCTAAAAAGGTGAAACGTTTGGATTTTTTTTAACGTTTGTAAACGTTTGGCTTAAAACGCTAAAAAGGTGAAACGTTTAGATTTGTTTCGTAACGTTTTAAACGTTTGGATTTGTTTTGTAACGTTTGTAAACGTTTTGCTTAAATCGCTAAAAAGGGGAAACGTTTGGATTTGTTTCGTAACATTTTTAAACGTTTGGCTTAAATTGCTAAAAAGGTGAAACGTTTGGATTTATACGGTAACGATTGTAAACGTTTGACTTAAATTGCTAAAAATGTGAAACGTTTGGTTTTGTTTCGTAACGTTTGCAAGCGTTTGGCTTAAATTGCTAAAAAGGTGAAAAGCTTGGATTTGTTTGTAACGTTTGTAAACGTTTGGCTGAAATCGCTAAAAAGGTGAAACGCTTGGATTTGTTTCGTAATGTTTGTAAAATTTTGGCTTCAATCGATAAAAAGGTGAAACGCTTGGATTTGTTTCGTAACTTTTGTAAAGGTTTGGCTTAAATTGATAAAAATGTGAAACATTTAGATTTGTTTCGTAACGTTTGTAAACGTTTGCCTTAAATTTCTAAAAAGGTGAAACGTTTGGATTTGTTTTGTAACGTTTGTAAATGTTTGGCTTAAATTGCTGAAAAGGTGAAACGCTTGGTTTTGTTTCGTAAATTTTGTAAACGTTCTACTTAAATCGCTAAAAATGTGAAACGTTTAGATTTGTTTCGTAAAGTTTGTAAATGTTTGGCTTGTACTTGTTTCGTAACGTTTGTAAACGTTTGGCTTAATCGCTAAAAAGGTGAAACGCTTGGATTTGTTTCGTAACGTTTGTAAACGTTTGGCTTAAATTGCTAAAAATGTGAGACGTTTGGATTTGTTTCATAACATTTTAATTGTTTGGATTTGTTTCGTAACGTTTGTAAACGTTTGGCTTCAATCTCTAAAAATGGGAAACGCTTGGATTAATTTCGTAACATTTGTTAATGTTTGGCTTAAATCGCTAAAAAGGTAAAACATTTGGATTTGTTTCGTAACGTTTTAAACGTTTGGATTAAATCGCTAAAAAGGTGAAACCTTTCGATTTGTTTCGTAACGTTTATAAACGTTTGGCTTTAATCGCTAAAAAGGTGAAGAGTTTGGTTTTGTTTCGTAACGTTCGTAAACGTTTTTCTTAAATCGATAAAAAGGTGAAAAATTTGGATTTGTTTTGTAACGTTTGGCTTAAATCGCTAAAAATCTAAAACATTTCGTTTTGTTTCGTAACGTTTGTATATGTTTGGCTTAAATCTCTAAAAAGGTAAAACGTTTGAATTTGTTTTGTAATGTTTGTAAACGTTTGGCTTAAATCGCTAAAAATGTGAAACATTTGGTTTTGTTTCATATCATTTGCAAACTTTCGGCTGAAATTGCTAAAAAGGCTAAACGTTTGGTTTTGTTGTGAAACGTTTGTAAACGTTCGACTTAAATCGCTAAAAATGTGAAACATTTGTTTTTGCTCGTAACATTTGTAAACGTTTGGCTTAAATCAGTAAAAAGGTGAAACATTTGGTTTTGTTTCGTAACCTTTGTAATCGTTTGTCTTAAATCGCTAAAAAGGTGAAACCTTAGGATTTGTTTCGTAACGTTTGTAAACGTTTGGCTTAAATCGCTAAAAAGGTGAAACGTTTGGATTAATTTCGCAACGTTTGTAAACGTTTGGCTAAAATTTCTAAAATGG
Source organism: Mercurialis annua (assembly GCF_937616625.2). Taxonomy (NCBI): domain Eukaryota; kingdom Viridiplantae; phylum Streptophyta; class Magnoliopsida; order Malpighiales; family Euphorbiaceae; genus Mercurialis; species Mercurialis annua. The sequence continues at coordinate 30,969,222 of NC_065572.1, read as the reverse complement.
GGAAACATTTGGATTTGTTTTGTAACGTTTGTAAACGTTTGGTTTAAATTGCTAAAAAGGTGAAACATTTGATTTTTTTGAAACGTTTGTAAACGTTTGACTTAAATCGCTAAAAAAGTGAAACATTTGGATTTGTTTCGTAAAGTTTTAAACGCCCGGTTTTGTTTCCTAACTATTGTAAACGTTTGGCTGAAATCGCTAAAATGGGGAAACGTTTGGATTTATTTCGTAACGTTTGTAAACGTTTGGCTTAAATGGGTAAAAAGGGGAAACGTTTGAATTTGTTTCGAAATGTTTGTAAAGGTTTGGCTTAAATCGCTAAAAAGGTGAAACGCTTGGATTTGTTACGTAATGTTTGTAAATGTTTGCCTTATACCGCTAAAAATTGGAAACGTTTGGATTTGTTTCGTAACTTTTTAAACGTTTGGTTTTGTTTGTAAACGTTACGAAATAAATCCAAATGTTTCACCGTTTTAGTAATTTAAGCCAAATGTTTACAGACGTAAAGAAACAAAATTACGAAACAAATCTAAACGTTTCATCTTTTTAGCGATTTAAGCCAAATGTTTACAAACGTTACAAAACAAATCCAAATGTTTCACCTTTTTAGCAATTTAAATCAAACGTTTACAAATATTACGAAACAAAAAAAAACGTATAAAACATTACGAATCAAATGTTATGAAACAAATTCAAACGTTTACAAGCGTTACGGAACAAAAACAAACGTTTCACATTGTTAGCGATTTAAGCCAAACGTTACGATACAAATCCAAACTTTTCACCTTTTTAGCGATTTAACCAAACGTTACGAAACAAATCCAAACGTTTTACCATTTTAGCGATTTAAGCCAAACATTACAAACGTTTCGAAACAAATCCAAACATTTCACCTTTTTAGCGATTTAAGACAAACTTTTACAAAGGTTACAAAACAAAACCAAACATTTCACCTTTTTATCAATTTAAGCTAAACGTCTACAAACATTACGGAACAAAACCTAACGTTTCAATTTTTTAGCGATTTAAGCCAAACGTTTACAAACGTTACGCAACAAATCCAAACGTTTCCCATTTTAGCGATTTAAGCCAAACATTTACAAACGTTACGAAACAAATCCAAACGTTTCACATTTTTTGCGATTGAAGCCAAACGTTTACAAACATTACGAAACAAATCCAAACGTTTCACCTTTATTAGAAATTTATGCCAAACGGTAAAGAACAAAACCAAACGTTTCACATTTTAGAGACTTAAGCCAAAAGTTTACAAACGCTACGAAAAAGATCCAATCGTTTCACCATTTTAGCGATATAAGCTATATATTTACAAACGTTATGAAACAAATCCAAACGTTTTACATTTTTATCGATTTAAGCCAAACGTTTAAAAACGTTACGAAATAAAACCAAACGTTTATAGTTTTAGCAATTTATGCCAAACGTTTATAAACGTTACGAAACAAAACCAAACGTTTAACCTTTTTAGCGATTTAAGCCAAACGTTTACAAACGTTACGAAACAAATCCAAATGTTTCATATTTTTAGCGATTTAAGCCAAACGTTTACAAATGTTACGGAACAAAACCAAAAATTTCATATTTTTAGCGATTTAAGCCAAATGTTTACAAACGTTTAGAAACAAAACCAAACGTTTACAAACCTTACGAAACAAATCCAAATGTTTCACCCTTTTAGCTATTTAAGCCAAACGTTAAAAACGTTACAAAACAAATCCAAACATTTCACATTTTTAGCAATTTAAGACAAACGTTTCCAAACGTACGAAACAAATCCAAATGTTTCCCTGTTTTAGCAATATAAGCCAAACGCTTACAAACGTTATGAAACAAATCTGAATGTTTCACCTATTCTGCAATTTAAGCCAAACTTTTACAAAGGTTACGAAACAAATCCAAACCCAAACGTTTCATCTTTTTAGCGATTTAAGCCAAACGTTTACAAACATTATGAAACAAAACCAATTGTTTCACCTTTTTAGCGATTTAAGCCAAACGTTTAAAAATGTTACGCAACAAATCCAAACGATTCACTATTTTAGCGATTTAAGTCAAATGTTTAAAAACGTTATGAAACAAATCCAACATTTCGCATTTTAAGCAATTTAAGCCTAACGTTTACAAACATTACAAAACAAAACCAAACGTTTACAAACGTTACGAAACAAAACCAAATGTTTCACCTTTTTAGCGATTTAAGCCAAACGTTTACAAACTTTACGAAAGAAATCCAAACGTTTCACCTTTTTAGCTATTTAAGACGATTGTTTACAAACGTTACAAAACAAAAAAAAACGTTTAAAACGTTACAAAACAAATCCAAACGTTTCACCGTTTTAGCAATTTAAGCCAAACGTTTACAAACGTTACGAAACAAATCCAAACGTTTCACCTTTTTAGCAATTTAAGCCAAACGTTTGCAAACGTTACGAAACAAATCCAAGAGTTTTACCTTTTTAGCAATTTAAGCCAAACGTTTACAAACGTTACGAAACAAAACCTAACGTTTAAAACTTTACGAAACAAATCCAAACATTTCACTTTTTTAGTGATTTAAGCCAAATGTTTACAAACGTTACCAAACAAATCCAAGCATTTCATCTTTTTAGTAATTTAAGCCAAACGTTTACAAACGTTACGAAACAAATCCAAACGTTTCACCTTTTTATCGATTGAAGCCAAACGTTAAGAAACAAAACGTAACGTTTCACCTTTTTAGCAATTTAAACCAAACGTTTACAAACATAATGCAACAAATCCAAACGTTTCGCCTTTTTTACAATTTAAGCCAAACATTTACAAACGTTACAAAACAAATCCAAAAGTTTCACCTTATTAGAGATGTAAGATAAACGTTATGAAACAAATCCAAACGTTTCACCTTTTTAGCGATTGAAGTCAAACGTTTACAAAAGTTACGAAACAAATCCAAACGTTTAAAATGTTACGAAACAAATCCAAACGTTTCACTTTTTTAGCGATTTAAGCCAAACGTTTACAAACGTTACGAAACCAATCCAAGTGTTTGTAATACTTCGTACGTATGGCGTTGCTGGAATTTGCAATTTGACCTTTTTCCGATAACCCGAGCTAGTAGGACGAAAAATATGGAAGTAATTGGATAGACAAGACCCGAGTAGGTTAGTTTTAAGAATTCTAATACGAAAAGTTTGGTATTAAAATTCATTTTGAGGATAACATTTGGGAATAAATGGAATGGTAAGACAAATTGTAAAAATAAATGTTTAGGTCCCAAATTGGTAAATAATAAGTTAAGTCTCGAGAATTGTAATTAAAATATAATTGACGGAAATTAGCGATCATGGAGTAGTAGTATTTATTAGAATATAAATAATACGTGCGGGATTGAGTTAAAACGGATAATTAACCGTTTGGTTAAAAGGATAAGTTTGAAAGAGAAATGGTTTAAGTTAATGAAATGAAGTACTTAAGTGGCAATTTAACCATGATATATAAGATTTCTTACATGAATCATATTATTCATAAGAGAGGAGAAAACGTTACAGAAGAAGGAAACGTGAAAAAAGGTGGCGATCGTGAGGGTTTCGTCGTTCGACGTCCAAATCGCGTGATTTTCGTTCCGTTCTCTTCAGAAATTCGATCTCTATCATCTGCAATCTTCGAATATAGGTAAGCTTGACGTTTTGGCTTAGGATTTTGATAGTCATAAGGCTGTTTTAGTTTATCACGTTGCAATCGAATCGTATCAACCGTAATCACATCGTTTTTTACGTTTTTGATGATTATTGAGTTGGATTTTGTGTTACATTGATGTAGAAGCATGTCGGAATGAGTTAGGGGTGTCAGAAGCATGTCGAGGCAACATTTGGAGCTGTTTAAGGGGTGTATCATGACGTGAGACAATGTCTCACGGCGTGAGATATAATCTCGCGACGCGAGAGAACTTGCAATCGGCATAATTTCTTCGTTCAGACTCGGAATTGAGCGATTATCGTTGCGTTGGAAAGAGGAAAGGATTGTCTATCATCCTAGATCATCAAATTAAGGTAAGAATTAATGTTTGGTTGCTGTAAATGAAGTTTTAGTTGCTGCCTAGGTTTTGAATCGAGCGGTTTCATTGAATTCGCGTATTCGATTCATTTAAAGCGTTTTTAAGCTTTTAATGTATTTACGTGTTGTTTTGTGGTTGGATATGCTCGTGAGTATGTTAAGCATGTCGGGAGTGGATAATGGCGTGTTTTGGAGCAGCTAGGGACTGCTGCTCTGACCTCACGTCGCGCCAGCCTTGGGCACGACGCGAGGGTGTGCGTCGTGACGCGAAGGCTTCCTTCACGGCGCGACACACCTTGGCAGGACGTGCCAATGCAATACCCGGACTCCCTAGGTCGTTTTTGACCCCTTCCGATGCACGAAACTTGGACGTAGTATTTCGTGAATCAATATGAACATTCGGACATTGGTTTAACAAAAAAATGGCCGCATATCGTATCGTTTGACGGCGAGGTTTGAACATATAGTTCAATGTTAAAGAATTAGGTTTAGTTATAAACCTAAAGTCATTATTGAGATGATATAGTCATATCAATAAGCAAAGACTGAACGAACGAGATTAGACGCGGTTAGAACTAGACGAGTTACATATAAGTTCATCTCGAGTCTAGAACATCTTTAGAATTAGATTCTTACTCGAGTTATGTTTGCCTGTTTCCTAGATCCATCAAGGCAACCGGCTACGGGATCAAAACACGAGGACCTTTGAAAGATCGACTTATTTGGAGTTTACGTATAGGAATATGGAAATAGTGGTCGCTGTGAGTTACACTTTACTTTTGTGTATTATTACGCAATCACTAATATTGATATTATAAGTATGATATTAAATTACATCACATGTATTAGTATATTATCGATAATAGACTGTGAAAACTAGTATATGATCCGGGGGAACGAGCTACCTATTGGGCGTCAATAGGTTGTGGGATCACAAGCGTTCGGGTAAGTCTTAGCAAGTAGAATTAGACTTACTTGTTGTGATTTCGATACGAGGTCAGCTTAGTTGAACTATCATGCGGCCTGTATCTAGTGAGTCGCCATGGTTGAATTGTTCCGGGACTTTGTGTATGGTTGGTTTTGAGATGGTATGAGGCATAATGGTTGAACTATCTCGATGCCCGACCAGATGGTGGTTGACATGGTTGAATTATCCCGTAACCTCCATCAAGATTAAAAGATTATATTCCTTATGAATAATAGGAACTGTCCAGTTCAGGGTTGCTTACGAGATTAGGGTTTCGATCGGATCAAGTACTTGAACTATAATATATGTTTTATTTAAAATGCAATGTTAATTTATATAATACCTTAGTAATGTGTAAACGCACTCAATATATTCCCGTATATTGACCCCTCATAGTTTTCCCTCTGAGGTGAATAATCTCTTGATGTGACAGACTTCTATCCTTTCCTCAGAAGTCTAGTTAGAAGTATATACAAGGAAGATTTCTATCGATAGCGCTGTAGTAGTCTAGTCTTAGATGTTTATGTGTTTCTGTCAAACGGTTTTATGTATTTATACTCTGATGCTTTGTGAACTTGAATAGTTCTACTGCGCATTAAACCGTTTGTTTTTTAGGTGCAAAACAGGGCAATGCTTGATGTGGCATTGCAGTGTAAGACCCTAGTTTATATGAATGGTTTTTAGAATGTAAATAGATGTTTTACATCTTATTGTTTTAAAAACTTTGCTGAAAACGCTGGCATGATTGCTATTTGAATTATATTGCAAAACGTTTATAGTGGTATTAGGCTTGCGACGGGTTTCGGAGCTACCACTCCCATTCCCTAGCGCTGGTCGCGGCTCGATATTTTTGGGTCGTGACGGTGTTTCACCTTTTTAGCAATTTAAGCCAAACCTTTACAAACGTTACGAAACAAATCCATATATTTCACCTTTTTATCAATTGAAGCCAAACGTTTACTAACGTTACAAAACAAAACCAAACGTTTATAAACGTTACGAAATAAATCAAAATGTTTCACCTTTTTAGCGATTTAAGCCAAACGTTTACAAACGTTACGAAACAAAACCAAACGTTTCCCCTTTTTAGCGATTTAAGCCAAACATTTATAAAGTTACAAAATAAATCCAAACGTTTACTCATTTTAGCGATTTAAGCCAAACATTTAAAACGTTACGAAACTAATCCAAGTGTTTGACCTTTTTAGCAATTTAAGCCAAACGTTAACAAACGTTACGAAACAAAACCAAACGTTTCACCTTTTTGGCGATTTAAGTCAAACGTTTATAAACGTTATGAAACAAATCCAAAGGTTTCCCCATTTTAGTGATTTAAGACAAATTTTTACAAATGTTACGAAACAAATCCAAGCGTTTCACCTTTTTAGCGATTTAAGCCAAACGTTACGAAACAAATCCAAACGTTTCAACTTTTTAGCAATTTAAGCCAAACGTTTACAAACGTTAGGAAACAAATCCAAACGTTGCACATTTTTTAGTGATATAAGCCAAACGTTTATAAACGTTACGAAACAAAACCGAACGTTTAAAATGTTACGAAACAAATCCAAACGTTTCACCTTTTTAGCGATTTAAGCCAAACGTTTCCAAACGTTACGAAACAAATCCAAGTGTTTCACCTTTTTAGCAATTTAAGCAAAACGTTTACAAACTTTATGAAAAAAATCAAAACGTTTCAACTTTTTAGCGATTGAAGACAAACATTTACGAAGGTTACAAAACTAAATCAAACGTTTATAGACGTTACGAAACAAATCCAAATGTTTCACCTTTTTAGCGATTTAAGGAAAACGTTTACAAACGTCACGAAACAAAACCAAACGTTTCCCCTTTTTAGAGATTTAAGCCAAACGTTTATAAAAGTTACAAAACAAATCCAAACATTTACCCATTTTAGCGATTTAAGCCAAACGTTTAAAATGTTACGAAACTAATCCAAGTGTTTCACCTTTTTAGCAATTTAAGCCAAACGTTTACAAACGTTGCGAAACAAAACGAAACGTTTCCTCTTTTTAGAGATTTAAGCCAAACGTATACAAACGTTACGAAACAAATCCAAACGTTTCCCCATTTTAGTGATTTAAGCCAAACGTTTACAAACGTTACGAAACAAATCCAAGTGTTTTCACCTTTTTAGTGATTTAAGCCAAACGTTTACAAATGTTACGAAACTAATCCTAAATGTTTCACCTTTTTAGCAATTTAAACCAAACGCTTACAAACGCTACGAAACGAATCCAAACGTTTCACCTTTTTCGCGATTTTAGCCAAACGTTTATAAACGTTACAAAACAAATCCAAACGTTTCCCCTTTTTAGCGATTTAAGCCAAACGTTTGCAAACATTACGAAACAAATCCAAACATTTCACATTTTTAGCGATTGAAGCCAAACGTATACAAACGTTACGAAACAAATCCAAACGTTTCAACTTTTTAGAAATTTAACCCAAATGTTTACAAACGGTACAAAACCAAACGTTTCACATTTTTAGTGACTTAAGCCAAACGTTTACAAACGCTACGAAAAAAACCAAACATTTCACCATTTTAGCGATTGAAGCAAAACATTTACAAATGTTACGAAACAAATCCAAACATTTCACATTTTTAGCGATTTAAGCCAAACGTTTAAAAACGTTGCGAAACAAAACCAAACGTTTATAGTTTTAGCAATTTATGCCAAATGTTTACAAAAGTTATGAAACAAAACCAAACCTTTCACCTTTTTAACGATTTAAGCCAAACGTTTGCAAACGTTACGAAACAAATCCAAGTGTTTCACCTTTTTAGTGATTTAAGCCAAACGTTTGCAAACGTTACGAAACAAATCCAAACATTTCACATTTTTAGCGATTGAAGCCAAACGTATACAAACGTTACGAAACAAATCCAAACATTTCACCTTTTTAGCAATTTAAGCCAAATGTTTACAAACAGTACAGAACAAAACCAAACGTTTCACATTTTTAGCGACTTAAGTCAAACGTTTACAAACGCTACGAAAAAAACCAAACATTTCACCATTTTAGCGATTTAAGCAAAACATTTACAAACGTTACCAAACAAATCCAAACATTTCCCATTTTTAGCGATTTAAGCCAAATGTTTAAAAATGTTACGAAACAAAACCAAACGTTTATAGTTTTAGCAATTTATGCCAAACGTTTACAAACGTTACGAAACAAAACCAAATCTTTCACCTTTTTAACGAGTTAAGCCAAACGTTTACAAACGTTACGAAACAAATCCAAACGTTTCACCGTTTTAGCGAATTAAGCCAAAAGTTTACAAACGCTATGGAACAAAACCAAAAGTTTCACATTTTTAGCGATTTAAGCCAAACGTTTAAAAATGTTACAAAAAAAACCAAACGTTTACAAACTTTGAGAAACAAATCCAAACGTTTCACCGTTTTAGCTATTTAAACCAAACGTGTAAAATATTACGAAACAAATCCAAACGTTTCCCATTTTTAGCAATTTAAGCCAAACGTTTACAAATATACGAAACTAATCCAAAAGTTTCCCCTTTTTATGTCACAACCCATTTTCATGAATCGCAACCGGCGCTAGGGTATAGGTATGGTTGTACCAAAACCCATAGCTAGCCTTGCGGATAACCAACAAATACATAAGCCTGAAAGAAAACCAATGCTCGGGGGCAACCGAGACTTCAGCCTAGTTCTAGCAGTTCATAATATACAACATTTATTATAAAGTGCTCAGCCAACTCTGAGTCTTAATCATGGAAGAAGTATATATTAACTCAAGTTAATAAAAGAATGCCAAAGTAGCAATAATTCATTGAATAAATTTATAACAAGTATTCGACATAAGACTTCTATTTACTACTGCGGTCTAAGAATAAAATCAGTTTAATAACCTTATTAAATATAGTAAAACCTCCGAGGAAATAAAGAATCGGAGAGCAGCTGACTCGCTCATATCATAACCCTGGAAAATTTGGGAAAACAATAGGGTCAGATATACTGAGATGACTTCATACCACTATTTATATTTATCAAGTGGAAAACCTTTAAAACCTTTTTAAAACATTTAATATGAACATTACGTATAATAGTTGGAACCCTAATGCACAATACTAATATAACCGTAATCCATTAGGCCTGGTCCCGAGAGCTGAGCTACACCGAGTTACCACCGACTACTCTTAATTCATAACCAGAGTCCCGAGAGCTCAGCTACACCGAGTTACTCTACTGGGTCCCGAGAGCTAGGCTACCACCGAGTTACCCCCACATATCACATACCTTATCAAGATTAATACCGGTGCGCACGCAATCCTAATGATGCCAATTAGGTAGCATGTTCCAACTAAAAGCCATAATGGAAAAACAGTTCAAAATATACATACAATATATATTTATATATTAAAATAACAATTTACTTAATAAAGCGGTAAATAGTAAGTACAAACTCACTGTTTGCAAATCCACGTGAAAACCTGACAAGCAACTAAACTTGATCCGACTCCGAAGCATGAGCAGTCGACGGGTCTAAGAAAATATAAATAATAATTAATATCATTCCCTAACTCTAGAGAGTACTGGATACAACATACGACTAGCACCGATATCAATCAAGCCAAAGTACAAACCATCATAACGCCATTATACATATATAGTCAAAATGCCAAAGCACAAGCCATCGAGGAGTAATCATACTTACTCGGACTGTCACCAAAGTCACATAACCAGTTAAGTCAAATTGAGTTCCCACTTTGAAAACATTATCCGAAAATCCATCTCAGATAACTTAGTTAAATCCATATACCAAGTTTAAACCAACATGGTGAGCCAGCCAAGTTACAACAATTACAAGGCATCTTCTCACAAATCGGGCGACCCAAGTCTAACCCGAACCAAAATCCAACCAGAGTAAAACTAGAGTTTAATATTTAGAACATTTTTTGATAAACTATGAAATCCATTTTAAAAACAAGGAACTCAATAAGAACTCAGTAACCAAAATATCATAATGCTCATAAGGTTCTCGACAAAAGTCCTCAATGGACAAACATGCTCAAACGGCCAACATAAAATATACAATCACCTTAGCATGCCCTCTAACATTAAACATGCCCAAGTAAGATTAACAATAATTTATACATCATACTAACATGCTAACAACAATCCAATATTAACCAATACTATTAAACAACCAAACTAACTTGTTTAAACAATCAAAACATTACATGGCAACAAATTCAACATTTAGCCAAAATCGGCAAAACAAGCCAACCTCAAAACAACCATGCCATGACACTTTAATGAATCCAATTCATCTCAAAAGCTTAAACCAATTACATTTTCAGTTTTAAAACCGCTAACCAAAACATACCAATTGATCATGATTATCAAGCCAAATAACAAACAATTTGATACGCTCAAATCAAACTAATCCAACTCTGTAAATTGGATTTTTAATCACCAAACACATGTTAATTCAATTATTTACAGCCCTATAACAAAATCAAACTAAAACAATTTATAGCAATTTAATTTCTTAAACAACAACATCATGGCAATGAAATTATGGGAAGCCCTAGCATTCCACTTTTATGAAATCCATTCAACGCATGAACGAATCGAATTCAAGAGAGCATAAACGACTACAACAACTATCCAACAAGTATTGACATTGAATTTGATACACTATTAAGAAAACCAAATCAAAACAGCCCATATAATTACATGCCATAACAACTAACATTCAAAATTGAAATCTAACAACAACCATCACACTAACGATTCGAATTAAAAGGGTAAAGGAAGGATTAATTACCTTAGCAATCCAGAAGAGCAAGGAAAACTCTGAAATATAGTGGAATAATGGCTACAACAATGAAAAACCAAAGGACCAATGAATACCCAAACAATTTGATTACATAAACTATGAATTGAATGATGGAATGGATGTTAGAACACTTACCAAGTGTCTTAAGGCACCAAAATGTGATTGGGAATCGTCTATAAATATTTAGAAATCAGTTTAGGGTTTGTGGGAACGAGTGGGGGCTGATTTGGTCGACAAACGAAGTTTTTATAAGCAAACCCAGCAGAACCGGTTATAGAACCGGTTGACTCACTGCCAATGCAGAAATTAGAGTGGACCGGACCTACGGCCGGTTCTACCCATCAGGTCCGCTTATAGGCCCGGTTGACCCGAAAAGGGGTCAAACAACGATCCGAACAGTCGAATGAAAGATAATCCTCTTAGGTACTACATATCCAAAGGGCAGCCCGATCCGACTGTTAAATTGGGTGATATGGACGTTTTACTAGAGCATGGCAGATTTGAAAAACATGCAAACATTGTTTCGATAACAATCCGGAAATAAATCAATTGAACATCAAATATTTAAGGGTTCAAGGGGTACACATAAGTCATTCAACATGACACAACCAAGGTACCACATATGCTAATTCGCACATAAATCAATCCGAAAACAAGTCGAAAGCATAACGAGAACATGTCGAAGTGAAAACACAACCAAAGTCCATCACAAACCAAACTTTAAACAGACAACCAACCACCAAAACAAGTTATAAAAATACGGGTTATTACATTCTCCCCAACTTAAAAACAAAATCGTCCTCGATTTTAACACAAAAACAACCGACGTAAAGCATAACATAAAACTACATAGCAAGCCATACGAAACGTACATGACCAACATAAGAACACATAATCATGATACCCAAAGGATTTAAGGAAAGCAAAATAACAAATTTGCATAACAAACTCTGTCTCTCAAGAACATTCCTCAACCAAGTAACCAACTGAAACTGTAATCATAGGAATTCTGTTATTCATCAACCTACGCACTTGCGTAACCCTTAACGTAACAGGTTGCTCCTCGAATGATAACTCAAAACTACCACTCATACAAATCAACAAACTCAAATGGTCACAACAAACATATGCACAAATTTCTATTCTATCAACTTAGTGCTCCAACAATCACTCGATCAACACAATGTGAAAAATCAACAATTATTCAACTGACAGTCACAATTACTCTATATCGAAGTGGCTTCCAGAACCAGCTCGAAATTCATCTATTATAAAATCCTCAATGTCAAATACAAGATTAAGCGCTAAGCTCAACTATAATTCTATAATTCCAAAATCTTTTGCCTCAGACCAAACAATAACACTGTAATCATAGCTGATAAAATCTATCGTTCTAAAACACTTACTTACTTCAACTTATAGCATGTTTACATCAAAATTATCGATAACAAAACCCAATAAACTTCTCATAATATTTCGGTTCCAAAATCAACATTATAATAATCATTTAATCCTAACGATTTAGTACCAACTCGATAATACAATTAACTTGTGAATCATAAAACACAAAAACTCATATCGCAATTCAAAGAAAAGCGGACCTCTCTTATGATAAGAAAAATTTATGTATCAGTGATAAACAATATCCATCAAAATTATTCTCTCAGTCACTCAGAAACATAATGCCACGACTACACTGAACATTGACTGCATCAGACAACTTAAAAATTTTGTCTCTTACAACAAGTGTTCAACCATGCTCAAAACGATATACAAACATTACAATAATGCCGTTAAATAATAAAATCGATTAACCAATCATGGTTGTCGAAACCTATTAACCGAGATTCCCGATTCTGAATCAACTATCTTATATAACCAAATCGAACTCAAATTCTCAAAATTATTCAATCAATTGACTATAACCTCGTATAAAACGAAAGATCAATACGACCAGTTTACTACGACCACATTGTTAGCTATGCTCAAAACCAACCCCTGTGGGTATAAAATCTGGATGTTTCACCTATTTAGCAATTTAAGCCTATTTAGCAATTTAAGCCAAACGTTTACGAAACAAATCTGAATGTTTCACCTATTTAGCAATTTAAGCCAAACGTTTAAAAAGGTTACGAAACAAATCCAAAGGTTTCACCTTTATAGGGATTTAAGCCAAACGTTTACAAACATTATGAAACAAAACCAAACGTTTCACCTTTTTATCGATTTAAGCCAAACGTTTAGAAACGTTACAAAATAAATCCAAACGTTTCCCCATTTTAGCGATTGAAGCCAAGCATTTACAAACGTTACGAAACAAATCCAAACATTTCACATTTTTAGCAATTAAAGCCAAACGTTTACAAACGTTAAAAAACAAAACAAAACGTTTACAAACGTTACGAAACAAAACCAAAAAATTCACCTTTTTAGAGATTTAAGCCAAAAAATTCACCTTTTTAGCGATTTACAAAGGTAACGATACAAATCCAAAGGTTTCACCTTTTTAGGTATTTAAGCCAAACGTTTACAAATGTTATGAAATAAATTAGCGATTTAAGCCAAACGTTTATAAACGTTACGAAACAAATCCAAACATTTCACCTTTTTAGCAATTTAAGCCAAACTTTTACAAACATTACAAAACAAATCCAAAAGTTTAACCTTTTTGGCGATTTAAGCCAAACGTTTAGAAACGTTATGAAACAAATTCAAGCGTTTCACCTTTTTACCAATTTAAGCCGAACGTTTACAAACGTTCTGAAACAAATCAAAACGTTTAAAACGTTACAAAAAAATCCAAACGTTTCATCTTTTTAGCGATTTAAGCCAAACGTTTACAAACGTTAAGCAACAAATCCAAACGTTTTCCCTTTTTAGGGGCTTAAACGTTACGAAAGAAATATAAATGTTTCTCATTTTTAGCGATTTAATCCAAACGTTTAAAAATATGAAGAAACAAATCCAAACTTTTACAAACGTTACTAAATAAATCCAAACGTTTCACCTTTTTAGCGATTTAAGCCAAACGTTTAGAAACGTTACGAAACAAATCCAAATGTTTCACCTTTTTAGCGATTTAAGCCAAACGTTTACAAACGATACGAAACAAATCCAAATGTTTCCCCATTTTAGCGATATAAGCCAAACGTTTACAAACATTACGAAACAAATTCAAAGGTTTCCCCTTTTTAGTGATTTAAGTCAAACGTTTACAAACGTTACGAAAAAAATCCAAATGTTTCACATTTTTAGCGATTTAATCCAAACATTTATAAATGTTACGAAACAAATCCAAACGGTTCACCCTTTTAGCGATTTAGGCCAAACGTTTACAAACGTTACGAAACAAATCCAAACGCTTCACCTTTTATGCGATTTAAGCCAAACATTTAGAAACGTTACGAAACAAATCCAAGTATTTCACCTTTATAACAATTTAAGCCGAACGTTTAGAAACGTTTCAAAACAAATCCACTTGTTTAAAACGTTACGAAACAAAACGAAAATTTTCACGTTTTTAGCGATTTAAGCCAATCGTTTATAAGCGTTACGAAACAAATCCAAACGTTTCACTTTTTTTAGCGATTGAAGCCAAACATTTACAAACGTTACGAAACAAATCCAAACATTTCATCTTATTAGCGATTTAAGCCAAACGTTTAGAAACGTTACGAGAGAAATCCAAGCGTTTCACCTTTTTAGCAATTTAAGATGAACGTTTACAAACGTTACCAAAACAAATCCAAACGTTTCATATTTTTAGCGATTTAAGCCAAACATTTACAAACTTTACGAAATAAATCCAATTGTTTCCCCATTTTAGCGATTTAAGCCAAATTTTACAAACGTTACAAACAAATCCAAACGTTTACAAACGTTACAAAACAAATCCAAGCGTTTCCCTTTTTTATCGATTTATGCCAAATGTTGACAAACGTTACGAAACAAAATCCAAATATTTCACATTTTTAGCAATTTAATCCAAACGTTTACAAACGTTACGAAAAAAAATCCAAACGTTTCCCCTTTTTAGCGATTTAAGCCAAACGTTACGAAACAAATCCAAGTGTTTCACCTTTTTAGCAAATCAAGCCAAACGTTTACAAACGTTACAAAACAAATCCAAATGTTTCATCTTTTTAGCAATGTAAGCCAAACGTTTACAAACGTTATGAAACAAATCCAAACGTGTCACCTTTTTAGCGATTTAAGACGAACGTTTACAAAGGCTATGAAACAAAACCAAACATTTCGCCTTTAGCGATTTCAGCCAAATGTTTACAAACGTTACGAAACAAATCCAAACGTTTAAAACGTTACGAATAAAAACCAAACGTTTTACCTTTTCATCAATTTAACCCAAACATTTACAAACGTTACAAACCGAAGCCAAACGATTAGAAACGCTACGAAACAAATCCAAGTGTTTCACCTTTTTAGCAATTTAAACGAAACGTTTATAAACGTTATGAAAAAAAATCCAAACGTTTCACCTTTTTAGCGATTTAAGCCAAACATTTACAAAGGTTAGGAAATAAAACCAAACGTTACACATGTTACGCGATTTAAGCCGAACGTTTACAAACGTTACGAAACAAAGCCAAACGTTTCACCTTTTTAGCGAATTAAGCCAAATGTTTACAAACGTTACGAAACAAATCCAAGCGTTTCCCCTTTTTAGCAATTTAAGCCAAACGTTTACAAACATTACGAAACAAATCCCAACGTTTCACCTTTTTAGCTATCTAAGCAAAACGTTTACAAACGTTATGAAATAAATCAAAACGTTTCACCTTTTTAGCGATTTAAGCCAAACGTTTACAAATATTACGAAACAAATCCAAATGTTTCCATATTTTAGCAATTTAAGCTAAACGTTTACAGACGTTATGGAACAAATCCAAATGTTTCCCCTTTTTAGCGATTTAAGCCAAACATTTACAAACGTTACAAAATAAATCCAAACGTTTCCCCCTTTTAGCAAATTAAGCGAACGTTTACAAACGTTATGAAATAAAACCAAACGTTTCATCTTTTTAGTGATTTAAGTGAAACGTTTACAAATGTTACGAAACAAATCCAAACGTTTCGCCTTTTTAGCGATTTATGCGAAACGTTTTGATTTGTTTCGTAACGTCTGCAAACATGGCTTAAATCGCTAAAAAGGTGAAACGTTTGGATTGGTTTCGTAATTTGTTTTCGCAACATTTGTAAACGTTCGGCTTAAATCGCTGAAAAGGTGAAACGATTGGATTTATTTCGTGACATTTGTAAACGTTTGGCCTAAATGGCTATAAATATGGAACGTTTACAACTTTAATAGCGTTAAGAAACCAATCCAAATGTTTCACCTTTTTAGTGATTTAAGCCAAATATTTATAAATGTTACGAAACAAAACCAAATGTTTCACCATTTTAGTGATTTAAGCCAAACGTTTACAAACGTTACGAAACAAACCCAAACGTTTCGCCTTTTTAAACATTTGGTATAAATGTTTAATTAAAGGGTTAATTGCAAATTTATACACGAACTTTACCCTAATTTTAAATTACAACATAATCTTTGAAACTTGGCAATGTTAGTAACCAACTTTACACTTTTGGCAAATCAATACACCAAAGATGAAAAACACTAACGTGGAACGTTTGATTTTGTTTCGTAACGTTTGTAAACGTTTGACTTAAATCGCTAAAAAGGTGACACGCTTGGATATTTTTCGTAACGTTTGTAACGTTTGGCTTCAATCGCTAAACGTTTGGATTTGTTTTGTAAACGTTTATAAACTGAGCGATTTAAGCCAAACGTTTAAAACGTTACGAAACAAATCCAAGCGTTACGAAAAAATCCAAACGTTTCCCCATTTTAGTGATTTAAGCCAAACGTACAAAACGTTACGAAACAAATCCAATCATTTCACATCTTTGGCGATTTAAACCGAACGTTTACAAAGGCTATGAAACAAAACCAAACGTTTCACCTTTTTAGTAATTTAAGCCAAATGTTTACAAACGTTGCGAAAGAAATCCAAACGTTTAAAACGTTGCGAATCAAAACCAAACGTTTCACCTTTTAAGCGATTTAAGCTAAACGTTTACAAACATTACAAAACAAAGCCAAACGTTTAGAAAACAAATCCTAGTGTTTCACCTTTTTAGCAATTTGAACCAAACGTTTATAAACGTCATGAAACAAATCCAAACGTTTCACCTTTTTAGCGATTTAAGCCAAACATTTACAAAGGTTATGAAACAAAACCAAACGTTTCACATTTTTAGCGATTTAGGCCGAACGTTTACAAACGTTAAGAAACAAAACCAAACGTTTCGCCTATTTAGAGATTTAAGCTAAACGTTTACAAACGTTACGAAACAAATCGAAGCGTTTCCCCTTTTTAGCAATATAAGCCAAACGTTTATAAATATTCCGAAACAAATCCAAACGTTTCACCTTTTTAGCGATTTCAGCAAAACGTTTACAAACTTTACGAATCAAATCCAAACGTTTCCCCTTTTTAGCGATTTAAGCCAAACGTTTACAAATGTTACGAAACAAATACAAACGTTTTCCCATTTTAGCAATTTAAGCTAAACGTTTACGAACGTTATGAAACAAATCCAAGCCAAATGTTTACAAACGTTACAAAACAAAACCAAACGTTTCACCTTATTGGTGATTGAAGCCGAACCTATACAAACATTACGAAACAAAGCCAAACGTTTCACCATTTTAGCGATTTAAGCCAAATGGGTTACAAACGTTACGAAACAAATCGAAACGTTTCATCTTTTTAGTGATTGAAGCCAAACGTTTGTATACATTATGAAACAAATCCAAATGTTTAACCTTTTTAGTGATTAAAGCCAAACGTTTACAAACATTACGAAACAAATCGAAACGTTTCACCTTTTTAGCAATTTCAGCCAAACGTTTACAAATGTTACAAAAAAAATCCAAATGTTTCCCCTTTTTAGCGATTTAAGCCAAACATTTACAAACGTTATGAAACAAATCCAAGCGTTTCACCTTTTTAGCAATTTAAGCCAAAAGTTTAGAAATCCAAGCGTTCCACCTTTTTAGCAATTTAATCTGAACGTTTACAAATGTTTCGAAACAAATCCAAACGTGTCACCTTTTTAGCGATTTAAGCCAAAGGTTTAACCATTTTACCAATTTAAGCCGAACGTTTATAAACGTTACGAAACAAAACCAAACGTTTCACTTTTTAGCGATTTAAGCCAAACGTTTTCAAATGTTACGAAACAAATGCAAACGTTTAAAACGTTATGACACAAATCCAAGAGTTTCACCTTTTTAACGATTTAAGCCAAACATTTACAAACGTTACGAAACAAATCTAAGTCTTTCAACTTTTTAGCAATTTAAACCAAACGTTTACAAACGTTACGAAACGAATCCAAACGTTCCACTTTTGTAGCTATTTAAGCCAAACGTTTACAAATGTTACCAAACAAATCCAAACGTTTAACCTTTTTAGCGATTTAATCCAAATGTTTACCAAAGTTACGAAACAAAACCAAATGTTTCTCCTTTTTAGCATTTAAGCCAAACGTTTACAAACGTTATGAAACAAATCCAAGTGTTTCACCTTTTTAGCAATTTAAGCAAACCGTTTACAAACGTTGCGAAACAAATCCAAACGTTTCACCTCTTTAGCGATTTAAGCCAAATGTTTACAAACGCTACGAAACAAATCCAAATGTTTCCCCATTTTAGCAATTTAAGCCAAACGTTTATAACGTTACGAAACAAAACCAAACGTTTCA
Organism: Mercurialis annua; assembly: GCF_937616625.2. Taxonomy (NCBI): domain Eukaryota; kingdom Viridiplantae; phylum Streptophyta; class Magnoliopsida; order Malpighiales; family Euphorbiaceae; genus Mercurialis; species Mercurialis annua. The sequence goes on along the minus strand of NC_065572.1, from coordinate 30,950,576 downwards.
CCTTTTTAGCGATTTAAGCCAAACATTTACAAACGTTACAAAACAAAGCCAAATGTTTCACCTTTTTAAGGATTTAAGCTAAACGTTTACAAACGTTACGAAACAAATCCAAGCGTTTCACCTTTTTAGCAATTTAAGCCAAAAGTTTAGAAACGGTACGAGATAAATCCAAGCGTTTCACCTTTTTAGCACTTTAAGATTAACGCTTACAAATGTTACGAAACAAATCCAAACGTTTCACCTTTTTAGCGATTTAAGCTAAATGTTTACAAACGTTACGAAACAAATCCAAATGTTTCCCTATTTTAGCGATTTAAGCCAAATTTTACAAACGTTACAAACAAATCCAAACGTTTCACCTTTTTTGCGATTTAAGTCTAACGTTTAGAAACGTTACAAATCAAATCCAAGTGTTTCCCCTTTTTAGAGATTTATGCCAAACATTTACAAACATTACGAAACAAATCTAAATGTTTCCCATTTTTAGCGATTTAATCCAAATGTTTACAAACGTTGCAAAAAAATCCAAACATTTCCCCTTTTTAGCGATTTAATCCAAACGTTTACATACGTTACGTAACAAATCCAAACGTTTCACCTTTTTAGCAAATTAAGCCAAATGTTTACAAATGTTACGAAACAAATCAAAAGGTTTGATCTTTTTAGCGATGTAAGACGAACGTTTATAAACGTTAGGAAACAAAACCAAACGTTTAAAACGTTACAAAACAAATCCAAACGTTTCACGTTTTAGCAATTTAAGCCATACATTTACAAACGTTACAAAATAAATCCAAACGGTTAAAACGTTACGAAACAAAACCAAACGTTTCACCTTTTTAGCGATTTAAGCAAAATGTTAAGAAACGTTACAAAACAAATACATACGTTTCCCCATTTTAGCGATTTAAGCCAAACGTTTAAAACGTTACGAAACAAATCCAAACGTTTTCCGATTTTAGCGATTTTAGCCAAACATTTAAAACGTTACGAAACAAATCCAAATGTTTCACATTTTTAGCAATTTAAGCAAAACGTATACAAACATTACGAAACAAATCCAAACGTTTCTTTTTTTAGCGATTTAAGCCAAACGTTTACAAACGTTACGAAACAAAACCAAACGCTTCATCTTTTTAGCGACTTAAGCCAAACGTTTACAAACGTTACGTAACAAAATTACGAAACAAATCCAAGTGTTTACAAACATTAAGAAACATATCCAAAAGTTTTGCAACGTTTCACCTTTTTAGCGATTTATGCAAAACTTTTGGATATGTTTCTTAACGTTTCACCTTTTTAGCGATTTATGCAAAACTTTTGGATATGTTTCTTAACATTTATAAATACTTGGATTTGTTTCGTAATTTTGTTTCGTAAAATTTATAAACGTTCAGCTTAAATCGCTGAAAAGGTGAAACATTTGGATTTGTTTCGTATCATTTGTAAACGTTTGGCTTAAATCGCTATATATTGGAAACGTTTACAAACCAAACGTTCAAAAATGTTACGAAACCAATCCAAATGTTTCATCTTTTTAGCGATTTAAGTCAAACATTTACAAATGTTACGAAACAAAGCCAAATGTTTCACCATTTTAGCGATTTAAGCCAAACATTACGAAACAAACCTAAATGTTTCACCTTTTTAATCGTTTGGTTTAAATGTTTAATTAAAGGGTTAATTGCAAATTAATACACGAACTTTACCCTAATATGCAATTACAACATAAACTTGGAAACTTGGCAATGTTAGTAACCAACTTTACACTTTTGGCAAATCGATACACCAAACACAAAAAACACTAACGTGGAACGTTTGGTTTTGTTTCGTAACATTTGTAAACGTTAGACTTAAATCGCTAAAAAGGTGACACGCTTGGATTTTTTTCGTAACATTTGTAAACGTTTAACTTCAATCGCTAAAATGGGGAAACGTTTGGATTTGTTTCATAAACGTTTATAAACCGAGCGATTTAAGCCAAACATTTAAAATGTTACGAAACAAATCCAAGCGTTATGAAAAAAATCCAAACGCCCATTATAGCGATTTAAGCCAAACGTACAAAACGTTACGAAACTAATCCAAACGTTTCACATTTTTAGCGATTTAAGTCGAACGTTTACAAAGGCTATGAAAGAAAACCAAACGTTTTACCTTTTTAGTGATATAAGCCAAACGTATACAAACGTTACGAAACAAATCCAAATGTTTAAAACGTTACATATCAAAACCAAACGTTTCCCCTTTTTAGCAATTTAGGCCAAACGTTTACAAACGTTGGAAAACAAAGCCAAATGTTTAGAAATGATACAAAATAAATCCAAGTGTTTCACCTTTTTAGCAATTTAAACCAAACGTTCATAAATGTTACGAAACAAATCCAAACGTGTCACCTTTTTTGTGATTTAAGCCAAACATTTACAAAGGTTAAGAAACAAAACCAAACTTTTGACATTTTTAGCGATTTAAGCCGAACATTTACAAACGTTATGAAACAAAACCAAATGTTTCACCTTTTTAGCGATTTAAGCCAAACATTTACAAACGCTATGAAAGAAATCCAAGCGTTTCCCCTTTTAAGCAATTTAAGCCAAACGTTTACAAACATTACGAAACAAATCCAAACGTTTCCCTTTTTAGTGATTTAAGCAAAACGTTTACAAACTTTATGAAACAAATCCAAAGGTTTAACCTTTTTAGCGACTTAAGCCAAACGTTTACAAATGTTATGAAACAAATCCAAACGTTTCCCCATTTTAGCAGTTTATGCTAAACGTTTACAAACGTTACGAAACAAAACCAAACGTTTCACCTTATTAGTGATTGAAGCCGAACGTTTACAAACATTATGAAACAAAACCAAACGTTTCACCTTTTTAGCGATTTAAGACAAATGGTTTACAAACGTTACGAAACTGTCACGACCCATTTTCATGAATCGCTACCGGCGCTAGGGTATGGGTATGGTTGTACCAAAACCCGTAGCTAGCCTTGCGGATAACCAACAAATACATGAGCCTGCAAGAAAACCAATAATCGAGGGAAACCGAGACTTCAGCCTAGTTCTAGCAGTTCATAATACACAACATTTATTAATAAGTGCTCAGCCAACTCTGAGTCTAAAACATGGCAAAAGTACATATTAACCCAAGTCAATTAAAGAATGCAAATACAGCAATAATCCATTGCATAAGTTTATAACAAGTATTAGACATATAAGACTTCTAATCACTACTGCGGTCTAAGAATAAAATCAGTTTTAATAACTTTATTAAATAAAGTAAAACCTCCGAGGAAATAAAGAATCGGTGAGCAGCTGACTCGCTCAAATCATAACCCTGGAAAAATTGGGAAAACAACGGGGTCAGATATACTGAGATGAGTTCATACCACTATTTACATTTATCAAGTGGAAAACCTTTAAAACCGTTTAAAACATTTAATAACAACATTACGTATAATAGTTGGAACCCTAATCCACAATACCAATATATCCATAATCCATTAGGCCTGGTCCCGAGAGCTGAGCTACACCGAGTTACCAGCGACCACTCTTAATTCATAACCAGAGTCCCGAGAGCTGAGCTACACCGAGTTACTCTTCTGGTCCCGAGAGCTATGCTCACACCGAGTTACCACCACATTTCACATACCTTAACTAGTTCAATACCGGTGCGCACGCAGTCCTAATGATGCCCATTAGGTAGCATGTTCCAACTAAAAGCCATAATGAAAAAGCAGTTCGAACTTTACACGAAGTTTCATTTTAATCATGACCTTTAAAAGTTGCCATTTAAAGGCATGAACTTTCATTTTGTTTCAAATCTATCATTGCAGTGTATTTTTGTTAACTAAATTCTTAAATAAACCATTAATGAAAGACCCAAATTATAAATCGACATTAAATCTTATTATCTTTTTGTTAGAGTATATAAGATTAGGAATTTTTGGTTCAATAAAATACATCGGATTTTACTTCGGTGATAGATTTGAAACAAAATGAAAGTTCGTGCCTTTAAATGATAACTTTTAAAGTTCATGATTAAAATGAAACTTTATGTAAAGTTCGTGATTTTTTTAGAAATTAACCCTATATTAAAATAACAATTTACTTAATAAAGCGGTAAATAGTAAGTACAAACGCACTGCTTGCTAATCCACGTGAAAACTCCTGGCAAGCAACCTAGACTCGGTTCGCCTCAAAAACACGAACAGTCGACCAGTCTAAACACAAATAATTAATTATTAAAACGAACCCTAACTCTAGAGAGTACTAGACACCTCATAGGACTAGCACAAACAACAAGTCAAGGTAAAACCAACCAGAGTAAACACAATACTCAATTAATTAATAAACCACAGAAGTCAAGTCTATTGAGTTCCCGCTTTAAAATCCATTTCATAAAATACTTTTTAAAACAATTTATAAATAATAAACCAAGTAATCTCCAAATAGTGGGTTAGCCGAGTTACTGATAACTACCAAGCTAACCTCACATGTCAGGTGACCCAAGTCTAACCCGACCCAATCATTTTATCAAAATATAAACCATAGTTTATAATCCCAAGAATAATGATTTGATAAAATAATAAATTATAATTGAAAGCGGAACTCAATATCTTTAAACAAAAGTAACCATTAGTTACTAACAAAAACTTAACCACTATAAAGTTTAAGAAAACGTTTTATGTCAAAACGTAACTTTATCCAAAATGGCACATCAAGCCAATATTTTCAAAACCCATAATTACCCAAGTAATTATGTGATTAAAGATTATAAAATAAAAATCGTATTCAGATTGAAATTAAAAACCAATCCGATTAACATCAAAAAGAATATTATTTCCAAATTTAAACGATGCTAACACTTAGCAAAAATTTGGCTAAACAAGCCAACAACATTACAAGCATGCTATAACACTTAAATGAATCCAATAAGGATTGTATAACACATTTAAATCATTTACTTAGAATGAACCAACAATCAAACCATATATCAATCGAATAACTATGGCATACATAACATAACTCGTGTACAAATAATCAAGAATCGATGGGCAACAATCTTGAACAATATCATCATGCCAAAGACATTACAAACAGCCCTAACATGTATTTCCAGCCACTATCAACATATTCAAACAGTAGGTAAGCAATGAAATAATCATACCAAGCAAGCTAGCACATAACCTAGCAATTCAATTCATAATACCCAAGGTAAAATCCAATACAAACACTCTAAACCAAAGATAACTATACATAATCAGTTCTAAGCATGCCAAAACAGTAAATCAAATCATCACAACACCCAAGGTATAGGTTTAACCTTAAAACACAAGATTCGGCACTTACCGACGAAGATAAGCGGATAAAACATCACATGGATCCAAGAACGAGGCGAATCAGAATTGGTATGCTTAAGACCTCACACAACAATGGAAAACATGGATACATAAGCCCTAAAACGAATTGAACAAAGGAAATGTGAACGTACTAAGGATAGGGTATGCAGATCACTTACCGGAGTCCAACAAACAAAGGAATTGATGTACAAACTATCAAATCAGAGTGTTGTAATGTCAATGGGTCGGCTAGGGTTTATAAAATGAAGTGGGAAAAGTTTTAGATCAGATAAAGGGTCTATTAATAGGCCAAACAACAAATCTGACAGAGGGGCGCGATGGGAGGCGCGTTGCGAGGCGCGTTCGTCCCATCGCGCCTTCACATGACGCCGAAATCGTATAGGGCGCGTTGCGAGGCGCGATGGCCCATTGCGCCCTCCAACGCGCCTCAAATTTTGATCCAACGGTCAACTTTGTCTTGGGCACAACATATCCAAAAATGAACCTGATCCGACGGTTAAATTGGGAGATATGAATGTTTTCTCAAAACATGTCAGATTCAGAAGGTACAAGAATAAATCATCGATTATAAACCGAATACAAATCCAATCGCCATCGAAAACTCACACGACACATGCGACATATACAAGATACAACTCAAACCGCAAACAAAGTGTTACATTTGCTAAGTCCACCATTAACAATCCGAAACTAAGTCGGAAACACAACAAAACCATGACGGAAAAACACGGGATATTACATTCTCCCCAACTTATATAAAATTCGTCCTCGAATTTAAACAATACAACCCGCGTAATAACATATCATAAAACTATATGCTGACCGAACGAAAAATCATAGAGTCAACGTAAACACATAAACATGACACCCAAAGTAATCAAGGAAATCAATTTTTAACAACTCTGCAAAACGAACTTTGTTTCGCAGGAACACTCCTCAACCAAGTAACCAACTCAAACTGTAATCATAGGAATTTCGTGCTTAACGACCTAAGTACTTGCGTAAGCAAAACTCAAATGGTTGTTCCTTGTACTGTAACTAAAAACTACCACTTTCATAAATCGAACAATCTTAAAAGGTCATAAAAGCCTTAGTGCAACCTTCCACTTAACATAAAACGATAACGCCCTTTCTAACACCCTTTCTAGGTGAAATCAAACGAAGGAATACAAACTCTCCCACATAAAGCTCGACTGAAATACTTAGGATAATTTAGAACGAAACCTCGAATCTCTTTCAATTATAACTCTAAACAAAATTTCCACCAAGAGAAGGTCAACACAAGACGAAACACGCCAAAAACATATCGGGTATTACATTCTCCCCAACCTAAGAAAAATTCGACCTCGAATTTCAAACTGAACTAATTCGCACTATAACGGTCACGACACACAAATGTGCAAATTTATCTAATTCCGATAACTCGTTGCTCTAAAGATTAAATCGATCAACACAATAGAATAATCCAAAATTTCCTAACTGATAGTCACAAATACGCTTTACCGGAGTTGCTTCAAAAACCATCTCGCATATTAAAAATTATAAAATCCCCAATTATCAAAATAAAGATCAAGCCCTTAGCTCGACTAAAGTTCTATAATTCCAAACGCTTTTACCTCAAACAAAACAAGGATACTGCAAACATAGCTGATAAAATCTATCGTTCTAAAACACTTACTTACTTCCACTTATAGCATCTCTACATTTAAATTATCGATAATAAAACCCAATAAACTCAGATAATATTTCGGTTCCAGAACAAACATTAATAATAATCTAATCCTAACGATTAGTACCAACTCGATAATACCATTATCTTGTGAATCATAAAACACAAAAATATCGCAATTCAAAGAAAGCGAATTTCTCTCATGACACAAAAATCTCTAGATCTTTGATACCCAATATCAATCATAATGATTCTTCCAATCATTCAAAACATAACGCCACAAATAAACTGGACATCGACTAAATCTCACAACTAAAATTTTTTATCCCCACACCAAGGGTTCAACCACTTACCCGAACGATATTTAAACATTACAATAACACCATTAATCAACTAATGGTTGTTGAAACCTATTAACCGCGATTCCCGATTCTCGAATTTGCTAACTCATATATCCAAATTAAGTCCACAAAATTATTCCATCAATTAACTATTGCCACGTATACAACGAATGATCACCACGATCAAATCACCACGACCTGATTGTTAGTTATGCTCAAAACCAATCCCTGAGGGTATAAAATCTTTTAATACGAAATATTTATATACAAATTTTTCCACCCTGTTTAGAAGACTTTACGTCTTACACCCCCTTATATATTAAAATTGAAGTGCCTTTACCGTTTAAAAACCATCAGTTTTATAAACCCCTGAAATGTTTTTTTAAAATACTTGCACTTTGAATCCGCAATTTCCACTTTAAATACGTTTGCAAATTTGAGAAACAGTTCACCTAACAAAATTTATGTTATCTATAAATCAATCTTGCCAAAATAATTTATATTTTTTCCGTAAATAATCAAACTATGACAAAATACTCCATATTCAAAATACCCGTTGATGTTTAAAACATCAAAATTTAAGTCGCTTCCAAATCTTACTCTCAATCAAAAACACAATTGAAGAAATCGTTTAACCGAAAGAGAAATTTTTTTATTATTTCTTTTGAATCAAATTTGACAAAATATCTTCCTTTCCTTAGAAAGGTAAAGTTTAGCAATTCAAATCTATCTGTTTGTGAAAATACCTATATATCAATATACAAAAATACTTGGACACAATCGAATTTGAAAAGACAAAGTTTATTTTAAAACGTAGTGTATACACACATATGAGCATAACCAATATCCTTAATCCACTAATCCTTTAATCACTAATATGAAATTATAACGAAAACTTCCTAATCTGAATCTAACCATACGCCACACTTGGCACAACTAAATCTCGAGCGCAACCTCGAATTCAATTTCACGTCCCATGAAACACACGATTCTGAAAATTTATACTGATCCATTACAACGTAATTGTCCAAAATTTACCACCATCATCACAGAGTATTCGTCTAGCTACCTCTTGGTAACAGTTTCAAAATCATTTGAAATCCGACAACTTTATAAATACATTTATCAAAATGTGATTCGCGAGCTCGTTTCAAAACATCATTCTCAAAACACTTTATTGATAAAATGCGTTTTTCATAATTGTGCACCAGGGTGATGATAGCTCTCATCCCCAAAGAGTTTTATCCAACCCTAATCATTTCTATGCACGTGATGCATGTACTATTATTTGTGTATCAATTATTAATTTATCTTTTATTTAGTGAATATACTCAATGTTCAATGCAAACCTAATCGTGACATTCAAAATGTATGTTCATGATATGTCTGGGCATAATTACGTGTTGAAAATATTTCAAATATTTTAACAATTCAACCTTTGAAATCAACTTCTCAATAAAATATTTGCTAGACGTTACACTCTGTGAGATGTGCACTCGATAACCTCAAAATATTTCTCAAATTCCTTACTTGCAACCTAGCAACACTGGATGCTATATGACTACTCATTCTAATAACTTCATTACAAATCTATCATATAAGATATCCCACTAACCTCAATTTATACTGAGCTTATTTCCAAAGAAATAACACATCAATTTGATCCTACAAAACTTAACGCCAGCTCCCGCATCGCATCATCAGACTTGATGGAAACACTAGTGTATTAATACACCGATCTATCTTCTCGGTTCAGAGTTTCCAATATCTGTCCTAGGATAATCAGAAATCATCAACCAATCCAAGGGAATAATTTCCTCATATTCCTCGATATCGAAACCCAAAGATTTCGATCCAACAATAATATAACAAACCCAGCTTATCCCCAATTGATACTATATCAAAACAGGGTCTGAACAAAAGTTCGACTCACAATCAAACTAAAAATCAGGTAATTACCATAACCACATGAAATGAATTATCCCGCGTGCTACTTCGCACGAATAGATGAAACAAAACAATTAACTTAGTCCAACAGGTAAGCGAATTATAATATGCAAAACAAAACCAAAACATATTACAATCTTTACAACCCATAAATCACGTAAGCATGCCATTGGACAAAATTAACCCAAATATACTTTGAGACAAAATCATGACATGCCACAACCAGCTTGAATTTTCGTACCAAAATTATCTTATAACTATATCATCTTTTAAGAATGCGCTTAAATTTCATTTTGAAATTTAAAATTCAAATACGAAAACTTCCAGATTTTATTGAGCCCCATGGTTTAAAGAAAATCACTTTCTGTAAAAGTCTCTTCTTTTAAATCAATTGCTTTAAAATGGATACCCAAGTATCTCAAACCATAAAATCGTCGAGCTAGCCGAGTCATTACAACTACCAAGCTCAACTCCTAAATTTGGGTGACCCAAGTCGAACCCAAAACAACTGTTTATAAAACGTAATCAAAATATTTGTAAATCCGAAAAGGAAATATGTGAATAAAATTTCCATCCTTTAAAAATTGAGAGCTCAACTTAATCCAACGGCTAAACGGTAATTTAAAACTCAAGTGAGAAATCTTTGATTTCAAACATCTATTCCGTAAATTCCAAAAGTTTAAAATGCTGACAGAGGGGCGCGATGGGAGGCGCGTTGCGAGGCGCGTTCGTCCCATCGCGCCTTCACATGACGCTGAAATCGTATGGGGCGCGATGGCCCATCGCGCCCTCCAACGCGCCTTAATTTTTGATCCAACGGTCAACTTTGTCTTGAGCACAACATATCCAAAAATGAACCTGATCCGAAGGTTAAATTGGGAGATATGAATGTTTTCTGAAAACATGTCAGATTCAGAATGTACAAGAATAAATCATCGATTATAAACCGAATACAAATCCAATCGCCATCGAAAACTCACACGACACATGCGACATATACAAGATACAACTCAAACCGCAAACAAAGTGTTACATTTTCTAAGTCCACCATTAACAATCCGAAACTAAGTCGAAAACACAACAAAACCATGACGGAAAAACACGGGATATTACAGAAACAAATCCAAACGTTTCACCTTTTTAGTGATTGAAGCCAAACGTTTGTAAACATTACGAAACAAATCCAAACGTTTCACCTTTTTAGTGTTTGAAGCCAAACGTTTACAAACGTTACGAAACAAATCGAAATGTTTCATCTTTTTAATATTTTAAGCCAAACGTTTGGAAACGTTACGAAATAAATCCAAATGTTTCAACTTTTATGGGATTTAATTCGAACATTTACAAATCCAAGCGTTTACAAAACCAAGCGTTTATAAATCCAAGCGTTTACAAATCCAAACGTTTCACCTTTTTAGCAATTTAATCCGAACTTTTACAAATGTTACAAAACAAATCCAAACATGTCACCTTTTTAGCGATTTAAGCCAAACGTTTAACATTATTAGCGATTTAAGCCGAACGCTTACAAACGTTACGAAAACTACCAAGTTACCTCACATGTCGGGTGACCCAAGTCTAACTCGACCCAAATATTTTATCAAAATATAAACCAGAGTTTTTAATTTCCCAAAAATAACTTTGATAAAATAATATATTTATATTCAATTATAAACCATAGTTTATAGATAAACAAACAAACTTTGATAAAAATAATAATCAAATTTAAAATGGAACTCAATAACTTATAACTCAAGTAATCAATAGTCACTACAACTTACTTTACTAAAGTATATTTAGAATACCGATAAAATCTTAAAACGTCCAAATGACATGTCAAGTCCAAAAAAAATTCCAAAATTTATAATTACACGAGTAATAATAAATTATTGATTAAAAATAATATTTATCGATCTCCGATTATAATAATCGAAATAGATAATTTAAATTATAAATAATTTACTATCACAATAATTAAAATTTAAATATATTGTTATCGAATTGCCAAATTAAAAAAAATCAAAACGAAGTTCGAATAATTTAAAAATCAAAATCGATAAATATAGTAGTTATATATATATATATATATATATATATATATATATATATATATATATATATATATATATATATATATATATATATATATATATATATATATATATAATAGGAAGTCTACCAAGAAATAATCATGGCCCATTATTACACATTTAAACAAATAGTAAGCCCAACACTTTTGAATTAAACAAAACTAACTATCAAGCCCGCCAACATCAAGGAAAAGCCATCATCATCAAAGTTTAACAACATTACCAGTAACAAAAGAAACCCAGAAACACAACACAACTAATCATATAGAGATCAAAACAACAACAAAAGAAGATCAACCCTACGTAAGACAACAACAATAATCTTCAGATAACATCAGCCTTGGAACAACACAACATCAAAATCAAATGACCAAGGCATCGACAGAACGTTAAGAACCGAAGCCGAAGGATTAAGAACAAGGAAGAACGAATAAGGAATTCAATCTCAAACCTTACGGTTTCAGCTACTAACTAATAAAACATGAGATAATAAACCACCAACAAAAGAATCATAACTATGCAAAATAACAAAAAAAAAAACGGCAGAAACGTTTAGAAGAATATAACCAATAATAACTCATAAAAATGATGAAACGGCGGCGACTATAGCGGATAGATTTACGTACCGTTTTGCGAAAACAAAGATGAGAATCGTAGAGGCGAGAGTCTAGAATCACTGGGACAAGACGGATTTCAAATTAACACTGAAACGAATGAAAACGGATCATATAACGAAGACATCGATTTTTAACTCAAAACAGAGAATAAAACAAATCGGTGAGACGTCGGCAATCAAAACGAGAAAGATAACGTACCAAAAGCAATTCCAAAAGTTAGTGGATGAAGAGGACCGAGTATACTATCGCTGAGACGAGACGGAATTCAATTTGGTTCTAAAACGAAGGAGAACGAGCCAAGCAACCAAAGCATCGTTTAAGAGAAGAAAACTGAGAATTATGAACAATATATTCTTTTTTTTACCAATGTTCAAGCCAAAAGAGAGGGATTTACAACATAAGATTCAGCGAAATTTGATTATGGAAGTGACGGCTACAATTTATAATAATAGAGGAACACATAAAAAGGAATTAGGGTTTAAAACGTGATATTTAAGGAAGGAAATAAAAGTTGCAGTAAAAGAGTTTATTTTCAAACAAAAGAATCAAAGCAAAATGGGTCTCGTCATATTTGAGATATGCATGGGCCATGATGGCCATGTAAGCAACATCAAAATAGATTTTAGGCCAATCAAATGGGCCAATTAAAATAAAACAAAAAGTTAATCAAACTAAAAACCAACCAAACAATTAATTTAAATTACGAATTAAACCATGAATCCGCAAACGACTCCAATTATTACCGGAATCTCAACAACAAAATTTAAAAGAATTTATGGGGTATTACATTCTCCCCAACTTAATTGAAAATTCGTCCTCGAATTAACCACAAAACCAAAGTAACACTACAAATGTAGTAACAAACCCAAAATTTAATTTGTAATCGCACTAAGCCAAATCCCTATGCTACAAGCCGAAACATACATACACTCTTACTGGAAACAATCTTGTATCCCTTAACGCCTACGCACTATATCACTTGTAGTGGTCACAACACCTATTACCTCATATGAAAATACTTAAAAGAAAATCAAAATGTCATTCCGATCAAATATGCTCTCACAAAAATAACGGTGGAAACTAAATACCACTATAATCGTCTCGGTTCAACTAATTAAAATCAGTTCGACAATACCATCAACTTCGCTAACAAAGATGTACAAAAACATATAATTTTCTAAGGAAAACCTAACTTAAACTTCGGATAACAATTTTTTTTTCATCCTTGACATTTATTTCTGTATCACCAAAACCCCGAATCCTACCGAAGATCATTAAGATCAAATCGCAACCAATCGGATTATTGGTTATGCTTAAAACAAAAGTTTTCTAGAAAAACGATTTCCGTAAACACAAATATATAATAACTCCATCCACCTTTAATTTGAAATCACTAGCACCTCAATTTAAATTTCATTTTCGACCGAAAATAATTAACCCGTAAAAAAATCTTCTAATTTTGTAAATGCATCAATATAATAAAACACTTTCAATTCGAAATCACCACAGAACTTTACTTTCAAAATAAATTCACGATTTTACAAAATCGTTCATTTAGAAAAATCTTAAAATCCACTTTTAATCAAAATTTCATCTTTTTTTAAAAAAATAAAAATAAAAATTTGCAAATAAAAATCCCTTTGTTTACGATATATATGCATACTAGTACCAAAACTTCTTAAACATATTGACTCTGTTAAAAAAAAACAAAAATTCCTTGAAAATCTTTCAGTGTAAATAAACACGCAGAGCATAAGCAATTTCCTTAAAACTAAAATCCTCAAATTATATACTCTAAGCTGACACAATTCTTTAATCCGAACTAAATTTCGAGTGAAATCTTATAACCATAATTCATATTCACCAAATACTGATACTCCAACAAAATTGAATAAATCCTTACAAAGCAACTTCTCCTAAATCACCACCGTCATCACAGAGTATTTGTCTATTTTCCAACCAGATAAAAATTTCAAAACTGTTTGAAATTCAATAATCTTTTAAACACTATTTTCACAATATATCTCGCGAGTTTATAACAAAACATTGTTTCTTAAAAAGTCCCACTGATAAAATTTATTTTTCATAATTGTGCGCTAGGGTGATGACAGCTCTCATCCCCAAAGAGTTGCATCCAGACCTAATAATTCAATGTCGCGATGAATGTTCTAAATGCATGTATCAATTATTTTTTTCTCTTTTAATTAGTGATTATACTCAATGCTCAATGCAGTTTCCTATTCGTGGCATTTCAAATGCATGCTCATGGCATGTCTGGGCACAATTACGTGACAAAAACATTTCATTTCTTTAACAAGTTAACATTTGAAATCTATTTTTTTCGAAATATTTTCTAGACATTACACTATGTGAGACGTGCATTCGTCCATCTTGACATATTTGCCCACCTCTATTATCCTAGTCCACCAATTGGCATCGCCATTGACGAAAATACCCAATTTAAACAACGAAACTAAAATTTACCTAACAACGAATTTCCCCTCAAATCAAATTGAAAATAATTTCCAAAAGGCATCAAAATAACACGATCGCCTTCACAGCTCCACTATCTGTTTTGGCATTTCACCGCTCTACCTGATGAAAAACACCAGTGTAATTATTACACTGATCAACCTCGAACATAATTACTACATTCTTTTCCATAATGTCAAAAGTCAAAGAACTTTAATACTCCAATTTACACAACGAACACGATCTAGAAATGCATTACGCTCGAAATTCCACGCACGAGGTAAAGACTCACAAGTAGAAATATTCCACCGGTGCTGAGTAATATAACTCAAATCGCCTTCCTCTGACAAGGACAGATTCAGAATTCGAATCTGCGAACAGCTCTTGAGAATTGCCCCTCAAATTTATTAATAAGAAAATTAATCACTTCGATTTCCAGGATCAAACGTTCGATCCGGCTAAACCAATTAGAATATCTAAACTAATCGCAGGGTCAAAACAAAGGTTCGAATCACACATCGATATCAACGCCAAAGTTCGGCCAAAAAAACTAGCGAGGAATACCCTCACGTGCTACTTCACACTATGAGGTCAACGAGGACAAAAACTGATAAGGCATAACTTAATCAAACACTAGAGACAAGAATAACAATATAGTATATAGGTCAAGAATTGATCACACATCCGAAAAACACTTAAGCATATTACAGTAAAACAATTACTCATTTGGATGGTTAAACAATATAAATATCAAAGGATTGAGCATAGAACATCTTATATAATCAACGAATTTCCTACCGACATAGTAACAACTCAAACAACCCGGTAATGATTAAAATATTAAAATCATATAATAACTTGCTCAAAACATCAAATTAGATCACAATAAATTAAGATATTGGTCAAAAGTATTTATCAAAACCATTTCGAAAGATAAAATTTACAAAATAGATATCAAGTTCATGTCGAGCCCCACAGTGTTAAAATTCATTTTTCCGAAAAACCTATTTTATAAAACATTAGATATTGTTCCCAAACGCCTAAAATTAAAATCGCTGATTTAGCCGAGTGATTACCACTTCCAAGCTCAACTCCCAATTTGGGTGACCCAAGTTAAACCCGTAATAACCAATTGTAAAAAAAAAATATACAAACATTCTCAAGTCTGGAAAACGCATTTCAAAATAAATCTTAATATTTTCAAAATAAGAAACTCGACGTCACCCAATAACAACATCAGACTCATCGCCCAAGTGAAAAACAATTATTCTCTAACAATCTTTTCAAAAACACAAGTTTCATTCAAAATTTAGCAATTCGCAGTCATGACCAACAACACCAAAGTACTGAAAAACTACAAATGGTAAAATTACAAATGTAAAATTAAAATGTCAAAATGGTATTTCTTTTTAAAATAATTTTATTTCGGAAACAGTCGTTTTGAAAACAACGATTCAGATGTAGCACTTAAATTTTTAAAATAAGAGAAATTCATTTTATTTCAAAAGAACAACCTTTTTTCAATCTTTAGTCAAATACACAATTTTTGAAATATATGAATTTCATTTTTACTGGCAGATACTGAAAATAGTATTTTAAGGTGTCGTGTCTATACTATCCTTTTGACTTTTTGCATCAAAACACTAGTTAGGCAAAAATAATTTCCTTAAGGTAATTTAAAACTAATACGTGATCAACAACGTAATCCACAAAACGAGATAAAGAGTCTTCAGTCAAAAACCATTTAAACTCAAAACAGTGCTAAAGCTTAACAAATTATTATTTTTAGAAATGAGAACTCACGGCCAAAGCAAGAAGTACTCTCAAAATAGTTCAACGTCAACAATTTTAGTATGGGCATAAAAGGCAGAATACTATCACCTAATAAAACGCATTATCATCATGATAAGAAAAATAATATCATGCCCAAGCATAATTAAAAGTAAATTACCAAAATAAGATTTTTCGAGAAATCAAAATCAATTAAAATCACTGAAGTGAAATAACATCATACCCAAGCATGATTTAAAGAAAATTATCAAATATAAGATTTCCCAAAAAATCAAAAGCAAAAAAAAAAGTCATTCAAGTGAAACAGCATCAACAGCAAAAATATTAGCATCAAATCAAGACATAGAAATGACTGACTCGACACATTCCTATCGGTGTAGGCAGAAAGTTTAAAATTAAAATATGACGTTTTCAAAGACAAGACATGAATCCTAATTCCGCAGTAGATCCTTTGACACGACCACACTTAACATGTCTTAAAACAGTAACATTTAACATGAAAAAATTGGCCTTAGTTCGAAACTAAAGCTCTGATACCAAGTTTGTCACGACCCAATTTCATGGATCGCGACCGGCGCTAGGGTATGGTTATGGTTATACCAAAACCCGTAGCAAGCCTTGCGGAAAACCACCAATCATATAAAATTGCAGAAAATCCAATGCTCGGGGGG
The DNA here is from genome assembly GCF_937616625.2 of Mercurialis annua. Classification (NCBI taxonomy): domain Eukaryota; kingdom Viridiplantae; phylum Streptophyta; class Magnoliopsida; order Malpighiales; family Euphorbiaceae; genus Mercurialis; species Mercurialis annua. Next base: position 30,933,611 of record NC_065572.1, on the reverse strand, counting down.
CAACCGAGACTTTAACTAAAACAAACAGTCTATGTAATAATATTTTTATTAAATATTAAATAATTAGAGTTAAACAATTTAATATGTCAAAACATAAAATAAGCAAGTCAGACCCAATCCGACAACAACTATAATATATATAGACTTCAAGTTTACTACTGCGGTCTAAGAATAAAAATTAGTTTGACAATTTGTTAAAGTGAAATAAACCTCCGAGGAATAAAGAATCGGAGATCAGCAGACTCGCTCAAAATAATAAACCTGGAAAATTTGAGAAAACAACGGGGTCAGATATACTGAGATGAGTTCGCAATACTATTTACATTTATTAAGTTTAAAACCCTTAAATCAAAACAGTTTATACTAATATAGTATGATTATGTAAAACAGTATTGAAATGATCCCAGCGTAAGTATGACATAGCATACTGATAAACCCAGAGTGGACGGGAACAAATCCTCGTCATATATATATACCAGCGTAAACAAAACTTTAGTCTGCCGTTTCCCAGAGTTCTTACCGGTGCACACAGTCTCGATACAAGCCTATCGAATAGCTCGTTCCAATCCAGATCCATAATCCGTAAAAACAGTTTAAAAGCATTTATAATATTAAAATACGATGCGGTACTTAATAAAGCGGTAAATAGCACTACAAACTCAGAGCTTGCTAATCCACGTGAAAACCTGGCAAGCGACAACACCTGATTCGACTCCGAAGCACGAGTAGTCGACGAGTCTAAGAACAGAGTATAAACCAGTATTAAAATCAACCTCTAACTCTAGAGAGTACTAGACACCACATAGAACTAGCACAATACCAAGTCAAGCACAAGCATAGCCAAAGCAGGATAAACAATTAATCACATAATGACCCAAGTCAAAATACGAACCACATCGAGTAATACAATACTTAAATAAATAAAAGTCAAGTCTATTGAGTTCCCGCTTTAAAATCCGATCCAAAAATATTACTTAAATAATATTTAAATAATAACTTAAATCAATTTCTCAAATAGTGGGTTAGCCGAGTTACTAATAACTACCAGGCTACCTCATATGTCGGGTGACCCAAGTTTAACTCGACCCAAATATTTTATCAAAATATAAACCAGAGTTTCTAATTTTCCAAAAATAACTTTGATAAAATAATATATTTATATTCAATTATAAACCATAGTTTATAGATAAAGAAACAAACTTTGATAAAAATAATAATCAAATTTAAAACGGAACTCAATAACTTATAACTCAAGTAATCAATAGTCACTACAACTTACTTTACTAAATTAAATTTAGAACACCGATAAAATCTTAAAACGTCCAAATGACATGTCAAGTCCAAAAAAATTCCAAAATTTATAATTACACGAGTAATATTAAATTATTGATTAAAAATAATATTTATCGATCTCCGATTATAATAATCGAAATAGATAATTTAAATTATAAATAATTTACTATCACAATAATTTAAATTTAAATATATTGTTATCGAATTGCCAAATTAAAAAAAATCAAAACGAAGTTCGAATAATTTAAAAATCAAAATCGATAAATATAGTAGTTATATATATATATATATATATATATATATAATAGGAAGTCTACCAAGAAATAATCATGGCCCATCATTACACATTTAACTAATAAAACATGAGATAATAAACCACCAACACAAGAATCATGACTATGCAAAATAACAAAAAAAAAACGGTAGAAACTTTTAGAAGAATATAACAAATAATAACTCATAAAAACGATGAAACGGCGGCGACTATAGCAGATAGATTTACGTACCGTTTTGCGAAAACAAAGATGAGAATCGTAGAGGCGAGAGTCTAGAATCACTGGGACAAGACGGATTTCAATTTAACACTGAAACAAATGAAAACGGATCAAATAACGAAGACATCGATTTTTAACTCAAAACAGAGAATAAAACAAATCAGTAAGACGTCGGCAATCAAAACGAGAAAGATAACGTACCAAAAGCAATTCCGAAATTTAGTGGATGAAGAGGACCGAGTCTAGTATCGCTGAGACGAGACGGAATTCAATTTGGTTCTAATACGAAGGAGAACGAGCCAAGCAACCAAAGCATCGTTTAAGAGAAGAAAACTGAGAATTATGAACAATATATTCTTTTTTTTACCAATGTTCAAGCCAAAAGAGAGGGATTTACAACATTAGATTCAGCGAAATTTGATTATGGAAGTGACAGCTACAATTTATAATAATAGAGGAACACATGGAAAGGAATTAGGGTTTAAAACGTGATATTTAAGGAAGGAAATAAAAGTTGCAGTAAAAGAGTTTCTTTTCAAACAAAAGAATCAAAGAAAAATGGGTCTCGTCATATTTGAGAGATGCATGGGCCATGATGGCCATGTAAGGAACATCAAAATGGATTTTAGGCCAATCAAATGGGCCAATTAAAATAAAATAAAAAGTTAATCAAACTAAAAACCAACCAAACAATTAATTTAAATTACGAATTGAACGCTAAAAATCAAATCCAAACTCTTCACATGTATATTTAATTTTTATTATAAATAATAATTACGCCAAAAAATTAATTTATGGTGCATTTACAGTGTTTATGGTGTATTTGCAGCGTTTATGGTGTATTTGCAGTGTTTCATGGTATAAACCACAAAAACACTACAAAATGTCATAAATACACTACTTATAAACTACTTATACACTATATATACACTAATCTTAAACTATATAAACAGCATAAAAACACTATATATACCCTACTGTTACACTATAAAAAATAAATAAAAACATTCCAGGAAAAAAATCTATGAAAAATAAAAATTAACACTATATATACACTATATATACATTAATCTTACACTATATAAAAAAACTGTCGGTCGATTTGGTCGGTTCGGTCGACCGAACCGAAAACCGAAATTGAAAACCGAAAAGGTATTTTTGAAATTAAAAAAAAGAAGAAGGTATTTTTCGTAAATAAAAAAAGTCAGAAAAGAAAAGTCAAAACTTGCAATGTAAAATTGTAAATAAAATGCCGAAACATGTATTTTAGAAAATTACCACAAAGAAAATCCTAGACAAAACTAATTATCTTAAATTAATTAATTAAGAAAATCTTTTTAAAAAATTAGTTTAAGCCAAAGGTTTACAAACGCTACAAAACAAATCCAAACTCTTCACATTTTTAGCGATTTAAGCCAAACGTTTACAAACGTTACGAAAAAAATCCAAACATTTCACCTTTTTAGCGATATAAGTGTAATATCCCATATGATTAAATTATTTAATTGGACCGGGTCCAAGTTTTAAGTTGTCGAAGTGACAATATCGGAAAGATTTTTGAGAAATTAAGATAAATAGACCTTTATAAGTCAGTTTCAGGAAGATAATTACTAGGAATTAAATAATATATCTTAAGTTAAAGTTGGAATTGGGACTAAAAGGAAAAATGGCAAGAAAGGTCACAAAATAAAGTTTAGGTACTAAAGTGGTAATTTAGCCAATTAAGTTTCAAGAATTGAAATTTATGAACATTTGACGGGAAAATATAAATTTTTGGATCGTCTTTTCTATTAGATATAAATAATACGTATACGAAATGATTAAAGTGTTAATTAATTAAGCAATGGAATAAATTGAACAAAAGAAAAGTTTAAAGGATTATTGGCAACAATCAAAGAAAACAAGGATTTAAATGGTACATTGACCATTATATATAAAGAGAAAGATATGAATAAGAAGAAGGAAAAATTCTCCAGAAGCTCTCATTCTCTCCACGTTGCGTTCGTCGATCATTGCCGTCGTTCCCTCGCCGTTTCTCCGTTCGACGTCTGTTTCAAGTGATTTTTGCGTTGATCTTTCGGAATTGGAAGCTCTACTGATCCTAAGCTTCGTTTTAAGGTAAAATCTCTAGAATTGGTGTCAAAAATCGGATTATATGGGCTGTTTTAGAGGTTATGTCGTATTTATACTGAAATTGACATATCTAAGTCGTTTTTAAGGTTTTCGGAAAAACTAAATGACGAGTTTTGTGTAGAAAGGTGTTGTTAGTAGGTTGTGAAGGTCGGAGGGGTGCGGAACGGCCCAGAGAAAGGTCCCCGAGCTGTGCAAACGCACAGCCTAAATAGGCTGTGCGAACGCACAGCGTACTGTGCAAACGCACAAAACCTCCTGTGCGCCCGCACAGCTAGTTCGAGGGACCAATATAATATTTTTTCCCCTATTTCGACCTAGATTCCAATATTTACGGATAATAGACCCTAAAAACTAATCATGGACCCCGAGAATCCTAAATTAAGATTAAGTTCGACGTTTTAGGTAATAAGCGAAAGTGCAAAACGATAAGCAAGTTACATAATTCTTGAATACGAGAAACGGAGTCTGATATGTCGTGAATACGATAAAGGAGCATCGAGTTCACGAATAACATTAAGAGTAAAACCAAAACCTAGGATTTACAAGCATTACGCATATAAACATGAAATACACGTCTAACTATAAAATGCTAATTAATACCTAACAGACGCGTCAACGAGCGGTGAGATCAGCAGACGTGGGCTAGTGCGAGCATACTATCATATTGACCACGTCATAGATTGGATAGCGGTCCGAGTGAGTTGCATTTTACTTTCGTGTATTATCTATGATAGTTATTTGATATTATATCTTATATATTATTTATTTAAACGCATCGCATTATATATGATTTGCCAATATGTTATATGCTTTTATTAAATTTCAAGTACGAGAACTATCCGAAGAAACTAGCTGCATATTGGGTATCAATAGGCTGTGTTATCACAAGTAATTCAATCAGTCTAGTGTGTTTAGACTATGTGAGATGATTTTGATATGTATGCATGATACGAATATGGAAGTTGGATATATGAATATTAGATACGAGGTTGAACTCGGTTGAGTTATCCCGAGACACGTATCTAGTGAGTTGAACTTGGTTGAGCTATCCTGGGACCCAAAACTTGGGATTAAGAGGTTGGCAGCGGCTAAAGCGGTTGAGTTATCCTGGGGCAGGGCCATTGGATTGAACAATTGATTTGAATATCACATTCGTAAGTTTTGTTAAGTTCTAGGCTTTTAGTTTCGAACGGATCAAATACTTGATTATATGTATTTTTGTATTATTGCTTTATTTGAAATGCGATATTATTTTATAATACCGTTAGTAAATTGCAAACTCACTCAGCATAGTCTGACCCCTGTTATTGTTTAACATTTTAAGGTGCTTAGTGTCTGGACCTAACGAAAGGTTGTTTTTTGGATCTGGAAGTCAGCAGTACATGTATAGTTCTCGACTTCTGTAGTGCTGTAGTAGTGGTCCTGTGTCGACAGAGTCATAGCCTTGATAGCATTGTATTTTGGTTTTACGTTTTCCTTGATGTCTTTGTTTATATATTTTCATAGGCTACGTACGTTGTGTTTGGTTCATGGCACCAGATGCCGAATATATATTTATGATACATTAGTATGTATATAATCCCATGAGGCCAGTTTGTAAGTGGTACAGTAACTAGAGCCCACGTGTATATCAGAAATTCTAGTATAAATACTTGTATATATGTTTGCTTCCGTTTGTGTATATGTTATGTTATTTGCAACAACGTTTTTAGTAAATTTAGGCTTGCTACGGGTTTCGAAGCTACCACTCTCATTCCCGAGCGCCGGTCGCGGCTCAATAATTTGGGTCATGACAATAAACCAATTAGTTAAAACGTTACGAAACCAATCCAAACGTTTGAAACGTTACGAAACAAATCCAAATGTTTCACCTTTTTAACGATTGAAGCCAAATGTTACGAAACAAATCGAAACGTTTCGCCTTTCTAGAAATTTAAGCCAAACGTTTACAAACATTACAAAACAAATCCAACATTTTACCTATTTAGCAATTTAAGCGAAATGTTTACAAACGGTAAGAAACAAATCCAAACGTTTCATCATTTTTAGGATTTAAGCCAAACGTTTACAAATGTTACGAAACAAATCCAAACGTCTCCCCTTTTTAGTGATTAAGCCAAAATGTTTAAAATATTACAAAACCAATCCAAACGTTTAAAACGTTACGAAACACATCCAAACGTTTCACCTTTTTAGCGATTTAAGCTAAACGTTTACAAACGTTACGAAACAAATCCAAACGTTTCCCTTTTTTAGAAATTTAAGCCAAAACGTTTACAAACGTAACGAAAAAAACCAAACATTTAAAACGTCACGAAACAAATCCACATGTTTCACCTTTTTAGCAATTTAAGCCAAACGTTTAAAACGTTACGAAACCAATCCAAACATTTAAACGTTACAAAACAAATCCAAACGTTTCACCTTTTTAGAGATTTAAGCCAAAAGTTTACAAAAATTACGAAACAAAACCAAACGTTTCACCTTTTTAGCGTTTCACATATTTAGCGATTTTTCTTACCAAGGCTACACATTTAGATTTTGTGGTTGGACATATGGATGCAAGAACCACATTCATTAATGGTTAAATTAAGGAGTATATCTATATGGAACAAGTTGAGGATTTTGAATCCGAAGAAGGTTCCAAGGCATGTAAGCTAAAATGATCCCTAGTGGATGGAAAGAAAGCTTCGAGTTTCATCGTCTTGATAAATCCGTAAGGAGTTACGAATTTATTAAAAACAATGATAAACCCAATGTTTACAAGAAGGTTAGTGGGAGCAGACTCACTTTCATAATCTTACATGTAGATAACTTATTACTAATAAATAATAATATAAAAATGTTAACTTCTGTAAAACTTTGGTTTATATAATACGTACTCTATCCATGACCTTGGAGAGGTAGCCTAAATTCTCAGTATTAGACTTTATGAAGATGGATCTAAGAGAATAATTGGTTTCTCCTACACGCTCTTCTTAAAAAAGATATTGAAGTAGTTCAATATGGAAGTTCTAAGAAGGATTGATACTAGTTAGGCATGAAATTATTCTTTTAAACGGAATGTCTTTCGAGACTTCTGACGAAAGCAAGAATCTAGCAAAGATACCATAGGCTTCGACAATTGGCAGTCTGATGTATGTGTTGTCACTTACAAAGCTAGAAATTGTCTATGCGATTAGTGGGACTAATCGGTTTCAATCCAATCAATGTTCAGAACATTGGATGGTTGTTAAGGATATCTTTAAGTACTTTTGAAGAACTAAAGATATGGTATTAACAAATGGAGAACGACCTTTTAAGTAGACTGTTTTACAGATTCTAATTAATAATCAGATATGGATAATAGAGAGTCTATCTCCGGATTCATATGTATCTATAATGAAGGAGTAGTGAGCTAGAAGTGTTCTAAGCAAGAATCAACTCCAGATTCCATTATAAAAGCCGAGTATATTATGATATGAGATGTCATAATAGAAGGTGTTTGGATAAATTAGTTCGTAATTGAACTAAGTACGGTTTTCTTCCATTAAGTCGACAGTTCCTCTTTTCTGCGACCACAATGGTGCTACTGCCCTAGCAAAAGAAACCGGGTCTCACAACTTATCCGAGGATAAGGAAAGGCATTATCATATTATCTAAATAAAATGCTGGAAAGAGAAAAATGTTTCTCTAATAGATAGCATCAGCCAGTAACAAGGTTGACCCACTGCCAAAGCCCATGACTTAGAGTAATTAAGGTTTACATGACTATGAGTCATTAAGATTTACATCTTATGAAGATGGGGCTTAGATATAGTTGTCAATGGCACCAGTGCAAGTGGGAGATTGTTAGTAGTATGTGCCTTAGGGCCATTTAATCATGTATATTTGTAGAACTAATCCCAATGGCAATGATATATATGTTTTATTTGAACTAAGTATCTTATCAACTAAGTGTTCATTTATTACGTATTGTCCTTATCACATTGTGATAGAATCTATTTTTAAGGTGTTAAGAATATGAGTGATATATTCTATTATACAAGTGATCTAAATAACTGTTCCCGATCGATGGGATCCTACGAATAAGGGCATCGCATTATCCCGGAAAGATCGTCACCTCTGTTTATTCTCCTGATTAGTAAAGAGTTACTAATTATAGAAAGTAGCGAGTCTCATACTACTTGCTGGGGATTACAATAAACATGTGGACATTCAAGGTGTTGAGTGAGTCGAACAAGTGACGCTAGATGACTTATACATGGTAATTCATCAAAGTCAATTTAATGTCATCTAGTTCATAATTGTACATATGTCCTTTGACTTGCGGTGACACTATCTTGTATATAGGTGATTAGAGTTTGATACTCCTTAACCATAGATCTTTCATGAGCTAGGGCCGCGGGATGTCTTGGCTCTAGTTAGTTGTATATGGAGATATGGGTTTAACCTAGAAAGGATTCATCACTCTTGATGAACGGAGACAAGATTCTATGCTATCTCAAATTGTTCTTGATGGATGATAAAACCTGCGCAGGTGTATTTGACTTACTTAGAAAATTATTTCTAGTGGAAGTCATATTTATCAAGAATTAGAACTGAGAGAGAGGTCATATGATCAAGACAAACAGTGTTTGACTTAACCATGACTCTAGTCGTGATTGGAATCTTTGATGAAGGGAATTTTGAGTGTATAGTAATTATGAACATTGGTTCATAAAGAATGCTTCGAAACATTCATCTCTATTTGGGGGTCGTGATATGTTGCTAGACGTCACTCTCGATCTATTAGAATTAATAATTAAATGGGATTTAATTATATAGTATAAGAAAGGCATTTCTTATTTCTCTCGTTGCCATAAAGATGTGAACCTTGTTAGTCACACACAATAGAGTGTGCAACCGATTGAGTTTACGAAAGATTAATTTCATATAGATACTAGCATATCTCGGAAATTAATCTAAGATGAAAAACAAGTACAAATTAGGGACTAATTTGCAAGAGCTATAAATTAGTAGGAACCTAATTGTACTATGTCCAAGTTAATTAGGGACTAATTTATAAGAGTTATAAATTAGTAGAAACCTAATTATATTTTAACCAAGTCTTATGATTAGAAGGCTTAAGTAATTAATTAGTGTAATCAATGATACTTAAAGCATTAATCATAAGTTAGTGGAATGATGATGCCATGGTGATGATGAGATAAGATCATGTCATATATGTGATGTCATATGATGACCACCTATATGATGTCACCATATGAAAGGTGTCATGTGGTGTCAACACCTTTGCTTGGTGTGTGACACCTAGCATATAAGGTGTTGCATTCTTAAGACATGCTCTAGCCTATAAATCGAGCTTGTCCTTGCTCATTTCAAAGCACCACACAATACACATCTCACTACAAAGTTGTAGAGAGAGAAAGCACTTGAAAGAGTTCAAGTAGTCATCAATCACGGTGAAACCTTGGCAACGTTTTTCATACATCCGAGCAAGGTCGTGGTCGCGGCGAGAGTTTGAGCTTAGGGCTGCTCGGCAAGAGGAACTCTTGCAGATTACTTCAAGGTGATGATTCAATCGGACGCATACTCGTGTGGACGAGCTTGAGGTCGCCGTACTTTCAGGACTAGAAGAATCATTGGACAATCGACATAGGTATTCTTCTTTCGATTCCTAGATGCGTGTTTTAATTACTAAATGATACGAAGATCCATTTGTTGTTGATATGATCAACTTTAGGATTCAGATTGTTGGAATTTTAATTTTGAATTGAAATATACGATCCAGACCCTCGCGTCCCGTTGCGCCAACCCTTTTGTCACGACCCTATTTCATGGATCGCGACCGGCGCTAGGGTATGTGTATCGTTGTACCAAAACCCGTAGCAAGCCTCGCGGATAACCTTAAACAAAAATAAACCTACAAGAAAACCACTGCTCGGGGGCAACCGAGACTCCAATCTAAGTCTAGCAGTTTATACAACAGTTCTAATATCAGAACTTGATAATAATCCGAAACTATGAATCAGGCCTCAAATATAATAATCCAAAGTTATAAGCCAGGGTAATAATATAAAATTCATACCACTACGACAAACCAAAGTATAATAATATAAAGACAACTAGTTCTACTGCGGTCTAAGAGTTTAAAACAATAGACACGTCTAACCTGACCCAACCAAAATCGAAAGTGAAAACCAAAGTCTTGAATCAATCCTTTAAATGACACAAATTTTAAATAAGAACTCATACCTTCACTTACATAATGGTAAAGACATAGAAAGCAATGAAGCCGAATAGGCTTGCCAACACTTGGCAAGTAACACCCAAAGTACACTTTATATTTCACCTTGAATAGATTTAATAGGATTCCAACATCTTTCAAGTATCAACTTGAAACTAAATAACTTAGCTGAAACATTACACAACAATATAACACCTTACATGGCCTAAACCAATGTTTATCTATCACCTAATATAAAGCTAACATCTTTACATTCTTAAACAATTTCCAGCCCTTAGTAATCTTGGCAACCTTGGCAACCCTTGCCCATCATACGTTTGGCCTTGATCGCCGAAATGAGATTCTTAGGTGTTTCCGCCTTCTCCCCTTGGAAAGAAAATGGCGTATCACCTGGAATCCCAAACACCACTGACTTCCCTCGACAGTCGATCGAAGCAAAATGGCGTGAAAGCCAATCCATCCCCAAGATAACATCAAAAGATAACACGTCATGTACAATTAAATCAGCACTAAGATCGCTACCATTTATAACCACAGAAAAAAAACAGATAAACCACATCCACCACAACATAGTCAGACAAAGGCGTAGATACATATAAAGGTTCTAACAACCTAAATGGTGTCACACTCAACTTAGCAGCAAAACTCGAAGAAACAAGAGAGTGAGTTGCACCCGCATCAAATAAAACCATTGCATCTACAAAAGAGATCGGGATTGTACCTTTTGTTGGTGCAGCGGGACGTGAGGGTCGGAATCGTATATTTCAATTCAAAATTGGAATTCCAACAGTTCGGATCTAGAAATTGATCATATCAATAACAAATGGATCGTCGTATCATCTAGTAATTAAAGCACGCATCTAGAAACCGTAAGAAGAATACCTATGTCGATTCTCCAACAATTGTTGTAGTCCCGATAGTACGACGACCTAAAGCTCGTCCACACGAGTATGCGTCCGATTGAATCCTCGCCTTGAAGTAATCTGCAAGAGTTTCTCTTGCCGAGCAACCCTAAGATCAAACTCTCGCCTCGATTACGTCTTTGCTGGGATGTATGAAAAACTTTCTCCAATGGCATTTTCTACAATATGCAATAATTAAACAAGTATAAATAAAACATATATATCATTTCCAATGGCATTTTTTTATACAAGTATAAATACCAAATGGCCCTAGGGCACATACTACTAACAATCTCCCACTTGCACTAGCGCCTTTCTATGTGTTTGGATTTCTGGTGAGACCGGGGTTCCTTTGCCTGGGCTATAACACCATTGTTGTCGCAGAAAAGAGGAACCGCCGACTCAATTGTAGGAACCACACCAAGTTCAAAAACGAACTTCTTAATCCAAACAACTTCCTTTGCAGCATCTGATGCCGCAATATACTCGGCTTCTGTTGTGGAATCCGCAGTGGTTTCTTGTTTGGAACTCTTCCAACTCACTGCTCCTCCATTACATGTGAATACGAATCCGGGTATAGACTTACGATCGTCTATATCTGATTGAAAATCAGAATCTGTAAAACCGTCTATTTGTAGATCACCTCCTCCATATGTTAAGATCATATCTTTAGTTCTTCTCAAGTACTTAAAGATATTCTTAACTGTCATCCAGTGTTCCGAACCTGGATTGGATTGATATTGGCTAGTCAAACTAACCGCATAGGCAATATCCGGCCTAGTACACAACATAGCATACATAAGACTACCAATTGCCGAAGCATATGGTATCTTTGCCATTTCATCTCTTTCCTCAGATGTCTTTGGAGACATATCCTTTGAAAGGTGAATTCTATGCCTAACGGTAGAATTTTCCATATTGAACTTCTTCAATATCTTTTCTAAGTAGAGCCTTTGGGAGAGACCTATTATTCTCTTAGATCTATCTCTATAGAGTCTAATACCAAGAATGTAAGTTGCTTCTCTAAGGTCTTTCATGGAGAAAGTTTTCGATAACCAAAGCTTTACAGAGGTTAACATACCGACATCATTTCCTATTAGTAAAATATCATCTACGTACAAGACTAGGAACGTGATTGCGCTCCCACTAACCTTCTTGTAAACACATGGTTCATCTTCGTTTTTGATAAACTCGTAACTCTTTATGGCTTCATCAAAACAACGATTCCAACTTCTCAAAGCTTGCTTCAATCCATATATGGATCGTTTAAGCTTACACACCTTAGAACCTTCTTCGGATTCAAAACCCTTAGGTTGTTCCATATAGATTTCCTCCTCAATATATCCATTAAGGAATGCGGTCTTGACATCCATTTGCCAAACCTCATAATCTAAATATGCAGCTATGGCAAGAAGAATCCGGATGGACTTAAGCATGGCTACAAGCGAGAAAGTCTCTTCATAATCGACTCCTTGCCTTTGGCGAAACCCTTTCGCAACAAGCCTAGCTTTAGAAGTCTCAATTTTTCCATCAGCACCAATTTTACGCTTGAAGATCCATTTGTTCCCTATTGGTATAATACCATCGGGTGGATCGACTAGCTCCCAAACTTGGTTACTGTACATGGAATCCATTTTGGATTTCATAGCTTCAAGCCATCTTGAAGAATCTATATCACATATAGCTTCCTCATAAGTAGAGTGATCAACAATTTGATCATTTTCTCCATGAATAAACAACTTTTGTATATCATGAAGAAAAACCATATCTTTCTGGTTGATGAGATACTCTACTTGATCTTCGAGGTGTTTCTGTAGATTTTTACTAATTCTGGTTTACTATGGGTTTGATCAATCTCCATTGTATCATTTTGTTGGTCTTTAGACGACTCCTCATCTAATTCTATATTTCTTCCTTTGCCCCCTTCTTGAATAAATTGTTTTTCAAGAAAGACTGCATCCCGACTAACAACTATTGTTTGTTCGGATGGAATATAGAAATAATATCCTAAACTGTCTTTAGGATAACCAACGAATCTTCCCATGATTGATCTTGATTCCAACTTGTCGATTATCACTTTTTTGATATATGCCGAACATCCCCAAATCTTAATATGCTTAAGACTTGGTTCCTTACCATACTATATCGCATAAGGTATTCTCGGAGCGGATTTAGTTGGTACTCGATTTAGAATATAATTTGCACTAAGAAGTGCATGACCCCATAATGAAATGGGTAAATCAGTATAGCTAATCATTGATCGTACCATGTCTAACAATGTACGATTCCTCCGTTCCGATACACCATTCAACTGTGGTGTTCCTGGAGGAGTCGGTTGGGAAATAATACCGCATTCTTTTAAGAATGCACCAAATCCCGTACTCAAGTATTCACCTCCTCGATCAGATCGAAGAATTTTAATACTTTTTCCAATTTGTTTTTCTACTTCATTTTTGAAGTCTTTAAATATTTCAAAAGCTTCACTCTTGTTCTTCATAAGAACAACATACCCATACCCTGATAAATCATCGGTGAAGGTAATGAAGTATAAATAACCACCTCGTGCCATTTCTTTAAATGGACCACATACATCATGTAATACCCCAAAATATTTAATTATCTAATTGGACCATGTGTCCAGTTTTGAGTCGCTAGAGTGGCGATATCGGAAAGCCTTCCGATAAAAGTAAGATAAATAAGTTTTAGTAGATCGATATTAAAAGAGATTATAGCAAAGAATTTAACATTATATTTCAATTCTAGAGTGGAATTGGAATTAGAAAGGAAGTATGTTAAGAAAGTTGCAAAATAAAGTACAGGGACTGAAGTGGTAATTTAGCCACTATGACTTAAAATGGAAATTATTTCGCCAAGGCCGGCGAAACGTTTTATAGTATATGTGGTAAAAGTTTCGGGTCAATCGGAGACCTTTTAAAATTTGGACGCGGATACGTTTTGGGCTAAATTGTAACTTTTGAAAAGTTCTAGGGCCAAAATGTAAATTAGCCAAGTAAGTCTCGAGAATAGCAATTCAAAGAGTATTGACGGAAAATAATAATTTCGGGCCAAGTATTATTTAATTGGATATAAATAATACGTATAAAAGAATAATTTAACCGTTTAGTTAAATTAGAAAGTTTAAAAGGGAATTGGTTTATGTTAAAGAAATGGAGGATCAAAATGGTACATTAGCCAAGATATATATATGTTTCTTAAGAAGGAAAGAAAGAAGGATTAGATGATCCAGAGAAAGAGAGAAGGAAGATGACGATGGATTCGATCCGTCGCGGTTTCGCCGTTTCTCGTCCAAATCGAGTGATTCTCGCGCCGATGGATTAAGAATTCAATTCTCTATCATCTTTAAGCTTCAAATTGATGTAAGCTTGACGTTTTGATTTGGGGTTTTGAGCGGTTTTACCGTTTTAATGATTTTGAGTTTGAATTCGACGTTTTAAGTTTAAATCTTGAGTTTTGATGTTATTAAACGTTGCGGGATCGAGTTAGGACGTTTAAGCACGTCGAAAATGGCCCGGGGAATGAACCCCGGAGCTGCACATCGGCAGCCGTTTGCTGCACGAACGTGCAGTACACGTTCGTGTAGCAGACTGCACGAACGTGCAGCACACGTTCGTGTAGCAGACTGCACGAACGTGTAGCACACGTTCGTGTAGGAGACTGCACGAACGTGTAGCACACGTTCGTGTAGGAGACTGCACGAACGTGTAGCACACGTTCGTGTAGGACACTCCACGAACGTGGAGTACACGATCGTGCAGCGTACTGCACACGAACGTGCAGTACACTGCTGCACGAACGTGCAGTCCTTCGCCAAAGGGGGATTTTCGAATCGGGCCTTCTGGACCCTGACGCGACGCGGAAACTTGATTTCAGACAGTTGCAAGTCGCATAAACAATCACGATTTGATTGAATATCAAAACATAAACTAGGACGTTTAAAAGAGAGGTGTGATTAAGATAAAGTTGAGAGTCGTATTTGAGATACGATCGTGATAACCTAAGTTTATAACTTAGGGTTTTGATACTAAACCTACGTTTACGGATTTAACGTATAGGTCACCCGAATAAGTAACTGGCGTATCGGGGAAATACCGGATCGACGGGCCAGAATAGCTAAGGGATAGAACGACGCATGGAGCTTACGCTTGCGGGATTATAATAGCGCAATTTTGGATAGCGGTCACTGTGAGTGGCAATTTACTTTCGCGTATTATTGTTATGAAAGTTATTTTCTTATATTATGAGTATTGTCATTAAATGTCTCGTATCTATACGATCTGCTCGTATAAGCTGTTTGTTTAATAGATTTGATTATATGAATGTTGTTGTACTCGTTGTTTTGGAGATAAGTGTCTAATGTGCGGTCCGAAGAGACCAACTACCTATTGGGTGTCAATAGGCTGCATGATCATTGGTGAGTCAGTCTAAAGTATCTGACTTTATGATTAAGAATTAAAATATGTCTATGTATAATATGTTATGATTTAGATACGCAGAGTGAACTCGGCTACGGTGTAGCCTGGAAGTCCCCGTATCTAGTGGGCTGGGCCCACCAGTGGCTGGGCCACCAGTGAGTTGGACTCACACTTTATGATTTAGATACGCAGAGTGAACTCGGCTACGGTGTAGTCTGGAAGTCCCCGTATCTAGTGAGTTGGACTCACACTTTGAAAATTAATAATGTTTGTTTAAATCATAAATTTATATATGTATTTAGCGTGTAACGCTATGTTTTAATAATACTATAAGTAACTTGCAAACTCACTCAGTATTTTCCCAAATACTGACCCCTCACTCTGATGTTTGCAGGTAAGCAGAGTCGGATCAGACAAACCATCTCCATTGTGCCAGAAGTCATTGGACTTGCACAGGCATGAGTTCCTAGAGCTGCAGTAGTCAGTAGATGTCAGTATTAGATAAACATCTGGATTTCAAATAGTTAGTTTTGAATGTAAACTGTAATATGATATTTTAATATCTACAATTATATTATGTAAAAGAGTTTTCTAAAAAGGTTGATATATGATATTATAATTTTAAATGCGAAATATTAATAGTGGTTTTAGGCTTGCTACGGGTTTCGGAGCTACCACTCCCATTCCCTAGCGCCGGTCTCGGCTCAATAATTTGGGTCGTGACAATTGTGTTATCAGAGCAGTTGGTCCAGTTACCTCTGCTAAAATGTGTTTGTCGGTTGAGTAACCTAGGAACTACTGCAGCTATAGAGTTGGGGTTTGTCTGATCCAAGTTGTTAGTGTGATTTGATTTGAGATAAGTATGATAAGTTGATTTGTGAAATGCTTACTTGTTTCTTGTGACACGTATATACGAGATATATACGTATATATTGTTTTGATAAGACGTGCATATATGATATGCATTTGAAATGAAGATTCTGGGAGATGTATTGCCTCCTCTGAATAGAAAATAATTATTATGATTGCGATTTGATGTTATACATACATGCGTGCTTAGCACCAGATAGCATGAGCGATGTTATTGGATTCGATCGATCGAAATTTCAGAAAGAGTGAGAAGAAGGAATGCAAAGTTGTAGAAGTTGAGGAACTTTCCAGAAGCAGAGTTTAAAGGTCTAGAGAACTTACAAAACTCGAAGTTTATAACTTTTAAAAGTTATTTGTTTCAACGATTCTAAAAGCATAATTGTGCCTAGACCCGTAATAGTCATTGATAATTGCCACGACATTGATAGAAATGCATCACTACATACATCAATACATGCATTAATAAGACATGCATCATATGCATTATGTTCAGACGAAGAGGTGAGATGTGGCAACTCTTTGGGGATGAGAGACGTCATCACCCTAGTGCACAATTTTGCTAAGATTTAAATGAAATTTTTAAATGAGTCGTTTTATTTGAAAGAGTTTTCAAAGAGTTTTGTTTTTAATGTGAGTATACCTAGACCAGAACTCTGAGACGGAAGTGAGATGCTCGCGAGCAAGCTGTGATCTAGGCTATGAGGTGAATGAATACGTATAGTTGTGAGAATATAGAATTTGTGTCTCTAGCTAATGAATTTAGTCTGGATAGTAGATATGTGTCCGGATAGTAAAACATATCTGATGAATAACGTATGACTTGTATATTGTGTTTGATATACTTAATGTTTGATTAAGTCTATGTGAGCGGAATGCTCACAAGACTTAAGTTACGATATGTAATCAAGAAAATCTAGGGGACACTGATTTTCTTGAATTCGGCCAACATAGATGCTTATAGCTACGATAGTATTATGCGTTTAACATATACAACGCGAGTATATGTTTAGATAATTGGCCAGTATACGATGAGTTAGAACACTCATAAGACTTGCAATAAGAGACGTAATCATAGAAGGTTTTAAGGAAGGAGACGTCCCTAGGGTCCAACATACGTGGACCGCGATTAGACGTGATAATTAGTAAGGATTATATTTTAAGGAATTTATCAGTATTCCTTTATATAATCGCTATACTAGGAACGTGGAATTGCGCGAACGCGTGCTGTTGCACAACAAGTATATGAGGCACAAGAAGGAAGATCGAGGTGACAAAGGCGAATGCAACCTAGTCCAAGGCCTGCAAAGGTCATAAATGCGATAAAGGTCAACGGGAACCTAACAAGGTAAAGTGGGAATATACAGGCATCAGAAGTACCGCAATAACCCAACGACATTAAGAATCAGTTAGTAGTAAAAGTAACTGATATAAGGAATTGTGTGCCAATGATCGGACGATGAATATAAAGATAGTATCAACGTGAAGAAAGGAACACCTATAGAGATTTGATGTTAGTATACTTAAGTTAAGACTGAAAGAGTTTGACGGATCAAGTGGTATGCTAAATCCACTAGGAAAGTGAAGTAAGATGCTCGTACACATCAAGCGGATGAAGGACAAACAGTAATGTCAATGAAGATGTCGATGAAAGGTTCAACTTGTGATTAGTTCCGACATGCAATTAGAGCAATGAAAGACCAAGTAACATGAACTAAGTTTGTGACCCGATTTGGGAAATTCTTTCAACTATAAGTTCCAGTTAAGGATAATCGGGAAAGATCAAGATACTTAGATCAAGAGACAAACAACAAGAACTGTAATCGGTGGATTGAGAGTTGAAACTTCCACCTTAAGATTTTGGTTATGAAGCGGAATAGTAGGTTGTGAAAGGTACAAACGTAATGGATGTTTGTGAAGTGTTAGCCTTAAATTTCAAGTTAGATCAAATTAAGAGTGATGTAATCAGTATAGAAGATTGATTATGATCCTTAAAGGATTAAGATGTATTAGGCACGATCAAATTTGTTTGATACATTCCCAGAAAGAGATCCTCAGGAAGAGGACTTCGGGAAAGAAAAGTTATCAGACGAGTTCGATGTCGAGAAGTACCGGAGCAAGCATTTCTGATTTAGAGTACGGTAGTATCACAATCTGAGGGAGGATACGGAAGTAGCCAATGGTCAGTCACGAATGGCTCTGATCAGGTTAGGAAGCAAATGCGCTCCTTTTCACAAGGAATGCTACCAGTAGGACTGTATTCCATTGACTTCCTGCGTACGGTCGAGAGATTGCCAAAGGTACATGACGTATATGATAAAGTATAAAGACGCAAAAGTAGATTATGGATAATAAGAAGTTAGTTAAAGTAAACAGAGTTAAGGAAAGTACGGATAACCTGCGTATGTCGCAAGAAACTTGATAAGCGTTACTGAGAAACGAAAAAGAGAAAGTCACGTAGAAGGATGAAGAGAGGATCAGATGGATTAAATTCTATATAGTTGCAAGACATATAAAAATAGGAAAAGATAAAGATGACAGAGACATAGGATTGGATTCACTAACAGTTAAAACGTCAGTAAAGGTACAACAGTACAATATATAAGTAATTAAGGACGCACTACGTCGATAATTCAGGCAAAAGAACTGCGACCCATTATTTAATTGGTGATCGACGCTCAGAGTGCTGAAACAAGAAATATCAGAAATATGAGATACGATAGAGATGATACCAGCATATGATTGGCATTACGGACAGCCATAATGTTAGTACGAATACGATAAGACAAGGCATATACGATTGAAACGCACTACATCGAAAAGTTTAGACGAAGAAAGCCACAACTCTCTATTAGTGATTGATGTTGTGGATATTAAAAGTAAGTGATAAGCGATATATAAGATACGATGAAGAGGAAAGCAAGGACTACAATAGAAGATGATTAAGAAACACGATTAGAGCGTGAATAAAGAACACAAAAAGGAATACCATAGGATCATAGCATTTAGACTATTTATCCTATTGGTTAACTAAGAATAAGGAATTAAAGAAAGATTATAAAGGAGTACATCTACGATATGGACAAAAATGGAAATAACAAGCGGAATACCAAGATAGTGGATAGTAATGAGAAGTAAGCTTAACGCTACATGATAGTATAAAGGAACAGATTTGGAAGGTGTTGCAAAGATTGAATGTGAGAATTGACATAGACTTCGCATTAAGGATTAAGAAATGTTAAAAGAATATGATAATTGGGCCTGATATTAGTTGTGCTGACAGAATAAATGTCAGTGTGGGAATACATTCCATAAGAAATTCCATAAGTATTAATGAACGTTGGTACATTGGATACTGATGTAATCCAATGTAAACAACGCTTAAGATTATCGACGATAATTAGAGATGTGACGATTGGAGATGCGGCAATAAAGAATGATATGTAAGGCGACGACAAGAATAAGTCGTGAATAAGAGTACTCATAAGGAGTGTGATGACAAAGAACTAGGAGGAAAGGAATAAAGAGTTATTATAGAAATCTAAAGACATTACCTCGATAACTCCAAGTATAAGTTATCTACGGGTTTATAGACCAACGTAGAACGAGTTGTTAAGGATATGAAAGGATAACGATACATCAAAAGACGTATCGAAGTAGTATAGATAACACTTGTAGCTATTGATAAGGATATACTACGAAAATGACTTACAACTTGAGAGTAAGGCAATTACTTAGAACAAGTAATTCAAGTAATGTAAATTTAAGAAACTCTGCTAACAATAAGTGAGTAAAGAAAACCGTCAAGGGATGACGATAACAAGTGACTTCTAGAGACACTATGGATTAGAAATACGATATCAAGAAAGGTCTGACATTTATAGTTAATGTCATTGCACCAGAGGTACAAGGATTGGAATAACGATTCCACATACCAACAAATACCGTAAGACAAGTATGGTGTAACCATTAAGGAGAATGGACTAGATATTATTAAGATAAGCTATCATTGAACATCAGTAAGGAACTGAAAGTTCAATTACGACTATAAGAGTTTATAGTAACAAATGTCAAACACATGAATTGTGTTGTAAAATAAAGAGAAGAGATCGAAGATAGATTGTCAATAATAATTGACATCAAAGTGCAAGAAGTACAGAAAATAGAATAACGATTCCTTGCGCTAACTAGTGTCGTAAGACGAACACGATATTCCTACTATGAATAAGAATTCTAGATATAAATGAGATTAAGGTAAGAAGAGTATATGAAAATTCGAGGACGAATTTTTATAAGGAGGGAAGAATGTAATACCCCAAAATATTTAATTATCTAATTGGACCATGTGTCCAGTTTTGAGTCGCCAGAGTGGCGATATCGGAAAGCCTTCCGATAAAAGTAAGATAAATAAGTTTTAGTAGATCGGTATTAAAAGAGATTATAGCAAAGAATTTAACATTATATTTCAATTCTAGAGTGGAATTGGAATTAGAAAAGAAGTATGTTAAGAAAGTTGCAAAATAAAGTACAGGGAATGAAGTGGTAATTTAGCCACTATGACTTAAAATGGAAATTATTTCGCCAAGGCCCGCGAAACGTTTTATAGTATATGTGGTAAAAGTTTCGGGTCAATCGGAGACCTTTTAAAATTTGGACGCGGATACGTTTTGGGCTAAATTGTAACTTTTGAAAAGTTCTAGGGCCAAAACGTAAATTAGCCAAGTAAGTCTCGAGAATAGCAATTCAAAGAGTATTGACGGAAAATAATAATTTCGGGCCAAGTATTATTTAATTGGATATAAATAATACGTATAAAAGAATAATTTAACCGTTTAGTTAAATTAGAAAGTTTAAAAGGGAATTGGTTTATGTTAAAGAAATGGAGGATCAAAATGGTACATTAGCCAAGATATATATATGTTTCTTAAGAAGGAAAGAAAGAAGGATTAGATGATCCAGAGAAAGAGAGAAGGAAGATGACGATGGATTCGATCCGTCGCGGTTTCGCCGTTTCTCGTCCAAATCGAGTGATTCTCGCGCCGATGGATTAAGAATTCAATTCTCTATCATCTTTAAGCTTCAAATTGAGGTAAGCTTGACGTTTTGATTTGGGGTTTTGAGCGGTTTTACCGTTTTAATGATTTTGAGTTTGAATTCGACGTTTTAAGTTTAAATCTTGAGTTTTGATGTTATTAAACGTTGGGGGATCGAGTTAGGACGTTTAAGCACGTCGAAAATGGCCCGGGGAATGAACCCCGGAGCTGCACATCGGCAGCCGTTTGCTGCACGAACGTGCAGTACACGTTCGTGTAGCAGACTGCACGAACGTGCAGTACACGTTCGTGTAGCAGACTGCACGAACGTGTAGCACACGTTCGTGTAGGACACTACACGAACGTGGAGTACACGATCGTGCAGCGTACTGCACACGAACGTGCAGTACACTGCTGCACGAACGTGCAGTCCTTCGCCAAAGGGGGATTTTCGAATCGGGCCTTCTGGACCCTGACGCGACGCGGAAACTTGATTTCAGACAGTTGCAAGTCGCATAAACAATCACGATTTGATTGAATATCAAAACATAAACTAGGACGTTTAAAAGAGAGGTGTGATTAAGATAAAGTTGAGAGTCGTATTTGAGATACGATCGTGATAACCTAAGTTTATAACTTAGGGTTTTGATACTAAACCTACGTTTACGGATTTAACGTATAGGTCACCCGAATAAGTAACTGGCGTATCGGGGAAATACCGGATCGACGGGCCAGAATAGCTAAGGGATAGAACGACGCATGGAGCTTACGCTTGCGGGATTATAATAGCGCAATTTTGGATAGCGGTCACTGTGAGTGGCAATTTACTTTCGCGTATTATTGTTATGAAAGTTATTTTCTTATATTATGAGTATTGTCATTAAATGTCTCGTATCTATACGATCTGCTCGTATAAGCTGTTTGTTTAATAGATTTGATTATATGAATGTTGTTGTACTCGTTGTTTTGGAGATAAGTGTCTAATGTGCGGTCCGAAGAGACCAACTACCTATTGGGTGTCAATAGGCTGCATGATCATTGGTGAGTCAGTCTAAAGTATCTGACTTTATGATTAAGAATTAAAATATGTCTATGTATAATATGTTATGATTTAGATACGCAGAGTGAACTCGGCTACGGTGTAGCCTGGAAGTCCCCGTATCTAGTGGGCTGGGCCCACCAGTGGCTGGGCCACCAGTGAGTTGGACTCACACTTTATGATTTAGATACGCAGAGTGAACTCGGCTACGGTGTAGTCTGGAAGTCCCCGTATCTAGTGAGTTGGACTCACACTTTGAAAATTAATAATGTTTGTTTAAATCATAAATTTATATATGTATTTAGCGTGTAACGCTATGTTTTAATAATACTATAAGTAACTTGCAAACTCACTCAGTATTTTCCCAAATACTGACCCCTCACTCTGATGTTTGCAGGTAAGCAGAGTCGGATCAGACAAACCATCTCCATTGTGCCAGAAGTCATTGGACTTGCACAGGCATGAGTTCCTAGAGCTGCAGTAGTCAGTAGATGTCAGTATTAGATAGACATCTGGATTTCAAATAGTTAGTTTTGAATGTAAACTGTAATATGATATTTTAATATCTACAATTATATTATGTAAAAGAGTTTTCTAAAAAGGTTGATATATGATATTATAATTTTAAATGCGAAATATTAATAGTGGTTTTAGGCTTGCTACGGGTTTCGGAGCTACCACTCCCATTCCCTAGCGCCGGTCTCGGCTCAATAATTTGGGTCGTGACACATCACTATGTATGATTTCCAAAACATCTTTGGCTCTACCACTTTGTCCCACAAAGGGTGATCGGGTCATCTTGCCTTTAAGACATGACTAACAAGTTGAAATTGATGCGGAATCAAGATTACTCAAGATTCCTATCTTATCCAACTTGTTAAGTCGATCTTCCGCAATATGTCCTAATCGTAAGTGCCAAAGTTGCTTCGAGGTTTGATCACTGACGGTATTAATTTTTAAAACATTATTTGTATTGCGAACAACTTCATTTAAGCAAGAAAGACCATTTTGTACATAACCATAACCAACGATTTCATTATTATAGATAATTTTACAAACATCCTTTGTAAATAGGAAATCATATCCTAATCTTGTCATACAAGAAATAGACATGATATTTCTATAAGCGTTTGGTAAGTACAAAACATTGCTCAAATACAAAACATGTTTATACAACAAAATAGAAGATGATCCTATAGTTTTAGCCGCAACGCTTGCGTTATTTCCAAGCTTCAAGATCACTTTGTCCTTGTCCAACTTCCTCTCATTTGCTAGATCCTGTAAGGATGAACAAATGTGAGAACTAGCTCCGGTATCTAATACCCAAGCTTTGGACGAGCTATCGTTATTGGAATTGAAATAATAAGAAACTAACACACCCATACCGGGATTTTCATTCTTCTTGTTCTTGCCCTTGGATTTCAAATACATGGGGCAATTTCGTTTCCAATGTCCCTCGCCTTCACAAAAGAAACACTTTCCTTTGTTCTCCGAGGTGCCCTTCTTTTTTGCAATGGCCTTGTGGGCCTTCAAAACATTCTTCTTAGTTTTCTTCTTCTTAGTCTTACTAGAAGAAGCAACCACAAGAGAAACTTCCTTTCCCTTAACATTATTCTTATCAGCAGTTATCAATATATTTGATAACTCAGCAAGTGCACATTCTATCCGATTCATATAGTAATTCGTGATGAAACTACCATACGATTTCGGAAGGGATTGAAGGATCATATCCGTTTGGAGATTGAAATCCATGATGAAGTCTAGACCCTCTAGCCGTTTGATACATCGAATCATCATGTTCACATGTTCTCCAACACCCATTCCTTTGAATGCTTCGCCCGAAATAATTGCTTAGATATCTCATATCTAGTAAAACGACTTGATTCACCATACAACTCTTGTAAGTGAAACAATATTTCGCGAGCTCCCAGATATTTCTCGTGTTGCTTTTGCAATTCGTTATTCATAGATGCCAACATATGGCACTTGGCTTGTTCGTCATCTAACTTCCACTTGCGCAATGCCTCATGTTCCTCGGGAGGTGCCTCAATCGGCAATGGTCCCGGAACATTTGTCTCAAGAACATATGCTATGTGTTCACTTGCAAGAACTATTTTGAGATTTCTTAACCAATCAACAACGTTAGGACCCACTAAGCGATTATTGTCGAGAATGCTACTTAACGGATTCGATTTCATCTTATCTTATCAACCTATAGATAGCAAAGATCTCTAATTAGTATTATTGTCTTGCATATTTAAACCATGATGATTTGGTCTTTATCAAAATGGCCTCCCACTATCTTTTTCGAATCCTACACTTCCAAAATAGGAAACGTAAATCTTTGTTGGAAAAGATTTCAAGCGGGTGATTGAATTCTTATAGTCATTGTTCTTTCCCTCAGGTACGCCTAATTGCCG
The DNA here is from genome assembly GCF_937616625.2 of Mercurialis annua. Taxonomy (NCBI): domain Eukaryota; kingdom Viridiplantae; phylum Streptophyta; class Magnoliopsida; order Malpighiales; family Euphorbiaceae; genus Mercurialis; species Mercurialis annua. The sequence continues at coordinate 30,908,768 of NC_065572.1, read as the reverse complement.
TTATTGGGATCACAATGTACTAAAAGTGAACAAAACTTGTTCATCATATCTCATATGAGGTTCAATCATTTCCAGCTCCTAATGTATTCACCCTCAGATACCCATTGTCGTTATTGGGTTTCAGCATTAGTTAAGTTTAACCCATTGCATCAACTAAGATGTATCAATTTGAATAATACACGACTCAGGTACGCCTAATTGTCGTTATTGTCGTGTATTATATCGATACACCCGTAACATCTCATGTTTAACAATAAACTCAACAACAGCCTCTTGACGATATTATCTCACCCCTATGTATCCATAGCCGACAAGATGATAACTCAAAGCATGTTAGTTTATTGCTCCAATGGAGAGCCATTGATAAATCAATTTAATGATTAATCAATATAAACCTAATATTTTAACTTTTAGGAAGATTTCTTAGGGTTTTCAGTTATTCCGATCTCACTAAACACACAACACATGTTAGCATGCATCTCATACATATTAAAGCTAAAATGAATCATGCAATCACACATGTATGATCATGGACTTCCTAGGTCTCATTCTTTAGCCACAAAAGAATGAGCAAACTATTACTTGTTCCACATGTCTTGTTGATGACAATATAATGCACAAGCGAGTCATGCATTGTGTTAAATAATCACATTAGAAAAATTCCCAGGATAGATTGGAGGGTCACGAGCGAACCACTTAAGTACCAATCTCCTAGACAGAATTTAATCAAATGTAATTAATGTCACAATACCGTTTGCTCGTTTTTGCAAACAAGACCTAAGCCCTCGGAATTATAAATTACATGCCAATTAATAATTCCTAAGTCCATGATTATTAATACATTCATTCAATCGTAAAGCTTTAATACTTGCTGATACGGTGGCTCCGATACCACTGTTGGTTCCCAGCCAATAGTGAGGGTGTGGACCAATATGGACTCGATCCTATCTCATAGGGTGACATCCATATGTACCTACCAAAGCACGCATCACATACGCTCTAGGGTGGAGAGCCTCACTTCGTCACACGATCATGAGTGAGAGTTCCCTAGAATCGGATAATCGACACATCTCCATGTGTTGCATCTCCATGCACATTATCCTTTGCTCTGATACCACTGTTGGTGAAGCGGGACGTGAGGGTCCGAATCGTATATTTCAATTCAAAATTGGAATTCCAACAATTCGGATCTAGAAATTGATCATATCAATAACAAATGGATCGTCGTATCATCTAGTAATTAAAGCACGCATCTAGAAACCGTACGAAGAATACCTATGTCTATTCTCCAACGATTCTTGTAGTCCCGATAGTACGGCGACCTAAAGCTCGTCCACACGAGTATGCGTCCGATTGAATCCTCGCCTTGAAGTAATATGCAAGAGTTTCTTTTGCCGAGAAACCCTAAGCTCAAACTCTCGCCTCGACTACTTGAACTCCTTCAAATATGCTCTCTTAAGTGTGGTGTGTATAGAATGAGCAAAGGCAACCTCTATTAATAGGGTAGAGCTTTGCTTAAAAATGCAACACCTCATATGCTAGGTGTCACACACCAAGCAAAGGTGTTGCCACCATTCAACACCTCACATGCTAGGTGTCACACACCAAGCATAGGTGTTTCCACCAACTGACACATCAGATGCTAGGTGTCACACATACAGCATAGGTGTTGCCACCTTCTAACACGTCAGATGCTAGGTGTCACAAACAGAGACATACATGACATCATCACATGACATCATCACGTGACATCATCGTGACATCATCACGTGACATCATCGTGACATCATCACATGACATCATCACATGACATTATCGTGACATCATCACATGACATCATCATATTAACTTGGATGAAATATATTAGGTGCCTACTAATTTATAACTCCTACAAATTAGTCCCTAATTGTATTTGTTTTTTCATCTTAGATGATTTTCGAGATATGCTAATATCTATATGAAATAGATCTCTCGTAAACTCAATCGGTGGCACACCCTATTGTGTGTGACTAACTCGGTTCACATATATATGGCAACGAGAGTCATAAGAAACACCTTTCTTATATTAAATAATTAAATCCCATTAATTATTAATTCTCGTAGATCGTGAGTGATGTCTAGCAACATATCACGACCCCCAAATAGATATGAATGTTTCGATGCATTCTTTATGAACCAATGTTCATAATTACCGTACACTCAAAATTCCCTTCATCTAAGATTCTGATCTCGACTAGTGTCACGGTTAAGTAAAACACTGTTTTTCTTGATCATATGACCTCATCTCAGTTCTTATTCTCTATAAATATGACTTCCACTAGAAACAACTTTCTAAGTAAGTCATATACACCTGCACAGGTTTTATCATCCATCAAGAACAATTTGAGATAGCATAGAATCTTTTCTCCGTTCATCCGGAGTGATAAATCCTCTCTTGGTTAAACCCCTATCTCCATATACAACTAACTAGAGCCAACACATCCCGCGATCCTAGCTCATGAAAGATCTAGGGATAAGGAGTATCAAACTCTAATCACCTATATACAAGATAGTGTCACCGCAAGTCAAAGGACATATGTACAATTATGAAATAGATGACATTAAATTGACTTTGATGAAATACCATGTATAAGTCATCTAGCGTCACTTGTTCGACTCACTCAAACCCTTTGAGTGTCCATATGTTTATTCTGATCCCCATCAAGTAGTATGAGACTCACTGCTTCCTATAATTAGTAACTCTTTACTAATCAGGAGAATAAACAGAGGTGACGATCATTCCGGGATAATGCGATGCCCTTATTCGTAGGACCCCATGGATCGTGAACGGTTATTTAGATCACTTGTATAATAGAATCTGTCACTCAGATTCTCAACACCTTAAGAATAGATTCTATCACAATGTGATAAGGGCAATATGCAATAATTAAACACTTAGTTGATGAGGCACTTAGTTCAAATAAAACATATATATCATTTCCAATGGGATTTGTTTATACAAGTATAAATACAAAATGGCCCTAGGGCACATACTACTAACACCTTGCACCACAACATTAGATGCACGAGCATCCCGAAGAGTCAAAGCAGACACTCAAGCCTGACCCTGTCCCGGCTGCGGTGCCTGAGCAGAACCGTAATAACCCAAACCTCTACCACCGTTACCACGGCCACAAAAACCACGTCCTCCTGAACCACGGCCCCGCTGGCCACCAAACAAAGCGGCAGGTTGAGAATAACCTGCTGAAGGAGCAAAAGTAGTCCTCTATTGCTTAAAAGACGGCTGAGCAACACTAGCCGACGACACCTGCTGCCCAGATGCCGGACACTCCCTAGCAAAATGGTCCATTTGGCCACAAGCATAGCAACTACCCGGTGCTACCGTACAAACTCCAAAGTGCCTGCGCCTGCAGTTCTGACAAAACAGACCACTGGATGCTCCACTTATACCACGCCCGGAACTACGGTTACCACCACTATGACCAGAACTATGGGAATACGACTGATATCCCTTTCGATCACCCCCTTCTTAGTCTTGTACTAGGAAGACTTGGACTGATAGCTGCTGCTACCACTCTGCTGCCCACTACTCTGAACAACACTGCCCGCCTTCTTGGACTTTAGCATTTTCCCAAATTTCAGTAATATAATCTCCATCCGACGAGCACTGTCCACTACAAAAGTAAAATCTTTGTGCGTCTCAGTCATAAGACTCACAAACTCAGCGCCTAAATGTTTCACGTACTTGTCGTTCACCCTCTGCTATTAAATCTGCAGCTCCGGGGCAAAGTGACTCACCTCAGTCGTATACTCATTTACCGACCTGTCTCCTCTAATCAAAACCAGCAACTTGTTACGGTAACCCTCCATCACTGAAAAAGGCAAGTAGAAATCTCTGAATCGAGTCACAAACTCCGCCCAAGTAATTAGTAGCCATATCAGCACAGATAGCCCTACGAAACCAATCATTTGCAGGACCCTTCAAGGACATCTCCACTAACGTAACAGTCTGCCTCTCAGTAGTCTACAACCTCTGAGCATTCTGCTCAACATCCTCCAGAAAATATAGGGCATCACTGTCGCCCGCAAACTCAGCCGGCTTCAGCCTCGCATAAGCCAACACCAAATCCTTGTCGGTAGTTCCGATACAACCACCTGCAGCACCACTAGCCTGTGGTACCTGCTGCTGCACAAGCTGTCCCAGCATAGCATACTGGTCCTGCATAGCGACCTGACCCGCCTGCAGTTGCACCTGATTATTCTGGAGTGCAGCGATCCAGCAAGAAAAGTAGTAAAGTCGAACGGATCCATAGGAGCCTGTGGTACACTTGGTGCCTGAACGCCTGCACCACCACGTCCCCTACCTCTGCCTCCAACAGCCTGACCTCTGCCAGTTCGTCCTCTGCTAGCCTGACCTCTGCCAGCTTGAGCTCCGCCTGTGCGTCCTTTACCAGCCTGAACCACCGGTTAATGCTGATAAACCTTAATCGACATAGCGTCATCAGCCTCAGCATCAGCCTGAGCTGCAGCACGCCCACGAGTATTCATTCCTAAGAATGAAACAACAATCCTTAACATAGCCACAAGGCAAAACCCAAAGTATAACTCAAATAAAGCATAAAGCTAACAATTCGCCCAAAGTATATCTCAATTCAGCAGAAAACTAACATTCCATTTTTAAGTATAAGCGTGTTAAACATACCAAGGTAAAACATCAGAAACAAATAAGACCGACGCAAAACACTCCTAAAGGATAAGGTAGAAGGTTTGAAAAGAAACGATGACGTTTCAAAAGACAAAACTTGAATCCTAATTCCGCAGTAGATCCTATGACACAACAACACTTAACATGCCTTAAAGCAGTAAACACTTAACATGCAAAAATTTTGGCCTAAGTTCGAAACTAAAGCTTTAATACCAACTTTGTCACGACCCAATTTCATGGATCGCGACCGGCGCTAGGGTATGGGTATGGTTGTACCAAAACCCGTAGCAAGCCACGCGGATAACCTTAAACACAAATAAACCTACAAGAAAACCAGTGCTCGGGGGCAACCAATACTCCAACCTAAGTTTAGTAGTTTATACAACAGTTCTAATATCATAACTTGATAATAATTCAAAACTATGAATCATGCCTCAATTATAATAATCTAAAGTAATAAGCCAAGGTAATAATATAAAAGTCGTACCACTACGACAAACCAAAGTATAATAATATAAAGACAACTAGTTCTACTGCGGTCTAAGAGTTTAAAACAATAGACTAGTTTTATTAACATAAAAAGACCTCTAACGAATCAAAGAATCGGAGTCGACCAACCCTCTCAAAATCACTAGCCTGAAAATATGGGAAAAACAACGGGGTCAGATATACTGAGATGAGTTCATAATGCTATTTACATTTATTAAGTTTAAAACCCTTAAAACAAATCATTTTATACTAATATATATCCGATTATGGAAAACAATATTGAAATGAAATCCCAAAATACATAACCCAAAGTATTATTCAAATTAGATGGTATGAAATTCTAATCGAATCCCAAAGTAGGCCCGACATTGGTCAACCAATCCCAAAGTACTTACCGGTGCACGCAGTCTCGATACAAGCCTATCGAGTAGCTCGTTTCAATCCTGATCCATAATCCATAAAATAGTTTATAAACATTTGATATACTTAAATAATGTGTGGTACTTAATAAAGTGGTAAATAACACTATCAACTCACTGCTTCCTTATCCACGTGAATCTTGGCAAGCAGTTAACCCTTCGTAGACTATAAAGCACGAGCAGTCGACGGGTTTAAAACATTATATACGTTAAAATCCGAACAACCCCTAATTCTAAGAATACTAGACACCACATAGGACTAGCATCTCAAAACACAACCAAAGTACAACCAAGGTAATCAAAGTATTCCATACAACCAAATAACAAGTTAGGCAAATTAAGCTTAGGCGAGTTCTTATCTTTAAAACAAAACCAAAGTCCTTTCACATCATAAATACTTTAGTTAAAATCAATAGATTTACCAAAGTAGTGTGTTAATCTTAACTGCAGTTTAGCTCAACATAACATGTCGGGCCACACACGTCTAACCCGACCCAACCACAATCCAAAGTGAAAACCAAAGTCTTAAATCAATCCTTTAAATGAAACAAGTTTGAAATAAGAACTCATACCTTCACATAAAGAATGCTAAAGACATAGAAAGCAATGAAGCCAAATAGGCTTGCCAACTCTTGGCAAGTAACACACAAAGTACACTTAATATTTCACCTTAAATAGAATTAATAGGATTCCAACATCTTTCAAGTATCAATTTGAAACTAAATAACTTAGTCGAAACATTACATAACAATATAACACCTTACATGCCTTAAACCAACGTTTATCCATCAGCTAATATAAAGCTAACATCTTTTACATTCTTAAACAATTTCCAACCCTTGATAATCTAATTAAGCCCTCCTAAGTATGCCATAAAACTAAGGCAAAACCACACCACTTAAACCAAACGAACCAATAACCAAAAAGGCACCTAAAGTATTCAATTTTAATTTATAAAAGACATACTTAAATTACAAATTTCTAGCCATGAATAAGAGACCTTAAAACAGCGACTTAATCGAATTAAGACCTCACTTAACACATGATTTAGCCTTAGTCAATTATATCAAACCACCCAATGTATTAGTTGCTAGTTATCAACCAATTTACCTCCCAAAGGAGATTTCCAGCTTTTAATTTATAGTTCAAAACAGATTTTGATTCAACAATGTCAACCAATTAATAGTACTATGTCATAAACACAATTTCTTCAACCCACCCAAAGTATTGATTGACAACTACAACCTATGATTCGTTTACTCATAAATTTCCATATTTTAATAAAAGCTTAAAAGAGAATACTCAATCCACAAACACTAACAATTTGATCAATCCTTCGATTATAACGATTACACCAAACCACCCAAGGTACAAACACCAAACACAAGCTAAATATAACATAGCAAGATTATTTACAGCTTTCAAAACATAGAAATACAGAAATAATAAGTCAATCACCCAAAGTACAGATTTAACACATCTCTTAGAAATCTTTACAAACCATAACAAGGGTTTAGAGCCACATACCTTGTGAAATATATTAAGATAAATCAAAAAGAGAAAAACCCAGAAAAAGACGATCCAAATTAGCCTAAGATATCATAAGATGAAGAACAATGAATGAAAAATTTGATAGAGTAAGATTAAAGGATTTAAGCCATAAACAATTGACGAAAATACTTACCAAGGATCCAAAATATGCTAAGGAATGATGGGAGACCAAAATCAGAGTACACAGCCGTTTAGGGTTTTAAAGAAAAGTGTAACATTGTTTTAGGTCGAAAAAACGAGTTTAAATTGAAAACTGCAATCTGTACAGTATACGCGTCGCGCCCGCTACACCTTCATCGCGCCCGTGATACATGAATCGCGCCCGCGATCCAGGCATGTCGCGCCCGCGTTATCCTTTTGCCTCCGATGAAAAAATTGAAATTTGAAAATGAAATTGAAACTGCCCCAAACTCCGAGACTACTCCCAATACATCTTAATACACATATTAAAAGGTTTAGGACCTTCGAACCATGATTCTAAGTGGTCGAACCACTCAAACGAACCCCAAAGTACATTTTAGGCTTTATGGAACTAGTCAGAAAAATACGGGTTGTTACACCTTTTTAGCGATTTATGCCAAACATTTACAAACGTTACGAAAGAAACCCAAACGTTTCACCTTTTTAGCGATTTAAGCCAAATATTCACAAACATTACGAAACAAATCCAAATGTTTCACCTTTTTAGCGATATAAGACAAACGTTTACAAACGTTACCAAACAAATCCAAACGTTTCACCTTTTTAGCGATTTAACCCAAACATTTACAAACATTAAGAAACTAAACCAAACGTTTCATCTTTTTAGAAATTTGGGCCAAAAGTTTACAAACGTTACAAAACAAATCCAAACGTTTAAAATGTTACGAAACAAATCCAAGCGTTTCACCTGTTTAGCGATTTAAGCCAAACATTTAAAACGTTACGAAACCAATCCAAACGTTTGTATTAAATCGCTAAAAAGGTGAAACGTTTGGAATTGTTTCTTAACGTTTGTAAACTTTTGGCTTAAATTGCTAAAACATTTGGCTTAAATTGCTACAAAGGTGAAACGTTTGGATTGGTTTCGTAACGTTGTAAATGTTTGGATTGGTTTTGCAACATTTCTAAACGTTTGGCTTAAATCGCTAAAAAGGTAAAACATTAGGATTTTTTTCGTAACATTTTAAACGTTCGACGTTTCACCTTTTTAGCTGTTTACAAACGTTATGAAACAAATCCAAACGTTTCACCTTTTTAGCGATTTAAGCCAAACGTTTACAAACGTTACGAAACAAATCCAAACCTTTCACCTTTTTAGCGAATGAAGCCAAAGTTTACAAACGTTACGAAATAAAACCAAACGTTTCATCTTTTTAGCGATTTAAGCCAAAGGTTTACAAACGTTACGAAACAAAACAAGACGTTTCACCTTTTTAGCGATTTAAGCCAAACGTTTAAAACGTTGCGAAACCAATCCAAACGTTTAAAACGTTACAAAACAAATTCAAACGTTTAAAACGTTACAAAACAAATCCTAAAGTTTCACTTTTTTAGCTATTTAAGCCAAACGTTTAAAAAGTTACGAAAGCAATCCAAACATTTAAAGCATTACGAAACAAATTCAAACGTTTCACCTTTTTAGCGATTTAAACCAAACGTTTACAAACGTTACGAAACAAATCCAAACGTTTCACATTTTTAGCGATTTAAGCCAAACGTTTCACATTTTTAATGATTTAAGTCAAACGTTTAAAACATTACGACACCAATCCAAAAGTTTAAAACATTACGAAACAAATCCAAACGTTTCATATTATTAGCAATTTTAGCAAAACGTTTACAAAGGTTACGTTATGAAACAAAACAAAACATTTCACCTTTTTAGCAATTTTAGCCAAACGTTTACAAACATTATGAAACAAATCCAAACGTTTACAAACTTTACGAAACAAAACCAAACGTTTCACCTTTTTAACGATTTAAGCCAAATGTTTACAAACGATATAAAAAAAACCAAACATTTAAAACATTATGAAACAAATCCAAACATTTAAAACGTTACGAAACCAATCCAAATGTTTAAAACATTACGAAACAAATCCAAACGTTTCACCTTTTTAGCGATATAAGCCAGACGTTTAAAATGTTACAAAACCAATCCAAACGTTACGAAACAAATCTAAACGTTTCACATTTTAAGCGATTTAAGCCAAACATTTAAAACGTTGCGAAACCAATCCAAACGTTTAAAATGTTACGAAACAAATCCAAACTTTTCACCTTTTTACCAATTTAAGCCAAACGTTTACAAACGTTACAAAACAAAACCAAACGTTTCACCTTTTTAACGATTTAAACCAAACGTTTAAAACATTACGAAACAAATCCAAACGTTTCAAACGTTACAAAACAAAACCACATGTTTTACCTTTTTAGCGATTTAAGCCAAACGTTTCCAAATGTTACGAAATAAATCCAAACGTATTACCTTTTTAGCGATTGAAGACAAATGTTTAAAACGTTATGAAACCAATCCAAACGTTTACAAACATATGTTACACCTTTTTAGCGATTTATGGTAAATGCTTACAATCGATAAAAACAAATCCAAATGTTTCACCTTTTTAGCAATTTAAGCCAAATGTTTACAAACGTTACAAAACAAATCCAAATGTTTAAAACATTACGAAACCAATCCAAACGTTTAAAACGTTACAAAAGAAATCCATACGTTTCATCTTTTTAGCGATTTAAGCCAAACATTTAATACGTTACAAAACCAATCCAAACGCTTAAAAACGCTACGAAACAAATCTAAACGTTTCACCTTTTTAATGATTTAATCCAAACGTTTATAGAGTTACGAAACAATTCAAGCCAAACATTTGTTTTCTAACGTTAGAAAACAAATGTTTGGCTTAAATTGCTAAAAAGGTGACACGTTTGATTTTTTTTCGTAACCTTTGTAAACGTTTGGCTTCAATCGCTGAAAAGGTGAAACAATTGGATTTGTTTTGTAACGTTTGTTAACATTTGGCTTCAATCGCTAAAAAGGGGAAACGTCTGGATTTGTTATGAACGTTTTAAACGTTTCGATTGGTTTTGTAACGTTTGTAAACGTTTGGCTTAAATCGCTAAAAAGGTGAAATGTTTGGTTTTGTTTCGTAATGTTCGTAAATATTTGGCTTTAATCGTTAAAAAGCGGAAACGTTTGGATTTGTTTCGTAATGTTTGTAAACGTTTGGCTTAAATAGCTAAAAATGGGAAATTTTTAGATTTGTTTTGTAACGTTTGTAAACGTTTGGCTTAAATCACTAAAAGGTGAAATGTTTGCATTTGTTTCGTAACGTTTTGAACGTTTGGATTTGTTTCTTATCGTTTGTAAACGTTTTGCTTAAATCGCTAAAAAGGTGAAACGTTTGTATTTGTTTTGTAACGTTTGTCGACGTTTTGCTTAAATCGCTTAAAAGGTGAAACGTTTGGATTTGTTTCGTAACGTTTTAAACATTTGGATTGGTTTCGTAAAGTTTTAAACATTTGCCTTTAATAGATAAAAAGGTGAAACATTTGTATTTGTTTCCAACGTTTCAAACGTTTGGATTTGTTTTGTAACATTAAAAATGTTTGGATTGGCTTCGTAACTTTTAAATATTTGTCTTAAATCGCTGAAAAGGTAAAACGTTTCGATTTGTTTCATAAAGTGTGTAAACATTTGGCTTAAATAGCTAAAAAGGTGAATCGTTTGGATTTGTTTTGTAAGGTTTTAAACGTTTGGCTTAAATCGCTAAAAAGGTGAAACGTTTGGTTTGGTTATCGTAATGTTTGTAAATGTTTGGATTGGTTTAGCAACGTTTTAAAAGTTTGGCTTAAATAGCTAAAAAGGTGAAACGTTTGGTTTTTTTTCGTAACGTTTGTAAAAGTTTGGCTTCAATCGCTGAAAAGGTGAAACGTTTGGATTTGTTTCGTAACGTTTGTAAACGGTTGGCTTAAATTGCTAAAAATTGGTAACTTTTGGATTTGTTTCGTAATGTTTGTAAAACGTTTGGCTTAAATCGCTAAAAAGGTGAAACGTTTGGTTTTGTTTTGTAACGTTTGTAAACATTTGGCTTCAATCGCTAAAAAGGGGAAACGTTTTGGATTTGTTATGAACGTTTTAAACGTTTGGATTGGTCTTGTAACGTTTGTAAACGTTTGGCTTAAATCGCTAAAAGCGTGAAACGTTTGGTTTTATTTCGTGACCTTTGTAAACATTTGGTTGCAATCGTGAAAAAGATGAAACGTTTGGATTTGTTTCGTAACGTTTGTAAACGTTTGGCTAAAATCGCTAAAAATGTGAAACGTTTGGATTTGTTTCGTAACGTCTGTAAACGTTTGGCTTAAATCTCTAAGAAGGTGAAAAGTTTGGATTTGTTTTGTAACATTTTAAACGTTTGGATTTGATTCGTAACGTTTGTAAATGTTTGGCTTAAATAGCTAAAAAGGTGAAACTCTTGGATTTCTTTTGTAACGTTTGTAAACGTTTAGCTTCCATGGCTAAAAAGGTGAAACATTTGGATTTGTTTCCTAACGTTTTAAACGTTTGGATTTCTTTTATAACGTTATAAACATTTGGATTGGTTTCGTAACGTTTTAAATGTTTGTCTTAAATTGCTAAAAAGGTAAAACGTTTGGATTTGTTTCATAACGTTAATAAACGTTTTGGCTTAAATCGCTAAAAAGGTAAAACGTTTGGATTTGTTTCGTAACGTTTGTAACTGTTTCGCTTAAATCATTAAAAAGGTGAAACATTTGGATTTGTTTTCTACCATTTTAACCGTTTGGATTTGTTTCTTAACATTATAATCGTTTCGATTGGTTTCATTACGTTTTAAATGTTTGGCATAAATCGCTAAAAAGGTAAAACATTTGGATTTCTTTCGTAACGTTTGTAAACTTTTGGCTTAAATCGCTAAAAATGTGAAACGTTTGGATTTGTTTCCTAACGTTTATAAATGTTTGGCTTAAGTCGCTAAAAAGGTGAAATGTTTGGATTTGTTTTCTAACGTTTTAACCGTTTGGATTTGTTTCTTAACGTTATAAATGTTTGGATTGGTTTCGTAACGTTTTAAATGTTTGGCTTAAATTGCTAAAAAGGTAAAACGTTTGGATTTCGTTCGTAACATTTGTAAAGTTTTGGCTTAAATCGCTAAAAAGGTGAAATGTTTGGATTTGTTTCGTAACGTTTTATACGTTTGGTTTAAATCGCTAAAAAGGTGAAACGTTTGGTTTTGTTTCATAACGTTTGTTAACTTTTTGATTAGTTTCGTAACGTTTTAACCGTTTGGCTTAAATCGCTAAAAAGGTGAAACGTTTGGATTTGTTTCCTAACGTTTGTAAATGTTTGGCTTAAATCGCTGAAAAGGTGAAACATTTGGATTTATTTCGTAACGTTTGTAAATGTTTGTCTTAAATTGCTAAAAAGGGGAAACATTTGGATTTGTTTCGTAACGTTTTATAATGTTCTGCTTAAATCGCTAAAAAGGTGAAACGTTTGATTTGTTTTGTAACGTTTGTAAACGTTTGGCTTCAATCTCTAAAAAAAAGGAAACGTTTGGATTTGTTATGAACGTTTTAAACGTTTTGATTGGTTTTGTGAAATTTGTAAACGTTTGGCTTAAATCGCTAAAAAGGTGAAACGTTTGGTTCTGTTTCGTAGCGTTCGTAAACGTTTGGCTTCAATCGTTAAATAGGGGAAACATTGGGATTTGTTTCGTAACGTTTGTAAACATTTGGCTTAAATAGCTAAAAATGGGATGGGAAACAATTGGATTTGTTTTGTAACATTTATAAACGTTTGGATTAAATAGCTAAAAAGGTGAAACGTTTGAATTTGTTTCGTAACGTTTTAAACGTTTGGATTTGTTTCATATCGTCTGTAAATGTTTGGCTTAAATCGCTACAAAGGTGAAACGTTTGGATTTGTTTTGTAACATTTGTAAACGTTTTGCTTAAATCGCTAAAAAGGTGAAACGTTTGGATTTGTTTCGTAACGTTTTAAACATTTGGATTGGTTTTGTAACATTATAAACATTTGGCTTAAATATTTAAAAATGTGAAACATTTTGATTTGTTTCCCAACGTTTTAAACGTTTGGATTTGTTTCGTAACGTTATAAACGTTTCGATTGGCTTCGTAACGTTTTAAATATTTTGCTTAAATTGGTGAAAAGGTAAAACGTTTGGATTTGTTTCATAACGTGTGTAAATATTTGACTTAAATCGCTAAAAAGGTGAAACGTTTGGATTTATTTTGTAACGTTTTAAACGTTAGGATTAAATCGCTAAAAAGGTGAAACATTTGTTTTTGTTTCGTAACGTTTGTAAATGTTTGGTTTTGTTTCGTAACGTTTGTAAACGTTTGGCTACAATCGTTAAAAAGGTGAAACGTTTGGATTTGTTTCGTAACGTTTGTAAACGTTTGGCTTAATCGGCGGATTCTGATATTATCGACCGATTTGTGCATATATACAGAAATTTTTCTCAAAGGTGAAACATTTGGTTTTGTTTCGTAACGTTTGTAAAAGTTTGACTTCAATCGCTAAAGAGGTGAAATGTTTGGATTTGTTTCGTAACGTTTGTAAACAGTTGGCTTAAATTGCTAAAAACGGGAAACGTTCTGATTTGTTTCGTAACGTTTGTAAGACGTTTGGTTTAAATCGCTAAACAAGTGAAATGTTTGGATTTGTTTTGTAACGTTGTAAACGTTTGGCTTCAATCGCTAAAAAGGGGAAACGTTTTGGATTTTTTATGAATGTTTTAAACGTTTGGATTGGTCTTGTAACGTTTGTAAATGTTTGGCTTAAATCGATAAAAAGGGGAAACGTTTGGTTTTGTTTCGTAACCTTTGTAAATATTTGGCTTTAATCGTTCAAAAGGTGAAACGTTTGGATTTGTTTCGTAACGTTTGTATTCGTTTGGCTAAAATCGATAAAAATAGGAAACGTTTTGATTTGTTTCGTAACGTTTGTAAACGTTTGGCTTATATCGCTAAAAAAGTGAAACGTTTGGATTTGTTTCATAGCGTTTTAAACGTTTTGATTTGTTTCGTAACGTTTGTAAACGTTCGGCTTAAATAGAAAAAAAGGTGAAACTCTTGGATTTCTTTTGTAATGTTTATAAACGTTTAGCTTCAATCGCCAAAAAGGTGAAACGTTTGGATTTTTTTTCCTAACGTTTTATACATTTGGATTTATTTCTTAATGTTACAAACATTTGGATTGGTTTCGTAACATTTTAAATGTTTGTCTTAAATCGCTAAAAAGGTAAGACGTCTGGATTTGTTTATAACGTTTATAATCGATTGGCTTAAATCGCTAAAAAGGTGAAACGTCTGGATTTATTTCGTAACATTTTAAATGTTTTGCTTAAATCGCTAAAAAGGTGAAATGTTTGGTTTTGTTTCATAACGTTTGTAAACGTTCGGATTGGTTTCGTAACATTTTAAATATTTGGCTTAAATCGCTAAAAAGGTGAAACGTTTGGATTTGTTTCGTAATGTTTGTAAACGTTTTGTTAAAATTGCTAAACAGGTGAAACGTTTGGATTTGTTTCGTATGGTTTGTAAACGTTTGGCTTAAATTTCTAAAAAGGTGAAACGTTATGTTTTGTTTCGTAACATTTGTAAACGTTTGCCTTCAATCGCTAAAATTTTGAAACGTTTGGATTTTTTTCGTGACGTTAATAAACGTTTGGCCTAAATTACAAAAAAGGGGAAATGTTTGGATTTGTTTCGTAACGTTTGTAAACGTTTGGCTTAAATTGCTAAAATGGTGAAACGTTTAGATTTGTTTTGTAACGTTTGTAAACGTTTGGCTTCAATCGCTAAAAAGGTGAAACATTTTGTTTTCTTTCGTAACCTTTGTAAACGTTTGGCTTCAATCGCTGAAAAGGTGAAACATTTTGATTTATTTCGTAACGTTTGTAAACGTTTTAAATTGCTAAAAAGGGGAAACATTTGGATTTGTTTCGTAACGTTTAATAATGTTAGTAAATGTTTGGCTTAAATCGCTAAAAAGGTGAAACATTTTGTTTTCTTTCGTAACCTTTGTAAACGTTTGGCTTCAATCGCTGAAAAGGTGAAACATTTGGATTTATTTCGTAACTTTTGTAAACGTTTGGCTTAAATTGCTAAAAAGTGGAAACATTTGGATTTGTTTCGTAACGTTTAATAATGTTCGGCTTAAATTGCTAAAAGGGTGAAACGTTTGGATTTGTTTTGTAACGTTTGTAAACGTTTGGCTTCAATCGCTAAAAAAAGGAAACGTTTGGATTTTTTATGAACGTTTTAAACGTTTCGATTGGTTTTGTGACGTTTGTAAACGTTTGGCTTAAATTACTAAAAAGGTGAAACGCTTGGATTTGTTTCGTAGCGTTTGTAAACATTTGGCTAAAATTACTAAAAAGGTGAAACGCTTGGATTTGTTTCGCAACGTTTGTAAACTTTGGCTTAAATTGCAAAAAAGGTGAAACGCTTGGATTTGTTTCGTAACGGTTGTAAACGTTTGGTTTTCTTTCGTAACCTTTGTAAACGTTTGGCTTCAATCGCTGAAAAGGTGAAACATTTGGATTATTTCACAACGTTTGTAAACGTTTGGCTTAAATTGCTAAAAACGGGAAACATTTGGATTTGTTTCGTAACGTTTAATAATGTACGGCTTAAATCGCTAAAAAGGTGAAACGTTTGGATTTGTTTTGTAACGTTTGTAAACGTTTGGCTTCAATCGCTAAAAAAAGGAAACGTTTGGATATGTTATGAACGTTTTAAACGTTTCGATTGGTTTTGTGACGTTTGTAAACGTTTGGCTTAAATCGCTAAAAAGGTGAAACGTTTGGTTCTGTTTCGTAGCGTTCAAAAACGTTTGGCTTCAATCGTTAAAAAGGGGAAACGTCGGGATTTGTATCGTAATGTTTGTAAATATTTGGCTTAAATAGCTAAAAATGGGAAACGTTTGGATTTTTTTGTAACGTTTATAAACGTTTGGCTTAAATCGCTAAAAAGGTGAAACGTTTGCATTTGTTTCGTAACAATTTAAACGTTTGTATTTGTTTCATATCGTCTGTAAATGTTTGGCTTAAATCGTTAGACAGGTGAAACGTTTGGATTTGTTTTGTAACGTTTGTAAACGTTTTGCATAAATCACTAAAAAGGTGAAACGTTTGGATTTGTTTCGTAACGTTTTAAACATTTGGATTGGTTTCGTAACATTTTAAACATTTGGCTTAAATATTTAAAAAGGTGAAACATTTGGATTTGTTTCCCAACGTTTTAAAAGTTTGGATTTGTTTCGTAACAATATAAACATTTCGATTGGCTTCGTAACGTTTTAAATATTTGGCTTAAATTGCTGAAAAGGTAAAACGTTTGGATTTGTTTCATAATGTGTGTAAACATTTGGCTTAAATCGCTAAAAAGGTGAAACGTTTGGATTTGTTTCGAAACGTTTTAAACGTTAGGCTTAAATCGCTAAAAAGGTGAAACATTTGTTTTTGCTTCGTAACGTTTGTAAATGTTTGGATTGGTTTAGTAACATTTTATCCGTTTGGCTTAAATAGCTAAAAAGGTGAAACGTTTGGATTTGTTTCGTAACGTTTGTAAACGTTTGGCTTAATTCGCTAAAAAGGTAAAACGTTTGGTTTTGTTTCGTAACGTTTGTAAAAGTTTGACTTCAATCGCTAAAAACGGGAAACGTTCTGATTTGTTTCGTAACGTTTGTAAAACGTTTGGTTTAAATCGCTAAACAAGTGAAACGTTTTGGATTGGTCTTGTAACGTTTGTAAACGTTTGGCTTAAATCGCTAAAAAGGGGAAACGTTTGGTTTTGTTTCGTAACTTTTGTAAACATTTGACTTCAATCGTTCAAAAGGTGAAACGTTTGGATTTGTTTCGTAATGTTTGTAAACGTTTGGCAAAAATTGATAAAAATAAGAAACGTTTCGATTTGTTTCGTAACCTTTGTAAACGTTTGGTTTAAATCGCTAAAAAGGTGAAACATTTGGATTTGTTTCGTAACGTTTTCAACGTTTCTATTTGTTTCGTAACGTTTGTAAACGTTTGGCTTAAATAGTAAAAACGGTGAAACTCTTGGATTTCTTTTGTAATGTTTATAAACGTTTAGCTTCAATCGTTAAAAAGGTGAAACATTTGGATTTGTTTCCTAACGTTTTCTACGTTTGGTTTTGTTTCTTAACGTTACAAACATTTGGATTGGTTTCGTAACGTTTTATATGTTTGTCTTAAATCACTAAAAAGGTAAAACGTTTGGATTTGTTTATAACGTTTATAAACGATTGGCTTAAATCACTAAAAAGGTGAAACGTCTGGATTTATTTCGTAACATTTTAAATGTTTTGCTTGAATCGCTAAAAAGGTGAAATGTTTCATTTTGTTTCGTAACGTTTGGAATGGTTTCGTAACGTTTTAAATATTTGGCTTCAATCGCTAAAAAGGTGAAACATTTGGATTTGTTTCGTATGGTTTGTAAACGTTTGGCTTAAATTTCTGAAAAGGTGAAACGTTATGTTTTGTTTCGTAACATTCGTAAAAGTTTGCCTTCAATCGCTAAAATTGTGAAACGTTTGGATTTTTTTCGTAACATTTGTAAACGTTTGGCCTAAATTACAAAAAAGGGGAAATATTTGGATTTGTTTCGTAACGTTTTTAAACGTTTGGCTTAAATTGCCAAAATGGGGAAACGTTTAGATTTGTTTTGTAACGTTTGTAAACGTTTGTCTTCAATCGCTAAAAAGGGAAAACGTTTAGATTTGTTATGAACGTTCTAAACGTTTCAATTGATCTTGTAATGTTTATAAACGTTTGGCGTTAATCGCTAAAATGGTGAAATGTTTGGTTTTGTTTCGTAACGTTTGTAAACGTTTGGCTACAATCGTTAAAAAGGTGAAACGTTTGGATTTATTTTGTAACGTTTGTAAACGTTTGGCTTAAATCGCTAAAAATGGGAAACGTTTTGATTTGTTTCGTAACGTTTGTAAACGTTTCGCTTAATTCGCTAAAAAGGTGAAACGTTTTGATTTATTTCGTAATGTTTAAAAAGTTTGGATTTGTTTTGCATAGTTTATAATCGTTTGGCTTAAATCGCTAAAAAGGTGAAACGTTTGGATTTGTTTCGTAATGTTTGTAAATGTTTGGCTTGAATCTCTAAAAAAGTGAAACATTTGGTTTTCTTTCGTAACCTTTGTAAACGTTTGGCTTCAATCGCTGAAAAGGTGAAACATTTGGATTATTTCACAACGTTTGTAAACGTTTGGCTTAAATTGCTAAAAACGGGAAACATTTGGATTTGTTTCGTAACGTTTAATAATGTACGGCTTAAATCGCTAAAAAGGTGAAACGTTTGGATTTGTTTTGTAACGTTTGTAAACGTTTGGCTTCAATCGCTAAAAAAAGGAAACGTTTGGATATGTTATGAACGTTTTAAACGTTTCGATTGGTTTTGTGACGTTTGTAAACGTTTGGCTTAAATCGCTAAAAAGGTGAAACGTTTGGTTCTGTTTCGTAGCGTTCAAAAACGTTTGGCTTCAATCGTTAAAAAGGGGAAACGTCGGGATTTGTATCGTAATGTTTGTAAATATTTGGCTTAAATAGCTAAAATGGTAAACGTTTGGATTTGTTTTGTAACGTTTATAAATGTTTGGCTTAAATCGCTAAAAAGGTGAAACGTTTGCATTTGTTTCGTAACGTTTTAAACGTTTGAATTTGTTTCATATCGTCTGTAAATGTTAGGCTTAAATCGCTAGAAAGGTGAAACGTTTGGATTTATTTTGTAATGTTTGTAAACGTTTTGCTTAAATCGCTTAAAAGGTGAAACGTTTGGATTTGTTTCGTAACGTTTTAAACATTTGGATGGGTTTCGTAACATTTTAAACATTTGGCTTAAACATATAAAAAGGTGAAACATTTGGATTTGTTTCCCAACGTTTTAAACGTTTGAATTTGTTTCGTAACGTTATAAACGTTTGGATTGGCTTCGTTACGTTTTAAATATTTGGCTTAAATTGCTGAAAAGGTAAAATGTTTGGATTTGTTTCATAACATGTGTAAACATTTGGTTTAAATCGCTAAAAAGGTGAAACGTTTGGATTTGTTTTGTAACGTTTTAAACGTTAGGCTTAAATCGCTAAAAAGGTGAAACGTTTGTTTTTGTTTCGTAACGTTTGTAAACGTTTGGATTGGTTTAGTAACATTTTAAACGTTTGGCTTAAATAGCTAAAAAGGTGAAACGTTTGGATTTTTTTCGTAACGTTTGTAAACGTTTGGCTTAATTCGCTAAAAAGGTGAAACGTTTGGTTTTGTTTCGAAATGTTTGTAAAAGTTTGACTTCAATCGCTAAAAAGGTGAAATGTTTGGACTTGTTTCGTAACGTTTGTAAACAGTTGGCTTAAATTGCTAAAAACAGGAAATGTTCTGATTTGTTTCGTAACATTTGTAAAATGTTTGGATTAAATCGCGAAACAAGTGAAACGTTTGGATTTGTTTTGTAACGTTGTAAATATTTGGCTTCAATCGCTAAAAAGGGGAAACGTTTTGGATTTGTTATGAATGTTTTAAACGTTTGGATTGGTCTTGTAACGTTTGTAAACGTTTGGCTTAAATCGCTAAAAAGGGGAAACATTTGATTTTGTTTCGTAACCTTTGTAAACATTTGGCTTCAATCGTTCAAAAGGTGAAACGTTTGGATTTGTTTCGTAACATTTGTAAACGTTTGGCTAAAATTGATTAAAATAGGAAACGTTTGGATTTGTTTCGTAACGTTTGTAAACGTTTGGCTTAAATCGCTAAAAAAGTGAAACGTTTGGATTTGTTTCGTAACGTTTTAAACGTTTGGATTTGCTTCGTAACGTTTGTAAACGTTTGTTTTAAATAGCAAAAAAGGTGAAACTCTTGGATTTCTTTTGTAATGTTTATAAACGTTTAGCTTCAATCGCTAAAAAGGTGAAACGTTTGGATTTGTTTCCTAACGTTTTATAAGTTTGGATTTGTTTCATAACGTTAAAAAAATTTGGATTGGTTTCGTAACGTTTTAAATGTTTGTCTTAAATCGCTAAAAAGGTAAAACGTTTTGATTTGTTTATAACGTTTATAAACGATTGGCTTAAATCGCTAAAAAGGTGAAACGTCTGGATTTATTTCGTAACATTTTAAATGTTTTGCTTAAATCGCTAAAAAGGTGAAATGTTTGGTTTTGTTTCGTAACGTTTGTAAACGTTTGGATTGGCTTCGTAACGTTTTAAATATTTGGCTTAAATCGCTAAAAAGGTGAAACGTTTGGATTTGTTTCGTAATGTTTGTAAACGTTTGGCTAAAATCGCTAAAATGTTGAAACGTTTGGATTTGTTTCGTAAGGTTTGTAAACGTTTGGCTTAAATTTCTAAAAAGGTGAAACGTTATGTTTTTTTTCGTAACATTTGTAAAGGTTTGTCTTTAATCGCTAAAAGGGGAAATGTTTGGATTTATTTCGTAACGTTTGTAAACGTTTGGCTTAAATTGCTAAAATGGTGAAACGTTTAGATTTGTTTTGTAACGTTTGTAAACGTTTGGCTTCAATCGCTAAAAAGGGAAAACGTTTGGATTTGTTATGAACGTTTTAAACGTTTTAATTGATCTTGTAACGTTTATAAACGTTTGGCTTTAATCGCTAAAATTGTGAAACGTTTGGTTTTGTTTCGTAACGTTTGTTAACGTTTGGCTACAATCGTTAGAAAGGGGAAACGTTTGGATTTATTTTGTAACGTTTGTAAACGTTTGGCTTAAATCGCTAAAAATGGGAAACGTCTTGATTTGTTTCGTAACGTTTGTAAACGTTTGGATTGGCGTCGTAACGTTTTAAATATTTGGCTTAAATCGCTAAAAAGGTGAAACGTTTGGATTTGTTTCGTAATGTTAGTAAACGTTTGGCTAAAATCGCTAAAATGTTGAAACGTTTGGATTTGTTTCGTAAGGTTTGTAAACGTTTGGCTTAAATTTCTAAAAAGGTGAAACGTTATGTTTTTTTTCGTAACATTTGTAAACATTTGTCTTTAATCGCTAAAAGGGGAAATGTTTGGATTTATTTCGTAACGTTTGTAAACGTTTGGCTTAAATTGCTAAAATGGTGAAACGTTTAGATTTGTTTTGTAACGTTTGTAAACGTTTGGCTTCAATCGCTAAAAAGGGAAAACGTTTGGATTTGTTATGAACGTTTTTAACGTTTTAATTGATCTTGTAACGTTTATAAACGTTTGGCTTTAATCGCTAAAATGGTGAAACGTTTGGTTTTGTTTCGTAACGTTTGTTAACGTTTGGCTACAATCGTTAGAAAGGGGAAACGTTTGGATTTATTTTGTAACGTTTGTAAACATTTGGCTTAAATCGCTAAAAATGGGAAACGTCTTGATTTGTTTCGTAACGTTTGTAAACGTTTCGCTTAATTCGCTAAAAAGGTGAAACGTTTTGATTTGTTTCATAACGTTTAAAAAGTTTGGATTTGTTTTGTACAGTTTGTAAACGTTTGGCTTAAATCGCTAAAAAGGTACAATGTTTGGATTTGTTTTGGAACGTTTGTAAATGTTTTGGTTCAATTGTTAAAAAGGTAAAACGTTTGGATTTGTCTCGTGACGTTTTAAACGTTTGGATTTGTTTTGTGACGTTTTAAAAATTTGGCTTTTATCGCAAAAAGGGGGAAACGTTTGGATTTTTTCGTAACATTTTTTGTTTCGTAACGTTTTTAAACGTTTGGCTTATATCGCTAAAAATGTCAAACGTTTGGATTCATTTCATAACGTTTTTTATTTCGTAACGTTTGTAAACGTTTGGCTTAAATCGCTAAAAATTTGAAATGTTTGGATTTGTTGTTAATAGTATGTGACCCAGGGCTATTTTTTCTGTATACTTGTATAAACAAATCCCAATGGCAATGATTAATATGTTTTATTTGAACTGAGTGTCTTATCAACTAAGCGTTTATTTATTGCATATTGTCCTTATCACATTGTGATAGAAAATATATTCTTAAGGTGTTAAGAATATGAGTGATAGATTCTATTATACAAGTGATCTAAATAAACGTTCATGATCGATAGGGTCCTACGAATAAGGGCATCGCGTTATCACGAAAAGATCGTCACCTCTGTTTATTCTCCTGATTAGTAAAGAGTTACTAATTATAGGAAGCAGTGAGTCTCATACTACTTGATGGGGCTCATAATAAACATATGGACACTCAAAGGGTTTGAGTGAGTCGAACAATTGACGCTAGATGATTAATACATGGTATTTCATCAAAGTCAATTTAATGTCATCTAGTTCATAATTGTACATATGTCTGTTGACTTGCGGTTACACTATCTTGTATATAGGTGATTAGAGTTTGATACTCCTTATCCCTAGATCTTTCATAAGCTAGGGTCGCGGGATGTGTTGCCTCTAGTTAATTGTATACGGAGATAGGGGTTTAACCAAGAGAGGATTTATCACTCCAGATGAACGAAGAAAAGATTTTATGCTACCCAAATTGTTCTTGATGGATGATAAAACCTGCGCAGGTGAATATGACTTGCTTTGAAAATTGTTTCTAGTGGAAGTCATATTTATCAAGAATAAGAATTGAGATGAGGTCATATGAACAAGACAAATAGTGTTTGACTAAACCGTGATACTAGTCGAGATCGGAATCTTAGATGAAGGGAATTTTGAGTGTACGGTAATTATAAACATTGGTTCATAAAGAATGCATCGAAACATTCATATCTATTTGGGGGTCGTGATATGTTTCCAGACGTCACTCACGATCTGCGAGAATATATAATTAATGGGGTTTAATTATTTAATATAAGAAAGGCGTTTCTTATGTCTCTGTATGTGACACCTAGCATCCGACGTGTCAGAAGGTGGCAACACCTATGCTTGATGTGTGACACCTAGCATGTGATGTGTCAAATGGTGGCAACACCTATGCTTGGTGTGTGACACCTAACATGTGAGGTGTCGAATGGTGGCAACACCTTTGCTTGTTGTGTGACACCTAGCATATGAGGTGTCAGAATTTCCTACAAACTCTTGCCTATAAATAGAGGTTGCCTTTTCTCATTCTATACACACCACACGTAAGAGAGCATATTTGAAGGAGTTCAAGTAGTCATAAATCTTAAAAAAATTGGAAAAAGTTTTTACATACATTAGAGCAAAGACGTAATAGAGGCGAGAGTTTGAGCTTAGGGTTGCTCGGCAAGAGGAACTCTTGCGTATTACTTCAAGGCGAGGATTCAATTGGACGCATATCCGTGTGGACGAGCTTGAGGTCGCAGTACTATCGGGACTACAAGAAACGTTTCCGAATCGACATAGGTATTCTTCTTACGATTTAGAGATGCGTGCTTTAATTACTAGATGATACGACGATCCATTTATTATTGATATGATCAATTTCTGGATCTGGGTTGTTGTAATTCCGATTTTGAATTGAAATATATGATCCGGACCCTCGCGCACCGTTGCACCAATAGTGGTATCAGAGACACCGTATCATCAAGTATTAAAGCTTTACGATTGAATTCTTCTATTAATAATCATGGACTTAGAAATTATTATTAGGCATGTAATTTATAATTCCAGAGGCTTAGGTCTTGTTTTCAAAAACGAGCAAACGCTATTGTGACCTTAATATTTTTGATTAAATTCTGTCTAGGAGATTGGTACTTAAGTGGTCCCCTCGTGACCCTCCAATTTATCGTGGGAATTTTTCTAATGTGATTATTTAAAACAATACGTGACTCGCTTGTGCATTATGTTGTCATCAACAAAACATGCGGAACAAGTAATAGTTTGCTCATTCTTTTGTGGCTAAAGAATGAGACCTAGGAAGTCCATGATCATACATGTGTGATTGCATGATTCATTTCAGCTTTAATATGTATGAGATGCATGCTAAAATGTAAACCGGAATAACTTAAAACCCTAAGATATCTTCCTGAAAGATAAAAGAGTAAGTTTATATTAATTAATCATTAAATTGATTTATCAATCGCTCTCCATTGGAGTAATAAACTAACACACTTTGAGTTATCATCTTTTCGTCTATGGATACATAGGGGTGATATGATATCGTCAAGAGGCCGTTGTTGAGTTTATTGTTAAGCATGATATGTTACGGGTGTATCAATATAGTACACGGCAATAACGGTAATTAGGCGTACCTGAGTCATGTATTATTTAAATTGATAGATCTTAGTTGATTCAATGGGTTAAACTTAACTATTGCAAAAACCCAATAACGACAATGGCTATCTGAGAGTGAAAACATTAGGAGCTGAAAATAATTGAAACCTCATATGAGATATAATGAACAATTGTTGTTCACTTGTAGTGCATTGTGATCCCAATAACGGAAATTAGGTGTACCTGAGGGAAAGATCAATGACTACAAGAATTCAATCACCCAATTGAATTCTTTTCCAACAAAGATCTACATTTCCTATTTTGGAAGTGTAGGATTCGAAAAACATAGTGGGAGGCCATTTTGATAAAGACAATAATACTAATTAGAGATCTTTGCTATCTATAGGTTGATTAGATAAGATGAAATTGAATCCGTTAAGTAGCATTCTCGACAGTAATCGCTTAGTGGGTCCTAACTTTGTTTATTGGTTAAGAAATCTCAAAATAGATCTTGCAAGTGAACACATAGCATATGTTCTTGAGACAAATGTTCCGGGACCATTGCCGATTGAGGCACCTCCCGAGGAACATGAGGTATTGCGCAAGTGGAAGTTAGACGACGAACAAGCCAAGTGCTATATGTTGGCATCTATGAATAACGAGATGAAAAAGAAACACAAAAAATATCCGGAAGGTCACGAAATATTGTTTCACTTACAAGAGTTGTATGGAAAATCAATTTGTTTTGCTAGATATGAGATATCTAAGCAATTATTTCTGGCAAAGCACTCCGAGAGAAAGGATGTTGGAGAACATTTGAACATGATGATTCGATTTATCGAACGGCTAGAAGGTCTAGACTTCATCATGGACTTCAATCTCTAAACAAGATATTATCCTTCAATCCCTTCCAGAATCATATGGTAATTTCATCACGAATTACTATATGAATCGGATAGAATGTACACTTGCCGAGTTATCAAACATGTTGATAACTGCTGAAAAGAATAATGTTAAGGGAAAGGAAGTTTCTCTTGTGGTTTCTTCTTATAGTAAGACTAAGAAGAAGAAAACTAAGAAGAATGTTTTGAAGGCCCAAAAGGCCATTGCGAAAAAGAAGGGCACCTCGGAGAACAAAGGAAAGTGTTTCTTTTGTGGAGGCAAGGGACATTGGAAACGAAATTGCCCCAAGTATTTGGAATCTAAGGGCAAGAACAAGAATAATGAAAATCTCGGTGAGGGTGTGTCAATTTTTTGTTATTTCAATTCCAATAACGATAGCTCGTCCAAAGCTTGGGTATTAGATACCAGAGCTAGTTCTCACATTTGTTCATCCTTACAGGATCTAGCAAATGAGAGGAAGCTGGACAAGGACGAAGTGATTTTGAAGCTTGGAAATAACACAAGCGTTGCGGCTAAAGTTATATGATCATCTTCTATTTTGTTGTATAAACATGTTTTGTATTTGAACAATGCTTTGTACTTACCAAACGCTTATTGAAATATCATGTCCATTTCTTGTATGATAAGATTAAGGTATGATTTCCTATTTACAAATGATGTTTGTAAAATTATCTATAATAATAAAATCAATGGTTATGGTTATGTACAAAACGGTCTTTATTATATAAATGAAGATGTTAACAATACAAATAATGTTTCCAAAATAAATACCATAAGTGATCAAACCTCGAAATAATTATGGCACTTACGATTAGGACATATTGTGGAAGATAGAATTAACAAGTTGGATACGATGGGAATCTTGAGAAATCTTGATTCCGCATCAATTTCAACTTGTGAGTAATGTCTTAAAGGCAAGATGACCCGATCACCCTTTGTGGGACAAAGTGGTAGAGCCAAAGATGTTTTGGAAATAATACTGTAGTACCCCGTAATTTTAAGTAATTAAATATGCCATGAGGTCAAATTAGAGTAATCAAATTAAAAATAATATTTTGAGATTTCGAATATTAAGAAAAATATTCGGAAAGACTAAGTTTAATAGTCAAAGGATAATAGTAAGGTTTGACTATTAAAGATTATTAAATTAAATCACGGGAAATGATTTAATAAATTCGGAATACGTAAATTAAATTTAAACGTAAATTTAATTTATACGTATCCGTAAAAGAGTATCGTAATAATATGAGTTTAAAATTTAAATCGAAAATTTAAATTTTAATAAACGAGTGTGAATGGAAGTAATAAATTTGAGAATACTCTTTAGCGTCGTATAAATTGATATATTGATAATTAATATATCAATGTACCACTCTAAATGGAGAGTTTAAGATTTCGGACAAAATCCCGAAATTAAAATGTCGAAACTCGGAAAGCTCGACGAGTTATTGACGAATATACGTTAAGATATATATATATAAATATATATATATATATTAAATAAAATAAAATAAAGGATAAGAAGAAAGGAGAGGCGGTGTGGGGTGAAGAATAGAAATGAAAAATGTTCATTTTAATCCCTGAACTTTTACTTTAATTAGTTTTCAATTATTAACTAATTAAATATTATTCGTTAGTCCAAATTAAAATAAAATAATTTATAAGTCCCGAGCGAATAATTTTGATGTTAATATTTGCGAAATAATTTGACGAAGCTACCATCAAATATTTATGAAATTTGGACATAGTAATTTTAATTAAGCGGGACTGATTTAGACCTAATAAATCTTTGGAGATTTATTAAAAAAATAAAATATAAGTCGGATGCGAATAAAAATTATATTTTTATTCGTTTTATATTTTATTGGATTTTTGGGTAAAGTTTGACGGAATTTGGAATTAGTCTTCGTTTGGACTACGGACGACTAATTAAAATCAGAGTTAAAGTGCATGATTGAGCTAGTACTAGATGGTACATTAGTCATATAATTCCTCTATAAATAGAAGTGAGGGGGCACGTTCATTTCATTTTGCAGAAATGAAAAATGAGGTGCCTGCTAGTTCATCCACCAGAGGCGCGCGGTTTTAAGTTTCGCGATTTCTGATCCGATTTCGCGATTCCGACTCCAATTTTTTCGAGGATCCGCACGTATTTGAGGTAATAACCGTTAATTTAAATTCGGTTATTAATAATTTAAATTCGATTATTAAATATTTAGATTATAATTAAATTTATAACGTCGACCGTATCGAATCGATCGAATTCGAATCGGTTTAACGTTTTGATTGCGGATTAGGATTGGATTGTTATTGAATTGGTGTTGTGGGAAATAGTTTGGTACGACCCGATATCAAAGATTCTGGGGTTGCCCGTACTGTGCGGGCGCACAGTTCAACTGTGCGGACGCACAGTATTGAAACTGTGCGGACGCACAGTATTGAAACTGTGCGGACACACAGTAGACTGTGCGGACGCACAGTCCCTACCGTGCGAATGCACAGTAGGCCAGTGGGGAAAATGATTTGGACTTTCGCCCTACCTCGGTTTGGTTCGATCTGGTTAGTTCTAATTGATCCGAAAAGAATATAAGTGGACTATCAAAATATGAACTAGGACGTTTTAAAAAGGTTAAAACGTTTATGTAAGTAAAAGATCTTTGGTTTATTAAAACAATGTTAGGTTTTAATTAAACCCTACATTAATCAATGTGATTAATGCTAAAAGGACTATAAGTCTATACCAAGAGTGGTATTATATATTGAACGAGAAGTTCAATATTGAGATTAGTTTATGTGTTTGTTTATAGAGTTGTCTATAAACATTAGTTGTTTAAAGTCTATCGGTTATACGATAGGACTATAGTTAGGAATTCGATGTCTGATATTGTTTTGACATTTGAATTCTAACTAGATGCGACGAGATTCGATCTGCCAAGTCAGAACACTAGGGTGTTGGACTAGTGGGCTACGAGGAGTATACGTTTTGGGGAACACCGGTTCTGTGAGTTTTACTTTGTGATTTTTACTTTTGAATATTTACAGTTAAACTGTTTTAAATAACAAATCGCACTAGTATAACTCAACCATGAAAGATCCATTGGAACAAGCTTCCTATTGGTTGTCAATAGGACTGTGTGATCACCAGTAGTGTTTCTCGATACGAGCCTGTGTCTGACATAGAGGTCAGTTAATGTCATTGGGCGTTGGAAGTGCTAGCGACCCTGACTTAACAGTCTGAGATGGCAGTAACGGTTACGGTCACAGGCAATACTGTGATGGCAGTTTCACGGTTACGGTCCAGACACCCGGCTTAGACGGCAGTGATTCAGTTCACGGTCTAAGGCCTATATTGTGTAGGTTGAGACCCATACAATAGTCTGTCTTGTAGGGTTTCATCTGGATCGACTAATTGGTAATATTTTACATACACAAATATTTTATGTATTTGCGATTTGAATATTCAATTGTAAATTGTAGACTCACTCAGAAATATTTATATTTCTGACCCTCCCTAATGTTTACCTTTCAGGTAATCAAGTACGAGGTCGGACTTCCACAATAATTCCGGAAGTCGTCAGTCACACCTCTAGAGCTTCAAGTAGTCGGGTACTGGGAAGTCTGTCTTTTAACTTACAGCAGTTCAACTTATTTTGATATACTCTGATTTGAAGTACTGTATATGTATATGATTGAAAAGCTGCGTGTTTTCTAAAATGCTGTGACCAATTGTTTGAAAGATACATTGGTTTCATGTGTTTAGCATTTTAGGATTTTATTGGAAATAGAGCAGGTACGTCATATGAGATTGATGCTTGCGCTCTAGTTTCTTTAAATACAATCAGGGTCTTAAGACCCAGTTTTCAGAAATATGTTTTCGTTAAACAAGAGAAAGGTTTTAACGATATTTTCTGAAAACAGATCATACGTGATGTATGGTCTTGAATTGCGATCGCGTTTTTAATAAAGGTGTTAAAGTGTTTCCCCAACGAGGTTGCAAACCTTTTTATGTTTTAAAACGCGAAAAATTTATAAAGGTTTTTAGGCTTGCTACGGGTTTCGGAGCAACCACTCTCATTCGCTAGCGCCGATCGCGATCCATGAATTTGGGTCGTGACAAAGTTGGTATCAGAGCAATGGTTCTCGGACTTGAGAATTTAAAAACATTGCTGATACATGGAAATAAAGTATGGGGTAGATGTCATAGGTACTCATAGAAACTACTGCAGCACATAGGATTCGAGTCATGTCACCTACATATATTCTTATGTTTCATAGGTTCTCAGCCTTCCCTTTCGGGATATAAGACTGCGATATACGCGTGCGAGTCGTGTAGACAATTCGATAACGATGCTTGAATATCAAGCATGGAAATAACGTGAAGACATTGTCGAAGTCATTCGATAGTTGTACAAGGAGATGATTGACAAAAGAAGTACGAATTCAGAAAAGTGGAGTAGTTGTGGAGGAAATCTTACTGGTTACAGAGTTTAGGGTCAGGAGGAGACTTACAAACACCAAATGATATAACCTATTATGGTTATTCATTTAAATGATTTTAAAAGCATAATTGTGCCTAGACATGAGATGTCATCACCCTATGCACAATTATGCAGATGTTTTAAAAGCGAATTTTTGAACAAATTATTTTAAAAACGCCGGCAAATGATTGAAATGTTTTAACAGATTTGTTTTATTGTAAGTATTTCTAGACCAGAACTCTGTAACAAAAGTAAATACTCGAGATCAAGTAGTAAGCGATTCTCGAGGAGGGCAACATAAGCATATGAGAATGGAAGTTGGAGAATAAAAGTTATGGACATGAGAGCACAAAACTAGTTGTAGTTAAACGAATTACAACTTGTATCGGATAGATATATATCCGAGATACGACAGTTAAGGATAAGAATATCTTTAAATAAGATGTCTAGGGCATTGTACCCTGAGACACTAGGAGTAAGAAAGGAGAGATAAAACCTACCGATCGAGCAGTGGTTAAGATGTTGGAGAAACACGATTTCTCACTAGTGATTAGTATAATTTGAGTTTAGGAAGACTCAAGGTAAGTGAAAAACACACGATTCAAGGAGTAGTAGATGGAGATAGTGTATTGATAAAGTGAGTTTCAGATGATGTCTGAAAACCGATAGGGTGTAGTAAAACCCTGATAACTTTTAATTGAACCGTTGGATCGGTTTGATTTTGGAATATGATGTTCCTAAGACGGTTACCTAGAGTTGAACCGTTGTGATCGTCAAACGGAGAGGTAGACGATGCTTGTTTTTGAGACTAACGATGGGAAACTTACATGAATTTTGGCAGTGAGTCAAAAGTGCAAGTGATGAGATTATGAATTATAGAGTTTAATTAACTTAGGATTATCAATGTAAGCTTCATATATATGTAAATGAATTTGAAAACTGTTGTGAAATGGTGGTTTCAAATTGTGAAAATTCCGATAACCGGGCATTGTGACTATAAAGTCTTGGCTGGCTGGTGCGGAATATACATGTAGAGTACATGTATTCTGAATGTCGGGCCAGAAATATTTAAAGTATGGCCGACCAAAAGTGAAAAATATGAAATAGATGTTTTAATTTTAATATGAAATGTATTGAAAACGGAGCGAGAAGTTGATAATCAGTTATTTAAATGTTGTAGGCTATAGAGCATTGAGAATGACGCTTGGCTGTGAGCAAGAAGGCTATAGATAGAAAGATAAGAGGTAATACTTATCCATTATCAGACCAAAAGTGTTTGGTCTGAAAGTTATGCATCAGAATGAATGAAAGATTCTGAGTAAGCCATTGTTTGAGATAAATAGTATGATGAAAGTAGATATATCCGGAAAAGAGTTCCGCGATAATGAAAGGAAAACGACTGTAGACCCGTGAAGGGATACGGCACATAGTAAAGATATATGAGGAGATAAGGAAGTGATATAGAAAGTAATGTCGTACTGAAACAAGTTACGATGAATAAGCGTACGAGTGTAGGATAAATCGCTTATTAAACGGGAAGAGAAAGTATATGGAAAAGAAGTACAGAGTTTAAGAGCTTATGTTAAAGAACTATATAAGCTATAGACGTAGAATAAGAAGAGAAAACATAAGCTGTGATTGGTATGTATCGATACTGTAAGTAACATGGAAATGTTTTATCGATACGTACAATAGTGAATTTGACTTTACCTAGCTATGATATAAGTAAAGTCACTAATGTAAACTCAATTGAGATTGAGATAAGATACGCTGACAGTGAAGGTGTCAGTAGTAGACATAATTATAGAAGTGCAAAAGAGTATTGCACGAAGAGAGATAGAGAAGTATAATAGAAATACGCCTCACACGTTTGTTAAACGTGGAAACAAAAGAAGTTAAACTAAAGCCTACCATGAAGGTAGTATAAGTTAAACTCGATAAGTGGATTTGCAGAACGTAGTATGAGTACTACTAGTTCTGATGTGGACATGGAGTGAGCGAACACTTCAGTTGTTCTTATGAGATATATAAGAACAAGGAGTTAAGCTACTCCTATATTATTTTTGGAAGTGGTGTTAATGGACAATGAGTCTGTGTGACTAATAAAGAAAGGAGACGCACAATGTGTGCGACTAGTGTTATAAATTCTGAGAGAACGTCAGAATTAAGTTAGGTTCTCCAAATATGAGTGACATTTTGGGGACACAAGCAATAATATGCGATGTTTGAAAACATCAAAGAGGTTATGAGTGGAAGTAACCAGTATGGCAAAAGAAATTAGTAATTTCTTAAGTTTCGTAGAGGACTGCGAACACTGCTTGCAAGATTTTTCAAAAATCTGTGCACCAGTAATGGGATTCAATCAAGAAAGTATAAAAGTTGATTAGGCAAATCAACGCAAGATAAGATTTGGAGATTTGGAAGGAATGATTGACTATAAATAGTGCAAGCATTAGCACTATTCATAAAATGTTGAAAGAATGAGGTAAAGATATGTTATGATATATAACATAGTCGAGTCGTAGAAAATGTTCCTCGATGACTGAGAAAGCACGAGGTAAGTTGTCAATGCATGATTAGGAATTGACAATAGTTATAGTCGCACTAAAAATCGAAAGATACTAGTAGTGTGATACGAAGTGCGAACTATTTGCGAGAATAAGAGATATTGTAATAAGAGTCAAGAGGCACTACTTGTATTATACAAGGAGTAAGTTGCCTACGAATCAAAAGTCATAAAAGTTAGAATTATGATATAAGAAGATCAGATAAGGATCCTATAACCTAACTGTAAAGAGAACAGTTAGTGAGTTGTATATCAGAGTAGCGCAATGGAAGTGTGGAAGGTTGCAGAAATTATATGCATACTACACTACTGTGCTAGCTACCGTTAAGTAAGACATTCAAATTTTGAATAGTCAAGTGTTGGACGTAAAGTTTCAAACCTGAAAAGTCTATTGACAGAGCCAAGTATAAGATGAAGTGGAAGCACTCCAGTTGAGTATATGATGGAATGTGTGATATAATATATGATGGAGTATATGTGCTAGATGTAGAGCAGCAATGAAAAGTTTACAATTTCAGTATTATTGATAAAATACTGAAACAGGACGATAGAGTGTACGAACCAGACATGTATAGTCTGAGTGTCACTATAAAGTATTTTGTTTTAGTACCATAAAGAGGTACTATGACATCATAAAAGTGTATCAATGGGATGATAAGAAAAGGACAATAGTAAAGTGCCCAAAGGACTAGTAAGTCAAACTAGAATGACAACGACTATACTGATTTTGGCAATATTGCCAGAACTAGAATGGAAATGGGAAGAGATGTCGAAGGATTTGGTAGTCAAAACACCTAAGTATTAGGAAAGTTTTGACTCGATATAAGTGACTGTGAACAGTATGATGAAGATCATATGTTCCATACTCTCAAAACTTTGCATATAACAGCAAGTTGATGAGAGTCTAGACGATAAAGGAGAAGTCTACAGGCGACTAAAACTTCTACGAAGTTTTAGATCAGTAAACAGACAGTAGTATCGTTTGTTGCCCATAAGTAGCAAACGACTTAAAGGGGTAAACGAAATAGTAAGAGTATACACACCTTAAGTGTATGAAAGACTATGGAGTTAGAAAACTCATAAAGTAATGCTGTCAGAAAGCATTATGAGATCAAAACAATTGATCTCCTCTGTGTTAAGAGAAGTGAAGAAAAAGAGACGATATAAGACATGATTTGACAAAGATACAAATCATGTGTACATATATGATTGAACAGTGTAAGGATTTATATTTCGTTGACAGACGAAGGACACTGATCGAAGGAGGAAATGTAATTAAGAAGTTGAGAGAAATACGATAAAGAATATAACCTAGGTTATAACAAAATGTGGAGTGTTAACTCCAAGTCACGATAAATCGTGACATATAAGAAAATTGCATAAAGATGTAACCGATGAGCTAGTGTCGTGATAAGTATTTCATACTTCGTACACGACTACTATAAGGATAGGGCATAGAGCCTATTTATATCTGGAGTTAAGCTTATGCTACAAAAAGTATAAGGATTGACGTATAAAAGGTTTATATAGAGTCATTTGAGTATGTGGCTTTATATTTTAAATTCGAGTACGAATTTTTATAAGGAGGGGAGAATGTAATACCCCGTAATTTTAAGTAATTAAATATGCCATGAGGTCAAATTAGATTAATAAAATATTAAAAATAATATTTTGAGATTTCGAATATTAAGAAAAATATTCGGAAAGACTAAGTTTAATAGTCAAAGGATAATAGTAAGGTTTGACTATTAAAGATTGTTAAATTAAATCACGGAAAATGCTTTAATAAATTCGGAATACGTAAATTAAATTTAAACGTAAATTTAATTTATACGTATCCGTAAAAGAGTATCGTAATAATATGAGTTTAAAATTTAAATCGGGAATTTAAATTTTAATAAACGAGTGTGAATGGAAGTAATAAATTTGAGAATACTCTTTAGCGTCGTATAAATTGATATATGGATAATTAATATATCAATGTATCACTCTAAATGGAGAGTTTAAGATTTCAGACAAAATTCCGAAATTAAAATGTCGAAACTCGGAAAGTTCGACGAATTATTGACGAATATACGTTAAGATATATATATAAATATATATATATATATATATATATATATATATTAAATAAAATAAAAAAAAGGATAAGAAGAAAGGAGAGGCGGTGTGGGGTGAAGAATAGAAATGAAAAATGTTCATTGTAATCCCTGAACTTTTACTTTAATTACTTTTCAATTATTAACTAATTAAATATTATTCGTTAGTCCAAATTAAAATAAAATAATTTATAAGTCCCGAGCGAATAATTTTGATGTTAATATTCGCGAAATAATTTGACGAAGCTACCGTCAAATTTTTATGGAATTTGGACATAGTAATTTTAATTAAGCGGGACTGATTTAAACCTAATAAATGTTTGGAGATTTATTAAAAAAATAAAATATAAATCGGATGCGAATAAAAATTATATTTTTATTTGTTTTACATTTTATTGGATTTTCGGGTAAAGTTTGACGGAATTTGGAATTAGTCTCCGTTTGGACTACGGGCGACTAATTAAAATTAGAGTTAAAGTGCATGGTTGAGCTAGTACTAGATGGTACATTAGCCATATAATTCCTCTATTAATAGAAGTGAGGGGGCACGTTCATTTCATTTTGCAGAAATGCAAAATGAGGTTCCTGCTAGTTCATCCACCAGAGGCGCGCGGTTATACGTTTCGCGATTTCTGATCCGATTTCGCGATTGCGACTCCGATTTCTTCGAGGATCCGCACGTATTTGAGGTAATAACCGTTAATTTAAATTCGGTTATTAATAATTTAAATTCGATTATTAAATATTTAGATTATAATTAAATTTATAACGTCGACCGTATCGAATCGATCGAATTCGAATCGGTTTAACGTTTTGATTGCGGATTAGGGTTGGATTGTTATTGAATTGGTGTTTTTTAATGTTTCGAAGTGTGGGAAATAGTTTGGTGCGACCCGAAATCAAAGATTCCGGGGTTGCCCGTACTGTGCGGGCGCACAGTTCAACTGTGCGGGCGGGCGCACAGTATTGAAACTGTGCGAGCGCACCGTAGACTGTGCGGACGCACAGTCCCTACCGTGCGGACGCACAGTAGGCCAGTGGAGAAAATGATTTGGACTTTCGCCCTAGCTCGGTTCGGTTCGATCTGGTTAGTTCTAATCGATCCGAAAAGAATATAAGTGTACTATCAAAATATGAACTAGGACGTTTTAAAAAGGTTAAAACGTTTATGTAAAGTAAAAGATCTTTGGATTATTAAAACAATGTTAGGTTTTAATAAAACCCTACATTAATCAATGTGATTAATGCTAAAAGGACTATAAGTCTATACCAAGAGTGGTATTATATATTGAACGAGAAGTTCAATATTGAGATTAGTTTATGTGTTTGTTTATAGAGTTGTCTATAAACATTAGTTGTTTAAAGTCTATCGGTTATACGATAGGACTATAGTTAGGAATTCGATGTCTGATATTGTTTTGACATTTGAATTCTAGCTAGATGCGACGACAGTCGATCTGCCAAGTCAGAACACTAGGGTGTTTGACTAGTGGGCTACGAGGAGCATACGTTTTGGGGAATACCGGTTCTGTGAGTTTTACTTTGTGATTTTTACTTTTGAATATTTACATTTAAACTGTTTTAAATAACAAATCGCACTAGTATAACTAAACCATGAAAGATCCATTGGAACAAGCTTCCTATTGGTTGTCAATAGGACTGTGTGATCACCAGTAGTGTTTCTCGATACGAGCCTGTGTTTGACATAGAGGTCAGTTAATGTCATTGGGCGTTGGAAGTGCTAGCGACCCTGACTTAACAGTTTGATATGGCAGTAACGGTTACGGTCACAGGCAATACTGTGATGGCAGTTTCACGATTACGGTCCAGACACCCGGCTTAGACGGCAGTGATTCAGTTCACAGTCTAAGGCCTATATTGTGTAGGTTGAGACCCATACAATAGTCTGTCTTGTAGGGTTTCATCTGGATCGACTAATTGGTAATATTTTACATACACAAATATTTTATGTATTTGCGATTTGAATATTCAATTGTAAATTGTAGACTCACTCAGAAATATTTATATTTCTGACCCTCCCCAATGTTTACCTTTCAGGTAATCAAGTACGAGGTCGGACTTCCACAATAATTCCGGAAGTCGTCAGTCACACCTCTAGAGCTGCAAGTAGTCGGGTACTGGGAAGTCTGTCTTTTAACTTACAGCAGTTCAACTTATTTTGATATACTCTGATTTGAAGTACTGTATATGTATATGATTGAAAAGCTGCGTGTTTTCTAAAATGTTGTGACCAATTGTTTGAAAGATACACTGGAGATTGATGCTTGCGCTCTAGTTTCTTTAAATACAATAAGGGTCTTAAGACCCAGTTTTCAGAAATATGTTTTCGTTAAACAAGAGAAAGGTTTTAACGATATTTTCTGAAAACAGATCATACGTGATGTATGGTCTTGAATTGCGATCGCGTTTTTAATAAAGGTGTTAAAGTGTTTCCGCAACGAGGTTGCAAACCTTTTAATGTTTTAAAATGCGAAAAATTTATAAAGGTTTTCAGGCTTGCTACGGGTTTCAGAGCAACCACTCCCATTCCCTAGCGCCGGTCGCGATCCATGAATTTGGGTCGTGACAAATACATAGTGATGTATGTGGTCCATTTAAAGAAATGGCACGAGATGATTATTTGTACTTTATTACCTTCACCGATGATTTATCACGGTATGGCTATGTTGTTCTTATGAAGAACAAGAGTGAAGCTTTTGAAAAATTTAAAGACTTCAAAACTGAAGTAGAAAATCAAATTGGAAAAAGTATTAAAATCCTACAATCTGATCAAGGAGGTGAATACTTGAGTACGGAATTTGGTACATTCTCAAAAGAATGCGGTATTATTTCTCAACTAACTCATCTGGGAACACCACAATTGAATGGTGTATCGGAACGGAGGAATTGTACATTATTAGACATGGTACGATCAATAATGAGCTATACTGATTTACCCATTTCATTATGGGGTCATACACTTCTTCGCGCAAATTATATTATAAATCGAGTAACAACTAAATCCGCTCTGAGAATACATTATGTGATATGGTATGGTAAGGAACCAAGTCTTGAGCATATTAAGATTTGGGGATGTTCGGCATATATCAAAAATATGATAACCGATAAGTTGGAATCAAGATAAATCATGGGAAGATTCGTTGGTTATCCTAAAGACAGTTTAGGATATTATTTCTATATTCCATCCGAACAAACAATTGTTGTTACTCGGGATGCAGTCTTTCTTGAAAACAATTTATTCAAGAAGGAGGCAAAGGAAGAAAAATAGAATTAAATGAGGAGTCGCCTAAAGACCAACAAAATGATACAATGGTGATTGATCAAAC
Organism: Mercurialis annua; assembly: GCF_937616625.2. Taxonomy (NCBI): domain Eukaryota; kingdom Viridiplantae; phylum Streptophyta; class Magnoliopsida; order Malpighiales; family Euphorbiaceae; genus Mercurialis; species Mercurialis annua. Next base: position 30,871,043 of record NC_065572.1, on the reverse strand, counting down.
CAATAGTGAATCAGAATTAGTAAAATATACAAAAACACCTCGAAGATCAAGTAGAGTATCTTATCCACCGGAGAGATATGGTTTTCTTCATGATATTCAAGAGTTGTTTATTCATGGAAAAAATGATCAAATTGTTGATCCTTCTATTTATAAAGAAACTATATGTGATATAGATTCTTTTAGATGGCTTGAAGCTATGAAATCCCAAATGGATTCCATGTATAGTAACTAAGTTTGGGAGCTAGTCGATCCACCTGATGGTATTATACCAATAGGGAACAAATGGATCTTTAAGAGTAAAATTGGTGCTGATGGAAAAGTGGAGACTTTTAAAGCTAGACTTGTTGCGAAAGGGTTTCGCCAAAGGCAAGGAGTCGATTATGAAGAAACTTTCTCGCCTATAGCCATGCTTAAGTCCATCCAGATTCTTCTTGCCATAGCTTCACATTTAGATTATGAGGTTTGGAAAATGGATGTTCAGACCGCATTCCTTAATGGATATCTTGAGGAGGAAATCTATATGGAACCACCTAAGGGTTTTGAATTCGAAGAAGGTTCCAAGGTATGTAAGCTGAAACGATCAACATATGGATTGAAGCAAGCTTCGAGAAGTTGGAATCGTCGTTTTGATGAAGATATAAATAGTTACGAGTTTATAAAAAAACAAAGATGAACCATGTGTTTACAAGAAGGTTAGTGTGAGCGCAATCACGTTCCTAGTCTTGCATGTACATGACATTTTACTAATAGGAAATGATGTCGGTATGTTAACCTCTGTAAGGCTTTGGTTATCCAAAACTTTCTCAATGAAAGACCTTGGAGAAGCAACTTACATTCTCGATATAAGACTCTATAGAGATAGATCGTAGAGGATAATAGGTCTCTCCCAAAGTCTCTACTTAGAAAAGATATTGAAGAAGTTCAATATGGAAAATTCTAAGAGAGGACTGATTCCCGCTAGGCATGGAATTCACCCTTCAAAATATATGTCTCCAAAGACATTTGAGGAAAGAGATCAAATGGCAAAGATACCATATGCTTCGAAAATTAATAGTCTTATGTACGCTATGTTGTGTACAAGGCCAAATATTGCCAATGCGGTTAGTTTGACTAGCCGATATCAATCCAATCCAGGTTCAGAACACTGGATGATGGTTAAGAGTATCTTTAAGTACTTGAGAAGAACTAAAGATATGATCTTAAAATATGGAGGAGGTGATCTAAAAATAGACGGCTTTACAGATTCAGATTTTCAATCTGATATAGACGATCGTAAGTCTATATCCGGATTAGTATTCACCAGTAATGGAGGAGCAGTGAGTTGGAAGAGTTCAAAACAAGAAACCACTGCGGATTCCACTACAGAAGCTGAGTATATTGCGGCATCTGAACTTGGTGTGGTCCCTACCATTAAGTCGGCGGTTCCTCTTTTTTGTGACAACAATGGTGCTATAGCCCAGGGAAAGGAACCCTGGTCTCACCAAAAATACAAACACATAGAAAGGCGCTATCATATCATACGAGAGATTGTTGGAAAGAGAGATGTGTATATCTAAAAGAAAGCATCAGCCGATAACACGGCTGACCCACTGACAAAGCCTATGACCCAGAGTCAATTAGATTTACATCTTGAGAAGATGGGGCTTAGATATAGTAACCAATGGCACTAGTGCAAGTGGGAGATTGTTAGTAGTATGTGCCCTAGGGCCATTTTGTCTGTATACTTGTATAAAAAACTCCCAATGGCAATGATATATGTATTTAATTTTAATTAAGTGTCTCATCAACTAATCATTTATTTATTTCATATTGTCCATATCACATTGTGATAGAAAATCTATTCTTAAGGTGTTAAGAATATGAGTGATAAATTCTATTATACAAGTGATCTAAATAAACGTTCACGATCGATGGGGTCCTACGAATAAGGACATTGCATTATCCCGGAGAGATTGTCACCTCTGTTTATTCTCTTGATTAGTAAAGAGTTACTAATTTTAGGAAGCAGTGAGTCTCATACTACTTAGAACGGTGCAATTGGGAGATATGGATGTTTTATCAAGACATGTCAGATTCAGAAGGCACATGAACACACCATCGATTATAAACCTGATACAAATCAAATCGCCATCGAAAACTCACACGACACATGCGACACATACAAGATACAACTCAAGCCCCAAACATAGTGTCACACTTGCTAAGTCCACCATTAACAATCTGAAACTTAGTCGGAAACACAAAAAAACCATGACGGAAAAACACGGGATATTACATAACACAACCCACATAAAAACATATCATACAATATGTTGTCTGAACAAAAACACACAAAACAAACATGAAAACACTTAATATGACACCCAAAGTAATCAAGGAAAGAAATTATAACAATTCTGCATAATGAAGTCTGTCTCAGAATAAGCATACGGACACTCAAAGGTTTGAGTGAGTCGAACAAGTGACGCTAGATGACTTATACATGGTATTTCTTCAAAGTCAATTTAATGTCATCTAGTTCATAAATGTACATATGTCCTTTGATTTGCAGTGACACTATCTTGTATATAGGTGATTAGAGTTTGATACTCTTTATCCCTAGATCTTTCATGAGCTACGGTCGCGGGATGTGTTGGCTCTAGTTAGTTGTATATGGAGATAGGGGTTTAACCAAGAGAGGATTTATCACTCCGGATGAACGAAAAAAAGATTCTATACTATCTCAAATTATTCTTGATGGATGATAAAACCTGCGCAGGTGTATATGACTTACTTAGAAAGTTGTTTCTAGTGGAAGTCATATTTATCAAGAATAAGAACTGAGATAAGGTCATATGATCAAGACAAACAGTGTTTGACTTAACCGTGACACTAGTCGAGATCAAAATCTTAGATGTAGGGAATTTTTATGAACATTGGTTCATAAAGAATGCATCGAAACATTCATATCTATTTGGGGGTCGTTATATGTTGCTAGACCTCACTAACAATCTACGAGAATTAATAATTAATGAGATTTTTTATTTAATATAAGAAAGGCTTTTCTTATGACTCTCGTTGCCATATAGATGTGAACCTATTTAGTCACACACAATAGGGTGTGCAATCGATTGAGTTTACGAGAGATCGATTTCATATAGATACTAGCATATCTCGGATATTAATCTAAGATGAAAAACAAATATAAATTAGGGACTAATTTGTAAGAGTTATAAATTAGTAGGAACCTAATTGTATTTTATCCAAGTTAATGTGATGATGTCACGATGATGTGATGTGATGATGTCTCGATGATGTCATGCGATGATGTCACGTGATGATGTCATGTATGTATCTGTGTGTGACACCTAGCATCCGACGTGTCAGAAGGTGGCAACACCTATGCTTGATGTGTGACACCTAGCATTTGAGGCGTCAGAGTTTCCTACAAAATCTTGCCAATAAATAGAGGTTGCCTTTGCTCATTCTGTACATACCACACTTAAAAGAGCATATTTGAAGGAGTTCAAGTAGTCATCAATCAAAGAAATGCTTGGAGAAAGTTTTTACATACATTCGATCAAACACGTAATCGAGGTGAGAGTTAGAGCTTAGGGTTGCTCGGCAAGAGGAACTCTTGCGGATTACTTCAAGGCGAGGATTCAATCAGACGCATACTCGTTTGGACGAGCTTGAGGTCGCCGTACTATCGGGACTACAAGAATCGTTGGAGAATCGACATAGTTATTCTTCTTACGATTTCTACATGCGTGCTTTATTTACTAGATGATACGACATTTCATTTATTATTGATATGATCAATTTCTTGATCTGGATTGTTGGAATTCCGATTTTGAATTGAAATATACGATCCAGACACTCGCGTCCCGCTGCACCAATATTTGTATCCTAACGTTTCCCCTTATTAGCGATTTAAGCCAAACGTTTACAAACGTTTCGAAACAAATCCAAACGTTTCACCTTTTTAGAGATTTAAGCCAAACGTTTAGACACGTTACGAAACAAAACCAAATGTTTAAAACGTCATGAAACCAATCCGAAAGTTTAAACGTTACAAAACAAATCCAAACGTTTCACCTTTTTAGCGATTTAAGCCCAACATTTAAAATGTTACGAAACCAATCCAACGTTAGGATTTATTTTGTAACGTTTGTAAACGTTTTGATTTGCTTAGTAACTTTTTAAATGTTTGGATTAAATCGGTAAAAAGGTGAAAGTGTTTGGATTTATTTCGTAACGTTTGTAAACGTTTGAATTTGTTTCGTAATGTTTTAAACATTTATCGTAAATTGCTAAAAAGGTGAAGCGTTTGCATTGGTACGTTATAAACGTCTGGATTTGTTTTGTAACGTTTTTAATGTTTGTAAACGTTTGGATTTGTTTCGTAACGTTTGTAAACATTGGGCTTAAATGTCTAAAGAGGTGAAATGTTTGGTTTTATTTTGTAACGTTTGTAAACGTTTCGCTTAAATTGCTAAAACGTTTAAAACGTTATGAAACCAATCCAAACATTTTAAACTTTACGATACAAATCCTAACGATTCACGTGTAGAGATTTAAGCCAAACGTTTACAAACGTTACGAAACAAATCAAAACGTTTAACCTTTTTAGCAATTTAAGCCAAACATTTAAAACGTTACGAAACTAATCCAACACTAGGATTTGTTTTGTAACGTTTGTAAACATTTTGATTTGTTTAGAAACATTTTAAATGTTTGCCTTAAATCGCTAAAAAGGTGACATGTTTGGATTTTTTTCGTAACGTTTGTAAACGTTTGAATTTGTTTCGTAACTTTTTAAACATTTGTCTTAAATCACTCAAAAGGTGAAGCGTTTGCATTCGTTTATTAACGTTTTAAACGTTTGGATTTATTTTATAACGTTTGTATTTGTTTCGTAACGTTTGTAAAAGTTTGGCTGAAATCGCTAAAAAGGTGAAACATTTAGTTTTGTTTCGTAACATTTGCAAACGTTTGGCTTAAATCGCAAAAAACGTAGAATGTTTGGATTTGTTTTGTAACGTTTGTCAACGTTTGGCTTAAATCGCTAAAAAGGTGAAACGTGAGGTTTTGTTTCGAAACGTTTGTAAACGTTTGGCTTAAATCACTATAAATGTGAAACGTTTGTATTTGTTTTGTAATGTATGTAAACGTTAGGCTTAAATAGCTAAAAAGGTGAAACATTTGGTTTTTTTTCGTAACGTTTGTAAACGACATATGTAAGCGTTTGGATTAAATCGCTAAGAATGTGAAACGTTTGGATTTGTTTTGTAAAGTTTATAAACGTTTTTCTTAAATCGCTAAAAACATGAAACGTTTCGTTTCGTTACGTTTGGAAATGACGTTTTTAAACGTTTTGCTAAAATCGCTAAAAATGTGAAACGTTTGGATTTGTTTTGTAACGTTTGTAAACGTTTGGCTTAAATAGCTAAAAAGGTAAAACGCTTGGATTTGTTTCGTAATGTTTGTATATATTTGGTTTAAATCGCTAAAAAGGCGAAAAGTTTGGATTTGTTTCTTAACGTTTGTAAACGTACAAATCCAAACGTTTCCCCTTTTTAGCGATTTAAGCCAAACAATTGCAAACGTTATGAAAGCCAAACATTTACAAATGTTATGAAACAAATCCCAATATTTTACCTTTTTAGCGATTTATGCAAAACGTTTACAAACGTTACGAAACAAAACCAAATGTGTCACCTTTTTTAACAATTTAAGTCAAATATTTACAAACGTTACGAAACAAATCCAAACGTTTCACCTTTTCAGCGATTTAAGCGAAACGTTTACAAACGTTACGAAACAAAAAATTTAAATGTTTGGATTTGTTTCGTAATATTGTAAACGTTTGGCTTCAATCGCTAAAAAGGGGAAACGTTTGGTTTTGTTTAACATTTGTAAAGGTTTGGCTTTAAATCGCTAAAAATGTGAAACGTTTGGATTTGTTTCGTAACGTTTGTAAACGTTCGACTTAAATCGCTAAAAAGGTGAAACGTTTGGTTTTGTTTCGTACGTTTTAAACGTTTTGCTTAAATCGCTAAAAAGGTGAAACGTTTGGATTTGTTTAGTAACTATGTAAACGTTTGGAATTGTTTAGTTTTGCTTAAATTGCTAAAAAGGTGAAACGTTTTGTTTTGTTTCGTAACCTTTTGTAAAGGTTTGACTTAGATCGCTAAAAATATCAAACGTTTGGTTTGGTTTCGTAACGTTTGTAAACGGTTGCCTTGAATCTTTAAAAAGGTGAAACGTTTAGTTTTGTTTCGTAATGTTTGTAGATGTTTTGCTTAAATCGCTAAAAAGGTGAAACGTTTGGATTTGATTTGTAACGTTTGTAAACGTTTGGCTTAAATTGCTAAAAAGGTGAAACATTTGGTTTTGTTTCGTAACTTTTGTAAACGTTTGGCATAAATTGCTAAAAAGGTGAAACGTTTGGTTTTGTTTCATAACGTTTGTAAGCTTAAATCGCAAAAAAGGTGAAACGTTTGGATTTCTTCGTAACGTTTGGCTTAAATTGCTAAAAAGGTGAAACGTTTGGATTGGTTTCATAACGTTTGTAAACGTTTGGCTTAAATCTCTAAAAAGGTGAAACGTTAGGATTTGTTTTTTAACGTTTAAACATATGCAATTGTTTTGTAACGTTTTAAACTTTTGGATTAAAACGCTAAAAGGAGAAACGTTTGGATTGGTTTTGTATTGTTTTAAACGTTTGGATTGGTTGTGTAACGTTTAAACGTGGCCTAAATCGCTAAAAAGGTGAAACGTTTGTAAAGGTTTGGCTTAAATCGCTAAAAATGTGAAACGTTTGGATTTGTTTCGCAATGTTTTTTAGTGATTTAAGCCATATATTTACAAACGTTACGAAACCAATCTAAACGTTTCACCTTTTTAGCGATACAAGCAACCTATTTAAAACGTTACAAAGCCAATCCAAAAGTTTACAAATGTTACGAAACAAAATCAAATGTTTCACCTTTTTTAGCAATTTAAGTAAAACATTTAAAACGTTACGAAACCAATAAAAATGTTTACAAAAGTTACGATACAAAACCAAACGTTTCACCTTTTTAGCAATTTAAGCCAAATGTTTAAAACGTTGCGAAACAAATCCAAACGTTTAAAACGCAGCTAAACAAATCCAAACGTTTCCCCTTTTTTGCGATTTAAGCCAAATGTTTATAAACTTTACGAAACAAATACAAACGTTTCAAATTTTTAGCGATTTAAGCCAAACGTTTACAAACTTTACGAAACAAATCCAAAAGTTTCAAATTTTTATCAATTTAATCCAAACGTTTACAAACGTTACGCAACAAATCCAAACGTTTCCCCTTTTTAGAGATTTAAGCCAAATGTTTACAAAGTTAATGAAACAAATCCGAAAGTTTCACCTTTTTTGCGATTTAAGCCAAACGTTTAAAACGTTACGAAACCAATCCAAACGTTTACAAACGTTACGAAATAAAGCCAAACGTTTCAACTTTTTAGCGATTTAAGCCAAACGTTTACAAACGTCACAAAACAAAACCAAACGTTTTACATTTTTAGCGATGTAAGCCAAACGTTTACAAACGTTACGAAACAAAACCACACGTTTCGCCTTTTTAGCGATTTAAGCCAAACATTTACAAACGTTACGAAACAAATCCAAACGTTTCACATTTTTAGCGATTTAAGCGAAACGATTACAAATTTTATTAAACAAATTCAAAACCAAATGTTTCACCTTTTAAGCAATTTAAGCCAAACGTTATGAAACAAATCCAAACGTTTAACTTTTTTAGCGATTTATGCCAAAGTTTTAAAATGTTACGAAACCAATCCAAACGTTTAAAATGTCATGAAAAAAATCCAAACGTTTGCAAACGTTACGAAACAAAAGCAAACGTTACACCTTTTTAGCGATTAAAGCCAAACGTTTAAAACGTTACGAAACAAATCCAAACGTCTCACAATTTTTGCGATTTAAGCCAAACGTTTAAAACATTACGAAACCAATCAATACGGTTAAAACGTTCGAAACAAATCCAAACGTTTCACATTTTTAGCCATTTAATGCAAATGTTAAAAAACAAATCCTAACGTTTAAATCACATTTTAAATGTTTGGCTTAAATTGCTAAAAACGGGAAACACTTGAATTTGTTTTGTAACGTTTGTAAAAATTTGGCTTAAATCGCTAAAAAGGTGAAATATTTTGATTTGTTTTGTATCTTTTGTAAACGTTTGGCTTAAATCACTAAAACAGTGAAACGTTTGGATTGCTAAAAAGGGGAAACATTTGGATTTGTTTCATAATGTTTGTAAACGTTTGGCATAAATTGCTTAAGAGGTGAAACGTTTGGATTCGTTTCGTAATGTTTTAAATGTTTGGATTGGTTTCGTAACGTTTTAAACGTTTGGCTTAAATCGCTAAAAAGGTGAAACGTTCGGATTTGTTTTGTAACGTTTGTAAAAGTTTGGCTTAAATTACTAAAAAGGTGAAACGCTTGTTTTTGTTTCGTAACGTTTTAAACATTTGGCTTAAATTGCTAAAAAGGTGAAACGTTTGGATTTGTTTTGAAATATTTGTAAATGTTTGGCTGAAATTGCTAAAAGGTGAAACTGCTAAAAAGGTGAAACGCTTGGTATTGTTTCGTAACGTTTGTAAATGTTTGGCTTAAATTGCCAAAAAGGTGAAACGTTTGGATTAGTTTTGCAACGTTTGCAAATGTTTGGCTTAAATTGCTAAAAATTTAAATCCGCTAAAAAAGGTGAAACGTTTTGATTTGTTTCATAACATTTTGAAACGTCTGCCTTAAATTGCTAAAAAGGTGAAACGTTTGGATTTGTTTCGTAACGTTTTAAACATTTGGATTGGTTTTGTAACGTTTTAAATGTTTGGCTTAAATCGCTAAAATGGTGAAACGTTTGGATTTGTTTCATAACGATTGTAAACGTTTGGATTGCTTTTGTAACGTTATAAACGTTTGGCTTCAATCGTTAAAAAGGAGAAACTTTTGGATTTGTTTCGTAACGTTTTAAACTTTTGGATTGGTTTTGTAAACATTTGGCTTAAATCGCTGAAAATGTGAAACGTTTGGATTTGTTTCCTAACATTTAGAAACGTTTGGCTTAAATCGCTAAAAAGGTGAAACATTTTGATTAGTTTTGTAACGTTTGAAACGTTTGGATTGGTTTTGTAACGTTTGTAAACGTTTCCCTTAAATCACTAAAAAGGTGAAACTTTTAGATTTGTTTCGTAAAGTTTACAAAGTTACGAAACAAAACAAAACGTTTAAAACGTAACGAAACAAATCCAAACGTTTCACCCTTTTAGCGATTTAAGCCAAACGTTTACAAACGTTACAAAACAGAATAATATGTTTCAACTTTTTAGAAATTTAAGCGAAATGTTTACAAACGTTATGAAACAAAATCAAATGTTTCACCTTTTGAGCGATTTATGCCAAACGATTACAAATATTACGAAACAAAACCGAACGTTTCACCTTTTTAGCAATTAATGCCAAATGTTTTAAAATGTTACGAAACAAAACCAAACGTTTCACCTTTTTAGAGATGTAAGCCAAACGTTTACAAACGTTACGAAAAAAATCTAATCGTTTAAAATGATAGGAAACAAATCCAAAGGTGAAACGTTTGGATTGGTTTCGTAACGTTTTTAAACGTTTGACTTAAATCGCTAAAAAGGTGAAACGTTTGGTTTTGTTTCGTAAAGTTTGCAAACGTTTGACTTAAATCGCTAAAAACGTGAAACATTTGGTTTTGTTTCGTAAAGTTTGTAAACGTTTGGCTTTAATCGCTAAAAAAGTGAAATGTTTGGATTGATTTCGTAACGTTTGTAAACGTTTGGCTTAAATCGCTAAAAATATGAAACGTTTGGTTTTGTTCCATAACGTTTGTAAACATTTGGCTTAAATTGCTAAAAAGGTGAAACGTTTGGTTTTGTTTCGTAACGTTTGTAAACGTTTGGCTTAAATTGCGAAAAAGGTGAAACGTTTGGATTTGTTTCGTAACATTTGTAAACGTTTGGCTTAAATCGCTAAAAAGGTGATACGTTTGGTTTTGTTTCGTAACGTTTGTAAACGTTTGGCTTAAATCGCTGAAAAAATAAAACGTTTGGATTTTTTTTGTAACGTTTTAAACGTTTAGATTTGTTTCGTAACGTTTTAAACGTTTTTCTTAAATCGCTAGAAAGGTGAAACGTTAGGATTTGTTTCGTAATGTTTTAAATGTTTGGTATAAATTGATAAAAAAAAGGGAAAAGTTTGGATTTGTTTCTTAACGTTTATAAACTTTTAGCTTAAATCGCTAAAGAGTTGAAACGTTTGGATTTGTTTCATAACGTTTGTAAACGTTTGGCTTCAATCGCTAAAAAGGTGAAACGTTTGGTTTTGTTTTTGTAACATTTGTAGACGTTTGGCTTAAATCGCTAAAAAGGGGAAACGTTTGGATTTGTTTTGTAATGTTTGTAAACGTTTGGCTTAAATTGGTAAAAAGCTGAAACGTTTGGATTTATTTTGTAACGTTTTAAACGTTTGGGTTGGTTTCATAACGTTTTAAACGTTTGGCTTTAATCGCTGAAAAGGTGAAACGTTTGGATTTTTTTCGTAACATTTGTAAACGTTTGGCTTAAATCGCTAATAAGGTGAAACATTTGGTTTTGTTTCGTAACGTTTGTAAAAGTTTGGCTTAAATCGCTAAAAATGTGAAACGTTTGGATTTGTTTCGTAACGGTTTAAATGTTTGGTTTAGTTTCGTAACGTTTTAAACATTTGGCATAAATTGCTAAAAAGGAGAAATGTTTTGTTTTGTTTTGTCACGTTTGTAAACAAATGGCCTCAATCGCTAAAAAAGGTTAAACGTTCGGTTTTGTTTAGTAACATTTGTAAACGTTTAGCTAAAATCGCTAAAAAGGTTAAACGTTTGGATTTGTTTTGTAACGTTTGTAAACGTTTGGCTTAAATCGCTAAAAAGGAGAAACGTTTAGATTTGTTTCGTAATGTTTGTAAACGTTTAGCTTAAATCGGTAAAAATATGAAACGTTTGGATTTGTTTCATAACGTTTTAAATGTTTGGATTTGTTTCATAACATTATAAATGTTTGACTTAAATTGCTATAAATGGGAAACATTATATTGGTTTCGTAACGTTTTAGACGTTTGGCTTCAATCGCTAAAAAGGTGAAACGTTTGGATTTGTGTGGTAACGTTTGTAAACGTTTGGCTTAAATCGCTAAAAAGGGGAAACGTTTGGATTTGTTTTATAATGTTTATAAACGTTTGGCTTAAATTGCTAAAAAGGGGAAACGTCTGGTTTTGTTTCGTAACTTTTGTAAACGTTTCGCTTAAATTGCTATGTTTCGAAACGTTAGTAAACGTTTAGCTTAAATTGCTAAAAAGGTGAAACATTTGGATTTGTTTCGTAACGTTTTAAATTTTTGGCTTAAATCGCTAAAATGGTGAAACGTTTGGTTTTGTTTCGTAACGCTTGTAAACGTTTAGCTTAAATTGCTAAAAAGGTGAAAAGTTTGGTTTTGTTTCGTAAGTTTGTAAACGTTTGGATTTGCTTTGTACATTTTTAAATGTTTGGCTTAAATCGCTAAAAAGGGAAAATTTTTGGATTTCTTTCATAATGTTTGTATAAGTTTGGCTTAAATCGCAAAAAAGATGAAACATTTGGATTTGTTTCGAAACATTTGGATTTGTTCTTGTTTATTCTAAGTATTTTAGTCGAACTTTATGTGGGAGAGTTTGTATTCCTTCGTTTGGTTTCACCTAGAAAGGGCGTTATCGTTTTATGTTAAGTGGAAGTTAGCATTAAGGCTTTTATGACCTTTTAAGATTGTTCGGTTTATGAAATTCGTGATTTTTAGTTATCGTTCGAGGAACAACCTATTGAGTTTTTTTATTATGCAAGTGCGTAGGTTGTTAAGCACATAATTCCTATGGTTACAGTTTAGGTTGGTTACTTGAGAGACAGAGTTCATTATGCAGAATTGTTATAATTGCTTTCCTTGATTACTTTGGGTGTCATATTATGTGTTTTCATGTTTGTTACGTGTGTTTTTGTTCGAACAACATATTGTATGATATGTTTTACGTGGGTTGTCTTATGTTAAATTCGAAGACGAATTTTATATAAGTTGGGGAGATTGTAATATCCCGTGTTTTTCCATCATGGTTTTGTTGTGTTTCCGACTTAGTTTCGGATTGTTAATGGTTGACTTAGCAAGTGTGACACTATGTTTGGGGTTTAAGTTGTATCCTGTATGTGTCGTGTGAGTTTTCGATGGTGATTTAATTTGTATCAGTTTTATAATCGATGATGTGTTCGTGTGCCTTTTGAATGTGACATGTCTTGATAAAACATCCATATCTCCCAATTGCACCGTTGGATCGGGATCATTTTTGGATAGGCTGTGCACGAGAAAAAGTTGACTGTTGGATCAAATCGGAGGCGCGTCGGAGGGCGCGTTGGGCCATCGCGCCTCGCAACGCGCCTGTCGTGTTTTTTCATTTTGGGGCCTTTAAATAGATCCCTTTTTCTTATTTAAACATTACCTACACTCATATTAAACCCTAGCCGACCTAAATACTATTAAACTCTCTGATTTAATTCGTTTTCCATCAAATCCTTCTCAAATCGTTGGTTTTCGGTAAGATACTCTCACTCTCCATTCATCCGCTCTCATTCGAATCCCATTTGGTCTTTGGTAACTCATTCTTTTTTTGTTCCTGGATCATTGTAGGGCTATTACGTACTTTTTATTTTGCTGGTTCATTCATCCTTGTTCCTTATGGTGTTAAATCACGTTTCATTCATTCTTGGTACGTAGCGATTCGTTCGTTTAAGCATTACTCTTGTTTGTTGATAATTATGGTTGTTGTTTACTGTTTTGAGTATGCCGATTCTGAAGTTAAGTGTTTGGTTTGATGCTTTACGATCATGTAGTTGCTTGTGCAAGTTTTACCAGTTGATAAATTGTAATTTGATTTATGTGTTTCATGCAATCGTTGGGGATGATGATTGCCACTGTTTGGGTGTATTTAGTGACTGAGTTTGCATGAATGGATGTAATTTCATATTTCTTACATGGGTTTCTCAAGATCGATTTCTAAGTTGTATACTATACTTTTTGGTTGATCTTGTTATGATTATTCGCAGTTTTTAGATAGTGTCCTACGGCTGTAAATCTTCGTTTGGGGCTGATGTTAATTGATGAAATCAAATCTTGCTTGTTTGGTTTGATGAATAGGATTTAAGGTTGAGTTTTGGTCCATGTTGCATGAACACACTTTGGTTGATTCATATGATGTTAGTTGATGCACATATGTGTATTATAGGTAGTTTTGGGCGTTTGTAACATGTTGACATTATTCAAAGATCATTGGTTTGATTTCATGTTGTTAAGATATAAGGTGGAAATTTTATGTCATGTAAATGGTTGATTTGGCTTCTTCATTTTCAGATCTGAGTTGGTGAACTCATATGCATATTTAGAACCTATTTAAGTGTTGTGACACGCTTGTGTCTACTTTGGGTGTTTTGGCCAAGTGTGGCTAGCTTTGGGTTTGTTGTAAATGTGCATCTTTATTGTTAAACTAGGTCGAGTTCCGTATTTTCAAATGAGCAATGTTTTGATTTAAAGGTTTCAGATATACTTTGGTTTTACTCTGGCATAACACTAGGTCGGGTTAGACTTGGGTCGCCCGACATATGAGATTAAGCTTATAGTTGTATAACTCGGCTAATTCACTACTTTGGGATTTCACTTGGTTATGCTTAACTTATTATTTGACTCTGGTATTACTTTGGCTATGGATTGTATACGTTTGATTGTTATGCCTTGGTATATACTTTGGCTTGTGGTGGAGATACTAGTCCTATGTGGTGTCTAGTATTCTTAGAGTTAGGGGATGAATTGTTTTTAACTTAAGTTTTGTTTCTAGACCCGTCGACTATTCGTGCTTCGGAGTCAGAGCAGGTTTAGGTTGCTTGACAGGTTATCACGTGGATTTGCAAGCAATGAGTTTGTAATGTTAGTTACCGCTTTATTAAGTACCGCAAATAATTTTAGTATTGTAATTGTTTACGAACTGTTTTTAATGATTATGGATCTGGATTGGAATGAGCTACTCAATAGGCTTGTATCGAGACTGTGTGCACCGTTAAGTACTTTGGGATTGGCTGACCAATGTCTGGCCTACATTGGGAATTGATGAGAATTTGTTCCCATCTACTTTGGATTATACTTTGGGATATATATACACTTTGGGATTTCATTTCAATATTGTATTCCATGATCAAGTATCTAAGTATATTAGTATAAAAGGATTTGATTTTAAGGGTTTTAATCTTAATAAATGTACATAGCATTATGAACTCATCTCAGTATATCTGAGCCCGTTGTTTTCCCAATTTTTTAAGGATTATTATTTGAGAGCTTTTGTCATCCCCTATTCTTTGATTTCTTGGAGGTTTTATGCTATTTAAACTAGTTAACGGTTTTAAACACTTAGACCGCAATAGAGCTAGATTATTTATTATGGATATCTTATGTTATTTTGTCGGATTGGTCCGATTGTTTTGTTATTAACTTTGGCATGTTATACTTTGGTTTATATGTTATATATAAGGCATGCTGTTGAGTCTCGGGTTTTAGCCGAGCATCAGATATTTAAGTTATTATTTAAGTTGTGATATAAACTGCTGCACTTAGGTTGGAGTCTCAGCTGCCCCCGAGCAGTGGTTTTCTTGCATGTTTATATGTTGTATGATTATCCGCAAGGCTTGCTACGGGTTTTGGTACGACCATACCCATACCCAAGCGCCGGTCGCGATCCTTGAAATTGGTTCGTGACAGTTTCGCATTTTTAGCGATTTAAGGCTAACGTTACGAAACAAAACCAAACATTTCACTTTTTTAGCGACTGAAGCCAAACGTTTACAAACATTACGAAATAAAACCAAACGTTTCACCTTTTTAGCGATTTAAGCCAAACGTTTAAAACATTACAAAACCAATCCAAAGGTTTAAAACGTTACGAAACAAATTCAAACGTTTCACATTTTTAGCGATTTAAGCCAAACGTTTACAAACGTTACGAAACAAATCTAAACTTTTCACCTTTTTAGAAATTTAAGCCAAACGTTTACAAACGTTATGAAACAAATCCAAACGTTTCACCTTTTTAGAGATTGAAGCCAAACGTTTACAAACAATACCAAACAAAACAAAATGTTTCACACTTTTAAGCGATCTAAGCCAAACGTTTACAAATGTTACAAAACAAAACCAAACGTTTCCCCTTTTTAGCGATTTAAGCCAAACGTTTACAAACGTTATGAAATCGCTAAAAGGGGAAACATTTGGAGTTTTTCGTAACGTTTTAAATGTTTGGATTGGTTTTATAACTTTTGTATATGTTTGGATTAAATAGCTAAAAAGGTGAAACGTTTGGATTTGTTTCGTAACGTTTGTAAACGTTTGGATTTGTTTCGTAATGTTTTAGACGTTTGGATTGGTTTCGTAACGTTTTAAATGTTTTGCTTAAATCGCTAAATAGGTGAAATGTTTGCATTTGTTTCATAACGTTTTAAACGTTTGGATTGGTTTCGTAACTTTTTAGACGTTTGGATTGGTTTCGTAACGTTTTAAACGTTTGGCTTAAATCGCTAAAAAGGGGAAAAGTTTAGATTTGTTTCGTAACGTTTTAAACGTTTGGCTTAAATTGCTAAAAAGAGGAAAAGTTTGTATTTGTTTCATAACGTTTGGCTTAAATTGCTAAAAAGGGGAAACGTTTGGATTTGTTTCGTAACGTTTGTTAACGTTTTGGCTTAAATAGCTAAAAAGGTGAAACTTTTGGATTTGTTTCTTTACGTTTGTAAACGTTTGGCTTAAATCGCTAAAAAGGAGAAACATTTGGATTTGTTTCGTAACGTTTGTAAACGTTTGGATTGGTTTTGTAACGTTTTAAAGTTTTGGCTTAAACCGCTAAAAAGGGGGAACGTTTGGTTTTGTTTCGTAACGTTTGTAAACGTTTTTCTTAAATTGCTAAAAATGTGAAACACGCGTTTAATACATTACGAAACAAATCCAAACGTTTCACCTTTATAGCGATTTAAGCCAACGTTTACAAACGTTACGAAACAAATCCAAACGTTTAATCTTATTTACGATTTAAGCCAAACGAATCCAATCCAAACGTTTAAAACGTACGAAACAAATCCACATGTTTCACATTTTTAGCGATTTATGCCAAACGTTTACAAACGTTACAAACCCAATCCAAACGTTTAAAGGGTTACGAAACAAATCCAAACGTTTCACCTTTTTAGCGATTTAAACAAAACATTTAAAACGTTATGAAACCAATCCAAACGATTACAAACGTTACAAAACAAATCCAAACATTTCCTCTTTTTAGAAATTTATGCCAAACGTTTAAAACGTTACGAAACAAAACAAACATTTCACCTTTTTATCAATTTAAGCCAAACGTTTACAAATGTTTAACCTTATTATCAATTTAAGCCAAACGTTTACAAACGTTACAAAACAAAACCAAACGTTTCTCCTTTTGATCGATTTAAGCCAGACGTTTATTTAGGAAACAAACAAACGTTTCACCTTTTTGGCGATTTAAGCCAAACGTTTACAAACTATACAAAACAAACGTTTCACCTTTTTTGCAATATAAGCCAAACGTTTACAAACGTTACGAAACAAATCCAAACGTTTCACGTTTTTAGCGATCTAAGCCAAATGTTTGGATTTGTTTACAAACGTTACGAAATAAAGCTAAACGTTTCCCCTTTTTAGCAATTTAAGCCAAACGTTACGAAACAAATCCAAACGTTTCACCTTTTTGGCGATTGATGCCAAATATTTACAAACGTTACGAAACAAATTCAAACGTTTCACCTTTTTCGCGATTTAAGGTAAACCTTTACAAACATTACGAAACCATTCCAAACGTTTCACTTTTTTAGCGATCTAAGCCAAATGTTTGGATTTGTTTACAAATGTTACAAAATAAAGCTAAACGTTTCACCTTTTTAGCAATTTAAGCCAAACGTTACGAAACAAATCCAAACGTTTCACCTTTTTGGCGATTGATGCCAAACATTTACAAACGTTACGAAACAAATTTAACGTTTCACCTTTTTTGCGATTTAAGGTAAACGTTTACAAACATTACAAAACCATTCCAAACGTTTCACTTTTTTAGCGATCTAAGCCAAATGTTTGGATTTGTTTACAAACATTACAAAATAAAGCTAAACGTTTCACCTTTTTGGCAATTTAAGCCAAACGTTTTATAACGTTACGAAACAAATCCAAACGTTTCACCTTTTTAGCGATTGATACCAAACGTTTACAAACGTTACGAAACAAATTCAAACGTTTCACCTTTTTCGCGATTTAAGCTAAACGTTTACAAACGTTATGGCACAAATCCAAATGTTTCGCCTTTTTAGCAGCCAAACGTTTACAAACGTTACAAAACAAATCAAAATGTTTTACCTTTTTAGATATTTCAACCAAACGTTGACAAACATTACAAAATAAATCCAAACATTTCACCTTTGTAGCAATTTAAGCCAAACGTTTAAAACGTTACGAAACAAATCCAAATGTTTGTAAACATTGCGAAACAAAACCAAACCTTTAAAACATTACGAAACAAATCAAAACGTGTAAAACATTACCAAACAAATCCAAACGTTTCACCTTTTTAGCGATTTAAGCCAAATGTTTACAAACGTTACGAAACAAATCCTGACGTTTGTTTCGTAACGTTTTAAACGTTTGGATTGGTTTCGTAATGTTTGTAAACGTTACGAAACGAAACCAAACAAGGTTTACAAAGGTTTAAAACGTTACGAAATAAATTCAAACGTTTCACCTTTTTAGCGATTTAAGCCAAACATTTAAAACGTTACGAAACCAATCCAAACGTTTTAAACGTTAAGAAAAAAATCTAAACGTTTCACTTTTTTAGCAATTTAAGCCAAATGTTTACAAACGTTACAAAACAAATCCAAACGTTTCCCCTTTTTAGCAATTTAAGCCAAATGTTTACAAACGTTACAAAACAAACGTTTCACCTTTTAGCAATTTAAGCCAAATGTTTACAAACGTTACGAAACAAATCCGAACGTTTCTCGTTTTTAGCGATCTAAGCCAGATTTTTGGATTTGTTTACAAACGTTACGAAATAAAGCTAAACGTTTCACCTTTTTAGCGATTTAAGCCAAACGTTTTAAAACGTTACGAAACAAATCTAAACGTTTCACCTTTTTAGCGATTGATGCCAAACGTTTACAAACGTTACGAAACAAATTCAAACGTTTCACCTTTTTCGCGATTTAAGCCAAACGTTTACAAACGTTACGGCACAAATCCAAATGTTTCGCCTTTTTAGCAGTCAAACGGTTACAAACGTTACAAAATAAATCAAAATGTTTTACCTTTTTAGATATTTCAACCAAACGTTTACAAACATTACAAAATAAATCTAAACGTTTCACCTTTGTAGCAATTTAAGCCAAACGTTTAAAACATTACGAAACAAATCCAAATGTTTGTAAACGTTACGAAACAAAACCAAACCTTTAAAACATCACGATACAAATTAAAACGTTTATAACATTACCAAACAAATCCATACGTTTTACCTTTTTAGCGATTTAAGCCAAATGTGATTTAAGCGCAACGTTTACAAACGTTACGAAAAAAATCCATACGTTTGTTTCGTAACGTTTTAAACGTTTGGATTGGTTTCGTAATGTTTGTAAATATTACGAAACAAAACCAAACAAGGTTTACAAACGTTTAAAACGTTACGAAACAAATTCAAACGTTTCACCTTTTTAGCGATTTAAGCCAAACATTTAAAACGTTACGAAACCAATCCAAACGTTTAAAACATTAAGAAAAAAATCCAAATGTTTCACCTTTTTAGCGATTTAAGCCAAATCTTTACAAACGTTACAAAACAAATTCAAACGTTTCACCTTTTTGGCAATTTAAGCCCAAAGTTCAAAACATTAGGAAACAAAACAAATGTTTCCCCTTTTTAGCAAGTTAAGTCAAATGTTTACAAACGTTACAAAACTAATGTTTCACCTTTTAGCAATTTAAGCCAAATATTTACAAACGTTACGAAACAAAACCAAACGTTTTACCTTTTTAGCGATTTAAGCCAAACGTTTAAAACGTTATGAAACAAACAAATGTTTCACCTTTTTAGCAATTTAAGCCAAACGTTTACAAACATTATGAAACAAACGTTTCACCTTTTGAACAATTTAACCCAAACGTTTACAAACAATACGAAACAAAACCAAACATTTTCCCTTTTTATCGATTTAAGCCAAACGTTTAAAACGTTACGAAACAAATCCAAACGTTTCCCGTTTTTAGCGATTTAAGCCAAACATTTGGATTTGTTTACAAACATTACAAAAAAAAAACAAATGTTTCACCTTTTTAGCGATTTAAGCCAAACTTTTAAAATTTTACGAAATAAATCCAAACGTTGAATACGTTACGAAACTAATCCAAACGTTTAAAACGTTACGAAACAAAGCAAAACTTTAAAATGTTAAGACAAAAATCCAAACGTTTCCCCTTTTTAGCGATTTAAGCCAAACGTTTACAAACGTTACAAAACAAATCCAAACGTTTTACCTTTTTAGAGATTTAAACCAAATGTTTTCAAACGTTACGAATCAAATCCAAACATTTCACCTTTTTAGCAATTTAAGCCAAACGTTTAAAACGTTACGAAACAAATTCAAACGTTTGTTAACATTACGAAATAAAAGGAAACGTTTAAAACATTATGAAACAAATCAAAACATTTAAAACAATACGAAACAAATCCAAACGTTTAAAACATTACGAAACAAATCCAAACGTTTCACCATTTTTAGCGATTTAAGCCAAATATTTACAAAGGTTATGAAATCAATCCAAATGTTTGGCTTTACGTTTCACCTTTTTAGCGATTTAAGCCAAAAGTTTAAAATATTACTAAACAAATCCAAACGTAACATTTTTAGCGATTTAAGCCAAATGTTTAAAACGTTACGAAATAAACAAACGCTTCACCTTTTTGGCAATTTAAGCCAAATGTTTACAAACGTTACGAAACAAAATCAAACATTTCACCTTTTTATCGATTTAAGCCAAACGTTTAGAACTTTACTAATCAAATCCGAACGTTTCACTTTTTTAGCGATTAAAGCCAAACGTTTACAAATATTACGAAATAAACGTTTCACCTTTTTAGCAATTTAAGCTAAACGTTACGAAACAAAACCAAACGTGTCACGACCCATTTTCATGAATCGTGACCGGCGCTAGGGCATGGGTAATGTAGTACCAACACCTGTAGCTAGCCTTCCTTATAAAATACAATTACAATAAACCTGCTGAAAACCAATGCTCGGGGCAATCGAGACTCCAGCCTAAATCTAGCAGTTATAATATGCAACATTTAAAATAACATGCTTTCCAATACTGGTCTGAAATAGACATAACATAAATAATCCTGAATAATCATATAACATGCCAAAACAATAATAATCCAGTCGGACCAATCCGATAACAACTAGAATAAAATAAAGACGTCTAGTTACTACTGCGGTATAAGAATAAAATAGTTTGACAGTTTATTAAAATAAATGAAACCTCCGAGAAGTAAAGATGGAGATCACTGGACTCTCTCAGATCATAACCCTGAGAAAAATTGGGAAAACAACGGGGTCAGATATACTTAGATGAGTTTATACCACTATTTATATTTATCAAGTGGAAAAACTTTAAAACCGTTTAAAACATTTAATAACGATATTACGATTAATAGTTGGAACCCTCATCCACAATTCTAAATAATATACATAATCCAATAGGCCTGGTCCCGAGAGCTGAGCTACACCGAGTTACCACTGACCACACTTATACCATATCCAGAGTCCCGAGAGCTGATCTACACCGAGTTACTCAATTTGGTCCCGAGAGCTTTGCTCACACTGAGTTACCACATTTCCATATATACCTTACCCAGATCATTACCGGTGCGCACGCAGTTCTAATGATGCCCATTAGGTAGTATTCAACTAAGAGCCATAATATAAAAACTGTTCGAAATATACGTACAGTATATATATTTAATATTAAAATAATAATTTACTTAATAAAGCGGTAAATAGTAAGTACAAACTCTCTACTTGATAATCCACGTGATAACCGGCAAGCAACTAATCGTGGTTCGCCTCTGAAGCACGAACAGTAGTCGGGTCTAGACAAATAAAATAATTATTAAAACAGACCCTAACTCTTGAGAGCACTATACACCACGTAGGACTACCGCAAATAACACGTCGGAATAACACAATCCAGAACAACACAAAATACCCAAAAGGTAACAACCCACAATTAATACAAGTCTATTGAGTTCTCGCTTAAAAGTCCATTTCATAAATATTATTTAATAGTCTTTAAATAATAATTAATTTCCAAATAGTGGATTAGCCGAGTTACCGATAACTACCAATCTACCTCACACGTCGGGCGACCCAAGTCTAACCCGATCCAAATATTTTATCAAAATTATAAACCATAGTTTATAATTCCAAAATAACATTTATTGATAAAATAATAATTAAATATTAAAACGGAACTCAATAACTTAAACACAGTAACCAATAGTTACCGAAAAATTACTTAACTAAAATAAGTTAAAAATAATAATTAAAAGATAAAACGTAAATTAGTCAATTGGGTACGTCAAGACAAAATTTAAATTTAACAATAATTACCCAAGTAATTATATGAATTTAGTTTTTTTTTAAATACATACATACATATATACATATATATATATATATATACATACATACTTACATACATACATACATACATACATACATATATATATATATATATATATATATATATATAGATATATATATAGATATATAGATACATACATACATACATACATACATATATACATACATACATACATACATATATACATACATACATACATACATATATATATATATACACATACATATATATATATATATATACACATACATACATACATACATACATACATACATACATACATATATACATACATACATACATACATACATACACACATATATATATACACATACATACATACATATACACATACATACATACATATATACATACATACATATATATATATATACATACATACATATATATCTATAATTATCGTTTTAGGATTAAAATTGTCAAAACACTGAATAAAAAAATAATTGAAATAATAATTTAGAGGTCAAAACGATAATAGAGAGTCCGATTTTAAAATCGATATTTAATCGATAATCTTTAATTAATAAACCAAACAAAAAATAAATTTAAAATCTATTGGCCTAAACTTGGCCCAATTTCAATTGGAAATTAAAACAAAATCCAACATTCCCTAAGCCTATTATATAACAAGTTCCTAATTTGAAACAAAGTAACCCACATAGCCAACACATTTAGTCCCATCTCTATGAAAATTACCGCCCAAAACCCAGCACAATTCATCTTCTTCCATAACAAAGCCAATAATGAAGTTTAGTATAATGCAGTAGCGGATAATAATCATCAATGGTCCTCGACCTTTGCCCTATGCTTCCATAAACCCCCTATACTTTCAAAACCTTCCCTAAACCCCTCAACCTTTATAGCGGCGCTCATTCACAGTTCTTATGGACGAAAATACCCCTAAGCGCCGTCGTTTTTTGGTTGCTACAATTCTAAGAAAAAAAAGACGGCGCCACGTGTCATTTGACATGTGACAAAATGTCTAAAAAAAATGAAAAACCCAAAACACTCTTACAACTATTAAAATTTAATTAAAATAAAAATAAAAATCAAACCAAAACAAATCAATCTATTCAAACCACTGAATTATCGAAACCGAACCGCCACAACCGAACCCGCCTCCGGTCATCTTCTCAGGTGAGAAAACGACCAAGCTCATCGTCTTCTCACCTAAGAAGAAGACCGTCTTCTCAGGGTGAAGACGAGCTGCTGCTCGTCTTCTCTGGTTGTCAGAAGACGAGCAGCAACTCGTCTTCTCAGGGGGAAGACGAGCTGCAGCTTGTTTTCTCCGGTTGTGAGAAGACGAGCAGCAGCTCGTCTTCTCCATTTTTGAGAAGACGAACAACAGCTCGTCTTCTCCACATCTGTTCTTGGAGAACATATTTCAGATCTGTTCTGGGAGAACAGATCTGAATCTGAATCTGTTCTCCAAGAACAAATTCTGATGGGTCGACGGCGGGTGGTGGTCGGCGGCGGGTGCGGCGAGTGGTTCGGGTTGGCGAGCGGTTGTAAATAGATTGACCGTGGGTTGGGTTTGATTAAGTAAATTTGATTTGGTTTAATTTTTTAGGGGGTATTTTGGGTGTTTCAATTTTGTTTTGACATTAAATGACGTGTCAATTGACATGTGGCGCCACTATTTATTTTTTTTCAAAAAAAAGACAGCCGCAAAAAACAAAAGGGTAGTTTCGTCAATAAGGGCCGTGAATGGCGCCGCCACAAAGGTTGGGGGATCTAGGGAAGCTTTTGAAAGTATAGGGGGTTAAGGGAAGTTTAGGGTAAAAGTCGAGGACCATCGGTGATTATTAGCCTGCAATATCATATTAAACAAGAATTCAACCCGCTACACAAGCCAACAATCCAAATTAACCTAAAAAATATCATATTAACAGTAATAGAACATCAAACACAATAAATTAACCCTTTAATGATTAAGAACAACAACAACAAAAAATAAGGACATTGCCATGCTCAAAACGAAGAGCGGCGTATCGAATCAAGCAAACCCGATGTGAAAAGATTCTGAATGATTCAAACCAAACCATATCAACATGAAACATGTTTTAAACTTTAAAAGACCCATGAGAATCACATAGTCAATCTCAAGAAAATTTGACAGAAACTTATTGAAACCAACAACAGTACAAAGGATAACCAAAATGGTGAAACGACAGCGCGAATAACGAAGAGAATTACATACCGTTTGACGAAAAGAAGGTGTTGAATCATAGAGGCGTGAGTCTACTTTCACGAGGATGAGACGGATCCAAATAATATGCTAAAACAAAAGAGAACGATTCAGTATACTAAGGTGTCGAATTCTGAACTAAAACTGAGAACGATGAACAAAACTTACCGAATAAACTCAAGACTTTGATTGATTATTGGCACAAGAAATCTCAGAGATTAAAAGCTACGGATGACAGCTAGGGTTTGAAGGATTGATAGGAATGAAATCAGGATAAAAATGTTAAATAATTAGGGTAAAAAGTCGGGTTTACAAACAGCGAAACATGCCTCACTAAGAGGATTCATAACAGGTCTTCGTTTGAGACCTGTGAGCAATTGCATGGGTCTTTGGCCCAAATAAAAGAAAGAACCCAAGACCTAACTAATTTTAAAAAAATCAAACCATTAATTTATAACCCAAATAATTTACTCAAGCCACGAATCCTCGAACGACTCAAATAATGACCGGAAACTCGTCGGAAAAGCCAAACAAAAATTACGGGATATTACATTCTCCCCAACTAATTGCAAATTTGTCCTTAAATTTAACATGATAAACAAATAACAGCATTATAACACGTAATACAAATAAAACTCATAAAATCACACAAAATAAAAAATATCGTACCTCACAGAAAAAGAAATGGATAGCGATTCCGCATATCCGACTCGGTCTCCCAAGTGCACTCCTCGACAAAATGATTGTGCCAGAGAACTTTGACCATCAGAATCTCCTTGTTCCGTAATTTACGCACTTGCGTATCAACAAACTCAACTGGCTGTTCCTCATAAGATAACTCTTGGTCAATCTCAACGCTCTGAGGCACAATCACGTGCGAAGGATAAAAAATGCACTTTCTCAACATGTCTGGCGGTAGAACTAGACGATAAGCCACATCTCCAATCCTCTCTGAAATTTCATAAGGACCAACATACCTCGGTGCCAACTTTCCCTTGACACCAAAACGAACCACGTCTTTCATAGGCGAAACACGAAGAAACACAAAGTCCCCGACCCAAAACTCTATGTCTTTTCTCTTCGGATCAGCATAACTCCTATGCCGACTAAAAGCAGTCTCTAATCTTTGTTTGATCAACGGTACCTTCTCCGAGGTAATCTGAATAATCTATGCTCCCGAGAGCTTACGCTCTCCAACCTCCGCCCAACAGATATGAGATCGACACTTGCGCCCATACAAAGCCTCATAAGGCGCCATCTCAATACTCGCGTGGTAACTGTTGTTGTAAGATAACTCAATCAACGGCAAATGAGCATCCCTGCTACCCTGAAAATCGAGAACACACATCTTGAGCATATCCTCCAATGTCTGAATAGTCCTCTCAGACTGACCGTCAGTTTGAGGATGAAAAGCTGTACTGAAATCCAAACGAGAACCCAAGGATTCCTGTAACGCTTTCCAGAACCTCGAAGTGAACACAAAACCTCTATCTGAAACAATAGAAACTGGTACACCATGCAAACTAACAATCTTGTCGATGTACAACTGAGCCAACCTCGAAGCAGGATACGAAACCTTGATCGGAAGGAAATGAGCTGACTTGTCCATACGGTCAACTATCACCCAGATGGAATCGTACCCCTGTCGAGTACGTGGTAAACCAACCACAAAATCCATGGAAATCCGCTCCCACTTCCACTCTGGAATAGGTAGTGGCTGTAGATAGCCAAAAGGTCTCTCATGCTCTACCTTCACCTGCTGGCAAGTCAGACACTTAGAAACATACTCAGCGACTTCCTTCTTCATCCCGCTCCACTAGTAGGTACACTTAAGATCATGGTACATCTTAGTAGAACCCAGATGAACACTATAAGCAGACTTGTGCGCTTCTTCCAAAATATGGTCCCTCAGATCATATGAATCTGAAACACACAATCTCAAACCATGTCTCAGAACACCATCCACAAAAGTAAACTAAGAATTACCGTCCTGCTGAACCTCCTCAATAATCCGTTTCAACTGTGGATGCTCAGCTTGTAAAGCTTTGATCCGATTCATCAAAACAGGCTGCACTTGTAACTGTGCCAACAAACTACAGGCCTGAGAAACCTGATAACCATAGCCTGAAGCTATCAAACTGTGCCACTCTCTAACCATGGGTCTACGCCCAACTTAAGAAATATGAGCCAAACTACCCGAAGACTTGCGACTCAACGCATCGACTACCACATTAGCCTTACCAGGATGGTACTGAATAGTACAATCGTAGTCTTTCAGCAACTCTAGCCACCTCCTCTGTCTCAAGTTCAACTCTCTCTGATCAAAGATATACTTCAGACTCTTATGATCAGTGAAAATCTCACAAGTAACACCATACAAATAATGTCTCCAAATATTCAGCGCAAAAACCACAGCTGCCAACTCTAAATCATGAGTAGGGTAATTTACCTTATGCTTCTTCAACTGTTTGGAAGCATAGGCAATCACCTGTCCATGTTGCATCAGCACGCAACACAAACCAATCTGAGACGCATCACAATACACCGTGAAACCGTCAATGCCAAAACCGGAGCTGTAGTCAAAATCTCCTTGAGCTTCTCAAAGCTCGCCTCGCACTTGTCAGTCCACTGAAACTTAACACCCTTCTGTGTTAGTTTAGTCAACGGTGCAGATATTCTGGAGAAATCTTGCACGAACCGACGATAGTATCCAGCTAAACCCAAAAAACTCCTAATCTCGGTAACTGACCTCGCCCTCTGCCAATCTATAACTGCCTCAATATTCTTCGGATCAACCTTGATCCTATCTTTCGACACCACGTGTCTTAGAAAGGTAACCTGATCCAACCAGAACTCACATTTTGAGAACTTAGCATAAAACTGATGCTCACACATCGTCTGCAGTATAGTCCTCAAATGATAAGCATGCTCCTCCTCACTCCGAGAATAGATCAAAATGTCATCAATGAAAACGATAACGAATTGATCCAAAAACGGCTTGAACACTCTGTTCATCGTATCCATGAACGCTGCTGGTGCTTTAGTCAGACCAAAGGACATAACCAGAAACTCAAAATGTCCATAACCCGTCCGAAAAGCAGTCTTATGCACATCTACATCACGGATCCGAAGTTGATGGTACCCATACCTCAAGTCAATCTTAGAAAAACACATTGCACCTTGCAACTGGTCAAACAAATCATCGATGCGAGGAAGAGGATATCTGTTCTTGATAGTAGTCTTGTTCAACTGTCTGTAGTCGATACACAGTTGAAAGGAACCATCTTTCTTCTTCACAAATAAAAATGGAGCACCCCACAGAGAAGTACTCGGTCTAATGAACCCACTATCTAACAACTCTTGTAAGTGGTCCTTCAAATCCTTCATCTCTGCAGAAGCCATCCGATACGGCGGTATCGAAATAGGAGCTGTTCCAGGAACCACATCAATGCAAAACTCAATATCACGATCAGGTGGTAATCCATGCAATTCTTCTGGAAACACGTCTGTGAACTCACTCACAATTGATACACTATGCATATCACCAAATTCTACTTCCACATCTCGAACCACAGTAAGATAAACCCTGGAAACCCTTGCCTAACATCCGCTTCGCCTTGATGGCGGAAATCAGATTCTTAGGTGTCTCCGCCTTTTCTCCCTGAAAGGAAAAACGTAGATCACCTGGAATCCTAAACTCGACTAACTTCCCTCGACAGTCAATAGAAGCAAAGTGGCGTGACAACCATTCAATCCCCAAGATGAAATCAAAAGAAAGCACGTCAAGTACAATCAAATCAGCACAAAGTTCTCTACCATGAACAACCACAGGACAAGAAGGATAAACGACGTCCACCACTACACCTTCAGACATAGGTGTAAACACAGCTAGAGGTTCACTCAAAATAGATGGTGCAATACCCAATTTTCCAAAGGTTTTGGTAACGTTTGTAAACGTTTGGCTTAAATCTCTAAAAAGGTGAAACGTTTGGATTTGTTTCGTAACGTTTAGTAAACCTTTGGCTTAAATCGCTAAAAAGGTGAAACGTTTGGATTTGTTTCGTAATAGTTTAAAATTTTGGATTGGTTTTATAACGTTTTAAATGTTTGGCTTAAATTGCTAAAAAGGTAAAACGTTAGGATTTATTTCGTAACGTTTTAAACGTTTGGCTTAAATTGCTAAAAAGATAAAACGTTAGGATTTGTTTCGAAACGTTTTAAACGTTTGGATTGGATTCGTAACGTTTTAAACTTTTGGCTTAAATTGCTAAAAAGGTAAAACGTTTGGATTTGTTTCGTAACGTGTTAAACGTTTGGATTGGTTTCGTAACGTATTAAATGTTTGGCTTAAATTGATAAAAATGGGAAACGTTTGGATTTGTTTCGTAGCGTTTGTTAACGTTTGGCTTAAATTGCTAAAAAGGTGAAACGTTTGGATTTGCTTCGTAACGTTTACAAATGTTTAGCTTAAATCGCTAAATAGGTGAAACATTTGGATTTGTATTGTAACGTTTATAAATGTTTTGTTTAAATCGCTAAAAGCGTTAAACGTTTGGTTTAATTTTGTAATGTTTGTAAACGTTTCCCCTTATTAGAGATTGAAGCCAAACGTTTATAAACGCTACGAAACAAAACCAAATGTTTCACCTTTTTAGAGATTTAAGCCAAACATTTACAAACGTTACGAAACAAATCAAAGCGTTTCACCTTTTTAGCGATTTAAGCCAAACGTTTACAAATGTTACGAAACAAATCCAAACGTTTCATCT
Organism: Mercurialis annua; assembly: GCF_937616625.2. Lineage (NCBI taxonomy): Eukaryota > Viridiplantae > Streptophyta > Magnoliopsida > Malpighiales > Euphorbiaceae > Mercurialis > Mercurialis annua. The sequence continues at coordinate 30,842,198 of NC_065572.1, read as the reverse complement.
TTTTAGAAATTTAAACAAAACGTTTACAAAGGTTACAAAACAAGTCCAAGATTTTAACCTTTTTAGCAATTTAAGCCGAACGTTTACAAACGTTACCAAATAAAACCAAATGTTTCACATTTTGGCTTAAATCCAAACATTTGGCTTTGTTTCGTAATGTTTGTAAACGTTTGGATTTTTTTCGTAACATTTGTAAACGTTTGGTTTTGTTTGGATTAACGTTTGTAAACATTTGGCATAAATCGCTAAAAAGGTGAAACATTTGGATATCTTCCGCAATATTTGTAAACGTTTTGCTTAAATTGCTAAAAATATGAAACGTTTGGATTTGTTTCGTAACGTTTTAAACGTTTAATTTTGTTTTGTAACGTTTGTAAACGTTTGGCTTAAATCACTAAAAAGGTGAAACATTTGGATTTGTTTTGTAACATTTGTAAACGTTTGGCTTAAATTGCTAAAAATGTGAAACATTTGAATTTGTTTTGTAACGTTTTAAACGTTTGGGTTTCTTTCATAACGTTTGTAATCATTTGGCTTAAATCGCTAAATACGTGAAACGTTTGGATATGTTTGGTAACGTTTGTAAACGTTTGGCTTAAATTGCTAAAAAGGTGAAACGTTTGGTTTTGTTTCATAACGTTTCTAAACGTTTGGACTTGTTACGTTACGTTTGTAAACGTTTGGCTTTAATGGCTAAAAAGGTGAAACGCTTAGATTTGTTTCGTAACGTTTGTTAACGTTTGGCTTAAATCGCTAAAAATATGAAACGTTTGGATTTGTTTCGTAACTTTTGTAAACGTTTGGCTTAAATCGCTTAAAAAGGGGAACGTTTGGATTTGTTTTGTAACGTTTGTAAACGTTTGGCTTAGATTGCTAAAAAGGTGACACTTTTGGTTATGTTTCGTAACGTTTGTAAACGTTTGGATTGGTTTTGTAACGTTTGTCAACGTTTGGCTTAAATCACTAAAAAGGTGAAATGTAAGCAAAACGTTTAAAACGTTACGAAACCAATCCAAATGTTTAAAACGTTACGAAATAAATCCAAACATTTCACCTTTTTAGCAATTTAAGCCAAAGTTTTACAAACGTTAAGAGACAAATCCTAACGTTTCAACTTTTAAGCGATATAAGCCAAACGTTTACAAACGTTACGAAACCAATCCAAACGTTTCACCTTTTTAGCGATTTAAGCCAAACAATTAAAATGTTACAAAACTAATCCTAACAATTGAAACGTTACGAAACAAATCAATACGTTTCACCTTTTTAGTGATTTAAGCAAAACGTTTACAAACGTTACAAAACAAATCCAAACGTTTTATCTTTTTAGCGATTTAAGCCAAATGTTTAAAACGTTACGAAACCAATACAAACATTTAAAACGTTACAAAACAAATCCAAACGTTTCACCTTTTCAGCAATTTAAGCCAAACGCTTACAATCGCTACGAAACAAATCCAAACGTTTCACATTTTTAGCGATTTAAGCCAAACGTTTACAAACGTTACGAAATAAATCCAAACGTTTCACATTTTTAGCGATTTAAGCAAAAAGTTTGAAACATTACCAAACCAATCCAAGCGTTTATATCGTTACGAAACAAATCCAAACGTTTCACCTTTTTAGCGATATAAGCCAAACTATTAAAACGTTACAAAACCAATCCAAACGTTTAAAACGTTACGAAACCAATTCTAACGTTTCACCTTTTTAGCGATTGAAGCCAAACGTTTAAAAAGTTACCAAACCAATCCAAACGTTCCATATTTTTAGCGATGTAAGCTAAACATTTACAAACGTTATGAAACAAATCCAAATGTGTAACATTTTTAGCGATTTAAGCCAAACTTTTACAAACGTTACGAAACAAATCCAAACATTTCCCTTTTTTTATCAATTTAAGCCAAACATTTAAAATGTAACATTTGGATTTGCTTGGTAATGTTTTAAATGTTTTGATTTGTTTCGGAACGTTTGTAAACGTTTGTCTTAAATCGCTAAAATGGTGAAATATTTGGATTTCTTTCGTAACGTTTGTAAACGTTTGACTTAAATCGCTAAAGGTGAAACGTTTGGTTTTGTTTCGTAACGTTTGTAAACTTTTGGCTTCAATCGCTAAAAAGGTGAAACGTTTGGATTGGTTTTATAAAGTTTTAAATGTATGGCTTAAATCGCTAAAAACGGTTAAACGTTTGGATTTGTTTTGTAACGTTTGAATTGGTTTCGTAAGGTTTTAAACGTTTGGCTTAAATTTCTAAAATGGAGAAACGTTTGGATTTGTTTCGTAACGTTTTAAATGTTTGAATTAGTTTTTTAAGGTTTTAAACTTTTGGCTTAAATCGCTAAAAATGTGAAACGTTTCGAGTTGTTTCGTAACATTTGTAAACGTTTGGCTTAAACAAACCCAAACGTTTTACCTTTTTAGCGATTCACATTTTTAGTAATTTAAGTCAAACGTTTAAAACGTTACGAAACAAATCCGGACGTTTCACCTTTTAGCGATTTAAGCCAAACGTTTACAAACATTACGAAACAAATCCAAACATTTCACCTTATTAGCAATTTAAGCCAAACGTTTGGAATAAATCGCTAAAAAGGGGAAACGTTTGCTTCTGTTTCGTAACGTTTTAAAGGTTTGGCTTATATCGCTAAAAAGGGGAAACGTTTGGATTTGTTTCGTAATGTTTGTAAACATTTAGCTTAAATCGCTAAAAATGTAAAACGTTACGAAACAAAACCAAACGTTTCACCTTTTTGGCGATTTAAGCCAAACGATTAAAATGTTACGAAATAAATCCAAACGTTTCACCTTTTTAGCAAAACCAATCCAAATGTATAAAACGTTACGAAAAAAATCCAAACATTTACAAACATTACGAAACAAAACCAAACGTTTCAACTTTTTATCAGTTTAAGCCAAAAGTTTACAATTGTTACGAAACAAATCCAAATGTTTCACATTTTTAGCGATATAAGCCAAACATTTACAAATGTTACGAAACATATCCAAATGATTCACCTTTTTAGCGATTTAAGCCAAACATTTACAAATGTTACGAAACAAATCCAAACGTTTCACGTTTTTAGCGATTTAAGACAAAAGTTTAAAACGTTACAAAACTAATACAAATGTTTAAAAAGTTGCGATTAAAGCCAAACGTTTAAAACGTTAAGAAACAAAGCCAAACGTTTACAAATATTACAAAACCAATCCATACGTTTCACCTTTTTAGCAATTTCACACAAACATTTATAAACTTTACGAAATAAATCCAAACGTTTCACCTTTTTAGTGATTTAAGACAAACGTTTACAAACATTACGAAGCAAATCCTAAGGTTTCACCTTTTTAACGATTTAAGACAAACGTTTAAAACGTTAGAAAACCAATCAAAAAATTTAAAACGTTACTAAACAAATCGTAACGTTTAACCTTTTTAGCGATTTAAGCCAAATGTTTAAAACTTTCTGAAACCAATACAAACGTTACATAACAAAACCAAACGTTTCACCTTTTTAGCAATTTAAGCCTAACGTTTAAATCGTTACGAAACAAATCCAAACGTTTACAAACGTTACGAAACCAATCCAAACGTTTCACCTTTTTAACAATTTAAGCCAAACGTTTACAAAAGTTATGAAACAAATCCAAACCTTTCACTTTTTGAGCGATTTAAGCTAAACGTTTAGAAACATTACGAAACAAATCCAAACGTTTCCCCTTTTTAGCGATTTAAGCCAAACATTTACAAATGTTACGAAACAAATCCAAACGTTTCAGCTTTTTAGCAATTTAATACAAAAATTTAAAACGTTACGAAACAAAACCAAACGTTTTATATTTTTAGCGATTTAAGCTAAACGTTTACAAACATACAAAACAAAACCAAATGTTTCACCTTTTTAACGATTTATGCCAAACGATTACAAATGTTAAGAAACAAAACCAAACGTTTCACCTTTTTAGCAATTTTGGCCAAACGTTTACAAAAGTTACGAAACAAATCCAAATGTTATGAAGCAAATCCAAACGTTATGAAGCAAATCCAAAAATTTCACATTTTTAGCGATTTAAACAAAACGTTTACAAACGTTTTGAAGAAAATCCAAACCTTTCACTTTTTTATTGATTTAAGCCAAACGTTTACAAATGTTACGAAACAAATCCAAACGTTTCACCTTTTTAGCGATTTAAGCCAAACGTTACGAAACAAATCCAAAAGTTTTACCTTTTTAAAAAAGCGATTTAAGTGAAACGTTTACAAACGTTACGAAACAAGCCCAAACGTTTCGAACGTTACAAAAAAAATCCAAACGTTTGACCTTTTTAGCAATTTAAGCCAAACGTTTAAAACGTTACGAAACCAATCCAAACGTTTAAAACGTTATGAAACAAATCCAAACATTTCCCCTTTTTAGCGATTTAAGCCAAACATTTAAAAAGGTTACGAAAAAAATCCTGACGATTCACCTTTTTAGCGATTCAAGCCAACGTTGAAAACGTTATCAAACAAATCCAAACGTTTCACCTTTTTAGCGATTTAAGCCAAACGTTTACAAACGTTACGAAACAAATCCTAATGTTTTACATTTTTAGCGATTTAACCCAAACATTTAAGACTTTACAAAACAAATCCAAACGTTTCACCTTTTTAGCGATTTAAGCCAAACATTTAAAACGTTACAAAACCAATCCAAACGTTTAAAACATTACAAAACAAATCCAAATGTTTCACTTTTTTAGCGATTTAAGCCAAACATTTAAAACGAAATAAAACAAATCCAAACGTTTCACATTTTTTGCAATTTAAGCCAAGCGTTTACAAACGTTACGAAATGTTTCCCCGTTTGTGCAATTTAAGCCAAACGTTTACAAACGTTATGAAACAAAACCAAACGTTTCCCCTTTTTTGCGATTTAAGCCAAATGTTTACAAACGTTACGACAAATCCAAACGTTTTACATTTTTAAGCCAAACGTTTACAAACATTACAAACAAATCCAAACGTTTGTAAACGTTTTACTTAAATTACTAAAAAGGGGAAACATTTTGATTTTTTACGTAATGTTTGTAAACATTTGGCTTATATAACTAAAAAGGTGTAACGTTTGAATTTTTTTTATAACGTTATAAATATTTGGATTGGTTTTGTAACGTTTGAAAAGTTTGGCTTAAATCGCTAAAAAGGGGAAACGTTCGGATTTGTTCGTAATGTTTGTTAACGTTTGGCTTAAATCGCTAAAAAGGTGAAACGTTTTGTAACATTTGTAAACGTTTGGTTTAAATCGCTAAAAATATGAAACATTTAGATTTGTTTTGTAACATTTTAAATGTTTGGCTTAAATCGCTAAAACGGTGAAACGTTTAGATTTATTTCGTAACGTTTGTAAATGTTTGGCTTAAATCACTAAAAATGTGAAATGTTTTGATTTTTTTCGTAATGTTTGTAAACCTTTGGCTTCAATTTCTAAAAAGTGGAAACGTTTAGATCTGTTTAGTAATGTTTGTAAACGTTTGTCTTAAATTGCTAAAAAGGCAAAATGTTTGGATTTGTTTCGTAACATTTGTAAACGTTTGGCTTAAATCACTAAAAAGGTAAAACGTTTGGTATTGATTCGTAACGTTTGTAAACGTTTGCCTTAAATCGCTAAAAAGATGAAACGTTTGGATGTGTTTCGTAACGTTTGTAAACGTTTGGCTTATATCGCTAAAAAGGGGAAACGTTTGGATTTGTTTCGTAATGTTTGTAAACGTTTGGCTTAAATCGCCAGAAAAGGGAAACGTTTGGATTTGTTTTGTAACGTTTGTAAACGTTTGGATTGATTTTGTAACGTTTTAAAAGTTTCGCTTAAATCGCTAAAAAGGTGAAATGGTTGGATTTGTTTTGTAACGTTTGTAAACGTTTAGTTTAAATCGCTAAAAAGGTGAAACATTTGGATTTATTTAGTAACGTTTTAAACGTTTGGATTTGTTTCGTAACGTTTTAAATGTTTGAATTAGTTTTTTAAGGTTTTAAACTTTTGGCTTAAATAGCTATAAAGGTGAAACATTTAGATTTGTTTCGTAACGTTTGTAAATGTTTTGGCTTAACTAGCTAAAAATGTCAAACGTTTGGATTTCTTTTGTAACGATTGTAAATGTATTGCTTAAATCGTTAAAAATAAGAAAAGTTTGGATTTATTTCGTAAAGTTTGTAAACGTTTGTCTTAAATCACTACAAAGGTGAAACATTTGGATTGGTTTCGTAACTTTTGAAATGTTTGGCTTAAATCGCTAAAAAGTTGAAAAGTTTGGTTTTGTTTCGTAATATTTTAAACATTTGGATATGTTTTGTAACGTTTTAAGCGTTTGGCTTAAATCACTAAAAAGGTGAAGCGTTTGGATTTATTTTGTAACGTTTGTAACGTTTTAAACATTTGGCTTAAATCGCTAAAAAGGTGAAATGCTAAAAAGGTGAAACGTTTGGTTTTATTTCGTAATGTTTCTAAATGTTTGGCTTAAATCGCTAAAAAGGTGAAACATTAGGATTTCTATCGTAACGTTTTAAACGTTTGGATTTGTTTTGTAATGTTTTAAACTTTTGGCTTAAACTGCTAAAAAGGTAAAATATTTGGTTTTGTTTCGTAAAATTTGTAAACGTTTGGAAAATAAATCTAATGTTTTTAGACGTTATGAAATAAATCCAAACGGTTAAAACGTTACGAAACAAATACATTTGGCTTAAATTGCTAAAAATGTGAAATGTTTGGATCTGCATCGTATCATTTTAAACGTTTGAATTTGTTTCGTAACATTTTAAACGTTAGGATTTGTATCATAACATTTTAAACGTTTGGATTAAAACGCTAAAAAGGTAAAACGTTGGGATTTTTTTCGTAACGTTTTAAACGTTTGGATTGGTTTCGCAACGTTTTAAACGTTTGGCTTAAATCGCTAAAAAGGTGAAACGTTTGGATTTCTTTCGTAACGTTTGTAAACGTTTGGCTTAAAACGTTAAAAGGGGGAAATGTTTTGATTTGTTTCGTAACGTTTGTAAATGTTTGGCTTAAATCGCTAACAATGTGAAACGTTTGGATTTGTTTCGTAAAGTTTGTAAACATTTAGCTTAAATCGCTAAAAAGGTGAAACGTTTGGATTTGTTTTGTAATGTTTGTAAACGTTTGGATTGGTTTCGTAACATTTCAAACGTTTGGCTTGAATCGCTAACAATGTGAAACGTTTGGATTTGTTTCGTAACGTTTAGCTTAAATCGCTAAACGTTTGGATATTTTTCGTAACGTTTGTAAACATTCGGATTGGTTTCATAACATTTTACATGTTTGGCATAAATTGCTAAAAAGGTGAAATGTTTGGATTTGTTTCGTAACATTTGTAAACGTTTGGCTTAAATTGCTAAAAAGGTGAAACGCTTGGATTTGTTTCGTAACGTTTGTAAACGTTTAGCTTAAATTGCTAAAAAGATGAAACATTTGGATTTGTTTCGTAGCGTTTGTAAACGTTTGGCTTAACTCGCTAAATATTTGAAACGTTTTGATTTGATTCGTAATGTTTTAAAGTTTGGATTGGTTTCGTAACGTTATAAACGTTTGGCTTAAATCGCTAAAAATGTGAAACGTTGTGTTTTGTTTCGTAACGTTTTAAACGTTTGGATTGGCTCTGTAACATTTTAAACTTTTGTCTTAAATCGCTAAAACGGTGAAACATTTAAATTTGTTTCGTAATGTTTGTAAAAGTTTGTCTTATATTGCTAAAAAGGTGAAACGTGAAACTTTTGGATTTATTTCGTAATGTTTTAAATGTTTGGATTGGTTTCATAACGTTTTAAATGTTTCACTTAAATCGCTAAAAAGGTGACACGTTTAGGTTTGTTTCGTAATATTTTAAACGTTCGGATTGGTTTCGTAACGTTTTAAACGTTTGGATTTGTTTCGTAACGTTTGTAAACGTTTGGCTTAAATCACTAAATAGGGGAAACGTTTTGTTTTGTTTCTTAACATTTGTAAACGTTTGGGTTATTTGCTAAAAAGGTAAAACGTTTGGTTTTGTTTCGTAATATTTTCAACATTTGGCTTAAATTGCTAAAAAGGTGAAACGTTTGGATTTGTTTCGTAACGTTTTAAATGTTTGGCTTAAATCGCTAACAATGTGAATAGTTTGTATTTGTTTTTTAACGTTTTAAACGTTAGGATTTGTTTTGCAACGTTAGCAAACGTTTGGCTTAAATTGCTAAAAAGGTGAAACGGTTGGATTTGTTTCGTAACGTTTGTAAACGTTTTGCTTAAATCGCCGTTTACAAATATTACGAAACACATCCAATTGTTTCACCTCTTTAGCGATTTAGTCCCAACATTTAAAACGTTACGAAACTACTCCAAACAATTAAAACGTAGCGATTTAAGCTAAACGTAAATAACGTTACGAAACAAATCCAAATGTTTAAAATTTACGAAACAAAATAAAATGTTTCGTAATGTTTGTAAACGTTTGGCTTAAAGTGCTAAAAAGGCGAAACGTTTGGTTTTGTTTCGTAACGTTTTAAACGTTTGGATTGGTTTCGTAACGTTTTAAACGTTGATTTGTTTCGTAACGTTTTAAACATTTGGCTTAAATCGCTAAAAAGACGAAACGTTAGGATTTCTTTTTTAACATTTTAAACATTTGGATTCCTTTCGTAACGTTTGTAAACCTTTGGTTTAAATTGCTAAAAAGGGGAAACATGTGGCTTTTTTCGTAGCGTTTGTAAACCTTTGGCTTAAATCGCTAAAAAGGTGAAACGTTTGGATTTTTTTTGAATCCCTTACAAACCTTTGGATTGGTTTCTTAACGTTTTAAACGTTGATTTCATTCGTAACATTTTAAACGTTTGGCTTAAATTGCTGAAAAGGTGAAACGTTACGAATTGTTTTTTAACATTTTAAACATTTGGATTTGTTTTGTACCGTTTGAAAACGTTTGGCTTAAATTGCTAGAAAGGTGAAACACTTTGATTTATTTTTTAAAATTTTATACGTTTGGATTCGTTTCTTTGTAAAGGTTTGGCTTAAATCGCTAAAAAGGTGAAACGTTTGGATTTGTTTCATAATGTTTTAGACTTTTGGATTTGTTTCATAATGTTTTAAATGTTTGGATGTGTTTCGTAGCGTTTAAACGTTAGGATTGATTTCTAACGTTTTAAACGTTTGGATTTGTTTCATAACATTTGTAAATGTTTGGCTTAAAAGGTGTAACGTTTAGTTTTGTTTTGTAACGTTTGTAAACCTTTGGATTTATTTTGTAACGTTTCTAAATGTTTTCTTAAATGGCAAAAAAGGTGAGATGTCTGAATTTGTATCGTAATGTTTGTAAGCGTTTGGATTGGTTTCGTAACGTTTTAAACGTCTGGCTTAAATTGCTAAAAAGGTGAAACGCTTGGATTTGTTTCGTAACAATTAGTTTTATTTCGTAACGTTTGTAAACCTTTGGCTTAAATCGCTAAAAAGTTTTAAACGTTTGGCTTAAACGTTATGTTTCGTAACATTTGTAAACGTTTGGATTGGTTTCGTAACATTTGTAAATGTTTGGATTTGTTTCGTAATGTTTTAAACGTTTGGATTGGTTTCGAAACGTTTTAAACGTTTGGATTTGTTTTGTAACGCTTTAAACGTTTGGATTAAATCGCTAAAAAGGTGAAACGTTTCAATTTGTTTTGTAACGTTTGTAAACGTTTGGCTTAAATCGCTATAAATGTCAAACGTTTTAATTTGTTTCATAACATTTTAAACGTTTGGATTGGTTTCATAACGTTTTAAACGTTTGGATTGGTTTCATAACGTTTTAAACGTTTGGATTGGTTTCGTAACGTTTAACCATTTGCCTTAAATAGCTAAAAAGGTGAAACGTTTGGATTTGTTTCATAACGTTTTAAACGTTTGGCTTAAATGGCTAAAAAGTTGAAACGTTTGGATTTGTTTTGTAATGTTTGTAAACGTTTGGCTTAAATCGCTAAAAAGGGGAAACGTTTGGATTTGTTTTGTAATGTTTTAAACGTTTGGATTGGTTTTGTAACGTTTGTAAACGTTTGGCTCAAATTGCTAAAAAGGTGAAACATTTGGATTTTTCCGTAACGTTTAAACGTTCCAAACGTATACAAGCTTTTAAAACGTTACAAAACCAATCCAAACGTTTACAAACGTTACGAAACAAATCCAAATGTTTCACCTTTGTTGCGATTTAAGAAAACGTTTACAAACGTAACAAAACAAATCCAAACATTTCACATTTTTAGCGATTTAAGCCAAACAAACGTTACGAAATAAATCCAAACGTTTCACCTTATAGCGTTTAACCCAAACCTTTGGCTTAATTTGCTTCGTAACGTTTACAAACGTAACAAAAAAAAAATTAAACGTTCCACCTTTTTAGCGATTTAAGCCAAATGTTTACAAACGTTACAAAACAAAACCATTTTTAGAGGTTTAAGCCAAACGTTTAAAACGTTACGAAACCAATGCAAACGTTAAAAACGATACAAAACAAATCCTAACGTTTCACCTTTTAGCTATTTAATCCAAACGTTTAAAACGTTTTGAAACCAATCTAAACGTTTAAAAAATTACGAAACAAATCCAAACGTTTCACATTTTTAGCAATTGAAGCCAAACGTTTACAAACGTTACGAAACTAAGCCAAATGTTTAAAACGTCACGAAAAAAACCAAACGTTTCACCTTTTTAGCGATTTAAGTCTTTAAAAAATTACGAAACAAATCCAAACGTTTCACATTTTTAGCAATTGAAGCCAAACGTTTACAAACGTTACGAAACTAAGCCAAATGTTTAAAACGTCACGAAAAAAACCAAACGTTTCACCTTTTTAGCGATTTAAGTCAAACATTTACAAACATTACAAACCAAATCCAAACGTTACGAAACCCAAAACGTTACGAAACAAAACCAAACTTTTAAAACTTTATGAAACAAATCCAAACGTTTCACCTTTTTAGTGATTTAACCAGACGTTTCACCTTTTCACCTTTTTAGCGATCTATCCAAACGTTTCACCTTTTTTAACAAAGCCAAAAGTATTACGAAACAAATCCAAACGTTTCACGTTTTTAACGATTTAAGTCAAAAGTTTAAAACGTTACAAAATCAATCAAAAAGTTTAAAATGTTACGAAACAAATCCAAATGTTTAAAATATTACGAAACAAATCCAAACGTTTCACCTTTTTTGCGATTAAAGCAAGACGTTTACAAACGTTACGAAACAAATCCAAACGTTTTCCCTTTTTAGCGGCTTAGGCCAAACGTTTTCCCTTTTTAGCGGCTTAGGCCAAACGTTTAATACGTTACGAAACCAATCCAAACGTTTAAAGTGTTACGAAACAAATCGTAACGTTTCACTTTTTTTGCTATTTAAGCAAAACATTTACAAATGTTACAAAATCAATCGAAATGTTAAAAACGTTACGAAATAAATCCAAACGTGTAATACCCCGTATTGTTCTCTTTATTATTTTTATTTTAATTTTAATTTTATTTGAGTCGTTCGTTGATTCGATCATGTTTCGATTCGTGTTTGGTTTATGTTATTAATATTTTTTTAAAAAGAAAAAGGAAAAAGAAAAGGAAGAAAGTGAACATATTAGCCATGCATGCACTTATTCATTCATTCCCACGTAAAAGCCCATTTTTGAAACAGAAGCAAAAAGTGAAGTTGGTTATAGTAGCAGCGCAACCACTGTTACGTTTGTTTTCCTTAATTATTTCACGTTCTAAAACCTAATTTGTCTTCCACTCAATTCCTTCTAACCCTAGCCATCATTAATAGCTTAAAACCTCGGGAGATCATCGTCCATATCATCCTCAAAGTTCTTGTGAAATTGGTAAGAAACTATCATTCATATTTTTCAGTTTGTTTATAAATCGATACCTTCGTTCCTAAGCTCGTTCTCATTCGTTTTAGCGTCGTTTGGAGATCTGTCTCATCTCAGCGATAGTGGACTCAACCGTCTTCGAGTCCGAGCTTCATTTTCGTAAAACGATACGTTATTCATTCCGTTATAGCCGCCGCCGTTTTACCGCTTTGGAGTTATTTTCAGTTTTGAGTTTATAATCGATACCTTCGTTTTTCAATTCGTTCTCCGTCGTTTTAGGATCAAATTTGGATCCGTCTCGTCCACATGAAAGTAGACTCATTCCTCTACGTTTCTACTTTTTGTTTTCCGTCAAACGCTACGTAAACTAATCTGCTATATCTGCCGCTGTTTCTTCGTTTTCATGCGTTCTATTCTTTTCTTTTAGCTATATTTCTTTCTCGCATATACAAGTTGATTGCTGTGTTTGATTTTTTGCCTTCAAATGATTGATTAACTTATGTTTCCTTGTTCTTGATGGTTAAACTATGATGGCTTCGTTATTAAGTTCCCAAGCTAGTTGTTCTTTTGATTATTTGATGCTTTATCACAAAAATCTATATTGTTATTTTGAAGTTCATAATATGGCTTCTATTTGTCTTGAATTTCTTCGGTTTTGATTTGATTATTTGGCTTTGTCATTCATTATACTTCGTTGTGTGTTTTGGTCTCTCATTGTTGATTTTACAAATTATTTTGAGTTATGTTAAATTAGTTGTATTGAATTTGATATACAAATTAATTTGAGTTATGTTAAGTTGGTCCTCATAAAATGATTATATCCATGATGTGTGGGCATAGAATATGGCGGTAATTTTTGATTCAAATAGTAATATGATTTGATGTCTTCTGGTTGGTTTGCAATGGTTAGTGCAATTATATGATTGCTTCATTTTAATGGGTTATGGAATTATTGATATGTTGGCCTATGACTAATCATGTTTTTGCCACTAAAATTACTCATAAATGGTGTTTAAATCTTAGGTAATAAATTATTATTCTTAAATTATTTTAATTATTATAATTCAAAAACGATATTTATAATTTGTAATTACTCAGGTAATTATTATATTTTTGGAAATATTGACTCGACGTGCCAATTTGATGTTTTAGATTTTGTACATTTTCTTAACTTATTTTAGTTAAATAATTTACGATAACTATTAGTTACTTGTATTATAAGATATTGAATTTCATTTTTATTATGATTCTTTATTTTATTAAAATTATTATTCTTGGAATTATAAATTATGGTTTATATTTTATATAAAATATTTGGATCAGGTTAGACTTGGGTTACCCGACATGTGAGGTAGCTTGGTAGTTATCGGTAACTTGGCTAACCCACTATTTGGAAATTAATTTAATTTATGATTTAAATTATATTTGAATAATATTTTCCGAAACGGATTTTAAAGCTAGAACTCAATAAACTTATATTATTTGGTTATTATAATTTATTTTAGTATTGCATTACTCTGACTTTGCTTTACATTGAATTGTCGTTTGTACTAGTCATATGTGGTGTCTAGTACTCTCTAGAGTTAGAGTCTGTTTTTAATTTATATTTATTACCTTGTCTAGACCCGTCGACTGTTCGTACTTCAGAGGCGAACTAGAGTTAGATTGCTTGTCAGGTTTCACGTGGAATAGCAAGCGGTGAGTTTATATCTCTATTTACCTCTTTATTAAGCAAATATTATATTTTGTATATGTATATGTATAAATAGCTTTTCGAACTGTTTTTCGGCATTGTGGATTTAATTTGGAACTTGCTACTCGATGGGCATTGCCGGGACTGCATGCGCACCGGTAATGATTAATATGGTATTGAGGTAGGTTTGAGACACATCTCACATTAGTGATGGCACCGGTGGAAGACATGTCTCCTGGGCTCACTATTTATTAAGTTGTCGTCGGGATCAGTTATTGAGATGCATCACACCGAAACGACAATGGATTTAGAATTGTGGTTTACTGTTTCATTGATAATCCATAATGAATAAATGATTTATTAAACGTTTTAAAGGTTTTTCACTTAATAAATGTAAATGGTTATATAAACTCTACTCAGTACATCTGACCCCGTTGTTTTCACAAATTTTCCAGGTTTATGATTTTAGCATTGGTCGATCTCCGTTTCTTCATTTCTCGGAGGTTCTTTAAAAGACTCGAACTATTATAAACTCTTAGACCGCAATAGTAGTATCAGATTGTTATGTCTTAGTCTTACATTTATGTATTAGACTATTGCTTGTTGGAATGGTCAAACTATTACTTTATTGCTTTTGGCATGATCATAGTGTTTTATGGTATTTATATATATTGCCATGCTATTGCAGTTTTTTGAATTTAAGCATACTCTGAATATATGTTGCTTATATGTACTGCTAGACTAGGCTGAAGTCTCCGTTGCCCCCGAGCATGTGATTTTATGCAGGTACATAGTTGTTAATGATATTTAAATGTTATCCGCAAGGCTTGCTACGGGTTTTGATACAACCATACCCATACCCTAGCGCTAGTCACTATTCATGAAAATGGGTCGTGACAAAATGTTTCAACTTTTTAGCGATTTAAGACAAACGTTACAAAAACAATCCTTTTTAGCGATTTAAGCCAAACGTTTACAAACATTACGAAACAAATCCAAACGTTTCCCCTTTTTAGCGATTTAAGACAAACATTTAAAACGTTAAGAAACTAATCCAAACGTTTCACCTTTTTAGCGATTTAAGCCAAACGTTACGAAACAAATCCAAACGTTTATATTTTTAGCGATTGAAGCCAAACGTTTACAACCGTTACGAAACAAATCCAAACGTTTCACCTTTTTTAGCGATTTAAGCCAAACGTTTACAGACGTTACAAAACAAATTCAAATATTTCACCTTTTTAGCATTCGAAGCCAAATGTTTAAAACATTACGAAATAAATCCAAATGTTTCCCATTTTTAGCAATTTAAGCCAAACTTTTACACACGTTATGAAACAAAACCAAACGTTTCAACGATTTAGCGATTTAAGCCAAACGTTTACAAATGTTACGAAACAAAACCAAACGTTTCAACTTTTTAGCAATTTATGCCAAACGTTTACAAACTTTACGAAAGAAAATCAAAATGTTTCACCTTTTCAGCGATTTAAGACAAACGTTTAAAACGTCTCGAAAGAAATCCAAGCGTTTCACCTTATTAGCGATTTAAGCCAAACAATTAAAACGTAGGAAACAAATCCAAACATTCAAAATGTTAAGAAAAAAATTCAAACGTTTAAAACGTTATGAAAGAAATCCAAACGTTTAACATTTTTAGCGATTTAAGCCAACCGTTTACAAACGTTACGAAACAAATCCAAACGTTTGGATTTGTTTCGTAACGTTATAAAAGTTTGAATTAGTTTCGTAACGCTTTAAATGTTTGGCTTAAATCCCTAAAAAGGGGAAACATTTGGATATGTTCGTAACATTTGTAAACGTTTGGATTAAATCGCTAAAAATGTGAAACGTTTGGTTTTGCTTCGTAACGTTTGTAAACGTTTGGCTTAAATAGCTACAAATCCAAATGTTTGGGTTTGTTTCATAATGTTTCAAACATTTGGATTAGTTTCGTTACATTTTAAATATTTGTCTTAAATAGCTAAAAAGGTGAAAAGTTTGGATTTGTTTCGTAATGTTTTAAACGTTTGGCATAAATCGCTAAAAAGGGGGAACGTTTGGATTTCTTTTGTAATGTTTTAAACATTTGGATTTGTTTTGTAACATTTTTAACGTTTGGCTTAAATCGCTAAAAAGGTGAAACGTTTGGTTTTGTTTCGTAACATTTGTAAATGTTTGGCTTAAATCGCTAAAAATGTGAAACTTTTGGATTTGTTTCATAACGTTTTGAATGTTTTGCTAAAATCACTAAAAAGGTAAAACGTTTGGATTTCTTTCGTAACATTTTAAACGTTTGGTTTGGTTTTTTAACGTTTGTATTAATTTTGTAACATTTTTAACGTTTGGTTTAAATCGCTAGAAAGGTGAAACGTTTGGGTTTGTTTCGTAAGGTTTTAAACATTTGGCTTCAATCGCTAAAAAGGTGACACGTTTAATCGTTTGGCTTCAATCGCTAAAAAGGTGAAATGTTTCGTTTTGTTTCATAACATTTGTTTACACATGTTACGTAACAAATCCAAATGTTTAAAACGTTACAAAACCAATCCAAACGTTTCACCTTTTTAGTAATTTAAGCCAAATGTTTACAAATGTTATAAAACAAATCCAAACGTTTAAAATGTTACAAAACCAATCCAAACGTTTCACTTTTTTTAGCCATTTAAGCCAAACATTTACAAACGTTACGAAACAAATCCAAACGTTTCACCTTTTTATCGATTTCAGCCAAACATTTAAAACGTTACGAAACCAATCAAAACAATTAAAACGTTACGAAACCAATCCATACGTTTACAAATGTTACGAAACAAATGCAAATGTTTGGATTTGTTTTTTAACGTTTGTAATTGTTTGAATTAAAAATATGAAATGCTTGGATTTGTTTCGTAACGTTTGTAAATGATTTGCTTAAATCGCTAAAAAGGTGAAACGTTTGGTTTTTCTTCGTTACTTTTTATACATTTGGCTTAAATTGCAAAAAAGGTGAAACGTTTGGATTTGTTTCGTAACGTTTGTAAACGTTTGGATTTGTTTCGTAATGTTATAAACGTTTAGATATGTTTCGTAATATTTGTAAACGTTTCCCTTAAATCGCTAAAAAGGTGAAATGTTTTGATTTGTTTCGTAACATTTCAAACGTTTAGATTGGTTTCGTAACGTTTTAAACGCTTGGCTTAAATCACTAAAAAGGGGAAACGTTTGGATTTGTTCCGTAACATTTCTAAACGTTTGGCTTAAATCGCTAAAATGGTGAAACGTTTGGATTGATTTCGTAATGTTTTAAATGTTTGGATTGGTTTTGTAACGATTTAAATGTTTAGCTTAAATTTCTAAAAAGGTGAAACATTTAGATTTTTTTCTTAACGTTTTAAACATTTGGATTCGTTTCGTAACGTTTTAAACATTTGGCATAAATTGCTAAAAAGGTGAAACATTTGGTTTTGTTTCGTAATGTTTATTAACGTTAGGCTTCAATCGCTAAAAAGGTGCAACGTTTGGTTTTGTTTCGTAACGTTTTAAACTTTTAGCTTCAATCGCCAAAAAGGATAAACGTTTAGATTTGTTTCGTAATGTTTTAAACCTTTGGATTGGTTTCGTAACATTTTAAACGTTTGGCTTAAATCGCTAAAAAGGTGAAATGTTTGGATTTGTTTCGTAAAGTTTTCAACGTTTGGATTGGTTTTGAAACATCTTAAACTTTTGGGTTAAATAACTAAAGAGGTGAAACCAAACGTTTGGATTTGTTTCGTAACGTTTTAAACATTTGAATTTGTTTCGTAACATTTTAAACGTTTGATTTGTTTCGTAACGTTTTAAACATTTGGATTTGCTTCGTAACGTTTTAAATATTTGGATTGGTTTTGTTACGTTTTAAATGGTTGGTTTAAATCGCTAAAGAGGTGAAACATTTGGATTTGTTTCGTAAAGTTTGTAAACGTTTGGCTTAAATCGCTAAAAAGGTGAAAAATTTAGATTTGTTTCGCAACGTTTTATACGTTTGGATTGGTTTCGTAATGTTTTAAACATGTGGCTTAAATAGCTAAAAAAAGGGGCAATGTTTGGTTTTATTTCGTAGCGGTTGTAAACGTTTGGCTTAATCGATAAAAAGGTGTACGAAATAAATACAAACGTTTGAAAATGTTTGGCCTAAATCGCTAAAAATGGGAAATGTTTGGATGTGTTTCGTAACATTTTAAACGTTTGGCTTAAATCGCTTAAAAGGTGAAACGTTTGGCTTAAATCGCTAAAAAGTTGAAACGTTTGGTTTTGTTTTGTAACGTTTGTAAACATTTGGATTAAATTTCTCAAAAGGTGAAATGTTTGGATTTGTTTCGTAACGTTTGTAAACGTTTGACATAAATCGATAAAAAGATGAAATGTTCGGATTTGTATTGTAACGTTCGTAAATGTTTGGCTTAAATCACAAAAACGGTGAAACGTTTTGATTGGTTCAAACGTTTTAAACGTTTGGCTTAAATCGCTAAAAAGATGAAACGTTTGGATTTGTTTTGTAACGTTTGTATATGTTTGGCTTAAATCGCTAAAAAGGTGAAACGTTTGGATTTGTTTCGTAACGTTTGTAAACGTTTGGCTTAAATCGCTAAAAATATGAAACGTTTGGATTAAATAGCTAAAAAGGTAAAATGTTAGGATTTGTTTTGCAATGTTTTAAACGTATGGATAGGTTTCATAACATTTTAATCTTTTGGCTTAAACAGATAAAAAGATGAAACGTTTGGTTTGTTTCGTAAAGTTTGAAAAGTGTGGATTTGTTTCGTAATGTTTTGAACATTGGGCTTAAATAACTAAAAAGGTGAAACATTTGGCTTTCTTTTGTAACGTTTGTAAACGTTTAGATTTTTTTCGTAACGTTTTAAACGTTTGGATTTGTTTCACAATTTTAGCGATTTAATCCAAACGTTTGGATTTTTTCGTAACGTTTTACACGTTTTGATTTGTTTTGCAATGTTTGTAAAGGTTAGGCTTAAATCTCTAAAAAGGTGAAACGTTTGGATTTGTTTCGTAACGTTTTAAACGTTTGGATTGGTTTTGCAGCATTTTAAATGTTTGGCTTCAATCGCTAAAAAGGTGAAACGTTTGGATTTGTTTCGAAAAGTTTGTAAACGTTTGACTTAAATCGCTAAAAAGGTGAAACGTTTGGTTTTGTTTCGTAATGTTTGTAAATGTTTGGCTTAAATTGCTAAGAAGGTGAAACACTTGGATTTGTTTCGTAACGTTTGTAAACGCTTGGATTTGTTCCGGAAACGTTTGGTTTTATTTCGTAACATTTGTAAACGTTTGGCCTAAATTGCTAAAAAGGTGAAACACTTGAATTTATTTCGTAAACATTGGCTTATATTTCTAAAAAGGTGAAACGTTTTAAACATTTTTAGCGATTTAAGCCAAATCATAACGTTCAAAACGTTATGAAACA
This sequence comes from Mercurialis annua, assembly GCF_937616625.2. Taxonomy (NCBI): domain Eukaryota; kingdom Viridiplantae; phylum Streptophyta; class Magnoliopsida; order Malpighiales; family Euphorbiaceae; genus Mercurialis; species Mercurialis annua. The sequence continues at coordinate 30,823,211 of NC_065572.1, read as the reverse complement.
AATCCAAACGTTTCACATTTTTAGCGATTTAAGCCAAATGTTTACAAACGTTACGAAACAAATCCAAACATTTCAAATTTTTAGGGATATAAGCCAGAAGTTTAAAATGTTACGAAATAAATCTAAACGTTTTGCCTTTTTAGCGATTTAAGCCAAACATGTACAAAGTTACGAAACAAATCCAAAACTTTCACCTTTTTAAAGATTTAAGACAAAGATTTAAAACTTTACGAAACCAATCAATACGTTTAAAATTTAACGAAACAAATCCAAACGTTTAAAAGGAATCCATATGTTTAAAACGATCTGAAACAAATCCAAATGTTTCCCCTTTTTAGCAATTTAAGAAAAACGTTTACAAACGTTGCGAAACAAATCCGTAAGTTTCACATTTTTAGCGATATAAGCCAAACATTTACGAACGTTACGAAACAAATCCATACGTTTCACCTTTTTAGCGATATAAGCCAAACGTTTACAACCCTTACGAAACAAATCAAATGTTTCACCTTTTTAGCGATTTAAGCCAAATGTTTACAATCATTACAAAATAAATCCAAACGTTTCACCTTTTTAGCGATTTAAGCCAAACATTTAAAATGTTATGAAACCAATCCAAACGTTTCACCTTTTTAGCGATTTAAGACAAACGTTACAAAACAAAACCAAACGTTTCACCTTTTTAGCGATTTAAGCCAAACGTTTGGATTTGTTCAGTAATGTTTTAAATGATTGGCTTATATCGCTAAAAAGGTGAAAACGTTTGGCTTAAATTGCTAAAAAGGTAAATCATTTGGTTTTGTTTCGTAACGTTTGTAAATGTTTGACTTAAATCGCTAAAAATGTGAAACGATTGGATTGGCTTTGTAACGTTTGGCTTAAATCGCTAAAAATGTGAAACGTTTGGATTTTTTTCATAATATTTTTAACGTTTGGATTGGTTTTGTAACGTTTTAAACTTTTGGCTTAAATTGCTAAAAATGTTAAACGTTTGGATTTGTTTCGTAACATTTGCAAACATTTGGCTTAAATCGCTAAAAAGGTGAAACGTTTGGATTTGTTTCGTAACGTTTGTAAACATTTGGCTTAAATCGCTAAAAAGGTGAAACATTTGGATTTGTTTTGCATATTTTTTAAACGTTTGGCTTAAATCGCTAAAAATGTGAACCATTCGGATTTTCTTTGTAACGTGTTAACGTTTGGCTTAAATCTCTAAAAAGGGAAAGCGTTTGGATTTGTTACGTAACTTTTGTAAATGTTCGGCTTAAATCGCTAAAAAGGTGAAACTTTTGGTTTTGTTTCGAAACGTTTGTAAACATTTGGACGTTTGGATTGCTTTCGTAACGTTCTGAACCTTTGGCTTATATCGCTAAAAAGGTGAAACGTTTGGATTTGTTTCGCAACGTTTGTAAATGTTTGGCTTAATTCGCAAAAAAGGTGAAATGTTTGACTTATATCGCTAAAAAGGTGAAACGTTTTGTTTTGTTTCGTTACGTTTTAAATGTTTGGATTGGTTTCGTAACGTTTGTAAACGTTTGGCTTAAATTTCTAAAAAGGTGAAACGTCCTCTTTAGCAATTTAAGCCAATCGTTTGGATTCGTTTCGTAACATTTGGCTAAAATTGCTAGAAGGGTGAATCATTTGGATTTGTTTCGTACGTTTAAAACGTTACGAAACAAATTTAAATGTTTCCCCTTTTCAGCTATTGAAGCCAAACGTTTACAAACATTACGAAAATAATTCAAACGTTTCACCTTTTTAGCGATTTAAGCCAAACGTTATGAAACAAAACAAAACGTTTCACCCTTTTAGCGATTTAAGCTAAACGTTTACAAATGTTACGAAACAAATCAAAACGTTTCACCTTTTTAGCGATATAACCAAAACGTTTAAAATGTTACGAAACAATTCCAAACGTCCAAATATTTACAAACGTTACGAAACAAAACCACACGTTTCACCTTTTTAGCTATTTAAGTCAAACGTTTACAAATGTTACGAAACAAATCCAAATGTTTCCCATTTTTAGCGATCGAAGCCAAACATTTAAAACGTTACAAAACCAATCCAAACGTTTAAAACGTTACGAAACAAATCCAAACGTTTCATGTTTCACCTTTTTAGCGATTTAAGCCAAACGTTTACAAACGTTATGAAACCAATCCGAACGTTTCACATTTTTAGTGATTTAAGCCAAACGTTTATAACTGTTACAAAACAAATTCAAAGATTTCACCTTTTTAGCAATTTAAGCCACACATATACAAATGTTACGAAACAAATCCAAAAGTTTCGCCTTTTCAGCGATTTAAGCCAAACGTTTAAAACGTTATGAAACAAAACCAAACATTTCACCTTTTTAGCGATTTAAGCCAAATGTTTACAAACGTTATATAACAAATCCAAATGTTTCACCTTTTTAGCGATTTAAGCGAAACGTTTAAAACGTTACAAAACAAAACCAAACGTTTCACCTTTTTAGCTATTTAAGCCAAACGTTTTGAAACAAAACCAAACGTTTCACTCTTTTAGCAATTTAAATACAAATTTTACTAACGTTGAAAAACCAATCCAAACGTTTAAAACGTTACGAAACAAATTCAAATGTTTCACCTTTTTAACGATTTAAGCCAAACATTTACAAACGTTACGAAACAAACGTTTGGCTTAAATCAATAAAAATGTGAAACGTTTGGATTTTTTTCGTAAAGTTTGTAAACATTTTGTTTAAATTGCTAAAAAGGTGAAATGTTTGGATTTGTTTCTTAACGTTTGTAAATGTTTGGCTTAAATCGCTAAAAATATAAAACGTTTCGATTTATTTCGTAATGTTCTTAACGTTTTAAACGTTTGGATTGGTTTCGTAACGTTTGTAAACGTTTATCTTAGATCGCTAAAAAGATAAAACGTTTGGATTGGTTTCGTAACATTTACAAACGTTTGTCTTAAATTGCTAAAGAGGGGAAACATTTTGATTTGTTTTGTAACGTTTGTAAACGTTTGGCTTCAATCATTGAAAAGGGAAAACGCTTGGATATGTTTCGTAACGTTTTAAACGTTTTGATTCGTTTCCTAAAAAGGTGAAACGTTAGGATTTCTTTCGTGACGTTTTAAACGTTTCAATTTAATTCGTAACATTTGTAAACGTTTGGATTAAATTGCTAAAAAGTGTAAATGTTTGGTTTTGTTTCGTAAACAAACGTTACGAAATAATCAAAACGTTTAACCTTTTTAGCGTTTCAACTTTTTAGCTATTTAAGCCAAACATTTAAAACGTTATGAAACCAATCCAAACGTTTAAAACGTTATGAAACAAATCCAAATGTTTAATATTTTTAGCGATTGAAGCGAAACTTACAAACGTTACAAAACAAATCCAAACATTTAAAACATTACAAACAATTTAAATGTTTCCCCTTTTTATAAATTTAAGCCAAACATTTAAAACTTTATGAAACCAATCCAAATATTTCAAACAAATCCAAACGTTTCACCTTTTTAGCGAATTAAGCCAAACGATTACAAACGTTACGAAATAAATCCAAACATTTCACCTTTTTAGCAATTTTAGCCAAATGTTTACAAACATTACAAAACAAACGTTTCCCCTTTTTAGCAATTTAAGACAAACATTTACAAACATTACGAAACAAATCCAAACATTTCACAATTTTATAGATTTAAGCCAAACGTTTACAAATGTTACGAAACAAATCCAGACTTTTTTTCGTAACGTTTTAAACGTATGGTTTCAATCACTAAAAAAGTTAAATGTTTGGATTTGTTTGTAACATTTGTAAACGTTTGGCTTTAATTGCTAAAAAGGTGAAACGTTTGGTTTTTATTCATACCGGTTTGCTTGGTTTCGTTATGTTTTAAACGTTTCAATTGGTTTAGATTTATTTAATTAATAAAAAGGTGAAACTCTAGATTTATTTCGTACCGTTTTAAACGTTTGGATTGGTTTCGTAATGTTTTAAATTTTTGGCTTAAATCGCTTAAAATGTGAAACATTTGGATTTGTTTCGTAACATTTGGTTGAAATTGCTAAAAAGGGGAAACATTTGGATTAGTTTTGTAACGTTTGTAAATGTTCGGCTTAATTTTCTGAAAAGATGAAAGGTTTGGATTTATTTCGTAACTTTTGTAATCGTTTGGCTTAATTCACTAAAAAGGTGAAACGTTTGGATTTATTTCGTAATGTTTGTAATCGTTTGGCTTAATTCGCTAAAAAGGTGAAACGTTTGGATTTGTTTTGTAACGTTTGGGCTGGTTTTATAACGTTTTAAATGTTTCGCTTAAATTGATAAAAAGGGGAAACGTTTGGATTGTTTCGTAACGTTTTAAATGTTTGTTTTTGTTTCGTAACGTTTGTAAACGTTTGGTTTAAATTGCTAAAAAGGGGAAACGTTTAATTTGTTTCATAACGTTTTATACGTTTGGCCTAAATCGCTCAAAATGTGAAACGTTTGGATTTGTTTCGTAACGTTTGTAAACATTTGGCTTAAAACGCTAAAAAGGGGAAACGTTTGGTTTTGTTTCGTAACGTTTGTAAACGTTTGGCTTCAATCGCTTGGCTTAAGTCGCTAAAAAGGTGAAACATTTGGATTTGTTTCGTAACGTTTGTAAATATTAGGATTTGTTTCATAACGTTTTAAACGTTTGAATTTGTTTCGTTACGTTTTAAACGTTTGGATTTGTTTCGTAACGCTTTAAATTTTTGGATTTGTTTCATCACGTTTTAAACGTTTGGATTTGTTTCGTAACGCTTTAAACGTTTGGATAAAAATGATAAATGTTTAAAACAAATCGAAACATTTCACCTTTTTAGCGATTGTAAACGCTTGGCTTAAATTACTAGAAAGGGGAAACGTTTGGATTTGTTTCGTAACGTTTGTAAACGTTTGGCTTAAATCGCTGAAAATGTGAAACGTTTGGATTTGTTTCGTAACGTTTGTTAGCATTTGGCTTAAATCACTAAAAAGGTGAAACGTTTGGATTTATTTCGTAACATTTTAAACGTTTGGATTGGTTTCGTAAAGTTTTAAATGTTTAGTTTAAATCGCTAAAAAGGTGAAACCTGCCAAATGCTTAAAACGTTACGAAACCAATCCAAACGTTTAAAACTTTACAAAATAAATCCAAACATTTCACCTTTTTAGTGATTTAAATGTTTCGTAACGTTTGGTTTAAATTGCTAAAAATGTGAAACGTTTGAATTTGTTTTGTAACGTTTGTAAATGTTTTGCTTATTCGCTAAAAAGGTGAAACGTTTGTATTTGTTTCGTAATATTTTAAACCTTTGGATTGGTTTTGTAATGTTTTACATGTACGGCTTAAATCACTAAAAAGGGGAAACGTTTGGATTGGTTTCTTAACGTTTTAAACGTTTGGATTTAATCGCTAAAAAGGTGAAACATTTGGATTTGTTTCGCAACGTTTGAAAACGTTTAGCTTAAATCGATAAAAATGTGAAACGTTTGGATTTGTTTCGTAATATTTTAGACGTTTGGATTCGTTTCGTAACGTTTGTAAACGTTTGGATTCAATCTCTAAACAGGTGAAACGTTTGGTTTTGTTTCGTAATGTTTTAAACGTTTGACTTAAATCGCTAAATAGGTGAAATGTTTGGAGTTGTTTCGTAACGTTTGTAAACATTTGGCTTAAATTGGTAACGAGGTGAAACGTTTGGATTTTTTCTTAAGTTTTGGCTTAAATCGCTAAAAAGGTGAAATTTCTGGATTTGTTTTGTAACGTTTGGCTAAAATCGCTAAAAATTTTAAAAGTTTGGATTTGTTTCGTAGCATTTGTAAACATTTGGCTTAAATCGCTAAAAAAGTGAAACGTTTGGATTTGTTTCATAGCGTTTGTAAACATTTATCTTAAATCGTTGAAAAGGTGAAACGTTTGGATTTGTTCCGTAACGTTTTTGGTCTCGTAACGTTTGTCTTAAATCTCTAAAAAGGTGAAACGTTTTGATTTGTTTCGTAATGTTTTATACATTTGGATTGGTTTTGTAACATTTTAAACATTTGACTTAAATTGCTAAAAAGAGAAAATGTTTGGATTTGTTTCATAAAGTTTGTAAACGTTTGGCTTAAATTTCTAAAAAGGTGAAACGTTTGGATTGGTTTCGTAACGTTTTATACGTTTGGCTTAAATCACTAAAAAGGTGAAACGCTTGGTTTTGTTTTGTAACATTTGTAAACGTTTGGCTTAAATTGCTAAAAAGGGGAAACGTTTGGATTTGTTTCATAACGTTTGTAAACGTTTGGCTTAAATAGCTAAAAAGGTTAAGCGTTTCGATTTGTTTCGTAACGCTTTAAACATTTGGATTGGTTTCGTGACGTTTTAAACGTTTGAATTTTTTTCGTAACATTTTAAACGTTTGGATTTGATTCGTAAAGTTTTAAATGTTTGTGCATAAATCGCTAAAAAGGTGAAACGATTGGATTTGTTTCGTAATATTTTAAACGTTTGAATTTGTTTCGTAACTGATAACTTGCGGAATGGCGGCGACTCCTTGATCCAGTGGTGGCTTCACAATTGTATCTGAAAGGCACAATACAACCGTTAGAAGGGCGCCGAAAGGGGACTCTGGCAAACCGCTCCGACAGTCAAGTCAATAGGTATTTTAGTGAGAGAAAGAATAAGACGTGAATAAGAGTTTTTTGTTGAGAGATAAAAAGAATTAACCTATTTACCTACTTTTTCTTAGCCTTTTATACTATGTCTTTGTTCCTCTTTGTCTGGGCCGACAAGCCTGATTTCATTATCTTTGTCTGTGCAGATATTGTTTGGAATGTCAGGGTACTTTCTGACATATTTGTCTTTGTAATCAGTGAAAGGTAAACCCGGACAAAGCCGAGATGATGTTGCGATGTATGCTGCTCGGTGTATCCGAGATGGTGTTGCTATGTGTTTTACTCGTCTCACCGAGGTGGTCTTGTGGTGTGTCTTACTCGGTTGAGCTGAGATGGTGTTGTGGTGTGTCTTACTCGGTTTATGTTCTATTTTTTAGATTGTTCATCTGTGTTGTTATCACAAGTCCCCCCTAGTTTGTTCGGATATTTATGTCCGAGTTTTGTTTGATTTGGTATTTCTTGCTTGCTCGGTTTTGATCTTGCTCCGTCATCTCTTGGGTGTCTTTTGAATTGCTTTGTTATCTGATACGTTTCGATGACACGTGTCTTTCATTTAATTCTGCCTGTTGACATCTGTTATCCACTAGCACATATATTGAGGCGTCGTTTTAGTTGCCCCGCTTCAGTTTCTATAAAACCCTCATTTTTTCCTTTGCTTAGTTTTCTTTTTCCTTTCTCTGCTCTCGTTTCTTTCTTTTCTTTGCTTTGTTGGGGTCTACTTTTCTACTTTCGAAGATTTTCATCAGTAAGTTCTTCTTTTTCCTTTGTTTTGATCTTGTTTATTGTTATTTCTTCATCTTTTTTCCGTTTGTTCTTCGTGTTCTTGAGTGTTTGCTTTCTGGGTTAGTATAGTTGGGTGATTTGATTCATTTAGACTTGTTTTTTCATCTCGGTGGAATAATGTCGTATGAGGAGGATTCCCATAATGATTTTTTGGACGTTTACGATGATGGTGAGGGTGAGTCGGATGAGTGTACTTCCAGAGGGAATAAATCTGAGGCCGAGCGTTCTGACTCGGCCAAGGGAGGGTCCGTTGACCTTCCCTGGATAAATAAGGTAGAGGAAGTTGGTTTCTCAGAATCGACCTCTTCTGTTAAGTCAAGGCGAGTGAGGATGGAAACTACTTTTGCCGAGCTGAACCAGGGATATCTGGATTATCTTCTTTCTCAGATAAATTTACGTGAGGGGTATCGGTTTGCACTGTCTCCTCCCGGTCTGACAATAAACACCCCGGTTGATCCGTATTTTATAGTAATAAGTGTAGAACACCTTCATTCTGGTGTCCGCATTCCCCTTCAGGCCGACTTAGTGGCCTTTTTGAAATTTTATAACATGTCTCTTACTCAGTTTCACCCAAATGGAATTAGGCACTTCCTTTGTCTTCGTCGGTTGTGTATCGACATAAGATTCCTTTCTCGGTTGAGTTTTTTGCTAGTATTTATGGCCTTATCTTTGGCGGTGCTTATGATTTTTCTACCTTCAAAATTCTTAAGTCCGAGCCTAGGCATGTTAAAGAGAAAGTATCTACCTCGGTTAAGAGGTTTAGGGAAGATTGGTTTCGGATTCGTCACCCTACTGCCTTCGCCGACCTGCCTCGTCGGTGGTTGTGCACTTCTCCCGTGACCCTTTTGAGACGGGACGCTGCTGGGAATGAGAACCATGTACTTCTCCAGGACGTTTTGAAGACGACTGGTCATATAAATACTTATACCCTCATACCGAAACTGCCTATTGCTAAGTTTGACCCGAAGCGGGAAGGTTGTTCTCGGTATTTGTTTTCTACTTGGTTTTTCCTTTGTATTACCTTGTATTGTTCTGTTGTTCTTATTGGTTTTTTTTTTTCGGTTTTGCAGTGTTTAATATGACTGTTTTCAACGTTGCTAGACGAAAAGGTGATGGTGTGGCTGCCAAGAACTCGTCATCTGCCGAGGCTGGTGTTGGAGGGAAAACTGCTGGGGAGAAAGCTGCTTCGGGGGCACAAGTTATAACCCCTGCTAATCCATTGTTGACTGTGCCTCCTCCTTTCAAGCCTGTCAAAAGGAAGAACTTGGATAAGGGCAAAGAGCATTGCTCGGTGGCCGAGGTGAAGGGTGCCTCTACTCTTCCCTGTCGGTCTGATGTGGTTGTGGGGTTGGGAGCCTCTACATTTGTTGAGTCTGGGATGGACAAGGTTTCGTCTCCTTTCAAGAAGAAAGCCAAGATGGGTGATTCTGGAGTTAATCCGGTTGACACCGAAGATGTGAAGCTGACTCCTCGGTTTCTCGCTCGTTATTTGAAGTCTAAATTGATGGAGGACACTGTTGATTCGCTGACGACTTCAGTCTTCCTTGGGAAGACGGTGTCTCTTCCTCGGGATCAAGAAGCTCTTTATGCTACCCCTCAGAAAGACTTTCTTGATACGAGTGTATCTCTGTCCTTCCAGGTGTGTGTTTGATTTGATTGTTTCCGTTTTCCGTTTTTGTGTTTATTTTACTAAGTTTTTTTTTATGTCGGTTTTCTTAGTTAATTAACCACCTGTTGGGAGCTCGGTCGTTCCAAGAAGACTTGTCTGCTCAGGCTTCGGATGATAGGGAGAAACTAACCACTGCCATTGCGGATCTGGAGAAGGAGCAGCTGCAGAGGGCGAATGTAGAGTCGGTTCTGGCTAGCAATACGGAGAAATTCAATGCCAAGATTGAAAAGCTGAATAAGTAGATATTTGTCCTGATCAAGGAAAGGAACAAGCTCTCTCTTGCCAAGAATGCTTTTGATAAGGAGAAAGAGGAGCTTCGAGTGCAGCTGACCGAGACGTTCAATAAAGAGAAAACTGATTTTCAGAAGATCATCGATGGTCATCATCAGAGTTATATGCGACTGCATGATATTCTTGATGACACTACCAAAGTGGTGGAGACTCAGCGAGATGATTTGATGGTGGAGTTTGCTCACCTTACCGATGCCATGGAAGATGATCTAAAGGAGCGTGTTGGGCCGCTTCTCCGAGCTGATGTTGATCCGTCTTTTTTGTATCTTGACATGCTTGGCATGTACCAAAAGCTTCAAACCGAGCGAAAACTTGCCGAGGAAAAAGTGAAGGAGTTGAATGCTGAGGAACAGGTGTTGAGGATTTTGCGGCCGAACTGCGGAGAGAGCTTGAAGATGATGCCGTTCCCTCTAAGGATGAAGTTTCGACTCAGGGCACTGATGTCGCTGTGACCGAGAAGGTTGATGTTGCTGGGATCGAAGTAGCTTGTGTTGTTATACAGAAAAAAGCTTATGTTGCTGCTACTTCGTCTCCAGCTTTGTTATTGGAGGTTCGGCATGATGAGGAGGCCGGTTTGAATGAAAATTGTGGTACTTCTTCTGGGACTGGTTTGTCAGTTCACGAGCACGTCAGTAATGTTGTACTAGAGTTGGCTTGTACTGTATCTTGTAAACAATTTTTGGTTAATATATTGGTGTTGAGGGTGTTTGATTATTGTGTCTTCCTCGCCTTCTGATCTTTGTTATGATTTATGTTTTATGCTTTTGATATGTATTCGTCTGTGATTCTTTTCTTTTTTGCATTTTCATTAAGTTACTTGTTTTAATTTTTTTTTCAAGTTATGACGTTGCTCGGTTAAAGTGACTTGTTTTGACCTGTTTTAAGCTATGGCTTAACTCGGTTACAGCGATTGCTTTGACCTGCTTTAAGCACTAGCTTAACTCGCTTAAAGTGATTGCTTTGACTCGGTTAAAGTGATTACTTCGTCTTGGTTTAAGCTATGGCTTAACTCGGTTAAAGTTATTGCTTTGACTTGTTTTAAGCTATGGCTTAACTTGGTTAAAGCGATTGCTTCGTCTTGGTTTAAGCTATGGCTTAACTCGGTTGAAGCGATTGCTTCGACTCGGTTAAAGCGATTGCTTCGTCTTGGTTTAAGCTATGTCTTAACTCGGTTAAAGCGATTGCTTTGACTTGTTTTAAGCTATGGCTTAACTCGGTTAAAGCGATTGTTTTTTTCTTGGTTTACGCTATGGCTTAACTCGGTTAAAGCGATTGCTTCGACTTGTTTTATGCTATGGCATAACTCGGTTAAAGCGATTGCTTTATCTTGGTTTAAGCTATGGCTTAACTCGGTTAAAGCGATTGCTTCGACTTGTTTTAAGCTATGGCTTAACTCGGTTAAAGCGATTGCTTCATCTTGGTTTAAGCTATGGACACATTTTGTTTCTTTTCTTCTTTCTGTTATTGATAGGGGAAAAACTTGCATTCTAGCCTACAACCGATTTTGACTTGAATGCAATTGAAAAAACCCCTGACAGACTCGATAACCTGAGTGTTGTCTACTGATAGAATCTTTTAAGAACTATGGCATTCCAGGTTCTAGGTAAGTCTCGACCTGACAGATATGTTAGGTAATAGGCCCCTCCTTTCGCTACTTTCTTTACTTGGTAGGGTCCTTCCCAGTTTGCTCCGAGCTTGGATACCCCTGCATTACCACTTGCTATGTCGGCTCTTCATAGTACTAGATCTCCTACCTAAAACGTTAGGGGTTTAACCCTTTTGTTATGATATGTTGTCATCCTCTACTTGTATGCTTCGATGTGCATCAGTGCCTGTTCTCTTCGTTCTTCTAGCAAATCAAGGCAAAGTCTGGTGTTTTCTTCGTTTTGTTGCTCATCGAAGTATTGTACTCTGATGGTAGGCATGCCTATTTCTACGGGTACCATTGCTCCACACCCATAGGTTAGGCTGTATGGGGTTCTTCCTATGCCGGCTTTCGGCGTGGTTTTGTATGACCATAAAATACTGTGTAGCTCGTCGGCCCATCAACCTTTTGCCTCGTCCAGGCGCTTTTTCAATCCGTTAACAATGGTTCTGTTGGTTACCTCGGTCATCCCATTGGTCTGGGGTGGGTGACCAAGGTGAACCTTAGATCGATTCCCTTCTCAGTGTAGAAGTCTCTGAAAGTTTTTTTGTCGAATTGTTTACCGTTGTCGGTTATGATGATTCTTGGAATTATGAAACGACAAATGATTTCTCTTCGGACAAAACTTCGCACTCGTTCTTCTGTTATGGTGGAGACAGCTTCGGCTTCCACCAATTTGGAGAAATGATCGACAACTACTATCAAGAATCTCCTTTGCCCACTTGCTGTCGGGAAGGGGCCAACGATGTCAATACCCCATGTACTGAATGGCGAGGGACTTATTATCGGACTTTGCTCGGTTGTGGGTTGATGATGCACATTCTGGTGATATTGACATTTCTCGCATTTTTGTACCAAGCTTGCTGCATCTTGTGCCATTGTCGGCCAGTCTGTCACGAACCATTTTCATGAATCGCGACCGGCGCTAGGGTATGGGTATGGTTGTACCAAAACCCGTAGCAAGCATTGCGGATAACATACTTTAATCATTTAAAACATTGTACCTGCATAAAACCACATGCTCGGGGGCAACCGAGACTCCAACCTAATATAGCAGTTTATATGTACAACATATAAATAATAAATGCTCGGTCAACTCCGAGTCTCTAACATGACATAAATATTAAATAACCAAAGTTAATATAATAATACCAATCAACAAATAATCCAATTTAGTTAATCTGACAACAAGTACTACACAAGTAAGACTTCTAATTACTACTGCGGTCTAAGAGTAAAATCACTTCAATAACTTTAATAAAATAAAGTAAGACCTCCGAGGAAATAAAGAATCGTAGACCAGTTGACTCGCTCAAATCATAACCCTGGAAAAATTGGGAAAACAACGGGGTCAGATATACTGAGATGAGTTCATACAACTATTTACATTTATTAAGTGAAAACATTTAAAAACCTTAAAACATTTGTAAAGTAATTTATCATTATGGATAAGCATTGAAACCCTAAACCACAAATAATCTAAATCCAGTTGTCGTGTCGGTGAGACGTATCTCCTTAACCGATCCCCGATTGTCACTCAAATAAACATGTGAGTCCCAGGAGACGTATCTTCCAGCGGCGCCCTCACTAAGGCGAGACGTATCTCGAACCTACCTCAAATACCATATGATCATATACCGGTGCGCACGCAGTCTCGATGATGCCCATCGAGTAGCCCGTTCCAATTCAGATCCATAATGTTGAAAACAGTTCGAAAGCTGTATATACAATATATATATGCAAAAATACAATTTACTTAATAAAGCGGTAAATAGCGATATAAACTCACTGCTTGCTAATCGACGTGATAACCTGGCAAGCAATCTAATCCCGGTTCGTCTCCGAAGCACGAACGGTCGATGAGTCTAGACAAGGTATAAATAATAATTAAAAACATAACCTAACTCTAGGGAGTACTAGACAATATGTAGGACTAGCACACGTAATAACAAGCTAACGTATAACCGAACACATAAGGTTCATACGCATCCAAACCATAACCCAAGTTATAGAATACAAACCATATAAGTTTCCATTTCAAAACACAATTGAATAATTCAGAAAACAGTTTTAAATAACCCAAGTTTAAATCCATACCAGTGAGTCAGCCGAGTTATCAAAACTTCCAAGCTTCTTCCCACTTGTTGGGCGACCATAGTCAAACCCAACCCAAAGTTAAATCAAAATAAAACCCAAGTTTACATTCTGAATAACTTGAATGAAAAGTATAGTCTTTTAAAAAAAATAACACAATCCATCGTTTAGCCAACAATTGGCAAATCACACCATACTAACACAAGTATGTTAAACTTCTTTTAAATGAACCAAAAAGGATTAAATCATCCATTTAAACGTCAAACTCAGATTTGAAACGATAATCAAATCATAGCAATAACTTTTCTACAGGCATAATCAACCCGAATGAGTATAACACAAACAAGGCAATGCCAACATGTCAAGAATGATACAAAACAGCCCCAACACAATAGTGGGCAGCAACTAGAGCATTAAAAACTAATCAACACAACAACAAGGTGAAATCATGCATTATAAGCCATATAATCAACCTATGATTTACCAAGCATGTCAAAAATATACCATTAATTCACACACATAAGATCAGCCCCAAAACATGAATTTCCAGCCCTCTATAACAATGCTAAAACAGCAATTTAACAACCCATTAACATACGAAATTAACTAGCATTTAAACCCAACAATTGACATGAGTTCTAATGATTAAATCAAGTCAATCTAATGCTAAACACCCTATTACAGAATTGACATGAAAATTCAGAGATCGAATCAGCCATAACATGGGTAAATCACATTAGAACACAATCTAGCAACCCAACACATGAAGCCCTACTCATAAATCAAGGGATAGCAACACATACCGTTAAAAAGCAAGATCAGCGAAAGAACCGAATGAAAATAATGAATCAACACCCACAACACGCTGGAAAAAGGGTTCAAATAAGTTAACAATCGATATACGCGATAAGGAATTGATTTAACAAAGAACGGAGTGTTAAAATCGCTTACCGAATCCAAGAACGTGAGAGATAGCAAGAGAATTCGTATTTCACAGAGTCTTTTAAGTGCCTAGGGTTTATAAAATAAGTGGGGGCTGATATGGGTCGAATAAGGGGTCTATTTAAAGGCTGAGACACAAAATTACAGGTGAGGCGCGATGGGAGGCGCGATGCGAGGCGCGTTCGTCCCATCGCGCCTTCACCAGGCGCAGAATACATATCGCGCCCTCCAACGCGCCTCAAGTTTTGATCCAACGGTCAACTTTGTCTAGGGCAACATATCCAAAAATGAGCCCGATCCAACAGTTAAATTGGGAGATATGCATGTTTTCTCAAAACATGTCAGATTAAGAAGGTACACGAATACATCATCGATTATAAACCGAAAACAAATCAAATCTCCATCAAAAACTCACACGAAACATGCGAAACATACAAGATACAACTCAAACCCCAAACAAAGTGTCACACTTGCTAAGTTCACCATTACCAATCCAAAACTAAGTCGGAAACACAACAAAACCATGACGAAAAAAACACGGGATATTACATTCTCCCCAACTTATATAAAATTCGTCCTCGAATTTAAAACAACACAATCCGCGTAATAACCTATCATAAAACTATATGTTGTCCGAACGAAAATGCACATAGCCAACATAAAACACATAAAAAGATACCCAAAGTATAATCAATGACAGCAATAATAACAATTCTGCATAATAACTCTGTCTTTTAAGAACATTCCTCAACCAAGTCCAATCCAAACTGTAATCATAGGAATTTCCATGCTTAACGACCTAAGTACTTGTGTAAGCAAAAACTCAAAAGGTTGTTCTTCGAACGATAACTCTAAACCACCACTTTCATAAACCGAAACAATCTCAAATGATCACAAAAAGTATCAATACTAACTTCCACTTAACATAAAACGATAATGCAATTTCTAGGTGAAACCAAACATAGGAATACAAACTCTCCCACATGAAACTCGACTGAAATTCTAAGGATAGTCGAGAACAAAACCTCAAATCTCTTCAATGATAACTCTAACAAAATTTCACCCAGAGAAGGTCAACACAAGACGAAACACGCCAAAAATATATGGGGTATTACATTCTCCCCTACCAATGAAAAATTCGACCTCGAATTTTAAATCTGAAACTGATTCGCAGTTTAAACGGTCACAACATACATATGCGCAAAAATTTAAGTCTAACAACTCGGTGCTCTAATGATTACTCGATCAACACAAAAGTGAACAGACAAAAATTATCCAATTGAGAATCACAGTTACTCTTTACCAGGATGGCTTCGAAAGCCAGCTTGAATCTTAACGATTACCAAATCCACATTATCAGAGCGCAAGAACAAGACCTAACCTCAAACTATAGTTCTTACAATTCCAAACTCTATCGTATCAAACACGAACGCTAAAAAAAATATTGCGTTCCACATAACTTACTCACCTGTCCACTTATAACTAGCTCGACACCAAAATAATTGATAACAATTCTCAATAACAATTAAATAATATTTCGGCCAAAAACAAACACTACTTGGATCATTCTGTCCAACGATTAACACCAAACTTGATAATACCATCAATCTCGCGAATCATAAAACACAAAAACTCATATCGTCATTCAAAAGAATACGTGAACCTATCTCATGATAACAGAATCTCTAGATTAGTAACAAACCATGTCAATCATAATTATTCCTCCAATCATACAAAAATAAACAGCCTCTAATAACCTAAGGTAACTAACCATCAACTTAATTCTAACTAAGTTTCACAAACTTAATTTTATTCCACACACAAAAGGTTCAATATCCGAACAAAACGATATACAAACTTTCAAGAATTAAACCCTCAATCAACATTATCGACCAACCAACTTTGTTATCGTAATTCACCAAACACGATCATCGATTTTCGGACCAGTTAGCTCATATATCCTAAACCAAAATTATTCAATCAAATGACTATAACCTCGTATACAACAAGAGATCACTACTATCAATTCACCTCGACCGGATTGTTAGTTATGCTCAAACATTTTATATTCAAAAAAATTCACTTTTCTTTAAAAGACTATACGTCTTACACCTCCTTTTTATATTCAATAATCAAAATGCTTTACCGTCGAAAAACCATCAGTTTTGTAAACCCTTGAAAATTTTCAAAATGTTTGCATTTTGATTCCACAAGTTTTCCTTATTTTTAAATACGTGTGCGAATTTCACGAAACAGTTCAACTGGCAAAATTTATATTATTTGTAAGTCAAATTTACTAAAATAATTTATACTTTTCTCGTAAATGATTAAACCGTGAAAGAATCCCCTGTATTTAAAATACACTAACTGTGGAATCATCTTTCGTATTGAAAATACACATTAATGTTTCAAAACATCACAAAATTTTAAATCGCTTCTAAATTTTTCTCAAACAAAAAATTAACTTGAAGAATCGTTCAACCGAAAAAAAATTTATTCCTTTTGAATTAATTTTGACAAAATTTACTCCTTTCCTCAGAAGGATAAAATTTAACAACGCAGATCTCTTTGTTTATGAAAATACTTTTATATCCATTTACCCTAAGTAATTGGAAAAATCTAATATGAAAGATAACATCTATTTTTTTTTTAAAAACGCAGTGTATAAACACACCTGGAGCATAAGCAACATCCTTAATCCACAAATCGTAAATTATCACGAAAGCTTTCTATTCTAATTTACTCTATACCGCACATAGCACATCTATATCTCAAGCGCAACCTCAAATTCATTTTCACTTCCTATGAAACACATGATTCTGACAATACAGACTGATCTCTAAAAACGTAATCATCCAAAAATCCACCACCATCATCACAGAGTACTTGTCTAGCTACCTTTCGGTAACTGTTTCAAAATCATTTGAAATCCGACAACTTATAAATAAGTTTATCACACATTGACTCGCGAGCTCGGTTCAAAACACTTTATCGATAAAAATTCATTTTACATAATTGTGCACCAGGGTGATGACATCTCTCATCTCCAAAGAGTTGCATCCAACCCTAATCATTACTATGCACGTGATGCATGTACTATTATGCATGTATTAATTATTGATTTATCTTTTAGTTAGTGAACATACTTAGAGCTTAATCCAATCTTATTCGTGAAATTCAAAATGCATGTTCATGATATGTCTGGGCATAATTACGTGTTGAAAATATTTTAAGAAATTAACCTTTGAAATCCATTTCTCGATAAAACATTTGCTAGACTTTATACTCTGTGAGATGTGCACTCAATAACCTTGAAATACTTCTCAAATTCCATACTTGCAATCTACCAACATTTCGATGATACATAACAACTCAACCTAATAATTCTGTTACAACTCTTCCATATAAAATATCCAACTAACCTCAACCCAAACTGAAACTTATACCCAATGAAATAACATATCACATACGTTCATACAAAACTTACCGCCAGCTCCCGCATCGCATCATCAGACTTGATGAAAAACATCAGTGTATTAATGCACCGCTCAATCTTCTTAGATCAGAATTTCCAACATCCTTTCCAGGATAATCAGAAACCGTCAACCATCCTAAGGGAATACTTCCCTTATCTTTCTCGATATCGAAACCCAAAGATTTCGGTTCACAACAATAATATGGCAAACCCAGCTTAACCCAAAGTCGATACTAGATCAAACAGGGTCTGAACAAAGGTTCAACTCACAATCAAACCATACATCAGGTAAGTCAACCACGACCACGTGGTTAAATCCTCTCACATGCTACACCGCACAAAGAGACAAAACAAAAACAATCAACTTAGTCCAACAGACAAGCGAGTTACACAATGCAAATTATTTCTAAGGGACACCAAATTTGTAAATTATAAGCCATGCAAACATGCCATTCAGCAAAACAACCCATTCATTCTTAAAACAATTATTAAGACATGCTACAACAAGCTTGAATCTTTGTATCGAAATCAACTTACAATAATATCATCCTTTAAGAATACGTTTCAAATTTTATTTTGAAATTTAAAAGTCAAATACGAAAACTTCCAAATTTTGTTGAGCCCCACGGTTAAAACAAAATCACTTTCTGTAAAAGTCTCTTCTTAGTAATCAATTGCTTTAAAGCGGATACCTAAGTATCTCAAATCATAAAATCATCGAGCTAGCCGAGTCATTACAACTACTAGGCTCAACTCCTAAATTTGCGTAACCCAAGTCAAACCCAATACAACTGTTTATAAAACATAATCAAAAGAATTGTAAATCCGAAAAAATATGTGAATAAAATTTACATCCTTTAAAAATTGAGAGCTCAACTTAACCCAACCGCTAAACGGCAATTTAAAAACTCAAGTGAGAAATCATTAATCTCAAACAGTCATTTTCGTAACTCTAAAAATTTAAAACACAAGAAAATTTTTTTTACAAGCAACTTAATCAAAAATCAAACTTTTAAAGAATTAAGCTCAAACTTCTCTTTTGATTCTGTGTCAAAACACAAATTAAAACAAAACCACTTTTCTTAATGAAAACTATTAATGCACCATGTGGTCAAACCATATATGACCACAAAACACGTTTTAAAGTTTAACCCAAAATCCCTTTAATAGAAAAACAAGGCTAACGCCCAACATACGATCACATTTAAAATCAACAATCGAGGCCGAAGTCAAGATGTACTTTATCAATAGGGAAGAAGCAATTCAACGAATCACGTAAAACAACTGTAAACATACCATATATTCTAATTCATTTCAGGCATAAATGCCAAGGTCTATCAAACAACATCATACCCAAGTATGAGTTTTAAAAACAAATATCAGCCTAAGATTTCCCGAGAAACCAAAAGCAATAGTGATCACCCAAGTGAAATAACCTCATCTTGATATAACACAGCAATTAACATCCAAGTGAAAATAAATTGTCCATCATAGCATCAACACCAAATAAAGACTGACAGACATTTTAAAAGATGACGTTTTAAAAGACATGACACGAATCCTAATTCCGCAGTAGTTCCTAAGACACGACATAAACTTATCATGCCAAAACACATAACACATAACATGCATAAGGCCTTGGTTTGAAACCAAAGCTCTGATACCAACTTTGTCACGACCCATTTTCATGAATCGCGACCGGCGCTAGGGTATGGGTAAGGTTGTACCGAAACCCATAGCAAGCCTTGCGGATAACATACTTTAATCATTTAAAACATTGTACCTGCATAAAACCACATGCTCGGGGGCAACCGAGACTCCAACCTAATATAGCAGTTTATATGTACAACATATAAATAATAAATGCTCGGTCAACTCCGAGTCTCTAACATGGCATAAATATTAAATAACCAAAGTTAATATAATAATACCAATCAACAAATAATCCAATTGAGTTAATCTGACAACAAGTACTACACAAGTAAGACTTCTAATTACTACTGCGGTCTAAGAGTAAAATCACTTCAATAACTTTAATAAAATAAAGTAAGACCTCTGAGGAAATAAAGAATCGGAGACCAGTTGACTCGCTCAAATCATAACCCTGGAAAAATTGGGAAAACAACGGGGTCAGATATACTGAGATGAGTTCATACAACTATTTACATTTATTAAGTGAAAACCTTTAAAAACCTTAAAACATTTGTAAAGCAATTTATCATTATGGATAAGCATTGAAACCCTAAACCACAAATAATCTAAATCCAGTTATCGTGTCGGTGAGACGTATCTCCTTAACCGATCCCCGACTGTCACTCAAATAAACACGTGAGTCCCAGGAGACGTATCTTCCACCGGCGCCCTCACTAAGGCGAGACGTATCTCGAACCTACCTCAAATACCATATGATCATATACCGGTGCGCACGCAGTCTCGATGATGCCCATCGAGTAGCCCGTTCCAATTCAGATCCATAATGTTGAAAACAGTTCGAAAGCTGTATATACAATATATATATGCAAAAATACAATTTACTTAATAAAGCGGTAAATAGCGATATAAACTCATTGCTTGCTAATCGACGTGATAACCTGGCAAGCAATCTAATCCCGGTTCGTCTCCGAAGCACGAACGGGCGATGAGTCTAGACAAGGTATAAATAATAATTAAAAACATAACCTAACTCTAGGGAGTACTAGACAATATGTAGGACTAGCACACGTAATAACAAGCTAACGTATAACCGAACACATAAGGTTCATACGCATCCAAACCATAACCCAAGTTATAGAATACAAACCATATAAGTTTTCATTTCAAAACACAATTGAATAATTCAGAAAACAGTTTTAAATAACCCAAGTTTAAATCCATACCAGTGAGTCAGCCGAGTTATCAAAACTTCCAAGCTTCTTCCCACTTGTTGGGCGACCATAGTCAAACCCAACCCAAAGTTAAATCAAAATAAAACCCAAGTTTACATTCTGAATAACTTGAATGAAAAGTATAGTCTTTTAAAAAAAATAACACAACCCATCGTTTAGCCAACAATTGGCAAATAAACTTCTTTTAAATGAACCAAAAAGGATTAAATCATCCATTTAAACGTCAAACTCAGATTTGAAACGATAATCAAATCATAGCAATAACTTTTCTACAGGCATAATCAACACGGATGAGTATAACACAAACAAAGCAATGCCAACATGTCAAGAATGATACAAAACAGCCCCAACATAATAGTGGGCAGCAACTAGAGCATTAAAAACTAATCAACACAACAACAAGGTGAAATCATGCATTATAAGCCATATAATCAACCTATGATTTACCAAGCATGTCAAAAATATACCATTGATTCACACATAAGATCAGCCCCAAAACATGAATTTCCAGCCCTCTATAACAATGCTAAAACAAAAATTTAACAACCCATTAACATACAAAATTAACTAGCATTTAAACCCAACAATTGACATGAGTTCTAATGATTAAATCAAGTCAATCTAATGCTAAACACCCTATTACAGAATTGACATGAAAATTCAGAGATCGAATCAGCCATAACATGGGTAAATCACATTAGAACACAATCTAGCAACCCAACACATGAAGCCCTACTCATAAATCAAGGGATAGCAACACATACCGTTAAGAAGCAAGATCAGCAAAAGAACCGAATGAAAATAATGAATCAACACCCACAACACGCTGGAAAAAGGGTTCGAATAAGTTAACAATCAATATACGCGATAAGGAATTGAATTAAAAAAGAACAGAGTGTTAAAATCGCTTAGCGAATCCAAGAACGTGAGAGATAGCAAGAGAATTCGTATTTCACAGAGTCTTTTAAGTGCCTAGGGTTTATAAAATAAGTGGGGGCTGATATGGGTCGAATAAGGGGTCTATTTAAAGGCTGAGACACAAAATTACAGGTGAGGCGCGATGGGAGGCGCGATGCGAGGCGCGTTCGTCCCATCACGCCTTCACCAGGCGCAGAATACATATGGGGCGCGTTGCGAGGCGCGATGGCCCATCGCGCCCTCCAACGCGCCTCAAGTTTTGATCCAACGGTCAACTTTCTCTTGGGCACAACATATCCAACAATGAGCCCGATCCAACGGTTAAATTGGGAGATATGCATGTTTTCTCAAAACATGTGAGATTAAGAAGGTACACGAATACATCATCGATTATAAACCGAAAACAAATCAAATCGCCATCAAAAACTCACATGAAACATGCCAAACATACAAGATACAACTCAAACCCCAAACAAAGTGTCACACTTGCTAAGTCCACTATTAACAATCCAAAACTAAGTCGGAAACACAACAAAACCATGACGAAAAAACACGGGATATTACACAGTCGTAACCTTGTAATACCGCTTTTCGACAGAGTGCTAAATGGGAGATGTGGCTTCCACACATGTCTTCGTGTATTTCGGCTAAGACGTATTCTCCTTCTTCAACCGTGAGGCATCTGGACCATGGATGTGAGAATGACTTTCTGTATAGGATGCCATCTCGGTATGAGAAGTGTGGTGCTCGACGCTTCACTTTCCTTGCCTCTTTTTTATCCTCGGGTAGGCTTCCATTCTCCATGTATGATATGATGTGCTCCATCCATTGATCTAACAGGTTGATGAGGAATGTTGCCTCGGGATTTTAGATACTGCCGAAGTTTTGGATCGAGCATGGTATGACTGGTACTGTTTCTTTGGCTGCTCCGGCCTTTGCCAATGTGTCTGCCTCTGTGTTCTCTTCTCTGGGTATTTGCTCTAATTCCCATTTTCCACCTTCTTCGGTAATTTTTACGAGCAGCTCTTTAACTCGATCTACATATTTTTTCATTTCTGGATCTTTGACCTTAAATAATCCGAGTACTTGGTTAACCACCAGTTGAGAGTCACTCTGAATTTTGATGAACTCGGCCTTGACTACTGTCGCCATTCTCAATCCTTCTATTAGGGCTTCGTATTCTACTGAATTGTTGGTTGCCGGAAAATTCAGGTGGATTGAGTTTTACATTTTTATCTTATGTGGTCCTCTTAATATCATCCCTGCCCCTGCTCCGGCCATGTTTGGTGCTCCATCTACTTGTAATATCAAGCTTACCAAGCCCTTGTCTACCTCGGTGGGTTGATCGTGTGTTGTTGTTTTGGCCACGTAATCTACTAGGATATGAGCTTTCATTGATGTTCTTGGTTCGTATTTGATATCGTATGATCCTACCATGACCGACTAGTTGATTAGTCGTCCAGAGGTTTCTGGTCTTCCAAGTATTTTTTTCAGGGGTTGGTTTGTTCGGACTACCACTGTGTGAGCCTGAAAATACCTTTTGAGTTTTTCTACCGTTAATACCAGCGCAAATGCAAATTTTTTGATGTTGCTATATCTGAGCTCGGGCCCTTTAAACACTCTGCTCGTGTAGTACACCGGTTTCTGCTCGGTTTCTTTTTCTTTTACAAGCACATATGCTACTGTTTTGTTGGTGACACTTATATATAAGTATAACACTTCTCCTACTTCGGGTCTCCCGAGTAGTGGTGAACTTAGAAATTTTTTGGGCTCCTCAAAAGACTGTTGGCACTCTTTGGTCCACTTGAAGCTTTCCAGATTTCTTAGTGTTTTGAAGAATGGGAGACATCTCTTGGCCATCTTCGGGGCTTTATGTCTATGATTGCTTTTGTTTTTTCCGGGTTTACCTTAATGCCTTTTTGAGAGATGAGGTAACCGAGGAATTTCCCTGCCGGGACTCCGAAGGCACACTTGTCCGGGTTTAACTTGAGCTTGTATATCTTTAGCTTGGTGAAAACGTCTTCTAGGTCTTTCGTGTGGTCTTCCACTTTTTTGGATTTGACGATGATTTCATCAACGTACACCTCCATGTTTCGACCGATCTGGTCCTTGAATACAAAATTCATCAGTCGCTGATAAGTTGCCCCGTCATTTTTTAATCTGAAAGGCATTTGTTTGTAGCAGTATGTGCCGCTGTCAGCTACGAAGCTTGTTTTCTCTTCGTCGGCCTTGTGCATTGGTATCTGGTGGTATCCTTGGGCAGCGTCTATGAATGAGTAGACTTCGTAACCACTCGTTGAGTCGACTAGCTGATCAATGTTTAGCAGAGGATAGCTATCCTTGGGGCATGCTCGGTTTAGGTCTGTGAAGTCTATGCATAGTCTCCATTTTCCATTCGGCTTTTGAATGAGCACGACGTTTGATAGCCACTCCGGGTAATACACTCTTCTGATGAAACCTGCTGCCAATAGTTTGTCTACTTTGGCCCTGATGGCAATTTGTTTGTCTATTGCGAAGGCTCTTTTCTTATGTTTGACTGGTTTTTGTTTTGGATATACATTCAGCTTATGTGAGATGATTACCGGGTCTACCCCTTCTATCTCGCCTGAGGTGTTGACAAATTCTACTTCGTTTCTGATTAACATGTCTGTTATCTCATGTTTTACTGGTTCGGCCAGTGCAACACCTATTTGGACCGATCTTGGTGTTACTCTTGATAGGTTAACCCTTTCTAGTTTTCCATAAGGTTTGAGCTTGCCTTCATCTGAGTCTGGTATCTCCATTGTTTCGATAGCCAGGGTTTCTGATACATCTCTCATTGATACGAAGCAGCACTGTTTGGCTATGTCTTGCCTTCCTTTGACTGTCACCACTCCCTCTTTGGTGGGTATTTTCATTGACAAGTATTTGATGCACGTAACTGCCCCGGTGTTGTATAGCATTGGTCTGCCAAGTATAACATTGTAGGCGAGTTGCATATCAACAACCATAAAAAATTGTTTTGAATTTCTTTGTGATGCCAATTAAACCTCCTTTTGGTGCACCATTTTCTTTTCCTAGCTCCACTGTTAATTCCGCTACTCCTTCTGCTCGTACTGGTGCTCCTCCTAGACTGACTAGAGGAGTTTTGATTGGTTTAAGATTTAGGACCGAGCATCCTATACCGAGGTAAGCCTGCTTTGTGATGAGGTTAAATGAGCTTCCCTCATCCACCAACTGTCTCATTACCCAGAAATTTTCTATTAATCCCGAGATTACCGAGGGGTCTTGGTGAGGAAAGTCTATTCCTTCGCCATCGACTGGGCCAAAGCTGACCTCGGGTAAAGGCTTGGCCACCGATATGTTCATTACCATTTTTTGTCTTTTGCTCCTTCCCCACTTGTACTCTGGCTCGGCCATTCCGCCGGCTATGGTGTTAATTACTCCGGATACATTTTGCCTTATTGGTGGTGGTGCCTCCTCTCTCTAACCACTATGTTCTCCTCGGTTGCCCCCTCCCGAGTTATAATTTTTGTTCTATGCTACAAAGTCTTTTAAGCGGCCGACTTGCACTAATCGATCTATTTCTTTCTTTATACTTCCACACTCATTAGTGACGTGGCCGTGACCATCGTAAAATTGGCAATATTTCTTTCTGTCCCCCTTATACTGCAACTTTGGTGGGTATCTTACTAGTTCAAATTTGATTTGAATCCACATTAGGATGTGTGATCTCGGTGTGTTGAGTGGAATAAAGGCTTGGTCTTCTACCTTTACTGGTCAGTGTAGTTCCATTCGCGGTGGAACGGATTGCCGTTGATCTCTTGGCCTGAATCTGTCTTGCCTGACCGTCTGACTGAAATTTGGTCTCTGCGTTTGAAACTGTGTTGTTGTCTGTGTGGCTTTCCTTCGTTGCTCTTCATCCAAATTGATGTAATTCCAGGCTCGGTCCATGAGCTGAGAGTAAGTTTGCACTGGATTTGTTATCAGGTTGTCTCAGAATGCCATCATCGTTGTGTTATCCTTCATTGCGTCTATTACGGTATCATCATTCAGGTTTCCTACTTCGACAGCCTCCGCGTTAAATCTGCCGATATAACTCTGCATGCTTTCTCCGGGTTTCTGATAGCAAAGTTTGAGATCACTGGAATTCTTCTTTCGTTGTATGCTCGGTGTGAAATGAGTTCGGAAAGCTCTTGCTAGCTCGTCGAAACTTTGGATAGAGCCTTCTTTCAGACTTTGGTACCAGATTGTTGCTGGCCCCTTAAGGGTTGTCGGGAAAAGTTTGCAGACGACAGCTTCAAACAAACTTTGTACCATCATGACCACCTGGAAACAGCTCAAGTGTGTGATCGGTTCCCCTGTTCCATTGTAATCATCTAGTTG